>NC_142927.1:7120000-8360000 GCF_054131065.1 Drosophila arizonae | reverse complement strand
CTGAGCACCGTCATCTCTCACTGCTCTCTTCACTTAACTCTAGCTATAATTCAGTTGCTGTACTCACCTTGATCGGCCACATTGATGACACCGTCCTGGGCCACCGCGATGGCCGAGATGGCCTGGAAGCGGGCGTTCGAGGAGAGCAGCGTCTCGGCGTTGCTCAGGGTGCCGTCGTCGTTTAGGGTGGCGCCCAGGCCCAGATTGGAGCCGGCGCCGCCAGCCGTTGTCTTGGCGCCCAGCAGCACTGTTGTGGTTGTGGTGGGGCCGGTGGACATTAGGCTGCCGCCGGCCACAATGCCGACAAGTGTGCCCGAGTTGCTGCCGGAGATGCTGCCGCCGGGGCAGACGCAGACGCCGCTGCTGTTCAGGACGCCAGCGCCGCTGCCGGTGCCGCTGCTGCCGGCGCTGCCAGCGGCCGAGCTGCCATTATTTCCGTTTCCGCCAGCTGGTGTCGTCGGCGTCGTGCCGCCATTATTGCGTGTCGGATTCACGGTCGTTGAGTAGGCGCCTCCACTGGCCACGCCCAGTCCGACGGCCGCCGAGCCATTGCTGCCATTTCCAATGGCACAGTCGCAGGTCTGAGTGCTGTGGCAAGAACCAAAGAGGAAGAGATGCCAAGAGCATTGCGAGAGCGTTAGTAATGTAACAGGAAATGCTTAGACCCTTAAGCCAGCCACCCACGCCACCCACGCCACCCACATATGTATAACCGTCGTCCATTCACCCAACCGCCGTTATCTGTGGCGCAGGCATCGTTTACATGTCGCTGCCACGCCCCCGCAGCCGGCACACAGACAGTGGGACACACAGCGTGTGCTGCTGCCCAGGGTGGTGCCGGTGCTGAGGCGCTTTGTAACCCGACGCGTATTTATGATGACATTGTTTGTTCGATAAACATTTTAAAGTAAAGTGCAGACAACGCAAACCTGACCCAATGCCTCGCTCCATTCGGAGCCTTTCTTTCAAGCCCCCCAACTCCCTTGAGCTTCTGTCGTGCTCGCTTATCGCGCTCCGGCCACGCCCACCTGAAATGTACGCCCCCGGTAGGGCTGGTGGCTGCTTCTGGCTGTGTGCAGTAGCTACTAAATAAAAAGGTTGATTTATAGTTTCTGTCGTTGGCTCCGGCCGGCGTTTGCGGTGTCTGCTAATTACTTTTGCCACGTCTGCCCCAGCCACGCCCACTTTTCAAAGAGAATGGGACAGCTGCTGCTGCTGTACAATAGCTGAACCCTTTAATGCCATGCAGCCGCGCTCAGACCCTCGATCAGGTCTGTCCATCAAAACAAGCGTCGGAATGGAATTCTATTAGATTAAATAAACTGCCAGCTGCATAAAGTTGCACACACTTGTGTGTGTGTGTGTGTGTGTGTGTGTGTGTGTGCGAGTGTGTGTGAAGTATGCCATATTTATGGCAGACACCCAACCTTCTGCCTGTGCCGCGGCACTAGGTAGTGCGTGGCTCTGGGCAGCCGCAAACTAATCAGCGAAACAAATTAATTAGTTTACTTTGTTCAATGCTATGCGGCTCTGAGCGAGAGGGAGATAGAGCGAGAGGGAGAGGGAGAGAAAGCAAGAGAGTGGGACAGAGAAGAAACGCTCAGTGGAGAGCATATGCTATATTTCAGATTTCAGCTAGGATTTCTTTTTTTCAGTTTTCTCTCTCTATTGCCTCTCTCTCTCCTACCTCACCTCTCTTTATCTCTCTTATAGATCGCAGTTCCATTGAGTTTTTACTGTACCTTAATAGGCAATAATATCTCACGTTCTTGAGTTAAGTTTTTAGTACTGTTCCAGTTTGCTCTTTTTGCTCTTAATTTGAATTTCGTTCGTTTTGCAGCACTGTTATTTCTCTTATGCAACACTGAATGCAAGCTTGTTTTTTTACAGCTTTCTTCTTAACTAATACAACTTTCGTCTTATTATAGCAACTACAGTTTTTTTTTCTCTTTCATTATGAGTTGTTAACCAACACTGTTTTATTAGTATAAGCTCAATGATACATTAGGCATTTTTTGTAAGGCTTCTCAAGTACTAAGCAACATTTGGCGACTGCTTTTATATTCTCTTGCCTACGTTATGCAACACTTAAAACCAATTTTGTCTGCTATAAAATCATCTCATTGTTTCTGATTTCTGAACGTGTTACAGCACTGCTTTCTCTTAATTGCTGCCACTTGCAGCATTCGTTTTGATGGCTTTGCAGGCTGCTCATTAATTCTCAAGCACCTTGCAACACTGTTCAATTAGAAATCATTTCGTTTTCCAAGGCGTTTCGCCTGCTTTCCACTTGCCAACTCAATTCCATTCAATTCGATTCCATTCAATTCGAGTCAATGCGTTGGCCAACACTGCACGTGGCACAAAATGCAAATATGCTCGTTGGCTGTGTGACACACTAGCACACTAATACACTCACACACACACATGCAGACACACACACGTCTAGCAATTCCCAAATGCCAAAATTCCAATTAATTTTTTGGTCACTGTTTTTGATGCTTTAAAGAAGATTTAATCAAGTCAAATAAAGTAAACTGTGCAGCACCATTTATCGATTGGCCTCGAATGAGCACACACACACACACACACACACATGCATGTATGCATATGTATGTGTGCATATATGCTGTGCATACAACTGTAGCACTAGCCTAGCTGCATTGACATTTATTGGCCGAGTTTTGGTTGCACTGGCAGCAAATTTTATGCAAGTGCAGCTGAAAAATATGCATACCCTGCGTATCATCCAAGTGGTTAGTGGGGTGTACTTGTCATAGGCATTAGATTTATGGAGCTGCTAACAGCTGAGGGTTGAATCGAAAACTCAATTCCTTCATCGATATTTCTGTTTAGGAATTTAGCACTGGTTTAAGCCTTCGAATTTCGAATTTTGCAATGTGTTCTACCTACTAAGAAAATTATCTATACCCGTTCTATGCTTCCATGGGTTTCTCTCTCAATTTATCGATATATATCGATGATATATATGCCCAGTCTAGCTAACGTCTGGCTCTTTCAGTTCTGTTTACCCACAAATCGTTTGCATCGCCCACTCTACAGGGTATCCGTCAGTCGCGCCGTCTACGTTTCCAGCCTGTCTGTTTTTATTTATGCCCCTCTAGAGATATCGCTTTTTGGCAAAATGCAAATGGCCAAAAAGCGCTCGAACCGTCAGATAATTGGGTCAAATATGCGCATAAACAAGTTGCGAATCCCCAATGGACGCCAGCATCGAACGGGCCGAGTGTTGGTGTTGGTGTTGGTGTTGGTGTTGGTTCGCTCTGCATTGATTACTCACCCGGTGCCCTCCTGTTTGCCAGCAAAGTAACGCATATTGCCAGCGGTGTCAACGACGCGTATCGAATTGATGCGCCTCGAATCGCTGTCCGCAATGTAGAGATCGCCGAAGGGTGAGAAGGCCATGGCCAGGACGGTGCCGAGGACATTGTCGGTGGCCGTTTTGTTGACGCGATTGTCCGGCCCGTTGTTGCTGCAGTGCAGCGGCGTGCCAGCCACGACGCGTATCTTCATGTCCGACGTGAGGCGCAGCACGAGCCGATCGTCGATGAAGTGAAGCGAGCCGTCGAGCGGACTCAGTGCCAGGCCTGTGGGCCACTGCAGTTGCGCCTGATTGGCCATCAGGGTGCCCGAGCAGGGCGCCGGACTCCAGTGATTGTGATGGCCATGATGGCCAATGAGCGTGTGGATGACGCCCTTGGGATCCACGGCGCGTATGTTGGTGCCGTCGGCAATGTACATGGTGCGATCGGCGGCAATGGCCAGGCCCTTGGGATGGGAGAGGCGCGCCTGCAGGGCCGGGCCGCCGTCGCCGCAGTTGCCCTCGTCGCCGGGAATGCAGCGCTGGCCGCTGCCCACAACGGGCTCACTGTTGATGCTCGGATCCTTGACCTTCTCGAGCCGTAGCAGACGCAGTATCTGATGCCTTTCCGGGTCCGAAATGTACAGGTGTCCGTCGGCCGGCGATACGGCCAAATAGTACTGATACGAGACCTGGGTAGCGCTCAGCTGGAGTATGGTGAAGACCTTGCCGTCGGGCGTGATGCGACGCACCAGATTGAAGTCGCCCACATAGAGACTGCCGTCGGGTCCCGTGGCCAGGGCGATCGGTGTCAGCAGCTTGGCATCCTTGGCCACGCCGTTGCAATAGTCCGGACAGTTGAGCGGACGCTGCAGGCCGGTGCCCATGACGACCTTGACGGTGCGCGGATACTCCTTCATGTGGAGCGTGGAGCCGTCGCCCTTCTGCAGTATGCCCTCATGGAAATTGTAATGATGGTGTATGTCCAGGCCCCAGCCACCGATGTCAGAGATGTCCACATCGTAGCCCTGCAGCTTCGCAGTCTGCGTTATCCAAACCGGAGTCAGGCACGTGCTGTGCTGATAGCCCACGGAGATGCGGGCGATGGTCACGCCGTAGACCTTCTGCCGGTAGACGTTGCGCTTGTTCCAGGCAAACGTATGAATCAAGTTCGGATCCGCCTCGTAGGTCTTCACGTGCAGTGCGCCCTCGATCTCCACGCCCACGTGCACATGGGTCAGCGTCTTGGGTATTATCTCCGAGGTCAGGCGCATGCGCACAATGCTCAAATAGCCGGAGGCTTGCGACGATTGGTATGTGAGATGCAGGTCGGAGCCGGGTATTTGAATCGACTCCTGGACAATCTGTGAACGGGAAAGTCAAAAATTCATGATGGGTTAGTGTTGGAAAGTGACCAAAGCTGAATGTCTATGAGCGGGTAAGACATTAGTAAAGTGTGAGTAGATAGGGTAGATGCGATAGTGAATAAATGAAATGTATAAATAGGAGACAAAAGTGATGCAAAGTTAGTGTTGGAAAGTGGCAAAAGCTAAGTACTCATGGGAGGGTGAGACATTAGGGAATGTTAAGGCATAGGGCGAGATATGGACGAAGATGGATAAAAGTAAAAATGAGTGACTAAAAGAAAAAGGTTGGAAAATCCTAGTGTGCTAGTGTTGGAAAGTGAACAACATTAATTGTGTGTGCTATGAGTGAAAGGTATAAGATACAGAGATAGATAGATAGAGAGAGAGGTGGAGAAGGAGAGAGAGAGAAAGTGCCACTAAATTGCAGTGTTGAGCAATGCTTTAAGCTGCAGGGAGCTTGTAAAATTGACTGCAAAATGCAGGCAATCAAGAATTATTGTCAGAGTGGAGAGAGCGAGAGGCAGCAGAGGTAGGTCAAAGCGAAAGGAAAATGGAGGCAATCAGGGCCGGGGTGGGCGGGCCTTTGAGAGCACTATAATTGTCGCTGCCTCTAAGTGAGTTAGTTATTAGCCTTGCGGTCGGGTCGCTGGCTCGCTGGCTCGCTGCGTGGAGCGCAGCTGGAGCACAAGGCATAATGCAGCAATTAAACGTAATGCTCAGCTCTCTCAGTCACTTTCTCTCTCTCTCTCTCTCTCTCTGCCTCTCTCTGCCCCTCTCTGTCCCTCTCTGCTTGTGCTTGGCTCGTTGCAAAGTTATAATGTCATTAAGGCGAACTTTAAATTAATTAAAACTACGCAGCGTCCAGCTGTTGCCCGCTGCACGGCCCGCTAATTAGGAGTGGCATTAGAGAGGATGAGCCCAGCCCAATGGCAAGCAGGTTGGCTAGAGGCAAGAGTAAGGGTAAGGGGTCAGGTGCTTGGGGGCCAAGATACTAAGGGGCTAAGGGACTATTCAGCTCACCTGGGTCTCGGCAAAGATGACGCGCTTGCCGGGCATCGCGCCCACGCCGTTCGGCATCCAAGTGCTAATCAGCTGGGGCTTCAGCTTCTCGTGATCGTGATCCATGCACACTTTGCTCGCATCGTTCGCCTCGTCCGCCGTGTGATAGTGTATGGAGTTGAGGAATGTCAGCGCCGGATTCAATGGAGCCACTCTGTGGAAAGCAAACAATCGAATTGGCATTAATACAAAGTCCATAGAGCATATATAAGCCGGATTTGTATATGAAGCTATCGTTGCTGATCTCTTACTTGATATTGCGACTCGTCGTCTCATCGTCGTCGCTCAGCTGCATCTGGACTGGGGGCAGCACCACGATGCGATTCCAGGGCACGAAGACGGTGCGGGTCAGTGGACGGAATGGCGAACGCTGGAACTGTAAGGTGACAGCGCCGCCGCCATTAACCAAAACGTCAAACCTGCAAGAGAGAGTGAGAGAGACAGAGTGAGAGCAAGAATAAAACAAGTGCAACAACAAATTTCACGGCACAAAACATGCAAATTAATATTTTAATAAAGTTTTGGGATGCGTTTGACGCACGAGTAGACAGACAGCCCACAATATTCAAGGCCTACCCCCCTCACCGCACACCCCACACCGCAGACCCCACCCTCAACATTGAGCAGCGCCCGCTGAGCAGATAATACCTCAATTGTTTGTCGAAATTGAAAAACTTTAGGATTTGTGTTGGGGCAACAACAGCAACAACAACAACAGCAGATGGCAGCGACAACAATTGCTAGAGCATAAGTTAAGACCTCAGTCAGCTGTGGCCCAACCCTTAAGCCACGCCCACCCCAGTCACACACAGCCAGCCCACTCATCGAGACGCCCGCTTTTAGCCGCATTAAATATAATGATGGCGATTGCGTTCGGGCCGCCTTCTCATTATTGCGAGTATTTTTCGCATTGGCGTACGAAAAGTTGCAAAAACTTCGACCAGGCAATAGCTAGCAGAAGAAGAAGCAGCAGCAGAAGCAGCAGCAACAGTGTTGGAAAACAAAGGCCAGCAGCAGCAACAGCAACAACAAGGCGTGGCCAGTGGCGCAGAAAGCTTAAGAAATGGCAAAACTTTTGCTTTGGAAATATTTAATTAATGTGATTTTTAATTGTGTTTGTATGAAGCAGCAGCTGCTAAAAGAGACGGCAAATCAGAGTGAGAGAGAGCGAGCGAGTGAGAGATACGAAGAGATTTGTGGCAAAGTCTAGGCTATATCCATTACAGCCGCGCCCACATTCACAATAACATATGTTATACGGAAACAGAAAAAAATAATTAAAATTAAATGGCAACTAAAAGAAAAAAAAAATAAACAAAAAACGAGAATAATTACATTAAATTTCACAATAAACAAAGGCAAAAGCCACATTTGAAAACAATTCGATAAATAAGCATAAAAACAAATGAAATAAACCATGAAGAGGGCGCGATATACGACTTAAAGATACCCTGTGACCGCAAGTAAATGTGGCTAAATATGATAATAAATCAAATGATCATTTGAATTAACATTTAAATAATTTAAATCGCGTTGCTGCCATTTTGATCATATTCTATTCTAATTTGTCACCTTTACAATTGCGGCCATTTTGCAATTTCCAATCTACTGAAGAATGTCGTCTACTACTCACATTCTATTCGCCCAGTGCCTAGCCTAACCACTGACTTATATAGCCATCTCGCTCACTCATTGAGTTTCTAGTCGCAGTCTCTGCGTCCAATGGACACTCAATGCAAGCAAATTCAAAGACTCATAGCAGCCATCTCGCTCTCTCGTTCAGCAACAGCGCAGACTATGTTCAGCAAAAGCTATATTTGTCTCGCTCTTTTGCACTCTCTTGGTAAGACAATGAGAGGCATGCAAACTGAATCGTATAAGAATTTTGCATTTCCAACTAGACAGCTCTACTGCTGCTGTAATCTAATTGGTATGAATTGGGAAACTTGTGAAACAAATTCGAACTCAGCTTTTATAAAATTTTAAATAATGATAATTTGTATATGCTTTTGTAAATTAAATAAATATATAATTTAAAATGCCCTAAATATATACACAATCTAATATTTATATGCATGTAAAATTATATTAAAAGGAACAAAATTAACAAAAATATTCGAACAATTAATATGCCCCACTGTGCGGCAATCAGTTGTTGCTAAAGGGTATAGCATTAAATATTTGTTACAATTTTTGCTAATTTAATTTAATTGTTGTCACGCTTAAAAAGAGTTACAATTGCCGTTATTGTTATGACAATTGTTGCTGCTGCCTTTGTTGTTGTTGTTGGTGGTGGTGGTGGTGGTGGTGGTGCTGCTGGTGGTGGTGTTCCGGCATTCATACTCGCGACGCACACAAATGCAATTTACAACTTTTATAATATGTGGCTAAAAATGCCAACAGTAATCCCCTGCAGCACAATATAATGACTTTTATTACCTTTATTACTACTCGGGCAGACAACAACAACAATAGCTACAACAACAACAACAACAGCAACAGCAACAATCAACAATGCATGTCAAAGGACGACAGCAACAATGGCAAACCAGCAACAGGACAGCAAATGAAGCAAAGCAACAAAAAATTAAAGTCGAAAAAAAGAGGAAAGGAACAGCTCACTTTTGAATACAGCAATCGGGCGTAATCAACAGCTGACTACACGCTCAATTAGAAATAAATGTGGAGTCATAAAAAAGGAAGTCAATAGTGATACATATCCCACCTCTAAAGTTGAGGCATATATGCCTGTTCATCATGGCTCAGAGGGGCATATTAGCTGATTCATCTATGATATTTTATATGTCTCTCACAGAGATCTTCTATTGCGGGTCTCTAAATGTAGCAGAGCTTTGCTAGGTATAGTTTTTCTACCTCGAGAATATTTGGTATACTCTCAACTCTTACAGCATGCGGAAAAATGCCCAAAGCCAATCAACTCTTATTTCGTAATGTGAACGAGCATAAACAGCGAAAAACATACAAATTAAGCAAACTCAAAAAAAAAAAAAAAAGAAGCCAAAAGAACAGCGAGAAACGAGTAAGATATCTATACGTTAAAGATGATACGACTGAGGCGATACCCTGGAAAACCGCTTGACAAGTATGAAGCAGACTGAGAAGCCAAAGAGAAGCTAAATATCAAAGCAAGATGCAAAGGCAGGCGAAAGAGTAGAGCTGAGAGAAGCGAGAAGCTCTCGGGAGGAAAGCAAGAGAATCGCGAGAGACGTAAGAAGGAGGCAGACTGAAGAAGCAAATGTGAGAAGCAAAAGCAAATATGTATTTTAAATAGCGAATACAAATCGAAATTGCTCTATCTCTCTCTCTCTCTCTCTCTCTCTCTTTCCCTCACTCTACTGGGCACAGTGCATAAAACTTACAGAATATGTAATAATGGGGAGTGTCCGACGAGCAGATACCCCAAAGTTCCCACCGATCAGCAGCGAAATATTTCCATGATTATCGATAAGGAAATGGAATAAGTTATCGATATCAGCTAAGCTCATCGTAGCATTATGTGCTCTGCCACGCCTTCGACTACATTTTCCTTAAGCGCATATACCCTGCATATACCCATGTTCAATGTTGAGGTTCGGGGTGTAAAAATGGAGCACAGCATGTGTGTGTGAGTCTAAGTGTGTGTGTGTGTGTGTGTTTGGCAAGCTTAATAAGAGCATAAAATTGAAATAAACATTATAAATACAAAGCCATAAAAGCAAACTCGCGCGAACATTAAGAGTAACAGCTACAACAACAACAACAACAACAACAACAACAGCAACAGCAGCAGCAGAAGGGGAAAAAACAGCGAGTGAACATTAACAACAAGCAACAGTGGCGCCGAAAAGTATGTGTTACATATGTAAGTAGGTAACACACATATGTGTGTGTGTGTGTGTGTGCGTGTGTGTGTGAGTGTTGCTCGTTAAGTTGCTAAGCCAAAGGAGAAAAGAAGAAGAAAAGCTGCAAAACATGGCTCGGACGCAGTAGAGCTGGCAGGCAAAGTTCTGTATGTATGCGCACACAGTGAGCAACAAAACTATACGCATAATTCATACTAATAAGCTGCACGACAAATTGAAAGATATTCTGGGGAAAATACTGAAATTCCTTTGAACTAACTGTAAGCTCTGCGAGGGTATATGTGTGTTTCACTCTTTTCCATACTACAGCTAATTCTGGGAAAATAGATATATGAATCGAGATACATGCCTATATGTGTTTCAAAGTGTAGTATATTCTAGGTGCATGTATTTCTTATTGGAAAATTTTATATATTATATCTTGACTCATATAAGTTTCTCTCTTTTCTATACCATAGTTAATTCTGGGAACTTGAATATCATATCTCGATAAATATATGTATTTCAAATTGTAATATATTCTAGGTAGATATACATACATATATGTATATATTATATCTCGACTCATTTAAGTTGCTCTGTTTTCCATGCTATAGTTTCTTCTAGGAATCATTTTTCATTTCATATATTATATCTCGGTTCCTATAAATCTCTATATTTTCCAAAATGTATATTCTAGGAATCGTTTCTTATTTCATTGATTCCCATTGAAAAACATATTTATATTATATCCCGATTCCTATAAGCCTCTCGCTGCTGAACATACATTGGAGTTTATTCTAGGAATCATTTTACACTTCATATCATTTTAGTAATATATTACATCTGAATTCCTATAAGTTTCTCGTTCCATTTACATTTTATACATACTTCAAGGGAATAAGTTGAGCGTATTTTAAGCTTGCTTGGTATTGGAGAGGGATGTCTGCTAGCAAATATATTTAAATTCTTTCTTTCATTTTCTTTCTCTCAATTCATTTGGCTGACTTATTTTAGAAAGAACTTTCGTTCAGATGATGATTGCAGCAAATACTAGACTTAAAACTTATGTAACTCATCTATAATGCTGGGAAGCTAATGAGAAGACCCATAGGTTGTTAAGGCACTGCTAGTTTCTCTCGTATCAATTTCTTGCATTTCCGTTTGTTTCTTCATTTCATTTGGGCGAACACAAAACTGAATTTCAGCAGCATTATGCGATAAGATAAGCACAGCCTGTCCCATAGGTCTAAGCTTCTCTCTTTTCACATGCTTTACTCCAATTGAATGGTTGCTCATCTCTTGCACTCTTTTGTTTGTTTTTCATTTCTTATCTGGCTTTGTGTTACATTTCCTTCAATATATCACTCAATCCTTTTATATTCTTCGCTTCTCTCTCTCTCTCTCTCTCTCTCTCTCTCTCTCTCTCTGCTCTCTTGGCAGTAAATGAGGTCAACTGCTTGCACGTACACTAAATAGTATTTAACATGGTCACCCTGTGCCGCACACCCTGTGCTGTGTGCTGGGCGACTTACTTTGAGATGATTGCAGCGAGTAACTAAAACTCGGACTCAATGGGAATCCAAATGGGAAACATTTAGTTTATTGCATGCAAGTGTGCAATATTTTCATAGCACACTGTGCTCCTGCTGCCGGCTGCTGCTTTGAAGGCCGGCACATTTAATTTTATAGAGCACTGTATGTGTATGTGTGTGTGTGTGTGTGTGTGTGTGTGTGCATGGCCATCATATGCGGACTATATAGAGCTAAAAATAATGTGAACATAAACAGGAATTATTGCCAGCTAAAAATAAGAATGTAGCAACACGAAGACGGTGCCCAAGCAGGAGCCCGAGCAACTTTAAAATCCTTCAAAGGCAGCCCAAACACGAGCAAAGGCGAAGACGAAGGGGGAGACAGAGACAGAGACAGAGACAGAGAGAGGGAGAGAGCAAGTGAGAGAGCGGGCACTGAACAAGATAGATAAACAACAACAAAGTAGCCATAATAAAAATAAATAAAAACTGAAGAATTTATGTCCTCCACCAAATCAGAGCTCTAAGAAGCTGACAACGAAGGACACAGCGCAGAGCACACAGGACTCGCAGCACGGGACTCGGGACAACAGAAATCAGAGCATGTTTGTGATTTTCCGTGTGTATTCGCTCTATATGTATATATATATATATATATATATATATATATATATGTATATGTTTATATATGTTTATATACAAGTATATGTATGTAATAAAATTTTTTTGTTTTGTTCTGCTGGCTTCACAGTTGGGCGCTTGCTTTATAATTGTTTACGTTGTTGTTGTTGTTGTTGTTGCTGCTATTGTTGTTGCCCTCCGCTGATTGCAAAATGGGACGACGACGGCAGCTGGGTAGGTGGCCACTGGCCAGGCAAATGTGAAAAATGGTCAACGCCAGCGGCATTTAACGGCCACTGGGCTAATGAGAAATTATGGCACAGTAGGTAAAAATGTAATCGCACGCTCACACACACCACCACAGCCACTCACATAAGTATGCAACACTTTTGCCAGTCGAACAATGCGACAACAACTGCTGACAGTCTCTGTCTCTCTCCCACTCTCTCTCTTTGTATGTGCGTGTGTAGAAGTAAACACAAATAATCATCAGACAGTTAGTTTGGCTCTCGGTCTATCTGGCTGTTGCACAGATTTTATTTGTGTGACATACCCTGTAGTCAGGCCAACTGTTAGGCAAGGGGTATACTCAAGGGAGCCATATGCATGTGACATGTCTGGGAAATGACTCAGCGAGAACTTGACTATAATAAGCTCATATACTTTTATCTATTTCTATGTTGTCTACTCTTCTATTGGAAATTCTCTGATGAGTCTTATCCAGGTCTTCTTTTTCTAAGGGATTTTTGCTCAACTTCTCATCTAGCTAATGTTGCTCCAATAATTTTTGAAGTAACTTTCTTTATATTCCACATCTCTCTCATTCATCTATCTCGTTTTCTCTCTGCTCTCATTGCCACGTTAACGTTTCACTCTTTTCTTCGTAGATGTCCCAAGCTATTCTCTCTTCTCAAGTGTTTTCATCATAGGCTCTCATGAAACTTCGCCTAGCTAAGAGCAGAGAGAACAGAAGAGAAAATCACATCATCTGCCATATTTCCGCTTTTCTTCGTCTTGCGCTCGCCCTCCACTACTTTAGCTCTTCTAAAGTCTTTTAGGCACTAGCTTACAGGGCATCTGCTAGTCTATCATGCCCATCAATTTCAACATTTTGTTGTTGCTGGACATAATAAAATCAGCAGCGCAACGTCAGGCAAAGCGGGTGCGAAATGTTTATTTAAATTGGCCAGCAAAGACACCCACATACACACACTGCACACAGATACACACGTGCACACACACACACATGCATGTTAGGCAAAAGAAAATGTCAACAACACAACAACAATAACATTTTGGGTTGATTTTGTTGTGCTGGCAACAGCGGAAATCCTTTTTACCAAAAACAACTGCAAAAATATTTATATTAGATATATTGGATTGGCGAAAGTCCCTCTCCTGCCCCCCTTACCCACACACACACTCTCTCTCTCTTTTTCTCTAGTTCTATCTCTTACTGTATATCTTTAGCCCCAAGCCTCATCTCTGGCGCAGCTTTTCCATTTTCTATTTTCTATTTCTATTTTCATTTTATATTTTCATTTTCCCTTTTTGGTGTGTCTCTGAATGTATGTGTATGTGTGTGCTTTGATTTAAATTTCATTCAAGCAAATGCCAAATGCGAATGACGCTCAAATGCTGCTGACAAAACTTATATACATATAGCTATACATATACATACTTATATATATTGTAGATAAATTCTTGTCTGGCTTCGTGTCTGGCACGCTGATTGGAATGCCATAAGCAAAAACTGCAAATATTTCCATGTCTTTATGATTTTTAAATGCTTCCTCACATTAGTTCTTTATGATTGCAATTGCAATAAGTCCCAACTTGAAGTGAACTCTGGATATCGTTTAGACTTCATATTTTAAGCTGGCCATGAGTCAAAGAGTCAATTCACTGAGCTACCTATCGATGAGTTCTTCTCCTTCTTAGCTTAATCTTTTAAGTGTATAGAAGAAGAGTTGATTTGAATAAGCTAAAGTATTACAAAATGAGCTTGCTTTAGCTGTCATCGATATTTATTGTCATTTATAAAGATATCGATATATATCGATCTTATTTTTCTATATTTCCCATGTATGTTATCTTCAGTCGTCTCTAGCTTTTCTATCGTTTATCTTCTACCTTTCATCTCCGATCATCTATCTTGTATCTTGATCTTGTATCTTGTATCTTGTATCTTGTATCTTGTATCTTGTATCTTGTATCTTGAACTTGTATCTTGTATCTTGTATCTTGTATCTTGTATCTTGTATCTTGTATCTTGTATCTTGTATCTTGTATCTTGTATCTTGTATCTTGTATCTTGTATCTTGAACTTGTATCTTGTATCTTGTATCTTGTATCTTGTATCTTGTATCTTGTATCTTGTATCTTGTATCTTGTATCTTGTATCTTGTATCTTGTATCTTGTATCTTGTATCTTGTATTTTGTATCTTGTATCTTGTATCTTGTATCTTGTATCTTGTATCTTGTATCTTCTATATTCTGTCTTCTATATTCTATCATCTTTCATCAGATGATAATCTGTCTATCTGTTTATCACCTATCTTCTGTCTTCTACCTTCTAACTTCAATCTCCAATCTTCCACCTCCCATTTCCCATTTCCCATCTTCAGATTTCCTTTTCTCTAACCTCTTCAGCAATTTTCCTGCACTTCCACCCCATTAGTCAGCACAAATTGCACTTTATTTATTTTGATTTTGATTTTTCGAATTTATTTTATGCTGTTTTAAGTTCGTTTGAAAATGTGACTTGGTCAGCTGTTAATAAAGACTTTTTTGTTTGTCTTTTGGGTTGAGTTGGCGTCACGTATCCCACAAGTTGACAAAGCGCGCTTAAATAAGTTTTAGCTGCTGCTTAGAAGGAGCCGAAGGACACAAACCGCAGATGTCTTTGCTCTTTCTATGCCAGTCTATGGCCAGTCGAGTGACTGGGGCACCGGGGGCCGGCTGGGGTGGTGGGCACATCAAAGCAAGAGATTTAATTAAAAAGTGATAACTTGCTTTATCTGGCTGCACACTTGGCCGGTGCCCAACGAAATTCTATTAACAAAATGTAATCAAAAGCTGGCCAAGAGTGCGAGCCGTCGACGCCAAAAAGTTGGCCAAGACGCGACGCCATTTGGCTGACAAATTATGAAAAATTACCCATACGTAAGTAATTTGCATTTCGAGGGCCAAAAGATTAAAGCGACAGAGAGCAAGACAGAGAGAGTGAGAGAGAGAGAGAGAGGGAGAGAGAGAGAGAGAGTTTGCAAGCCTCTTGTATAAGAATTAATGAAAACGCTTAGTCCGAACATTAGATTCAGCAGACGATTATTGCAGCTGGGCATATTTGAGGCATAAAATTGGATGTTAAAATGAAATTCGACTTCTGAGAAGAAATTATAATATAAATACAAAGGCAAATTCAAAGAAACTCTTGCATATCTTTTAGTAAAATCTATCATACTGGGACTCAATTATTATATATATTCAATCATCAGTAGAATTACTCCATATAACCCAGCTTCAAAGCAAATTTAATGTTCAGCATAGAAATATCTATAATCTTTCTATATCTATCCAATATTTTGTGCTGCTTTGCAAGCTCACGCATATTCAATATCATATCATATTCATACACCACCGATAGCCCACTGTGGTTTCACATAAATATATTGCAAAGTTATCAAAAAATTGTATGCTTTACTTACCAGCCGCCTTGGCGCGTGAGTGTGAAGCCGAAGCGTGAGTCACGATCCACGGAAACGCGTATGCCCACAATGCCTAGGCCCTGGGGCGTTATCACCTGGCCGCGCATCACCGAGACGCGACTGCATTTAGAAATTGATCCAAGTTGATTCGAGTTGATTCGAGTTGATTCGAGTTGATTCGAGTTGATCCGAGTTGATCCAAGTTGATTCGAGTTGATCCGAGTTAAGTTGAGTTGCAATGGAGCAAAAATTGATGTGTGTTTGCAAAAGAGAAATACATTTTGTTAGTTTTGTGCTTTCCAAATGTGTTTTGTTTACGTTTTACTGTTGATTTGTTTCTTGTTTTGCTTTCAGCTTGTTTCGTTGAAATTATAAGAAAACAAAGTGTAAAAACATCGAGTTGTAACTAGTATGTATTTTAAATATATATATATTTATTTTGTATGTATATAGATATATATGTGTATATATGTAAAGAAATTCATATATACATATATATAGAGATGTACGAAGGATATCGAGTAATTTAACTTGAACTAATATCGATATAAGATAAGATAAAAAAATAATTTTTGGTTTTTTGTTTGTTTGTTTGTTTGTTTTTACTATGTTTTTTGTTGCTCTATTTAAGAGTAAACGAAATAAATTGAGAAAATATTCATAAATATTATCATATGCATTTGTATGTATATATAAGAGTGAGTGAAATGGATGATAGATGTGAAAAATATGTCCCAAGGTTGTGTTTGTCTGTGGGCCTGTGTGTGTGTGTGTGTGTGTGTGTGTGTGTGTGTGTGTGTGTGTGTGTGTGTGTGTGGGTGGGTGGGTTGTGGAGTATTTAATTTGTTGTGTACACACACGCACACACACACGGCAAGAGTTTGAAAATGTGTTTTTGCTTGGATAATTCAATTATTGGAAACAGCTTGGCAAATAAATGTACATAGAATCAATCTATTTTTACAGCCTCAGCCATTGTGTGTGTGTGCATGTGTGTGTGTAACTACAAAATCGAAGGTAAATATTGAAGTATTTAACTTTTATTTTTCTTTCATTTTTTTTTTTTTTTTTTGTCATTTTTGTACAGGTGCAAAACGTATTTGGCACGCAGCTTTGGCATGGCTTGTAGACAATTTCAATCTCGAAGCTGTGAATTAGCTTCAAGGACTTTCGATATATACATACATATATACTTATATATGTAAGTATACATATACATACATATGTATAGAGCGGCCAATCGATAGATTGTTCCATGAAGCTGCGACCAATTGCAACTACAGATAAAATATACATATACATATTTATGATATGTAAAACGAGTAAAAAGGCGTTTATCGATTGCCGAGCTGAGCGATAACGATTACGGTGCTATCGATAACAGTCAGAGCTGATGACATTTATCAAAGAAATGATACAAGAAAGACACGAAAAAGGAAAATAAAATAATATAGCAACAAGTAATCGATATACAACATGTTATCGATAATAATTCATTGCAAAAAGTAGTCAGTAAAACTTGCTTAACAATTTATACCGATAACAAGCGTAACTATTTTAACTATGGATAACGATAACTTGGGACACACTGTTATCGATTGTCTGTAAATAGGCCGCAACGCTCGGCAATCGATAGCCACGAAATGCTGGGAATGTAGTCAAAACGCATGCAAAATAGAACAACTATGAGTAAAGAGTAGGAAAATACAAAAAATACTTAAGAGTTTAAGTATGATAAGATTATGCATAGAAATTGATTTTGCTGTTATTGTTGTTGTTGTTGTTTGGTTGTTTGCTTAACAATCGGGAGCAACTCTATCGCAAATGTTTATAATATGTATACAAGTTGTTCAATTGCGAGCATTTCGTTCAACGCAAATCTATATAATAAGTTGTATATTTATATGTAAAGAAATATATATGGCATAAGAGAAAGGTATAAAGTAAAAGAACCAGATATCGAAACAAAAATGTATACATAATTATTTAGGTTACCCATTGAACATGTGATATTTTCCACAGCTGTAAGGCAAAAGTTATTGAAAATCGATTGTTGTGGTGCATATTATCGATAGATGCCGATAAATTTACCAAGCTGAGCAGTGAGAGTGAGAGAGAGAGGGAGTTAAGAGTGGCTAGCTCAACAGCTGCTCTCAGTTTCAATAGTTTCTACAGCTGTTCTCAATTGGTAAGGGCAGTTCATAAACATCTCAGCAGAGTTTCCCAGTGAAGCCCAACAAATTGGCATCGATTGTGCGTAGAGCGTCAACTGTGACCTATGGAAACCCAAGCCTAAGCACGAGCAGGCACATCAAAATAGATGGGAATGAATAAGCGAGGCAATAATAAGAACTGAAATTCCATTTAATGAGCTGTTACCTGGCAATTGTGCGGCCATGGCAACCCTGACGGCATCCCATCGAACCCGAACCGAACGAACCGATATCCGGCTGGCAGCTCAGCCAATTTGCTTGAAAAAATATGCTGACTGCCTGGACGCAAAGTTTTTGCCAACTTTTCTACTGCTTTTATTTTATTTTATTTTTTTCTGCTGTTGGGGGCGTGGCAAAGGGAGGTGGGGTTGGATGCACGGGCGGGGGTTGTTTTCAACTTGGCAAAGAAACCTTGAAACAAAATGCCGCAGTGTGGCGGCCAAGGAGACTTTTCAAATGGCGCAATTGTTTGCACTAATTATTGCTGGACTGGGAGCAGTCGTCGTCGTCGTCGTCGTCGGCTGAGCAGATGCCAGCCGAAGGGGAAGGGGCGTGGCTGGGGCAACAGCCAAGGTATGGGTAGTGGCTGCAGTTAGCTGTCGCTGCGCCGCTTCACAAACTTTTGCCAGAGCAAAGTTGGCAAAACATTTTCAAGTTTTCAAGTGTTGCAATTTCTTGGCCAACCTCCGCACCACACACCACGCACCACAGCAGCAGCAGCAGCAGCAGGAGCAGCACCGCACAACCGCTCAGCGCACATAAACACATTATGTACCATATTTGGGTCAGATATGTTCTCTGTAAGTGTGTGTGTGTGTGTGTGTGTGTGTGTGTGTGTGTGCTGCAATGCTTGCCAAGTTGAATTTTTATTGAGTGGTGCAGCACCACTTGGCTGGCGGTGCGGTACTGCACTACTTCAGCGACGTCTAATTGCAATTGACCAAATGCCCAGGCAACTGCAGCAAGTTCAGCTCTATTTGTTGTTATTGTATCTCTGTCTCTGTCTCTCACTCCCACTCTCTCTCTCTCCCTCTCTCCATCTCTCCCTCACTGTCTCTGTCTCTGTCTCTCTCTCATCTCGTTCATTTTTGCTGCTTCAATTCGATTCAATGAAGCACAATTTTATTTGAAATCAAACCGTAAAGCAAACTGCATATGTGAGAGTGTGCATGTGTGTGTATGCGAGTGTGTGTGTGTGTGTGTGTGCGTGTGTATTCCAATTCATTGAAGTGCTGAGTGCCATTGATTTTTATTTCGCATTTGATTCGTTTCGTTTCATTTATTATTTATTTGATTTATTTTTACGGCGCGGCTCAGCAGACGCGAGCGCGCTGCTGCCACGCCCACACGACCGCCATGGCGGGGGCGTGGCTTAAGCAACCTTATTATGTTGCCCTTTGCCGTTGCCTTCTGCTAGTAAATTACTCATACGCCACGTCTGCACCATGCAGTTCGTCTTTGATTTTATGACAAGTCAGTGGCGGGAGCGAAAGAGATAGAGAGAGAGAGAAGTAGTGCGCTAAGAATAGTTAAGAGTTAAAGAGCTGCTGAGGCAGACAGAGAGAGAGAGAGAGAGTGAGAGAGAGTTCTTTTGTTTCATTTGAAATCTCTTAACAAATATAAATCAGACATTTTTCTATAAGTGAAAAATCCCTTTATATATACCCAGATTTATTTTCTATCGATTGATATAAGAATGACTATTATATTCCCTATAATCTGCTGCTCAGTTTCAGCTTTATAAATAACGAGACAAAAAGATCTCGATTGAACAAGCTTTAGCTATCTTCCCTACTTTTCCAATATATATATCAAATATATACATAATATACTCATGATTTATCATATATATCTCGTGTATATATATCGTTTGGCTAGAGCAATCATTAATGGAGCGCATAACGTCAGGCTAAGACTTCTTTAAATATCTTTTAGACTGAAGCTGCCTTGGCAGATAAAAGACAGACACACATTCACACATACCCACACCCATACACTCGCACACACACACACACACACAAACAAAATGAGCTTTTGTACTTTGCGCACTGCTTGCGCTTTAAGCTTCCATTGTTCTTTTACCTTTGGGACACGGCACTCGGCAATCGTGGAGAGCAATTCAATCAGCTTGCGAGCTGCTCAATGAGCGGCACTCGTAGCTATGACGTCATAAACGCATTTAGTGCAAGTAGTTGGGAAAGATGAAGCAGCAGGAGCAACAACAGTAACAGAATCAGTTGAAGCTCAAAAGTAATCTCGATGGATCAGCGCGTAGCGAGTGCCGTCCATTGATTGCCATTGGCCTTGGTGGCGCCACCTAGCGGAGGCAGGAGACAGCTAGAGCAGCGAACAATGAAGTGAAAGCAATGCCACAAAAATTTCTAATCTCCTCCGAGGTCAGAGCAGAGCAGTCGGCCACACTTCGCCCGCACTCGGACTAATCGCCGTTGCAGCGAATGAGCAATAAACCAGTCAAGAGGTGGGTTGTGGGTTGTGGGTCGCTGGTGGCGCTGATGGGGGCGGTTGGCGGTTGGCGGTTGGCATTGTCGCCACAGCCACCTTTTGTGTCAAAAGTGCACTTCCATTATTAGCGCATTGTGTGGCCGAAACGGGGGTTGGCGCCTCGCAAAATATGAGAAGCTCGCATAAAAGGAAGTGCATTTAATTTCTTTTCTTTGCCAACTTTCGCTCCGAGCTGGGACTGCGACTGCGACTGCGACTGGGGTTGTGCAATGTGGTGTGTGGGGTGTGAGGTGTGGCAGGCGCTGAGCTGGAGCTGCTACAGGCGCGGCCATTCATAAAGCGCCAGGGAGGCCAAGAGGCAAGGGCTCGAGACACCGCCGTCTGCCTGCCACAACAGCCAGCAGCTACAGCAGCTACTCGTGCGCCTTCGCTGCGTTGTTTTTACTCATGCCCTGCACCTGATGCCAAGTGGAGTATATTGGCTCTATTATGACAAGAAAATGGTGGAGCAAGCAACGCAGAGTTCAAGCAGATTACGTTGAGATTGCTTGAATTTGTATGTGATATGCAGCAGCAGCTGGCTGTAGCTGGCATTAGGGTGGACCTGTTCTCAGTGATCAATCACTCAGAACCGTAAGAGTAAGTATTGTAGCAACAAATAGTCTTGGCAGGGGCTCCTCCCACTGCACTTCAACTGAGAGCAGGGCATCAGGCAGTCGGGTTTTCTGCTGCAAATTCTGATACACAAAGTGGCAGCTGCAGCGTCAACATCTCATCATAAAAATTGAGCACGACTTAGTTGACTTTTGCATGGCCTGCACCTCAGACACAATCACCCATGCAACCAGCCACCCACCCACCCCCACACACACACACATAGCCACAACAAACAAGTAAAAAGAAGCAAATATAAGTAGGGGTATATAATTTTAATTTGGCTTTATTTTCAGAACGCTGCGATGAGCAGCTGAAAGATGCAGCCAGAGCACTACCAGCACCCCCCCCCCCCCCCTTTCCCCCTGCAGCTCGTCCCCACTGCTCTGCACAGCTTCACTTCTTTGGCTACACTAGAAAACAAAGGCAAGCTGCAGGCCATAAGCGAGCGGTGCTATGCTATGCTGTGCTGTGGTGCGGTGCGGTGCGGTGCGGGTAGCTTACGCTTTATGTTCATTTAGCCTGAAACAGTTTTTGAAACATTTTTCAACGGAGAAAACGGTGCGCCACACTTTTCTTTTACGCTTTTGTAACCACGATAAATGTGCTTTATGTAGCGAATGCAACGCTCCACGTCGAGTCTTTACGGCAGACAGCCTGTTGGCGAAGGCGGAGGGGGAGGGGGGTTGGTATAGCGGGTGTATATAGGTGTAAAAGGGCAGCTACTCACTGCATATAGCAGGCGTTTGGGCTTGAGACCTGCCACGCCCCGCCACGCCTTGCGCCTGATGAAATGCTTCCTGCACTTTCGCCCATTTTTGCATTTTTTTTTTTTTTTTTATCTTTTTCATAAAAAGCAACGAGCCAAATAAAAAAACGCTGATATGAAAAGAGAAAATGCTAAAAAAAAGTGAGAGAGAAATGTGTATGAAAATATTAAAGAGAAGGAGACCAAAAAAAAAAAAAAAAGGAAGGACTCTTCCAGCCAAGGCACAGTGGCACAAGTCAAGTTTTTTATGGCTAGAAATTTCAAGTGATATGCAGAAATATAGCCACATCAATCTTTTATGATTTATTGCGCTCATTGAAACTGCAAGCATAGTGAACCAGTTCATGTGAACAAACCATTTGGCGTACCAGTATCCTTCAGCTGTGAACTAGTGCATAATAACTGTTTATCTGCATATGAATTGTTCGAATGAACTGATGCTCATATGACTTGATGTTGGTAAACTAGTTCATATGACATGTTTTCGCTGAACTAATTGAACTATTCATATGAATGAGCAGCACATATTAAATGTGAACTAATGCATGTAAATGAACTCGTCGGACATTAGATAGGTGAACCAGTTCATATGACATGCTATTAATCACCTCTTTTGTGTAGTGAACCAGTGCATATTAAGTGTTCATATGACATGCGTTTTAGTGAACTGTTCATGTAGTGAACTAGTTCCAAAATGATTTTAATTTGCCTGCATTAAAAATAGACGATATGAACTGGTTCAAATCTAGTCACACAGAACTTCCATATATCAAGCCGAGAACTATTAATGTTCATTCAATGTTCACAGTTGAAAATTAAAGACTAGCTCACATAGTTGACAAAGAGTAGTTGCGCAAGGGTAGTTGTTCGTGGAAATATTCAAATATTAATGTATCGATAGCTATGAGTGAGCCAGGGAAATGTTTCGATGGTAAATGCATTCAACTGACTTCGCAGTCGATAAGGCGGCGGCGGCGGCGGCGGCGACGTCGGTGTGTCGCCCATTGATGGCGAATAAAGTCATTTCCCCCGGGGCCAGAGACTGTGATTCTTTTGGCCCATTGTGCGCGTACGATGGGGTATATTAAAGAAAAAAACCACACATAATAAATAAATAGCAGCTGGGATTGAGAGGTGCGAGAGGCGAGGCGAGGCGAGGCGGCTATGGCTATAGCTATAGCTGAAGCTAAAGCTGAAGCTGAAGCTGAAGCTGGTTCTTCATGTACTTCCTATAGAAAAGTTTAAATAGAATTTTTAAGTTTGCCATTTACCAACACTCACACACATACACAGCGATGCATTCACACACACACACACACACACACACACACACACACCTATCGTCCGATAGGAGAGCAGAGAAAAAGCTTTAGTAGCGTGTAATTTGCACTTTGTAAATTTGCATAAAAGCTGCACAGACAGAAAGCGAGTCGCAGCAGGGGGAAGGAGGGCTGGAGGAGGCTCTACATCCTAACGATGGGGCTGCGGCTGGGGCTGGGGCGTAAAACATTTAGATTGGAGGAGACTGGCATAAGTCCAAGATACGAGACGAGATATGTAAATGCCACACCATGTGTCGTCACTTTAGCCAAGCACTAAGTAAGCAGCGGGTTGAGCTAGCTGGGGCTGGTTGGGGCTGGTGGGGGCTGGCTGGGTGGGTTTGGACTGGCAGACCCTATATTATGCTTAAAATCCCGTCCGGCCACTGCCGGCGCACAGATTAGGAGGCAAGCAGACACAGTTAGTAGTAGCTGCTACCTGGCCCAGCCACAATTTGGCTGTCCAATTTGATGCACACAAAACAAATTTCGGATGCGAGTGGAGATGTTGCGACAGCTTCACAATTGCCAACAAAGATGTCATTTTGTTTGCCAATAAGAAGATTACACATGTTATAAAGCGTTTCGATTGGAGCGCAGCGAGAAGAGCGAGAAGTGTGAAATGCAAAGCTCACAAGCTGCAGCTTAATGCAAGTGCTGGACGATGCAAGGATGCGAGGCTGTGAGACTATGGGGATGCGGGCGCAGGAGATGAGCAATGCGACAGGATTTTCAATGATCAATGCCAGATGAAATCAGAAAAGCGCTGGAATGGAAATAAGCTTAAGCGAGTGAAAAAAGCTAGAGAAAGCTAGAGAAGAAGCTTAGGCATGTGTGGAGCCAATGCAAAGGAACTGTAGCAATAAGCGAACTAATGCAGGAGAGAGAGAGAGGGGGCGAGAAAAACTGTAACTCTAACTTACTGTTTTTTTCTCTCTATCTGTAGCTCTAACTTACTCTCTCTCTCTCTCTCTCTCTCTCTCTCTTCTTCCAGCTCTCTTTACTCTAGTTTAGCATTCTCTATAGTAATATTAGACACAAAGACTGTAGAATTAGGCGGAGAAGAAATCGTTCTGAAGCAAGGTAGCGAGAACTGAGAGAGTCTTTTGATATTACTTGACCAAGCTGTTTTAAGCTTAATCCAAAGCTTAACTGGTACTAGAGAGCGAGTGTAAGCTCAAAAGGGCGAGCTTTTTGAGTGAAAGTCCCAATGGAAAATCAAAACTTCTCGTATCAACTTCATTCAAAGTCTAATCCTACAGAAATAGAGTTAGCTTAACGAATTGAAAGAGAAAGCTTGCACCTCCAAGTAAAATGATTTTAGATCTGATGTAAAAAGAGGTTTACCATTTAGGATATTTGCCAAAGATAGCTTTAATAACTTATATTAGTTTTTCACACAAAATTCCGCATTTTATTCGCGTACCATTTGCTAAGAGCCAGATCATATATCTAATTTCTATTCCGAGCCTAAACTGATCCTTAGGGGCAAACTCTAAAAAGCTCCAGCTACCTACATACATTCACATGGAAAGCTCTCTCTGCTGTACTCTCCTTGGCTTTCGCAAAAAGCTTTTGCATTTCATTTGTAATGCCAGTCAAAGCTGATTTTAAAGCTCTAAATTTTTTTCCAGATCAGATCGTGAATTCAGCTAAAAGCTTTTCAATTTCATTTCTAATTCACAACTAGTTTATTGAGTCCGCTCAGCTAAAGCATTTCAGAGTCTTTCTCTCTCTCTCTCTCTCTCTCTCTCTCTCTCTCTCTCTCTTTTGCAATATGCTATGACATCGGCAATCTCAGCTCAGTTTTACGCTAGTTGAACTGATTCACATCAGCTGTGACCGCAGCACAGCTGCAGGACAAAACAATGGCTCACAACAGTCTATAAATATTTAATGCCAGCATGGAGTCTTTACACACTCCATTTCCCCAACCTGCCACGCTCCGTAATCCACAATGCCAAACAGTTACTCTACAATAGCCTGACAATGGCCTGCATTTTCGTCTATTTTCTTTTATTCTAACTTTTCTATTTTTTTTTTTGCTATTATTTTGTCGGGTTTTTGCGCAGTTTGCACTTCACTTAAATGCGACGCGCAACCGCCAAAGGAATACAAAATATACAAACAGCAACAACAACAACAACAACAACAGCAGCAACAGCGCCGTTAAAATGCCAACTAAAACGTATTGTTCTAGCCACATGGAGCGATCCATTCCCATAGTTAACCCAACTAGCCCCACCTTGAACCAAAGCAGCAGCAGCAACAACAACAACAATTGCAAAAAAAATGGCATTTAAAATTTTTGCTGATGTCGAATTAGCGCCTGTTACGTGTATGCTTGCTGTGTGTGTGTGTGTGTGTGTGTATTTTCTATAGGGCTTTTACATTTTGGTCATAAGCCTTGCACACATAAATATATCTAAGCTCACATAAAAGTAATTACTTTCAGCTGCTGTTGCTATCGAAAAATATTAAATTATATTGAGTGCACACACACACACACACACACACATACACAATGCACACACACGACCACACAGCCCATAACTGTGGCCAAACAGCAACTGGGTATAGTTCTCGCCTGCTGCTTTTACTCCTTTAGCCGTAACCCTTTTCCTGCTGCAATCTCCTACACGCTGCAGCACACCCCGCGCCTCCTGCCTAGCCAGACCAATGTATTTCCTTTTTGGCCCGTCGACATTTTTTCGCTGACTGCTTTTCGGTTCGTTTTTTCTGCTTCTTTTTTTTTCGCCTTTTTACTGCTGCGACTGCAACACACAAAATTCCGCGAATTTCACTTTGGCTTTGCCTTCCATTTCTTTGCGATACTCTATGCGAAAGGCCATACTGACTGAGAATTGCATAGAAGGACGTTTTGGCTTGTCGCTGATATAGCTAGCTACTTTAACAGCTAACAGTCATGGTTACAGATCAAGCTGATCGCAGTTCTATTTGAGCTGAACTGCAAAGATCTATATATGATATATGGCATATATATACTAAATACTGTATTATCTGCCTATACCCTATATCGTTCACATAAGATCTTAACACTCTTATAGGATCAAGCTTCAGCAAGGGTATCTCAATGTCGGCTTTTGCAGCTGTTTTGTTTCTCATTCAGTTTATCGCTATTTTTTGCCGCCTCTCTCTCTCTCTCACTCTCTCTCTCACTCTCTAGCTTCTTCAGTCTCTGTCTCCGTCTACGTCTCCGTCTCTGTTTTCATTTTTACCATTTCTATTGGGCGCCAATGTGTCCCACTGCGCCCCTGGCCTAGCCGGCGGCTGGCTATTTAAGGCCCGGAGCTCGCTCGCTCGCCCTAACCTCAACTTTTGAGCTTTTACAGGCAACTGTCTGCAGACTGTCTCTGTATGTATGTGTGTGTAAGTTATACGGGTATTAATTTTGGTTTATGTGCAACTTGTACGCTGTAATTTTTGTGCTTTTTTCTTCACACTGGCAACGGCGATTCCTGACATTAACAACAGCAAAGAGCAGGATGAGCGAGTGAGAGTGAGAGAGAGAGAGAGAGAGAGAGAGAGAAGGTGTAGTAGAGAGGAAATTTGCAGGGAATGTGGCCACATTGATAACAACAATGGAAACGCGACAACGACTATGAAAACATTCGGAATGGCAAGTTTTTAATTTATTTGCAATACGTGCAACCGAATACATCTATATATGTGTGTATGTATATGTAGATAGATATATGTATATACAATATGGAAATGCATATATCAAGCATGTTGAATACATATGCATATAAGGAGAGAAAGAGAGAGAGAGAGAGAGCAAAGTGTATTGAAGGACTACGTTAATTTGAATGAAGATAGCTCGAAAGGGGACAAAAAACCGTTGGAGCTGCACGCCGGGAGATGAAAAGATTGAAACGGATCGAAATGGTGGAAAAGAATGAGAGAAAAATAGAGAGCGAGACAGAAGAAGGGAAGGGGCGAGCGACAGAAAGAGAGAGAGAGAAAGAAAATAGACACAAAGAGAGAGCAATTTAGAGAAAGCAATTAAGAGCATGAATAAAAGAAAGAATAGAGAGAGAGAATGAAAGAACCGGTGGGAGCGAATGAGACAGCAGAAGAGAGCAAGATAGAAAGTGTGTAGAAAGAGAAAAAGAGAGAAAGCTTAAGCAAGTTAGAATCGGAGGGAGAAAGAGCAATAGAGCGAAATAAACGCTAGATGTAGATAATGGGATAGAGAATGACGGATATTAGAATATGAGAAGAAACTGTTTCTTCTCTCTCTTTGCATAAATCTTTTCTTTCTTTTTCCAAGCAGAGGGATTTTTGTCTACCTCTCTCTGTATCTTTTAAGTGCACGACAAATGAAAGAGAAAACAGAAATACTGTCAAAGACTGTCTCATTTCTGTTTTTATCATCGTTTTTCTTGACATTCCCGTTGATCTCACTCGTCTCATTCTTATATTATCAATCCACTATCTCTCTCATAATCTACCTTGTCTTACGAGCAATTCTTCTCTTTTAAATACTTTCTCACTCTCCCTCATTGCATCTTTTTAATTCTCTCATTTCAGCTACCACAATGATATTTATATGTATTTGTACATCTACATATATAAACAGTATTCAATGGCTCTCATCTGGCTATTCAAGGTTTTTAGCGAATTTCAAGCAGTTCTTAAGCTCTCAAGAGTTTATCTGTGAAGTTGAGGCTTATTCAGAGCACGAAAAACCGTTGTCAGAAGTCTGCTGTTGACTGCATTTTCTCGTTGGCTTTCTTTGCGCTCAGCCGCAGCAACTGTCATCATTTTGGCCTCAGGGTCTGGCCACTTGCTGATGATGAGACGGACGCCGGTTAATCAGTTTAAGTCTAAGACAAAGGACAGTGGACAGGGGACAAGGGACAAGGGCTGAAGGCTCAGCGCTGCAAATCCCGACTGCCAAGGACACGGCCCGCGAGTTAGCGAGAGCGAGAGCCAAGAGAGTAGAGAGCGGGAGTGCAACAGTAGACAAATATGAGAATCAGAGAAAGACTTACATTAGCTGGTTGGCAAAAACCACTTAGCGGGTAAACTAACCACACCTAATGCAAAACGGGTGCCACAGGGAATCTCTATAGCTATGTGTGTGTGTGAGTGTGTGCGTAGTAGTCCCAAGGAAATGGGGCGCCGTTTGCCAGGACTAGAGAGTTGCTGCTGCCGGCGCTTCCTTATGGCTTTCTTCAGCAACTTTCAACAGCAAATCCAACAAAGGGCCAAGGCAGACGCCACATTCATGACAGTCACCCACTTCCTATCCCCTCTCTCCCCCCGTCTCTCTGTGCTGCCCTGGCAGCCCCATTCGTTGTCAGGAAGAAGCAGAAGTTGAAGTCAACCCAAAATGGAAGCCAAAACAGGAAGTAATCTATAGTCGCCCCGCCATTGTTTATTGTTTAATTTTTAGTCAGCTTTATATTGTTGTTGTTGTTGTTGTTGTTGCTATTGCTGCTCTCCTTGTTGTTGTTATTGTTATATGGCACTCCGCCTCTGCTTGTGCTCACTTTTTTTTCTCTTTTTTTTTTGCGTCTGCTGCTTTGCCTGCTGCTTCGTTGTATTATTTTCTATTGTTAACAATTTTTGCATTTGCCCCGTTGCAAGTAGCAAAAACTTTTCAATGTGCCGCCATAGCTATTGTTCGCTGATACTCAGCCCCGCCCACCGGCCCAGCGCCGAGCCCCCTCCTCGTTTTCTTTATTTCACTCTGTGTTTTTTTTATTTGAGCAAAAGCGCTGGCACTTGAGCAGCATAAAGGCAACGAGGTAAAAAGGCAGACAAAAGCCAAAAACCCGCGCACCAAAGACGTTGACAAGGCGACACTCGTGGGGCATCTAGCCCGGCCCCAATCCCAGCACCAGCACCAGCACCAGCACCAGCTCCAGTAATGCTCCCACCCCCCTTCACCGCCCCCTCGCTGCTGCCTGTTGGCCCAGTCACAGTTCTAGCCAAGACAGAGCAGCCCGTATCGCATTTGCTTGGCTTTCGTTTTATCATCGGAGCAACAGCAACAAAAACAGCAACAGCAATAGCAACAACAATCACAATAACAATGTCACCCAGTTTCCATGGCATTCACCACGTCTGACACTCGAAAGACTCCTCGGACTACCTTATAATTGCGTTGCGGTGTCTGCTGCTGTTCGGTCGAGTTATGCAGGGTCGCTGATGCTGGAGCAGGAGCTGACAGCCAGTAGTTAGCAGGAGTCGCCAGCGATTATGGTTATATGCTGTCAGACAGCAGTTCTCAGCCAAGCGAACCCAAGCCCCAGCCCCAACCCAACTTATGCGCTGAAGATAGATAAGTATATATACGCATATATATGTATATATCAAGAGATATAAGCACTACAAAGGGATTTCAAGCACCTACCCCACACAGGGGTCATATTAGCTCGTGCTGTAATAAATAAATATGGCATCAGAACTTATGCTAAAAACTAATATAGTATGCATATTAGTCTAGGTTTAGTATGTTTAAATAGTAACAGTAATCCGAGCAGAGGCATATATTATTTTGTTTTCTTTTAATAGTTATGTATGGAATATGTAGATAAAACTCAGACTGATTTATATGGTATATATTAATAGTTCTTTTTCTAAGTATGGATATTCTTCTATAAAAATATTGTTTTTTATTTTTGTTCATTACATAGGTAAATCTCATAGATTTAGCTGATGTTAAAGATTTTTTTTTTTTTTTTTTTTTTTTGAAATCTCAGACTCTAAAATTCTATATCTATATAGCTCATATATAATAATGAAATCTAATGGAACTTTCTGATAATTTTACTCCAATCCAATTGGGAATAAGCAACGGTAAACTGGAATGAGATCCCATTGGGATTATATTTTGACAACTTACTATGTGAAAAGGAACTCAGATTGAGAATATACATAATCCAATTGAGATTATAAACTAGAATTGGGATTAGTCATAAATTGGAGTTATAATGCAATGTTCGATTCGCCTGTTCATTGTAGGTTTCTTCATTATATGTATTCACTATATTCACATCATATATAACCTATCCCATATATATCCTATGATGCCAACTTACGATTAATAAGCTAAGTAAACATCATATGCAACTGCTGGGATATTTCAGACTTCGGCTGTGCCGAACTTTAACAAGAGTAGTTATCTAATTACATTTTGCCTTCTCGGTTTTTTCTTTCTTTTAGCCAATTAGTTAATTACTTAACTCAATTAGTGAGCTATTTATAATCGAGCAAAAAGCATTTGACCTATTTTTGAGCCCATTTCAGACAATCAATTACCTTAAAGCCGTGGAAAATATCACATTTTTCATACGTAATAAAACCGAAATGCATAAAAAAATTATTAACTTAAAAAATGTATATATATGTATATATTTAATTAGAGAAATTTTAGTGAACAGAAGAGAGAGAAAAGGAAAGAAATAAAATATTGTTCGTGGACAAAAATTGCATTCTGAATTGTTGTAAAAAAATGTTCTTGATCTAGTTTTTTTCTTTATTTATTTTTTTGTTTTTTTGTTTTTTGTTATGTATTTTTTTTTTTCTTTTTTTGTTAAACATCCTTTTGGGATGTGCTTTAATTGAGCGTTATCTGTATATGGACAGGTGAATGTGTGTGTGAGTGTATGTGTGTGTGTAGGTGTTTGTGTGTGATATATTGTTTGCTGTATTTGGAAAACATATAAACAAATGGCTTAGACGCAGACAAATAGGACACTTGGGATAACGTTGGGAAGGAGATTTTGGGTTTTTTTTTTTGTTTTGATATATTTTATTTCATTTGATTTTTTTTTTTTTTTTTTTTTTTTTTTTTGGGAACATATAAGGATATATATAGTATTTCTTTTTAATTTCATTTGCTTTATATTATAATTGATTTTTGGTTTTGTTCTTCAGTTCAGTTACATGTAGAGATAGAGCTATATATATATTCAAGTAGCTGCTTTTGATACTGAAGACCTATTTTATTGTTGTAATTATTGTTGTAGTAGTTGTTGTTGCAAGTCTCGACTTGCTAACTAATTTCAATTATATAATACTTTCATTATATTTTATATGAAAAATGAAAATATTTTTAAAAGCGACAAACAAAACATGTTTCGTTACTCTCTCTAAATATAGTAGAAAAAAATACATTATATATATATTAGATGAGGTTTTTTTTTTTTTATATATATATTTTGAAAATATTCGAGTAAAAAGCTTTGATCAAAACCGAAAAACACATAAATGAGAGAAGAAGAAAAGAAGAAGATCAATATAGAGCGTGGTATATGGTTGAGTTGGTGATTTGGACTGGATGGATGGATGGGCGCACGATTTGAGAAAACAAAAAACGAAACGAAATAAGAAATTTGATGAGTCGAAAACCAAATGAAGAACCAAACTAGAAAAACAATTGGATTTGGTGGAATGACAAAGAAATTTGCTTAGTTTAATGGTGAACTTTTTTGTTGTTGTGGTAACGAGTGGCACGATAAAGAGAGAGAAAGACAGATAGAGAGTGAAAGAGAGATACAGAGCTTGAGAGAGATGGAAAGAAAGTTGGAGAGTATTTTGGTGTTGCGAGCGAGTGACTGATTCGTAAAACATAAATTCAACAAATACACGATCGTATGTATGCTCATGCCAAAAATATCGATAACAAAATAATCGAAAAAATAATCGAATGAACATTTCTTGTGAGGTATCTGTGGAATCTGTTGTAGCTGTTGTTGTTGTTGTTATTGTTGTTGTTGTTTTTGTTTGTAGCTGTTAGTATGCGTGTTAATAGTTGTTAATCGTAAAATGAGCGAGCGAGCGAGAGAGAGAGAGAGAGAGAGAGAGGGTGTTGTGAAAGAGGGCGCGGGGGCTGGGCTGGGGGCGGTGGGCGTAACAAAAGTGAATAACCAACTAAATACACATAGACACGTACACATAACACATACAAATACAAATTTGAATACAAATACAAATACAAATACAAATACAAATACGATACAAATACAAATACAAATATATAGTTGGATTATATCCATAATATAATTTTTCTCTTGCAGTTGCGTTTCTTTTTTTCATTTTATTTTTTACTTTTTGTTTATGGCCCTGTATAAATATAAATAAAAAAAATATATATGAAAATATGCCTTTTAATGGAATTCCTTTGACAAGGAAAAAATGCGTGAGAGCAATCAAAGAAAAAAAAAGTTATATATGTATGTATATATTAAAAATATACATATAGTATTTCTGATATGTTTTCCCTGTATTTTGGCTTTAATTACATTTTGCTGGCATATTTAATTTGGGGCTTGGGATTTATTTTATTTACATCAATGAATTGTAAACTTTTTGGGGCACTTTGAATGGTTTAATTGATAATAATCAAGTGAGAAATGAGAGAGTATTAACGAACAACAAATTTCAGGTATGTGTGTATGCATTGGACTGAGAACAGTTGGATGTGGAACGGAGCGTCTCGAGTTATAAACTACAGCAGAAAATACTACAGAAATTTAATGTATTTATATGATTACATGTAGGGGTTTTAAAGGATTTCCGACCACGTATGTATGTTTTTATGGGAAAATACTACAATAGTATTTAAATTTCAAATATTTTGCAGTATTTTTTCTGCTGTAACTTTTAACGAATTTAAAAAAATGTTTGTTTTCTTTTCTATTAACAATGAAGTATATAATAATGAATATTGAGCGAGTTCTTTTGATTAGATAAAAAAAAAAAAAAAGTCGAAAAATATTAGATTGAATATGTTATGAAAGAAACTTTTGTATATTGGAAAGTTTTTAAGATGCATGATACTAATGTGGAGTAAGAAAACTGAAAAACTCGATGCAGTTAGATGACTTTGAATGTATTTAACTGAAAATGGAAAATCAAACCAAAAATTGTTGGCGTCTACGAGGCTCAGGCCAAAAGAAATGACAAAAAGTATTTTAATTTTTTTTTTTTTTTTTTTTTTTTTTTTTTTTTGGTATTTTCTTACGCCTGTATGTCCTTGCAAGTTAAAATTTTTATTTTTTTTGTATTTTTTTCGACTTACCAAGGTGTGAACGAGCTCCAGAAGAGACTACAAGTTCACGAGGTTGAAACGTAGTATTTTTTTTTTTTTTTTGTTTTTGTTTTTGTAAATCAATTTTTTTTTTTTTTTTTAGTTAGGTTGATTGCAAGGCAAATGCAACAAGTTTTTTGTGTTGAAATTTAATTGATTTGGATTTTTTTTTGTTTTTTTTTTTTTGTTTTTTTTAGCACACAACATGAAGGTATCGAGCCACAGCAACAGAGTAGGACAGTACACAATTAATTGACAGGACAATAAAAAAGAAATTAAAAGACAAAAATGCTTTTCGTTAACGAATTGAATCATAGTTGAGATATTTTTTTTTTTAAAATATATACTTTTTGTTTTTTGGTATCGCTTGGCGATATATGTGTATGAGGCATACCTAGATGACTTTAGCTTAGCTTGAAACTAAAGCAATTGTTTAATTGAAATAATAAATACATTAAACGTTACACGTTAAAAATAAAAGCAAAAAACACATTTGACGAAACACACTTAATTTTTTGGTATTTGACAACTGGTATTTCTTTTTGTTCTTTCTAGACTTGAGATAGCGTTTGGGCATCTTTGGACTTCTTTTTGTGGCGTGGGGCGGGGGATTTCGATTGTTTGATTGCAGCGATTTACGTTTCGATATTCATTTTAGTAGTATATGGTTAGTTGGTTAAATGTTGAACTTAGGATATCGTATGTTAATATTACTTACAAATCATAAAGAATACTCTCAAGAAAACCAAAAAAATCAATTCGCTTTAGACACACACAGTTACGAGAAATGAGAGATACTTCTTAATTAAAAATGAAGAATGAAAATAATCGATACACACACAGTCAAAATGGATTTAGTTTATATATATATTTGAATATATATAATAAATTTCCATATGATTGTCAATTTTTCGTTAGTTTTCTTCTTCTGTTATCTTTTGACTTACAATCACAATATCGTAAAATGAAAAAACAACAACAAAAAAGTACACTTTCGACTATTTGACCGTGGTTAATTGTTTGGTTCTCGCATTTCGCATACATTTATCGAATATAGTTCCAGAAATATCAACAGAACTGAAAACAAATCAAACTGTATTGGAAACAAAGAGCAAAGAAATACGATACGAACCGAACCCAAGCAAATCAAACATAAATTCTCACTCACATCTCGGCGAGCAGAAGTTCGCTCAACTCTTAATAAATGAACGAAACAATGGAACTACTAGTTCATGATGAGGCGAAACCTCTGGCGAACCAAGTGCAAATGAGATCCAAAGAAAGAACTCAATGTAAACTGGTAAATATTTAGTATATATATATAGTATATATACATATAGGTAATATTTTATGACCAAGTTTAGTTCAGCTCTCTCTCTATATTGGTTAAAACACCTAAATATATCCTAGGAAATCAAATACCTATATGGTTTCTTATGTAGTATATATAAATGGCAAGAGATCATTGTACTCATTATATTTTTTATTATGATTATTCTTGCACTTTTTATCACGAACGTTTGTATTTTTAGTATTTCATTGTCATCATATAGTTTTTTGTTTGTTTGTTTTTTTTTTGGGGTTAGACAAACACAAGGAGGTAAAACACTAGACAACACACATACTCAATGAAGTGCTATCATTATTTTCGCTTTGGATTTCTTGAAAAACAGTTTTAATTTTTTTTTTTTTTGGATGGACTCTAGATATTATAATAGACAAACTTAGTTTCGTAAAATCAAGGAGAAAGTAAAACAAATTGTAAACTTATAAGCAGTTTAAAGCAATACTAAATTTTAAAAAATTACAGAAATTATTTTCTTTTTGCTCTTTTAAAGCTTTGCTTTTTTTTTTAAGTTCCTTCTACTTTTGAGGCAGGCAAGAAAAGAAAAAGCTCAAACTAGGAGATAATTTGGGCGCTCTAGGCGACATTTAGTATTTTGGTTTTCCAAATCGGTATTCTTGTAAGACCAGAGAAACTTAGGGAACTGATAAAGTGGAAATAATAGAACTCAAGCACAAGTAGAATGAGACGAAAAAACGTAAACGTTAATTCAACACTTTGTTTCTTTCTGTTTTCTCATTGGAAATTTTTCAAATATATTTCTTTTTCATTTTTTTTTTTCAGGTCAGCTTGTAGCACGTCCAACGCATAAATGATAGACTCATTGAGGGGAGAGAGGCGTAAGGGATTGTGGGAATGTGATTGCGGGTATTTTGATTTTTTTGCATTTTTTTGGTTTTTTTTTTCAATTTTTTTTCTTTCTTTTTTTTTTTTTTTGTTGAGACTACTTTTGAATGTGTTTAGTTGAAAGTTTGAAAACATATGTAAACAAGTTTCAATAACAATTTTCTTTTGTTGAGGATTAAACAACTTTTGTGAAAGCATAAAGAAAAATCAAATGTATATCTAGAGTTATATAATTATTATATATAGATATATATGCATATACACATATCATCCGATATGTATATACACATATATGTATATACACAATGTAAATATAAGATTTTTTGTGAAAGGAAAAGTGAATAAAACGATAAAAGCAATCATAAAATATTATAGAAAATTTGAGCTTTTTCTCTTCGTTGATGCAGTACCACAAAACGTAAGATTAGGCAGCGATATATAATGGCTAAATGAAAATCGGCAACAGATCTGACGATCTGAGTCTCGTCTCTGTGGTGCATACATGAATGTACAGTTATTATATATGTTAGAGATATGCAGGTCTTTATATATATATATATATATATATATATTTATAGATATATATGTTGTAGATGTTTATATATATAAAATGATTTATAAGTACATTTATGTATACAAGCATAGAGTATATAGTATTATATACGCTTAACATATAACCGACTTCATCATCATCATCATCATTGTTATCATCATTATCATTATCATTATCATCATTTTAATCTTCTTATTCCAATGTCACGGAACAACAATTGCTAATCGATAATAAGAAAACTAAAACTAAACCAAAACTCTTGAATCTTAACTGAAAGTAATCAGTAAATCACAAACTCGATAAATCGATAAGTCGATAAGTCGATAATATGTAAATTAAAAATTATTAAACAATTGCTCAATATATAAGCCTCATCCATTCGATATATTGTTGACCTAAACTGCGCACTAGGAATTAATACAGCATATATGGATATAAAAGGGCCCCGGATATAACGCTAATATAGATTTTGGCATTGTACTTACTTCTCGCTGTACTCGTCCATGTGGGCGTACGACTGAACCGAATTCTCCTCGATCAGAAACTTGACGCGCTGATAGAACGACGCCGTCACCGAGGGCGGCTGCTTGCGCAGCAGCACTTCGACTGGATCGTTGGAGGAGAGACACATAATGTGCTCGGAGCAGGCTGGATGCGAACAGCATTCGCTGTCTGAACAATCGGTCATACCATCTGCGCATGAATAGAGTTAGTCGTACACGTTCGTTTCGCAGCTCTGCCAAAGAGAGATTTCGTTTCGATTGACTTCACTTACCGCCATCGTTATCAATGTTGTCCTTGCAGTTCATTTCCAAGGCTATGGAGCAGTCGCTGCCCGCCCAGCCTTCAATACAATCGCAACGATATTCGCCATTCTCCAAAGTGCACTGACCGTGCCGTGAGCAGCCGTTCTCGCAACCAGCTATGGGAAGAAAAGAGAAAGAAAGAGTGAATGAATGGGTAAGTAGATGTTTGATATGAACATTGAAAATTGAATATCAGGGAGCAGAGAGCAGATGAAGAGTGTGGTTTAAGAGTTGCAGAGAGTAAGTGAGAGAGACAGGAAGAGCGTGTGATGATAGAGAGAAGGAGAGAGAAACATGTAGAGCAAGTATATCAGAAAGAGGAAATATAGGGCAAGATTAAAGAGAGAAGTAAAGAACGTGGTGTCTTTTCAGAGAAGAAAAGTAAGAGGTATAAGAAAAGAACTGCATATAAATTATTAAAAAGACAGAGAGAAAGCGAGAAGGAATGTAAGCAAACGTATTCACTATAGAGGAGAGAGAGAGAGAGAAACAGAGAAAAAGCCTAATATCGAGAGAGTTTAAGAAAAAGCAGCCTAACAATAAGTTTGCCACAGGGAGAAGAGATCCTTCTTAAGTAGTGACAGAGAGAGAGAGAGAGAAAGAGAGAGAGAGAAGCCTCTTAACGAATACAAAAGAATTCGATTTAGCAGGCTTTTATAAGCCCATCACATGCTAGAGAGTGACAAATGTCAACGAATACCGAGAAGATCCGCAATCCAGCGAGCAAACAGCAAAAGTGAAGCAATCGAAATGCTGAAATCGTTTGTGAATTCCAGCGAATCGAGGCGATTAAAATTTAATGAACGAGCTTAAAGTAACAACGCGAGTAGTTTGTGAGCTGCAGCGGGCGCTTGACATTTTGTTGTTGATTATTTTTTTATTTCATACGTGCTGCGAGTGAAGAGCATTAATATAAAAATAATGTTAATGTTTGACGACTCTTCCAGGCGCGCTCAAGTGCGTCGTGAGTGGAGAGCGGGTGAAGGATATCATTCGGGCATGGCGCTTGAGATATTCGGGGCTGGGACTTGAACTGGGATAAGGATGGGGACTGAAGTAAGGGCCAGAGCCAGAGCCAGAGCCAGAGCCAGGGCAAAAGTGCCCTTTGCACGCACATACACAACATCATAAACGAAATGTGGAGAAATCTACAAAACAGTAAACATAAAAAGCAAACGAAACGTAACGATAGATGCCACCGTTGATGGACCTTCGTTTGGCTGGGCCTGGGGCTTGGATTGTGGATAGGTCTTGGGGCTTGGGGCTTGGGAGTTGCGAGTTGGGGTTTGGGGTTTATTTGTTTGTTCCACGACAGCAATAACAACAACAACAATGACATGGCAGCATTTGAGCATTTGACGCAAAGTTAATGTCACTTGACATGTGTCATTTGCAAAATGGGTAACCTCGACGCTAACTCAACTTCCGGTATGTTAAAAAGTTTGCGGCGCATAAAATGACTTCCTTGTCGTAACTGCCTTCCTGTTTACGACTCGCACACACACACACACACCATGGCCTGCGCGCGTGTGCATGCGTGTGTGTGTGTGTCTTTGTACACTACACATATTGGCAATAACGTCAAGTGTTGCTGCCAATATTTGAACGATGTCTGCTGACGCTGCTGCCTTTGCACAAACAATTTACATGAGACCTCTCTCAGGCAAGCATGTGCACGTGTGTGTTTCTCTCTCTCTCTGTGTGTATGTGTGCATTGGCATTATGCTAAGTTTACCACATGCAGAAATCTGTCAAAAAGTTGCATAGTTTCAGCCAGCACGAAACACGAAAATCCACTGCAATGCCAAAGCAAATGCCATTACGAAAACTTCGATTAGCCACGAGTAGCTCGATAGCTGTCAATAAATGCATGGAATCGAAGGAACTTATGGGATTTGTAGCTAACCGGGCTCAGCTTACCTCAAGTAACTCGACTGCTCTAGCAACTTTTTAGTTGTAACTTGGCAAACATCGAGGAATCTGAAGAACCTCTCAAATTTCCAGGTCTCCAAGCTCGTCTAACCTCAAGTAACTTAAGTGTTCTAGCAGTTCTTGGGCTGTACCCAAGTAACTCGACTGTTCTAGCAGCTGTGGGGCTGTAATTTGGTAAGGAAGCTGAGAAATCTGAGGGAATCTCAACTAACCAATCTCAACTTAACTCAACTCGAGCAACCTGAAGCACCTCTTAAATTTTCAGGTATACAAGCTCGGCTTAACTCAAGTAACTCGACTATTCCATTAGCTCTTGGGCTGTAAATTTGCATACGCCAGTTACTACGATAGCAGGGCGTAGTTTGATATAGTTTTAAGAATTTCACACACGGCAATCATAAACAGACTCAAGTAACTCAGATGTTTGACGTGTGGTTTACTTGAAACTCGGCGTGATTATTCCTTGTTACCTAACAAGCTTAGTTCTGAAAGTAACTAAAATTTAGCTACTGCGCTCAACTATAGTTCAGCCATTAAATGCTGGTCTTTAGAGCAGCTACCACAGCACTTAACCGAATGCAATCTCAACTCTTCTCATCAGCTAATAAAACCGTGCCTCTCTTTATAACCATAGTTTTATAGTTCTAATCGCATGACATATATCTGAGCAATATATATATGAAATTTTTTACCATTTTCCATGGCTGATAGTAAAATCTCGGCGCCGACTTTTAATAATAAAAAAAAAAAAAAACAGAAGAAAACAGAGAAAATAAAGAAAAAGCGAGAAAATGCGACATAACTTAACGTAAGTGCGGCATAAAATGTCGACGACTATTTTGGGAAACTTTGCCCACATTAGATGTCACCTACTGATGGCGGAGGGGGGGCATGAAGTGGGCTGCTGTGGGGCCTCGAGATTGAGAGACATAAAAATGTATCTAGATTTCGGGATTGCAGTCGTGTAATTTGTTACAAATCTCTGCTCAAATTCAATAAACTTTACCGCATTGTGTGTGTGTGTGTGTCGCGTATGTGAAGTGCTAGAGCAAGACAGATAGAGTGTGTTAGAGCGAGCCGGACTGCAAAGTCGTTAAGTACTTTCTAAAAATACAAGCATACATGCATGTATTTGTTAACGTGCTCGCATATGTGTATGTGTGTGTGTGCCAGGATATTGGGTGGCACTTTGTGCTTGTGCAAGCGTGACTCGCACGTCTAAGCTACCACTCCACTGACAAAAAAAAAAGCCCCAAAAGCCCGGCCGCTAGCCCCCTTTGACACCGCAGCCGCCCTGCGAGGCGCTGCTGCAACACTTGAATCGATTCAAAACGTTTTTGGCCGTATGTTGTCAGAGGAAGTTCCCATTGGGAATGGCGTTCGACATGGCGGCTTCCAAGCACTACTATATATGGACGAAAAACCGAGAGGTCTGCAACTGGCGGACGGAGACGGCGGAGGTGGAGGCGGTGTCTGGGGCTGGGATAAGTGTCTTTTGCTTGGGCCTGAGTGAAATGACGTCGGAAGTTTTATTGGTTTTGCACACGTCAACGAAATGTAATACACACACACACACACATACACAGATAGAGTGTGTGAGAGAGAGAGAGAGAGACAGAGTAAGCGTCATAGTGCGAGTGAGATAACTGTAGACAGGCAACATACGTAGACATGGCCCCCTTTGAGGCAGAACTATGTGTAATGCCATTACATGCATGCCTGAACCGCGTCGTCGCCGTCGCCTGGGTCTCCCACTAACACACACACACACACACGTACACATAGAGTTCGGTTTCTACACACAGCAAATGTTTTTGTAACATGACTGTTTGTTTTTAAAGTTTTAATCACTGTCAATCGATAGCTACTTATCATGCTGCACTGCAACAGCCAGTCAGCCAACCACTGAGCCACCCAATGCGGGACTCTTGGCCACTTTAATTGACAGTTGCCAAAATAAACCTAAAACGAGAAGCAGCAAAAGCAAAAGTAACAAATAAAAAACAAGAAGAAGAAGAAGAAGAAGACGAAGTAGAGAAAGGCGAAAAGTTGTTTAGCTGCTTGGTTAAATCAGGACGGGTAAAACTGTCAAGTGCAGAGCGTTAAGGCAGCTGGCACGCCCCTAGTTTTGGGTGTCCTCCTCTGTGCTGGGACACTTTTGCAGTTCGCTTGGCCAAATGGCGTAAACATGTACAAAATACTTTGGCGCAAGTGCACAAAATATTGATAAAAAGCACGAGCAACAATAACAACAACAACAACAACAACTGCTTTGACTTGCAGGCAATATCAGCAACAACAGTGAGAGGGAGGATGACACAGAGTGAGAGGGAGATAGCAGGGTACAGCAGCACTTGTCGCACGGAGATAGCGCAGCTGTAATGTCGCAATGTTTTTGGTTGGCTTGACACAACGCGACAAAATTGTTGTTGCTGCTTCTGTTGTTGTTGCTGTTGTTGTTGCTGTTGCGAACTCGATGTGAAATGTGGAATGTCAGCTGCGGTTGCTACGCTTTTTATACTCATTCAGGAATGTGAAATGAGTATATTAGCTTTGAGCACTGCTCGTCTTGTTGTTTGTCTGTCCGTTCCTCCCTCTTAACCGACCTTCTGTCCGCCTTACTGTCTGTCTGACTGTCCATCTGACTCTCCGTCTGACTCTCCGTCTTACTGTCCATCTGACTGTCCGTCTTACTGTCCGTTTGAATGTCTGTCTGACTGTCCGTCTGACTGTCCGTCTGACTATCCGTCTTACTGTCCATCTGACTGTCCATCTGACTGTCCGTCTGACTATCCGTCTGACTGTGCGTCTGACTGTGGTTGCGGCTGTGCGTTCGTTCGACTGTCCGTCCATCTGCCACATCGCCCGTAAATATTTTTGTCACATAAATATTTTTGTCGCTATCGATACTAATTTTCGATGCGAAAATATGTATAATCGGTATGATAAATAGTCAAGACTTTCCCCTAATGCTCACTAGGAGCGTAGTGTTACTTTAAAGTGCTAGGGAGTTAAAGTTCGTAATGCATATAAACACGCTGACAGACCAAGATCAAAATGATTTCGAAGATATATGTACGCTAATCGGGAAGAATATAAACAATACTAATTTCCGAGCTACAACACGAAAACGTAGCATATGAACTATATTCTATATAGAAAATTAACATCCTTCAATATACTGCACCGCGAATGAGTATTCTGCAGTCGTTAGCACCCGACTGCAACTGTCTTACTTGCTGCCATTTCAGATTGGCGCATCGCTAATCGATTGAGCATCAGTTGTAAATGCTCAGCAGCTGCAGCTGCAATCGCAATTGTCGTTGGGGTCAAGCAGAGTCGTTGGTCAACTGTCCAACGGTAAACCGCAATGGAGCACTAAAGACATGGCCAGCGAGCGGACAAAACACTTTCGCATTGGCAATGCACAAACCTCGTATAAATAGTTAATTGCCAGCCTGCTTTTTTCTTATTCTCTCTGGTAAATCTCAATTACATTTAGCTTGATTTTCTTTTCGGATACTTACGCAGCGTGCAGTGTCGTCCGTTCCAGCCCTGGGAGCAGACGCAGGTTCCATTCTTGCATTGGCCGTGCTCCGAGCAGCGGGCATCGCAGGGCAGCTGATCGCAGAGGTTGCCCGTCCAGCCGGTGTTACAGCGGCATTTGCCCGATTCGCAGACGCCATTGCGGCCACAGTCCAAGCTGCAGACAGCTGTAGAGAGAGAGAGAGAAAGAGAGAGAGAAAGAGAGAGGGAGATGTTAAGTAAATTGAGATTCCACGTTCAAGTCGTAGTCTGCTTATTATATTTGTACATATGTGCATTTAAATTCATTAAAGTGCTGCGCATTGTGACTCCTCCCACACACCCACACACACACACACCCACGCCCCTGGCAATAACAACGAGATATTTCTACTCGTTACACTTCGCACTTGGCACTCGCTGGCCGTGGCTTATGGCTGTAAAATGTGGCCCCAGCGAGTGAACCATAAAAACAACATTATAAATGTAACATTTACGTGGCTGAGAACCCACCGAATCCACCGGCCCAACCACCATAATGCCCCTGCCCAGCCCCAACGGCCACTACCCCACTACCCCACTTCCCCACTCACTCACTCACCCACTCCACTATGCGACGTTGACTTTTGTTCTTTGGCTGCGTCGCAGGCGTAAATTTATTTTATTTGCCCAGGCGAACCTGCGTATTAAATAAATAATGAATTTTTATGAAGCTCTGCTTCATTACGCCTCGACCCCCAACCAGCTGCCCACCCACCTGATGGGGCGTGGCTGTGTGTATTTGCCGCCTGTCGGTGCTAAAAAGTTAAGCAAATTAGGCGTGCGTGCCCACAGACGCGAGTCCTTTTGCCCTTTTGCCTCACAGTGCAGACTCCTATGCGCCGCCGCCGCCTCCCCTTCCCGCCCCCTTTTGCGACCACTTGGCAGCACTCTGGTCTTTGTCGCCGTGTCCAAGTTCAGTTTGCGAGTGGTTACATCGTAAGCTGCATGTTTTATTGGGCCGCCATCTTTCGAAATGATTATGGACCCGGGGCATTCAGCAGGCTCCTCCTGCTCCTCCTGCTGCTGCTGCTCCTGCTGCTGTTGTTTTGGTAATCGGTAAATTTGTTGCTGCTGGCTGACTTGTTGGCCTCTTGGCTTTATTTCACTCTCTCCCTCTCACACTTTTTTTTTTTTTTTTTTGACTGGGCCTAATTGAAGGCTCGGCTTTATGGCCATCATCTAATTTGGATTCGGTCCATGCGATAAACCATCATTATGTGTAAGCATACGCAATGCTTCATCTGGCTCCAGCACCACCCCACCCCACACCGCCCCGCCCTCTGATAATAACTGCATTAGTTGCCATCTGCTTTTATGGCTCACACACAGCCACCCACGACGCCCCCCATTGTGCGCCTCGTCCAACTTGTTTTACAGCCAGGCCGCATAAGCGTGGAGCGAACAGCTCATTTGATTGAGCTGCCAGCCCAAAGGTATGCGTCCTCATGGACTTTTAGTACTAGATGATATGACATAGATTCGAAATGAATGACAAAGGTATGTGGGGGCGGGGCATGGTGCCGCTGCTTCCCCAGTTGCATTCCCAGTGGGGCTTTCAGACTCCATTTCATTTTGTTTTTATTATTATTATTTTTTATTATTTAATTAGGCTTGGAACACAGCCAGTCGCTGTTTCTCGATCGAAACGACTCTCTCGCTGACAAATCTTTGGCCTTCCAGGTCTTTTACAACACTGGAAGATCAGCATATGCATTAGTCCTTGGCGAGACCTTTTGAATTTCTGCTCTATTTCAGTCCCTTATCATAAGGTAATGCTACCTAGCAGTTCTTCAATTATTTTATTTTATGATTGTTTTATGAAATTTATGTAAAACAAATAAATATACATATATATATAAGATATATTATATTCTTTGACTTGTCTTGAATATGAAGCTAACTTTCATGAATTGACTTGAATGAATTTGAGCATATTCGCTCTGCCTATTTATATCAAACTATGCTGAAAGTTTGAGACTTTCAAAACTCATATACTCAAGCTAAGCTTTGAAGGAGTATTAGTTAGTTAGTTAACCTCAATTGCATCTGGTTTTTAATAGGATTTACTTTACAACTCTTAAGAATTACTAGAAGCACATGGAATTGTCTGCTCAAGCCAGAATTGAAGGCCAGTATTAGTTAGCTGAGCATACCCGGTTTAAGTAATAGTTAGTATTAGCAGTTGTAGCTCTCTAGAAGCTCCTTAACTTTCCCACTTAAGCCTACTCCAGGTATGAAACTGCCCTCAAACTATAAACGAGCATCAGTTAGCAGTTTATACCCAACTATTTGCAGCTTTTCAATGGAATTGCTTTGCCTAGGCAAGATATGCGATATACTTATTTATTATAAGCTTTGAAAGAGCATTACCTAGAAGGATATACCCAATTGAGTTTCTGCTGAATGTGACTCAGGATCCAAGCTGAAATATAAGCCTCAAATCTAACAAATTTACATTAATTTAAATTTAAATTTAGTCCTAAGTCATTTGATGCCTTAAACTTCAATAGTTTAGCTTTCGACATAGATATTTTGACTTCAAATCAATGCATAAACTTTCTATTTATCATCGATTACCTTTCGCATTTCCATTTCACTTTGCCCCTTTTTATAAAAACTATGAAAATTAAAGTACAAAATCTTGGCAAAGTTTGCCAAAACAACAAAAACAAGCACTACCCAAAGTCTTGCTCCGCCCACCTATTGTCCACACACACACACACACACATGTTAAATGCGGGCGCTTCAAACACTTCTCAGTTCGTCTCATTTGAATTCAATGCTCGAACTGAAGAATCATTTGTAAGCAGCTTGTTGTTCGGAACGACACCGGAACACAACAACCGAAACAAAACAAAAGCGCAAAAAAAAAAAAAACAAAAAAAAAAATGACGAAGAAGAGGAAAAACAACAAATGGCACACACACGTAACACCCGCAAACAATATACAAATAACACACACATGCACAGAGAGAAACACAGAGTGCAATTGTTATTCCGGTTATTTGTATGAGGTGTGTGTGTGTGTGTGTGAGTGTGTGTGTGTGGCACTGCCAGGTGCTCCTCATATGTTGCACTCACCTTGCGAACAATCTGGTCCCGTCCAGTGGCGCTCGCAGACGCATTGTCCCGTCTCCAGGTCGTAGGTGCCATGCTCGGAGCAGCCGGGCAGGCATTGATACACCTGCTGATCAATGGTGCCGCAGTCCTCGCCCTGCCAGCCGGCCTTGCAATAGCACTGCCCGGCCACGCAGGTGCCATGGCCGGAGCACAATGGATCAAGGCAATCATCTGCACGATTCCAAAATGCACGCCACGATGTCCGACGAGCAGAGCAGTAGCCGGCGGGATGAATTTCAGTTTGTTGTTGTTATTGTTGTTGTTGTTGTTGTTGTTGTTGTTGGTTGGTTGGTTGGTTGGTTGGGACGTACGGATGCGAAAGAGAGAAGAATACAAAATGGGTTTTTGTTAGTCGCAAAGCATATACAAATACATAAAAACATACATACATAAATACATATACATATATATAAAAGTAACATACAATATGTGCACAGATACAGCCAATGGCTCATAAGACCAGCTATGTGCATGTGTGTGTGTGTGTGTGTGTGTGTGGGTGGGTTTACCTCGCAACAGTCTTGGCAAAACAAAAGCCCGTCACGAACCGCTGGCAATACATGCCGCTAGCCCGTTAGCCGCCCGCACACACACACACACATGCACTCTTGGCACACACCAATTTCGGGGTCAGGTCACACACACAAACACACACACACACAATGGCACACATGACATGATTAGTATGTTGGACACGTACCAAAGTGGTCATTAAAATGAAATTCCAGTTTAGTTCAACTTGGTAATTTTGCGCAGTTGTTGCAATTTTCTTGTGCTCTCTCCCTCTCTCTCTCTCTCTCTCTCCCACACTCCCGCCCGCTCTTTGACTCCTCTGCCCCTGCTGCCTTCAGCGTCTTCCACGCTTTTCTTTGCCTGCCTCAAGCTTCGAAATGCTCTACACTCAAAGCTCTTTAGTTTTCTTGTGGATTTTTTACTTGTTTTCCTCAATTATTCAATAGATGTCTATAGTTTGATATATTTAGGTATTTCTCTATATATATGTATATATGTATATGTATATATGTATTTCTCTATATATATGTATATATATGTATATTTGGGCAAATTTTGAAGCTATGCTCCATATAAGCTGCACTTGCATGAGCTATGATATCAATTTTTTATTTAATTATATATATTCTGAGAGAGTTAAATTATATATTCATATGAATCAATATACATGTGCATACATACATATTTGTCTGTCTATATAAAAATCTCTGCAAAGTCCATTTCATATAAAAAAATTAACTTATTTTATTAGAAGATCTAAGTTTAAGTAGAGCTTTTTCTCTGTTTAGATAAATTTAATATATTTAGCAGATTTACTTTTAATTTTCTTATTTTATATTTTTAATATATGCAAATAATATATTTATCTGCCATATATACTTTTTTATTTTAATTAAAATAATAATTTTATTTGAGTTTAAAGTTGGAAAATAAAAAAAAAAATCGAATATTAATGTAAGACAACGTAAATATATCAACTGTCATATATTAATATTTTATTTATTATTTATTGGTCGCTTTCAATATATTGTAACTAACTCTCATATTATTAATATTTTCTATAATTTGCATTCCCATTTGTTTCTTATCGACATTGCTTGGAATTTCAAGTTCTATCTATTTTCGCTCTGCAATTTCTGTGTTACATTTTTCAAGTTCTTCGAGCTCTTCAAGTTCCTTCTCTATAGCTAATGAGCTCAGCGACAGATACTCTATAATTTTGCTAATACCTTCTCTCTTTCTGTCTTCTCGCTTTGTGCCACTTCTGTTGCCTGCCTCGGCTGCCTCTGCCTTTTCTGCGCACTTTTTTGTGTGTTTTTGTTACTTCTTCTTCTTCTTGTTCTTGTTCTTCTTTAACTTCGAGGTCTTGGCTTGTTGAGCGTTTTGTATGTGAAATATGCTTTCGACATATAAATTCGATTCTCTACGTTTTATGTTTGCTTTGTAGTTGTCGTTGTTGTTGTTGCTGTTGTTTATTCTGTTTGTTGTTCGCTTGTTTTGTATGCCAAGGGTCCAGTCCACACACACACACACACGCACATGCGCAACATGGAGTGGGCAACAAGCAATCACATGTAGAAGCATTCAGCCAGCCAGGAATATATACACATGTTTGTTGCGCCTCTACTTCTTTGTGTGTGTGTGTGTGTGTGTGTGTGTGTTTGTGGGTGTGTTTTGTTAGTGTGTGCTGCATATTTTATGCACTTCCAATTTTTTTCGACATCTTTTTTTGTTACTTTGTCAGTTTGTTTGGGGCAGCAGCAGCCGAAGCGAGCGTTAAACAGCCAAGTGAGAGTCAAGTGCTTTAATTGACGCAGCCAGAGGCCCTTGACCCTGCCACTACTACCCCTCCCCCCCCCCCCCCCCCCCCCCCCCCCCACCCCCTTCGCTTACTTGTGCGCCCCAACAAGTATGCAACGTCGCCCAGTTGCCCTTGTCGGAATTGAGAGACCAGCAAAAACAAAAATCCAAATAAAATAAAAACACATCCAACACACGAACTAAACGTTGGGGCGGCATAATAACTGAAATATTTTGGCGTCACCAGGACACGCCCCTACTGCTGCCCCGTCCACCCGAAAAAATAGTGGCAACTGCTGCCTTATCGGAGACCAAAGTCAACATTTGGGCGAAAAGGCCTGGGACCGAAAACAGTTCCCGAAAATTGCAAACAAGGCAAATAAATAATTTTAGCATTTTTATGCCAAGTCAGCAGCAGCAGCACACACACACACATGCATAGTTATTCTAACACACACACACAGATAGAAAGTGGCTGGTTTTGTTTTGTTTTTTTTTTTTTTTTTTTTTTTTGGTTTGCCTTGACACTTACGTTGATCGCAGTAGGGTCCCTTCCAGCCGCGCTCACAGTGGCACTCGCCCTCGATGCAGCGGCCGTGGCTGGAGCAATTGGGCACCTCGCACTCGCCCACGGGTATGTCGCACTCGGCGCCCTTCCAGCCGTCCTCGCAGTGGCAGACGCCGCCGCCGTAGTGGCCATGTGCCGAGCAGAGTACCGGACAAACGCCTGCAAAGAGTCAAAATGGGCAAATATTAAAGAGAGACAGGCAGAGCGAGAGAGAGAGAGAGAGGGAGAGAGAGAGGGAGGTAGAGAGAGAGAGCGACAAACTGAAGTAAAACGAAAATTGGTATTGAAAAGTGTCAGACAAAGCCAAAACGAAAAAATAAAGAGAGCGAGAGAGAGAAAGAGAGAGAGAGCGAGAGGGAGTGGGAGTGGGAGAGGTGGAAGCAGTGCGCACTGTAAATAAATAATAAAAATACTTTACGGCACAGTGGTGCAAAAACAATAAAAACAACAGAATGCAAACAAAACAGACAGGAAAAGTCAACAAAATTCAATTGAAATTTTAATTTGATATTAAAAAGGCAAAGGCGCAACGGCAATAAATTGAAATGAATTTGACTACTGAGGCACGTTTGAATCGTATATCGATTTATCGAATCACAGTTTGTTGTTGTAATGCAGAAGATTTTATTATTTATTATATACGAATTAAAATCATGGCATATAAACAAAATCGATATGCTCAAGCAAGGTTTTTAATGCGAGCTATCGCTTATCGATAACAAATAAGGCACATTTAACTTTATATGTTTTGTTTTTCACGCAGGAGGATATTCAGGAGTTACGATTTGTTCAAGGTAATTTATGAAAAATGTTATCGATAACATCAACTGATACTATATTGAATTTGTAGGTTTACTCATTGCTGTAATCGAAAATGTATACTGTAAATAAGTTATTTCTATGGAATAGCGATGGTGTCTATGTTATCGATATATTTAGTGCAAGCTTGTATTGTAATTTAAAACATTATCCTCCTGAATTGCTTATGTTATGGACAACAACAGTGCTAGCGTCATTAAATGTTATCGATATCAGCTGTTGCTCACTTTTGGAATCTTCTCGATAACAAATGGTTTTTGTTTATGAAATAATATCGATATGAATTGATCTTTAATCATTTCTGGCTAGTTTGGCTATTAAAATTCATCGATAGAATTGTTATCGAAACATGTATCGATATGTTATTTTCAAGCATAGACCTGGCACTAGGCACCACTGTGCCTGCTAAGCAAACGGACAGCTATGTGAGTCATAGAGTGGAGAGTGGATTTGGGTTTCAGCTTTGGGTGGGTTTGGTCCGGGGGTGCCAAAGCAAACAGAAGCAGGTGATGTTGACAGCTCAACTTTGGCGTAAGTTTTTAATTTAAATTGCAGCTGTAGAGTGGACATGGGTCACGGGCGAGAAGGTGGAAGGGGCGAAGGTGAAAGATGTTGGCATTAGTTAGATGGGCAGTTGTATGTACTTACTCTTGGAGCAGTCCACGCCCTGATAGCCATCGATGCAATCGCACTTGCCCAGATAACAGCTGCCGCGTCCCGAACAATCATTCGGACAGGTGGTGCTGACGCCCTCGGCCTCCTCGGCGAGCAGCGACACGGAATGGGCGACGAGCTCATCATTGTAGACGGATATGAACCACAAGCCAGTGTCCAGATATTGCAACAGCGACACATTCACGGTCATGGCGTCCATATCAAGAGCGGGCAAACCACCAGCACCACCATCAGCGGCGGAACGCTTGTTCAGTGCGTGTGCCACTGTGACCGTCTTGCCCTCAAAGTATTCGGCCGAGTCTAGGCCAGCGGGTGATTCATCGCTGCTATCGTTTAAGTCATCCAGATCCTGTTCCTGATCCTGTTCCTGTTCCTGGTCCAAATCCTCCTCGGAGCTGTTGCTGCGTCGACGACGTCGCAGTTGCAATTGCTGTTTCTCCTTGTCCTTCTCATAAACTGCAGTCAGTCCCAGATCCTTGGCATTGTGGGTCACGTTGCCGGCATCGCGGCGATGTCGCAAATGGCTATCGAGTCGCCCGCCCTTGATGAACTCCACAAAATCGTGCTGAGTCACCGACGGCGCCACATTGCGCCGCGAATAGACAGCGAAGTGGGCGCCCCAGGGCAGCGTGAAGTTGAACCGTATGAAGGCCGGATGCTTGTTGCGAAACTCGAGTGTCCAGAACTGATAGGCCGGTATGTTGGCATGGTAGAGCTCATTGAAGTCCTTCAGCTCCACGACCTGGGGCCACTGTCCGCCGCTCAAGCCAACGCCCTGCTGCTGCTGCAGTGCCGGATGATGGTGGCCCGCCTGCTGCAGCAGCAGATTATGCTGCTGCTGGCCCAAGCCGCCGGCTGCGCCGCCATAAGTCAGTTGATCCTGCAGCTGTGTATTGGTCGCGTCCAACGGCGTCAACGGCTGATTGATGGCGTGCGGTTGCTGCTGTTGGAGCAACAGTTGCTGCTGTATGCCGGTGGCGCCGCCGCCAGCTCCTACCGCTGCGCCGCCATTGTTGCCTGCATGATCCGAGGTGCTGGTCTGTATCGATTCCTCCGTGGGATAGGCGGTGGCACCGCCGCCACCTGCCTGCGCCTTGTTGTCGCCACCCTTGCCGCCGGAGCCGCCGCGCAGATCGTGCGGCTGCGATTTGACATCTTGGACTAGGATACAATTCGAGCTGTCCATGTTCGGTTTCATCGAACTGACTGCTGCGAGACGCGGGCAACACCAGGCATCGAGAAAGAGAAAGAGAATAAGACAGAGAGAGTGAGTGAGTGAGTGAGAGAGCCAATGAGTGAGTGAGTGGTTAGTCGTTTTGTGGTTTTTGGCTGCGATTTGCTAGCTGCAAACGCAAATGTGCGACCCGGCCCCATAAATCGCATGACTGCTAAATTTAACGCCATAAATCTGATGCTCCTTTGGGCGAGCAGCAGTTGCCCCAGCACCAAGCACCAAGCACCAAGCACCAGCAGCAGCAACAGCAGCAGCAGCCGCTGGCAATAATGTTTAGTGTGGTGCTGTCCTTGTGGCTCAGTGGTTCCAGCAGCTGCTGTATGCTGCAGGCGCTGCCATTTTCGTTTCGGTCTTCTTTTTTTTTTCACACACACATAAATTTTTGGCATCATATTTTAACGCCATATTAATATGCACTCGGCCATAAATCAATTCTGTTGCCTGCTCGCTCGCACACACACACACACATGTATCCAAGCTAACTCTTTCGTGCAAACAGTAAAATGCGCGTTGTTAACACGTTTGCATTTTGCCAGCCATCGATGGCCGATGGCCGATGGCCAATGGATGACGGCTATCGTTTATCGATAACACATGCAATTTATGTTCTTTGGCTGCGGCGCCAGCTGTGCCGCACGCATTTATCTGGGCCATGTTGCATAATGCAAGCCATAAATGTTTGCCGCAAGCTCTTTAGCACCAACCTTACATCATGATTGAAGCGCATTTTGTACACAATTCAATCGGCTATGTTCTTTGACAAATTTCTCGCGCTTCTGTGTTCATCTTCAATAAATTTAGTGTACTTAAGTGCTTCATCCATGAACATAATCAAAAAGAAACATATTTGTCTTTCAGTCATCATCAATCAAGCTCAATGCAGTTAACAAACAATCCATAAGCACAGCTAGAAGAACTTTTCAGAGCCAATCGTAAGATTCTCGCTTCATGTATATATGAACTTGAATCTAAGATCTGGACTCTAGGATCTAAGACTAATTATTATTATTTAAATCTAGGAATAAATCAGGATATAGGATATATAGTCTAGAATCTGTAATCTAACGTGGAAGTGTCTAGGATCTGGGATATACGTTCTAGGATCTGTGATTTACAATCTAAGATATAGGATATATATATAAGATCTAGAATCTGGAATAGAAAACTTAAGATTTAGAGTCCAGGATTCTTAGCAAATACAGCTCCATCAAGTACCCAGCCAATCATGCTCAATCAGACAAAACAAAATCACATTTTACTTCTATTTGCTCCCATCAATCAGCGCGTCTAGTCAATGCCATTATCATAAGCCTATTGCAATTTGTTAGCATTGACTTTGGGCAGCATTAAAAGCACTTAGAATCAGTTAGCAACAGCATGTCGATCAGTCAAACAATTATAAACCAATCAATCAGAACAAAGAGAAAAAAAAAAATATCATTGCTTTTCTCCTATTAATGCTCAGCAATGCAATTAAACATTGGAGAGCGACAGACAGAGCGAACGTGAGAGGGAGAGAGAGAGAGAGTGTGAGAGGGAGAGATGGAGTGGGAATAGAGCAGATGGAATCACGAATAGAAAATGGGAAACGGGAAATGGGAAATGGGAAATGGAGCATGGTAATGTCGACTGCTCGACATGTAAACTAATGCGACCTAATGATGTCGCTGTCGTTGACGTTGACGTTGTCTATGGCCCATGTCTTGGCACAGTGCTGCAGACAAAAGGACCTACACACACACACACACACACATACATACATACTTATATACTGATATAGGCACACATGCATATACCTACGCAATTACTCATGTGAGGCACGACAAATTAACGTCAACGAACGTGCTTCAATTTGGCTGTTGAGCTTTTAATTTAGGCGAAGCACACACACATACGGACACAAACGCACACACACAGACGTATATAGGCAGTCACAGACACATGTTCTATAAATATTTATAAGAAGCCTACACTGAACAAAAGAAAAGAAAAGATGAAAACACCGACTGATAGACATTTTAATTATCAAAGTCGATTGCTTGATTGATCGATTGATTGATTGATGAGTTGATATAGCTGCCTGTTTTCGGCTCCTTCATTATTTAAAACGTTGCTGAATTTGAATCTGAATCTGTGCAGCACTTAATAGATTAGTTCAGCTAATGCTTGAGACGCCTTCGATGTGCTTCAATCAGCAGAGAGCAAACACAACAATTCAAGGATTTGCTTGGTCGTGCCAAGTGAAGGTTGATGCAAGTGAATTTTAAATGGCATACGGTTTAAGGATATTCAGAGTGCGATAGCACTTAGTATTAGACATCGAAATAGCCTTGAAATTTGAGAATATTTCTTATCGATTGTTAACGTTAATTTGAAATATACGAAACTTTGCTAATGATTCCTTATTTTTTTTGTTTTCTTTATTATTATTTTTATTAATAATAAGTATTGAAGCCATGCCAACAGAATTGATGAAGTGTAATGGATAGGCCAAGCAATTCATTAAAAACTTCGTAGACTTCTCTTGGACAAGAAAGCAAAAAACAAAACCAAGTGCGGACAGAAATACTTTACTAATTTCTCTTTCAGCGCTAAGTATTTAAGTTCTAGAATATTTGATTCGATGTGCCAACCCCTCAAATATAACATAATGAGCAGGCAGAACAAACAGACAGACAGACAGACAGAGACACATATATATGTATACACGTATATATATATATAGTATATGTGTCTAAAGTAAAGCCCATCATTAATAAATAAAGAGCTCGTAATGGAAAGGGAGGGGTAGCTGGAGTGCTACGAATTTGAGGCAGGATGTAGTTCTATTAAGTTAACAAGCATTTCATTTAAGTGGCTCGCAACTGGTCAACCAAGTGGAACGGGGGAACGGGGGAGCGGGGAGCGCGCAGGGAAGTGGGAAGAGGGCAGCGGTAAGCGGGAACGATAACTAAAACTGGAACTGGAGCCTGCTGCCAAAGGACACGCGCAGCACAAGAGACAAACAAATGCTTGAGGTTGGGGCTGGATGGGCTAAAAGAAAAACAGCTTGGCACAGTTTTTCCGCGCCTTTCTTGGTAGCCACACAAGTTGCCAGGAAGGAAAGAGAGTGAGAAGGAGGGGGGGAGGGAGAATGGGGTGGTGGGAGCTGTGACACAGGACCAATTAAATTTGATTACAATTTGTGGCGAAGCCATGGGAAGCACATCACATACAATGAAATAAGCAACCCTATCAAGCTGTGCGCCCAAGGATATTTACTTAGCGAGCGGCGAGGGAGAGGGGTTTGGGGTCTGCGGGGGTTCTAGAAAAAGTCGATAAATTTATGTGTGTGCGGGTGTGTGGGTGGTTCGCTTAAATTCACAACGACTCAATTTGGCAGGACTGAGAACAGATAGTGGACAAAGGACAGGGTGGGACAGGACACAGGACACGACAGAGCAGAGCAGAACAGAGCAGGACAGGGCAGGGCACTCCTTTTAAAACCGTTATTTATATTTAGCCATCAGCTAAGCCCACACCGAAAGGGTGTGTGTATTCGATTAGTTAATTTTTTATTTTACTCTTTGCCCCTGCCACGTAGCAACATTTTGGCCACACGCAATAAGCGGAACCGGAAATGCGAGCCGTTAAGATCAACTAATTGAATCTACGTGCTCCAATGCCAGCAAGTGGCTCTTCAAGCTAATGAGAGCGAGGCAGCGAATGGGAGTTGAAAGTTGAATAGTTGGAGAGAGGCTGGTGGACAGGCGGAAGGCAGTGGAGCGGGGGCAACGGTTGGAAAAGGGTTGCAAAAGTTGGCCATGTCCTGGACAAAGTTACAAAAATTTATGAAGCATTTTCTTAATTGCACTTCCCTGAAGAAAAATAATTTATTTAAACGACAAGCGCACACCTTTACCTCCTCCCAGCGGCACGTTGAGGCGCCAGCTGGACATGCTCGACTGAGAACCGGCGGTCAGAGAGAAGGCGCGAGCGGGTTAGAGGTCACGCCTTGTAATAGTTGCTGCTACCGTTGCCGTTGCTGTTGCTGTTGCTGTTGCCGTTGCCGTTGCCGTTGTTGGTGCTGGCTGTCAGTGGCAAATGTCGTGTTGCGTCATTTTAATTGAAATTTTCTTCGGAAAATTCTTTTTCTCTTTTGGCAATTGGCACAAGTTTTAATGGTGCAAACGGTTTGCCAACAAAACGACATGCACTTGAAGTGCGGCCATTTCTTAGCTCTGAAACTCTGTTAGCTGTATCGTTAACGGAGCAGCAGACAATGAAACGATTTAAGGAACTCTGACTTCACTTCAAACTTTAAATGTAATTGGAAATTGAAATATTGCTTTGACTATTCACGCCCTACTATTCTACTCTCTTTCTACTATCTCCACTATTTACACTATCCATTAGATCGTCTATCCACTGTCTATTCTTCACTGTCGATTCATTATCCATTATCCATTTTCTATTATTCATTATCCATTATAAATTATCCATTATCCATTATCCATTATCCTTATCCATTATCCATTATTAATTATTAATTATTTACTATCTATTATCCACTATCTACTATCCATTAATCATTATCTACTATCCACTATCCACTATCCACTATCCACTGTCCACTATCCACTATCCACTATCCACTATCCACTATCCACTATCCACTGTCCACTATCCACTATCCACTATCCACTGTCCACTTTCCACTATCCACTATCCACTATCCACTATCCACTATTCATTATTCACTATCCACTACTCACTATCTACTATACATTATCTAGTATCTACTATCTACTATTCATTATCCATTTTCCATTATACACTATCTACTATCCTCTATTCACTATCCACAATCCAATAACCATTATCCATTATCCACTGACGATCATATACTATGCACGATGCATAAGCCATTATTATCCGCTATTATCCAATGTTAAATTCTCCCATCTCTATTCAATGCTAACTTTCCACCCTTTACTCTACTCTCCATTCTCCTCCTTGTACTCTCTACCTTCCACTCCTCCATATCCTCTATGCCCTACCCCTTATACACTTTCCACTCTCCAATCTATCCACTATCTACTCTCAACTGTCCACTGTCCCCTCTGCCCACTCTACACTTTTTCAAGCAATTCTAATTTATTGCAAATGGTTAACAGATGGATTTCATTTGCAGCTCTTAGCTCGTCACTTCTCAAGTTTGTGCTTGACTAATTTATGTTCTTTGTTGCGGTTAGGTAAAGGCAATGCCAGTCAATTGACTGCATGCATGCATAAGACTTGTTCCGGGCATTGCTGAGAGATGCCAGCAAAAGCCACAGAGTGCCCCAGTAAAAGACAGTAGTGGCAGCACCAAGTGAGAGAGAAAGAGAGAGAGGGGCAGGACAATGAAAAAAAAAAGTGAGCAAACCAAATCGAGTGGCTAATTGAGTACAGTGAAGCCCTTCGCAACAGAGCTTAAGGCGAAACTCAAGAGAGAATATTTCTGGAAAATCACAATGAATGCCATATTTGTGGCAAAAGGCAAAGGGAAACTTATCGAGGCTGCAATTGAATTAAGAGCTCTTAATAGCAAAGCAACAGAGCCAAACACACAAAAAAAAAAAATAATAATAATAAGAAGCAGGAAACACACAAAACAAAACACAATTCAGTTTTACATTTGAGTTTCGGCGTCTCTTCTTGTCAAACCGAACTGACAGACGGTGCACAAGTTGCCGGCTAGCCGCAGAGCAGCTCAAAGCGAATGGCCATTGTGAATGCCAGAGCTAAATGCTTGTTGCAAGTATTTGCTAACAAATTAGAATGTTGCACAACTGGGCTAACCGCATCCGTAAAAATGTTCAATGAATGGCTAAGCTCAGCTGCAAATGACAGGCGAGATGGGCCAATAGTGGGTAGGCACGAGTTTTCCTATAGTCCAAGGATTTTGCAACAATGTGGGGCAAGGCTTTGCGCACAATTTGTGTGAAACAGTGCATATCGAATGAGTTTCCGATAGTTTATGCGCTTAAAAATCGATTAACCTATTTCCGATAACTACTGCAATGCGCATCCGCATCCGCATCCTCATCCGCATCCGCATCCGCATCGGCATCCTGTTACCCCTTTTAACTGCCAGTCAAACATGTTAAATGTCCTGATTGCCGCTTGTTCCTGCCCTGCTGTCAGCCAGTATCATTGTTGTTGCTGTCGCAGCTGTTGCAGTTGTTGCACTTATCGCTGCTGCGGCTGTTGCTGCCGTTGCTGTTATGATAGAAACTGGCGCATCAGTGGTAATTCGAGCCGTGGCCTGCTCAAACATTTTGTGCACACAACAGCAACAACAACAGCAACAGCAACAACTTCATGGACAGTTTGCATGTTTGCAGCAGTTGTTGTTGCTGCGGTTGTTCCACATGTCACGTTGTTGTCTTGTTGACGTTGCGGTCGATTATCGTATAGATATGACAGATATATCGCATATATATTGGCTAGCAAATTATGACAGTCATTTGCACACACACACACGATGGGAGAGTGAGAGAGGGAGAGAGAGGCAGGGGCTAGCTGTTCAGTGTCAAACATTAAAAGTATCGAAAATTGCAAATTGCCAAGCTGCTCACTCAATGAACTTCTGCATTCAAATTAGTTTGCATAGTGCCTGAGAGAAGTATGCGCATACTGCGATACTTTTATGCACCAAAATAAAAGAAACACTGCAACTTGTTCGAACATTTTCCATTCAAAGCTAATGCGCAAATGTTGACAGCAAATTTTTGCCAGCTAATGGATTTGCAGCTTTGTGTATGTGTATGCGTGTGTGTGTGTGTGTGTGTGTGCGTCACTCACTGTGCTCTCTGATCCGCGCCTCTGGCTTGTTGGCCAAAGCATACGCTTACACAGTTTTGTTTGCTGTGCATGTGCAGCGCGTAGCATGTTTGCCCTGAAAAGTAGGCAACACTTTTTGGCAGCTGCCCATAGCTGCCTGTGTGTGTGTCAGAGTGTGTGTGTGTGTGTGTACTAGAGCCTGCCATGCTACTTGGTCTAGGCAACATGCACACGCTCATGTTTTCAGTTCATTAGAAAACTGCGCTGAAAAGTAGGCAACGTTTTTGTGCTCCGCGCGCTGCCCATAAAAGTAGGCAACACTTTTGTGCGCTGCTTATCAAATATCTGAGCAAAACTTTGGCGCTTTTGAGCGTGCTGTTTGGCTGCTGTGAGGGTGCTTAACAAATTGCAAATCAAATTAAAGGCATGGCCGCCCCCCCCCCCCACACACACACACACACGCACTCACACACGTACTCACAGGAAGCAAACAAACAATGCGAAGCCTCGTCTCAGCGAGTATGTTTGCGCTTGTTAATTAACTGACAATGATGTGCGTGTGTGCGTGTGGGTTTGTGTGCTAGTGCGTATCTGTTTGTATATTTTTAAATGTCTGCTAACTCACTGACACACACCCACACACACAAACACACTGGCAACGTCGCAGCTGGCCCGCCCGCAAGTGTTTGCTAATTTTATTAAACCCTCTTGCGCTTAATTAATAGAAAATGATTGCGCAAACAGACGTCGCACACACACACTTCCATACACACACACACAGGCAGGCAACTCAACAGTGTGTGGGCGGAAGAGCAGCTGCAAAAATATTAGCCACTATTAAAAGCTAAAGCGCAGTCGGGCTGTTTTCATCACCTGCTGTTGCTGCTGCTGCTGCTGTTGTTGCTGTTGCCTTCATCTTAACCCCACAGCTTTAAAACTATTCAACCATAAAACGACCCACACACACACACACACATACACACATAGATTTCGGCGAAGCGTAAATTCATTTACCGCAGCACAGCGAAGCCGACAGCCAAACACACAACACAAAAAGCTTTTTACACAAATGAGTTTATGGATAGTCCCACCTAACTCCCACACACACACACATGCGCACACACAAACACACACACACACACATACCTAGCCATGCCATGCATGCGAGGGTAGCCACACAAATTAATACATTATTTTTAAAAGATAAATTTCAAGCAGATCTACTCACTCGCTCGCTCGCTCGCTCGCTCGCCCCCTCCCTGACACCCTGGCACACCACGGGGCTGGCAAACAATTAAATCAGTGAAATCCACACGCAGCTTTTGGGCCAAGTCTCTTACCAGATCCTATTGCCAAACTCCCATTGCCATGTGATGCCGCCTGCCGTCGTCTACCCACAAAATGTTCACAACTTTTCAACTTAAATTCATTTTGTGCGCCAAAGTAAAGTGCCTGCCCATAAGACCAAGCAGGTAGGGGATATGACTGGGGTTGCTTTGCAGCCAAGCCGAGCCACCGAGCCACCAAACCACCCAGCCAGCCAGCCAGCCAGCCAGCCAAGTGGCATCACACATTTTTCTCGTGGTTTGTTGTAAATTTGTTTTCGTTCACTTGCAACGTTGTGACACCGCAGCAACAGCAACAGGGGGCACGGGGGGTGCTGTGGGGGAGGGGGTGGGGAGGTGTGTGCCGTGGAGTGAGCCGCCAGCCAGGCCAGGCAGCCGCAACATTATTATTGTTGTTGTTGTAAATCAGAGCCTGTGACTCTCTGAACCAGCAGCTGCTGCTTTAGCCACTGCTGCTGCGGCGGCTAAAAGCGTAGATAATAAATTAAACGCAGCACGCTTCAAGTCAAATAGCTGCCACGCCCATGCCCTAAGCTGAGCAGGTAGAATAGGCAATCAGAAACTGTTGGCCAATTCAATAAGATTCGACTGTTACATAACGCCAAAGATGTTTGCCTTGATTGAGTTTGCTCAGAGCTAATGCTTGAGCAAATAGCGAGTGTCATCATCATTGCGATAGTTTTAACCGATAGTTTTTAGTTTTTAAGAAATTTTTTAATTACATAAATTTAATTACTAATTAAGGTTAAATTTTTTATTTTTATTTTTTTAAATTATACCCTGAAATTTGGGTAAAATGTTTTTTTTTTTTTATTTATTTTATTTTTTTAATTTATATACATTTAGATTTCGATTTTTTATTTATTTATTTATTTTTTTTTATATTTATATATTGTTTAGATCAATTTTTTTTATTTATTGTTTTAATTTAATTACTGATTAAGGTTACATTTTTTATTTTATTATTATTTTTTTTAATTATACCCTGAAATTTGTGTATAATGTTTTTTTTTTTATTTATTTTTTTTTTTTTTTCTTTAATTTATATACATTTAGATTATGATTTTTTTTATTTATTTATTGTTTGTTTTTTTAATTATATAAATTTAATTATTGTTTAGATTAATTTTTTTTATTTATTGTTTTAATTTATATAAATTTAATTATTATTTAAATTAATTTTTTATTTTTATTTATTTTATTTTATTTTATTTTTTAAATTAATATATATTTAATTATTGTTTAGTTTAAGTTGCTTAAAGAATAGCAGCAAATTGATCTGTGAATATTTCTTATATTAGGGACAGAAATCCAAAAATACCATTAGACGCCTTTAAATGCCTATCTGATATATATCGCATATAAAGATATCGCATATATATAGCATATATCATTATCTTTCAAAGCACTCCATTGAGTGAGTTTTCGAATAGATATTCAAATCTTTGGCATTAAAGTCAAATGCCTTTTGGTGTGGCATGGAATAAAGTGTGCCACGCCCATTTGCCAGCTGGCTGGCTCATTTGAAGCAGACGAGAAATATTTCGGAGCGCATAAATTAAATGCGTGTGCGGCTGGAAAATTTATCAAGCGAGTTGGCAGCAGCGAGAAAAGTAAGAATATAAATATAAATATACATATATATATAAATATATACATATATATATGTGTATATATACACTTGTATATTTAAGAAGGAAGATAGAAATAAATAAAAAAGAAGCGCAAAGAAAAGAAACAAAAAGTTTTGCAACACTAGATAAAAGGCCAAGGCACAAAGGCGTCGCGTGCAAACGCGGGCTGCGCGGGTGGGTGGGCGTACGTAGATGGAGCTGGCGCTGGTCTTGAGGTAGGGTAGCGACACGTCAACCCTTTTGTTTCAAATTAAAATTTACATATTTTAATGTGCAAAGTTTTGTGGAGCGTTGCCCAGCAGCAGCAGCAGCAGCAACAACAACAACAACAACAACAGCAACAACAATTTGGACAGACTTAGGAGCAAGGCAGAAGCACAGCGAAAAAGAGTGGGTGGGGCAGAGTAAGTGGGTGGTTGGGGGGAACGAGCAAAAAGTTGCTCCGTTTGCCAAAAGGTTGGCAGTAAAAAATCAAATTGACCTGTAAATATAATTTAAAAGGTGGCAGCAAAAACAGCAGCAACAACAACAACAGCAACAGCAACAACAATGACAACACGAAACGTGTTTAATTATCAAGTTGTTAGCAACAACAACAAAAACGCGTTTGCAGCTGCCGCATTCAATTTGGTTGAGGCAACATTTTGTGCTACGTCGCCATTTTGTTTGCTGTGCACGCGTCTATGTGTGTGTGTGTGCGTGTGAAGGTGTGTGTATTGCATGCCTCGAAGCGTTGGCATTTCAAAATTTTGTTAATTTGCCATTGTCAGCTAATGAGCGAGAGCTTTAAGTGCCAGTCAAAGCGAGAGAGTGGGAAAGAGATGGAGTGAGAGCGAAAATGAGAGCGAGTGAGATAGTGAGCGTAGTGGCAGTGGCCTGCAGGCAAGTCCTTAATCCAATTCCCTCTTAGCCTACGCAGGATAAAAAAAAAGTGAAATAGAATAAATAAAAGCTCTGTGTAGGCAGAAAGTAACTTGAAAGATAAACAAAGTCGAGGCACAAAATCTATTTAATATTAGCGTTAGCCATGAGCTGGAGGAAAGCGACGCAAGTTAAATGCTATAATGAAATGGAATAATGCCATTAGCTCTGGCAGCAGGTAAACGCAGCTAACGCGTTGAGCTCTTAGATTGAGCTTGAGCCAAATTGATGATGCTTCGAACCGGCAAAATAGTTGGGAAATTGCTGAAGAAATGTGGGGGAAATGAGACAGTTTAGATAGTTTATATATAGATCAGGATAGAGATATTAAATTAGAGATATTAGATCTTAAGTCAAACTGAATTGATTCTGAATTTTGAGCTACAATTAGAGAGCAGCTCAAATTGCTGAACTCTTAAATAGGTCACAGCTCGAGTGCCTCGGCCTCTATATAGGCACATCTATATTATCTATATATAGCTTCTATAACTTGGCTAACAAGCATATTTTTGACAATAATTGTTTAGCTGCAATATTTTTTTTTTTATTTTTCTAATATTTCTTTCTCGTTGCACGCTTAGATTGAAATGTTTGAGGCATTCGTGAGCTATGCGCAAGTGGGGCATGCATATAATTTGTGGGCGTGGTAGGCGTGCCAGTTGTTGTGGTTTCTAATTGCTTGTCAATTGTGCAGCTGGTGACCAACAGCTGCCACATGCAACTTTTCACATAATCAACAAACCAGCGGCTATTAGCGAGTGTGTGTGCGACAGAGAGAGGTAGAGACGGCCAGAGAAAGAGAGACACAGAGAGAGAGAGAGAGAGGGAGAGAGAGGGGTTTGTGTGTGTGTGTGGTATATTATTGTGTTTGCCAACGAACCAGGCGCAAAGTTTCTTGGCTTGACTATGTATGTGTGCCACTGTGTGTGTGTGTGCGTGTCACTGTGTGTGTGTGTAAAGTAACACCATTTAACGCTAATGTAAAACAAACATTTTGATGTATTTGCTATGCTGTGTCAGTGTGTGTGTGTGTGTATAAAATATGTATATGATTAGAGCATTTGTGTGTGTGTGTGCGTTAGTCAGTCTATTTGCATTTGTATGTGTATTTTTCATCAAGAGTGTTTGGCATTATGACAACGCCGTGTTGCCCACACACACTCACACACACTCACACACACATTGGACATCATCCCCAAACATGGCGGATATGTCCTGTCTTGTCCGTAACATTTAGCAACTACCCCGGCCTTCAGCTTACCTGCAAAGTATGCCAACATGGCGGTTAGGACGACGGATATGAATATTAAGGCGATGCTCAAGCATTTCCAGGAACATCGGTGTTGACAGCGTTTATCTATGTGAAACCTGCAAAGGAAACAAAGCAAAATATAATGAGTATTGAGAAAGCCAGCAAGAAAGAGAGACATGGAGAGTGTGAGAGAGAGAGAGAGAGAGTGACAGTGAGAGAGGGAGGGGGCAGGCAGGTAGACATTAAACAAACTGTGCAATGCATTTGTAATTAACAACGGGCAAACAGCGAACAGACACCAAATAAAGGCAAACAAAGCTGAGGCAGAGCCAGAGCCAGAGGCAGGGGCAGAGGCGCAGGCAGAGGCACAGGCAGAGCGACAGTGGAAGGACAAAGGACATTGTACTGCGTGTAACAAGTAGGCCGAGTGGCCTGCCATTCAAATTGTTTTCTTTTCTAGAGTCGCTAATTGGCTGGAACTGCTCGTCGCTCTTTATATTAGATTCATTAGATTCTCTTACTCGTTTAAATGCTCTCGTTATATTCATATTAAATACCCCACTCGTTGCTTTCACTTACTCGTTAGTCTCATGGTAAATACCCCAAGGCATTCGATACTTCAACTCACTCGTCACATTCTCGGTAAATACACGAATATACTCGTTGCTTTCAGTCACTCGCTACTCTCATGAGCATGTGCCCAAAGACACTCGTTACTTTCAGTCACTCTTTACTTTTTAGGCGAGTACTCGTTGCTTCGGTAAGTGTAGGTTCTAGAAATCACTCGTTACTTTCAAATACTCGTTACTTTCAGGCAACTCTATTTTGATTTGTTAAACTGGTCCATGCAGCTCGCTCTCGAAATCATATCATCCAAAGTACTCGCTACTTTCAGACTCGAACTTCTCTATGCTTCTTTTTAAGAACTCAAACTTCTCTAAGCTTCTTTTTATGAACATTACTCGTTGCTTGCACAATTTCATGAGTTTAATATATTGAGAATTCACAGAAAACATCTCTCTAAATTACATTAAACGCATATCTTGCTATCCAACACTCGTTACTTTATGCTACTCTTATGCTCTGAGTGCTTTGCTTGTACTGTAGACTGACTGCAATACTCGTAACTCTGCAGCTCCACTCAACTCTTCCAAATTACTTGCTACTTCTTCAAACAACCTTTAGAGACATTCTGGAACTCTTTCGCTCAACTGTTCTCTCGCTTAAAGAGCCTATCCAAAGTGCTCTTTGCACTATACCTAGCTATTCGATACTCCTGATCATAATCAGTCTCACATTACTTTAAATATACATATTTCAAGTCTTTCTACATACGAGCTTAATCAAAACTTTACCCTCAATCAGTGATGTGCGATTTTCGATTCGCTGCTTTCGAGCCTTTGGCAGATATGAAACAACTTTTGATATACTGCTGCTTATTTAATAACGCTCATTTCAAAGGTATACACAGCTCTCTCTCTCTATATATACATATATATTTGCTGAACAAACGAATGTCGAGCAAAAAGTTTGTATATTCGTTTGACAAGCTACATGGACCGCAAAAACCAACGAAACACACACACTCACACTGTGTACACACTGCACACACACACACACACATACACACATACACGCACATGCGCCAATGGGTTTGTCAACTGTCAACTTTTTTAATAAAGCTACGCAAAATGATATACAACTTGCAGTCGACACTGGCCTTCGTGCTACAACAGCTGCCTCCAGTTAATTGCATAAAACTTGTAGCAAAGATTCTGTTTGCATAGACTGCAAAAGACATGAGACCATATCCCGAACTGGTGAGTTCCTGCCCAGGCTGTTCGTGTTTAATTAACAATCCTAATGAGCCCTCTTTCAAGCTGGAAATTGTAAAGCTGCCAAGAAGCTGCAACAGCTACTTCATCTAAGAATGAACTAATAAGGAACTGAACTTAGCTCAACTGATACAAATTTGGAACTGGGATTGCTTTGAAGAAACTATTCCAATAAATATATGTGAATGGGGGTAATCTGAAAAGATTCTTTCAGGATTCTTTCAGCTCAGAATCATCTCTGATTTCCTTTTCAAGCAACTTAATCAAAGCAGAAATGAATTACATATATTTTGAAGGTTCTGCAATAAAGCGAGTACAGAATATATGTACTCTACATTTTCCTAGGGCAAGACTGAGCAATGGGGCATAACAGTTATAGACCAAGTTCAAGGGTATATTTGATAGATTTAATGCCAAGACTTGGTCCACTAAGCCGTATGGGTGCTGACATCTAAGTAATCTACTCTAGCTCTAGCACAAAAGTTAGCAGATCTTTGGGATACAGAACTGCAGATATCAAAAATATCGGAAAGATGCCTGGAGAGACTAGATTTCCACCAAAAGAGCGTAGAAAGACAACAGAAGAAGCCAGATTCTTTATGAAATGAAAGAGATGCGTAGCTAATTACACTTTTCAGCAGAGAGAGAGAGAAAGATATACGATATGTATATAGAAAGAGAGAGAGAGAGAGGGAAAGATAGATAGAGAACAGAAGAAGCCGGATTCTCTATGAAATGAAAGAGATACGTAATTAATCACACTTTTCAGTAAAGAGAGAGAGAGAGAGAGAGAGAGAGAGAGAGAGAGATAGATATATGATACGTATATGGATAGAGAGCGAGATTCCTACCTATATAGACTCTATGAAATGAAAGAGATACGCTACTGATTACACTTTTCAGCAAAGAAAGAAAGAGATAGATATATGATATGTATGTATACAGATAAAGAGCGAGAGGAAAGTGCGTTGCATCAACAACAGCTGCCAGAGCTGGCAATGGAAGCCCGCCTGCTCTGTGGCCAATGGAGCGTAAAGAGTGCGCGTGGCTGCGCCATTGCTGTTGTTGACCCAGCGGTGTGACCCACTGCGACATGTCCGCTTACCTGGATGGCGAATATGGCGAATAGTGTGGTGCATGCGCTGAATGCGAATTACGCAACGGGAATCCCGGCATGACCAGCGGCTGTGAGCCGCTTATCTGGCAATGCGGTCCGGCGACTCCGCTGCCTGGCGGTCCGACCGATACCTGCGGCCCGCCCACCTGACCGCCAACGCCCACCGGCATGGTGCCGGCGCCCATTGGCATGCCGACGCCGACGCCGACGCCGCCGCGATCGATGCCGCCATGGCCGATTGTGTTGCTGCCAGTTGACATACTTTGTGGCATCTGTTGTGGGTGGCCGCCCAATCTGTAAAGCAAACAGAAGCAGAGAGAAAAAAGTCACACAATGAGTGAGTAAGACAGACAATCAAATGGGCGGGTGAGAGAGGCAGCGTTAAGGTTGGCAGCGCTGCTTGTAATGCGGAAATTAAAACATGTTCAAAGTTTTTCGCTTCACAATGCAATATTTAAATCTCTGCCATACATATTGTACCAATATAATAAAAATATATATATAAATAAATAAATATATGTGTATGCATGTATGTGTGTGTGTGTGGGCGTGGCCGTGCGCACAAAGCGCATTGCTATTGTTTTTCGGGCTTGTTGCTGTTATTGTTATTATTATTTTTAACGGTTAAGTGATGCGGAAATTTTAAATTAAAAAACATAAATCAATGCAAATGTGTGTGCGTGTGTGTGTGAGTGTGTGTGAGTGTGTGCGAGTGTGTCCTTTGTTTCATTATCATTGCAGCGCAGCGCAGCGCTGGCCCTGTTGTCGTTGTTGTTGTTGTTGTTGCTGTTTGCATTTTATTATCGCTCAACATTAAGCGGAAATGCAGCTACGGGCAGCGACACTGACGCTGCCGTCGACTGCGACTGCGACTGCAACGGCAACAGCAACTCCCCCCTCTCCACACACCCGTGAATATGCAACACAGTTTTTGCAACTGCCGCCCGCAAGTATGCAACGCTTTTTTTGCCAGCGTGGCATTTCACAAGACAAAGGATTCGAATTACCGCACACACAGAGAAAGAACGAGAGAGAGAGAGAGAGAAACACATACACACACAAACAAGTTGAGTACCTATATGCTATATAGTGTCTATATAGTTGGTTACATGTTTGCACTGCACAGAGAGAGCGAGAAAGAGAGAGAGAGAGAGAAAGAGAGAGAGTGTGTTATATAGTAGAGTGAGAGAGAACGAGCGAGACATTGAGCAAACACTTGAAAAGTACGCACACACAAAAATATGCAATTAACTTCGATTTTCTTTTTTTTTCTTTTTTGTGTACGACATTGTTCAGATTTCAAGAGCTTTAACAAGCATACAGGCATTCACGCATTCGGCCACACGGCACACACACACACACATGCAATGTCATATAAAGCAAACAGAGCTCGTTCCAATTTCAGTTATTTTCTAATTATATTCAATTTCTAATGGCTATGAAAATAAACTAAATTATCAAAATTAAATAAAATTTATCAATGACGATTAAAGTAAATTTTAAAAAATATTTTGAAATTTTATATGACTGAAAATTTCATAAAATTTGAGAAAAGAGATCAATTATAAGACTGAGAAAGAAAAAAAAAATATATATATATATTTAGCTATATATAAAAAATAATAAAAATATTATAATAAACGGCTTGATCCCTCTCTCGTTATCACTCTCTCTCGCGCTCTCTCTCCCTCTCTCTTCCACACTTTCTTAAATATTTCTAGTTCTTTTAACTTCATATTATGCAATAAATAAATAATATTTACGTATTTCTACAATATATAATATGTAATACATCTATCAATATTCATATATATCAAACAGAGAAATTTACGCAGAAAGAGACAGAGAGAGAAAAACTCTGTGATTCGGATCATTGCAATTTTTCAAGCTTTGCGCTTATCAATCGATATTTGCAGCTACAATTCGATTAATTCGATTAATGCAAACTTATGCACAATTTGCAATGTTCGTTTACAATTAGATGCAATTGTGCAAGTCGTAAATCTGTTTAGCTCCAAATGCGAAACTATAAACCAAATTCATTACAGCATTCAGAATGAAATGAGTTTTACAAAGTTTTTTCCTCCAACTTTATATCGAAACTTTGACTCTCTCCCTCTCTCTCTCTCTGTCTCTCTCTCTCTATTTATTGTCAAGAATGACACGATGTTTGTGCAGCGCGCAATGCATCGGCAGTTCATTGAATGGATTTATATGGTTGTTTCGCTTACACAGATAATTTAACTTTGCCATTGCCTTTGTGCCAGCCATATTTATAAGCTGACATTCCCAATTCCGTTTCGGATTCCCCAAACAGTTACCCTCCCTCTCCATCTCTCTCGCTCTCACTCGTACTCTTTCTGTGCAAATTAGTCAGCAAAGTGCAATTTTTATAGAATTTGTGACGCCAGCTCAGACAGTTTTATGGATGCAATCCTTATATTTATTTCATTTTCAACTTTAATGGTTCTGCTTTCACTCTCTCTCTCTCTCTCTCTCTCTCGCTCTGTCTCTGCTGGCTGTGACTCGTGGATGGCGAGTGCATTTGACATATCACATTTTGGCCCGCTCGCTCGCTCGCTCGACTCGACTCTTGTCAAATTTTTGTGTGCTTTGGACGCCATTTTGGCTTTGTTATTTATGGCCATGTCAAGCGGTCGCCAGCTGGTCAAGAGCAGCCCCCCTTGAGCCAACGCTCATGGCCCTGAGCGTGGCCTGCATTTGACATGCGGTTGCATGCGGGCCAAAAAAAAAAAAAAAACTTTTTCTATTTCGATTTTTTTTTTTTTTTTTTTTACAATTGTTAAGCCCGACAAAAATGTCGATTGGGGCTGCCGAAAAACTCGACCATAATATAACACAATGCCCCACTCAGGGCCCCCGCAATGCTGGTTCGCTTCAGCAACAAATCGAAATTTGCAAATCAAGCCAAAAATCTAGCTGCAAATTTACGAGAAACTTGCCAACCGGCTAAGTCGGGCAGATCAGCGCAATTTATATATGTATATACAGATAAAGGGAGAGGGAGGGAGAGAGAGAGAGGGAAGCATAGAGACAGTGAGCTGCAGAGCTCTAAATGAGTGCGAAAGCCGCTTACAACAAAATCAACGACAACAGCAGGCGAGCTCTGTCTCTTCTCTCTCTGTCCCTATATATATATATATATATATATGTGTGTGTGTGTGTGGAAGATAAATGTGCCTGTGTGTGTGTTGGTAGGGCAGCTTAGCAAACGCTAAGCCAGCCAGCGCTGAGCGCAAGCTGTGCCTGTGATTTATTAGCAACAATAATAGAATTAAACAATTTAAATTAAGTTGTAGCCGAAAACCATAAACAGTCTGCCAAAGCAGCCACCGCACAGTGGTGCAAACGCACGCAACGGGGCGTGCCACAACAAAACAAAAACAACGACAGTAAAAGGGAGGCAAAAAACATATAGAAAACATAAATAAAACACATTTTTCCTTTATGCTTTGCAGCGTATGAACCAAATAGATAAACTTGGCTTTTTTTTTTTTTTTTTTTTTTTTTTATGCTCTGGCTTTACAAAGTTTTAATTGTACATTTTTTTTTTTTTTTTTTTTTTTTTTTTTTTGCGAGGGATTTGACCTTAACGAACTAAGCCCATCGCTGAGCTCAGTTTGTGCAATTTTAGGAATTTTTATTAACAACAACATCTACAACTAAAGATTTCAATGGCAGCGATTTATAAAGTTGAAGTATTTAGATTGAGACAGTGAGAGAGAGAGAGAGAGGGATGGAGAAATTTGATAGCCTAAGTTTTGAATGGGCTAAGAGAATATATGATAGTAAAATATTGCATGGAATTTTATAGAAAATAGCTGAAAGTATTTCAAATTTGAATATTTCGTTTGACATAGCAGCTGTGGTAGGCCAATATTTTTTTATTATTATTATTACTATCCATCTACCTCAGAAATGTGTATATGATTTTCATTTACGCCTCAGCTAAAACAAGGACACCTCTTCTCCAGCTCACCCACAGCATAATCATCTTAACCCAGCTCAAGCAAGCTTAAATTGCAGCTCACGTTCCTCAACTAAGCAAAACTTTAAGCTATTCATGGAGTGCACAATTTACTTAAATATATACAGTCTATTGTCCTGCAGCAGTAGGCCAGAGCTAATTGAAGAGCATTTGAGGTGCGGCCTGAATGCATTTTCGCTACACTTGACCAGCAGCAGGAGCAGGAGCAGCAGGAGCAGCAGCAGCAGGAGCAGCAGCAGGAGCAGCAGGCGACGATGGATCCGCACACTAAATGTTTATGGCCAGGAGGTAGTTAATGGCTGGGCAGCACAGTGGAGCATAGGGTGTGCAACGGTAAAAGGGGGCGCCACTTCGTGGGTAGTCTAGAGCGAGAGCAGGAGGCGGATTACAAATGCTTCCTGTGCATAAATGTGGCAGCAGTGTGGTTGCCACAGTGTGTATGCATGTGTGTGTGTGTGTGTGTGTGTGTGCTGCCATTATTACTCGCTGTTGTTGCTGTTCCTGTTGACCAGCCCCAAGCAACACAGTTTGACCTCAAATTCAGCGCCCCCACTCGACGGGGGGCGGCAACAAAATAAAAAAAGTGGACAAAAAAAAATTAAGCAGTAAAATATATGTTGCATACTTTTGAGTGGAGTGCAACGCATTTTGCAACTTCAAAATGGTATTTTGTTGTAGTTGTAGTTGTTGTTGCTGTTGTTGTTTCGTGCTCGTTGCTGGCTGCCATTGCAAATTGTTCTTTCAATTGTTGTTTTAAGTGTGCATTTAATTTAATTTTTATTTAAATGCAACGCATAAAAACAAGAAGAAAAAAAAAAAGAAATTGAATTATTTTTCGCAACACTTGGTGCAGCCGAGTGAAGTGTTGTTGCAACAACTAGAAATTATTGCTGCCAGTGACACACATTAAAAACAACAACAACAGCAAAATAATATATATATAAAATTGTCCACTTAAAGTGCAACAATTTTACCTAATTGCATGTTGCACACTCACTGTTGCATGTTGGCAACTTGAAACAGAGCTCAAACTACTTCCGAGTCGAGAATAATCAAAGGGTCTATTGCAGGAGTATCTGTGAGGAGTACCTACTGGAATGGAGTATCTATAGCCATTAAGTCAGATAATGGAGCTGTATCTGTTAGTCTAGCTGGACTTGTAGATGGAGTCTCTGCACAGCTCACTCCATATATAACGTAATTGTACTTTATAAGGACTGATCTATATTGATCTATATGTTGTAGTTGTATCTGCTGATCTATATCTTTTGACACAGACGTCCACAATACGCCAGAGACTATATCTCAGGGCGGTTATTTCAGAGAGATATATTAAAAAAGCGACTTGAACCAAATCAACTGATTATTACATCAACATCAAAACAATTGTGTTTTTCCTTGATTAAAAGTCAAATCTGGGCAACTTTGTAGGGCTGCCAGATGGTACGTTGGATATGGAAAAACCTGTATAAATTCTAAACTTGCATCTGTTATATTGCATTGATCCATCATATATATTGTACATGTACTAAAACGTTAATACATATATGATGAACCATGTATAAAACCTTTTTAAATAAAGGGATTTGGCTTTAAGATTGATTAATAATATATAATAAAAATAAAAAAAAATAAATAAATAAATAAATAATTTAAAAAATATAAACTAAAAAAAAATAAAATAAAATAAAATAAATAAATAAATAATTTAAAAAAATATAAACTAAAAAATAAAAAATAAGATAAATAGAATTTTTAAAAATGCAACTTAACATTTATATCGCTTATCTCTTATATCGCATATAGCACCTGTTCCGACTTCTGTCTCTCATCTCCAATGTCTATATAGTATATAATATGTATTTGTTTTTTAATTTCCAATAATTTTATTATATAATTTTTGTTTTGTTTTTATTTTTTGCTATCTTAATCCCTTTCCCATTTCTCATCTCCAAGGTCCATAGTGTATGATATATACTCTACATAATGTTGTTTGATATTTCATCATGTGTTTATAATTTTTTGCTATCTGGATTTTGTCTTCTATCTTTCTTCTTCTATATCTTATTTTCTTATCTTTTGTTGCATAACTTCTATTATATTTTCTAGTAACTGCATCTAGCATCTGCTACTGGTATCAAGCACTATCCTTATAGCTTATAAATTGCATTTTCATTTTATCTTATAGACAAATGCTATATTATATATGTATATATACCTATATCTTCATTCACTTTTCTCTCATCTACTTCAGCTTTTCAGTCTTTCTCAGAATCTGTTCGTTTGTTGTTTGTCACTTTGCAAATACCGATTTCATCTCACACCCTCGGCTCATCTCTCTTTTTCCACACACACACACACACACACATACTTGTTCTCTCTACCTGTGTGTGTGTGTGTTTTTTTGTCATTAAATGGTGTCGTTAAGTCGAATCACTGTATTTGGCTTCATTTGCAATTGGCAATTGGAGTTGCCAGTTGGCCGTTGTCAGTTGGCAGGTTTCGCATTGAAGCCAGTTCACTGAGGACTCTGGGTCCAATCAATTAGTTGCGCTGATTTGTTTGACAAAATGCAGCAATCGTTGCTGTTGCTGTAGTATGTTGTTGTTGTTGTTGTTGTGCTCGTCGTCACTGTTGTTGCATTAGTTGCTGCAACCACGTAGCGTTTTTGTAGTTTGTTGTCTTTTGTGCGCCAATTTCGCTTGTAATTTCCACCCAACTCCTTTGCACTCTCCTTCTCTCTCTCTCTCTCTGTGTGTGTGTGTGTGTGTGGATTATTATTGATTTTGCGCTTCATTTTTCTAGCACGTTTCCGCACAGCGTGTAATTTTGTTTGGCTTTATCTGCGGCACACAACCCGAACCCCGAATGCCAGCATGAGGAAAAAAAAAATGAAAGAAACTTGTTCTAGTCGGGGCTAGCAGGGGCAAAGGGTGTTCACTGTACGGTGTGTGCGAGACCGCGAGACCGAGACCGAGACCGAAACCGACCTGTGGGAGCCTCTCTCTTTCGCTCCCTCTTCCCCTCTCACTCGCTCTAAGTGTGTGTGTGAAAATTTTGCGAAAATCACGTTTTGGGCGTTGTTAGTTTAGCGCTCTGCGGGCACGACTTGACCCAACCGAATGAGCAGCTCGAACAATGGACGCAGAATTTCAAAAACTAACTTATAGTTTGTTCCACTTGTTGTCAGTGTGTGTGTGTGTGCCTGTATGTGTGTGTGTTGGTGTGTGTGTGACTGTATTTCACTTGCTGCCCCATTCACAACTTTAGCAACAGCCAGTGGCAAGTGCAAAGGGGCCAAGCTATAAGCCCTTCATTTCCTCACTCCCTACCTCCCCCTCTCTCTCTCTCTCACTCTCTCTCTCCCTTGTCTATCCCTTGTTTATACTTAATATGGCAATGGAAATTCATCAGCACAGCTCCTGCTGCCTTTCCTACTGCTGCTCCCACTGCTGCTGCTGCTCCGGCTCCTGCTGCTGCATTGAAATTTGACTAAAGTAGCCATGTTGTTGATTGCCATTAAGTTGTCCGTATTATGTAACTGTAAATTTACAGTGTTAGCTCTGCAAGAGCAATTCAAAGGCGATTAAGCTTCACAGCTATCGGAAATAGATATGCATAATTGTGGCCTCAGTTACAGAACACAATCAGGATTAAGTGCACGAGCTGAGCTATGAGAATTGGTAGACAATATTTAATCAAATCTGTGCGAGAGCCCAGAGAGATCCACATCTCAGAATCGAAATCAGAGCTTGACTCTGACTCTGAATGTGAATCTGAATATGACTCAGATTCTGACTCTGACTCTGACTCTGACTCTGACTCTGACTCTGACTCTGACTTATACTCTGACTCTCACTTAGACTCTGACTCGGACACTGACTTAGACTCTGACTCTGACTCGGACTCGGACTCAGATTCTGACTCTGACTCAGACTCATAATCTGACTCTAGCTCTGACTCGGACTCTGACTCAGACTCACACTTAGACTCTGACTCTGACTCTGACCCTAGCTCCGACTCTGACTCTGACTCTGACTTATACTCTGACTCTCACTTAGACTCTGACTCGGACACTGACTTAGACTCTGACTCTGAGTCGGACTCGGACTCAGATTCTGACTCTGACTCAGACTCATAATCTGACTCTAGCTCTGGCTCAGACTCTGACTCAGACTTATTCTCTCACTCTCACTTTGACTCTGACTCTGACTCTGACTTATTCTCTGACTCTTAATTTGACTCTTACTCTGACTCTGACTTAGACTGTGGCTCTTACTTTGAATTTGGCTCTGACTCTGACTCTAACACTTACTGCGACTCAAACTAAGACCAAACCATTTCTTTCAATTTCTCAAGCTTCTCTAAATTCTCTTGCTATCTATCCCACCTCTCTCTCGCTCTCCCTCTGTCTCTCTCTCTCTCTCTCTATCCCACCTCTCTCTCGCTCTCTCTCTGTCTCTCTCTCTCTCTCTCTCTATCCCACCTCTCTCTCGCTCTATCTCTGTCTCTCTCTCTCTCTCACTCTATGCCTATCGTCTGGTCTGTGGACTAGAAGGTATCTTTCCCTACTATCGCTACAGCTTGGCGCCACAAAAGCAATGGATCCTCCGCTCTGCAGCTCCTCCCTATGCGACCTCCCTCCGCCCAAAAAAAAAGAAAAAAAAAAAGAGAAAGTGTGAGAGACATAGACAGGAGACAGACAGACATGAGAACAACATAAGAAAAAGAATGAAAGGAGAAGAAGAAAATCAGGAAAAGCATTACGGGAGAGGAGGAGGTCGGTCGGGGAGCCGAAACGCAGGCAGGCAAATCAATTTAATTAGTTTCTGACTTTCATTTACAAATTATGCATAAATCTGTAGACAGCGCCCCAGAGACCATAAATTAAGCGAAACAGCGTCCAAACTCAAACGCAGACAGAAGAAGAGCCAAAACTTTGCCAAAACAGCAACAACAACAAAGAGAACAACAAACTTGTAACTAACTACAGGACAACTGAAAAAGAAGAAGAAGAAGCAGCAGTAGAAGCAGAAGCAGCAGACGATGAAGACCAAGAAGCAGCAACAGCAACTGAGGGAAAGAAAAAGCATCCACGAGGGTTGGACGCAAAATTAATTTGCGCTTTTATTAAATTTTCTGGTATTTTTTTTCTCTATCTTTCTCACTCTCCCTGTCTTCCTCTCGTTCTCGTTCTCCCTCTTCTTGCATCTTTGCGCCTGCTTCAGCAGACAAGAGGGGGCGACGGTGGTGTTTCGCGCGACTGGGCAGTGTAACTATGAGTGGGTGGTGGACGGAGGGGGGTACGGGGGGATGCGAAGTTGGAAAACCCGGCCCGAGGCTAAGGGCTAAAGCAAAGGGCAGGCAGGTAATCACGCCTGCATCAAACGGAGGGGTGTGCCAGATACTAGGAGGTATATGGCACACACACACACACACTCGTGCACACACATGAGCAATTTTTATCGAGCGTAAAAGCAACAAGCGAACAGAACCTAAAGCTGAGAAGAATTTACGCAGCGCTGTCAAACGAATTGCAACCCCTTGAAACAATTTTTTATACTCGATTTATTTTCATTTTTTTTTCACTTCTTTTTTTTCTTTTTTTTTTTTTTTGTGCGTTGATTTTTTATGCGTGTGGCATGCATGTAGATACATTATATGTGTATATGTATATGTATATGGATACATATCTTTTCTCTGCACATTTTTCTTTTTGGGCCACAATTTGCACTTTGCTCATGCTTCAATGCACGCCGCACTGAAGAAAGCAAAAGAAAAGTAGCTTAGCACACACAGAGTAACACATACACACACACACACACACAAATATAATGCAAAATTGCGCATAAATTGTAAAAAAAACGAAATATATTTAGTTATAAAATATGTGCAAAGCAGAAGGAAACCGAATTCAATAATAAATGATGAAGGAAAATCTCAGAGCAAGAAATTCGTTGAAAAATTTAATATTAATAAAAAATGATATAAATGAAAAAAAAAAAAAAAAAATGTCACTTCCTTATATTGATTAAGCTGTTGAATACATGATTTTATTTAAATGCAATACATGGATACATATTTGTACATATTTGGAAAATATTTTGGTGTTATTATAACTATAATCGAAAGCCTAGCATGAGTTAATCGAGATCGATAACTATTCGCATGGTACTTTTATCGATTGGTACTTTTATTGATTGATAATGATCGAGAATCGGTTATGTAATCTTATATATCACAGCTTTCGAGCTAGAGTTTTAGAATTCTACATATAGATTCATTCATAAAAAAGAATATTGCAATTTTGATTATTATTTTATTTTATTTATTTTTATATATTTTTTTCTGCCCAATCCGTCCTTAGATACTTGTGGCTTCGTAAATATACCCCATGTTATTATCACATTCTGAACGTTTGATTACGAAAGACCATGATGATGTATTTATATAAAGTGACAATAGATTGATTAGAATATGAGTTCTACAAAGTCTGTAGAGGAACTTCTAGTCTAGCAGTCTCGACTCTAACTTCTGTCAGCTATCCCTAGTTTATTTCACACTTTCCACAATTAACCTGTAAAGCACCTGTCTGGCTACGACTGCGCCTTTCACAATTTCCATTATTCCATTTACTCATTCTCGCTTGGCTCGTCTGGCTGAAGATGTCTCCACAATGCTTCAGCTTGACTTGTGCTACATATATCGTGTTACAAGCCAGCTTTGTTAACTGCATCCAATTGTTGAGCCCAAACGTTAATGATCTAAGCTAAGAGAAAAACGGGTAAAAGCAACAGCCTCGCTTCAGCTGTTTGCCGGGTTGTGGGGCCAGCGCTCTTGCGGGCGGTTTCAATTGAAGCTGGGCTGGGGGTTGGTTGGCTCTGTCTCTGCTATCAGTTACGCGCTCTCATGGCAGATGATTTTGCAAAAAAAAAAAAAAAAAAAATAGAATAAAAATATAAACGAAACCGTGGCAAGCCAAGCGCAATGGCAACCCCAGACTTGCCCCGTTCTTTAGCTTTTCCTGCACTCGATGGCGATGCCGATGCTGCTGCTGCTGCCGACGTTGACGTCGACGCCGTCATGTGACTAATAACACCCCGAGGGACCCAGCGATGAGGCTGACTGAAACTGAGGCTGTCGCCGTTGCCTTCTAACCGCTGAGGGGGCGTTACCCCCTCCTCATTCTCCCTCTCCCTCTCTCTCTCTCTCTCACTGTCGCTGGCTGCCTCCTCTGAGTGCAGCGGCGGTCTGCCAATGATCAAAGCATTTTTCAGTGCTTTCGCTGGGAGAAACACACTGCCCCCCTCCCCCCGTCACCATCGCCTGGCTCTACCCTCACATCAGCGTTTGCCATGCTAAATTTTGTTATGACGGCGGAATTAATATTATTAAGGGCCGATTTACAGCCTCGTCCTGAGCCCTTTTTTTCTGGTCGCTCGTTCGTTCGTTCGTTCGTTTACTTTTTTACGCTGTCTGTTGAGTTGATAATTTAGCGACGCCACCAGCACACAAAAACAACAGCAACAACAGCAACGTGATTATGAGCAGGCGTCTTTGTTTGACATGCGACGCGGCGCGCCGCGTCCCACGCCCACGCCTACGCCCACATCCCAAGCCACCTCTTTAAGCTCTCAAACCCCCTTGGCTGACAGCGCCTTTTTAGTTGCATTTTCACGTTTATGGCTCTTATTAAATATTTACAGCTTCAGCTTGGAACTTTGAGCAGCGGCTTTAATTGTTGTCACTTGCAAATTAATTATTTACACAACAACAGCAACAACAACAGCAACAACAACAACAACAACAACGACAACAGCTGAGATTAAGAAAAACATTTGAACATTCACGTTCCGCCTAATACCCTGCACAGGCTCATTTCGTGGACTATCATCAACCCTGAGCAGTTAAGCAAATAAGCCCTATCAATAGCTAAGGCCGTGCTTTGCTTAGCAGTTGAAAGATTTTCACATCTCAAGTGGAAAGTGTTTTGATGCCAGCTTCAAGTACTTTCCGAGTGAATGTCGTTCCAAGAGCTTAAGATTAGCATAGCTGAAGATAAGCCAAGAAGCTATTATATTATGAATATATTTAAAAATAGCTAATGATTGTAAAGCGTCTTAAATAATTAGATTTTGTGTTTCATTCATTTCACGAAGGGTTTCATATGAATTGTTTTGTTGGGCACTGCAGCCGCTTAGCATTGTGATTTAAGATCGAGCTATATATAAGTAAACTATATACCATACTATACAGTAACTACTATATAGTAAAGGCAGCACAGCACGTTTTGTGAGAGCATGAGATAACCAGAAATCTCGATTCAACAAGAAAGCTTGAATAAGATATAAATAGAATTTAATCGTATATCTTTTATCTTACAGGCTCGATATACATTCTTAGGCATTTACACATTTATATATACTCCCTAATTTCATATTTAAAATTAGATATTCCATTTTCAAAAGATTATATACGCATATATGTAATAAATATATATAAAAACTCTCACTATATCATATCTACAGCATATAATCATATAAGTTGTCATCAGATTAAGTAATCTATAGCTCAATTATGAACATATTCTACATTTAGAATAGAGCTTACTCCCAGATAGCATAAACCAAAAGCAATCTGATATTCGACATGTGAAGCCTACGATTTCCAGTTCAAGAAAGTTTTCCTATGCTCAAACATACAAAGAATTTCTGACAACTTCTCAAGACGACGTAACCCGCTTTAGGGTATCTAGAGATCTCAATTCGTTTAGTTTGAGCTCATATTTAATCAGTTATAGGATATACGCTCGTCGAGCATATCAATTGCTAGGCTCGGCTTTGCCCTGGCCTAAGCCGTCTTTGCAGCTGGCTGCGCTTGCTTTTGAGTAAAGCGTGAAGCCGTTGCGATAAGCGCTGCAAACATTTTCTCGAGCGCTTATTAATTGTTTGCCGAGTGGCGAGTGCCAAGTTGCGAGTGCCAAGTTGGAAGTGGCAAGTGGCAAGTGGCAGAGGCTAAAGGCAGACGGCGAGGTGTTTGCCTGAGGATTAGGCAAACGCAGCGCCGCTTGACAAAGGCGAGAGCGAAAATTCAATGCTAGCTTTGATGCCACCTGCTGTGGCAAGGCCCTTATGCTTATATATCTATACATATATAGAAATGAGAGTGGGAGAGGGATAGAGAGGGAGAGTGGGTGAGGGAGCCTGCCGAGATTGTCCATAAATGAAATATGCCCATATTTTCCACTCAACACCGCCCCGCTATGCAATAAAAGCAATCGAGCTAATAACGGAAATTGCGCAGAGTGTGTTGCCAGACTAGTGGGCGGATAGGCGTGGCTAGAAAAATAAAAAATAAAAAATAAACGAAACCTGAAGAGAAACACAAAAATGGGCGCAAAGCAATTTCCTTCAGTCGAAGAAGAAGCAGCTAAAAGTAAAAATATTGCCAGTTAATCGAAATAGTTGAGTCAAATACGCAGCGGGTCATCAGCCTCGGCCACGTGTTCCGCCCGCTTTCACTTTTTTTGGTGGGTGGGGGGGAGGTATATAAAGAAAATATGAAATGGCATTTTCCATTTGCACAAGGCACCAAATTGAATTAGATGGCAACAAAGGGCAAAAGGATGCGGTGGGCGGCGGGGGGCAGGCGGCGAGTGGCAGACGCAGCTGCAAGTGCAACCACCGAGCACCACTCGGACGGACCACGGGCTCAGCTCAACAAATCTCGTCTAATAATAGCGCACGCTTCATGCCTCTAACAGGGAGGCGTGGCATTTGCACTGCTCCGCTTACACTCTGCTCTGCTCTGCTCTCTTCACATGATTATTTTTATTTTTTTTCTATTTGGGTTGCAGGCAAAAAAGGTCGCGCTGCTGTCCGCCGCCCCCGAGTTAATTTGCAACATAATCTTTTAATCTGGTTTTTGTGTCAACTGCAGGCAACCGTCGCACCACCAACGGCCAACGCACCACCACCACCACCACTACCACCAGGAGAAGCAGCAGCAGCAGCAGCAGCATCAGCCAACCCTCAAGCCTTGGACACGCTGGTTGCCATTTATGAAAAATTCATTAGTTCCGTGCATGGCGCGACGACGTTGCCACGGCCATGGCCATAGCCAGTGGATGACATATGATCCTAATGATGCTGACCCAACTGCCGACCCCCAACCCCCAACCCTCCTGCTAAGCCACCTTTTTGCTCTTCAATAGAGCTTCCATCTCGCTTTGGGTTTAACGTGCGGTCAGCAGCAAAAGTAGACGAAAATGAATGCTAGACATGAGTCCAAGTGCATTCATTCATTCATTTAAGCATTCATATATTCCTTTTTCTCAACTTTTTATTATTGTATTTTATTATTTTTTTTTATTCGTTTTCTTCTCATATTTATCCATTTCAGTTCTTTCTGCTTTCTTTCAGACTTTCTCCTCCCTTTACTCACTTCTTTATTAAATGATTCATTCATTGATTCATTTCATATTTTTTTATTATTTATTTTTATTTTATTTTATTTTTTTTTTTTTTTTTATTTAAGCCATTTTATCTTCACTATTTTATTCAAAACATTCAATCAATTCTTTTCTATTATGTTTTATTATTATTATTTTTATTTTTATTCCAGTTAGTCAATCGTCGATTACTTCATTTGTAGTCGTTATGATTTATTCATTCACTCATGCATTTATTATTGATTCAATCACTTAGTGATTCATTCATGCACCGATTCATATCTACTCGTTTGCCGTCATTCATTTTTTACTGCGATTATTTATTTATTCCCCAATTAGTTCATTCATTGACTCATTTTTGCCCATTGCTTCGTTCATTTATTTGTTCATCTCGTGATCTGTTCATTCCTAGTTTAACACTTTATTTCTTGATGCACTCCCATTTCATTCTCTTATCCATCTATTCACTCTCAGAACCATTTCCATACTTCCTTACATACCGACATGTTCCTCCCTTCATTTTCATTACCATTCAGAGAGCACAATCGCTGGCTAATCACAAATTTCAAATAGATAATTCATCTTCCAAATCGCCAGAAAAAAAGGAACAATGGAAAGAAGAAGCAAATACGATTTGCAGCCGGGAACTGTTGCAATCGTTGAGCTAAGCTGTGGCAACCTCCAAGCGGACTCCATCGAGCATTATTTATGATGGACTCGCCACTCGACTCAACTCAACCCGAGTCCCAACTCAACCCGACTCGACTCGAGAGGAGAGCAGAGTTCACAGTCAGCTAACCCCACTTAGGGTCCATTCAATTTGAGAGCCATTTTGGCTTACGACTACTTATATTCGTTAAGCTTATTCGGTTGCGGGCTCAATGCGAATATGAGCTCTCGCCCGCTTGATACTTTGGCCTGCAACAATGCAGCCGCCCCGAAAGCAATTGTCGACACGACAGGTGAGCTTGAGAAATGGGTGGAGGCTATGAAAGGAAGAGTCAATGCGAACAAAGGGAAAAGCTCGCATCATTTTTCGCATGAAAATTTGTTGAGAGCAAAAGTTGATTTGCCTTGATTTACTTGGCTTTAAGCTGAAAATCATTTTTCCAAAAACGCAACGGAGGCGGAGTCGGTGGGCGGGGCCGGGTGCAGGAGGCGCTTTTCAAACTGAAGCGAATGGGATGTGGTATAAAAGGGCCGACGAGAAAAAAAAAACCATTTGTTGTTGTGTGTGTGTGTGTGCGAGTGTGTGTGTGTGTGTGTGTGTGTGTGTGTGTGTGTGTGTGTGTGTGTGTGTAGCCGAAATTCATCAAAATCCAATCAATCTTTCATTTAAACATTTTCATTTCGGCTCGTTGCGCGGCATTCGCATTGAATGGGAAAACTCTATGGCAGCGGAACAGCAACAGAGAGCGAGAGCGAGCTGGAGATAGAGTGAAACAGAGATAGAGAGAGGCAATCGGTAGGCAAAACAAAACAACGAACGAAAAAAAAAATGGAAGAAAAAAAAAATACGCAGTAAAGCGCAAATATTTGCGCGTATAAATGGGGATGACGATGAGAGCCTAAGGATGAGCCAGCCAAAGCAAAACAAAATAAAATGCAAAAAGAAATGCCAAAAAGGGAAAACACAACAGGACGAAGGACGAGCTGTTGATAGAGCGAACGCGGTGCACACGTGGCATGTAAAAATAGGAGTGGAAAACACAGCAGCGCCAAATAAACATAAATAAAACAACTAATATACTAAAAAATATTTCCCCACCGAAAAAAAAAAAAAAATACTAAGAGACAAAATATGTCCAACAAACAACACGCCGACACATCAAATATTCAGTTAGTTAGTTGACATAAAATAAATAAGTACGTGCAAATATTTGCGTTTCCAAGCACTTCACACCGGAAATATACCAGAAAATGAAAACAAGCAAAATACTTTACATAAATACTAAACATATTTAAAAACCATATTTGCATTTAGCTATGCGACAACTTGCGGAGGTGTCAACAAGACTTCAGCTATTTCATATATTTCTATAAGTTTATGAATTTAGAAATGAATGTTTTAAATACTAAAAATATACTGCAAATAATTTGATAATTCCAAGATATTGTTGTTAAGTAAATAGAGAGATTCATAATATAAAATGCGTTTAGAAAGTGTTTAATAGAAATATTTTTTTTTAAATATTTTAAGATAAAATTGAAAAAAAAAAAAAAAAAAAATGTTAAATAAAAAATTATGAAAAATGTAATGATATCACAAGAGGCTTGTTTATAATGGTATTTTAAATACCGAAAAAATTGTCTGCAATAAATTTGAAGAGAAAAAACATATATTAAATATATGAAGTGGAGAATGAGGAGGAGAACGAGGATCGGCTCTTTGGGTGCGGCTTACAAAAATGCAATCAGCCAAATTGGTTGGCCAACAAGAAATATATATACATATATATACATATATATGTATAATAGAAAATTATATAAATAAGGAAAGGCAAAGAAAACACGTCTCGAAAACAGTTTCAATAACCGAAAGGCAGCGGCGGCCCAAACCGCAGAAAACAACGCCGGGCAATCGAAAGCGAAATTAATTCCGTTGGCAAGCAGCTCCCCAGTGAGTGAAGGTACCGCGCTGCCCCCGTCCCCCACTCCCAGCGGGGAGCTAGCAGGCCTGGACTTGAATCATCAGGACGTTAGACAAGGAAAAATATCTTCTCTCTCTCTCTCTCTCACACACACACACTGTTGCCTGGCAAGGCAAACAGAATAAAAACGGCACAGTGAGCCGGCCTGGCGCTATGTTTACCATTATTTAAAGCTTAATCCCCCAATGTGGAGAAGCATGAATTTATAATTAAAAGTAAATTAAAAGTAAATAAAAGAGCGCCAAAAGATGCGCAGCAGCCGGAGATGAGAAAAAGGCGCAGACCGCAAGGAAACGCTGGACAGGGCAAGGGAAAGGCATAGAAATATATATGAATATATAGATATACATAAATAGAAATGAATATATATATAAATATCTATTTAGTAATGGATTTTACTGAGCAAAATGAGCAAAGCCTAGTCGGCCAGGCGACAAAAGTGTCGCAAGCGTTTACAACGTGTCAAAGTTGTTGATGGCCAAAGAAACTTTCGAATAATTTACGCTTAATCAATGCACTTGCAGCCAGTAAAAGAGAGAGAGAGAGTGTGTGTGTGTTATGTCTCTCTCTCGCCCACGCTCGACATAAATTTGAATAGCTAACAAGAATAAGGGCCAACAAAATGGCGCCCGGCGTAAGTAGGTTAATGTGCGTGGCAACAATGTCGATAAAAAATAGTAACTTATGCAGATATACACGATATATACATATATATCTATATATGTATATATATCTATCTATATCTATATTTGCATATAAAGACAGCTGCAAGTGTAGGCGTCTCTTTCCCTCTTCCTCTCCCTCTCTCTCGCTCGTTCTCAATCTCTGTGCGAGACAAAAACAAATGGCGACCAGGCGAAAAACGTAAAGGAAATTTAAAATTCTAATTGCCAGCCAGAGAGTGTGTCAGTGTCTCTGTGTGTGTGTTTGTGTGTGTGTCTCTGTGTTAGTGGGCGTGTGCTCTGGGCAGGTAGTAAGAGCATCGCCGCGGCATATACCATATAGCATATAGCCTAGCCGCTCCAAGCCCTCTGTTCAATGCGCTCGCACTCGCATGCTCCTCCTCGCCTTTTGTGCCAAAATGAATAAAACATTAAATCGGATTATAGAATTTTGCATTTTTCGAAATTAACATGTTTATCCTGGCAAGCTGAGTGGCAGGCAGCCAGCACCCAGACAGCCGAGGGTGGCAGAAGCAGCAGCAGCAGCAGCAGCGGCAGCGGCAGCGGCAGCGGCAGCGGCAGCGGCAGCAGCAGAGTCATTGAATTTGGAATTTGAATTTTGAAGCATTGCAGCAGTCGATGAGTTGTTGTAGAACGACGGCCAGGACGTTGCTGGCGCCTTGTTGAACCACTTTTTCTTATTTCTTCTTCTTCTTCTTCATCTTTTTTTGGCAATGCTATTGAACTGTTATACAGAGAGACAAGCACACAAACACACACACACACAGACAGAGAGCTATGCATATCTTTAAGAATATATGCAAATAGCACATCTATATACATATATATTCTATATGTGTAGGTGTAGGTGTATGTGTATGTGTATGTGTATGTGTATGTGCTTAGCTTGAAGCCGTCCAACAGTTGCTCGATGCAAATTCTTCGGCATGCAACAAAGTCGTTAACTGTAGCAATTAAAACAGACAATAGATAACGACGCCGTGCAAGAAAACTGGGCCACATTGGGGTTAAGGGTCGCAGCCGCCAGCAGCGGCTGGCGTGTCAAGGGTTAAGGATTAGGCGCACTGCGCTTGAGCTTTGCCAGACTCTTGCATTGGCTCAGCAGCTGTTAGCGGCCAGAGTGGTTCAGTGGGCAGTGCACGACTGCCAGATACTGCTTCAAGGATTTCCCTTTGTACTTGGGAATATAGATTATAAATTCTTTAACTAGATGTTGAGCTATTCTGCGGGCTGTATACGACTAGCAGATACCCTGCTTACTCTTCATAATCTCTAGAGCATTTTTGAACTTCTCTCACAAAATCGTTTTAAGGGGTGTACAGGACTAGCAGATACTCTGTACCTTGTACTTGGGAATATTGACTATATGAATTTTTTAGCTACTTCGACGTTCCCTTTTCCCAGCATTTCACAGACAAAACTAACAGCTGCAAACTGTTTCACTTGGGAGTATACGACTAGCAGATACGCTTTTCTAGAAGCATACCTAGATGATTCTTCTTCTTTATACTCATTGGCGTAAATACTGAATTCTTGAACTAACTCTTGACCCCCCAAGACTTCTCTGCATGCTGCTAAGTGCTTCAGCGGGCAGACTAACAGAGACGCTATGATACCACAGCTAATGTATGGGCTATAGACTCTTAGCAGATAATAGATATATGATATAGTTTAATCGAATTTTGTTAACAATCAAACGCTAGATATTCAAGCAGGCTATTTCTGTATCTCTAAAGTCTCAATCTCTGCCTTAGATCATAATTTTCTTGCATACTCAGAAGTCCCTTCCAGTCATATATGTGTCTTATGGGAGAACAGAATCATTCAAGGATTTAAACACCTCAACTCTCGACAATACCCAAATTCTCACGACTTCCAGCTCCGCACACATCAAATAGTTTTCAGCCTAAATGCCAAGCATTTACATTCGCCTCGACTATGTGCGCCTTGGCGTATCTTGATCAAATTGTTTCAATAGTCATCAGCTCGATTGACTTTCAGCGTGGCCTTTGTTCTGGTTCGGGCTCTGGTCAAATGGCTAGTTTCGGCTGGGGTTTCAAGTCGCACGCTGGGCAACCCCGCACATGCCACGGCGCAGCTGTCAGTCAATCAGTCAATCAGTCAGTCAATCAGTGTGCATGATAATGATAGGTCTACTGATAGCCCCGTTGAAATGACGCACTCGAATTACCCCCCGCTCTCAGCGCTCACTCCTTTGATTGTTCAACTGGCATCCGTTTGAAGTGCTCGTAAGACGCATAATAAGATTAGAGAGAGAGGCAGAGAGAGAAAGAGGAAGAGGGAGAGCGAGCGGCAGGCTCATGTTGCTAGTCTTCAGTTTGAGCTGTATTTATATCAGATTTTGGCTTAGATTGTGTGCTTTGTCTTTTGTCTATGAGAACGGGCAATGGGGGGGCGTGGCTGATACGCACAGCTGCCAACTGATATGAGGCATTGTTGTTGATGCTGCTGCTGCTGCTGCCTGCTGTCTGCTGTCTGCTGTCTGCTGTTAGCGCTATTCATGTTGCTGCAACATTCGCCCTGTAATTAAGCCCAAACCAAACACGAAAACGAAACTCGAAGCCAAACAGAAACAGAAACACAAACAACAACAACAACAACAACAGCACGAGAATTTAGAATCTGTAACCAAAAACCGTGTTGGCAGCTCTCTAATTATGGGTTATGTATGTGTTTTGTGCATGCCGCATGCCGGGAAATGCCTAACTGCCTTTCCGATCATTCACAGTCACATTCAAAATGTTTTGCGATAAAACTGTGATATTTATGACAAAAAGGTGAAGCTAAAAAAAAAAAAAAATGAAGAAAACAAAAAATGAAAACAGCAACAACAACAACAACAAAGAAGAAGAAGACAACAGTTCCGACTTGTGAGTTCCGTCTGTGACTGGCATTTGTAATTAGTCTCTATATCCCTCTCTCTCTCTCTCTCTCTCTCTCTCTGTCTCCCTCTTTCCTGCTGCTTGTCGCTGCTGCTTGCCACCTGGCAGGAAGAGCATCATTTCGCTTGCCACACACACGGCGTTGCCACATGTTGCCAAATTGCGCAAAAATTACCAAATTGTCATAGACGGCGCTGCATTAACAGCTAATGCCTGCATTTTTAGTCACATAACGTAATTACATCTTCTTCTTCTTGTTCGCAATGTACATCGAATTGTGGCATAAGTGCCGCAAGTGAACGACTAAGAAATACCCTTGCACGCCAACTGATCACAAAATTTATTTGCTACTTCTATTAGAAATTCCAGAGTATAAGAGAGAATAGAAGAAAAATAAAAAATAAAAAAAAAACTATTCAAAATTTTATTAAATATACCTGAGACTGCATTCAAAATTTGAAGACTCTAGCCCTAAGGACATATGTGATCTGGCATATTTAACTCAGGTTCGACAATAATTTTCATCATTTGTAATGTAACGGAAATATTTATCGATTGCTTGAAACGAAAATAGAATATATGTGGTCTAAAAAATATTTATATTTCTATTTGCCCCTTAGTCTTAAGTTAAGAGTTAATTTTATATTAATTGTAACTTGTTAATAAATAAATAAATAAATATTTATATTTTCTTTACACCTTCCACAGACATTTTAGCCAAATCCAATACGCCCCGAGTTTGCATATTCAATGGGTATCATCAGCACAAATTACTCAACTTTTAACAAATTTATTTTGTTATGGACATTTCGTAATATCTTTGGCATGCCAATTTCCGCCTATCAAGTCGAGTTTCAGTTTTCAATATATTTACAGTTACATCTTTAATCTTAAGTCTCTCAAAATTTATCCAGAAAAGAAAGAGATAATATATAAACAAATTTCTATTTACTTTCTACTTTTCAGATGAAACTTCCTTAAACAGAAACCATATCTTGTTTGCTCTCTTTTCTAATCAAACGATGTCAGCTCAAGTTGTTTGTTTTTTTTGTTTTTTGTTTTTTATAAACTGAAGCCGAGGCCGAGGCGCTGCTCTGACATTATCTGTTGGGCGCACATATTTGTCATGATCCTATCGCAGAGATAGGAGCTTGTCCTGGCACCTAATTATGTCTCTAGCCACACAGGCGTGCATATAAATACGAAATCAAGACGCGATTTATGCGACCCACCCCCCGCCCTCCTCAGTGGAGCATCAAAAGCAGAGGCGGAGTCAAAGCTGTTGCATGAAAAAGTCATTAAAATGTAATAAATTAGGGCAGAGAAAAGAAGCTGAAGCGGAAGCACAAGATGCGAGATGAGAGATGCGAGATGCGAGATGTGCGTTGCCCAACGGAACTGGAGGACTGCGAGGGATGGATCATGGAGGCTTTCATACAATTTTCACATTTTCCGCGCCGAGCAGATGAAAAGTGTATTAAATTGATTTCACTTGATTTTGCTGCTTGTACTATATTTATTATGGGGGATGAATTGAAAAAAAAAAGCCAGCAACACATGTGCCAGAGGGTGTGTGCATGTGTGCGTGTGTGCATGCGTGTGTGTGTGTGCGTGTGTGTGTGTGGCACACTCATTTCGCATTTTGCACTTCGTATATATTGCAAAATCTAAACAGACGCAAAATACATTTTGGTAATGAAAATCACGCGCTGCTTATTAAACAGAGCCGTAGATCGAGGGGCGGTGGGGGCGTAGCAAGCGCCATGCCTAAATGAAAATGGGCCACAGAATGGGGCAGCATGGAGGTGTGGGGACGTGGAGGCGTGGCGCCTTTGAGCAGACGCTGCTACGTGCCTTTGAGGTAATTTAAGTCCAAATTTTATGCCATGAAAATGAGCAGGAAAAAGCGAGGCGAGCGCGCAAAAAAAGGAAATCCAAAAGAAAATTCACAAAGAATGAAAATGGAGCGAGGTAGTCAAGAAAAGCGATACCTTTAGACAAGTAGTAGGCGCAACAAGGGGTGGGTGGGGGTGTGGCATGGGGCTGGAACAACAATAACAAGTTGCAGCCAAACACACACACACAGACACATAGACATATGTTGGCGCAACGGCGGCGGCGGCAGCGGCTGGCGTTGTCACACAACACGAAATTTTACTTCCTGTTTTTTTTTTTTTGCATATAAAGAGTGAGTGTATCGTGTGTGTGCGTGTGTGTGTGTGTGTGTGCGTGTGTAGCGTGGAGTTGTTTTGGGGCAAATATTACAAAACACAAACGCCTGTTTCCGTTTTACTAATTCGTATGCTGTTTGCATTTGCATTTTGTAGGCAGCGCGACAAACGGGCGACTGGGAGCGTGAGTGGTGCGGGGTGGCGCGGGGGGGTGGCTGTGTTTGGGGTTGCTGCAGTGGGCGTCGCTGCTTTGTGCGTGCGTGCGACACATATGAAAAATATCCTTGAGCCAAAGCAACGCGAAATCGAAAATATTGCGCGCTTTGCTAAAATGTTTTGAGGGGGTAAGCACAAGGCGGCGGCAGAGGGGGCGGGGCGCTGACACGCACAATACCCCAGCACACAGAGAGAGAGAGAGAGAGAGAGAGAGAGAGAGAGAGAGAGAGAGAGGGAGAGTGGCGGTGAGGGGCCTCCCCTGGAGCATAAATGGATACCAAGAGACGCCGTGGTATGGGACCCCAAAAAGAGGCGCTCAAAAGTGCAAAAGGAAATTCATGCATATGTGAGCGTATAGCTGTAGCTGGAGCTCGGTGGGGCGCGGGGGGGCGTGCGGGCGGTGGAGCGGTTTGAGCGGATTCTCGTTTGTATAATACATGGCAGGAAGGCGGCTTTAGTTTGGGGTGCTGTGCGTCTCCTTCTGCTTCGTTTCTTTTTCCTCATTTTTTTTTTTTTTTTTTTTTTTGCTGAAGAGGCGCAGGCGCTGGCGCTAGCGGAAAGCGTTGAAATGTGCTACAAATTGAATTTTATTGAAACGTGTTTGAAATTTTTCGTCAGACATTGCGCTTGAGCCCCATTGAAAACAGGTGTGGGCGCTGCCAGAGGCCCCTCTCCCACTCTCTCTCTCACTCTGTGTGCGTGTGTGTGTGTGTGTGTGCTAAAGATATCTTTTGCTTGTTTTGGCCATTGTGGAATGCAAACAGGCTGGCTGGCAGTAAGTGTCGCAAAGCGCCAACAAAAACCCATTCCCAATTGCCAATTTCCAGCGGAAAACAGAGCGCAGCAATTGAGTATGTGTGTGTGTGTGTGTACGTTCGTGTGTGTGTCCATGCGGGTGCGCGTCCAGCAGCAGCGGCTGTTCGTCCCGTAAAGCAAACAAAGTTTTCAATATGCTGACTAATTCGTTAAAGCAACGCTCAAACAAAGTTGTCAGCATGGTCAGCGGTGTTGCCAGACGGCGCAAATAGCGCAGCGTTGCCACACTTGCAATGTGTCGCGTTGCCGTTTGAAGCATTTGCCCAGCAATTAGCACAGCTGGATAGAGTTGCAGATCTAGAACGGCGCGGCTGGTGTTGCCACTGCTGGCAGTGTTGCCACTTGATGCAAATGATGAAGCCGTTTATATAACATAATAACATTAAGTCAAGTTTCAAGTTGGCTTAATCAGTTTCATTTGGCGAAGACTTTATCTAGAGTTGCCACTGCTAGCAGCGTTGCCACCTAATGCAAATGGCTTAGTTCTTTTGGCTCTAAGTTTCTTAATGCAACAACAAAATTAACTTCCGCTTGTGGATTCATTAACGAATTTCATTCGCTCGTTAAGAGCTGCCACCAGTACCAGTGTTGCCACTTACTGATGAGACAATTCCATTAGACTTTTGTAAATATTTTCAATCAATCTACACTTCCTTCATTTTTTACCTAAATTAAGCCATTTCGTTTCATTTGGAGCTACCACAGCTAGCAGCGTTGCCACTTGCTCCACTTTAATACAGTTTCAGTCTTTCTTTGCCCGTTTCATATACCTAAATGACTTTATCATCCATAGAGCGGCGTTGTCTCTGTTCTTAATGGCCAAGAAGCTGGCGCTAGACAAATAAATGCCCATTGACATTTAGTTGTAATCGAAAAATAGTCTATCTATAGCCACTCTAAATCTTCTCTCTCTCTCTCTCTCTCTCTCTCTCTCTCTCTCTCTCTCTCTCTCTCTGCCTCTTACTCTACCTCTCTGTGTGCTATACGCTTGTGATGCAAATTCAGTTGATATGCTGTGCCCACGCCTGAATCATCTGGACGCGCTAATCAAGCACCGGGCGCAGGTGAAATAAAAGACCGGCGGCAGCCAAGACATTCAGGTAGCCAACGGTCTAATGTTTTTTATGGCCTATGGCCTCGGGGCCTTAGCCTACGAAGTAGATGACGTTTCATTAGTCAGAGTGCTGTAGCCCAATGACAAATGCCGCTCTGAGAAAGAGAGGGAGGGAGGGAGAGAGAGAGAGAGAGAGAGCAGCACGGTAGCAGTCAAATAATTCTTGTCTACTGTCTCGTGGAAAGCCTTCTGCTTATACCCTGTACATGAATTGGAGAGGGTCGATGTGATCCGCAGTTTTCAGTTATTTCTATCTCTTTTTCTATCTACCCATCCGTATGGATCGAAAGGGAGGTTTATCCTCTTCTACCCTCCCTTTCCGTTTCCTCGTCATTCTTCCGTCCTTCCTCTTTTCCATCTCGTGCTCTTTCTCAATGGCCTTAGCAGGAAGTTGAAGAAAAGGAGAATACTGGATTGGAAGAACATGGAAAGAGAAATAGCAAGAGAAACTAGTCTTATGCTCTTTCTATTTTTCGATATTCTCCTCATCCTTCTTAATCCTCTCCGTCTATATCTTTATCATCATCTGAGTCCCCTCTTTCTTTTCCCATATCTTTCCCTATATAAATTTAGTTCCCTCATTAATCTTTTTATATTACAGGGTATCTCTGAGTATTTCCCACTTCTCATCTCGTTTTTTTCTTTCATTAAAGTATCGACAAGTTTGAAATTAGTTGATTTGTATATGGCCAAGTCACGGGCGCATCCAGGTAGAACCAAACGAAGAACAGTACCTGCTAGAATATGCAGAGAGAGAGAGAGATAGAGGGGTCGCTTAACGTAGGCCGGTGGCTGGGGGCGGGGTCGCCTCGTCCAGGGCTCGAATAACGAATGCTACGATGGCTGCCGCTGTGCCAGCCTTGTCAATCGGTGACTAATGTTCAGCAATTTGGCTAAGCGACAGACACCGGAGACAACAACAAAAGCCAGATGAGGGAAAGCAGAGGCCGAGAGCTTGGGATTCGGATTGGGATTTGGGGTATGTTTAATCGGGGAGTTGGGTGCGCAAAGACGCTGACGAAGAAGAAGAAGCAGCAGTAGTCGTAGTAGAATAACGACTAAAACGCAAGGACAAAATCGTTAAAATGTTAACAACAAACTGGCTGAAATAAATCAATGCGCTTTTGCCTTTATTTATTTGCTTTCAACTTTTATTCCATTTCGCATTGTGTGTGTATGAGTGTGTGTGTGTGTACCCGAGGGAATTACTTCCATCTATCTCTACCTCTCTTTCTCTCTCTCTCTCTCTCTCTCTCTCTCTTCCTCCCTCTCCTTCTCTCAACAGTAGCGAAATCCACATTCAATTTGTTTATCAGCAAGAAATTGAGTGAGTGTCGCCGACTGAAGCGAGACCCAGCAGAACAGATCAGAGCGTGACAGAGAGAGAGAGAGAGAGAGAGGGCGAGAGGGAGGGAGCTCATGGAGGTAAGGCTATTGCCTGAAATGCTGCTAAAGGTGACGACAACGGATGAGGTTCAGAATGACGCCGCTTTTTGTCATTAGTTGCATTAACTTTCCCCATTGACAGTCAATTTTTTTTTGCCTTGCGACAGCGACGACTTCTCGTTGACATTGTTGTTGTTGTTGTTGTTGCTGCTGCTGTTGCCTGTTTACTGTATGCAAATTTTGTGCAGCTTGTCATTGTCAAAGCTGTCGCCAATGAAGCGGCACTCGAAACACTACAGCGCCATCGCCGTCGCCGGAGCATATCAAATCTTGCAGCCAGTTGGTAACCGCAAAGGCAAAGGCAAAGGCAGTGGCAAAGGCTAAAGCAAAGAAAAAACAGAGTCGTGCTACTGCAACTGTCAGCCACTGACTTTACTTTGCCTTGGGCATGGCAACTGGCATAAAACTGGCATTTAAATAACTGAAATGTGACATTTGTATAAACTATATGAACTACCTTCTTTTTTTTTTCATTTACTCAATTCAATTAATTAAAAACTTTGATTGCAACTTTAAATTGAATTAGCGAACAAAAAATCTCAAAGCTGACTAAGCGAAAAAAGTTTCGTTAAATATTCATGTGAACATTCATTTTAAATTTATATTTATTTTGAAGTATAATTTTAATTTTATTCATATATATTTATTTATTTAAAAAAAATTATTTTTATATATATATATATATATATATATATATATATATATATATATATATATATATATATTTTTTTTTTTTTTTTTTTTTTTTATATATTTTGTGTAAAATGTTGACTTTATTTATTTATAATTTTGTAGTAATCTATTTTATTTTTTATTATTATTAATTAATTAAAATTAATTTATATTTTATTATTTGTATTTTTTTTAATTTTTTTTTTTTTCGGTTATATACATATTTGTTTTATATTATTTAATTTGTATTTTATTTCAATTCAAAGTCAATTTTGTATTTTATTTTATCTCATTTTCATAAAAGTTTATTTAGATATTTTTCTTTGTCGGGTTTTTTCAGTTTATTGAAATGTTAATAAATTTAATTTGGTTAATTTTAATTTTTTTTTTCATATATTTAATTATTTTACTTATTTTTATTTTTTTTTTTTTATTTTATTTATTTCTTTATTTTGTTTATTTCTTTATTTAATTATTTATTTTTTTCCCCCTTTTTAGAACAGTTTCTGCCTTCAACTATGTGAGCAGCTATCATGATCAGAGAAAGCTAAGCTGCTGCAGTCTAGAGGGCAGGACATTTAAATATTTTGAATACCGTCTTACAAATACGACTTGTCACACCTGGGAATATAATTCAAAGCCTCGAAACGCTAATGTCATATATATTATATTCTACATAGATATATACCTACATAGATGTACATTACTCATATTATACAAAGAGCATTACGCTATTCGTCTAGCCAATTTCCATTGTTTGATTTGTTTTTTTCATTTTTATTAATTTCAGATTCTTTGCAGCAGTTGATGGCCAATAAATGCGTTTGAAAATTGATTTTGCATTGACAACTTTTTAGTTAGTGAAGTCTGTGAATGAATTTCATTTCGAATGCAGACACTCACACACATACCCATGCTCACTCAGACACACACACACACACACACACACACGCACAGGGGAAGACAGCTCGAACGACTGTTGATAAGACATGCAATAAATTTCGTTACTAATTTTTGTCGCCTTTGCTTTCAGCTGCATTTCGTCGCATCGTTTGTTTCTTTGTTTTTGTTTTTGTGTATTTCTTTTCTCCATTTTTCTTGTTCTTCAATTTTAATGAAGTCGCTTGGGCTACGTGTTCGCTGGGGTCAACGACAAATGCAACGGAAATTTGTATGTGATAAATCAAAACTGTGAGACGAAACAATGCAGATGCTAAGTTGAAAATGATTCAAATGATTCAAGTGATTCATATTAAAGTTTCTGTTGCTGTTGTTGTTGTTGTTGTTGCTGTCGCTTGCTGCACAAATAAATCAAATTGCGCGAAATGTAATTCACAGATACATTTGATAGCGCTCGGCCCACACGGGGCCCCAGGTTAAGTGGCGGTGTTAATGTTTTGGGTCGCGTGCAATCGGGCTGATATATTGATTCGCATGCGACACTAAATCAAAATCCCTTACCCAAAATTTCCCAAGAATGCGGCGAGGCTTGACAATGGCAATTCTTGGAATTTTGATACGACTTGCGGAACGACAGTGCGACAAACTGAGCGCAAGTTAAGCCAGTCGGAAACTCAACACACACACACACATACACATCTGCGCTGAATAATGAGTGATGAGTGTTTTGGTGCTTGTACGCAAAGATATTGTATCTTATAAGTGCGGAGTTGTCAAGCAATTCCAAAATGTCTATGGGAATGGGTATCTGATGTGGGCATGCGGCAGGGGCAACTACGCAGCAGATGCAAGTTACATAACAGATGGAAAGAGAGAGAGGGAGGGAGGGAGAGAGGGAGAGAGAGTGAGAGAGAGAGAGAGAGTGAGAGAGAGACAGAGACAGTCAGAGTGAGCAGTTTTAATAAAACTTTACTCTATTGACAGGTCTAGGTCTTCACTTTTAATCAAAGTTACCAGGGAAACAAACAAACACGACTAATGCCATTATATTTGCATTTATATTTAGTTCATGTCATTAAGCACTCTTAAATAGCATCTAAGTTGCTTCTAACGAGACACAAACAAATTTAAGTATCTAAATTGGCTGAGCCCTGGAACTTGATGAGAGCAGCTTCTTTGATCTCTTGAAAATACAATTGATACTTGATTAATATTTTAATAATGGATGCGTAATATAAAGGATTTTCTTGGTATTTATATGATATACATATTTATTTAATCTGTTTCCTAAGGGAAATTTACATTGCTGAGACTTCAAATCCTTTCAGGCTTTCTGGGAAATCATTAGCAACTCATATATCATTTTGAATTATCCTATATTTTCTCTTCAATATTTAGCTTTATATCTGACTTAAAATTCTTAGCTCTACATTACATATGGAAATTTTCGTCCAAGACACTTTGCTTAAATATTCTGAATATAATATCATTCTCTAATTCACTTGCTATTCCACATTTAATATCCTTCTGCCATATTCAACTCTCTTTTATATCATAAACGTATCTCTAATTGCGCGCCCTAATATTCCTCGATTATCTATCCCAAATATCTTTATATCTGTCTCTAATTTCACACAGCTCCCACTGCCTGCATTAAACAGTTGCTCGTAATATATATATAAGCTTCTCAACTTTTGCTGGGATCGTATTAATTCTTATGCATATTCTTATGCATATTTGAGCGCATTGCGTTTGCTCAAACGTAAATATATATATTTAGGGGCATCTACGTGTTTTTTTTTTTTTTTTAATATTTTATTTGCCTTGCCCCCGTTAGTTTTGTGGGGTTAAAGTTTCGTTTGAACTTTCGCGCTTTTCTGTTGCCATTTGCAGATGCTTCACTTGGGCGCAAATTACCCAAAATGTTACCCAAGGCGCTCAGTAGTCACACACACAAACACACAACACACAACAATGTGGAACTCGTGCAAAATGTTGGCTCGAGTTTTTGGTTAGTTTCGTCGAGTTGCGAGAGAGTTTAAAATGTAAACTGAGACCGCAAAATGCGTCTTGTAAGCGTATTTAACTTTATTATTTATGCAGAAATTTCTGCCATGTGTGTGCGAGTTGGTGTGAGTGTGTGTGTGTGTGTGTGTGTGTGTGTGTGTGTGCGTTTAGTGCGCTTATTAATTTATAATACACTGCGGCCATGGCGCAGCTTTTGCCAGGCCAGAACTTTGCATATTCAATAAAATGTTTCGGGGCAAAACTTTGCCATTTCATACAGTTACTAAAATATTTTACCACACGCACATAAAGCAATTCTAAGTGTGTGTATGAGTATGTGTGTGTGTGTGTGTGTGTCTGTAGTAATAGCAAATTATTTACATAAAATGATACTTAAACATTTATATGCGTTCGGTGGAAAGGGCAAAGTATCAAAGCAATGCGGTAGAGCGACTCATTTAGATGAGATAGTTAGGCAGATAATGAGTGTGTGGAGAGACAGAGAGAGAACGAGAGAGAGAGAGAGAGAGAGAGAGAGAAAAAGAGAGAGAGAGAGGGTGAGATGACAACAGATAGTTAACTGAGCTAACTGTCAAACCAATTCGCTTTGAAAATTGTAGCTTAAGCTAATCGCTCACTCAAGGCTATCGAAAAATCGATAAATATCGATATGGTGCGTTTAATAATTATTGCAGCCTAAACGGTTTTAACTAATGCCTGCCACAAGCTGTGGCGCCACCAGCTAATGGCGTGAAAAGCCACTCAAAATTCTTAAGCCCATATTGCCTCTCTCTCTCTCTCCCTCTCTCTCTCTATCGCCCTTTTTGACTCGACTCTTGTCTTAATGTGAGCACGCTCTTGGCCAGGCATTGAACCAGTTTATTGAAATCTAATGAGGCGGCTACAGAACAAACAAAGCACACACACACACACACACACACACACACACACATACATACACATCTACATACATGCTTCGTTTTATAGTTGGGTCAACAAAATGGCTGACAGACAATGGACGCAACGGATGTGCGTCTGCCTTCCGGTTATGGTTGAATTTGGAAGGCGGTCGTTGGATAAAGGGGGTGTGGCTGCTGAGAGAATGGGGACTGTGACTAAAACTGAGGCTCCCCCTCTTACTGTCACTCTCTCTCTATCTCTCTCTCTCTCTCTCTCTCACTCTGTTTGTATTTTCGGGGGTTGGCTGTCATATTATTAAAGCCATAAATTCAAGTAAAAACAAATGAATGAAGCGTTGCCCAAATGTTGTGAAGACGACACCACACGCACACACACACATACACACATACACCAACGCGAGGAGACAAAGATGAAAGCTAAGACAAGCAAAACGATGAAATCCGAAAGCCAAAATCTGAAATCTGGCGTTGCTCTATCGGAATCGGAGCTGTAGCTGAGTATGTGTAATGGGATGCTAGGAAATCTCTGAGCTGGGCAGCATAAGCATAATGGCATAAAGCGTTGATAACAAATTTGCGCAATTCAACATGAATGAATTCTCTAGAGGCTGAAAACAGACACACACACACACACACAGAGTGTGAGAGGGAGAGAGACAGAGGGAGAGACTCCTAGGGAGAGGGCGGCATGAGATAGTAAACGAGCTTGGGCTGTGCCGGGGTTCCGGTTGCTGCCTCTATGAGAATGTCCTTTGCCAGCCTTTTGCCTTAAGTGCCTTAGCGTCCAAATGGCAAACAGATGGAGCTCAAGTACGTGTGTGTGTGTGTGTGTGTGCGAGAGTGTTGTGTAACTCACTAAAGTCCATGTCCGCGCCTAGTTTTGGGGCCAATGTAACGCTGTTGGGTCTTGGCCACGGCGAGGCATGTCAACATGTAGCGCTGCCACGCCTACCGGCCGTCCTGCACGCCAGCACGCCTCCTCACACACACACGCACGTCCCATGGCCGGCGCCTTGAGACGCAGCTGCCGCAGGACACTTGGCAGCGCCGTGAACACAGGACAACTGATTTTCCGGCATGAGGCACACTCTGTGATTTGTCGGCCAACAAGACACAAGAGAGAGAGAGAGAAAGAAGAGAGAGAGAGAGAGAGAGAGAGAGGGAGAGAGCAAATGCGAAACGAGAAGAATGTAACTGACCAGCAGCAGCAGCAGCAGTAGCTAGGCACAAAGCCAGCTTGATGAAAAGTAGACAAAAGAAATCACGAGAGGCAACAACAACAAGAACAACAACAACAACAACAAGATCTGCAACAGCAACAAGGAGACAAGGCGCCCAAAGGGCATTTGGGCCTAGTGCTGTACGTCCTTAGCTTCCGTAGTCCCACCACCCCGCCCCCTACCCATGCCTTCTTTGGTACGCCCCTGGCTCGTCAAGTCGTCCGCTTGTTGACGTTTCATTTATCGTAATCAAGTGCGCAATCAATGCGAATGAGAATTGCACTTGAAGCATGTTTTCCTTTTTCTCTCGTTTTTTTTTTTTTTTTTTTTTTGTTCTTGCTCTCCTCCTCTTTTTTTTTTTGGTTTTGGGCTCTCCACTCCATCGCCATCGACTCCACGGCCACAGCTCCTTCTGCGGGCTTCACTTCTAATTTACTTCGATTCTCTGCGCACCCAACGGGCCGAGTGCATCCAAAGTGTGTCCCAAATTGGCCTATGAATTGCATTGCAATCATGTGCAATCACATTTGCCGGCTGCCACATTCACGACATCTCGAGCCCAAATTGAATAAAGCACGCGAGACTGACTTCCAAACATATTGAATCTATAACCCGATTGAACTCTTTGACTGAGCCCCAATAACTATTCATGCATATTGCAAGAAATATAGCAAGAGATTCTTCACAAGAAATAAGGTCGCGCTTATTTAATTTACAATGGAGTCTAGGGAAAGGTTCATAAAAAATATTGAAAACTATTTATATAAATTTTAAAAAGATTTAAACTTCAAAAGGAATAAAACAAACAGAGTAATTAAATAAAAAAAAATAAATAAATAAAAAAAATAAAAATAAATAAAAAAAAAAAAAAAATTTCAGAAATTCTCTAAATTAAAATAAAAACATATTCTATTGAATTTAATGAAATAAGAATGAATGAAAAAACATTAATTTTGCACAAAATATATCTTGAGAAAACTGAAACATTTTTGACTGATTAAAATTATAAAAAGTATATACATTTTTAGAACTATGTTTAATATGTAAAACAAATAAAATAAAATAATAATAAAGTAAGAATATTAATAATAATAAAATAGAATGTCAAAACTATTGCATACATTTTTCCAATTATATTTAGCTTTCACTTTAGGCTTAACAAATTTTTCAAACAGATATTAATATCTCTTTAAATTTAATTTGTGCTCAAAAACTATAAAATTGTATTTTCAATGTAAAAAAAAGAAACCAAAAAAAAAAAAAAAAAATTATTTTATATAAACTTTAATCAAAATTTCAAGCCTCTTAGAACTGTCCTTTAGAGTTAGTGTTTATCAATTTAAAGGCGAAAATGTGCATTAAAAAAATGCATAAAAATTGCGTCAAATAAAATTTAAATTTAGGAATTTGGCTTTCAGCATTTCCTGCGATTTACCAATTTCATAATCTTGCATAATCTTGCTCGAGAGTCTTGGGTAGCAGCGGCTCAGTGCAAAGCTTGGCTACTCGCATATCCTCAACGCTACTTCTTGGCCGGCTTGGCAGCTCTCTAGATTTTGTTGTGGCTGTTAGCCAAGTCTTGCGTGTCTTAACTGAAATGCTATCAAGATATTTCATCATAAACAAAAGTGCATGGACAAAAATGTAAAGTACGAAGGGAGCATTATGAAAGTAACGTTGGCAACTCTGGTTGCTGTCAGCGCATATTTTTTTCTTCAAATTTTTTGCCTGGCACATGGCATTTCGTTTTGGGCCAGGTCTGATAATGAGCGGAGAAATCGAGTCGAATTCCTGCAGAATGGGAACAACTTCTTGGATTATGTCAACTTTGCATTGCCAGCAAAATGAAACGAGGGCGCGGTGCTACAAGTTGGACGGTGGTTGGGTGGTTGGGTGGTTGGCTCGATGTTGGATATTCATGGTTTGTGCTCAGCACATTTTGAAATTAGTACTGAGACTGACTGCCTGACTGAGGGTGGAGGTGTGGTTGTGGGTGGGGGCTGTGGAGTGCTGCTCCTTTTGGGGTTGCGCGCTGTCTGAAAAACTTTTCGCGCAACCCATGCAAAAAATGTTTCGTTAACCAAAAATCGTGCCCAAAACTTTGTGGCCAATGCCGCGGACCCAGAGCTATGACGACTGACTGCCTTGATGGGAATAGTGTGGTGCGAGCCGAGTGGGCATTAGAGGTGGAGGCAGAGGTGGAGGCAGAGGTAGAGGCCGAGGCTTTAGCTTGGGGTTGGGTTAGGGCAGTTGGGCTGGCTGAGGGGTGGCAGCATGTCGCTTCAACTTGTTTTTACTTTTTTTGATTTTATTATTATTTTTTTTTTTGGTTTTTGGTTTTTGCTCTGCTCATTTTTGGGCTGGTCGAACAATAGAAAAGCGACGACGTTGCGCGATATTGTCAAACGGGTGGATATGTTTTTGTTGTTGTTGTTGTTGTTTGTTATGTTGTACTGTGGGTGGTGCAGGCGGCTGCAATGCAATTTTTGTGAAGCGCAACAAAAATGCTCAACGACAAGCGACAACAGAAAATTGGATGAGCACTACGGCTGCTGGGATAAACCGCAACTGCCACTAACTGAATCCAAATCAGAGCGAAAGGGAGGGAGGCAGATGGGTAGTGAGCGGGTGGGCGGGAGAGAGGGAGGGGGAGACGGGGTGGGCCGGGTGGCTGGGTGGCTGGGCTGCTGGGCAAAACGAGGCACATGCCACATAGCGCAATGGTGTCCTGGCAACTGGCAACTGGCGGTGCTGCCAGACCGGCCAAGCATACAAAATAACCGCAAGCCCAAGCTGCACATTATCTATGAATGTGGTTTTTGTTGTGCGTGTGTGTGTATGTGTGTGTGGGCGTAACGCTGCCGCCGACGGTATGTTTTTTTTTCTTATTTTTTTGCAACGTCAGTTGGCGCAACAAAAAGCAAGAGAGATAGAGATAAAGACAGAGGGAGAGAGAGAGAGAGAGAGAGAGAGAGAGAGCGGTGTAGGCAGGCAACGGCGCCTGGCTAAAGGGGAGGGAGTGGGGGGCGGTAGCTACATTGTGGCTGCTGGAGCACGCCAGAGCGGAAATTGTTGAACAGAACTTAAATCTCAACGAAATTGTTTTTGGCGACAGTTTGTGTATGCCAGGCAGTCCAGGCCCAGCTCCTCACACACACACACACACACACGCCCGCCTCCATTGCCTTACTCGTTGGACCTTGTTAGGCATTAGAGCACCAGCTGGCTGCATGCGCAAGTTACAAGCTGCATGTGTGTTTGCCTGAGCACCCCGAGTCCCCGGCCTCAGCTGTAATCCAACCTGCTGCTGCAGCCGCCTAGCCACGCCCACGCCCAGTGTGGAGGCATGCCCAAAGTAGCAGCAGGCTGGCACTTGCCACGCACGCCACTGCCAGCTCAGCACAAAAAGTTGCCGCAGCGTTGCCAGCTGGATTTCTCCTAGTGCTGCCACCTGATGTACGTAGGGATCTGCCAGGCATTATCTAATATCATAGATATCTTGACTATGTATAGATAATGTAAATGTATTTGCTTAAAGCGTTGTCAGCCAGTTGCAGCCTAGAGTTGCCACCTGACATGTGCAGGAACTAGACTCAGAGAGTCTAAGATTACTTTGGATAATCTTCTAAATAAAATCATGAAATTATATTTATATAAGGCGCTGCCAGACTCTGTCATATTTGCAATTTTTGAACTATTGCATAGAGTTGTCATTGGCTTTAGCTGATAAAAATGTATCGATAAGCCGTACTATTAATCGATAACATAATTCAACTGTGCTGGGCTCCTTTGGCAATATATATCGATAAAGCATTACAAACTTAATCGATAAAAATTCATAAAAATGAATTTAGTTTCCTTGGCAATACACATCGATAAACAATTGCAAACATTATAGATAGTAATGCATCAAATAGACCCTAGTTGCTTTTGTAATGTATATCGATAAAATGTTCATAAACCATCATCAATAGTAATTTATCGATAGATATTGCAATTAACCTCTAATATAATCCAATCGAATTTAGTTCCCTTTGCTGTCCATAACAAAAGCTTAGTTTAAGTGGTCTTTGGCCATAATTTATTGATCTCTAAATCGACTCAGGCATCTATTAATATATTGTCCGAAAGTATTTTATGCTACTTTTAAGACAAGTTAAGCCAACTCAGCTTTAAAGCCCTTTGGGCCAACAGTAGCGCTCGTCTGCTCGTCTGTTGCTAGCCGGTTCTAGACTTTAGGCTTTACAGTTTCTATTTTTTCCCTGTGTTGTTGTTGTTGTTGTTGTTGTTGTTGTTGTTTGGAAAGGCCTTGGCTTAAGCAGGGGTTTGGCCCAAAGGCTGTGAGTGCGGGTGGGGCCGGGGTGGGTGTTAGCCCAGTGTTGCAGTGCGGCAGCTTTGCAGAGATTTGTTGGCTTGGAAATTGCCCAACAAATTTCTGTTGGCGGGCCACAAACAACACACACACACACACACACACACACACACACACATTGGCAGCCATATGAGCACATATCTATGCATATATCTCAACTGCAGCGTGTGTGTAACTCTCTTTCTCTATCTCTATCCCTCTCTCTCTCTCTCTTTCTCTCTCTCTCTCTGTGTGTGTGTGTGTGTGTAGATTACTTACTTCTCGAGCGTTAGTCGTTAGTGCCGTTATTTCATAGTTGCCGTCACGCCCCGCAGCCACAGCCGCAACCGCAGCAGCCACCCCAAGCCCTCGCCCCAGGCCAGCCGCTCGCGTGCTCTACCTCTGCGCCGAGGTAGAGCGAGCCTCGAACGCCCCGCCTAGCCCCGACCCGCCTCGCATTTGGGGCGGCTACTTAGGCGACCACCGCACAAAAGCGCAAAAAAGCCGTTCATTGATAATGTAAACTCAGCACAAAAATATCTCTACGGCACAAAGCAGGAGGCTGGGTGGGCGTGCCGGTGCGCCATACATTTATGAAGCTAGTCCAAAAACTTTTGCATAGCACATAGGGCGTTTCAGTGTGTGTGTGTGTGTGCGTCTGTATGTGTGTGTGTGTTTGGTTCGAGTTTGAAGTCATGACCAAAAAATTATGTGGCTGTATTTAAAGTTGGCGCTAAGCTCGGTCCGGACACGGCTCGGGACGGACAACGGACTATGGCTCTTTTTTCAGCCCTCACACACGCTCTCTCTCTCCCTGTCTCCCTCTCTCGCTTTTTTTTGTTTTTTTTTTTGGGTCTGCATAATACTTTTTCAGTTAACTCGCGCGTTGATTTCAAGTTGACTTTTGGGCAATGAAACTTTTTTGTGATGATGCACATCCCAGTCTCTCTCTCCCTCTCACTCTCATGTTTGTGTGTGTGTGTATTAGAGTGTTTCTGTGTGTGTATATGAGATATGTGGTTTGTACTTAAATTGGACAGTGCTGACCACGCATTGCAGTCGTTAGCTACTAAAGTTGAGCTACGTTCTGCCCATTCGAGTTGCGCGCAATCGTTACATACCTGCAATGAAAGAGAGAGAGAGAGAAATGTTTGTGTTAAATTAGAAAATTAGTCAATGGAAAATGGTTTTTAGATTTAGCTTAAAGTTGGCACATGACTGTTTGAGAGTTGAGATGTTGGCAATCCCAATTCGATTTAAAAAGTATAGAGCATCTCTTAGAGAATCACTCGGTCCCTCACACACCATGCTTACCCCTACCACAACCAATTCCATCAATAGCCTGTCCTTATCCAATGGAATTTCGACCATGTTTTACGCACATTTCGTCAATTCCATTAGGGAACACAAAAACCGAATAAGAGAGACAAAAAAAAAAAAAAAAAAAAAAGAAAAACAGGTCGCTCGTTACCATTACAAGTGTCATTAGTAAAGCTACCCTCTAGCCCCTAGCTCAGGAGCGGTGCGGGAGTGGGGGCGGGGTGTTCGCTCGTTGCTAATTTCCTAAGTGGAACTTTGTGAGTGAGTCACGAGTCGCCTTGTCTCTGCTGCTCTCCGTCAAATATTCAACTCATTTAACACATTGTCCAGATCCGGTCTGAACATAACCTCAAAACAACAACTGGAGGCTACAAATGTAAATAGCCAAACCCAGGAAAACGAAAAACCAAAATATAAAAGGAATGGGAAAGAAAGCCGAGGCGGGGTTAACAGCGGTACAGCGAGAGAAAGCCGTTCAGGGATGGAATAGGATGGGGGGTTTTTGTTGTTCTCGTCTATTTTTGCATAAATTAAGCATCGAGAGCTCTGGCGCTCCCGACACATAACGGTATTGCTAATTACGGCATAATGTCCGAATTTACAGGCACTACGACAGCCAACGCTTTAGGAGAACGAGAGAGAGCGAGAGGGAGAGAGCTAGAACATTTGCCGTTAGCCAGCAAAGGCAACAAATTAGCATAATAACCTTTAATAATACAAACGAAAAATTAAATAACAACAAGAATGACGACGGACAAAGGAAGGAAAAAAAACCAACTCGACTATTAAGCAGACCTCGTTGGGATACGGGTTCCGGTTCGGTTCGGTGTACGAGAGAGGGTTAGCCCAGCTTAGAAGGCGCACAAAACAGAAGTTTTCAAAAGCGAAACTACAAGCCATTAACGCACATTAGCAGAACTTATAAATTTATTGCCTCTGCGCCGATGTCGATACAGGCTGTGGGTGAGGGAGGCGGCACAGGGCGCTACACCCTTATCGGTGGGGTTAGGCTAGAGTAGGGTAGGGTAGCTCGGTACGGTTAGCCTGGCGCGAACAATAGAGCGCGCCTAAGCCGAGGGTGGTGCGTGGTTTGTTCGGTTCGCTGTCAAAGTGAGCGTGAATATCGAACGGGGCTTGAGCAATAGTGAAATGTCGCAGGGATCAGCTGCGAGGGATGTTTGGCTTTCAGTTGAGTTTTGGGCTCTGATTGCGATTCGTATGCAGCTACAATTGAAGGTCAAATAGAGAATGAAGGGGAAATGCTTGGGGTAACTAAAGTAAGGTTAGCAAACGAACGGTATAGATTAGGTGAACAAAGAAGGGATTGGATGAAGGTTTCACTAAAGGTGACAACTGAGAGAGGGTCTAGCAGCGTTCCCGGCAGAGATATTGCGAGACAGTCAGTTTTTGTGCAGATATTAGATCAAAATATCTATGCATGGCATCTCATTTACCAGATCTACTATAGTTAAAGAACAAATTCCGTAGAAAAAGTTCTCAAATATTTGCAAAACTTTAAGATATTTAGATTTCATAAATCATTTATCAATACAAACAGCTTCGAGTGCAGACAAGCCCCTTGATAACCTACTTCATCACCATCATCATCATCAAACAGCGCCTCCCAGCCCTGCATGGCTTTGTCACTAATGTAGATGCTGCTAAAAATTGACACAAATGGAAAGCTCAATGAGGGCGCATGCAAATGGCTTCTGCTCCACTGTCACAGACGCCGCTTTGATATGGGAAGTTAGCTTGCCTCAAGGATTGCGCAAGGCTTGTGCTAATTTGTTTTCCAATTTGGCTGCTTGTACTCGGCTGGCAGGCTCGTTATCCTTGCCTTATGGCTCAGCCAGCTGCATTGCTACAACAAGAAACCAAACAAAACAACGACAACAACAACAACAACAACAGCAACAGCAACAAAATGTGCCACTTAGTTAAATGCACACGTGCGAAATCTCTCGAGCTAAATGCAGCCAAATTCTCACTCGCCCTTATGCCGTAAGCACAAACCCCGTCAGCTCAGCCCTTGGCTAACGTACAAAAAAGAAAAAAAAAAAAAAGAGGGAGAGAGACAGAAAAAGAAAGAGAGAGAGGCAGAACGAGGCCCTTCAACCCGCATGTTCGCTGTTTATTCCACAAGAAAATGCAATACAAAATGAATATTTAATTCGGCTAGCAGCAGATGGAAGCAGCAAGAATATTACGGGGTATATATGCTATATGCAGACAGTGCAAGGGCGGGGGAGGGGGAGTGGGAGTGGTAGGGTGGCGGATGCAGCAGGGATAGGCAGGGTCACAGCAGAATTGCATAGGATTTTGTCGAGTCACGACGCGTGCAAAAATCAACGCTGTACCATAAGAAGAAAATTGCATTTCACTGTTATCGCCAGAGATGTGGACATGTGTGCATGTGTTGCTGTGTGTGTATGTGTGTGAATTTATATGCATGTGTCTATATATTTTTAATATCTGTTATCCGTATGCTCATCAAAGGATTATCCAACCAAACTTTGACAATCATTGAAGCATTTCGCATATGCATTTAAGAAACTTTTAAGCTAAACCCTATTGCCATCGATAAGTTATCGATAGTAGATTTTAGGAAAAAAATATTAGTTTCTATGTACATATTTTTCTCAAAGCAATCGTTATCGGTTCTCGCTAAGCTTGTAATCAGCTATTGAGTAATCAATACGACATCAATTATGTTATCGATGACTGAAGTTTAATGTCAACATTTTATTATCGGCTTTCATTAATATATATATAAAATTATAACAATACTCAATATAAGGCCAAAATTAGTTTGTTATCGGGTTATCGATAACATGCTAATTATGTGCTCGATCATATTCAGCACTCAACTATGCCTGACACTTTACCCAACAAATTGTAGAGTATCTTAGAGCCCAGCATGCTGCCAGTGGCAACAATTTTTTTTTTTGGCTCGTGCTCCCCTGTGCTGGGAACAGTTGGTTTTTGTTTGTTCCGTTGCTGCTGATATTTATTTGCCGCATAGCGGTGCATGTATTTTGGCTCCTGTTGCGAAAACCCAGACAGCCAGCCAGTCAGCCAGGCTAAAGAACAGAAGCAGAAGCCGGGACAGAAATACGGTAACAGTAAGAGGCCTCGAATCGTAAAGGCAGGTAAATACGGTTAACAGGGGGGCAAACAGCAACAACTGCAAACAACAACAACAACAAATAACGATACACGTAATTCCCCATAAGAACCAATATACGAATGAACCCAATATACCAATAACAACAGCTGACGACAGACGGCAGCCGTCGTAGCCCTGGATAAACGACTTTTTGCCAACAACAGCACAAATTTTATTTCAATTTTGAGCTTTTCCTTTAGTTACTATTGTTGTCCAGGAGAGGGTAGGGGGAGGGGGAAGTATGGAGATAAGTAAATTCTGTAAGATGTCAGGATATGTGTGACAGGAGAGTGGGAGCCAAAGCCACCTGGCACAATGCAACAAAATGCGGAGACATTGTTCCGCTGCCCGTTGACAGCCTGTTGCCAACTGCACTACATCCAGCCGGGAATGGATTATAGTAGATATAGCTCAAATGGGCAACAGCAGCTGGCATAGATTGTCCTCTGGTAAAGAGTTTACCATGATATGGCTACTATCTAATTGGATAATAATATCTTAGATATTTTTATACTAAATGTCCCGCAATTGTTTATCTGAAGCTCGTAACATACTGCAGCTAAGGTAGTGCAATTTGTTTTCCTATTAGATCATTGTCTTGAGATTGTTTATTTAAAGTTTTATACTGATTAGGTTCAAGCTGCAAGTTCTATGCTCAGATATCTCTGTATTTGATGTCTTCCAATTGTTTATTTGAAGCTCGTAACATACTGCAGCTAAGGTAGTGCAATTTGTTTTCCTATTAGATCATTGTCTTGAGATTGTTTATATTTTATTTATTTATGCTGATTAGGTTCTTGCTATAAGTTCTATGCTCAAATCTGTGACTGGATTGCATTTGTCTCTCTCTCTTTCTCTCTCTCTCTTCCGTTCCACATCTGCATGCTGCATATATGCAGTACCGTTATTTATACTTATATATATATATGGGTAAAACTCTCGATATATGTATATAGGTAGCATATATGCTCATATATAGGACTTTTATATGATTACTTTTATGCAGCTGTTGTTGTTCCATTTGTATTCATTGCCTTTTGTTTTACAACAATTGCATGGCGACTTGCTCTTGTTGTTGTTGTCCTTTAATATATTTTGTTCTTTCCTTACTTTTTGTTTTGTTTTTTTGTTGTTTTTTTTTTTTTATGTTTTTGCCACACTCAGCATTTAAGTTTAGTTGGCCAAAAAGGGTTGCTGCGCTCGCTGGTTGCTTTGGTCGTTTGGTAAACGCTTTGCATTTTATTTTATTTCTCGTTTTCGTTGTTTGCCACAATAAAAAGGGTGAATTTTTATATTTCGCCATAAGTTTTTATGGCTTCCGTGTGTGGCGGCGGCGGCGGCGGCTTCTGTCTCTGTGCCTGTGTGCCCTGCCCTAGCCCCTACCTCTGCCGCATCCCAGCTCCTCAGCCCAGATCCTACCCTGCCCTGAGTTTAGACTCAGCCTAGTCGCCATTTGACTCGGGCCACGAGTCGGGCGTCTACCCCTGCCTGCTTGCCCTCACCCTCTCTCACACCGTTTCCATCTCCTATCTCTTACACTCTGTTGTCGACATTTTGTCAAAAGTTAGTCCAGTCAACCAAGTGGAGACTCTGCGGAGCACAGGCGGCGGGGCTTGCGGCGTGTCTAACATGACGCGCCTTTACACTTAACTGTTAACAAAAAAAAAAAAAAAGAAAAACACAAATGTTTACCCTCTGACTTCGTTACGATACCCTGACAAAGGGAACTTCGATTCGGTCATCTAGTAGAACTGTATCTGTATCTGTATCTGTATCTGTATCTGTATCTGTATCTGTATCTGTATCTGTATCTGTATCTGTATCTGCATCTGCATCTGTATCTGTATCTGTATCTGTATCTGTATCTGTATCTGTATCTGTATCTGTATCTGTATCTGTATCTGTATCTGTATCTGTATCTGTATCTGTATCTGCATCTGCATCTGTATCTGTATCTGTATCTGTATCTGTATATGTATCTGTATCTGTATCTGTATCTGCATCTGCATCTGTATCTGTATCTGTATCTGTATCTGTATCTGTATCTGTATCTGTATCTGTATCTGTATCTGTATCTGTATCTGTATCTGTATCTGTATCTGTATCTGTATACGTATACGTATTCCTCCGTCATTAGAGAGGGCATTCAATATTCGGTTTGCTTTGGATAGTCCTTCTGAACTTTTCTCTCTCTCTCTCTTCTTATTGTCGCTCTTTGTATTTTTATTGTTGGTCGCCTTGTTTTGCACTTTTAATTCGGTTTATTTGTGCAAAATTTATGTATGAGAGAGTATGTCTGTGTGTGTCAGAGTGCGCGAGTGTGTGTGTGTGTGCGAGTGTGCGAGTATTTAGATTTTAATCTACTTTGCCGCTGCAGCTGCCAAAAACTTTTGACAACCCCCCACCAGAAAAAAGCACCAAAATAAATGCCAAAAACAAAAGGAGAGCCGAAAAAAAAAAACTTTAAACGAAAAATGTTTAAAGAGTCGCGAGAGTTGAATGTTGTTATTTATTAGGCATGAAAAGGGCGGAGGGGGAGAGGCTGCCGAGGGGCATAGGGTAAGTAGGGGTAGACGTAGCTGACTTAACACATTTAGGGCACGTTGAACCGAGCCGATTCGCCCTTCTCACTTGATGTGCGCCGCTCATCAGCGAAACACGAATTAAGCGCAGTTATATCTTGACTTGAATTGTGGAATTCTTAAGCTGCTTTTCTTAAAAGTAGCTGTAAATAAACTCATACTGTAGCTGTTAATATGGAGAGCCAGAAATATTGGGATATGGCTAACAACAGAGATATTTTCTAATTCAAGAGTTTTGTCTTATCTAAAGGATCTATCGGCGTTTTTCAAGATATCTTCCCGATTATCATATCAGACTTACATAATAGATGATATAGAATATGTGTCAGCTTATGACAGCAGGTATGACAAAGACTCTATCAACTGTAGCCGCTTGAGAGCCATTAAGTATGCTAATCTGATAATAAAAATGCACAATGATATCTGTTCAGTTGAGTTGGCGTGCTCTATGGCATATTGCAGCTCGGATTTCTCGATTTGGCATTCATTCAGGCACGATCGTCGACTGCAATATCAGCTCATTTAATAGGCCCCCAGTCAAATGAAATGTGCACACTTGATTGCGACCATAAATTTGTGCTGTGAGTGTCCGGTCCGTCCGGTCGGTGGAGCCACACACATCGCCCAAAGGAGCAGCCAGATAGCCACACGAGCCGACGAACCGACGAACCGATGAGCAGACGAACAGAGGGACGGGCAGGCGGACAGGCGGACAGATAGAGGGTCAGCTCTATGGGGTATATGCATATGCAGAGAGGGGGCCTTAGCTGAAACGTGCACAGCAAATGAAAGCAGAGGCCAGTGTTAAATTTCAATGCCAATTGCACAAGTCAAATGGCAAAGGCGGGGAGCCAAAAGGCGCTGCAGCAGCTATGAGCGAGGAGTTTTATGGTTTTCTTGTATTCATTACTGTTCTTTTTTTTTTATGCAAAAATCCAGGCACACACACACACACACACACACATGCACTCATTTGATGCGTTTTTGCGGTGCTTTTGTATTCGATAAATGCTGGCGAGAGAGTTGAGCTGCTGCTGCTGCTGCTGCTGCTGCTGGCCCTTTTAATTCATCAACTCTTAAATATTGCCTCTTCGCAAAAGTAATTAAAGAAAATATAAAATGGGCAAAGGAATAACTGATAAGCGTGGGCCAGTGCCAGGGCCAGGGCCAGGGCAGGGGCCACATTGTTGTACTTAAACGTTCGCTCAATTAGCATGCTGCACATTTTTCACATCCTTATTAAATGCCGCGCTTCCTCTGGCAATTCTCTGGCCTTTTGTGCATTTTCCGCTTGGCATATGAATTAATAAGAAACCATTTGATAGCAGACCTCAACGGCCTCTCCCTTCCTCCCTCCCTCTCTCTCTCTCTCTCTCTTTCTCTCTCTCTCTCTCTCACTCCCCGCCTCGTTCGCTTGCCGCACGCTGCGTTTTATTGACGCGTCTTTGTTGCGGCTTATGCATTTTTTAACAGTTCATTCAAATGACAACAACACCAACGACAACATGAATAACTTGAACAGCAAACAAAAGTTCAGTCCAGCCCGCATATGACACATCGTAAACGGTTTTTATACGTCGAACACCTTTTATTAACCGTATACCCTTGTAAAATACATTTCGAGCTGGACAACAACATCTACGATTTCACAGAGAGATCGAGCCAGAGTCAAAGGTGGAACAAGTGGAATGATGAAATTAGAATTACCAGCTAATATTAGAGTTCTAGCATTCCTAACTTGGAATAATGTAGGTAAACAGCTGAGATTTTATCAAGGGTTCACAACTGGAATCATGGAATTGGAATTATCTACCCATAAGACATAAAATTTGCAGTGATTAATGAAAGCGAAATAGCAGAATTGGAACTACTTTGCACCATATTAATTGTAGTCTACATTTCAGTCTTGAGGAACTGTGGGTTTTTACAAGAGGAATGATGGAATTGAAATTATGAATAGCATAGATAATTGTGGAATGCATTTGCAGTATAACAAATTATGGTAAACATCTACTCTTGGAGCCAATGAAACGACGGAATTGAAACTAACAATATGGCAAACAAGTTTCAGCATAAATATTAAATGTATATATCAATTATATCTCTTAATTTCAGTTTAAGATAGGATTATCTCAAATACATATGTATAGCATAGAATTAAAGTTTTCTCAATCTCAAGTGGCTGTCCTAATAGGGTATAAAGTCTTCGTTATGTGCTTACGGTTACGGCATAAATAATGCCCACATCTGAAACCAATTCATGTTAATTCGTCGAAGAAAAATGAATATTAAAGTCTATGTAAATGGATGGCGCTTTAATTTTTTGTTTATAGCCGTAAAATACGGAAATTAATGGGCGGGCTACATACCCACACAAACAGAGAGAGACAAGGAGAGAGAGAGAGAGAGATGGAGATGGAGAGGGAATTGTGGCACCTGCTGCAGTGGCTCACCTGGCTGCCTGCGGTGCATCCATTTGTGCTGATAAACACCTTTGAGCTGGTCCGTCATTAACCCATTTGCTGGTTAGTCAGTTGGAATGCATAACTGGTGGTAGCCCAATCAATGGCGGAACAATGGAATTGGTATTGGGCAACAATACAGTTGGATATGTTGTGTGGGCAAGTTGGTTGATGAGTTGTGAGTTGGCAATGGCAGTGGGCGACTCTATTGAAATGGAGCCTGTTTTCTCAGATGTATTATTTGGAACAGTGGAATCAATGGGAAATCAGGATGGAGTACTGTGCAGAATTTGAGATAGAGCAAACGAATATGGACAGTTAAACATGTCTGACATCATAAAGATCAAGTCTGAATAAATAAAATTGCAACAAAATAAGAGAAACGATGGAATTGGAACATAAAATGAAAGAAAGTAATGTTTATGAGTCAAATTTGAAGAGACAAATACTTAGTGAATATGGATATTCAATTTGTAAATTTGATTACTTAACTGGAACGATGGAATTGGAACATATCGGTTATTGTATACATTACAAAACCAAACAATTCAGATTGTAAAAATAATCAAATTTGTTTGAGTGCTGAATGGATACGCTTAATTGGAAAATTCGCCTACTTGGAATGGAACGATGGAATTGACACGGTTCAAATGCACATGCTATGGCCAGGTGATAGCTGCCGGCTATTTGGCTATCACGCAAGCTGACTTCTGAACAGTTTATTGACCTCACCCACACCACAGGCAGAAAGTGACAGAATGCAAGTTAACGCAAGTCTCTTGGGTCGATTTGAATCGCTGCTACGGGCCGGCGTCTAGCGGGAATTCCGACTGTCCCAAGTAGCAGCGTGCACTGGGCACATACGTTTGCATTGTAAATCAAATGTCATGTCAATTTTAATTGCATTTTAATGATAAACGATGGCGCGAACTCGCGAACTACGAACCACGAGGCGCCCAGCCCTGTCCACATACGCCCCATAGTTCGAAGGGTTAAGTTAAAGTTGAGTTGGGCTTAGTTGCATGTGCGGAAAATCAATAAATGCGCTCGTCACTTTCATTCAATTTGATTCACACACTCAACACAGACAGGGCAGACAGACAGTGTGAGAGAGAGAGAGAGAGAGGAGAGAGAGAGAGAGAGAGAGCTGCATACATATTGACAATTAAATTGCCCAACATAATAATCATATTTAAGCACAAGCATATGCAATACCCATCATAACTCATTGACAGTCGTTGCATATTTGATTGTAGTTCATTTGCAGACGCTGGCAGACCAGACGGCGCCATTCAGTCAATTGATCAATCATTCAATCAATCCATCAGGCATTCAGCAATTCAGCCATCTAGTCAAGCCATCCATCTATGCCATTTATGTTGGTATTAAAAAGCACGAAACGTTAATTAAATTATTCTTTATCCAATAAAATATTTAAAAATCCTAACATTCATGGCAATGCTAGCCTATGCAATACCCTGTAAACGGGGAACATAGTAGCTAGAAAAGAGGCTCCTGTTCAAGCAGGGTATACAGTGTCAAAGAATATAATTGAAAAATGTATTTTATTTACTTTGTAGTATATATATGTATATACGATATATATGTATATATACGATATATATTGTATGTATATATAGAATATCTATACATACATATGGCAAGTGTAGCTGGGGCTTTTCTGTATTTGATTCGCAGCAAAGTGCAAAAATACGATTTTTTAATTGATTTTTAATTAAATGTTTAATTGTCAGTTGCAGCCGCGTTTTGTATTGCGCTTCGCTTTTTGCCTCCCTGCTTCTTCACCTCTGCTTCTCGCCTCTGCTTTGGCCAATGTGTGCCGATTCCCCTCCCCATTTCAAGTGCCACTTCACTTGCGAATATTGCCCAAGTTGAACTTTGTTTTTACGCTATTTGGCATTTTATGATTATTTGCTTTCTATGGGGGGAGGAAAAAAATAAAAATAAAATTAAAAAATAAAAATTGAAGAAAAAAAAAAAAACACAATTAAAATTGTGAAATTATTTTTCTATTGAGAAACGGGGGCGATGCTTGTGGCTGAGCGTATCGAGTGATATATGAGCAGCAAAGTGAAACCCAATTAAATATTTCCCATTTGCTCAACGACAGCGCGAAAGAGACGCCAGATTTTCGTGGAGAGAGGGGGTGAATAAAGAGAGAGAGAGAGAGAGAGAGAGAGAGAGAGAGAGAAACAGGAAGAACGATAGAGAAAGCGCAAGAAATTCATATAGAAAGGACTCTGCAATAGAGAGAGCTCAGAGAGGGAGAGAGGGAAAACTTGGAAATCGCTGAGAAAATGAGAGAGCGATAGAGAGGGAGAAGGAGAGAGGATTCAGACATAGAAAGAAACCTTAGAAAGATAAAAAGGATCGAACTTCGATAGGTAAATAATTCAGTGAGAAATAAGTATCCAACTCAAAGAGAGAGATAGAGACAGAGAGAAAGACAAAGAACGACGTCAGGACAGGCCAAACCTGTATAAAGATCCCAGAAGTAGCGTAACTATAGAATGAGAGAGAAAAAGAGATGAATGCTAAGAGTACCACACAAGTTAGTTTGCAATTTTTACTACATAGAGCTCGGAGAGATAGATACAGAGAGAGAGAGAGATATAGACTTACAGCAAGAGTAAGAGACTGAGGGAGGGTGGAAAACAACTCATTTGAAGACTATAGCTTTCGCTTTCCTTCACTCATTCATTCACTCAACAGCAGATAACTAAAAAGTTATCTACTCCAGCAGATTTTCACATTCCCTAAGAAGTTGAAAATGATATTCATCTAAATTGAAATTATTTATTTCATATTAAATTATGTTTATGCCATTTCAGTGCTTCAGGCTGTCAGCAGGGGTCGCGCCTTATAAAAAGCCAGCACATTTTCTTAAAAAATAAAAGAAGCAGCTGTCACAACTACGCTCTCTTTCCAAGCGACTTAATCTCTATAGTCCTCTCTCTCTGTCTCTCTCTCTCTCCTAGTCTCATTCGCTGTCTTAAACTGTTTACGCGCTGCTTTTGGCTTTAAGCTTAGTACACAGCTAAACTATATATACATATATAGGAATTTATACATACATACATATATATAAATCTATATATAGAAAAAGGTAAAGCAGGAGAGATAGAGCGCGAGCGAGCAAGCGAGAGAGAGGGAGAGACAGAGATCATTGACAGGCGCTCAGCCAGCGCTTGGCAATTGTTTGACAACTTGGAAGCATTTCGCTTTAGCCAAAGCCCAGGCTAAACTTTTTACAAACAATGGCAGCGAGCCGAAGAGCTGGCAGGAGCAGGAGCTGGAGCAGGAGCAGGAGCTGGAGCAGGAGGAGACTGGAGCTGGGGCTGCTGGGAAAAAGTTTTGTAATGCGCTTAAATTTCTTTCTTAGTCGCACAGGTGGGCTCGATTGTTGTTGAAAGCTGCTGTCGTCGCAGGTTCAGCGTTATTAGCATTACGCCCAAAATCAACAGCAAATGGAACGAGCGATGAGTCGTCTCTGGCCATTCCATCAGATGATGATAACAATGGCGATGGCGATGGCGATGCCGATGCCGATGGAGATGCCGATGCCGATGCCGATACTGATGATGATGATGATGATGCTGATGATGATGATCATTGGCAGCGCACGCTGTGAGCCTATCACGTACGTTTGCCATCAATAACGCAACGATTTAACTTGTCTCGTTCGCCCAGGGGCCACGTAGAACAGTGCTGACCCCCCAGCCCTTTGCCACGCCCACGCTGGGCTAGAATGTCACGCCCACCTAGCACGTACACGCATGCCACGTAGATTAGGCCCGTAAGCCTCGACTGGATGCCAGGCAGATAAAGCACTAGTCCACTTGTTTCCCAGTTCTATTCCGTTCTGTTATGCCAGAGATACCCTAGAAAAGTGCACGAGTGCGGGTATGCTGCAAGCGTGTGTGTGTGTGAGAAGAATAGGACAAGAGATGGTGTGCGAGAAAGCTGGAAATAGACAGAGAGAGGGAGAGAGAGAGACACACAGAAAGACTGCAGCTGGACAAAATCTGATGCATTTTCTATAATTTTATAGAGCATATAACTGTAAATCTCATGATATATAAATAATATATAGACGGAGATTAGATATACGTATAAAAGCCTCAAGAATGGGCATTTGCAAGTCGTGCAAATCTCAGGCTTTATCTAAGTATTGTTGTTTGTTTTGTTCTCTTCCTCTCCCGCTCCCTCTCCCACTCCCTTTGCATCTCGTATTTAGAGCCATTTTGATTATCGATATAAATATTGGCAACTTTGGGTCTCGCATTTTGACTTGTCACGTAACGTGCTGCCAGACAGCCAAAAATACCAAATGCAAATGCAAACGGCAGGCGGGCCAAGGGGCGGGTGGGGGCGGGTATATAGCTGGGATAACTGTTTGGGAAAAAAGCTGGTAGAAAATGGCATTTGGTAAACAAATCCACTTAGCTGCTAATTGGCGGCCAATCAGGCAGTAAAGCTGCCTACAGAATCAGGCAGGAGGAGGAAAAGTGCCCCCCCTTGCTCCAACTCCAACTCCAACTCCATTTCCATTTCCATCTTCACCTCCACAGGCTTTCATAAGGTCGCCCGCGTCAAGTGAAGTGCATGGAGATAACATTCCATGCCACGCCCATGGAACCGCAAGAAAGCGCATCACGTGCGGCCATCATCTTGTTACTTAGCTGCTGCGTTTATCTTTCTGTTGCCGGTTGCTGTTGCCGGTTGCCGTTGCTGTTTCTATTTCAGTTTCTGTTTCAGTTGCAATTGCTAGCCAAATCCATTTTAAGCAGACACAACAACAGCAGCAGCATCAGCAGCAGCAGGAGAAGGCAGGAGGCAGGAGGAAGGCGGTCAGCCAGGCAGTTCAGGCTACAGTTAACAGCGTCTGCGGTCAGTGGACAAACAGCAAAAGAAACAGATGGACAGGCAGTTCGATGGCAGAGGGATGTAGTGGAGTAGGATTGGATGGGGGGGGGGGGGAGGGAGGCGGAACGGTTGGTCTGCTGCGACAGTAACGAAAGGACGCGCATACAGCTGCAGGGCTAGGGGAGACAACGGGCGGCAGGGCCAAGTTTGGGGCCAAACAGTGATAGTCGTAAAAATACCCATGAGATGTCGAAGGCATGTTGCAAAAATTTCAAGCTCAAGCTCCAAATGGTAGTCAGAGTCAGTTGCCCATGGCCAACCGTACACACACTCACTCACACACACACACACACACATGGTGCTCGCAACATACGTGCAGACACTGGCAACGCACGTCAGTGGCATAAAAGTTGCCTGTTTGGATTTCAAATGGTCAAAATGTGGACATTTGCTTAAAAAACAAAAAAAAAAAAAAAACAACAACAACAAAACAGAAGAAAAGGAAATATAAAACAAAACAAAAGCCAGGAGAAGGCGCTACGGGGCTTTCAAGCTGGGCGCTGGGACGGTGCAGTGCGCGGCATGCTGGCCACATCAAAACCAGTCGCGCTGCTCAGTTATTGTTGCTGGCCCAAAACCAGAAATGCTCGAGCACAGAGCCAAGGCATGAACATAAAATAAGCAAAAGCAAAACATAAAAAGGTTCACACTAAGCAATGCTTAAGAGATGAAGAAAGAGAGAGAGAGAGGGAGAGAGAGACTTAAGCACTGAAGGAAAAAGAAAACTTATCACTTGATAGTTCCGAAAAAGTCTGAAAACTTTAAACTATCAATTCCCTCATAGTATTATGAACTGTAAAGATTGCAGCAGTTGGAAAAACTCAATTCGATTTTGAGAAAGTGAAGGAGAGGCAGAAATAGAGAGAGAGAGAGAGAGAGAGAGAGGGGTAGAGATCGAGAGAGTAAGAATCTATGCATCTTTTGTTAACAGAGCTCATAGAGTGAGTTAAGGGAAGAGAGTAAAAAGAGAAAGAAATAATGAAAATAAGAGAAAAGAAATTTTAAAAACTGAAAGGAAGAATCTTTCTCTGTCTCTTTAGCTTTAAAGACTCCATTCATGTCTAGTAAATTTTCCGTAGAAGAAAAAGTTTAAAGGATCCCTAAGTGAATATGAATATGAATATGATCTATCGATATTTCCAGATATATAAGAATATACCGAAAATGATCTAATTAACCATGACAGCTGTATACGCTTTCCATAGCTAAAATTATTGTAATATGCGTCTATCTCTATTAAGCTGACTGTCTCTCTACTATTCTCTTTCTCTCTGTTTCCGTGGCAGTATTGTGACATGCTTGACGTCAGCTGGAGCAGTAGCTACATATATATGTAGAAGTCAGCTCACTTGATTGTTGTTAGCTGCTGGCCTTGCCTGCGGGCCAGCTAGTAGCTGCCTGTAGTTGGCCCCAATCTCTCGTGGCATTGGGTTATTCCAGCTCTATCACTTGCACGCATTCACACAAAATTCATTCTTTTTTTTTTCATACTACTCGTCTCTCTACTTCGTCTTCTTCTTCTTTTTTTTTTTTTAACTAAAAGTTTGCGTTTTAGCTTTAGCCAGATTTATGTTTTCCTGCTTGCGTTTGCAGAATTGTTGTCGGAAGTTTTTTGTGCAGCATCATGGCACACACACATATGTGTGCGTGTGTGTGTGTGTGAGTGTGTATGGAGTTGGAGTAGAAGACAAAAAGTTCTAAAAAGATGTTTGAAAAATAAAAAGTGCACCCCGAAGTTTTGAGCAGCCACTGAGAATGAAACATGCCGCGTTGCAGGGGATGCGACGGGTGGGTGGGGGGTAAAAGGAAATGGACAACAACAAAAAGAAAAGGAAGCTGAGCCCAAAAATATGCTAAGAGCAGATCTGGCAGAAACAGAAGCCCGAAGCTCGCAAAGAAATAGCTGTAGCCGCATTGATGTGTGCCTTACGACTTGCCCTTTGACTTGGGTCTCTGTCGCTGTCTGTGATTTCCACTCTAAAGCCGACTCCTGTGCCATCCTTGCCTTGTCCCTTTCGGTCCTGAGCATTAGCTCTGGCGTGTGCCTGATTAGCCAACACTGTGTGTGTGTGTACGCGTGTGTGTTCTATGTTTCTCATGTTGCGCTCATCTTTTATGTGTGTTTTTTCGGCTCTTGGATTTCTGGGGATCTTTCGGTTGCTTAGTTTCTCGGTTTCTCGGTTTTTCGGTTATTCGGCATTTGGTTTCGGCTGTTTCACTTTCACTGCGCTGCTCTCTGTGCCGCCGCCGCAACATGTTGTCCAATTAGCCGACAAGGCACAGCGCAATGCTGCCTCATTTACTGTGTGCCATGTAGTAGTACTTCAAATGTCATGTTAGTGCCTTGCGGCCTACTCCACCACTCGACTACCAAGAAATACAAGTAGCTGGAAAGTGTATGTTTCTTTGGTCGAAAGTGGACTCATTAGGTTACTTCAAAAGGCTGACCTCATAATAATCACAGCCCACGGGCATTAGGTTCAATTACATAGACTTACAGCTCCTTAAATTGGATGAAAAGAACATTAAACACAAAATAACCGTAATTTTGTACATATTTCCGCTGGAAGCAGTTCTCTATTGAAGTGTGTGGGCTTGGGTCTGTTTCTAATCAGCGAACTAGCCTCACTTGTAGGATCCATAAGTCAAGCTGTATGCTCTCAACAAATCTCTTCAATATTATGTTTCAATCATTTAATTAAATTAATTTGCTTTTCTACTCAGTCAAGTCTCCTGTGAAGTCCTTCATTCACTTTCAATCCCGCCTCTCACTCAATTCGACATCAATTTCTGCCTTCAATCAATGCTAGGCCCAACTTTAGCTAGATTCTAGCTGAGCTCGATCAAGCCTCGCCTCTCAATCATTAACTTGACTTAATCCACAGTGGCTTAGCATTGTATTGGGAGCATTCGATCACCGAGTGGCTCATCTACGGCATTTGTTGGGCTTGCTAGACCATCTCTGTGGCTAACAACAACCGTCATCAATCTCATCTGGTGGCTCAATCAATGCTTCTGACCTATGCGCTATAAATTTACGAGCTTTTCAGCAAAGCTTTTAGCTATCATTCAAGCACAATAACCGCAAAGCTTAACCCCGCACACACACACACACACACACGCAAGTCACACAATCGAGAGCCGACTGGAGGCTCGTTAAGCGCCTGTTAATGACGCAATTTCCGTGCAGCGACCACCGTGTGCGACCTTTGGGGTCAGAGAATGTTGCCCAATGCACAGCACATGTATCGTATATACATACAAATATATATATATACAAGTATATATATACATATGTAGCACAACTTCCTCTACTGGCTAATTAGCTTAGCGCAGTTAAACTGTTTGCTTATTGAACTACACGACTCGCACATTTCTATGGCATCGATGCGAATTGCCCGCCTTCAGTTACCAAACCGATGGGAAGCTCCACTCTCCCCCTCTCTCTCTCTCCCCCTCACTCGACCATTCTGGAGCTGGGGTGTGGGCTTTGCCAAAATGGCAGACAATAAATAAAACACACACACACATACAGAAACATACCTACTATGGAGCAAAATAAAAAGTAGGTGAGGGGAAGGGGGTGGGGCTAGAAAGGATAGGACAGTTAGATTGCTGGAATTGCTGTCTACGAAACATGCCACAAGAACAAACATATTATATGGCAGATCCATAGACCCAAACAACGCATTCCTCTGCACACAATTCCGGGCCATTACACTGAGAAATGTGACACAATTTGAATAACATTTAAAATATAAAATTGAGCATCAATTCGGCCCAAGAAATGGGCAACCAAGTGGTTGTTAAACCAGATACCAGAAAACGAAAAAAAAAAAAGGAAAACAGCAACCAAAATGGTAGCTTTGGCCCTGGGGATACTCTGTATTAAATTGCGATTCGAGTGAAATTGTCAGGGCTGAAGGCGGACATACTTGATATGTGTGGGCAGAATCAAGATTTTATTGTGAAAACTGCTCTGGAGGAGATATAGATCCATTTATAGTCATGGAAAGCGCATTGTCGTTGACTTTAGAAGTTCTTAGCCTTTTTGGAGCTGCTATAATACCGTTGTCGTACAGATGCTATATACCAGTCCTTACAGTCTTTTTGATATACAGCTGTTATACAGTTCTAGATTTTGCTCTCTGTTATACAGTTCCAACGAATTTCATTATTGAGCACTATATTCTATTCTTATATAGCTTCTTTTATACACCCGTCTATGGAGATACGCCAGCCCATAGATAACTTTCCAGTCTGTTGTATTCATTCTATTATACAGCTTGTATAACATTATAGAGCGTCTTATAAGTAGTAATGGTATTTTCATATGTGAATCTCTACTGTTATATGGTAGTACTGTCATTCTGGTGCATTTCAATACTGTTATACAACTATACTGTAACACTGTTATATAACTATACTGCAATACTGTTATCCTATTATACTGCAATACTGTTATACTGTTATACTGCAATACTGTTATACTGTTATACGGTAGAATTATTATGCCGTTTATTAATCTACAGCAAATTACAGTCTTCTAGCATATAGTTTTTTACTAATTTACAGGGTATATGCAGAACGAAAGAGCATGAAATTGTAGACCAGCTCCGCTCATCGCCTTCGGCTGCGCCTACACATGTTGCTGTGTTCTTTTATTGGTCGGATAACTGAATGAATCTTTGAATACTTTCTGACTCTTTCTCACTCTCGCACTCTATCCCTCTCTCTCTCTCTCTCTCTCTCTCTCTCTCTCTCTCAGTTTCGCCAACTCTCTTTCTCTTTCGCTCTGTCTGTGTCTATAGCATTTTCCACTTTTCTTGTTTGCTTTTCTCATCTCATCTCGTCTTATTTTATTTTTATTTTTATTTATATATTTGTTGTTGTTGCCGTTGTTGTTTTGTTTTTGACTAAATTGCGTAAATTATTGGCATATGTTGTCTTCGGAGCGCGCCAAGAGGCGAGCGCAATGAAACATTTTAACCCTTTTCGTTGGCAACGTCGAGGATGTCGCTGAAATTGACAGTCGCACATTGTTGGGGCGAGGCTGATGCTAGCCCAGATGAAGTGGTGCCGCAAGGGATGGGGGCAGGAGGGGGGTTAGCGAGTGTTGTGGAGTGCGGGGAGTGGATGGTGTGACTTGAGTGGGGCAGCCAGATACTTTGGCATGGCATTTCATCCGACATTCTCCACCCGCCTCCGCCCCTGCCCCGCCCCCGCCACGGCCACGGCAGGCCAGGCCAGGCCCTGCGGCTGCCAGTTGGCTGTCAGTTTTGCTCGCTTCTCGTTTTCTTTTGCCTCGCTCCTTGCGTTATTGCCTTTTGCCTCGCCTTTGGTTTATTTTTTTTATCATTTATTCCCATTCTTTGGCATTTTATGTGCGCTATTTCGCGATGTAGAACAATAGCCCGACTAGCCGGGCCTGCTCTGGTCTGGACCGGCTTGTAGGACTCGCCTCTCCGTTTGTCTGACTGCCTGGCTGCCTGCCCGCTGCCCGCTGCCTGCTGCCTGCTGGTCCATTCATCCTTCTTCGGCTTGAGCTTCATCTTGGTGTGCTCTTTTGTTACAACTAAACGCGAACTCCGCACTATACTTCATCTGCTGCAGTTACTTTTTTTGAGAGAGCCAACGAGAGTGCGAGAGGGAGGCACTCGCAACCCTTTTTGCTGCTGGTGCTATCCAGCTTTATTGTCTTGCCAAAGAAATAGACTTTTAATATACCCGGAACCTAGCGCTGGAGCACAATACATGGTCTACTATTATACATATATATATGTGTGTGTGTGTGTGTGAGATTGGGGTGTAAAGTGAGTGGGTGTGTGTGTGGAAATATTAGGCACTTTTGCCAGTTCATTGACTTGCCACAACAATAGTTTGAAGTTTGTCTGGCAAAATATGAGCGAACATTTCGGAACCTAACCCCGGAAAAATAAAAGGATCAGGGCCAAGGCACGAGAAGGCGAGAACAAGATTCGAGCAACGCTGGCAACATGAAACCCCAGACATAATGGACCGGGCGCAGTTGAGCCAATAAACGAAGGGCTTCGACCTGAATGGAAAAGGATACGAAATGCAATTCAACCCGAACGCGAGGGCGTTAAGACAGCGAAAGGATGCTCGCTTTGCTCGCGGAAAGGACGAGCAGGTGTCAGGGTTATTCACATGATATGCCCAAGCGACAATCGACAACTGTGAGCTAAAGGAAGCTACAGAATTAAAAGACTAACGAAACAGAGATCAAAGGCAAGCGCAGCAAATGATGATCTAGTTAGCCTCGCCTTATTCGATGTGACAATCGATGTTAGTCGGAATGAGCTAACGCATTTCCCAGCACAATTCATTCAACAGTCGAAGCAAGCGTTTGGCAACACAGAAATCTGAATAGCTCAGGCAACACACACAATTAATCCCATACAATATATAAACGAAATTCGAAAGTAAATTAAACATATTCTTTTTGGCTAACTTAGAAACCAGAAGTCCCACCTGAGCCGAGCGGTTAACCGAGCGGAGTTTATCAGCCAATCAGCCAATCAGCCAATCAGCAAGATGTTCAACAACAGGAAGCAGGTTCAGCAGGCAGCCAACCAGCAGGAGCTGGACAATCTGATGGACTACAGTTCGGGAGCGAGCAGTGATCTCGAGGACGTCAACATCAACATCTTGAGCAATGATGAGGGCATTTTCGTTCATACGACACCCAATAATAGCGAGAATCTTTCGGGGGTCTCTGTCAACGGTAGCCCAGTGCCGCCGAGTGAGAATACGAGCGTATTCAAGCAACTGTTTGCCACACTCGAGGCGGAGCATAAGAAGTTGCAGGGCCTGGAGCAGCGCCGCATTAAACTGACCGAAGAGATGAAGAATCTGCGCGAAATGCTTCAGCAGGAGAATCGCCGATTGCGCAGCCAATCTCATGAGCCGCCCTCCCGCTCCGACTCAACACCGACTACCTCTAGCTCAATCAGGAAAACCAATCTAGCCAAGTCCGGCAAGAATTCCCCACGTGAGTACAGAACATCGCACTGAAGCCAATTTCCATTTCTATTAAGCTGCTTCAATATTGCATCAGGTGATGTGGCAGGATCGAGCGTTAGCCGTGGTGTCACCATATTGGAGCATAATAAAGCTGATGATACGCTGGTGTCGGTGTCGGTGCCGTTCACGCTCGAGGAGCAGAGGTCACGTCCACAAGTTGGCGAAGTCGTCATCGAGATGGTTGACTCCAATCCATCAATGCCACAACTGCAGACCATCGAATCGTCTTCTCTCTGGCATACGCCTGTTACCTCAGTGGATCTGGAAACCTTTCTACAAATGTCGAGCACATCCGGAGCCCAATCAAGCACTCAAGCATCTAAAAGCGATAAGTCCAGCGCCAAAGCTGATTGAGCGCATCAAGCAAGACTGCATCTAGAAATGCGTGCTGAGTATAAATCCATATACCATATACTGGGCCAATTCAAGCTAAAGTTCACCAACAAATTTTTAGTATTTCGAGTTCAACACTAGCCAAAAAGACATTTCAACACACATATCAAACTATAAACTTGGAAGAACCGGAAACAATGTCTTTCCTTCCAAATGGTGTAGTCGACACAATCATAGTTGAAAGTTGAGACAAGAGTGCGCATAGTGCAACAGTATATAGTTATCGATATCGATATATTCGGTTTTCTTATGTATTTCATATTTATTATGGATCTAATATCATCTATGTCTCTTCGGGTTAGTTTTGCTGCTTCTTCTAGGCCTCTCTCCATGTCTTTTTTCTTTCCTTATCTCCATAACTTTTTATTTTTGTTTTCCTTTCCCCTATTCCATTTCTTTCTTTTCCTTCTTCGTCGTCTCTCTTTTTCATTATATTTATCCTTTTTTCCTTCTATTTCTCTTTTTTCTTCTTTTTCTTATACTCCCTCTCTTCTCTTCTAAATTAATTTTCATCTCTTTCTTCTCCTTCTATGTCTTTATCTTCCTCTTTCTCTCTCTCCTTCCCTCTCTGATCCTCTTTCTCTCTTTCTCTCTCTCTCTATTTCTCTCTCTTTTTCTGCATTTATGTTTATTTTGCTTGTAATTTTTGTTCAATTTGTTAACCTTTGTACTTAGCCCTGTTTAACTTGGCTCGAACTACTGCCACGGCTGTTGCTGCTCCTGCCGTCTATTTCCCAAACAAATTAGTTGCCAACTGTCTGAAACAAATGTTGCGCACAAATCGTTCGCCCCCCGCACTCTCTTGTCTCTCTCTCTCTCTCTCTCTCGCTCTTTCTCTTTATCCTATGTGCATTTAGGCATATCTATATATGTATATTTATATATAAATAACAAATATACTATATTCTATATATAGACGCAATCATATGAAGCTCAGCATTTTAATCATAATGCTGCTGATGAGCTCAGTCAGCTCTGTGTGGATGCTGGCTGAAGGGCCGCTGGTCCAGCTGGACATTCAGCTGCTGGCATATACATATATACATACATACATACATACATACATACATATATTTCTTATATATATATTCTTCATCTTCTTCTTTATGCGGGGCATGTGCTGGGCATATTGATTGGTAGCCTGTGGCCCGCTTCTACAACTCCTTGTAGTTGCGATGTTTTTTTTCCTTCCTGCCTGCATTTTTTGTGCTGGTTCGCTACTTCAGGCTTGGGCGACTAGGTCAAGAGGTCAGGCCACATGTAGTGAAGGGGCCGCTTGGCAAATTTGTCAGTAGAAATGCGCACTCGAGTGGGCGGCATGGGCTGGGTTTTGGCATTCCTTCATGTGCCATGCAAATTTCACTGCACAAAACTTTGTTGCAACAGCCAGCCCCAGCCCAGCTCCGCTCCAGTCAGCTCGGCCTGCCGCCTCCTTCGTCAACAGCACAGGCTGCCATATTTCGCATATTTTGCCATATATTTTTTTCTCTTGTTCCTATTTTTTTTTTTTTTCTTCTGCCAGCGCAAATGCACTTGAAGTTCTGTCGTTGTTGTTGCTGTTGTTGTTGTTGCTGGTGCAGCAGGAAGCCGGAAGCCGTAGCCGAACCCAAACAGAGCGCGGAACTTCTTGCAAGTAAACTAAACTAAACTAAACTCAAACCGAACCGAACCAGAGCTGCAACTGGAGCTGGAGCTGTGTAGCCGAGTGAAGCAAACAACTTTTGCCTGCAGCACCTGTCCCCAAAGGAGCCACCGGCGAAGGGGCTGCCAAATGCAGGGGTAGAGCAACGGAGGCCGGGCCTAAACCAACAACGCCCACAGAAATTACTTATGTATATTATTGTTGTTGCTCGAAGGGAGTCGGGGGCCGAGGGTGGGCAGGTCGTGAAGTAGGTCATTAGGGGCGTTCTAGCTGTCCGCCCGCCGGGCTACTTGAATTATTAAATGTTTGTTCATAGAGAACATTTCCCAGGTCCTGCCAGTTGCAGCGACGTTGAAATGCTGAAAACTTTGCCCGAAAAAAAGAGGGAAAAAATACTAAAATAGAGACGTCGAGAATCAAAAACTCTCAACGGACTCTTAAATTCAGTTTGCCAGAATACCCTGTAAGTTGGCAGTAATGCTGGGGATATTTGCATTTTTATTTGAGATCTATAGAGCTTTCTAAGTGCCCTGCCCCTCTCTTTAGCTTTCTACAGTTCTTCAATTACTGCATACCGCCCTCAGCATTATTTATAGGATAACTGCTAGTCGAGCGCACTTGCCTACTTGTTGACTTGCAGCAATTGTAACCGAATTACAGCTCAATTGTACTCATATCTTACCAATCATTGGCCAAAACTTGAATCGAAGTCAACTTACCTGTGGAAAGGAGAAAGAATTCTTATTAGCAATTAGTTGAGCAAAAGTAATTGAAGTTAGTTTTAAATTACTCGGCTTTAAAACTTAAATACATAAAGAGCTGTTGATTGAGAGTAGAATTTTCAAGAATCTAAAGATCATATCTTAAGCATACACGATTTGAACAGATAAGTTTGGCTTTGGATGGGTTAAAAATAAGTTTATGATCGAATAATACTATATATGATGTAATAATAGTATGAATATGTATCAATATAATTATGTAATTAGCCTAAAATGTGATTTATAAATACTAATATAAAAACTTAATATAACTTAATATAAATAAATATATATAATTATCTTATAGCCCTATTCTAAATGCCCTTATCTTTTATATAGAATACGCTTCATAATAACTCCTAGAGCTGCCCTCTCACAGGGAATTTTTACAGCTAAACTCAGCCTCAACCTGCACTGCTCTCAGGTAAAATACCTGCTGCATTTATGCAAGGTAATTGTCTTTGGGCCTGGCACAACAGTTGTTTTTTTTTTCTCTCTCTTTTTTTAGGGTGGGCCATCCATATGCATATGAGCCGGCTGTGCCTGAGCCACTCGTGGCATTGGAATTGTCCAATAAAAATTAATTAGAGTTTGCATTTAATAAAGCCTGGAAACCATTGCGTTGCTAAGAAAATAGGGAACTACGCACAGACAGAGAGCACCACGAAAAATGCTAACCCAGTTTGACTGGCCCCAAAAAAGAAAAACCTGGCTCTGTGTCTAGCTACGAGAGCAGCTCTATCTCTCTCACTCTCTCTCTCTCTCTCTCTCTCTCTCTCTCTCTCTCTCTCTCTCTCTCTCTCTCTCTCCATGTTCCCTTTTCACTCTAGCTGTGGCTGAGTGTGCTGTGCACAATGTATTCACTAGAGCATCATCATAGATGCATCCACTCAGTCGTTGTTATATTGTTGCCAACACCCAACTTCCAACTCCCCAGCTCGCACTTTCTCTCTCTCTCCCTCTCTCTACCTCACTGACTTTCTCCCTCTCTGGCCCTATCTCTCGCTCTCTTTCTGCTCAGCTGCTCATAAAACTCACTCAAGTAAAAGTACGAATGGTTTTCGATATGAAATGCATGAAACTGACAGCCAAACATATTGCGCCGCATTTTTACCATACAACAACAGCAGTCGATGGGTAGGGGGAGGCACTACTCTCCTCCAGCACCATGCCCCACTTCAACCCCTTTTACACACTGTCTGACGAATGACTGTTGGTTGCCATTTGGCCATTGCCTACCTCCTGGCTCCTTGCTTTTCGCTGTGCACATTTCGTTTTTGATATGCGAGATATGAGCCTGAGCGCTGTTCCTATCAAGCACCTACCCCACCACCACCCTCAACCAGCAGCCCGCCAGCTCGCTCATAGCTGCGGACTGGGGCTATTTGGCATTGTTGAAGCTTGTTTTATGAAAAGGAATATACACAATATCCATATGCGACACACGCGCACCTCCCACACACACAGCCACACACACACCCACACTCGCATTTATATGCAGTTAACCCACTCAAGCAAATCCCAGCGCCCCCACCCCACCCACTACCCCAGCCTTATCATATCAAAATGCATATTGTACACTCGACAAGATACTCGCGCGCATTATATGAAACGTTCTTCTACCTCTCGCTCTTTATCTCTCCTCTCTCTCTTTATCTCTCCTTTTCTCATGATATGCAACTAGGCAGCTCGGCGATGGCTTGGTGGGGCGGTTGGTGGATGGCTGTGTGCCACTTATACCAGGTCAGCCTTTTATGTTGTATGCTTAAGAATGGGCATTAAGTTAAGTGGATGTATTCATATTAGCTGTTAACTAGGCTACGAGCTCTGCTAGCTTAGCTCACTCTTAGAGCCAACTTGTTGCTCAATAATGCTTGACGTGGACTGGGTTAATCGACTCTGTTATCGATAGGTATACGAAAGCTGTTCGATTAGTTTTTATTCAAGCTCTAGAAATTTCAGAAGACTTTTGTCAATTATGTTTTACTAAAGACGTAAGTAAATCTAATTCTTTAAGTATTCGATAATTATCGATAAATTACATAAATAAGATATATTTAATAGAGCTTAAGCTTATCTTAAAGAAAAGTATAATTAATATATTAAGAATATTTAAGTTTGTTATTGTTATCGATATATTTATCGATACACAAAAGACATATTCATAACATTACTTTATGTTTACACAATTAACAATTATCAAACAGTTATTATATGTAAATGTAAATTTCTTATGATTTCGTGATCGATAAGTTTATCGATATACTTGATATACATATTTAACAACTGTAAGGCATATTCTTAGAACACCTTATCGTACGTCGGAAAGAGTATTTGAAATTAAATAGTTTGTAGACGTTTTTGGTAGTTCATTAAGTTATCGATAATTGATCGATGCATATATTTGTGATATTTACCTGCTGGAATGGTTCGGCTCATGCGCAAAGGGCTCGGCATAGATATTACGCACCGGTGGCACGCGTCGCGGCAATGGCGGCGGCACTGGATTATAGCCATCCATAATTGTATCACAATCGGAGTACTTCATCGATTTCATAGTCATTTTGGTATCGAGTACGTTCACAGTTGTTCAGTACTTGATTCGTAGTTCGTTCGCAACACTTTTCTGTTAGTTTGTTTTGTTTTCGCTTTCGTTATATTTTGATTTGGGTAATTTATGATAATTTTACTTGAGTGCGATTTTATGATTACCGTAATTAATATTCGCCACTTTAGCAGTTCGTTTAGCAAGGAATTTCTCTGTTGGTGTTGTTGTTGTTGCTGTTGCTTGTTGTTGTTGTTTCGGTTATGCGTTCACAGAGTGCGCTGTCTCGCTCTACGTTTAGAGCGCGCCCCCGAACTGCTGCACGGCTCCAATGCTGGCCTGGGGGCGAGGGTTGTTCGAAATGTTGGCCCTTGGGCGGCGGTGGCGGGGCTCTGGCATCGCAGCCGCCGATGGGGCTTTTAATTGAATGCAAATATTCATTTACCTGCAATGCACGCTGTCTGTCTCTGTCACTCGCAGACGAAAGCACACACGCACGCACGCACGCACACAAACGCTCGCTCACGCTTTGTTCATGGCCTTCACATATTTTATTGGGCACTTGCAACAACAACACTGACAAAGCCGCGAACAACAGCAACTGCGTGCTGCCACAATGTGTTTACCTCGCTGCTACTTTCGATATTGGCCTGCGGAAAAGGATTAGAGGGAAATACAAATACATATAGATTGGGTACATTAAATAGAGCTGTCAAACAGTTGGCAACTTTGCGACCAGATTCCATTTGCACTTCACGTTTCAGTTCCGTTTCGTTTCACGCCCGCTTTAACACATTTGCGACAAATTTATTGATGGCTTTTCAACCAAGGCAACTCACAGAAGTTCTTGCACCGCATGGAGGTCTCGCATACGGTGGCTAAGTAAATGGCATTCAGCAAAATGAACTAGTTCCAGTTCAGTAAATGTTAGGTGAAAATTTATCACATTTGGCATTTAACTGTGTGACTGGAACTAGTTCTAATATAAATTAGAGAAAGAATATAATTTTGAAATAGAGCTAGTTCGCAAATGAACTAATAACTTAATTTTTCAATTTGAATTATATTTCCAATTAAAACTTGTGCTATCTATTTCTAATTATAAATAACATTTGTAGCCGGAACTAGTTCAAAAATGAACTGATTATGAATTTTACCTCGACTGAAGATTGTATACTAAACCAGCTAACAAAACTTCGTTTTCTACTTTTAAGTGAAGGTCACACAGTAGGCTGGAACTAGTTCCCAAATGAACAGCTAATGGATTTGCTTGTTCTTTTTGTTGATTAAACGAGCGTCAGGCAATGCCCAATACTCTGAGCTGTCAACTCGGAATTACTGCTCTACCATTACAAACAATGTACGACTTAACCTCACTTTAGTCCAACATAACCATACCTAACCTCACTTGGTTTTTACAAACGTCCATTTGCCTAAAATAGCAATTTATTTGCCTGTCATATCCTATCAAAATGGAACTCTTATATAAGCTGTATAGGTTTTGTTTCGACTTTATTTGATTTTATTCGATTTATATATATATTTATGTGCATGCATTCATTTATTAGAGTCTATCAAGACGTAACCGGCTCACAGCTAAAAACAAAACTCTTTTCCATTTCTGGTCGAGCAATTTAAAAATCAATAAATCTCAATAGCTGGCGCTGCGTTGGCAAATGCATCAATTAATGCAGCTTGCTCAACTGCAAATGCCAAAAGAATGGCAAATACCTTATGCGCCAGTAAAGATGCCCAAAATGGGATTATCTGCCACTTGTCCAAATGCTGCCACACACACACAAACACACAGAGTGTGTGAGAGAGAGTGTGTGTGAGATAGAGAGCTTCGATTAGAGGAGAACAGAGCCACACACACACACACACACAGACACTTATTTCCGGCTATTTTGCGGAGTGCAGCTATGTGAAATAATTTCGAGTATCGATTTTAATTTTTCGTTCTCAAACGCAGCTCGAGTCGAAATCATCGTTTTGCTTGCCCCAAAAGAATAAAGTAAATCCGCAGCAAATGGACGCATACAATTTTCGGATGTGTGTTTGTGTCTGTGTGTGTGTGTGTGCCACGCCCACCTGCGCCTTCTGCACTGCACAAACAATCACAATAAGTGTGTGCACCCGTATTTGTATCTGTATCTGAGTCGTATTTGTATCGGCATCTGTAAATGTATCTATAGCCGTAGCTATTGCTTTTCCTATTACAGTAGTTGTTGTTGTTGTTGTTGTTGTTGTTGTGGCTGCTGTGTTGCCTGTATCTATATGCCAAGTTAGCATCTCGCTTCTAGCCGTTTGCCCAACATATTTGTTACACTTGCTGCTGCTGCTGCCGCTGCTGGCATTCGGCTTGGCCTGCGAGCTGTTGTTGTTCTGTGTATCTGACGCTTGTATCTCTCTAATCACAAAATCCCACCCATGATGATGTACAACAACAGCAACACCAATATTCAAAGTCATCGTGTAATATTGAAAAAAAAAAGGAAGAAAAACAAAAAAAAAGGCAGAGAGTGAGGGAGAGAGAGAGAGAGAGACAAACTGAGCGCACTAGCCAATGGCAGCCAGCAGGATGAGGCGCATGGGGCTGGCAGTTTTTGTGGCCAGACGTAACGAAAGCCATTGCCAAACAATTTCAAATCTAATCCGTTATTGTGGTCGAAAAAAGCTAGTGTGTGTGTGTGTGTGCAAGAAACGGCGTAGCGCACATCTAGAGGATTTTCATTTCAAATTAAATTTATGAGATGGCAGAAAAATTGAATTACAAAACGTGGCGTGAAGCCAGCGCCGACAAAACCAAGTAGCTCCAGCGACACCTCAAATGAACCGCAAGTTATGGATACACGCTACAAGATACAAATACATCCGCTAGATACACACACACACACACACGCACACATAAACGCGCCGCAATTGAAGACCGCAAGTGTATATCGAACGCAGCTATGCAACTAATTTTCCATTAATCAAACGCACACAGGGGGCGGCCAATGTGGGCGTGCCACATTAATTAACACACACTATACACACACACACACACACACAGACGCACACCATGAGCTTGCATATATTCGCATCGCGTCACTTGCTGCCACAGCTGTTGGCTAACTAACAGAGCTACAAGATACATTTGTATCTTTCGGATACATTTGTATCTCTTGCTCTGTACGCTTTATCATCATCAACATAACAAATGAAAATAATTTCACGTTCATTAAAGCCAACACAAAAAAAAAGCATATATACACATATAAAAATATACATGTACATATGTATGTGTATGGAATTTCTCATCGATTTCGATTGCCTGGAAATATTTCAACAGGCGTCAGCAACAGCAACGCCAAATATTTCTGTCATGGTAATCACATAATTGCCACAGCCACAGCATCTTCGACTGGCAGCAGCTAAAAATTGTTATGAATTCAATTGACAAGTGCTAAAAGGAATTACGTTAATTGAAATTTTGACGATTGTCAGCAAGAAAACTTGACAGCCAATCGAAATTGTTAACAGTGTTTTGCCATAACTCGAGCGGCTGATGAGTTAATTGATGAGCTGCGTCTCTGCTGTGCCTGAGCTGGTAGCAGCAGCTAACTTGGCTTGTTTCTGTCTCCCTTTATCTCGCTCATTCATCTATATAGTTTATCTGGACATTGCCATCGTTTATATCTCACTTTTCCTTTTCTGATTTTATCTATATCATAGAGCAGAGAAGCTCTTCTTGGTTTCAGCCATTTGGCTTCGGCTTTGGCATCGTTTTGGTCAACATTCCTGCCCCCCACTGCAACAACCGTTCCTGTCGTGTCGCGGTTTTTGGGCCCAGGCATATCTAAAGATTTAGTGGCCACAAGCACGAAGCGCTTCACTTGGCTAACTCCACCTAAGCTAGTCATGGCCATACCCCATGCCAGATACTCCATGCCCATTCCATTTGCCATTTCCACTCCCATGCCCGCCTCTGCTCGGCAAGCTGTCATTAATCTCTGCCTGCGCTGCGGCTACCAGTTCGCTGCACTCCAGCCAAACGGCAACCTACGCAAAAAATGCAGCGCGAAAAGAAGGCATGCTTCAAGTCCGCGTGATGATAGCCGAGTCGAGCTGAGCTGAGCTGAGCTGAGCTGAGCTGAGAAGAAGAAGCAGCAGCAGCAGCAGCAGCAGCAGCAGCAGAGCAGGCCTGCAGTTGATGCTGCATGAGGAGCTGCTGCTGCTGCTGCTGCTCCTTAAATTTTGTTTTGTAGTGCAAATCATGTTCACGCCCCCCGCCTCCAAAACAAAAAGACAGCAACAACAAGAAACCACAACAGCTAGTAGAAGCAGAAAATATGTTGCCAAATGCTACCAAACGGGTTCGAAGCAGGTTTATGTTTGTCTCTAATACCCTGTAGGCAAGTGGTGCAGGCGAGGTAGGACTGAACATGTGTTTGGCATAGAATTGAATATTGAATGGGATTAACATCAAGTGATTTAGATTTTATAAAAAATATTTTTTATATATAATTTTATATTTAGATTTTTTAAGAAAATGATTATTTTATACATTGTTTTTAATATATTAATTTATTATTATTATAATTATTATAAATTTATATTTCTATTTATTTATTGATTTTTTTCTTTATTTATTATTATTATTTTTATTATTATTATTATTATTATTATTATTATTATTATTATTATTATTTTTTTTTTATTTTTTTTTTTTATTTTTTTTTTTTTCTTTTCTTTTATTTTTTTCTTATCCATGCCACACTAAAGTCTTGTGGAATAATAAATATAGAATCCATATTGAATTGAATTGAAACTGCACTTGAGGGATAACAAATGATCATCTCATATGTAGAGCTTTAATCAAGCTCTACCCAGCTTAGCACTCACTTTCACAATCTCACCCAAAATATAGTACTTAGAGCTACATCTTTCATACCTCTAAATTGAACTCCCCAATATCAGTTTCATTCAATTTTCACTCCACACCCACAGGGTATCTGCTGTGTCCAGCTCTTTCAAGCTAGTTGCTTCTTCTTCTTGTATTTTGGCGAAGCCAGTTTTAGGCAGTCGTTTGAAACAGGTTTCCATGGCCAGCCCGCGGCGACTCCCTGCGAATCCCTTCAACTACCTCCACCTCCTTCTCTACCCCTCCTCTCCCATTCGGCTACCGATCTTGACTCGCTCTGTTGCAAATGCAATTAAAATTCGATTCTTATAATATTTACGAACATCGACGAAAATAAAACAATTAAATGACGTTCAAATGCTGATTGTTTATAAATAAATTGCTGTTTAATGAATGGGATGACTCTGTCGCTGTATGTGTGCGTGTGTTTGTGTGTGGCATGCAACACATTTTCTTGCCGCACATTTGCCACAAATGTCAAAAATAATCATCATGAGCAACACGGCATTTCATTTGACATCAGACGCGGGCCCCCAACCCACTCAGACCCCGAACGCCAACCTCCAACTCAACCCCCAAGCACCCATCTGCCATGCTCAACATAAACGCCCCACTTCTCAGCTGCTTTGCTGGCGATCCCCCCACACCTAACCAGCCTTACCCAAAACATTTTTATGTGTGGATTTTATTTCTTGAGCCGTCTGCTTGTTATTGCTTTTGGAGAGCGACGAACGATGAACGATGAACGACGAGCGACGGAGCGGGGGCACGGGGGGTCGTGGGCCCGGGCCGCCGGCTAAACATTTTTCGGAAAAAATGTTTTCAGTTTTTATGAGTGGGAAGTGCATGCCGCGGCGCTCGGCAAGCTGCAGCCGAAGCTGCAAGATCTTGGGGTGCCTCGCTCCCTGCCTACCGTCCGCCCGTCACGCCTTGCCTTGTCTTGCCTTGTCTTGCCTTGCTTTGCCTTGCCAGCTCTTCGTTCAGTTCATATAAAATATGTTTTTCCAATTAGCGTTTATTTGGTTTTTCATTTTCTGTTTTATGTTATGCCTGATAAACAACAACAGCAACAACAACAACAGCAATTAAACCAGCAGCAGGCGCTGCTGCCGCTGCCTAACGGCCCAGCACAACACAAACAAACTGTGAACTGTTCCAACGAAAGTGTCGTCGAAGTTCATTCTGTGGCATGTGGCAGGGGCAGCGCCAGAGGAGAGCAAACACACACACATGGCATACTGCGGGGAGGGAAAGAGAGGGGGCGGAGAGTGGGTTCACAACAAGCAGCTGCATTGATTTGAGGCCAGCTAATTGGCCAGAAGAAGCTGAGAAAAATGTGATTTGAATATGAAGAAGATGATGAAGACGACGAACAAGAACCAGATCAAGAAAACCTGTTCGAAATGAAATGGGTTTCCTAGAAAATTGTCAGATCATGTTAAAGATTCGTATCCGAGTCCATTTGAAATAGATCAGCAGATTATATCTGATAGAACTCTGTACAGCAGAGGGAATCTATAGACCTATATGAAGAATTTATTCAATATTGATCTATATGGATCAAAGCTGATCTACAAAATCTTAGATGAGCTTAAGCCAATACAATTTATGGATGAGCTATGCTTAGGAAACGAAGATATCTATATAAAATGAAAGAAAATCTGCTCAAATTAATAGAAATTCCCAGGAATATTTTTAGATGATATTAAAAATTCATATCTGAGTCTAAAGTTTCTGTCAATGCATAGGAAACTTTCAGCTGAATGAAGATCCCTGAATCAAATATAAACATATCAATTCATATACAAATATCACAAAAGATCATAAAATGTAAATGAAAATAAAAACTTTATGGAGAATTGAGCTAAACGCATTAAGGTTTCCGGAATGTTTTCGGAAACAAAAATTGTAAGATTAAATTGATTAGCTTGAGATAACAATCAGTTGGCTGAATGCATGGCCGGGAGTACGGAATGTAGCAAGACCCTCGACAATGCTCTACCATACATATGTGCGTTCATTACATGATCTCTCTCTCTCTCTCTCTCTCTCTCTCTCTCTCTCTCTCTCTCTCACTGCTGTTTCCTCTGTGGAACTGCACATAAATTAACGCCCCTGTCATATGCAGGCGCATTTCAAGGTCTTGCCACAGTCTGAAAGACAAACAACCTGAGAAAGGGGGTTTCGGTCCAGGGTAGGGGCCGGCATCAGGCCCCCATTGCATAAGGTAGCTGCAAGGGAGGCGGAGCAGCGAGAAGGTGGCGAGGGTCTTAAGTATAACCGCAGGCTGCCGCACGCACGCGTTTCGCATCGGAATGAGAATGGGAATCAGAGTTTGCCGCTTGGCTCTGTGGCTGTAGCTGTAGCTGTGGCTCGACTCGGGTTCGCGGGATCTCGAGCTGCATTCACTTTTTGTTTAAATATTTTGCGTGCCTTGAGATTTATGCGATCTTTGCTGGTTGTCGTTGTTCTTCTTATATCTCAACTACGTAAATGTATGTACAAACATGTGTATGTATGTATGTATGCATGTATAGCTGTATGTAATTCTCACTCCGCTCGCTGCTCTCGAATGCGAATGCCTCATCTACTGCGTGGCATTTATTTGTCTTGAAAGTTTTATTGCTTTTAAATTTATGAGTTCTTGTCGCATGTTCCCCACCAGCGCAGACCAATTCGTAATGAAGATTAACGTAATAATGATGACGCTGACGATGATGATGATGATGATGATGATGATCAGTAACAGCAGCAACAGCAGCAACAGCCAAGAGGGGCTGCTCTTCGCACATGTCACTGAAAAAGTGTTCACACCTCCGAAATTATGAAGCCAGCTCCTAGTCGCCCGACACATGTGGCCAAGCGGCCTCAACTGTTGATTGACTGATGGTACGATTCGGTTAGGTTAGGGTCCCATGATAATTTAATGCATTGGTTAACACCTTTGGCCATCAATGGTTATTAGCTACGAATCTGTAGATATTTTAAAGTTCTTGAAAATATTTCCCCAGTCTTTGTCTTTGTTTGGAAGAGTCGGCGAGAGGTCTGCCACATCTAAAATTTGAGCAAAATCTATGGAGGTTTTATGGTTCGCAAAAGTCCAAAGATGGAAATAAGTATTTAATATAATTTAAATGCAATTTCTGCATAGCTTTAGGTCTATTCAGGTAGTAGCACAGATCGGAAAACGTATTTTTCCCAAGTTTATCACTAAATAGCTCTGTAAGAGAGATTATTAAATACTTCACCTCGTTTCAGTCATTAGCTCATCTTACGTTTAACTAAATTTAATGCCATGACTTTTGGGAATTCACAGGAAATTTGTTTTCCGCGCAAAGAGAGATTAAAGTCAATTAATAATAAAAACCACAAACATTTCATTCGACAAATCCCACGAGGGCAGCTTAAATGGCATATGCGTATAATTCCCTGGGAAATCAAAAGTAAATAGATAAAATAAAAGGAGAAGAAGAAGAGCGCGATGAATAAGAAGAGCTCTTAAAAATAAATCCATTTCAAGGGAAAAGAAAACATCTTGTCAAGAGTCAAAGTTTACATTTGCAGACGGCCTTAAACAGGTTGAAGCGCAACGATAACTTATCAGAGCTAGGCACACACCCTTGCACACACACATACACACACACACACACATGGTAAGCGGCATGCAAAAAAAAATTTAACGGTTCTTACAAAGGGCCGCCCGCAGTTATGAGATTTTTTTGTTTCTTTTTCTTTTTTTTTTTTTTGGATTTTGGGCTCAAGGGTTTGGGTAAACGACTCGTGTCTGCTGCTCGGCTATAAGATTAAAATCTTTGAAGGCATTTCATAAATATGAAAAATGGTGACTACTAACTAAAAAGCTCAAACACAAGAACAACAACAACAAGAATAGCTGCAACAATAAAGCTTGATAACAGCCTGCTAAGGGGGGGCAGCTCAAGTTCGTCGTATGTGTGTGTGTGGGTGTGTGTGTGTGTATAAGGGTGGGATGATGTTGCTAAAAATGTTAATATTTATTGAAAGCATCAAAACTTCAAATTGCTTAAGAGAGCAAGAAAAAGACTGACAGCGAGTGAGAGAGAGAGTGGGAGAGAGGGAGGGGAGGGGTGGAGTGGGAGTGGGAGTGGAAGGTTTGTATATGGAGCAAACAAGCGTCTGCTGCTGCTTCTTCTTCTTCTTCTTGTGTTTTATTACAACAAAAGAGTGCACAAGATTAACAAAAGAAGCAGAGCTAGAGAAATGATGTAGTCGAATGCTGAATACCCTAACAGAAGTCTATATGGTCTATGGTCTATGGTCTATGATACCCTAACAGAAGTCTACATGGTCTATGGTCTATGGTCTATGGTCTATGGTCTATGGTCTATTGATCTATTGTCAAGAGAAGTATTGAACATATATCTGATATATGTAGATGTACATAGAGTTAATAATTGAGCATAGGTTAACGGCATCTATTTAAATTCCCTACTCAAAACTGATTCATCAACCTAGATGCGTTTGCTCTCACAAAACTGTGTTTCCCCATCTATCACATCAGGCTACAGCTCATGAATATATATACATATATTTATATAAATATATATGTACATATATTGTATATACACACATGCATCTGTAATCTCTCATCTGCCGTGACAGAATTATAATACCCAACGCAGGCGTAGCAAATAAGAAAGAAAGTGAATAAAGTACGCGCAGCATAATAAAAAGTTAAGCTTACGCACACAAACACACACGCACACACACAGACACACGCACATATATGATAAAAGAGCAATTTGTTATTTAATGAAACTGAAAATGAAATAAGTCGACAATGCTGCAGGAAAAAAGCAAAGCAAAGATACACACAGTGAGTCGAAGAAGTAACTGCCAGATGCAAAGATACATCAAGTGAAGAGAGCGAAGCGTAGATGCGAGATGAAAAGCATTAATACACAGCGCATGCAAATGGCCAATGCACACATACACACACACACACACACATATGTGTCTTATTTGTGTGTGTCTAGAAGAGAAACTGCTTTGACTTCTGTGCACAAGAAGAGATTGCAGGCCACATATTACTTAAGGTCCAGGGCAAAGCCTAAGCAGCGACTGTCTGGGATTTTCGTGCCATTGATTGCTATCAACAACAACAACAACAACAGCAACAGCAACAGCAGCAGCAGCATGGACTACAACAACAAACACACACGACTCGTAAAAGCCAAGGCAAGCATGAGCATAGCGCCCAAAATGTATTTGTATCTTTGACATTAAGCGAACAAAAAGTTGAGCTAATAAAGCAACAGCAGCCGACGCGCACCACCCAGTCGCACCACCACCCAACAGCACCACTCCCGCAGCCCATGCCCATTTGTTGTCCACATTTCTCTTATTGTTGTTTAAGCAGCGCTAAGTGAAAAAAGTTGTTTTGTCAAAACATTCGAACAATTTTTGGTGTTTTTTTTTTTCTCGTTTATGTGTGTGTGTGTGTGTTTTTTTTCCTGGGAAGGACGGCGGCAGGACACGTTATGGCGCGCCGTAATCCTGAGAAAAGCAGATACCGCAAATGCTTGCGACTTTCGGGGGTGGGCGTGGCATGGAAAGCCCTAATCGAGGAATTTAAGGCAAATTTAAGAAGTATGAAACACATTTGTACAACTTTTTAAAAGCTACAAAACAAAACAAAAATGAAAAAGTTGAGCTTCGTTTTAATGGAAATAGATTGGGATAATCCAATGAAGTTTCTTGGGTAGCGTTACGGAGCAACAAATGGAGCTGGTTCGAGTTTCAATGAGTCATAAATGATGACTGAAGTTATCAAAAGTTTACTTTCCCTAAAGATACGATTGATGTACAGAGAATATATCGAGCTAGACGTGGCATTACTCTGAAATACGTTGTATGTTATCGAAACCCGATAAATGTTGAATAGGCGCTACAATGAGTTCGATGTGTAGCGAATCTATTAAATTAAATAAGATGCTATTCAGGACAGTTTTCACTTTTCAAATGTTATCGATATCATTATCGATAGTGAACTACATGCCTTACAAATTATTGATTACTAGAATTATTGATCTATAGAAATTATATCCTGAATAAGAAGCTGTTTATGTTAATATAAGTTGCTTCAGAAGTTATCGATATCATTATCGATACTCTATTCACTCTATATGCAATATGCGTGAAGTATTCAATTATAAAAATGTATAAAAGTTATAGTTTATTTTTAAGATATTTATCTGGACTGATTTGGGTATATATAAAATAGATATTGAATCAAGTTAAGAGTGTTTTTAATGCACTATCGATATCGATAGATCAGCTATACCAATTGATGTCTTTGTTAAACAGTCGAAATCAGATAGAGTCCAAAGAGTTTCAGCAATTCCTAAAACACTCCACTAGCTAATCAACAAACATACGACTATCTGATATTGCCGTTATTTTCTCTCTGTTTTTTATAGGCAAATGTTTCCATAAATGTTATTCGAAGTGACATGCTTGACCCATTCTCATTCCCATTCCCACTCCCATTCCCATTCCCATTGTATTTGCATAGAAATTGTAGTTTTTAGCTGCACATGAGGCACATCCTAAATTTTGCTTAATTTCATTGTCGTTTTATCGTCTATTTATGTTCGATGCTTAGTTGGCTGTGCAGTAAGTCATGAAATCGATAGGCCATTTGATGAGTTGATTGCTTTGATTGCCTCGACTCGGCGATTCAAGAGCTGGCCCATCAAATGGCTCGACAGCTTGTTAAACTATAACAAGTAACGGAGGGAGAGCAACAGCAACAACAACAACAACAACAGCAACATACAATGAGGAAGAAACTTCAAAACATGGTTGCATCTGCTCGGCCCACACCAAATTTGATCGTGTCATGCACAAAAGATGTAAAAACGAATGAAAAACCTTTATTCAATCCAACAATCACAATGACAAGAGAATTCGCCCCCACACAAATCGCAGACACATTTGTCGCTTCAGCAGTCACCAAATCGAGCTACAGCCGAAGGAAATTGTGGGGAGAAACTGAGTCGTATGAGCCGGGCAGGCAAAGAAAGTAACGTTACGTACGTTGCGCTTCAGCGGCCGCTGTAACAAGCCATTTGCCCGAACTGCTTAGCTAAGCCCCTGTTACCCTGGCAAAGATCAACGGTAGACCGCCTGGTAGGGAAATAAAACCCGCAGCCGAGCCACACACAACGCGCTGCTTAAGCTGGCAAGTATCTGGGAATCTGGGATCGGGTCGCTCATTTCTTGTTGTTGTTTTTTTTTTTTTTTTTTTTTTTTTTTGGGTATCGTGTGTTGCGAGTGGCTCGTTAACGTCGGCTCTGCCCGAGTTTCGAGAGGTGTTAAAAACCCAAACATAGTTGAAATAAAACTGCTGCTGCTGCTGTTGCTGTTGCTGTTGCTGCTTTGATCAGCTTATCAGCTGAAGAGATTGTTCAAGGTTTTGCATTTCAAATGAGGCAACAGATCAGCTACATGGGGCATGCCCCAAAGCCAACGAGATAAGACCAAACGATAAACTTTGATGCCACACATTTGCATGCCAAACGAGTGGCTAAAACGAAGCCGATCTGGAACTAGTTAGTAATGATTTAGACAGACTATCTAGAAAAATAAAAAAAAAACTTAACAGCAAATTCCTAATTGAAGCTAATAAACAAATTAAAATACTAAAAGCTTTGTTTAAGGAAACTTAACAAGAGCAAATTCGTTTAGCAAAGGTATGAGAAAAAGTGTGGAAAAGATTTCCTCGATGAAGACAAATGAAGAAAGATTCTTGAAAATCTTAGCTATAATATAATCTCTAGATCTTTGAATTTGCTTCAAATACTTCACTTCATTCTCAGCTAAAATACGATCTAGATCTTTGGAGAAGGCAGAACTGGTTATTATATCAAACGAAGACCTGTATTGTGCTCAAATTATTTGCTATCCCTCAACTACATATACATATATACAACTTCATGACAACCTCAATGATTATTGAATTCCATCGCTTCATAACTTCCACTGCAGCAATCCCAACTTTGACTGCAAAATATCTCTCATTGAATCTCAGCAGCTGCTCGATTTATGCTCTACTATATAGTCAAAGTTTATTGGCACATCCATCAGCAGGACGCTGGCTGCAAAACGTTTTACACATCATAAAGGCGTCAAGAGTGCCATAATAATTATCAGACGCATATGACTCGTACCACAGCAGCAGACCAAGAGCAACAGAGTCATTCCAAATGGTCTGGGCAGTGGTGGGGGGCAAACGTGGGGAATTATTAAAAACACAGACCCGAAAACTTGCTCATAAAATGTGCTGCATGGCAAATAAAACAACTTTTCGAATGCGAGAGAGAGAAAAAAAAAACCAAGAGCAGAAAAGAGGAAAAACTATTACAAACAAAGTGCTTTGGTTCATGTCGAGGGCAGTCCGCACAAAGCCGCGCAACCCCCTGGCAAACACACATATTTATATATATAAAAGTATATATATATATATAGTTATGCCTATACATACACACGCGCTCCCTTCCTCCGCCTGGCACCCCGGCCAAACAGCTGGCACGGGTGTTGATTGGCATGTTCGGCTGACTCTCGTGTGGCACTTGCCAGCGCAATTAGGCGGCCATTGCACTTGTCTAGGGTCCACAGCCCCCACTCTAACACCCTCCCCCTCTCTCTCCCTCCCTCTCTCTCTCTGTGTCTATCTTCACATACATATTGTAGATATACTCTTCATATCCATTTCTCGGATTGCTGTTGAAAATTTGATGGGTCGACAAAAGAGCAGCAGCCGCAGCCACAGACAACGTTGCTTCTTCATTAGCAAATGCATTCTAATAAGTGTGGCACCAGCTCGGCCAGCCTCTCCACTACTGCTGCTACTTCCTCTTCTTCTTATTATTATTATTATTATGATTATTCATTTTCTGCAAGTGCTTCTTATGTTTCGTCAAGAGCTCAACTAACTAGGCCAGAAACTTGAATCTACATATAGTTTTCTTTTAAGATATTACATACAAAATCAAATAAAAAGCATCGACTAAAAATACTGTCAAGTATATATACTGACAGCTATAAGCATTTTTTTTCATGTTTAAGATTAAATTATGTAAAATACTACAAATATACCAAAAATACCAAAAGAAATACTCTGATCTGAACTAGCAAATTTTACTGCTTCTAGCTTAATCGTTATTAAAATATATACAAATGTTATTTAAGTATTTTTGGTATTTATTAATAAAATATAAAATACTGAAATTACTATAAATACTCTTTTGTATTTTTAATAAATAAAAAATACTGAAAATACTAGAAATGAATGCATATAATATCATACATGCTTATATATGTTGGTATTTCTAGTATTTAAATATTATATATATAATATAAGCATATTTATTGCAGATAGTATTGAGAGAATAACAGAGCTTTATCAAAAATACTAATAAATATTTTCAACACTTTATTTGGCAACTGAAAAACTTTTAAAGCTTACATACTTTTTGTTTGGTATTTTTCGCTTTTGGTATTTTTGCATGTAATTCGAACTGCAAATGAAACATTTTGTCAAGTTATTGAACTTCCGAGTCTGAATCTCAGTCAACAAAGCTGTGAATGGTGGAGAGGCAAATGCCAGCAGATGCTTATGTCAATATGTGAGGCGCACACACAGAGAAAGAGAAAGAGAGGGGGAGAGAGTGTGTGTGTGTGAGTGAGAGAGGCAGAGCGACATCTATTGCAATTTCTATTTGAGCTTGTGCTTAAGCATTTTATTTGCATTTTGCCTAGCAATGAATGAAAATTTGTACACACATGCAAATTGGCTGGCGCGAAAGAGAAAGAGGGTGAAGGAGAGAGGGAGAGCGAGAGAGAGGGAGAAGGAGATCAAGACAGATAGAGACGGCAGATAGAAGAGGTTGAGGCCGGGCATAAGGAACTCCAAGCTGACAGGCCAAAATGACAAACTGGCTGGCAGTGCGACGTTGCCAACGTGACAACGGCAACAATAATTGGCATAGCGCCAGCTATTCAGCTCCATTGATGAAAAGCGGCCGAGAGATACAGATGCAGCTATAGCTATAGCTATAGCCAGATACAAATACAGTGATACACAGATAGAGATAGAGATCCAGCGACGCAACTCATTCGGTTGCGTTTTAAATTTAGCTACATGAATTTCCGCCGCAACTTTTCTACTTTTTGGATTTTTATTTTCTTTAGTTTTATTTCATTTTCTCTCTTTCTCTCTCTCTCTCTCTCTTTCGCTGTCTCCTCTTATGTTTACCAAAATATATACATATATAAATAAAAGCAAATGAAGTGAAATATTTTGTCGACTTCCGCTCGTAATCACCAATTAGTAATGCCACACTGACAAATATGCCAACAAAAAGGAAAAGTTTTGAAAGCGTTTGACGCTGAGGACGGAGGACGGTGGGTGGAGAGTGGAGGGTGGAGGATGGAGGGCTGTGGACCTTTGATATATGATTTCTAATAAATTGCTGCGGCCCACAGCAACGTATCTTGCAAATGGGCCAACAGTTGGGTCACACTTGCAAGCGTTCGTCATTAGTCAAAGATACATTCAAATTCAGCAAGCATGGCTACACAGATACACAGATACATACGCTGTACAGCTGCAGATACTTAGATACTTAGCTACTTAGATACATTCGGCTGGGACTACTGCCGCAGCTTGCGCGCCTTCTCAAATCTAGCAAATCGAAGTGTATCCAATGGAACGCGCTGCGCCCTGGGGACCAATTTGCAGGCGACGCAATAAAAATCTATCTGTGTGAGAATGTATCTGTATCTGCCTTTGTGTGTGTGTGTGTGCGTGTATATTTGTATCATTTTGGCTGGCTTGAGAAAATGGCCAAAAAATTAAATAAAAATAGCTAAAATGGCCGCCGCCACAGGCCCTGGCACGCCTCCGCTCCGCCACGCCCTAACTCCTCTTCTATTGTCTTTGTTTTCTGTTTGGGCTATTTGCGTGCTTTCCGTTTGGCTGATTCTTTGGCTTCGCACGTTCTATTTTTTTTTCGTTTTTTCGCTTTTGGCATTGGGTTTGAGTTTAGCGGCTTTTGCGGCTTTTCGATTTTGGCCAATGAATGAAACGCGCCGCTGACCATTTGCCAATCAATCGATTCGATAGCCGCTAAAAACAGCTACAGCAGCAGCAACAACAACAACGAGTTCTTAAGCACAATGGCCTTCCCCCAAATACAAGACCCCGCCCCGCCCACAGCGCCCCTAGTTTGTTTGCTTTTTTTTTTCACTCTCTCCTTCTACTTCTTTCATTCGCATAGATCAAAGCGTTGCGAATGCAAAGCGCTTGAGAAATGCGTTCAAGTATGAGTGTGCGTATGTGTGTGTGTGTGTGTGTGTGTCAGGGTGTGCGTGTGTGTCTCATTTCTTTTGATTCTCGAGTGGGTGCGCAGAGGTGACGACTGTCTGAACTATAATACTTTTACCCGCCCCTCCACAGCAACTCGTTCCCCTCGCCCACTCACCCTCTCGCCCTCTCGCCCTCTCTCCTTCAGACAGTTTTCATTGGATTTTAATGCTCGCGCCACGGTTTCCAGCCGATGCGCTGGCATTGGAGGAGCATCAAGTGTTGCTCCAGTTGAGGTCGATGCATAATGCCTAACCTAACACCACTCGCCTTAATTTCCCGACCCCAAACGTGGCCAATAAAAATGTTTTACACAAATGAAACACAACTTGCGTGTTTTATAATTCGAATATTTAAATCTTTGGCTATTTATGATTTTTAGACATTTCTCTCTCCCTCTCTCTCTCTCTCTCTCTCTGTCTCTCTCTAGATATACATATATACTTATAATGGATGTTCAACATTTCCAGCATTTACTGTATAAACAAATTTGTTGGTGCCGAGTGATGGCTAATTGGCCGTGGATTGATTGCTCACTGATTGATGTCACAGTTATAACTAGCTGCGAGTCTTTAGTCTTTCACTGCTAAGTGCGTAGAATAAGTGACAGATCCAATTGCTTAGAGAAGTCTATTAACATTTTCATTTGTATACTCGCTCATGAGCCGCAATGGAGTACATTGGCTTTACTCCTTCCTGACTGACAAAGAGATCGGCATTGTAGATTCGGAATTTGTATCTATGCATCAATATCTATCTATCTATCCATCTAAGCATCAATATCATAGAGTAATTTGATTTTACAATTCATTCTATACTCCTATAAAATGTTGGGCTTGCTACCTGAGAGATTTTAATTGAGTTCTTAAGCAGGATGAGTGTCTCTATATACTAAATAGATTTATACCAAATAGAAGTCAAGTTCTTCAGCTAAAGGCTTTAGTCCAGATGCTCTTGCTAAACCAGGGGCAAATAGAACTCGTAGCTCCCGATTCTTTTTTTTTTTTTTTTTTTTTTTTATGTATGTAGACATTATCAATAGATATTTATCTACCTAGTTTCCATATATAATATTTCACAACTAATATTTCGCTTAAATTTCTCAACTTTTCCTCATTAGTTTACTTTTATTGTGCTTGAAATTGTTGTTTCATAAATTAAAATAATTAAGTGCATTTACTTTGCCCATTAAAAATTAATTACAGAAGCATTTTAATGAGAGAATGAAATTATTAAATTGCCGAAATCAATTGCTGCAAGTGACAAATCGCATGCCAGTCACACGCACACACACTTATACACACACACACACACGCTGGGAAGACGTTGTCGATACGCTTTGCTGTCTTTGCCAGCAGAAGCCGCAATGCCAAAAACTGAACGCAAATTTCTTGTAATGTCTTTGCGGTTGTTGTCAGTTGTTTGTAGCTTGATTGTTGTTGTTGTTGTTGTTGTTGTTGTTGCTGCTCCACGCATATTAATGAAAATCGTTTAAGTGCCTCTGTGGAGTGGGTGTAGCGGCTGTTGCCTGTAGTCTAGAGAAACGTAAAGTGTGTGTGTGTGTGTGTGTGTGTGTGTGTTTGTGTGAGGCATGCCGCATGCGGCACGCGCGCATAAATATCAGCAGACAACAAGCAGCAGCAACAGCAGCAGCAAAGCAATTGGCAATTCGGTTTGTAGCTGAAGAACACTCAATGAAAATTAAAGCAATTTCCTGTGCCAATTTTAAAAAGAAGAAACTAAATGAAAATAAAATGACAGCGACAGAGACAGAGATGCCAACAGCGGCAGGGAGAAAGAGACAGAGAGAGAGGGAGAGAGGGAGAGAGCAGTACGCAAAATCAACAAGAAGAAGAAATGCACGAATTTGTCAACTGGGAAGCCGCCATTCATAGATATTTAATTAGCAAACAGAGTGTGATAGACAGATAGAGAGAGAGAGAGAAAGAGAGAGAGTGAGAGCGAGAGGGCGAGAGGGAGATGGCAATGTAAATTGGCAATAATCTGAAAGGCAGTGCACTGCAGTCCCTGGCGACGTCGAGAGGCAACAAAGTAAATGAAGATGAGCACTTCCTGCAACAAAAGCGACAACAACAGCAACAACAACAACAAGCAGAAACAGCCGCCGCAGCATCCACAGAGCAAGCCAGCGAGACAGAGGGAGAGAGGTAGACAGCGAGCGTGTGAGTGAGCGAGAGGAGCAGGGAGTGAGCGAGCGAGCAGGCAAAGGCAGCTAAAGATACGAGCACATTTTTAATCGAGTGCAACATCATGAATGGCAGAAGCCGCCGTCAGTTTTGTTTGTTTGCACAGAGTGTATGTGTGTGTGTGTGTGTGTGTGTGTGTGTGTGTGTGTATCTTTTATACGAATGAGTTAAATGCTACGCTCGAGTTGAGTGAGTGATGCATCCCAGGGCGCATCCGTAAGATAAACAGGCGCAGCACGCAACGTTTAACTTTTAATTTGCAGCTGCACAGTTCAATGTGTGTGTGTGTGTGTGTGTGTGTATGTGCGTGTCTTATGCTCCATTGTGGGTGCCTTACACCACCGCACACCGCACACAAAGGTCATGGACATGCGACGTTGCACAAATTTAATGCTTAAAATCATTAAGAAACATTTCGCAGTTACGTGCAAAATATATAGAAAGAAGAAGAACAAGATGAACAAGAAGACAACATGGGCAAAGAACAGCAAACATAGTTTAAACATAAAATACCCTAGAAGACATAGACAATTAGATAGATATAGAAAAATATCATTATATTGTATATACATATTTTATAATGATAATATTATTTTATCTGCATAAACAAATCAATTTTTATGAATTGTAGAATTGCCTCTATGTTTCCTTAAATCTTATAAAATATATTTTTCTTTATATACTTTATTTTCGTTAAGAATTTTATCTTTTACTTGAATTTAATTTTTTAAATTTATTTATTTACAGAATTTGTTGAATTTATTTATTTATAGAATTTGTTTAATTTATTAATTTATTGAATTACTTCAGCTCTTCAATAATGTATACAAGTCTTTAATAAATGAAATCCTAAGTGTTTACTAATTATCTAAGATATTGAAAAAAATAGACTCAAATATATTTTTATTTATATTTTTTTTTTTAATATTGAAAAAACAGACTCAAATATATTTTTATTTTTATATTTAATTTCATTATATATATATTTTTTTTTATATATTGAAAAAATACAGACTCGAATATATTTTTATTATTATTTTTTAAATATTGAAAAACAGACTCGAATATATTTTTATTAATTTTTTAAACTTATATATAATCAAACTCAAGCGAAGAACACTCCATCTCTCCCTCTCTCTCTCGCACTGTTTCTGTCTCTTGCACACTCTCTCTCTCTCTCTATTGGTATTACATTGCGCAGCTCAAGTGCATCATACCCGCTGCAAACGGTTTGATTTGATTATGAAACAGGAAGCAGCAGGAGCTGTTTTTCTGGGCGCGTCGCCAGTTTGTCTGCCAGAAGTTGTTGTTGCGCCCACGGGCCCAAAAAACACATCAACAACAACAGCAACAACAAGCAACGAACAACTCAAAAATAATGCAGAGAATTGTGTTCAATTAAGCGCACTAGATGACAAAACTTTTACAGTTGCCTGAGAAGTGTATAATGAACATAGAGAGAGACTGAGAGTGAGACAAAGAAAGAGAGATAGTCAATTAAATGAAGAGATTTTGGAGTTGGCACTTAGTTAGATCACAAATTTGGGAAGTCTTACAGATTCAGATTCAGACTACTTAAAAGGGGCAGTCAAAACTCTATCTATCTCTTTCCCTATCTCTACTCAATTCGAGTTGAAATGTTAATAAATTTGAAATATTTCTAAATGTTTCTATAATTTCCAAGTCTAATCAATTAGTTAATGCATGATTTACTTCAATGCTTATCTGCAGCTCTTCTTCAATTCCCATCAATAGATTAATTATAATTATTTTCATGTTTTATTGCCCATGGCTTGAGTGCTGCTTTATAGCTATTTTAATATTCTTTTTATTATTTTTCACAAAATATTTATTAGTTGTTTTTTTTTCTTTTTTTTTTTCTTTTTGTTCTTGGGTCTATGGCCTCTTGAAGTGCGTGTGCTTATCTTAAACTGAAAGCTTGTTAGAGATTAAGAGCGCTGTCTGTGAGCAGCTTCAGAGTATCTTTTGCCTTCAAGTTTATCATAGAACGCAAATACAAAGGGAGAAGGGGAGAGTGTGTGATAGAGACAGATCACTCTCAAGAACTGGGCCAGCCGTTGTCTTGGCGAGCAATTCGATTGAAGAATTTGCATTCAGTTGAATATCAACCGAATGACACTTCATATCCATGCGATTGCAAATGTGTGTGTGTATGTGTGCGCAGACACTTCTGGCTACTATTTGGCATAAGGAGGCCAAGCGGAAGACCTCGAGCTGAACAATTTCAAAATGATTTAACTTGCCCAACACTTAAGCAGCTCTCTCATAAAAAGCTAAAGAGAGAGAGAGAGAGAGAGAGAGAGACAGAGAGAGAGAGAGATAGATGTATGAAAACAAAGTCAAATCGAATGCGAAATGAATGTGCGTGGCCCGCAGCAACAGATTGGATGATTGCTGATGGGAGGGTGGAAGAGTGGAGGGATGGCGGGGCTGGTGTCCAAGGGGAACCACTGACTTGACTTGGCTCGTCTGGGTTACACATATTTTCTTCTTCAAAAATAAAACTATATCAATTTGGGGTATGCACGAGCTGCTTGCTCTACGCAATTGAAGCCAATTGAAGCTAATCATTTGCTATTTAAATACGGGACGACAGTCCACTGCACAGATACAGATACAGAAATGAAAGCTACAGATATAGATATATGGATATAGATACGGATACAAATGCAGTCAAGCTTAAACAATGCACAAAAACGAAAAACATAAAAAGTTCAACTTGCAATTGCCCAAAAATACAATCAAGACAAAAGAGCAGAGGCAGTGGATGAGTGAGGGAGTGGGAGAGGGAGGCTGAGGGGGGTAGCGTGGAGCACCCACATAAGAGTGCAACGTGCTCAACAATCACAACAATAACAAGCGTCGAGCTCTTTGTTTTTGTTTTTGTTTTTATCTCCCCTACACACTTCAGCCTAACGAGAGGAAGTGAGAGAAATGCGAGCGCCCTTTGTGGCTGATCTGGCTGTAGGTGTTGTGAATTGCCAGGCACTTGTGCCAGTGTTGCAAATGCTCAGAATGAGAGTCCCTGAGCAGGCATGAGTGCTCGAGTCGAGACTGCCTGACTAGCAGTTACCACGTACGTAGCAAAGAGTTGATATTTCACAACTGAGGGAGAAAAGGACGAGATAACAGAGAGAGAGAGAGAGAGAGAGAGAGAGAGAGAGAGAGAGAGAGAGAAAGAGAGAGACAGTTTGGCATTGTGAAAGGCAGCAAATATCTATGATAATAAAATCGATAACATTATAGTCAAGTATCGATAGTTGATCAAATTCAATTTATCGATTTTATTCTAGCGATTGCATTCATAATATATACATGTATATTCATATAAGCGCATGCACTTTAATTATGAATAGAATTTGCCAAAGCTGGAACAATTACTCCTCAACTGTTTTCCAACACTGTTTGCTGACCCTTGGGCCAAACGTTGATTTCCTCTTGACTGGCTTGGCATTTTATTTGGGTTATACTATTCCGTTGGCCATTGCCAAAAACATTTCACATTCTATGCAGTTGACCCCATTTTGATGCAAGTCAAAAAGCGGCCACGCCCCCACCCTAGCCCCCGGCAGAAGCAGCCAGCAGCCACAAAGTATGCATGGAACGGGGCCAAACGTTAAATTATATTTTATGTGCAAATTATTTAAGTTTGTGCGCAAGTTTTTGGCAAAATAGGAACATTAAGAGAAGATATATACACACATACACATACACATTTACACATACATGTTCATACATATAGAGCAGTCATTATTTGAATGAGCATTTTGCATAGTTTCTTGGCCAACGGCCATCAATGCCAAACAAAGCCATTAACATAAGCAAGGACAATGCATCAGCGACAAGGGAAAGAGAGAGTGAAAGAGAGAGCGAGTCTGTATGTGTGTGTGTGTGTGTGTAGGAGAAAGAGTTGAAAAGTTTGAGTTCGAGCTAGGATGTCATTTGGCAATTGGCATTTGGCGTTGATTTTTTTTTTTTTCTTTTTCTTTCAATTGAAGTAAGAAAAGTGGGCGTCGCCACGCGCTCAGCATGCATTGATGCGTTTGCATTTTCTATAATAATGTTTTTTCTGTTCTTTACAGTTTTTTTTTCTTCAATTCTTTTTTTTTTTATTTGGTTTTGTTCATGCGAAAAGTTTTCAATTGCTCTGGCGTCACTTTTTGATTGCTTTGATGTGTTTTTCTCGCACATTTCCCAAGCCTCAATTCATGACAAAAGTTTGCGCCGAGCCAAGGATGCCAAAGGATGTGCAGCAGGACACAAAAGCTGAGCGCAACTTTCGCTTTGATTTTCAAATATCACACACACACACACACACACACACACTCATGCATACATTCATACATATTTTTTATATGTATACAGATTTATATAGCTAAAGAGATGTGTGCAGTTTTGCATAGAACTATCTTATACTCTGTCTCTCTCTCTCTCTCTTTCTCTATTTGTAGGTAGGAAACACTTTGATTGGCTTGGCAGAAAAATGAAAGTTTTTTATATTTGCCAAACACAATTTTCGCAATTTTCTTTTACTAAGTTCAATAATAATGTCGTAATTTGCTCAAAATTTATAAATAATTGAGCCGTTTTTTTTTTTTTAAATTATTTATTTTTAGTTATTTACTTTGCTTCAACTCAAACTCTAATTTAAAATAATAAAATAAAAACCTAATCAAAAGCTTAAAGTGCCTTGGAATTTAAAGCTGCTTGAGCTTTGATTTATTTCATATTTGTTTTATATTTTGTTCTCAAAAAGGAAGCAAGTATATTGGTTTTTAATGCAAACTAATTGAAGTATGGAATATTTAATCGGGCTTAGCCTGAACCGATCAAATATCGATATTTTCTCGATACGCCCACGCTGAATGAGTGTCTGGCAGTCGGTAAAACCCAACAAATATAGTATTTGTTTATTTCCTAGTTGGCAAATTGTGGTGCTCGCGGCCGTGGACTCTTTACTATCCATATATATATATATATTGGTTATATATTGTATTATATATGTATATATATTTATTTGTATATATATTTTAAATACTATTTTCCTTTCTATATGCATTTGTTGGCCGGAAAATGTGTGCGTCTGTACGGAAATTGCATTTTTTCTATTTTATTTCGCCCAAGCAATTCAAAGTTCAGTTTTTTCTTTTTTTTTTGCCTGTTGGGAAGTTTTTCCTATCTGTTTTTGTTTTTGTTATTTGCCAGTTTTTCGTTTTTTTATTATTTTTTTATTTATTTATTTATTTTATTTTTTTTTTCATTTTCAGTTTGGCTTTTCTTTCTCGCTCGTTTTTTATATTATTTTGCTCGCTGCGAAAGCGCATTATCCTGGCCGCCATTGGGGGCAAGTTTAAATGGTTTAAAGTGCTTATAATGCAAATATTAAAATGGCTAAAGGGACGCGGCAAAAGTTAAGCTGCCAAAGTGTAAGAAAGTTAAGTGCAGTCGTAGGCGGACGGACGGACGGACAGCGCTTTGGCAATAGTTGCATATTAGTTGCAAGTGCTGCATGAAGTAGCGAGGCAAACGCAACAACAACAACAGCATCGAAGGGCGTTGAGCTGAACTTAACGGGCAATAAAACGAAAATATTTGCCATCATTGGCCATTGAATTGAGCTGAGCTGTCAGACAACGCCGCGTTGCATGCAACATTGTCACATAATCTAACGTAATCTAACGCATTCAATTGCCACACAAAGCAAACAATACTTGTTCGCAATACAATACTAGATTCGCATTTCAGCCTTAACTAGCTGTGCGCCTTAATGCAATTCTATAGAAAATCCAGCAACTGTTTTCTCCTTACGATGAGCTCAAGTCTCTTATGCGAATACAAAACTTGATGTCGTTCATATTGTACGAAGCAGCAGAATATTATTTTATTCTTAAAGTTGAGATGAGGTTTGAGGAATGTTAAGGTTAGTTAACTAAGTAGAAGAAAAGGAATGAGTTCTCGATCTGGTTTCATCTGTCTGTCAGCGTTAGTATTCCAACTGCAGATTCTTCAATATAATATTATATAGATACCAGATAATCTAGGACTCTCTCCACTTCGATCAAAAATCGATAACAAAACTATCGATTTTGCTTAAAGTTTGCATAGAGACTTCTATTCCTTGTCTTTCTCTCTTTTCTCTTCCTCTATCTCTATCTGTACTTCACTCTCCCACTCTCTGCCATTACCTTCTTAAACCTCTCGCTTTCCACAGTTTCTCTTTCTCTAGTCTTTTTCATTACCTCTTCTATATCTCAGTTTTTCTCTCTCTCTCTCTCTCTCTCACTCTTCTCTCTATCTCTCTTATCCCCTCACTTTTCTATTTAACTCTTCCATTCTCTTCCTCTTTCTCTTTCTCCCTTTTATATTTCTCTCCTTACACTCAGCGTACTCTATTATCTTTCCCGATTATCTGCTAGTCGCACATCTCGCTCTCTCTTTCGCTCTCTTTGCTCAGACAAACACACGCCACACACTTTTAACTGAAATTCTATCAAAATCTCAGCTCTTCTATTCCACTTATCTTGTACCACCGCCTAAGCAATCAACAAATATTAAAAGCTGCTATCCCTTCGATACCTTCAAACACCTTTAATTGAAGTGAAGCAAAGTTTCTTGATATTTTGTAACAATTACATGTCTTACATTGTTCTTAAGCTGTGCCACATATTATTTATTGTGTTCTTATGGACTCTTTTTAATTGAAGTTTTAATGGCCTGGGCACAATTGATAAATGACAACAGCGCCAGGCAGGACAAACACACGTGTCCACAATGCAAGCAAAGGTAGAGCCAGCAAACAAATAGAGAAAGTAACACACAGAGAGAGAGAGAGGCGAGAGGGGAGAGGGCAGGGATAAACTTTAATCTATAAATTGAAATTCCCTACATAAAAGCCGAACATTTCTTTTAATTGCCGCACAGGCTGACTGACGACTTGTGTTTACATTGCGCCCTGGCCAAAAAGGGAGCGCAGATAGTCAGGGGCTAGAGCCAGAGCCTGGGACAGGGACAGGACCAGGGCCAGGTAGAACTTGGGCAACGATTTGTTGCCTATGGGCGACGAATTTGTTTGCCTGTCAAATAAAACAAGACGCATCAAATTATTTCAAATTTATCGCACAGCGAGAAAGAGACAGGCAGAAGGCGAGGGTGAGGGAGCGGGAGCGGGAGCGGGAGAGAGCAGCGCGCATATCCTGTGACAGACGGGACGAGACCCTTCGGGCGAGCTCAGCTCGAAGCAGAGGCAGCTGGTCACATGGCCACAGGAAACAACCACCCGGCGGAGATAGAGACAGCGACAGAGACAGAGACAGATATAGAGAGAGATATATAGATAGATATAGTAAAGAAACGGAATAAACTCTCGCTCTATATCACCCTCTCCCCCTCCCCTCTCTTGCTCTATCTGTCTCTCTGTCACACACTCTCAGGTAGCTCTCACTGCTTGTTGTTCACATTTGCCACAGATTTGCACCGCAAAATGACAACCAAAATGGGCAACAATAACGATTAATGACCAGACCAAAGACCGTAGTCATGTATCTATCTATCCATCCATCTATCTATCTAGCTATCCACTGGGCGCTGTGAGTGTTTTTGCTATTTGTTTGACTGGCTGCCAAATCAAAATTATATTTTGACACGCAGCAGCAGCAGCAGCAGCAGTGAATGAGTAAAACTTGCAATTAGCTGGCCCAGATGATAGCAGTAGCTGCCACAGCCGCAGACACTGATGAGTGCTGCACATGCCACAGCCACGGCCACAACTATAGAAACAGTAACAATAACACACACAAACACACACACACACACACACACACACAAAAGAAATAAACAGAAAAGAGTACTATAGAAAGATACCCACGTACTTTATGGGTTTTTCTTCGCTCTCCGGGTTTGCTTTTTTTCAATTGTGGGTTAATAGCACTTTAAACTCGACTTCGCACAGGAAGCGGCTCCCATGTATCTCACAGCTACTATCTAAGGTTGTTTTTCTTTTTTTTTATTCTCTCTATTTGCTGTTTTCATTTTGATTTTATTTTCGGTTTGTCTTTGTCTTTGATTAATATTTGGCACGCAACAATGCAATTTGGCCGGCTTCGTTTTTTTTTTTTTTTTTTGGACAGCAAATTATAAGCGAGCATTGCCAGCGCCAAAACTGCGAATCATTGAAATACCCTATATATTTAGTTGTGCCCGAAAGCTTAAATGGTACAGCTGCTATAAAGGTGTATGGTAAATCTCCATCTCTTATAACTCCATAACTATATCTCTTCTTCACTCATTACAGCTCTTGAGCTCTTCCAAGTTTTGAAGGTTCAGTAATCTTGATCTATAAAATAATTGCCTCAACTAGATCAATATAATAATATATTAACATTTCACATAGACTTCTTCATTTTTCCCAGTCTAACGAAGGGCTTATCGAGTTTTACAAGACATTTACCTAGGTATATCTCTAATAGAGATTCTCTAGATCTAATAGAATAGAGATAGAGATTCTTTATCTTCTATGATCTAAGAGAATAGAGATAGAGATTCACTATCTTCTATGTCTCTCGGTAGGTCTTCAAGGGGTCTCCAAGATTTACAAAACCAGATTTATGATATAGTTGCTTTCCAGGAAAATATGTTACTCATTTATTCAGTTTGGCTAATGATAAACCTGACTATAAAGCATTCTTATCTATATATTTTTCTATGCTGCTTCTTCTTTTTCTTCAAAACAAGGCATCAGTTATACAGTTTCAGGATATAGTTACCTTATGCAAATCAAACATTCAGATTTTATTGCTAGTTAAACTCAAGTTAAGCCAAACTATTTCCGATTCCTATCTATATAGAGCCTTATCTGTCTATAGTCCCACACAGCTCGTCTTTACTTTTGACCTTCAAGCCGCACGATGAATCAACCCATTCAAAACTCTGCTGACTAAGCAGCCATTGTGAATGCTGTGAATTGTCTTAAATTTGTTTGCCGTTTCCAACAATTGCCGATTCCATGTCATAGGCTGCATTCGCAGGAATCTTGGCATTTATGAGTCAGTGTGTGGGGCGTGTCGCATAAATCAAAATCAAAATGAAAATGAAAACGAAAACGAAGCACAGAAAAAAGGGGTCTCAAGAGAAAAAAAAAAAGGTGTAGAGCGCTTAAAATGCAATTTAGTCAATGCAATTAAGAGAGGGAGACAGAGAGCGAGAGACAGAGAGAGAGGGAGATATATGTATGTATAAAAATGCTGGACAGTGGGAACAGTTTGTCTGCCTGGGCAGTAAAAGCAACATTTTAGTTCTTGTGCTTTTTTGCTGCTCGCTCTCTGTATAGCTTTTGGCCACGCCCACAAAAAAAAGAAGGAACACAAAAAACAAGCGCCGACTGATTTCTATCAACTAACCAAGCGTAACGCAGACAAACACTTCCTAAATCACTTGAGTCGTTCCAAATGTGCCCTCGCTCCTCCATACAAAACACCCTCATTCAGTTGACTCTGTCGCTATCGCTGCCTCCCTCACTCAGTGTCTCGCTTTCTCATTCTATCTAACTGTCTGTAGCAAAGAAAAACGTTTCCTGCGCACATAAAACATAAATTATTTAACCAAGACAACGACAACAATGGCATAGAAATATATTTTATATGGCTTTTCGTTTCATTTTTTTTTTTTTTTTTTCGGGGGGCTGCTCGCTCGATAGGGGGCGGCTGGGCTGGATGGGTGGCTGTGTGTATGTGTGTGTGTGTGTGTATCAGTCTTATCAGCGTCGAGCATAAAAATTATGAAACACTTTCGCTCATTGACTTCATTAAATTATTTTGTATTTATTTTGTGTCGTCTCGCTGGAACATTTGAAACACCTTTTTCATACCCATTATCGGGATGTGCAAAGGAGTATATTGGTTTTATTGTGCTACTCTTGAAATTTACGATACGTGCTCTATAAATGCTCTTTGTTTATTGTTAAATATTTTGTATATTTGAGCTTTATTTCTTTCAAGATTGAAGCTGAAGGCCAATACTATATAATTTTTTGATGGAGATCATAAAGTACTTAAGATAAGTGGGTTATGGATGTATTTGGAAGGTGTGTAAAAACTCTGAATAGTAGCTATATCTAGTCTATATCTAGGACATGACTAAAGTCACAGACTCTGCAGCTTGAGAGCTACAGCTTCAGATTGAATGGACTGGAGATCTCTATCTCTCTCTCTCTACCTCTCTCTCTCTCTATCTCTCTCTCTCTCTCTCTCGCTCTCATCTTCATCTTCATCTTGGGATCTACCAAAAGTCCTTCAGCGTAAATGAGTATCGGGCAGTCTATAGCACCCTCTTTGCCCCAGCACTCGCTTTGCGTCTCATTTTTCGCACTCGAACCCTCAATTGAGCATTGGCATCTGCATTTTCGTATGATGTAAGCTCGGGTTACGCTCCGAAACAATACAATACCAAAAGAAATATATCAAATTCTTGGCCAAGCATTCTGCGTCTTGGCAATTTGACACCATTATTTCGTTGGCTTGGGCCAGAGTAGAGAGCAGGGCGAAATTAATTGATTCGCTTTGGCTTTTTGGCTGGCAATTGCGGTCAGGTGATGGCATGGCTCGATTCGAATTGAGAAAACATTTCATCAAGTGCTTTCGACGGCTCGCCTTGGTCAATCTATTAAATGTGACTTTTCTAGGGCCAACTTTTGCCGCCTTCCGCTCTCCCTTCCTACCTCCCTCCCGCCCTCTCTCTTTTACTCTGTTGCTGTCTCGTTTTCAATTCAATCAAACTTGGCAGGAAAAACTTTACGACACACTCATAAGGCAAACTCGGCGAGGGCAAAAAGAGAAAGAAGTGAAGTAAGGAAATGAAAAACGTGCGGCATATGAAGAAGTAGAAGAAGAAGCAGGAGTAGGGACACCAGAAGTAGCAGAGCAAGACGCAGGCGCCACGTACTATAGACCAAAAAAAACAAAAAAAAAAAAGCAAAAGGAACCAAACGCTTTGCATAGAAAATGCGCACGAGAGGGACAAAGCTGTGGAGGAGTGAGTGAGCAGGAGGAGGCAGAAAGAGGGTGGAGTAGGTGGGCTCGCTCTGGTTGGGTTCGCTGTTTCGGCGGCACCGACAGGAATAATAAATATTCAGTTTAAGTAAATGGGCTTTTATCGCACATCTCTGGGGTGCCATAATTTGCCATTTTTGCCTGGCAGTCTGCGCGCTTTTCTTGCGTTTCCTTCGCTTCTTTCCAAGAGGTTTTCCTTTTGGCTTCACTTCTTTTTTTTCGGGCGCCACACACTTGCAATTTGGCTGGGAGGCAAAATGTATGTAATTGATTCAACAAACGGCGCAAAGGTGCCAAGAAACAAAGCGAAAACTTGGCGACGCCAAGCAAAACGAAAAAAAAAGCAAAGAAAAAAATAAACAAAAAATAAAAAATTTATATATACTTCGGGGGCAACAACAATTATACGCATAATATATTTTCACCATAAATGTGTGTGTTTGTGTGTGTGTGTGTGTGTGTGTGTGTAAAGGCCTTTGACTGGGTCTCGGTTTCCAAGTTTGGCTTTTAATGCAAAAAATTACAGTTCAAATGATAAACAAAGTGCGATATCAAAGCAGAGAAGCTTAGACTAAAGGATACCCTGTAAGTAATATGAAAAAAAAATTAAGTTTCTATGATTCCTGAATGAAACTAAATATTCTATTAAAAATACATAAATCATTTCAGGCCCAACAAAATCTTCTGTTCACTCTATCTGCATCAAATTGCATTAATTAATATCAATCAATATTAAACTCCAACTATTTTAGTCAAGCATCATCAATCTATATCAATATACGACAATCATCATTAATCTGTATCAAATTGCATCAATTTGCAGCAATCTCTAACAATTTGCATCAATCATCATCAATCTGTGAAAGTCTTACATCTGTATCTGCAAAAATCTGCATCAAACTCTATCAATCTGCATAAGTCTACGAAAAGGTATTAGTTGCTATCAATCTACATCAATCTGTAACAATCTGCATCAATTTGCATCAATCTGCATCAGTCTTTAAAAAGTTCTATATCAATCTGCATGAATTTACATCAATCTTGATAAATTTCTATATCAATCTACATCAATTTGCATCAATATCTATATCAATATGCATCAATATAAATAAAATTCTATTTGTCTGTCTTCTAGCAATTTTCATCAATATGCATCAATCTTAATAAAGTTCTATAACAATCTGCATCAACCTGCATCAATCTTGATAAAGTTCTATATCAATCTACATCAATATCTATATCAATCTGCAGCACTCTGCATCAATCTGCATCCCCCTGTATTACCCTGCATCAATCTGCATCAATCTACATCAATTTGCATGTCTATTTCCATCATTTCCAACTTCTTCACACATTTACAGGGTATCCGCAAAGCAAAGTCATGCTCACGCTTTGCCGACCCTTGTCTCTCCGTTCCTCCTGCTGCCCGTTCGTCTGGGTCATAAAATAAGAGAGAGAATTTTCTTCAATTTCTTTTTTTTTTTTTTTTGCGGCGGCAGCGGCAAATCACTTCAGCGCCTGGCAGCAACAATTTAGCTCATTTATTTTTATACATTTTAAGAAACAATAAACCGACGGCCCATAAAACACGCAGTTACAAAATGAAAATGATTTAAGACAATGGCCAGGCGAGGCCAAGGCATGACTCCTCCCTCCCTACTCCATTCTCCTCTCTCCCTCTCAGTCTCCTCCCCCCCCTCCACCACGACCTCGACCTCGACACATGAATTATACGTATTTGGGCAAAAAGTTTAACATTATAATTGCAACGTTTTATGATGCCAGCGCGAGTTCTATGTGATTTACGGCAAGTTCTCCATATATTTCAAGCGCGACCCTTGCGCAATTGACAACCAAAGCAATTAAATGGCAAAACTCTTGAATGAAAGCAAACGAAAGAAGGTAAGCCGAGACAGGTGTGTGCATGGCTTTGACTAGCTCTAATTGCTTCATACGAGAGACAAAACAGTGAGACAGAGTTCTCTATAAGCGCTATCATATCAACTTTTAACGAGCTCGCAAAACCGTAAACTAAATATCGAACTGCACAAATGGGGCAAAGCTTTTGATGGCAAAGTTAAGCTGAAGCACAAAGGACGAAAGGCAGAAAAGAGAGGCAGATTGGAGAATCGAGATGGAATTTTAAAGATTCTATTACTAAAGAACTAAACTAAGAGAATAGCTTGCAATATGTTAAAGATGAGTTATCATGAGAGAGATAGATGTGGGCTAGAGTTAAGGTAGAGTTGAGTTAGAGCTGAAAAAAAAGATGATTTGAGCTAGACTTGAGCTAGGGTTTATAATGAAAGATAAAAATAAACATTGAGCTAGACTTAAGCTAAAATTGAGGTATAGAATATAAGGAAAAATATAGATAATAATTGAGCTAGGCTTAAGCAAGACTTGAAGTGGAGTATATAAGGAAAGATAGAGATAGGTAGAGTAAAGGATAGACAAATATGAAGTACTAAATAAACTCTAGCTCAACAAGTTGAATCTAATTAGTATATATGTATACGAAAACGTATTCCGGAGGACAATGGACAACTTAGGAATAGAATGTCTGAAAGCAAGTGAACATGGATGGTATAAAATGTAGCCCATATTGACGAAGGTGAGAATAAATGGATTTATTCGGTATGGTATGGTAAGGTTTAGATTGATGTTCATAATTGAAGCGAAAACTCATAGGGTATACTTATAAAAAATGAGATTTATTTCAAAGAAAGAGTCCATAGAAGACGGAATAAAAATTAAAAAAAAAAAAAAAATATATATATATATATATATATATATATATATATATATATAATATAATTTACAAAATACATTAGAATCCGCTCTCTCTCTCTCTCTCTCTCTCTCTCTCTCTCTGTCCCTCTCGCTCTCTCTCTCTTTTTTTCACCACTCTCTTTCACTTGTCTATTGAAAACTTAAGTTCTATTGAAAACTTAGCTTGAAGTACAAGCAAAAACCTAAAGCAGATATTCAAAGTTATTCAGAGTTCTTAGAGAGAGCCAGTTCAACTAGCTCAGCATGGTGCAGCTGTAGCAAGCAGCTAAGCAAATGACACCCAAACTCAACTCAAGTCAACCTATAGTTAATTATCTAAAGATGGAAAGAGCTGAACATGGATGAGCTACAGGAAAAACAAAAAAAAAAAAAGAAAAAAAAATGTTGTTAAATGCATTTCGTGTGCGCAACTTTGTCACAGATTAGATAAGTAGTGCGAGAGTGTGTGTGTGTGTGTTTGTGTGTTGGTGTGTGCGTAGTTGAAACACACTCATTAGCAGCACACGCGCATTGGCTGACACTTAACGTTGAGAGCCAGCCAAAAGCACTGCAAATAGATGCCATGCCTTAAAGCTGCTGTGGATGCAACCAAATCGTGTGGCACAAGAAGTTGTTGTTGCTGCTGTTGCTGTTGCTGTTGCTGTTAATGTTGCTTTTGCTGTTGCTGTTGTTGCAGCTGAAAACAATTCGTGGCCTGGCATTAAATGAGTTTTGGTTTGCAGTAGCTGTCAGCCTTTAAATCTGCTGCTGCTGTTGCTGTTGCTGTTGCTGCTGTTGCAGTCTGCTCCAGTTTCCATTTCGTTTTTGTTTTCCACATTTTTTTTTGCTTTTCTGGCGCCAGGGGCGCTTAACAGAGTGAAAGAGGTGGGGGCGTGGCATGACTGCAGGTTGCCTCGACGTAAAATTTAATTAAGCTGCTTTTAGCTGCAGTTGCAAGGCGACGTCTTAAGCTGCACAGATGCGCACAGACAGAGACTCAGAGAAAGAGAGAGAGAGGTAGAGAGGGAGATGGAGATGTGGAGGTAGGGCGAGCAGGGCCAGGCAGGCACATGTACTCACTAAACGAGTGTGCGTGTGCAAGTGCGTGCGTGTGTGTGTGTGTGTGTGTGTGGCAAATATTTTTGCAACCACAGCCACTTGACTCCTGGAGTGCGGCACTTTCTTTTCTCTCTTGGCATCCTTTGGCAGCAGCAACAGCAACAGCAGCAGCAGCTTGCCACCTGTGCAGCTGTCATGCATCGCCCCACCTGGGCCGCTCCACCTCACCTGGCCTCGGCTCGGTTGTGTGTTTTAAATGCTTAATGCCCCACCCTCTGGCACGCCCGCAAATTAGCCTCAATTTTACGTTTTTGTGATTTTCTGCGTGGTTTTTCTTAACATTTTCCATTTCATTTTCATTTGCTTTGCTGCTTTTACTGCTTTTACTGCTCTTGCTGCTCCTGCTGCTGCTGCTGCTGCTGCTGCTGCTCTTTTGCCGCCTTCAAATTCTCAACAAGTTTGGGCAACACTTGGTTTCTTCTTTCTCCACTTCATCGTCCTCTTCTTCTTCTACGGCCTCTTGCGTTTGCTCTTAAATTGATTGCTTTAAAGATTTTTGTTTTTTGTACTGCGAGCAACCAAAATGATTTCGATTCCCAAGAATCTCTCACAGTAATGGCCGGAAATATGGCCAAGAGAATAGGCGAGAAATCTTTATGCTTTATATAGGAGTGAATAATATAGTAGAACTTATAATTTGAGATATATGCATATGATATAAAATATATATAGTATATTATGAGTAGTTATATGTATATGATATACTTAAATGTTATAGTATATCATATACACATAGCTCATAATATGAGCTTTACTATATTATCCAAGCTTATATAAAACATATATATCTCATATATGTACATCTCACTCCATTCTCGCTTCTTAGTCTTTTACTCCAATCTCTTACATCTTCTCTTTCTTCCAATTTAGTTCTCTTTCCTTCTTAATTTTATCTTTTCTCTCAGTCTATGTATGCCAGTCTTTCTCATCCTTTGCCTCGTTTTCTCCCAATTTCCCCAATTTTCATCTCCCAATCCGTATATCTATACTAATGTTCGGATACTCTCTCTCTCTCTCTTTCCTCTTCTCTCTCTCTCTCTTTCCTCTTCTCTCTCTCTCTCTCTCTTTCCTCTTCTCTCCTCTCTCTCTCTCTCTCTCTCTCTCTCTCTCATGTCTATCTTTCTTTATTCGTTTATACAAATATATAATCTCTCTCTCTTTCCCTCTCACTCTATAATCATGCATATCGCTTTGTCTATTTATCTCCATTTATCTACCTATGCACATATCTCTTATATATACATATATACATACATATCTATGCCTCTCTCACCTCACCTATTTCTACATACTTATTGCATCCTCTTCTCTTTATTGCATTTTCTTTGATATCTTTTGAGTTCCATCTCCCATATCAGTTAATAGTTTCTTCAATTACTTTTCGCATGAAATTCAAATGGGTTTTCCATGATGTTTTCCCCTTAAACCGCCAACATTAAAAATATTTATGTATCGTCTCTTCCGTTCGCTGCCTCTCTTTCTAGCCAACTCTCTCTCTCTCTCTCTCTCTCTCTCTCACTTATTTTGTTTGCTCTAATTCATTTTATGGTGCAACACGCAATTGATTTTCTATTTAAATTTCTATACTTTGGTTTTTGTTTCTATTTACATTTGTCATCCAAATAAGAAAATACCCAAAAATCTTTAGCATATTTTAGATTTGGTTTATCCACGAGTGTGTCCGTGTATGTGAATGTGTGTGTGTGTGTGTTGTCTCATTTGTATGTATGGCAATCGAATCTTGTCAATTGGCATGCGGCATGCTGCTTGCAATCACGATTCACATATGATAATTTCTTAACTGGGAAATTGTCTTCAATTTTCAATTTCCTTTGTGGCAAAATATCGAAAATATCCATGTTTTTCCATCTTATTGTTTCAAATTACAAAAGTGTTGATTAAATGCACTTTACGCTCCACATTTTTTTTTTGTTTTTTTTTTTTTTTTTTTTTTTTTGTTTTTTTGTAAATAACTCAAGCAATTTGTCTTTCCATCAATATTTATGATACAAATGCAAAAAGCCGAAGAAGAAGAAGAAGCAAAAGTTGTTATTTAATTAAATGTGAAAATCAAAGATAAATAAAAAGACAAAAACGGTTCAGAAATTGCAAATGTGAAGACGAAGATAAAATGCATAATAAATGTAATTAAAATTTGATTTTAGCTAGAGAAATTTTGCTTATTTTATTTTTCATGTATATTACGCATAAATACTAGAGGAAACAGCTACATATTGAAGTGAAGAAGTAGAAGAAGAGGAGAAGGAAGAAGAGTGATAAGCATGAAGATGCCGTGCAAAATGTCGGCCAGCTTCAGTTTAGTTCAGTTCAGTTCAGCAGAGGCGCAAAATCAACAACAATAACGAAACAGCGAAAAATCAGTCAAGTGTTTTCCTAGCTCTGTCTGTGTGTGTGTGTGTGTATGCATGTGTATGTGTATGTGTGTGTAACAGTTGTGCTGATTCACAGACACAGAGCGAAGAGGTGCCAAATGGAAAAACTGGCCAAGTGAGCGACAAGGCGAGAGGGCGGACGAACGGGACGGTCGGAGTAGCTGTAGCTGGAAAATAAACGATGTTGTCTATGACAAGGCATGACGGTAATGACGCAGGCCATGGCAGCAGCAGAGGCAGCAGCAGCGGCAGCAGCAGCACTGGGGAGACTAGAGCAGAGCTACAGCAGCAGGAGTCTGTGTCTGTGTCTGTGTCTATACCTGTGGGCCAAGTGTTTCGGCCAAGTGCCTCAGCTCTGAGCTCTGGACGGCGCATTGGCAATGCTTCTTTTTACCTTCAATTTTCGTTTTAGCCGCATCATTGTCGCTGTTGCCTGTGCGCTGTGCACTGTTGTTGTTGTTGTTGTTGTTGTTGCGTGTTTTGTTTTTGGAATTTTTCAATTCAAGGTTTTGCCTGGGCCCAAGCGGTTTCGCACCCCTCGCCTCACCTCGCCTACCTGCCTTCACACCTCTGTAAAGGCGCGCACATTCCATGTCTCAGGCTCAGAACTTTGCCTCTTTTGCACAATCATTCAAGAGAGAGAGAGAGAGAGAAAACGAGACAGATAGGCAGAGAGTGAGAAAGGGAGCGAGCGAGAAATATGGGCTGTAAGACACTCAAATCGCGCTGACTGCTGCTATCAATGGCTGAGCCTTTTCCTTTGCCTTTTTCTGAGTCGACTGCTCTAATGCAAAAAGTCTTTAGGCTTTGAGAGAGATGCTGTAATCTCATGTAAATACAGTAATCACTCACTACAAACGACAAAGCAAACATAGATTAGCTAATTTTGATATGAATATGGATATGATTGTGAATGTGAAAATGAATACGAATATGAATATGAATATGAAAATTAATGTGAATGTGAATGTGAATATGAAAATGAATACGAATATGAATATGAATATGAAAATGAATGTGAATGTAAATATAAATATGAGTATGAAAATGAATGTGAATGTGAATATGAATATGAATGTGAATGAATGAATATGGATGAATATGAATAGAAGTGTGAATATAAAAATACATATTAATGTTACATATTTATTTTAATGTGAATATAAATGAGTATGAATATAAAGATAAAAACAGTTTTTTGTGTAAAAAGAGTTCACATGAATATATGAAGCTGAACTAATTAAAATTCATAAAATTGCCTTTTAAGTCTAAATCCTTGAATGTTATCAAACTGGGCGCATAAGATCTGATAAGATCAACAGCTTAGCCTATTCAGTGCTTTCATGCAAATAAAATTGAATACGAATTCAAACTGGACTTGGCTTGATTCACAAATTCTGCTCAAGCAAGTTAAGCTTTCTTAGCTTTTAATCAGGTTCGCCTCCATACAAAGTGTATTAGAAGCTGCGGTTTAGCCCTATAGCTAACTGCTCTTTCGGCTTGTTATTTTAGACGCTGATGCTGCCTGTCTGCACCAATGGTGTGTATGTATGTGTGTGTGTGTGTGTGTGTGTGTACTGCCTGGCATCATAAATCATCTCAAGTGGCTGATGCGGCTGCTGGTACTGCTGTTGTCTGCCTGCGCTAGCTATTTTGGTTTTGTATCTATAACTATAACAATTTGCAAGTGTATCTTACGGATACACACTCAGAGCGAGCGGGATAGAAAGAGATACTGGGAGAGAGCGGGAGGGGGAGAGAGAGAGAGCTGTCAGTCAGCGCTGCCAACACCTTGCTGCCAAGCGGCAGTCTTTTTGACATTTCTGTTGCACTAATTTGCAGCACTTGCAACACAGGATACAAAGCGGCACAGATACAGATACAGATACATTTGCAGATGCAGCAGAGATGCAGATACAGCTACAGCTACACATACAAATAAAGATGCAGCTACAATAGAGCTGGCTGAGCTCTAGCATTCAGGTAACAGGTAACTGAAGATGCCTCTGCTTGGCCGCTTGCATCCATCAGATACAGATACAGATACAATATCTTTTGCTGCTTTTCGCTGCTGTTGTTCAACAGCCAACAGCTGTGCGCCACATTTGCGGCGCTTGATAATCAAGTTAATGCCGATAATGATGTTCGCGCCGCTGAGGATTTGCGCATCAGGACAAAGCTGACGGCAAAAGGCAGCAAAAAAAAAGTCTTTGATTTTCAACGGGAGACCTTCGCTGAAATGTGGCAACGGCGCAAAGGAACCACCATGAGAAGAAGCAGCAGAAAAAAAATAAGTATACATATGTATGTATGTATAAAATAATAATAATAATAATAATATCTGTACAAAATACTCGCCAACAGCTGTGCGAAATTTGAGCTAATTTTTGCGGGGCTACGGCCACGCCTTCCACTCATGGGCCGAAGCCGGAGCCGGTGCCGAAGCAAAATATTATAATCAATCAAATTCGTGGATGGGATATGGATGATGGCAACAGCTTTAAACGGCATAAGCAAACAGCTTGTGGAAAGAAGCAGAACATATGAATTAAGTACTAAAAATATATATATATAAACATTAGAGTGCAGCAAAAAGAAAAGTCTTTACTGTAATCGAATCACTCTGAAGGAATCTGTGGAATCTGTAAAGATGCATTCAGTAATGATTACTATATAATACTGTATAATATACATATATATAAATATATATATTATATTTTTTCGTGTTGAAAAGCTAAGATTTCTTAAGATTTAGATTTTATATTTGGATTATAAATTTATATAAAATATAATGATATTAAAAATCAAAATAATATTATTGTTTTATATCATTTAATAAATATTACATTTTTTTCTCCCTGTCTCTCTATTTTTCTCTCCTTCTCTCTCTCTGTCTTTCTCTGCCTATACACCTTTATAACTGAAGACTTCTTCAAAGACTTTTCAAGTTTTTCACTTCACTTCGCTAAGCATAATTTTCTCTTAAAAATACATTCATCTTAAACTTGGTATTCTTCTTCTTCCTCTACTCCTTGTTCATATTCTTCTTGCAGTTTGGCATCACTTAAGCATCTAATCAAATGAAAAGCCAAAATGAAAATCTCTACCCTTATCACAGCTAGCATATGTGAAATGGAAAATCTACTCAATTGGAAAAGCCTTTGATATCACACGTGAATTTACTGCGCTGCATGCGAAGCAATCAATAAAATTTATTATTAATTTTGCTTTATTATATGGGCATTATTTATATATACTATAAGTGCTTTTTGATAATTAATTATAAGAATATTTATTTATTGTGAAATAATAGATTTTCAAAATTGTATTTACTATGATTTTTTGTGTTTTTTATATAATTTAATTTGTAGCTAGATATTTGAAGATTCTAAGCAACATTTCTGTTAGTTAAACTTTTTTGGCAAAGGCTTTCAGTTTTTTAATTTCTTAATAAAGGTAAAAATTGTGGATTCTGATATGATATGATTTTTTTTTGTGATTTAAATTTAATTACAAACACGATATCATATAGATATATAACTTTTAGTTACTTTTATGCCATTGCAATTTTGCTCAAGCACTTTGACCCGTCGCCTGTCGCCTTTCATCGTTTTCCAACACTCACTCATTGCAGCCACATTTAAAGCATTTGCTTAAAACTATAAATCACAAATCCATTAATTCATTGAACTGCTACAGATATATATTCATATTCATATTCATATTAAAATTCATATTCATATTCGTATTCGTATTTGTGCCAAAAATGCTTGCATATTCAAATATATTTTCATTTTCATTTCAATTTGATTTTTATTTATTTGCCATATTTTGCCAAATTGCGAAAAGTGCAAGATTTATTTTCTTCATGCTCGCAGTTCCATTAAAATTGTGGAACTACGATTTGCCATTTGCCAGCTGCTCGGATTGCGTATTTATTTATTCTGGAATATGCGAAGAGTTCGCTTTGCGAATTGCCGTCGGCTGGATTTACGGTCCCATCAAAAGACACAAAATCGAACATCAGACAGAAGCAACAACAACAGCAGAATCAGCAATAAACAACCTGTGCAAGGCACATGAAGAAGGCAAAGAAACAATAATAATTAAAATTATTGCAAATGAGTCCAACTGACTGCAAAATACTCGTCCAATTTGCCAATGGGGAAACTAAAGCAAACTTCTTGGGGACTGTTTGCAGAGCATCGCAGATCGTAGTGGATATATGGATGTATATTTCTAGAACTATGCACAAAGCCAATATACCCTTTTTACCAATTCATGTCAAGACCAATAGCAGGTGCTCTTTGGTATAAATAATAAAAGAAATATCTGATATATATTTTAAAGATGAAGATGATGAAAATGAACTAAATAGAAAATAGAAAATAGATATCATCTAGTCAACTGCAATTACATTTCTTACTTTTGATATTATATACCAAATATTTCACAATTCAGGAACAATTCACACAAAGCCAATATACTCGCATGCCGCCAAGCGAGCGAGCATAAGGAAAGAGCAACGCAAAGATAAACAAAATATATCAAAAACGTCTCGACTCATCTTTATGTAAGATACTTAATACATATGTATATGTATATGTTTACTTAAATATATATTCTTGATTTATATTTATTTGTTTTATTTGTTTTTGCTACTCATTTCAACAAATTAATTAGTGAAAATATTTGAATAGCTTTTTGAGTTTCAATTAAAACAATTTTGATGGGTCTTCTGGAGTTTTGAGTTGGAAAAGTTTGTTTTAGACAAATTAATTTTGTGTAATTTCATAGTTTATCTGCGTGTATGAAATTTAATTATTTATTTATTAACTAGTTCCAATTAATATAAAATTAAACATATGAAGATAACCTTGTTATTAGTTCAATCAAATATTTTGGTCCATTTTTTGGTCATTTGATTTTTTAGTAAATATATTTTAGTAAATTGAATATCATGAAGACTTCAACTAATATACAAATCAAAATTTAAATTTAAATTCATATACTCGCGTTTTTCACTTTTTGAATGTAAAGTTTAAATGAAGTTACTATTTAACTTATTTGTAGTACTTTTTTTCAATTGTTATTAAATTTTGCATTCAAGCTTTTTTGTGTGTATGACTAAAAACAGTTGTTTAATTTTTTTAGTGTTTAAAAAAATATATATTTTTTAAAATTGAATTAAATTGATTAATTTTAAATAAAAATGTAGTTTAGTTTTTCTGTTTTTTTTTATTTTTATTTTTTTTTTTAATGCAAAATCGTTAAATTTTTTTTCTTTTATTTCCTTTAGTTATTTAAATTCTCATGCCAAATATTTGAATGAACCTGTTACTTTTAATGGTTTATTTATTTTAATACCAAGTAAAATTAATTAATTTGTTTATATTAATATTATTATCAGCTAGATTTTTGTAGTTGAATTTAATTTGTTTATTTCAATATTTTTATCTGCAACTTGCAATTAGTTTTTATTATTATTTATATTTTATCATTATTTAAATCCTATCGAAACTATGCCGGAGATCTAAATCTTCTAAAATGCCTTAAAAATTTTTTATTAAATTTGTTTTGTGCAAAATAGAATGATGAGTTTCATTAAAAAAGCAAAATGTATCTATTTCTGATAGTTTTATTTAATAAATTTGTATGCCGATTTTAGTCTCAAAACATGAATGAAATAGCTTTCCTGTTTTATTCATGTTTTGAGACTAAAATCGGCATATCAATTTATTATTGTATATTCATGAGACTAGATTTTCTAATATTGAAAAATATTATATATATTTCACTCTCGAGTTTTGTCTTATCAATTAATATTATATAATTTATTTTTTATAGCTTGTATTATTTTATGTAAAATCTCAAAATAGTTTTTGGAAACAGATAACTAATATAACACAAATAAATCAGCACTATAATAACATATGTTATTTTATATTGTCATGTCATAATATTCTCAACTTGTTCTATTTACAATATATATTTAATATGCAATTTAACTTTTTGTTTAATGAATCGCATGTGAAACGTGAAGGCGCAAAGGGGAAACGGCGCACAAAGTTGCCAAAAATAATATTTGTTTTTAGTCAAAATGTATCCCATTTAATTTTGGGTTGATTTTGAAAATGTTTAATAACAGTATTTGACCTACATTTGTTGCTTCCTTTTGGCAATTGTTGTGTTTTTTCTTTGGACGTCGACGTCGCTGCCGCTGTCGCTGTCGCTGCACTTGTAAAATGGTTTCCTGCTGATTCCACTTCTTGGACAACTTCTTCTATTTCTGCAGCTTCTTTTGCTGCTGCTGCTGCTCGTCTCTTGAAATATCCAATATACGGAGCAGAAGAGGAACAACAACAACAACAAAAAATCAACCAACAGCCGCAGCTGCTGCAGCAACTGTTATTATTGTTGTTGCTTCTGCTTTGTCTCCTTCTCCTTCTCCTGCTGTTGCTGCTGTTGTTATTGTTGTTGTCGTTAGTATTCCACGCGTAACACTCTAGCGGTACTTTACCGCTCACTCTCGATTTTTGCAAGTCTTTTTACGTACTTGTTATTGCTGTTACAATTTGCACTTGAAAAAAATTGGCAAAAAAAAAAATAATAATAACGAACAAATACAATAAATAGAGCGTATGCCCGAATAGCCGTAAAACAAAAGATGCACAAATCAAATGCGATAATATTTATGTGCAGTTGTTGTTGCTTTTACTGTAACTGTATTTGCTTGGTTTTGGGCTGCTGTAAGGCGCGTTACACGAGCGCTCACACATACAAACACACACTCAGAAGTGCAAAGCAAAATATACGCCTGCACACACACACACGCGAGCGCGCTCACACAGTGAGAGACGAGAACGAAATCGGTTGGCGCTGATTAACGGGGACACACGCACCGACAACGTGTCCAAACGCTTCAATGAATCGCACAGAACTAAATGCGTACCCGTCACGATGGCTGCTGCTGCTGCCTGCTGCTTGCTGCCTGCTGCTGCTGGCTGCTATTGCTGTTGCTGCTGCTGTTATTGCCTGCCTGCCTGCCTGCCTGTCTGACAGCCCGTTTAGCACGTGAGCGCACAACAGCGAAAGAGCAAGAGAGCGCAACTGCATATGCTATAGTGCGGCGCTCTCACACAAAGATGTAAAACATGCGGGTGGCTCTCACAGCCTCTGTAAGCGGCCCAATAGATTACATTGATGCTGCTGCTTAACAGCGACGGCGACAGCGACTGTTAAGCACCGGTCAGCGCCTCTCAACTAGTCAAGCAAATTGGCAAACAATGCAAAATAAATGAATTTTAAATTAAAAAAAAAAAAAATTAAGTAAAAATGTGTAATGTTGATGATAAAATATTAAATATTAAAGATTATATACATATAAAAATATATACATAAAAAAATACTTAATTCGAATTTAATATGCATAATATATTACTATATTTATACATTTTTCCGTTATCTATTTTTTAATTTTTATTCTTCTTCAAACATCCGCAGCTCCGCAATTGACAAATTGCATTTGTTGTCTAAAGTAAATGCTAACAGTAACATAAACAAACAGCTTAAATGCGCTCTGTTACTTTAGAGCGGTTGCTCTCTAGCTCGCTCTCAATCTTTCTCTTTCTATCTGGCTCTCAGTCTGTTGCTCTCAGCTGAGCCACGTGACTGTTATACGCGCGCTGAGCGTGTTTACAGTTTACAGGATAGCGCTCCTGTTAGCCGCCACAGGTTTCTGTTGTTGCGCTGCTGCCGCTAAAGCCGAACAGCTGTTCCATGTTGTTTACTGCGTCGCATTATTCGTGTATAACAGTTTGTTCACATTAATTGCCATCCAATCAATTTTTACAACAATTTACGCCATTTTTCGTTCACAAAAAAATATGCAACACAATTTTTCATTGAACAAAAAAAATTATATAAACTTGTTTACATATCGAACAAGACCAATTTATTAGCTAAAAGACCTATATTATTTAAATTCATATGAAAATAATTATTTGTTTATTGAATTTGCTTCTTCAATTTTTAGCCATTTTTTTCTTATCCCAATTGGACAAGAGTTTTTATAAAATTATAGCCAATATTTTTGTTTATACGCAACAACAATTTGTATGTAACTTTTCTGTTATATTCTCTTAGTTGCGCCTTTAAGAGCAGCGGCCGATAACTGGTCGTAGCACAGTTTTTATGGCAGCCTGAAACTCTTATACGGGCTACAGGAGAGTGCGCCTCGCGGGTTGTGAACTTGGCTAATGTTGCGAAATTTCGGAAACAACTTGTTGAAGGATTTCTGTGGAATCTAAGTTGTTGGCAAAAAGAACTTTAACAATTATATTCTATGTATAGAATTGCTAAATTTATCGATATTTTTTGCTTTAGTTTTTAGCAATAAACTCATATAGACAATAATTTTTAAATTTATAGATTTATTTTGTAAATATTTGCATCTATAGCAATTGCCTAAGTATCAATACGATATATATCGGCTTCGCCAAGTTATACCATCCCTTAATCATGCTAAATGCAGCTTCTTATAATTGATAAATGCGCTCTTCAAGTCTTATAAATGACAGACGGCGCAAGCGTCAGCGGAGCAGCGGCTTTCGCAAGCTGCGCTGCCGTCGCAACCAACCCAACTCAAGACGTAATATGACACCTCGGCATAACCGCAAAAGCCAATTCCCCGCTCGCTGTCCCTCTCACTCTTGCTCTTGCTGTTTTGAGCAGCCACCAAGTGCCAAACTGCAGTTGTTGTGTCCCTCATCGATAAACAGTTACAACACATTTTGGGCACATTTCTCATGCACGCATACACACACGCATTGACACGCACAGAGAAAATAATAAGGTCAATCAACGGGCGCAGCGGGCGGCGACAGCGACGTTGTCAACAGCTGCGCTGGCGCAAAAGGCATACAGCGACGGCAACTGCGAAGGCGAAGGCGCACACGACGGCGACTGCGCAGGCCGGCGCAGGCAAGGCAGCAGGCAGATTAATTGCGTCGTCGTCGCTGACGACGCCGTTGTCTGCCGCGGCGTGAATTTATGAGTTTCACATGAGCGATGGTTGGCCAGCCATGTGGTTGTTGCTGTAGTTGCTGCTCGCTCGCTCTCCCAATCGGTTATGCTCTCATCATTTGTATAGCTCACGCACATGTGTTTGTGTGTGTGTGCACACTTGAGCGCCGGCTTTGAGCGCCACTTGAGGTCCGAGGCCTGAGACTGTTATTCTTCATTGTCTTCTGCCTCTGCCCTCTTCCTCATGCTGTTCTCTCTCGCTCTCGCTCACTCTCTGTTACTTTGTTGAGCTATTTGCTGCGTGGGCCCGCATTGTTGTTGTTGTTGTTGCTGCTGGTAAAATGATATGATATGATATGATTTATAAGCTAGCGAAGGTAAGCCTCGCTCTTTGCGATCTGTATGTGTGTGTGTGTGTGTGTGTGTGTGTGTGTGTGTGGGCGCATTTGTTTGTGTGCCTGTGTATAATACACAATTAAACGAAATTGATCTATTTGAAAAGTGCATTCGATCTCCATTTATTCTACTGCTCCAATCAATAATTCCAGTAAGTATGAATTAAGTCATCTAGGGAACTCTTCGAGAGTTTTCTTTTTATTCTATCTAATATTTATCTATAGTATTCGGTAGTAAGGATATATGTATAGAAATTCTAAGAAATCACCAATGTGATTGATATCTAATTGAAATTGAAAACTATTTGCTTTGGTCTCAATTCACGTTCAATTTCATTTATATAATGCAATTATATATCACATCCATTCAATTCAATTCAATTCAATTCTCAATCAAATATCTTTTCTATAGTTTGACAAAAGTTCAATTGAACTAATTAGCCTGTAAATAATGCCATTCGATGCGTTTAGCTCTGAAGAGCTCTTCAACCTGTTTCAATCCGTTATCAACTTTGCATTGGCTGATGATGAAGCAGCAAATGCAGCATCGAATGAGACAGAGTTCAGCTTGAAGTTCAATCCAATCAGTCGATTCAATCCACTGAAACTGCAGCGCGTCAATTATATAAATACAGTTATGTAGCTTTCAACCGTTGCGAATTCAACTTCAATTGCCGCCGGCTAATTTGGCGATTTGTAAAGTGTAATTAAGCCAAATCAGACGGCTATTAAACAATTGAAGATAATTAAGCGAAATTAAGGGAATATCAGATGAGTGAAAGAAGTCCAACATGAGCTAATTGCGAGTACAAATGAAGGAATCCCCTGCTCTGCCTCTAGATATGCAAATCAAGTTACCCAAGAGACAGAAATCTTATATAGATGGATAGGTAGTACAAGATGGAGAGAGAAAGGGAGAGTGGGCGAAAGAGGTATCAAAACAATAATTAATAAAGAAATAAATAATATGGCAGGGTTACTCAATCTCTCTCGCTCTCTCTTTCTGTCTCTCTCTCTCTCTCTCTCTTCTACTCTCTGTCTCCCTCTCATTCTTCAGTTTTTAGGTCTCAGCTTTGCGGTTCCGTGGTTCGTGTCTCGAGACCCATCACAGTGGGACGTCGCGCCATTCTCTGAATATGTTGTACAACTCCTACGACTCTCGTGGTTGTGCGGTAATAACAGCTCAAGAAGCGAGAAGACGAAGAGGAAGATAAAGCAGACTGAACGACTGACTGCTACCCTGTTTGTAGAAGAAACTCTTTAAGAGACGCCAACTCAAATATACCCTGCATACACATATATACTTACTCTATATTATATTATATTTTGCATACAATATGTTTTAATTAAATCAGCTTAAGGCTTTTGATTCTTTAGATTTGACCTCTTCAGACTCTTTAGATGCATGAGAAAGCTCAAACAGCAATTATACATATACATGCATATAAAGCCCATATTAGCCAATATATCAAATTTTATAGTACTAGAATGAGTCAGTTCTTAGTTCCTTGGGTTCATATGACTTTCATATTGAAATTCCATTGCGCTAGCATAAGCCAGTTGTTAGTTCCTTGCATTTATAGGAAGTACGGATAGAATCAGACGAGTTGAATAACTGATATAAATAAAAACTTTTTAAATAATTAATCATATACAATAAAAATTAGTTCATAACTGCAGATCCATATGAAAGTAATCCAAATTCGGAATATATTTCCATAAGTAAAGCCGAAGTAAGTCCGCATACCAAATTTCATGGCTTTACCCATAGCCATCGCCGAGTTCTCTGAGGTCAGCTCAACGAAGTTAGCCTGAAATAGACATTCAGAGACTGCAGCACAGGCAGTACTGTATATGCCCACAAGCACTGACTATTACAGGGTATACGAGAAACGTCGGCTAAGAGCGAACTCAGCAAGCAACTCCTTTAATGAAGTGAAAAAGTAAACACTGAAGCGTCGCTGTCTGTGCCGCATATCCCACAGCGAGGTCGCAGCAGCAGCTGCCAAAGGTGTACGAAAAGAAATAATACAAATATCGAAATGCCCGAAACAAAGAACGAAATATAGAGATGTGTGTGTGCGTGTGTACAGTTATAATTAAGTGATACACATAGAAAGAGAGGGAGAGGGCGCTGTACCTAAGTTTTTCAGTACGTTTTTTCTTTCAGCCCTTTCTTAATGATTGTTTTCAATTACTTTTTTTTTTTGCCTCACTGTGCCTGCCGCTTATAGGCCGGATTGGTGGGCGCGGGAGCGGCGGGTGTTGGGGTCAGCTAAGAGTCAATCGCGTGGAATCGATTGAGTCGGAGCCAGAGCCGGAGCCGGAGCCGGAGCGCCTTTTAAGTGTTTACGCTTGTTTTATTAATTTCCATCATACGTCTTCAGCTGTCAGCGTGCATCTTCCTCAAGAAAAACAACTCGAAAAGGAAAACTCGCAAAAGATGCGGCAGCGGGGGCGGCGACGAAGGCGGGGGGCGTCACCGGGGCCAACTTAAAAAAAAAAAGAAGAAAAAAACTCCAACGCTTAACGAGCTGCCAATGAAATCAACATTTGTTGACGTTGAAATACGTTAAAATATTGACCCTGAACATCATATGAAAAGTGAGGGGAAAAGCAAATGGGGGGGGGGGGGGGGGGGGTGGAGGGAGGCGACATAAATCAACGCTAAAAGTTGTTTGAATTGAATGGAAAGCTGAATTAAGATTGAATTGAAATCGCACAGCTCTTCTCCCCAGATTGATTGAAAGCTGTTGAAAAGTGCGGCGTCTAAATATTGTGATGGATTAACAAATTAGGGCCAACAAAATCAGCTAATTGAAAGGTGAAAACATTGAAAGTGAAATGAATGAAAATGGTTGAGCTTCGGTACATGCAATAATATATATGGATTTACATATTAAACTAACTAAATAATTAAAAAAAAAAAAAAAAATAGAATAGTAAAAAAATTATAATAAACTAAATACAAACGAAAATTGAATTAAAATTAGCAAATGTTGAATGCATACTAAAAATAATAGCTAATAAATTTAGAAATTGAATATAAATTGAGCCTATACTGAAACCGAATTGAATGCTGTCCAAGCAATGGATATGAAACGATTCAATTACTCTAATAAAATGTGAAAACTCGACTAAACGTAGTAGGGGCATTAGTTGAACTTGAAAGAGGTTGAATGAAGGCAATTGAAAATGCAAAAATCTTATAGCTGACATTTCGCAGTTCGCTGAGTGTTGTGACAATTGAATTGAACGATTGAAAAGGAATTGAATGCTGCCCAAACAATGGATATGAAACGATTCAATTACTCCAATAAAATGTGAAAACTCGACTAAACGTAGTAGAGGCATTAGTTGAACTTGAAAGAGGTTGAATGAAAGCAATTGAAAATGCAAAAATCTTATAACTGACATTTCGCAGTTCGCTGAGTGTTGTAAGTGACAATTGAATTGAACAAGCTGACAGCTGTTCTGTCAAGTGAGCCGCCAGCCACATGAATGATCCATTTAAGTTTTGCAAACCTCTCGATGCCCTTCAGACTTCGGCCTCACCCCCACTTCCCCACTTCCCCCACCACAACAACATTTGGCCGTCGTTTATCGTGACGGCGACAAAATAAATGGCAGCTCGAAAGCCTTGATGTAATCCAGTGAAATGTATTATTAATGCCACAGCCTAGGTCACATATTTATATGTATATACATATTATATATATGTATATGTATATATAGAGAGCTAAGCCCAGGCAGCTAACCCTCAATTTCAGATGCGAGAGGCAGGACAATAACAATTGCACTGGCTGCTCTATAAGGCACGAAAGTTTACAGCTAAAACGATTCGAATTGCCAATTTCATGCTTCGAGTGCAAGGCTTTCAATCAAGCCAGAGATCGAGAGAGAGACAGACAGAGAGAGATAGAGAGAGAGAGAGTGAGACAGAGGGAAAAACTAACGCGAAAAGCAACGCTGACATGTTCATAGAAATGTAATATAGTTAGATACATAAGTATTCGTACTTAGAGTTACATATGCAACCAACTTACAGTGTCTCCTCTCTCTCTCTCTCTCTCTCTCTCTCTCTCTTCCTCTCCCTCTCCCTCTGTCTGCCTGTCTGTCTCATCCTCGTCTGGCCAGCCTGCAGTCGTAGTGTATTAACAGCCATTGAGTGAGCTGGTTTCGTATCATCGTGACCTCGTCTTGTGGCAATTGGATATGCCACCAACAACGACATCACTTTCCAACACAGATGCTTCTCTGTCTGTCCACGTTCCATATGCTGTCTCGCTCACACTCTACCCGCCACTATATCTCTCTCTCTCTCTCACTCTCGACCACTGTGAATGTCCTTTTTGGAGGCGAGCGCACGCGATTTTTATGGCATATTCGTGAGCTTATTGTAATGAATTACTTTACGTATCTTTTGCGCTCTTTCATTTTTGTTATACTTTAAATACCCCGTAGACGGAGCAGAGGCGGCCGAGCGGGTAGCTTGGACTGAGCACATGATGTGGCTGCATTGGAAAACTTTGCGTGCTATTTTTTACTAACTGTATTTTGTTTATCTAATTGAAAAATGTTTTACTTTAGTTTATCTCTATGTAGATGCAGCTATAGGCATGAAGATATGCCCCATGTAAGACTCTCTATTTGTGCAGAGAGAAAATATTTATACATTTATCTATGTGGATATAGATGTAGACGTAGATATATGGCTCATACAATGCTCTCCATTTATAGGGAGAAAAAATCTGTATATCTCTCTATGTAGATATATAGGGTTTTTCAATAAGGTCGGGTAGATGCTGAAATCTATATTAGGCATAGATATATTTGCCTTATATAAGGTTCTCTATGTATTATAATACATACACAATTTTACATCCCTTATGGAAAGTTGATATATGAAAACTTTTCTTCTAACTAAATATGGTCAGGAATCCAAGTTAACTTGTTGGTTCTATTCACAACTATCCAAGTGAACTCAATAGATATTAGAGCTGGAAAAATATAATTGGATATGTGTAGCTTGTTTTGATTGTAGCATTATAATATACCAGTTATATAAGACTAATTGTGCTCAACTATCTATGTGAACTCGATGATTGCTGGAGTTGGAGACAGCAAATTTGGTAAGTATAGTCTATAATCGTTCTCTCTCTCTTTCTCCCTCCCTCTCTCTCGTTTTTTCCCATATTTAGAGTTTTTTTTAATATACTCAACACATATCCTTAATAGAGATCCATATAATTTTCATACTTTTACACAAAAATATTTCATTTTTCGCAGCGCAGCCTCAGCTCTGCAGCATAACTGTTCGTCGAGCGTATCCGGCCTTTGCGTCTTTTCTATATTCCTTTTGGCGTAATCCATGACGATGGTCGTTAGTCGTTAGTCTGAGGCTCGGTTATTGACTGCATGCGGTTGGCTCTTAGCGCCGTTTGCCCATTTCCGACTAGCGAATATTGTAGATATATATAGCATAGCATATACAGATATACATATATATGTATGTATGCACATATATCTATCTCTTTGGCTATGATTGTGCTTCATATCATGTGACATGTGGTATTTTGCTGTAATCATAATTTTATGTCCATCTAAGTAGCTGCGCCTGACGACTGTCAGCGACACGGCCGGCAGGATAAGCAACAACAACAACAACAACAACAACAACAACAACAACAACAACAACAACAACAACAACAACAACAACAGCAACATCAACTCATTTGAAGCTGTGTGCTCAGTTTTAGCAGCGCTGTCAATCGAAATCTTAGGCATGTCCTTAACACATCCTGCCCAAGGCCCAGCGACCCCTGCTTGGCTGACGTTCAGCTGTGGCACCTGCAACGATTCAAGTTGATAGCTCTGCCTTGACCAGACATTCCCCAACATTCTGTAATAGTTCATTGACTCTGCCTCTGACTTAGATTTCGGTAAACACTCAATTGAACTAGTTCCGGGCAGATGTGCGCAGAAATTGTCTTGTGTGCATGTTGTTCCCATATCTATTGATTTATATAGTCTTAATTGCCCAGACATTTCTCGACATTCAGAGACAGCTCCTTGACTCGACCTACTTAAATTTGCCTTCACATTCAATTGAACTAGTTCCGAGAGAGATATCTTTTGATCCACATAGGCTAGACCAGTGTAAACATTTCTTATACTTCTATAGATGGGTAGCAAATATAGATTTGTTGCGGGTAATTTCTTTTCTAACGGCATTGATGATATTCGTCTCGAGCATTATTTCAATTTCAATCGATCTGTCAATGACTTTTATGGGTTTCCTCTACCTAACAGCACGATAAATTCACTGACAAGCATTTAGGTAAGATAAAATCCATCTGTAAAGCGAGTTTAGGGTAAGGTATCTAGAAGGTTTTCAACCTTACGTTCAAGAGAAGTGAAAATTACAGGGTATTTTTTATATGAGAGGCCTCAAAAGAGACGTAAATATTATTTCTGGGGTATTAATAGGGAAGATCAACATCGAATATACAATTGTATGTTTCTTGCTGTCACCTCTCTTGAGGTTACCCATATATATCGTGTTACTTCTCTTCACGTAGGACTTCTATGCTATCAAAAAGAGTACTTTCCTATTTGTCACTCCCTTGTAGATAAACTTTATACGCTCTTTGAAATGAGAGAACATACGAATATAATTCCAAATTTCTGTCTCAACCCGCAATAGCTGAAATTATCGGAAAGTCATTGCAAAAATCTAATATACCTTCATTCACTTTAATGAATGAGTAATCGGAGAGTAGGGGCAGCTCACGTTAAACCGCTAGTTAGATTTGACAGGAGCATAGATATATGCACACCGTTGAGTACTATAATTGGATGTACTCAAACATGGACTTGCTTAACCAGATGTATAATCTTGTTGCCTTTATCTTCAGAGTTTATTCCTGGGCGCTGGACTCTCAACTGCCACGCCCCGTCGCCTGTGGCCAAACAATCATTAGCCGTACATTAGCGGCATTGACGTTGAAAATTGTGCAACTGCGAAACGTTTACGTTAAGCCTTTGAGTAAGCAAAGTAAGTGAATGGAGTCACAGGATACGACAACACACAGATAGCAGGAGCAGCAGGAGCAGCAGACGCAGATATACCTATGCAGCACGATGCTTTAGGAGACTGGGGCCGTGAAGGGCACCTATAAAACCACGTAATCTGCAAGTGAGTTCTTTAATTATGCTTGCAGCGCAACACATGTAAACGACGCAGCAGGTGGCAGCAGCAGCAGCAGTAGGCAAAGCGCAGGAGGTGGAGGCGGAGGCCGCAGTTTCGCTGTGACCGATGTGTGCGGAAGCGCAAACAAAATGCGAAGCGAAAGCCGCTTACAAAACCACAAAATGCTACGGACATCTTCTGCCAGCAGAAGGAATAGGTTGCTGGCAGGAGCAGCAGGGACACAGTGGCAGGAGTAGCTCGACTAGCAGGAGGAGCAGCAGCTGGCTACGTCATTCCACGTTCCTCCATTTTGAAGTTTTTGGGTCGCTGCGGTTTTTCGGCTCGCTCTATCTCTCACTCTTACTCTCTCTCTCTCTCTCTCTCTCTCTCGCTCTTCTTATGTGTGTGTGTGTGTGTGTGCGCTGCCCAAAGGATTACAATGGAGATGCGAATAAACACAAATACAAACAGCAAGCACAGACTCACATATACACATACATATAAATACATATGCACACACTCACTCTCTCTCTCTCTCTCTCTCTCCCTCTCTATCTCTCTCTCTCTCTCTCTCTCTCTGTCTGTGTGGGCGTCCAAGTGGCTGCTTTTGCTGCCAATGCGAAACCATTTGCGGATTTAATTGCCGTTAACATGAGCCTCGCTTTACTTTGTTATTGTAGCTCAGCTGCAACTGTCTCCGTTACTTCTTCTTTTACTTGTTGTTGTTGTTGTTGAGCGTCACATTCGCTAGAAGGCGGTTTGGCAACTAGAAGACCGAGCGCCTGTTAGCTATACCAAAACTCCCTCATCTCTCTCTCCCTCTCTCTCTCTCTCTCTGTCTCTCTCTGTAAGAACTTCAACTTCTTTTGCCTTTGTCCTAGCATTGAGGTTTGCTTTCATATTGATAATACCCTGTATATACAGGGTATTATAAATATGAGCTGAAGAGTGTACAGTGAGGTGAGAAAAAAGAAAGCAGTCAGTCGAAAGGGAGCGCCTAGGAAAATAGTTTCTGAAAACTTTGGCAATGGGAACAGTTTTTGGGAACAGTTTTAAGTGTACACAGCTTATCAAAGGCAACCATACTTAAAATTCAAAAGTGGGAACAATTTTTTTTTTTGTATCATGATTAGAAGCATAAACACAGAGAAGAGATTTATCTACTTAAGTTTGTCTAAGATTTATGTAAAGTTTTATAGTTGAGATTTCTATATTTAAGTTTGTCTAAGGTCTATGTAATTTTTTGTAGTTTTTAGTTTTGTAGTCTTCTCATTTATCTTAATGGCAACAAAGCTTTGTCGGGAACAGTGCGAACAGTTTTTGTATATAGCCTTCAGGCATGGGAACAGCTTTTGGTAGTTCATTACAGTTTGTAAGTAAGGAGTTATTTTTTATACTCAAATATCATAAATATATACTGTTTGTTTGTATAAATAAAATCTCAAGAGTGGGAACAGTTGCTTACATCCAAGCTAATCGAATCAGTGCATTTATTATTTTAAAATTAATTTACAGGGTATTTTCCAAACAATATGAAATATTTATATTTTATATTTATTTTATATTTAACAAAAAAATTAACAATCAAGCATTTGAGATATTTACAAATGGAAAATCAATTCGATTTGCACAATTGATTTTAAAAATAAGACAATCTAAAAATATATAAAAATAAAAAACTACATAAAGAAACGTTTATTTAGATTCCCAGGTTTTCATCTCCAGTAAGCTTTGGCTTGGTAAAAATCTTGTTAATCAACCGATTAAGATATAATTGGGATATAATTAAAGAATCTGTAAATAAAAATGTTTAACATAAAAAATCAAAAAGTCTGTCTTGGCATATTATAATGTTGATCTATATAAATAAGTTGATTCGAAGTCTTTTTCATTATTTATGCATCCCCAGAGTAAATTTTATGTAATCTATGCTTTAAGCTCATGTAATGTGAGCTTAAATCATAGCTAACAGGGTAAATCAAACAATACTATTTACGTATATTTAGTTATGTGTATTATAGAGTATTTGAAGTTCGTTGTTGCTCTCAGCTTCGCACACCTCACAGTTCAGAGAAATCTTTTGCCAAGTTTTGTGGTCAGTGGAGGGAATTATGTCAACTCTCAGGTATCGCAGCCAAACAGATTTTCCACTCTTAACAGCGACTTAACATTCAAAAGCCACACAACAGAGCACAGCGTGGGTGTTGGCTCCATATATTTAAATACAGTGGAGAAGCATTATGCGGCTTTGCACGGTTGCTTGGCCATGCTGGTTAGTTGGCCTTAGACTTAATTATATATAAACTAAGTTTGTATAATTCATATACATAATTCATATAGCTAAAGTATGTTAAATGCCTATTTCAAATATAATACCTAACTAATAGACGTAGCCTACTTAAAAGCCGAGTAATTAGTATTGGATTAAATAAATAAAAGTGAAACTTACCCCTGGGAATCGCCTGGAGAAATTGGCTTCAATTGCTGCTCCACAGTGCGTAGATTATCGCTGATGATATAATCTGAAGAAGAGGAAGAGAAAGGAATTATTATTAATTTGTGAAATCGTATAAAAACTCATTGAACTGCACATATTAAAAATAAAAATAAAAAAAATAAAAAATTAATATAAAAAAAAATATTTGCAATAAAATTAATTTACAATATATTTGTAATTATACAATATAAATGTAATTATATTTTATATTCAGCTATTTTTATGTTCCCATATAAATAAATTATGTCCGAAGTCCGAAACTAAAGTATGATATTTTAGGAGATTATATTAAAGAGCAATTTGCATTCTCAAATTAGAATTATCAACAATAGCTCTAATTTTTCTGATTTATAGTAAGCTCGAACTGGAAAACCTTTTCTTTGAAAAATGTTAAATTTAAATGATATACAAAATTAATAATGTACACATGAAAAACTCTGTTAACCTAATTCAATTTCAGTGTGAGCTAAACAATCTAAAAGCTCTAAAAGCTCAGTCAAGCGCTGTTAAGCACACAGCTAACACTTTTGTTGGTCAAAGTCAGAGTTAACAGTCAATCTTAAGTACGTTCTGTTAAGCAAAGTCATAATAGTCACTGTTAAGTCCGTTCTGTAAAGTTGTCCCAACAAAAAGCTAAACGAAAGCTTTCAGATAGTTCCTTTGCTTTGGCAGGGAAAATTTGGTTGGGCACAAAAAGCTTGAAGTTTTGGTACTTTGGGACTTACCTTTCTGGAGCTGGCTGGTCGGTATGAATTCCTCGTGTTTTTGGTCCCCCTTTTCCTCGTACTTGAGCTTGTAGTCGGAGTGCTTGCGCAAGGACATCAGCAGCGACTGAGTGCGCGGCGGTATCTCCGGCGGCGCCGGCTCCGGCGGTGGCTCCGACTCGCCGCTGCTGTTGTTGTCCCCAAATTCATTCAGATCGCACGACAGCTGCAGCTGCGATTGTTTTGCCGTTAGTTGCTGCTGCTGCTGCTGCTGCTGCGGCTGCTGTTGCTGTTGCTGTTGTAGTGGCGTCTGGGCACGTTCGCTGCGATTGACGGATAAGGCCGAGGTGCCGCTGCTGGAGCTCGTCATGCCGCTCAATCGATTCAGTGTACTGCGCGCTGCACCGCTGCGCTGGCTGCGACTGCTCGACGCCGCTGTCGACGATGACGCCGACGCGGGCAGCAAGTAGGCGCTCGCTGCTGCCGCCACGCCCCTGGCGCTGCCGTCCCCAGCATCCGGAGGCGACTCCTCGGCGGCGTACTTGCCGTTCAAGAAGGGATTTGTACTGCGCGGCGCCGCAGTCAACGTCGTGCTGCTGCTGCTGCTGCTGTTGGGAAACAGGCCCAGATTGGCATTCGAGGGATATTTGATGGCGCCGCTACTCGCCGAGACGGTGGCCACCTTGAGTGGCGACTGCGCTGCCGCCGCGCCGTTGGCTGCGCCAGTTCGCTGATGCGGCTGAGCGTAGGTCACCTCTTGGCTGGCATCCTCGGTGCGATGATCGCGTTTGCGCAGATATTCCGGCTCACAGTCCGAGTTGTAGTGCTCCATGCCTGGCGGCAGAAGGGCAAAGAGAAGACAACAAAAAGAGTGGGTGGAGGGAGAGAAGAGAATTAGAGTCGCTTGCATATTGCACTTTCGTTTTCAGTGTTGCAAATGTGATGGGCACAGTTTTTGTTAAGATTTCAATTATAAACGACGCTCGCACAGTGAATCTGGGAACAGTTGTGAAATTTATATTTTAGGCTGTCCCTCTCACATAGGTTTGCTCCCAACATGACTCGAGTTGATTCAAGAGACAGAATTAACAATGTTTATGCATTTCACTTTTCCTTTCAGTGTTGCAAATGTGATGGAAACAGTTGTTGTTTAAATTACATTGAGTCTGGGAACAGTTTTGAAATTCAAACTTTACTCTACTCGCAACGACTCTAGAAACAGAACTGGTATAGCTTATGCAGCTGATTTTCATTAAATTTAGATTGCGAGACTTGTCTTGCAAGCCCTTCCATTAATTTTGGGAACTGTTTTGGAATTCCCACTTTGGTTTGCTCTCAATTCGATCCGAGAGACAGGATTAGTATCGCTGCTGCAGTTCACTTTCTCTTTCAGTGCTCCAAATAGCTTGACTCTTGAATTAAATTCTACGGATGGAAACACACAGTTTCAATTCAAACAAATACATCATTTATTTATTTATTATAAAATAGAATTTATACAAAATTTATTCGAGCTTAAAACTTAAGTACTGGAAACTGGAGCATTCGGCTGCTTATCCATTATATATAATACAGAAATATTCTACAGAATATGAATACTTCCGCACCAACTCGAACTCTCTAAATAAAACACTTCTTCAAAATCCAAATGAAGACGCCGACCCTCGCATTGAATACTTCAGGTACAAAACCATGCGATAGTATAACATAATAAATACATCAACCAAAAACGTCCAATATTCGTATTCCTCCTTCGTAATACGACTTTATAAAAACAGTTGAATGGGCGAAGCAGGATAATATCCTATCGCCAGGGACTGAACACCAAATATAAGCCACAATTTGAGTTTTTAAGGCTCAAAGATGAAGGGTAATGATTATGATAATAATAGCTTAATCCTCATCAAACATTATCAACATCAAAGCGAATACCAAAAAAAAAATTGCGGAATCTTTGAATGCTTCTAACATAACACATCAGCTAAGTTATATTTGCGGATCGACTTCATCGAAATACATCTCAGGAAGAAACAGCTGAGCAGCTACTGCTTCTTTTTCTCCTACGCCTAAAATATTGCAATATAAGCCAATGCCCAGGAATGTTGTGGGTAAACAGCATTCTTTTCAAAACCTTAACAGAAATTCACGATTTAAAAATACAAAAAAAAAAAAAAAAAAAAAAAAAAAAAAAAAAATACATCCAGCTTCTCTCAAACCCACACTAAACGATCACTCATGTGATTTCACTAAATTCTTGGGTATCAACACCCGAGGATGGCATTGGAAGACGTCCAGTGCTGTAAAGCGGCACCTGGAACCTCCCTTCTTCTTCTTCGTCTTCCTCTTCTAAAAAACTCTCAAACTCTCTTCATCATCCAATTTAAACTCTTCTCATATTTTCTCTTCAAAATCCAAATGAAGACTCCGACCCTCGCATTGAATGCTTCAGGTACAAAACCATGCGATATTATAGCATAATACATCAACCAAAAACGTCCAACATTCGTATTCCTCCTTCGTAATACGACTTTATAAAAACAGTTCAATGGACGAAGCAGGATAATATCCTATCGCCAGGGACTGAACACCAAATATAAGCGACTATTTGAGTTTTTTAGGCTCAAAGATGAAGGGTAATGACTATGATAATAATAGCTTAATCCTCATCAAACGTAATCAAAATCCAAGTGAATACCAAAGAAAATTTCGGAATCTTTGAATGCTTCTAACATAACACATCAGCTAAGTTATATTTGCGGATCGACTTCATCGAAATACTTCTCAGGAAGAAACAGCTGAGCAGCTACTGCTTCTTTTTCTTCTACGCCTAAAATATTGCAATATAAGCCAATGCCCAGGAATGTTGTGGGTAAACAGCATTCTTTTCAAAACCTCAACAGAAATTCACGATTTAAAAATACAAAAAAAAAAAAAAAAAAAAAAAAAATACATCCAGCTTCTCTCAAACCCACACTAAACGATCACTCATGTGATTTCACTAAATTCTTGGGTATCAACACCCGAGGATGGCATTGGAAGACGTCCAGTGCTGTAAAGCGGCACCTGGAACCTCCCTTCTTCTTCTTCGTCTTCCTCCTCTAAAAAACTCTCAAACTCTCTTCATCATCCAATTTAAACTCTTCTCATATTTTCTCTTCAAAATCCAAATGAAGACTCCGACCCTCGCATTGAATGCTTCAGGTACAAAACCATGCGATATTAAAACATAATAAATACATCAACCAAAAACTTCCAATATTCGTATTCCTCCTTCGTAATACGACTTTATAAAAACAGTTCAATGGACGAAGCAGGATAATATCCTATCGCCAGGGACTGAACACCAAATATAAGCCACAATTTGGGTTTTTAAGGCTCAAAGATGAAGGGTAATGATTATGATAATAATAGCTTAATCCTCATCAAACGTTATCAAAATCAAAGCGAATACCAAAGAAAAATTGCGGAATCTTTGAATGCTTCTAACATAACACATCAGGTAAGTTATATTTGCGGATCGACTTCATCGAAATATATCTCAGGAAGAAACAGCTGAGCAGCTACTGCTTGTTTTTCTTCTACGCCTAAAATATTGCAATATAAGCCAATGCCCAGGATTGTTGTGGGTAAACAGACTTCTTTTTAATACTTCAACAGAAATTCACAATTTAAAAATACAAAAAAAAAAAAAAAAAATCCTGCTTTTCTTGAACCTACACTAATGGATCAAACATGTGATTTCATTAAATATTTTGGTACCAACACCCCAGGACGACATTGGAAGCCGTCCACAGCTGAAAAGTGGGATCTGGAGTCTCTCTTTCTTCTTCGTCTTCTACGCCTAAAACAGTGGAATTACAAGTCAATGCCCAGGAAAGATGTGGGTAATCAGACTTTTTGTAATACTTCCACCACAAAAATAGACGATTTTAAAAGAAAACAGATGAAGAATACTATTAAAAAAAGACGATATACCACTTAACATTCGAAGCACCAAAAAATAAAAAAAAAAATTAAAAAAAAAAAAAAAAAATACATCCAGCTTCTCTCAAACCCACACTAAACGATCACTCATGTGATTTCACTAAATTCTTGGGTATCAACACCCGAGGATGGCATTGGAAGACGTCCAGTGCTGTAAAGCGGCACCTGGAACCTCCCTTCTTCTTCTTCGTCTTCCTCTTCTAAAAAACTCTCAAACTCTCTTCATCATCCAATTTAAACTCTTCTCATATTTTCTCTTCAAAATCCAAATGAAGACTCCGACCCTCGCATTGAATGCTTCAGGTACAAAACCATGCGATATTATAGCATAATACATCAACCAAAAACGTCCAACATTCGTATTCCTCCTTCGTAATACGACTTTATAAAAACAGTTCAATGGACGAAGCAGGATAATATCCTATCGCCAGGGACTGAACACCAAATATAAGCGACTATTTGAGTTTTTTAGGCTCAAAGATGAAGGGTAATGACTATGATAATAATAGCTTAATCCTCATCAAACGTAATCAAAATCCAAGTGAATACCAAAGAAAATTTCGGAATCTTTGAATGCTTCTAACATAACACATCAGCTAAGTTATATTTGCGGATCGACTTCATCGAAATACTTCTCAGGAAGAAACAGCTGAGCAGCTACTGCTTCTTTTTCTTCTACGCCTAAAATATTGCAATATAAGCCAATGCCCAGGAATGTTGTGGGTAAACAGCATTCTTTTCAAAACCTCAACAGAAATTCACGATTTAAAAATACAAAAAAAAAAAAAAAAAAAAAAAAAAAAAAATACATCCAGCTTCTCTCAAACCCACACTAAACGATTACTCATGTGATTTCACTAAATTCTTGGGTATCAACACCCGAGGATGGCATTGGAAGACGTCCAGTGCTGTAAAGCGGCACCTGGAACCTCCCTTCTTCTTCTTCGTCTTCCTCCTCTAAAAAACTCTCAAACTCTCTTCATCATCCAATTTAAACTCTTCTCATATTTTCTCTTCAAAATCCAAATGAAGACTCCGACCCTCGCATTGAATGCTTCAGGTACAAAACCATGCGATATTATAGCATAATACATCAACCAAAAACGTCCAACATTCGTATTCCTGCTTCGTAATACGACTTTATAAAAACAGCCGAAGCTGGACGAAGCAGGATATTATCCAATCGCCAGGGACTGAGAATCAAATATAAACCACTATTTGAAATTTTGCGGCTCAAAGAAGAAGTAATGATTATGATAATAATAGCTTAATCCTCATCAAACATAATCAAAATCAAAGCGAATACCAAAGAAAATTGCGGAATCTTTGAATGCTTATCACATCAGCTTAGCTATATTTGCGGATCGACTTCATCGAAATATATATCAGGAAGAAACAGCTGAGCAGCTACTGCTTCTTTTTCTTCTACGCCTAAAATATTGCAATATAAGCCAATGCCCAGGAATGTTGTGGGTAAACAGCATTTTTTTTTTAAACCTCAACAAAAATTCACAATTTACAAATACAAAAAAAAAAAAAAAAAAAAATCCTGCTTCTCTTAAACCCACACTAAAGGATCAAACATGTGATTTCATGAAATATTTTGGTACCAACACCCCAGGACGACATTGGAAGCCGTCCACAGCTGAAAAGTGGGATCTGGAGTCTCTCTTTCTTCTTCGTCTTCTACGCCTAAAACAGTGGAATTACAAGTCAATGCCCAGGAAAGATGTGGGTAATCAGACTTTTTGTAATACTTCCACCACAAAAATAGACGATTTTAAAAGAAAACAGATGAAGAATACTATTAAAAAAAGACGATATACCACTTAACATTCAAAGCACCAAAAAATACAAAAAATACAAAAAAAAAAAAAATACATCCAGCTTCTCTCAAACCCACACTAAACGATCACTCATGTGATTTCACTAAATTCTTGGGTATCAACACCCGAGGATGGCATTGGAAGACGTCCAGTGCTGTAAAGCGGCACCTGGAACCTCCCTTCTTCTTCTTCGTCTTCCTCCTCTAAAAAACTCTCAAACTCTCTTCATCATCCAATTTAAACTCTTCTCATATTTTCTCTTCAAAATCCAAATGAAGACTCCGACCCTCGCATTGAATACTTCAGGTACAAAACCATGCGATATTAAAACATAATAAATACATCAACCAAAAACGTCCAACATTCGTATTCCTCCTTCGTAATACGACTTTATAAAAACAGTTCAATGGACGAAGCAGGATAATATCCTATCGCCAGGGACTGAACACCAAATATAAGCCACAATTTGAGTTTTTAAGGCTCAAAGATGAAGGGTAATGACTATGATAATAATAGCTTAATCCTCATCAAACGTAATCAAAATCCAAGTGAATACCAAAGAAAATTTCGGAATCTTTGAATGCTTCTAACATAACACATCAGCTAAGTTATATTTGCGGATCGACTTCATCGAAATACTTCTCAGGAAGAAACAGCTGAGCAGCTACTGCTTCTTTTTCTTCTACGCCTAAAATATTGCAATATAAGCCAATGCCCAGGAATGTTGTGGGTAAACAGCATTCTTTTCAAAACCTCAACAGAAATTCACGATTTAAAAAAAAAAAAAAAAAAAAAAAAAAAAAAAAAAAAAAATTACATCCAGCTTCTCTCAAACCCACACTAAACGATCACTCATGTGATTTCACTAAATTCTTGGGTATCAACACCCGAGGATGGCATTGGAAGACGTCCAGTGCTGTAAAGCGGCACCTGGAATCTCTCTTCTTCTTCTTCGTTTTCCTCCTTTAAAAACTCTCAAACTCTCTTCATCATCCAATTTAAACTCTTCTCATATTTCATCATCGCATTGAATACTTCAGGTACAAAACCATGCGATATTAAAACATAATAAGTACATCAACCAAAAACTTCCAATATTCGTATTCCTCCTTCGTAATACGACTTTATAAAAACAGCCGAAGCTGGACGAAGCAGGATATTATCCAATCGCCAGGGACTGAGAATCAAATATAAACCACTATTTGAAATTTTGCGGCTCAAAGAAGAAGTAATGATTATGATAATAATAGCTTAATCCTCATCAAACATAATCACAATCCAAGCGAATACCAAAAAAAAAATTGCGGAATCTTTGAATGCTTCTAACATAACACATCAGCTAAGTTATATTTGCGGATCGACGTCATCGAAATACATCTCAGGAAGAAACAGCTGAGCAGCTACTGCTTCTTTTTCTTCTACGCCTAAAATATTGCAATATAAGCCAATGCCCAGGAATGTTGTGGGTAAACAGACTTCTTTTTAATACTTCAACAGAAATTCACAATTTAAAAATACAAAAAAAAAAAAAAAAAAAAAAAAAATCCTGCTTTTCTTGAACCTACACTAATGGATCAAACATGTGATTTCATTAAATATTTTGGTACCAACATCCCAGGACGACATTGGAAGCCGTCCACAGCTGAAAAGTGGGATCTGGAGTCTCTCTTTCTTCTTCGTCTTCTACGCCTAAAACAGTGGAATTACAAGTCAATGCCCAGGAAAGATGTGGGTAATCAGACTTTTTGTAATACTTCCACCACAAAAATAGACGATTTTAAAAGAAAACAGATGAAGAATACTATTAAAAAAAGACGATATACCACTTAACATTCGAAGCACCAAAAAATAAAAAAAAAAATTAAAAAAAAAAAAAAAAAATACATCCAGCTTCTCTCAAACCCACACTAAACGATCACTCATGTGATTTCACTAAATTCTTGGGTATCAACACCCGAGGATGGCATTGGAAGACGTCCAGTGCTGTAAAGCGGCACCTGGAATCTCTCTTCTTCTTCTTCGTTTTCCTCCTTTAAAAACTCTCAAACTCTCTTCATCATCTAATTTAATCTCTTCTAATATTTTCTCTTCAAAATCCAAATGAAGATTCCGACCCTCGCATTGAATACTTCAGGTACAAAACCATGCGATATTAAAACATAATAAATACATCAACCAAAAACTTCCAATATTCGTATTCCTCCTTCGTAATACGACTTTATAAAAACAGTTCAATGGACGAAAGCAGGATAATATCCTATCGCCAGGGACTGAACACCAAATATAAGCCACAATTTGAGTTTTTAAGGCTCAAAGATGAAGGGTAATGATTATGATAATAATAGCTTAATCCTCATCAAACATAATCAAAATCCAAGTTGCGGTTTCTTTGAATGCTTCTAACATAACACATCAGCTTAGCTATATTAGCGAATGGACGTCATCGGCATATATGTCAGGAAGAAACAACTGAGGATGACGTTGGAATACGTCCACAGCTACTGCTTCTTTTTATTCTACGCCTAAAATACTGCAATATAAGCCAATGCCCAGGAAAGTTGTGGGTAAACAGACTTTTTTAAGACTTCAAAAACAGAAATACACGATTAAAAAAAAAAAAAGATAAAGAATACTATAAGAAAACAGACGATATACAAGAAATCACTTAACATTCAAAGCACCCAAAAATACAAAAAAAAAAAAAAAAAAAAAAAAAAAAAAAGCTCAAACCCACACTAAAGGATCACACATGCGATTCCATTAAATATTTTGTTATCAACACCCGAGGACGACATTGGGAAGCATAGCAGGATGATATATCCTGTTGCCAGGGATCAGGATGTCTTATAAGTCTTCCCACCTCAATCCTCATTGCAAGCATAATCTATGTGTTTAACAATATAAGTAATTCTCTCCACTGTGGAGGACTCACACAAATACGAATTCAAGTGTGGACAAATTACAATCGTTAGACGAAACAGGAATATATATCCTGTTGTCAGAAAATGAGCACCCCATGTGGAGTTTTTGTACTTAATGATTAAAAATAATCAGCACAAAAACTGAAAAAAAAAACTTGCAAACAAACAATTAAAAAAAAAAAAAAAAAAAAAAAAATTGAGCCTGCTCTGGGCGAGCCACAGAGGCAGACTGAGCCTCCCACTGAGAAGTTCAGAGTTGTTTTGAATCACACATGTGATTTCATAAAATATTTTGGTATTAACATCTGAGGACGACATTGGAAGACGTCCACAACTATAGAAAACAACTCGTTGAACGAAGCAGATGATATATCCAGTCGCCAGAGGATGTCTTATAGACTTCTCATCTCAATCCTCATTGCCTGCATATTCGATGTGTTTAACAATATATAAGTAATTCTCTCCACTGTGGAGGACTCACACAAGTTCGAATTCAAGTGTGGACAAATTACAATCGTTTGATGAAACAGGAATATATATCCTGTTGCCAGGCATGAGGATGTCTTATAACTTCCCACCTCAATCCTCATTGCAAGCATATTCGATGTGTTTAACACAGCTTTCTAAGTAATTCTCTCCACTGTGGAGGACTCACACAAGTACGAATTCAAGTGTGGACAAATTACAATCGTTAGACGAAACAGGAATATATATCCTGTCGTCAGGGAATGAGCACCCCATGTGGACGCTTCCACCTCAAACCCATTGGAGTTTTTGTACTTACTGATTAAAAATAATCAGCGCAAAAACTGCATAAAAGAAAAACTTGCAAACAAACATAAAAAAAAAATTTAAAAAAAATTTCAAAAAAAAATTTCAAAAAAAAATTTCAAAAAAAAATTCAAAAAAAAAAAGTTGTAAAAAAAATTGAGCCTGCTCTGGGCGAGCCACAGAGGCAGACTGAGCCTCTCACTGAGAACACGGCCTTTTATAGCAAACGGAAGCCTGCTTCGATTATAGATTTTCCTGCAACTCTGTGGTTCAGAGTTGCTTTGAAAACAGTGTTGCAAGTTGCAGCACTTACATACATATATGCAGCGACATAACGGGTTTTTCATTTGAATTGACGTGATGTGTAAGTGATGAACGCAGTTGGTAGACTCGACGAGCATTGCTGACAGAGTTCCCGATTCGAGTTCAGGCTAAGATGGGCTTGACCCGGCTTTAGGCTGCTGGGGCTGCAGTTGTTTGTGCTGTTTTTTTTTTTTTTTCTGACAAAAATAGCTTTTGGCCATGGAGATTTTAGTAGGTAGGTGAAGTTAAATTTCGTTCTTTTCTGATTGATGTGCATGATAACGATATGGGAACAGTGGGCAAAAATACTCGATTGTCTACCTAATTGTCTAGAAGGAATAGAATGGAAGTCATATTCCAATGCCACACTCGACTCTCTCTGTTGATTAGCCGAACTCTCTTGTGATTCTGATTAAGATCACTAAGTGGGAACACGTGAAATCTTTACTGAAGAAAGTTTATATCTCTCTTTGTCTTCCTTTATCTCTCTCCAGAGTTTTGGTCTTGTCTTGAGCACTCGAGCTTATTCATGCAAAATTTCAATACGAGCTAGTAATGCTTCAATGTAAATTCTTGCCATGGTCTAACAATGTATCAGGCAATATACTTTACGCACTGCGAATGCGCATTCCATTCCACATAAATGAGTTTCATTTAACAGCTCAATGAAGCATCTATTAAAAATCTTCAGCATAACCTTCAAAATGTAGTTGGTGATGCTCTCAATATGCTCTGTCAAGAGTTCGTCGTTACAGATTTAGACATTGGCATGCTCATACTACTACCCTCCCCCTCCCCACCATCGTCACGGTCGACCCCTGTAGACATGGTCCTCTGTGTAAAGAGCAACAATCGCTCCCCAGTCGGCCGTGGGGGCACCCAATGTTATGAGGTTGTAAAAAATGAATCGTAAATTGCATTAAATATTAACAGACAATAAAAAGCAAAACACCCACACTCACCCACACACACCGACAACGTGAACAACAACAAAACGCAATATGCATTACGAACATAAAAATCGCGCAACAGACGCCGATTTGCGTTTTATGCTTCGATTAGGCGCTCCTTGCGAGACCCTCAGCTGGCTCTCGATAACACTCAGACCAAAAGAGCTCCCATACTCGTCCCCATTCCCAATTCGTATTCCCCATTCCCCATTACCCATGCACCATCGCCGCCAATTCAGCTGCCTTTGTAATTGAATTGAAGCTTCACTTTCAGTTAGTCAATCTTTATCAGCCCCAGCGCACTTGAAACGCAAATTAATCGCAGCTTTTATTGAATATTCAATATCAAATTTGCAATTTTCGCACTTGCAAAGAGTTGAAATTGCGCAAAATTTTCATTAAGCCAGAAATTTGCTTCTGCAAAATGTTAAGAATTAACGATATTTATTTTGGTTGGAGTTAGTGGAATTTTATATGTAATTTCTCGAATTTCATTTGATGAACTAAAGGCAAATGGAACTTCAACTGGAATTACTGAATTCAGCGGATAATACAATGAACAATAAACTTAATAGAAATGATAACTCAGGGAATTATGTATTATTCAATATCAATTAAATAATTGTCCACAGCGATGGAGCATAAACTAAATACATAGTTCACTTAGAACTTAACCAGTTCAATTCAATATTTGGTCACAGTTCTAGACACAGTTCTCAGCTAAATCTCAGTTTTTACGGCACAGGCCTGCCAAGTATTGGGTATGACAAGAACAAAATTGCTTTAACCAATGAAAAAAAAAAAAAAAGAAGCCCAGAGACGAAACCTAAATCCCAAAAATCCATCAATGCAATTCAAATCCCAATGCGTTGCGTCACGTTGGCTCGAAACGAATTGAATCCAATCAGAGCCAAAGCTCAGCCCAAAAACAAAGCAAAAACTAACAAAGCAGAGGCAAAAACAAGAGTCGGAGTAACTGGAGTATACCCTGTAACTGAGGTAGCACTAATTGAAACTGAGCTCAAGTGCCTTCGAGTTGGATATACAAAGATTTCAGTTCAATTATGAATTGAATTTGCTGTGGGTTGGAAATGTAGAGCAGAATGATGATCCAATCCAAGTTGAAGTCCTGCACAGGGTATAATCAAGTCCATACGATCATCGAGTATCATTTGGCTTGACCTTGGGTCAAGTTCTGTTGGGCATTTGCGGATTAGATTCGATGACTACTGAATAATTCAATTAAATAAAATAATGAATATTTAGTTGGCTCGACCGACTTATAAATCGCTTACTTAGCCACGATGTAGCTCTATGCCAGTAACTGTGACTCTGACCATATGAGTGTGCGTGTGTGTGTGTGTGTGTGTGTGTGTGCGTGTGCGTGTGGTTTACTCACTTGCCAATTGCTGACTCTGCAGCAGCAGCTGAGCCAACAGCTGCGTATCAAAGGCCGTTGCCTGGGCGGTATTTTGATATTCGTCCTCGCTGCTGCTGCCATAGCCGTGTCCATGTCGATGGCTATGCCATTCGGCTGAACGTTGACGCCTCAGCTGCTGTTGCTCTCCGTTGGGGTTCGAGCTGCTAATGCCACCGCCGCCGGGGTTCGAGCCACTTATGCTGCTGCCATAGTAAAATTCGCTGCCGATGGCGCTGCCGCTGCCAACGCGTTTACGGCCAATTGTGCCCGAATGGCTGCTGGACATGTTGATGCGGGTACTGGCCGAGGCTTCACTCTCGCTCACACACTCTCCTCTCTCTCTCTCTCACTCACTTATTCACTCTCCCTCTCTGTTACTCCCAGGGCTTTAGCTAGTGGATTTCACCTTCAATTGAACTATGCACGTAACTTGGCCAAGCAATTTGTTCTCGTTTGTTACTTGACTTGGCTTTTCTTATTGAAGTTGTTGCTGCTGTTGTTGTTGCTTTTGCTGTTGTAGTCAACGCATTGACGTCGCATCGGCCGCTTGTGGGCCACATGGGCCCCGCCTACCTCTTCGCCTTCTTTGTTTCTTTCTTATTTTTTGGCCAGCCGTTGACGTCGCTTTAAGTGCTTAACCGAATTAACGCTGAAACGATAAAAACGACAAAGTGTCAGCATGAGTCGAGTATAGCTCACAGATAGAGAGATTCGCAAGGGCAAGATGTGGGCAAAGGAGACTATTACAATGTATAAGCAGCCTAACTAGCGAATACCCTTTAATAACAGGATATACCGATGGAGATAATTTATATAGTTTAGTTGGGAATTAAATTGGTATGCCATTGGAATATGGATTAATATGTTTATGATAGTTAGGATAGACTATTGATACCCTATAGGAAAGTTTGAAGTTAAAATAAATTGAAAATTCTTGTTTTTCTTAGTCATAAAAGTATTTAGTAATTATTAATATTAAGTTTGAATAATTCCAGGGTAGATGTACAGCTCGCAGATACCCTGGAGATATTAATATGTGAACGTTTACACATTTATGAGTCTTTTATGAACAGCCCTTATTTTCTGGAACACAAACCTCGTAAGCTAAGCCTCGTAAAAAATTTTTGATCGATATGTTAAATTTTAATCGATTAATCGATCATTTTATAAACACTTCTGTCTCTCGTCTATATATTGTTCAGCAAACCTTCGCATTCTAAATCGATAGATTTCTTTTTTTTTATATTTTCTCGCCTATAATTAATATTATAACATATTAATATTCAATTAATTTACATCAAATACTTAATCAATGTTATCGATAAATTGTGACATACTTAAGTATCTCATTTTAAATTATAGAGTTTTATGTTTTTTTTTTTTTTTTTTGCACATAAATTCATTGCAAATTTATTGATTAATTATCAGATTTAACAATATTTACTAACTTTTGCTGTTTATTCATCACATTTAGTAAAATTCACATACCCCGCACACTTATTTATAGTACAGGGTATCTATAGTCTGACAGAACGTCGGAAGTGGTGCGTGGGAGCGTAAGAGATAAAACCATAAATGCTCGAAAATGAAAATAAATAGCAGCCGGTGACCTGCTGCTTTCCCTCCTCCTACCCATCCCACACACACACACACACACACACAGAGAGAGGCAACATTGGGGCTTTGCACTGGAACTGGAACTGACTCCAGGGCAGAGTTTTTGGTTGTGTCGTCAAGTGAACTTAATAGCAATTGCATTAAATGAAAGCTCAGCTCCTTAAACGCTGCCTGTTATTAGTCCTTCCAGCAATGGCAACGGCAACGGCAACGGCAACTTTTTATGAGTGTCCAGTCGCAGCTATGGCTTTAGCTTCGGCTTTGGCTGCAGCTCCAGTTCAGGTCCCAAAAGTTTAACAAGCACAGTTACAGTGGCAATTGGGGAGCTGACACTTTGGCTTTTGATTTGATGAGTACGCATTTGAATGCACTCGAAAGCCAACACGAGTGGCCCATTACTTGCACCGACAGTCAGCTCAGCTGGCAACGCTTCTGGCCCTATTCGAATGCATTTTCATTTATCTAATCGCATTGGCTCCGAGAATGAACCCGAAGTACTGCGAATTGCAAGCGCTCGCTTTGGTTTGGCTTGTCACCAATTTTCATTTTTGTGAAAACTGACGAAGCTTGAGTATTTGGAAGAATCTCAAATTTAACCGTTTTGTGTACCGTTTTTTTTGTGCGTTAACAAGTCTATTAATCTTAACAGAGGCTTCGCTTGTTCCTGCTTAATTTCTGTGGTTAATTTGCATGCTGTGCTTAAGTCAACTCTGAACGACATATAAAAATTCTAAAAGCCTAATTTAAAATGTGTTTTCTTTTTTTTTCTCAGACAGATAAAAGCACGGAGCTTCTTGAGCTGGTTCATTAAAAGAAATAAATATTTACATACCTACCATCTATCCCTTATTGCTTATCACACTCACTCTCTTCCTTCCAGTTTTTTTCCCTCTCTCTCTCTCTCTTTCTATTTCGCACACACTCTCTATATATCTGTCTCTCTTACTCTATCACTCGCTCCTTCACTTTTCTGTCCTTCTTATTCCCTCTTTCTGTCACACTCTCTCTCTCTCTCTCTCTCTAACTCTAAATCTCTAATTTTTATCTCTCTCTCTCCTTTCCTTTTCATTCTCTCTCTCCCTCTGTATCTCTCACTCTGTTTCTCTCCCTTTTTTTTTGTCATCATTCTCTCTCTCTCTCTCTCTTAGGCAAACCCTTTCTCTTTCTATCTTTATGTCCCTTCTCTCTCTCTCTATTTCTCTCTTTCACTCTCCCTTTGCTTCAGTCTGTTTGTCTCTCTCTCTCTCTATCTTTCCCTCTTTATCCCTTCTCTCTCATTCTTTCTCTGATTTTACCTCCCTCTTACCCCTCTTTCTCCATCTTCTCTCTCTCTTTCTTCCATGAACTGTTTCCTTCTACACTCCTCTCATAAATGTCGCTGCATCTGTTGCATCCATTTGCCTGTCTGACTCAAACGCATTTCACCTGTCACACCCCAAGGGGCCGACATGAATGTTTGTCCGCCCCTTCGACCTTTGGGCTGTCCGTTGTCCATGCTCACGAATCTGGAGTAATAAACATGCCCATGCTCGACATACCTCAAACACGTGCCCAACACACGCAGCCGCATGTCGGACACCGAAACATATCCCAGATTACTCGACGCGCTGTCCAGTTCAGCAATCCGAGACGTTGCTGACACTGAGAGACACAACGCAATGGTTACTAGATTTGGACGTTTAATGGCTTGGGATGCAGCTGCTTTCGATACAAAAATGTATAATTTAATATCATTTTAAGTATATGAGAGCAAGAGTTCTTTTGACCCCTCTTTATTATAGATTAACTGAATTGCTTCTCAGCTACTATATATCATGTAGCTGCCTTGGCATACCCATTATCGCTTATAAAACACTTAAGCAGCATTTACAAAAGGTGTGAATCCCCATCTAATTCGATTAGCTTTCATCAAGTAAACTTGGCTCTCAGTTACCCGAGTTCAAGCTGAACGCCATCGGAACTACTTCTCATTATCTAACGCTTCTAATGAGCAGAGGTGAGCTGAACGATGCATAAATATAGACCAAGCATGATGATGCCCTTGCCTCTACATTTACCTTTACATTCACCTTTTGCCCAGGCTCAATTTGAGGAGGCGGCAAAGAGTCTCGCCCCAACCATTTTGCTGACGTTAATGAAGCCGCGTTATTTTTAGGTAGCGCAACATGAAAATTAATTTCGCCATTTCACTTTGCCCGCATGTAAGTTGATATATAAACACACTCAGGCACCAACACACACATATATACCTACGTGTATATGCATGTGTGTGCGTGTGTGTGCTCGTAATAACACTTATTGTAGCTATATTTGCATTCATTAGATAGATGATGGCGGCATTCAAGCACTCTTGCTTGCTGAGCATATAATATTGTCAGTCAGTGTCGTGGTTATTGCGAATATCAATATATTATATTGCAGCTGAATCTGTATATCGATGATATGGAATGAATGCAGATAAAGCTATTTAAGGTTCGGCCAGAAAAAATGTCGAATCGATATCTCTAAATGTCATTATAAAATACTTGACGGATGCACGAACCGTCCTTGGCTCAGACCAAGGCCAAAAAAAAAAAAAAAAAATCTAGCTATAATTACGCATTTGCTGTGAAGAGCATAGGAAAAACTTGGATCCCCAAACTGCATCAGCTTGAACCCAGGCGAAGGCGATTTAAACGGAATTAATCAAGGCTAAAACTAGCTCGACCAACCCTAAAAGAGTTAGTCCAAGCTGAACTAACCCCAGCTAAACCAAGATTAGCTGAGATGAACCCAGTTGAACTGAGCTGAACTAAGCGGAACCCAGTTGTTAGCTTAACTATTATTACGAAACTAATCTAGATGTCTTAAGAAATACTCGAGCACCCAAACTAAGCCAAGCAGGACCAAGCCAAATCGAGAAATTAAAGGTTAAATGTTATGAGGCAATACGAGATCTAGCCAAACAGATGTCTTAAGCAATCCGGCAACCATATGAAAAGCAACGAATTTATCATATTGCGAATGATGAGGATAAAGCGTACCTATAGGGAAATCATAAATGGGAAAAGTAAACGCACCATTTAGAGACTACATCCATGGCGCGAATTATATTTTTAAGAAAGCTTTGCATGGGAATGACGAGTTGAGCCACAGGAATACATCGAACTACACCTTTTAGCAAATCTTGTATATGTACATTAAACTAAACTATTTACCAGAGTCACAAGTCAATTCTTAGGTCACATCACGAGTGGAAACAGTAAACTACTTTATGAAAGGTGCTGGAATCAAAAGCTGAACTATCGGATCTTTACAGGAAATACTGATTCTCCAGCCAAACCAACCTTTGGGCAAATCATAAAAGCGAATAGTAAGGTGAGCCTCAAGAAAATCGGATGCACAAACGTAACCTGCTCGCAAATGATGAATGGGAACGGCTTTTGATGAGAATGAAGAGCAGAAACACAGGAAAAGCAGCTGCATAAGTCGTGTCAGGCCATAAGACCAAATATTAATTTTAGTTTAATTACTTGACTAATCAATTCGATATTCCTATTTAAGTATTTTCAGTTTTGATCAATATGAAAGTTAGGGCATTTGAATGTCGTCTCTTTGCAGATTAACCACATCAACTTGTTGTTCACTGTTTGTGGTCGCGTGTAAGGCTCGAGGTTTGAGTACATTTTTACAGGTTCGCGCTCGACGCTGTCAATAATTTCGTTAGTAACGAAAAGAGCCGTACACACACACACACACACACACACACACACACACACACACACAAGGAGAGACCTCTGTGTGTGTGTGTTAACAATGGCGTACCCTAGTCATGTGTGTGTGTGTGTGGGTGAACTCTGGTAATGAGGTTGTTTTGCATGTTTGGTCATAATACAACATTTTGTGCTAGACTCTGCGTGCGGTTTATCTATGAAACCGTTAGGATATAGCGATAACAGCAGGTGTTACAGGTGTATGTGTATGTGTGTGTGTGTGTGTGTGTGTGTGTGTGCATGGTTCGAGCTGATTCCATTTAGGCATACAATGCATTTTGATATGTAATTAAATATTGTGTGGTTTTGTCAAACAGACAGCAAATCAATGTAGCTCTCACTCGGTCTCCTTTTCTGGATATCTGCATTTCCCTCTCTTTCTCTTTCTCTCTCACTCACTCTGTCTTTCTTTCAGTAAATTTGCATTGTAATTGCGGCAAATGCAATGAAATGCAACGCGTCAACTGATATCGCAGGAAATGCGCACAATTTTCGAGCCAGCCAGCCCGTTGCCCGTTCCCCTCCCTTCTACGGCATGGAAAATGTTAATGAAATTCAAATGAAATGAAACGAAACGAATCCTCATCGAATTGTATCGAATTGGAGTTTCAGCTCTTCGCACATAATTGCTGCTATTTCTGTAAACATTTTGCGAACAGCAGGAAATGCCGTAAATGATGCACATGGACAACATGACGTATGCGCAGCCAAACGGAACGGAACGGAACGAAACGGAAAGTCAAAGATATGAAACGGAATCAAGTCGAAATGACACATTTTACAGCTCGTCCTACCACGTGCGGCACACAATTATCTGACTGCCAGCAGTCAATTAGTCAATTGTTCGTGCAAAAATTGTTTATTAACTCGAACTTTGTTCAAGAAATAGAAATTCGACAAGAGGAAAAATGTCATTTGGCACCAGGATGCCTTACGGTGAAATGTTTGGCAATTAAACTTTAATGGAATTTCTATCAATTTTCTGTGTTGCTGCAACAAATTATTGAAGCTAGTGCGATTGACGAAACAATTTTATGGGGTGCCGACAAAGTTTTCAGGAATTAACTTAAAAATACGCGTTTTTTCAATACGTAATTGTAGCTTTTGGAAGGGAAACTATAGAAAATTCAAAAATATAACTGGACATATTATACAATTATTGTTATTATTATTAAATTTTTTTTTTTTTTTTTTAATTTAATATAAATGGGTACTTTTCCAGAAAAGTCAACTTTTACAGTATGCGAACCACCTGAGTTTTTGGTTATCATAAAAACACTCCAATTATTCTGCTAATCAAGAGATTCACTTTTTATCAAATTAATAAATGGTTTTTTACATTTATCTATAAAATGTCAAATCTTTATAGAAAAAAAGTTTAATAAAAAAGACAAGTACAAATTAAAAAAATTAAGTATTTAAACTTGCACAATATTGGAAATTTAATTCCTAAAAAAATAGTTAAGAAAAAAATGTAATAAATATATAATATATGTACAAAAATTAAAATTTTAACAAATAAAATCGAAAACTAATTTTGACATTTTTTAAAATTATTATTATTATTATTATTATTATTTTTTATTTATTTATTTTTTTTTTTTTTCAAAAATTAATTTGTATTTTCATATATTTTTTATGATTTGTATATTTATGTATATGAAAACAATTTAATTTTAATCATTTTACTTTCTTAAAATTAATTAGAGTATTAGATAATGGAAATCAACGATTTAATACTCATTTTCGAAAGTTAAAAGATTATATTGATTATGTGCATAGTTCATAAATTTTGATGTTCTGCCCATATGCAAACCATTTCACCGCTATTTCAGTTACAGATTTAGCCTTAATTCTATTCAGCCCTTGGTTGAGCTAATAGAACTAATATATTTTGTAACGTTTTTGGATCAGCTTGAAAGCACTTGGCATATTTTAAAAATGAAATTTTACAAATTACAATATTTACAATTTTGTACTCTTTAAGCAGAGATTTTGCAAAAATTGGAATTTAATACAATCAAAGGAAGTGTTAAGTCAACGACAGGTAAGCTGCAGAGATTACCGACAGCCACTTTAGTTTTGACATATTTGCTGAGGCTTAAGGGCGACAGGTGCGTACAAAGAGCTGGCCTGAAGGCCAAAGGGCACGGGCTTTGGCATCGGCTCCAGCTTCCGCTCCGCTTGCTGCTGCGGCTTAAGCCACAGAATATTTTAATTGTATTGCCAGTCAGGCAGCCGATAGTTAATTATATCTAAAGTAAAAATGCCATGAGCAGGTCAAGTTTCTTTGGTATGCTGGAGCACTGGGGAGCACTCGAAGCCGCAGCATTTGCTCATGGTACGAGATCTTGTTGGCTTTCTATTAGCAGGAAGCAGCAGCGCGGTTGCAGCAACAAAGGCATTCGGGCTTGCTGCTAATGAGAAAATAGTCGTAATAAGAAAGCGCACAATAAACAAAAAAAAAAAAAAGATACAACATAAATAAATAAAGAAAAAGTAAATAAAAACATTGAGCATACTTTCTGGAGTGTCTCTGTGTGTGTGTGTGTGTGTGTGTGTGTGTTAACTTAATATTTTCTTGACTCTTCGCTTGGGCAACTGTTTGTTGTTGTTGATACATTTTTTTTCCACACTTGCGACGTACTTAAGCGTGCATATGAAAACGAATTGCAGTCCCGGTCGCTGTCCCGGTCTGGAGTCGCATTCCACGTTCCCTTCGTTCCCTTCACACACCATATACATACATACATACATGCTATATGGGACTACATCCCATATGTATATACATATATATAGTATACTGTATACATCCTGTCTCTTTCAACGACTCTCTAATGCCCCACATATATATGTAAGTGTATATGTAACATTTGAGGGATATTTAGTTGGGGTAGGGGCTGCTTGCTGGCCCAGTCACTCAGTCGCTCTTTCAGTTTTGCCTTGCACTTGTTCACATTTCAGCCTGCGCATACCCTGTCAAGTCGAGCTGCAACAGAGCGGGGGGTAATGGCTGCAGCTAAAATTAAATTGAAGAATTTCTGGGAATAAACTTCCCCTTCTCAAAAAAAATATTATTATTGGCAAGTTTTTAATTACAGGGTATCTACTGGCCATTCCAGCCGTTGGCCTTTTTTTCTGCCGGCTCCTTTAAATTGTTAAAATGGAGCATGCAAAATAATTGCGTAGCCGCATATTATGTTTCTGGAGTGCGCCGAGAAGAGGCGGACGGCATTACGGACCAGGAATACGGATACGACGGATATGGCTAGGCATAGGGCGGATGGGGTTGAGGCTGGAGTATAGGAGCTGGGATATGGTGTTGGATTGTGATGGTCGTAGCCCGGCCGTATTTTATGCAACATTTCACGTCAAGAATTTCACCTTTTATACGGCAACCCTGTTGCATACTTGGAGACGGTCGCAGCTGCCGCTCATTAAAGCCAAATTGTTGCAATGTTGCTGCAAAAAGTGTCGAAGAAATTAAGAAAAATAATCAAGAGCCAACTAGCAAGCGCCGCCAGCAAGGGAATGTAGCAAATGAAATTAATGATATTTAAGGCACGTTTAAACAGGAGCTAACTGAACGTAATTAAATATTATAGAGAAGACTTTACTAAAGTTGTGCAAAACACTGATGAATCTGAATGTGAAGCCAGATTAGGTATAGCTAATTCGAAATGTTATTGTGTCCAAGTTTCGTATTGAATATTAATATTTCAATAATAATAACATAATTTTCGATATAGATTTCAGATGCCAAACAGCATAGAAATAAATTATAAAATTATATAATGAATAAGTTTTGGACTCTTGCAATTCAATAACATGTAAAGAATTTTAAATGCATAGAAAATTTAGTAAGTCTACACAGATTATAGAGTATAAGGTAAAAGAAATTGAATTGTATTAAAAACATAAAGACTTCATAGAGAGTATAGTATGTAAAATATGGAAATATATGAAAAATATAAAATATGTTGTATTTATTTATTTAATTTTAGTATGAAGCGGAGTATCCGTATATAGATTTTTAACTTTTACAACCCATTTCATTTAATTAATTTAAACCGTAATTTTTAAGCGAATTTAATCATTTTTTATAAAGCCTTGCAACTTCAGAGGTCTTATTGGATGGACAGAGATCAGCCTTCTTGAGAGAAAAGTGCGATGGCTCAGCAATCTAGCACAGAATCTGCTTTTAAGTTTATTTATTTTTTATTAAATAATACAAAGCTATTAGAAATTATTTGTTTATCTATTTATTTGTTTACATATTTTTATTATTTATATATATATATATTATATATTTATTTATCTATTTATTTAATCGATTATTTATTTATTTATTTGTTCATTTGTTCATATATTTATTTAACCAATTATTTATTTATTTATTAAATCATTTATTTATAAATTTATTAATGTATTTATTTCTTTCTTCCTTTATTTATTTATTTATATATTTATATATATTTATAATTATATTTTTATTTAAATTTATTCAATCATGTATTTATTGATTTCTTCATTTATCTATTTCTTTTTATTATTTATTTTTATTATTTATTTATTAATTTATTTATTCACGTATTTGTTTATTTATTTGATAATTTATTCATTTATTTAAGCATTATTTAGATACAAAATTAAACTTTGCTGACCACGTCCAACATGTCATTAAGAAATCGTACACACTAATCCGTACCTTATATCCATAAGATATGTTATATCCTTATATATATATACATATACATACATATATGTGTACGATTTCTTAATTTATTATTTATATTCATTCATTATTTATATATATTACTTATTTATTTATCTATTTATTTATTTTTTATGGATTTATTTATTTATTTATATATATCTCTATTTTATTTATTTGTTTTTTATGTATTAATTACTTAATCATTTATTTATGTAATCATTTATTTTTTGTATTATTCATGTATTTATAGCGGCTCACCGATTCACCGCCTCACAATATTTGTAGAATATACATAAGTTGTAGGATAGTTTTGTAGTATGTAAGCTCATAGTGTTAAGTTTGTTAGTTGCAAAGATAATTGGTGGGGTATAAGTTATAGAATGTAAGTAATATTAAGTAATCTATTTATTTAATAATTTTTTTTGTATCTATTTATTTATTTGTTTATTTGTTTATTTATTTACTGATTTCTTCATGTATTTATTTATTTCTTTTATTTATTTAATAATTTATTTATTCAGGTATTCATTTATTTATTTGTTTATTTAATCATTTATTTATTTTTTATTCATTTACTTATTTATTTTTTCATTCATTCAATTATTTATTATTTGTTTATTCACTTATTTATTAATTTGTTTATTTATTTGTTAATTTGTTTTTTTATTTTTTTATTTATTTATTAATTTATTTATTTATTTAATCACTTATTTATTAATTTTTTCATGTATTTATTCATATATCTATTTTATTATTTATTTATTACTGAAAAATATGATGGGGGGGGTGTGATGTGTCCCGTATTGCCCGCCCAGAATTTGTGTTTGAGTACATAAAGCAAATGCCATACGAAGGGAGAAATAAACAGCATACGAATATATCCCAGAACTAATGGTAATATGCTCTCCACATTCCACGATTTGATGCAAACACTATGAAAAATGTAATGGTCTTACATACCAATCGAAAGTTTTTGCATTTAAGCTGAGCCCGCTCTCAACTGCTTGACACTGAAGTCCTTTAGCTCATTTTGTTTTCTGGCTCAAGGCCAAAAGATGCGCGAGGTATTAAAATGCATAACGACTCCCAAAGTCAAAGGCTGAAAGTTTATTTTATATACACACATATTATTTTTTTTGCTTTCTTTTTTTTTTTTTTTTTTTTTTTTAATTCCATAAAAACAAGCTAGCAAAAAGGACTCACACAAACACACATAGACAGAAAGGCTTACAAAATGGTGTCAGCGATGGTTGCCATTGAAAGCAGAAGCGAAAAAAGTAAAAAAAATATAGAGAAGAAGCAGAGAAGCTAGAAACTATTAGAAGGTGTTGGCTGGAAACATTTTCCAACTTGGCTTTTCACACACACACGTACCAAGGATGCGTGCCTGTCAATGTGTGTGTGTTCACATAAATTGCAGCTCGCATGCATGCATAAGCGAAAGGTTATTTCGTTGACTGGATTTTGCGTCTGTCTGCTTCTTCTTCTAGCTGCTGTTGTGCACTTTTTTTTTTTTTTGTTAGGGCATTCTTCATCATCTTTGTTGCCGTTGTTGTGGATGTTGCCGTTGCTGTTGTTGTTGTAAATGATTAAACTCAAAGGCCAAAAACGAGCTGTTGCCGCTTGAGCTGCTCTTGAAGTTTATGACCATAGCTAAAGGTTATGCGCTTGCCATTATCAAAGATGCTGTCAAAGTAAAGCGTCGCATAGGGCACGTGTCACATACGGATTCCCCCCTAGCTGAGCTATATTGGTGCGAAAAACCCACTCATCTATGCAAAATTGTGCCAGCCAAGCTCTCAAATTCTTATGCTCTGATTATATACTTGGCAAGGGTACGAAGTTATTGCGAATATATGGAAAATATTTTAAAGCCAAATCAAGATGTTTACTTTTTGCTTCAGCATCCAAAAATATTTTTAATAAAAACGATATCTCTGAGCCGTAGATTGAACTTTATGTTATGCCAATAATTAAAGTAAAATAATAAAGTTAACGTTAAACAATTCTAAATGAGATGTTCTCAGCGAAGAGAAGTACATATTTAAGGCAGATAATGGAACAAAAATAATAATGTATAGTAAAAAATCATAGAAATACAATATTATACGATTAGCAGGGACCGCAAATAAGTGTTATGCATTTTAAAAAATTGAGGCTCAAAAGAAGCCCCAAGAAGAACGAGGAAATTACACATAAGTTATTTTTTTTTACGGCTAAATAAAACAAATAAAAAAAAAATGATAAACTTTTATTTGCAATTTAAAAAAAAAAATTATATTTGAAGCACTAACCATCAGGGACCGTAACGATTATAACTTTTATAGCAAAAATTAAATAATAAGAATTATTTTTTGAGTAATTGAAAAAAAAAAAAAAAAAATTAATTTTAAATTATTATAAATAATTTATATGATACAAAAAATTATTACACATCAATTTTCATATAAAAATCAAATCATAAAAATTAATAAATATCCAAAATAATTATTACAGATCAATGTTTATATAAAAATCAAATCATAACTCTTATTTTCAATTTTTATAATAAAAATTAATAAATATCAAAAATAATAATAAAATTTAAAAATAAGAGTTATGATTTGATTCTTATATAACAATTCATGTGTAAAAATGATTTTTGATTTTAATCATATAAATTATTAATAATAATTCAAAATAGTTTTATTTTATTTACTCAAAAAATAATTCTTACTTTTTAACTTTTTGCTATAAAAGTTATAATTGTTACGGTCCCTGACGATTAGTGCTTCATTCACTGCCGATTAAAGCCTTCATGATTATCACAATTAAACATTATTAAATTCTTGAATAAAACGATGCTTATCTATTTAATTCAATATTCAATACATATGAAAGGTATACGTAACTAGAAAGTCGAACAAAGTGAAAAATCATTTAACATCTGTCCGCAAAAAAAAAAGAAAAAAAAAACAAGTAAGAAAGCTCTAGTCGAGACTGCTCGACTACGAGATCCCCTGAACCCTTGGAGCAATAGATATTTCAATAATTTTTCGCGTCTTTCAGCTTACACAAGAAACACGCACACACACACACACAGGCATACATACACACACACGCATACAGACACACATACACACACACACACGCATACATACACAAACGCATACACACACACATACACATACACACACACATACACAAACACATACACACACAAGCACCCACGCATAAACAAGCATGGGCTGCAGTGTGCGCTTACTATGAGAACTTAATTGTTTAATAACTTTTTTTATGGACGTACGATCTTCATGAAACTTTCAGATTATAATTATAACATGGATATGCATGTAATTGCCAAAGCACAAGTCTCTAGTATTTGAAATACGCGTTTTACAAAAGTGAGGGTGAGGGGGTGAATTTAGAGGTGGGGGGTAAAATTTAACAAAAACCGAAATTGTATAAATTGCATATAAGCATATATAAAAAATTTGGAGACTCTAGCAATAAAGGTGTAGAAGATATAATTTTATAACTGGTTTTCGATAAGGTTTTTTATCGATAAAAAAAGATCGGAATGAGTTATCGATTTTTAATGATAAACTTGATATGCGCGCTGTAATTACGGACATTCTAAAAAAAATTTGAAGTCTCTAGCTCTTATATCTTCTGAAATCGACGCGTTCATACATACGGACAGACGGACAGACGGACAGACAGACGGACAGGGCCAAATCAACTCAGCTCGTCACCCTGATCAAGAATATATATACTTTGTGGGGTCTGCCACGCCTCCTTCTGCCTGTTACATACATTTCAACAAAACCATTATACCCTGATTTCCCATTTTCAATGGGTTCAGGGTATAAAAAAAAACTCTGAAATGTTGGTTAATAAAGTTATAAAGTGTTTGGTCAAAGCAACTTTTTATCCTATTTGGCGAGAGAGCAAAGCAAAGTTGCATGTGAGGAACACCGAGGGAATGAGCGAGAGGCAATGGGCGAGTGATAGTGATAGTGAGAGCGAGAGGGAAAGGGAGCTGTTAGAAGTGCTGCTAAGATATATGAGAGTCCACTTTATGGGGCGCGCCAGCAATGTGTTGTTTGTGGCCTGACATTTCTTTTGGGCAGGTGGCTGGGGTGGGGGGGGGGGGGGGGGGGGGCTAGTCAAACTCAAATTTATGATGGCATTGTGCAAGGAGCAGGAATGCAAGAGCAGCTTGCTGACTGCTTGACTTGCTGCATGAGTCAGCGTCCGTCCATTCTTCCTCTCGCCTATACCGCAGGTGATCAGCTGGCTGAGACAGATGCTGCCAGACGTTGGGGGGTTGAGCGGGTGGATGAGCACGTTGAAATGATTACCTAAAGCAAACACAGACATGGCAGCAAACAAACACACACGCACACACACACAGACACACGCACTTCCACACACCTGACTATTGTTACAAAATGTTGGCCCCTGCTTCAGTTGCTGCTGCTGCTGATGATGATGATGATGATAGCTTGAAGGCTTAAAATGTTCACTCACAAAGCGGGTTGGCTGCACCGCCAGAGCAGAGAGCAACTGAGCTGCCAGCTGGATACAGATATGAAGGGAAAGGGCAAGGGTGACGGTGCTGCTGTAGGGGCAACTGCTGCTGCTGCTGCTGCTGCTGCTGCATATGGGTTCTTCTTAGGCACGCATGTGTAAAAAGAACGCAAAGGCCGGCTGGTATGCACGGCTCGTCCAGCACACGTCGCGTATACGTAATGCCATGCAAATGCATACATATGCATACGTATATGTAGCTGTGTGTGCGTGAGTGGCTCTGTGAGTGGGTTCGGTGGTGCTTGCACCACTTCAAAAACGTGTGCGAACAGCCACTTGATTGTGTTATTATTATTGTTTCAAGTGTTGCTTTCTGTTGTTGGCTGCTTCTTGTTTATCTGCAGCCATTGTAGCAGCAACTGTCACAAAGAGAGAAGCGCGTTCCATATACATAGCCTTAAAAAATATATGTATATATATTTTGGTCTATATATATGTATATTTGTATATTTGTATATACATATTTCAGTATATATACGCCCGAGTCCATTTGGCAAAAGAGCTTAACCCATGCGAATTTTCCAATGATTGAATAGCTCAACGCTAAGCCAATTTGTATAACTTTACAAGCTATCGTTTTGTGTTATCGATTACCGATATATTTTTAGATTACTTGCACATATTGAAAAAGCAGTAAAATCCAATACGAATCAAGTCATATTGCATGGAAACTTACTTGAAAAATTATGCCTGTTATCGATTACTGCTATCGATTATCTGAATATCAGTAGCTCATATGTAAGTCTTATTTCATTTCATATTTTTGGTTATTATAAATATCACTTAATAAACTAATTCAACTTTATGTGTATCGTTATCGTTTATCGATAAGTTTATTTTTGGGCTATAAATATATTTCAATATAATTATATATCAATATTCTATATATCAATTCAATACAAATATATTTCAAATTCTTGCTCGGATGGCTGCTCATGTCTGCTATCGACTTATATTATCGATAACCGATTAACAGAGAAATCGCTGTATCAGTATACACTTTTCCTCTGCATACAGTGCTTGTACTGTCATATGTAATATAAACACATAAACTAGGCCTGTGTACCTTCTTTTGTCGTTATCGATAAACGATTAGTTGCTTGAATAGCTAGCCTGCAGCTGCAATGGCAAGCAACTATTGCTGCCACAATAATCCTTTATATGGGATCTGTTACACTACACACACACAAGAAGCAAGAATGCACTTTGAATGCATTCAAGCGGCGGCTCACACTCGAATGCGCATCCATTTCAAATGAGCGAAAGTTTCAGGCATTTAGATAAGTGAAGCAACTCAACGGGAGATGATTTTACACAACTGCATCGAACACTCTGTAGCTGAACAATATATTGTAAGTGTATGTTCATTTTAAGTATTGCATAGTATACCCCATGCGATGTATCTTATGCCTACTGGGTATTCGCGGCAAGCACAAATAAATTGTTAAATAATTTTCACGAAAATCTGTGCAATTATTTGATCATTTAAAATGAATTTGTTTGACTCGAACTGGGTTAAGGGAGCGTCCGATAATGATAATTTGTAGCTGTGTGTGCGTGCGAAAGTGAAAGCTGCGAGTCCTTCCGACAATCCTTGAAAATCTGTTTCCCAGCGCCTTGAGCGCCATTTGCGCTATCCTTTTTCCTTGACTCCCCGCCATCGCCCTCCCCATCCTTCTGGCCTTTGTTCGTGTCTGAAGGGTAATTTATGAAAATTACTAAACGAACTACACCGAATGCGTGCAAATGCTGTTTCTCTCGGTGCCGAGCACAGCGTAGATAAGCCAAAAATAAGAGAACAAAAGCTGAGCCATTCATTTATAAGTCTAGCGCTACCCTGTAAATAATAATGATTGTTGCATATGTATTTAAATATTGCGAAGCAATCCAATGAATAAATGAGGATTCTATGATAGGTACTCTAATGCATTATTAAAAGTATGGATAAATATAGGATTATTACTATTCTATCCTATCTGCCCTAAATAGTCTGTATATCTTCCTCTCTATCCATATACCCCCTCAAATAGCTCCAGAATAATTTTCCAATAATTAAGTCATCAAATGTGTTATCTCATTTCATAACATGCAGCTGTCATTAGTGCTCTTCCCACTCAGTTACAGGGTATTCAAACGGGTTAAATGCAGCTTTAGCACGCAAATAAAAAATAAAAGAAAACTAAAGCTGGAGCAGTCGCAGCTGGGCGTGGCACTGGCGCATCACAGGATGTTGGCGTGCTCTTCATTGTCGTAAACAAAAAAGTAGCGAGGCACTGCAGGATGCGACGCCCAACCGGAAGACCCAGCCAGAGACAGAGACAGAGGCAGCGAAAGAGAACGAGATAGAGACAGGACGGAGACAGAGAGCGGACAGTGTGCGCCATGATAATGCTAGCCGAAGCTCTGGCTCTGGCTCTGGCTCTGACGCTGGTTCTGGTTCTGGCTCCAGCTCCACTAGCACATAATCATGCTCTTGCTGTTGTTGATGATGTTGATGATGATGATGATGATGGTGCTGCTGCTGGAGCTGAAGTCCTGGCATGCTCATTAAAAATTACCGTTCTTATGAAAAGTGGAATTAAAACGTGAAGTTTCTGCCAAGGCGCGTAAAGTTTTAATTGTTTACAATAGGCGACGCTCCGAAAATACGCTCCAACAGTGATCCAATCTAGAGCTGACAGATGCCCTGTAAAAGGATTCTAGATAGACACTCAGATAGAAATACTTTGATATCTGTTTGCTATGGAGAGAGTGAGATAGAGAGAGAGAGCAAATGAAATGGAAACAATGAACGTTATCATCGTGAACTATCTATATTAAAATAACTCTCATATTTCCTAAACTTTCACTTCATAGATAATCTAAGGCTAACACGCATATTCACGCAGGCTCTTCGCTTGGAGCTGTCATACCCTTTCGTGCCAGAAAAGAGCTCCAGGATATATAATAAATACGAAGACGGCACTGGCAATGCATCTTTCAGGTTTATGCGTGACACAATTGCGATAACTCATGGGCATGAACTTCCGCTGGCTTAAGGGCCTCCAGTGCTGAGCTGCATGCTCATAAACATCTCAGAAACTGTAAATAAAAGCTTAAAAACTATTTTGTGGTCATTAAAATACAAAAGTGACAAAACTCTTGAGCTGAGCTGAATGAAGAAAATAAGTTGATTCCAAGGCTTTTCAAGAGTATGCTAGATATATAGGAGAAGACATCAACATAAACCAAGAGTTGCTGTACGCTCACTAGGAGTCTTTACTGTACTTGCTTAGTAAGGACAGTCTTGCTTTTCATGATATTGCTGGACGCATAAACCTGATTAGTTTGGCTGACAGTTTTGTAGCGGGCAATCACTGCAAAATATAAAAATGCAAGCACTCACTCACACACTCACACACTCTAGCAGCTGTTTACGCTTTTTAAGTAGAAATTTCATTTGTCGCCGTCATAGCAAGTGCAGCCTAGCCCCGTAGTTAATGCCTAGCGCCTACGTTCTTTCTTCCGCCTCATCTCACTCAGCCACGCCCAGCTAAATACTCTCATTTAAAGAGGGGGAAAAAAAAAAGAGTTTGCTTTTTATGTGGATGCTTCGTTTGCTGCAGCAGCTCATTCGGGCCTTGACTATTTATTTGGCTTGCGCTCTCCAGGTTTCTCCCTCTGTCTCTCTCTCTCTCTCTCGCTTTCTCTCTAGCGCTCGCCCTCGTTGCTGCAAAGTCATTAAGACTAATGGCCACCTAAACAGCTCAAAGTGCAGATTGTTTGAGTGGGCGTGGGGCCAGGCTTTGGAGGCGTTTGCTGCAGTTGCAGTTGCATTTCCACTTGTTGTTGCTTGTTACAGTTCTTCGTTCTCGTTGTTGTTGTTGTTGTTGTTGTTGTTGTTATTGTGGTTTTGATTTTGTAGTTTTCTGGTATTACAATACAACACGTTCCACCGCACACGAATTTATTTGCCACTCTCCTTTTGGCTATTGTTTGGCATTGTTAGCGCCAGCTCTTCCTCTCTGTCTCTCTCCCTCTCTCTCTTCCACACTACCTCTCCCACTCTTTCTATCTACTTCGCTTCCTTGTGTATGTGTGTGTGTAATTAAGCACTCCAGCTGAGTTGTAAAATGTGTTTCAACACTTTTTCACTTGTTTCCCCCAGTTGTTCTCCATTGTATCATTCCTTATGCCAGCCCAACTCCGCCCCGCCCTCCTCCTTCCACCCACTCATCACGAAATTTGTCGGAAAACAATTTAAGGCAAACCGTGCGGCTTGCGGCCCCATTCCCATCCCATCCGCTGGCAGTCAGACAGGGCGACCAGGCCACTATATTCCACTATTGACTACCAATTTCGGTTGATTTTATTGAATTTCAAAGAACACAAAAAAAAAAAAACAAAAAAAAAAAAAAAAAAAAAAACGAAATAACAGAAAAAAGCCACAAAACGAATGAACTGCATAAAGTTTGCATTGTGTGAATGCCAAGTGTTTGAAAAGTCGCCGAAGAGGAAAATTCAAATGGACTTTCTTCAGCTGAATGAAAAATGCAATAGAACAGGTGAAAGGTGTAGCAAAGCGATAGATAGATAGATAGAGAGTGTGAGAGAGAGAGAGAGAGAGAGAGAGAGAAAGAAAGAAGCAAAGTGGACAGCAGATGAGTAAAAAGTTAAGTGTTGGGCAAATTGATAAGTAAAGGGGGAACCAAAAGTATGCAACATTGTTGAAGGCATAGAGAGAAGCTATGAAGGAAGTTTGAAACCGAACTGTAAGTCGAAGAGCCCCAAAAGAGCAGTAAAAAAGCCACAATATATCATAATGGAAATTAAAAATAATTAATAAATAAGCTTTAAAAATAATGCAATCAAAATTTCAAAAGAAAGAATAAGAAGTATAAATTTAAGGAAAAAAAAAAAAACTATTTGAAAAGTTAACTAAGAAAGAAGCGATTAAAAAAGCCCAGGACTATAAAAAAATAAGTGAAAAGTAAACAAAGGACTAGGCTACGAAAGCGGAAAAAGTCTGACAAAATACTTCTGACAAAAAAAAAAAAAAAAATATGTAAAGAATCTTTTGAATTTCGGAAAATCAAAGTGGAAAGCTTAGAAAAAATGGAAGAAGTAAAGAGGAAAGTTAAGCAGATGAAGAAACTACAAAAGTTGCAAAAGAAAACAAACCAAGAATCATGTAAACAAAAAAAAAAAAACGCGAAAAGCCGATCAAAATAATTGAAAAGTTTTGACAAGATTTTATGAAAAGGAAAATGTGAAGTCAAACTAAAAATGCCCAAACAATCAGTTATGATGAAATATCTCGAAAGTAGCTCAAAGAGAGGTTGCTGACTGGCATAGCTAACTGTTCGTGGTGAGAGAGCAGAGAGAAGCATGTAACAGTAAAAGGATAAGCAAATTCGTATAGCCAAAGCCCGCAGCGATCAAATCAGAGCAGCAAATTAAGAAATCAAAGTGATAAGCTAAGCCCGAAACGAGGCGAGAAGCAAAGCACATGGCGAAAATCAACGGCTATGCGAAGCGAGAGAAGCGAAGCGTGAAGTAAGCCAGGGAATTGCCAGAAGGAACGCTTGCTCTATCACTCAAACAAGCTATCTACTTCACTTGCAGCTGACTTCACTTCAATGGCTGCTGCCAACGAAGGTAGAACGCAAATCAAATCCAAAGCAACACCGTCGTCGTCGTCCTTTTGGGAGTACGTCCTGACGACTTGCAGCAACCTTGAATGGGGCAACATTCAGCTGCGTTAAGTGCATTTGCTTTCAGCATTTTGCGGATGCTTTCAAGCAGCAATTAGACACTTTTAGCTACATTTGAAATTAAATGCTGTCAGGCTGCTGCGAATTGAGAGATCACTCGACGTGCGCGCACCGGCACACGCAGCTCCCCTTTTGGCCAAGACGATTTTCATTCCTTTGCTGCCACTGCTTTATCCCTTCTTGTTTTTCTTTTACTTGTTTTTTCTTCCCTTCTGCACAAACTAAATGAAATTATTTCCGTATAATTTATTTGCACTAACAAGAAAATGATATAAGCGCCTTGGGCGCTAACTCCGCGGCCCTCGGGTGGCATTCATTAAGAGCAGCAGCCACCTTCCATCTATATGGGATGGATAGATGGGTATACGTATATATGTATGTATATAAATCTGTCTATATCTATATACACAAATCCCAGGACTCTGTCGCGAGTCTCGCTGTCTACGTTCGTCTTCATCATACTTTGGGACTGAGTGAGCGGGTGACAGGAGAAGGAGAAAGCTAAAATTTATGCTTGACATAGAAACACAATTTCGTCTGACTGTCGACCATTTTGTTCATGTACTTGCATCTGCCTCCATTTGACTTGTTTTCATGTCTACTGTATCTGTGTCTGTGTCTGTGACTATGTCTGTGTCGGTGTCTGTGTCTGCCTTTGGATGTGTGCTGCTTTTTTCTGCACTTCCATATTTCGGCATGCTTTCAAATTGAGTTGCAACACGCTATAGAACAAGTAGGATTGCTCGAGAGTAGAGAATGACCAAAATGGAAGATACCCTAGAGCTTGGCTTTCAGCTTCCCGGTTTGGTTGGTTCTCTGGATCAATGTATGTTTAAGATGGAGGGTGGGATAGACGAACGAATGGGCGAGTGATTGGAAATATGGATGGGCCGAGGAACAGATAGATAGGACGAGCGAAGGCACAAAGGGATAGATGAAGACGGACGGAAGGACTAATGAAATGACGAAGATACGGGTATACGGAAATACTGAGAGATGGAGGGATGGACGGACGGTGGGATAGATTGTAGAAAAGATTTTTGGATGCACAGATGGATAGTTGGCTGATTAAAAGAGGTATGGATGGATAGATATATAGATGGGCGATCAAGGACAAGTAGAGAACCAAAAAAAGATCACATAGATGGCCAGAAAAGCATTTTGGAGGATACTCAAATGGATCTATAAAAGACGGACTGATGGACAGACACACTGAAGGAAGGACACATAGACCGAACGAGGAATATACAGCTGGATAAATAGACTGGCAGTCTGACGAACGGACGGACGAACAGAACTAACTCAACTAGACGGTTGCTACTGCTGCCTCTTACAGTGATTTTAACAAATGCAGTATACCCAGAATTCCGCTTTTCCATGGGCTTGGGTTTGAAAAATGAATGTGTGTGTTTGTGTGTGTGTGCGTGAGTGTGTTTGACATGATTGCAGTTGTGCATTCGACTAGAAGATGCTCTGTCCTAACTCGCCTAAGCGCACCAGCAACAACAAGGATAAGTTCCATGTGAACTAACTGCAAGTCCTTGTGGTTGGCTCTGCACCAGCGTTTGCCCTTTGAGTGGGTCAAGGCGGCTAATAAGCCCCTTAAAGCCTCACTTGGCTTAACATGTCCACTTAACCTCCAGTCTTAGTTGCTTGCCATGCTCACAGTTATTTTTATGGCTGGCATTACTTTGACTTGACTTAATGCATTTTGTGCCAGCACTTGTCCCCATGGTTGTGGTAAAATTAATTAAATGAAGACCTTCCTCTAGACATAGTTTAGTTTGGGTAGCTCTCTTCTGTCTTCTGTGTTATTGTTACGCTACCAGCTGGGGAATCGCACATTTTTCACCAATCATCCCTGTTGTTCTAACTAAATTTCTGCTCTTTACTTGGTTTTAATATTTAGCAAATGTTTTATTTTATATTTTCTAGTTCAGAGCTTCTTTTTCCTCTCCTTCCTTTCCACACTTTTTCACTTCTTCACTCAAGTCAGTGAAGACCTAAAGGAATACCATCTACCCCTTAGTTAAACCTCGTTCAGCTCTACCGCTTAATTAGCTAAATCTTTGCTGAAGACCTTAACTCAGTCAACAGCTTGCACTACCGGATACCCTGTAACCCTTTTGCTTTTGGGAACTAATTAGCTGCAGCTGACAGTTTAAGACAAACAAAGTGCAACAGTCGCAGCTATGATAAAGAATAAAAAAATAAAAAAAAAACCTATTAAGCTGCCCTCAAGTGTCAGAACCGCACAAATTCTGTTGTCAACCGACAACAACAAAAAAAGAAGGAAATACACACACACACACATACATATACATAGAGAGCATACACATGGATGAGCCGTTGAGCTGTGTGTGCGGGCAGATAGCTTAAGGTCCCATGTATCATGACGAAGCTGTTGACACTTCATAAATACATGAGTTGCACTCGGCGTCCGCTCACACGTGCACTGCGCGCACATACACACACACATACACAGATGGCACACACACACACAAATGACACACATTAGGTATGCTTATAGCTGTGCACAATTGTTACTGTTCACGTTTTGTTATACCCTGTAGAGTTGGCTAAAGGCAGACAAACGCTTACTCTGCTTGCAGCGGTTGGAGCTGGGTGGAGTTGGTTAAGAGGCGTGGCACTATAATGGAAAATTAATCTTTGATTTACGGGATTTACTATTGATAATTATTTATTAGTAGTAACGATAGTTGTTTAAAAACTGTGACGATAGATGTTCAGCAACAGTCGATAGTTATTTAAGTACGATCAAGAGTCGACAATAGTTCATTAAATATCATCGATAGACGGATAGTACGATGAGTAAAAGAGTAAAAGAGATGAAACGAACTAAGATTGTTTAGCATAATAATCGACTCACATTTGAAAATCTACATACAAATTCTATTTAAGAGCTAGATTCCAAGTAGAAATACGTAAATTTTTGTAATTTGGATTGAGTAAAGTTTGCGCATAGTGGAATATCTTTTACCGAAAGTAAAGCCTAAGCTTGTGACCATATCTTATACCTATATGATCAGACTATATTAACATAGATGCAATTCAATCAGTAAATCTAAAAATGTGGACCAAGATTTCTACTTATCTAAATGAACTCGAATTCATTTTCTTTAATTGCTATACACAAATACTGTGATATCTTCGCTCTTTCATAGATCAACTATATCTAAAGAGCTGATTAGCTAATACAGAGTATTTCCTAGTGCAGCACATCCTTTGCTCACACATGCATTTTTTCAGCAAGTGTATCTTTTTTGTACTTTGTCCCCATCCGAGCACTTCAACAAATTTACACTTGTATCACTCATACGCTACGTTTTTATGCTATTTGCACACACACACATACACCCACACACACACACGTGCGGGTGCAAACACACCTCAGTGCACGCTGCTATTGTTGTTGTTGTCAACGCTTGTTTAACGCCTGAATCGTCGCATGCGGGTTACAAGAACAAACTACAAAGCAACAAAAAACAAAAACAAACAAAAAAAAATAACATAAAAAAATGAAAAAAAAAAAAAAAAATACTGAAGGGATAGAGGAAGAAAAAATAAGGAAACAAATTTGAACAACAAAATTAAAAGCACGCGAAATTTGTGTGCACTATGAAAATAAAATGAAATGAAACGAAATGGAATGAATTGGAACACAGAATTCGAATGAGGGCGGACCAAACAAGCAGCTAAAGTGCGAAAGGGCTCAAGGATATGTGTACCAGGATAATTGCATGCACTGAGTTCGCTGAACCAGTTCCAAAGTGTATCACTTTGACAGCTCGAGCAGGCGTTCTACGCGCAATGAAATGGATTGATGTGGAGAGGAGAAAGAGGCAAAACTACGGCAGTCGCAATCGCAATTGCAATCATACGCAGAACGTAATGAACTTTGTTGCCTTCTTTGTGCTGTGAACTGGATCAAAAGAGAAAACAGTGAGCTGAATGTTATTAGCGGATAGCTTTTGGCCTTGAAATGAGATGAGATGTGCTCTAATGCAGCAGCTCTAATATGTTAATGACTGTGTTCATGAACTAGTTCAAAATACATTTCCTTAACTAAATTATAATGTAATAGCTCTCTCTCTCTCTCTCTCTCTCTCTCTCTCTCTTTACCAAGTAGCATAATATATAAATGACTCAGTATCTCTCTCTCTCTCTCTCTCTTCTCTCTCTCTCTCTCTCTCTCTCTCTCTCTCTCTCTCTCTCTCTCTCTCTGTCTCTCTCTCTCTCTACCAAGTAGCATAATATATAAATGACTCAGTCTCTCTCTCTCTCTCTCTCTCTCTCTCTCTCTCTCTCCTCTCTCTCTCTCTCTTTACCAAGTAGCATAATATATAAATGACTCAGTCTCTCTCTCTCTCTCTCTCTCTCTCAGTTCAAATACTGGTTTAAAAAATTTGTATAATAATTGGAAAATGTGATACTTATAATTGTTCTTAATATGAACAGATATAGCAGAATAACATATACATATATTACGTTGCCTTCCCTTCATAAACTGGATCAATAAAAAGCTTAAAGTATTGTAAACAGTGCGCCAATATGGCAATCACTGTTAAAAGTTCATGAACTAGTTCCAAAGTCTTTTTGTTAAAAATATTTAGGCCTCAGCTCATGAACTGGTTGAAAAGATTCTAACATATATATCGAAATGCTAAGCTTGGAGTATCTGTAAGTAAGCATTCCCTCAAATATTTATCTATGCGCTGCAAATCTCACATTTAAAGTCCATGAACCGGTTCCAAAAAAGTTCATTATCATGAATCAAATACCCTCATGAGCCCACTCGATCTATTTGTATCTGTAGCGAAGTGGTGCTTGCACTGTCCTCGGAAGTGCGACAAACGCGTAGACAAAAGAATGCTGTACAAATGTCAGAGGGTATCGCAGCACTGCCTGATCTCATAGTTTTCTTTCGTGTTTGCACTTAATGTCGCTCTGGGGCTATGACAAGTGGCACTACGACGAAAAAAACTGAGAGAAGAGAAGCATTTAATAGAAGAAGCAAACACTACGAGTAGCTGAAGCTGGCAACAGAGGCGTGTCAGCTGGCTGGGCTATGCGAAAGGCAAATGAAGGCAGAAATAAATGTGAAGCAGAGCAAATGAATCACCGACAAATTACGGTAAGAAAAGGAAATTTCAAAACGGAAATGGCGGCAGCAAAATTTCGTTATGGCCACATCACAATTTTTTTTTATTTTTATTTTTATTTTTATTTTCTTTTTTGTTTTCTTTCCGTTGCGCATTTTTCCACTGCGCTCCTTTTGTGTGTGTGTTTTGTGTGTTTTCTTTAGCCGCTTCTTCTTGTTCATACAGTTGGCAACAATATTTGCAGTTTCTTAAGTTTTCGTCTCTCTGCTCCTTTCCATTCCCTGCCCTTTCCCACTTCTTTTTTGTTTTATGGGCCAGCGGCCAAACGGAGTAGTAGTAAAAATTTTAACATAACTCGAGAAGCAGAAGCAAAAAAACTAAAAAAAAAAAAAAGAAAGGTCTTATGAAATATGCATATGCTCATTTGGGCTTACAGTGTGCCACGCCCACACATAAACAAACACACTCAGCGCCATTGTTTTTTTGTTCAGGCTACACAATTTCATTAAAGCTCCTACGAATAGGACCTTTTCTTTAAAATGTTCGCACTGGGAATACTAAAGAACGAGAGTTAGAAACAAATTGAGTGGGACTGACCAGGCTTGAGTAGTTCAGGTGAGCCAGTTCCAGAGTTGCGGTTGCAGTGAGTTAATTACCTGAAAGTGAGAAGAAAACGAGAAAATATTTGAGTATGTTAGTAAGAATATTTTATTTTATATAGTATATGTATTTATAATCATTTAGTTACACAAAGTGCAAAAATCTTGTAAAAAATTTTCTTTAGCTTGTACAATGTATGTATAAGAATTATCAATATTATAGGTCCTTATAGGGACTGCAAATAAGAGCCATGGACTTAAAAAAAAATTGGGCTTTAAAGAACCCCCAAGAAAAAAGGGGGTTACTTTTTTATGGCAAATTAAAAAAAAAAAAGATAAACTTTTATTTGCAATTTTTTATTAAAAAATTATATATAATTATTAAAATTAATTTTTATGATAAAAATAAAAAATAATTATTGTATAAAAAGCTAATCATAACCTATTTTTAGTTTTTATTATAATAATTATTTTTGTTTTTTACCATAAAAGTTAATTTTTAAATAATTTTTTTTTTAATTTTTTTTATTTTGTAAAATTTTTTTAGCTATAAAAGTAATAATTGTTACGGTTCCTGATAATAGGATCTGGGACAGTCTAAATTTAAGATTATAGAAGAAAAAATATTGTCGTACTGTCTATAGACCATGCTTTGATGCTGATTATATGATCAAAGATTTTCTCATAACTGACATGGGTTGTACATCTACTACATATACATATCTAGAGCAACAGAAAACTAATGCTCGATAGCTTTGCCTTAAACATCATTTGGGACAGACACGTCAATATCGAACGCTCTCAGTATTCGTTCATTTTACCTTTGGTCAACACAGTAAAAGTAGAACGCAGGGCTCCTAAAAAAAAAAATAAATAAATAAATAAATAAAAATAAAATATTAAATTTTAAAAAGCAAACAAAAAAAAGAAAAAAAAAAAGAAAAAAGTAAAAAAATCAAACAGCCCAAAGGACAGTTAATAAAAGTTTTTAAATTAATTGATTAAATTTGAAATTTTTTTTTATTGTTTTCATTGATGATAAGCGAAATTCCTGCTCAAAATTCTGAAGCCCAAATTGTAGTTCGATTGAAAATGTCGGTCGCATGCTTGCTGGTATTCACTGTGGGCACCGCCAGTGCCATTATCCTGGCCTATTGCATGTACTATGATAGAAAGCGTCGCCTTGACCCGGCCTACAGACGGAAGGTGCACGAGCGCCGTCAACGGGATGAGATTGAAATGTTGAAGTACCGCCTGATCAGAGACAGCGAGTGGGCGCTGAGCGATATCATGTGCGATAGCAGTGCTTATATGACACTGGAGCGCTGCTTTCTCGACGAGATCAAGGTGGGGGAGGTGCTGATTACTCAGGGTAACATATCCGATGGCCTCAGCCATTTGGCCAATGCAATCATGATGTGCGCCCAGCCGACGCCAGTGTTGCACACGTTGAAGGAATCGCTGCCAGATCGTGTCTTCATGCCGTTGATCATGAAACTGCATGAGCTGCAGAGCTATGAGGGCACCTCCACATCCAGCTCCAACAAGGAGGACTCGTCCAGCTATCCAGACTTCAGCCAAAATTGCTCCGATACCGAAAGGTGAAGCATAGAAGCTTAATTTATATGACTATATATATATCAATATATATGTATGTGTATATGTATGTCTGCATGAATATATACGTATGTATATATTCCTATATATATTTATGTATATATGTTAGATCTTTAGCCAAATTGTCAAAGTGTCTTGCATAAAAGCCGTTCGATTTTTGTTATCTAGTCACAGAAGAGATTGAAAATATATGAACCAGTACATATATGTGGAATTATTTTATTTTAGTTATTTTTTATACAATTGAATCCTGTTATAACGACTCCGCTTAAAGCGTCCAACCGGTTATGTCGACGATTATTCGATGTCTTGATTGGTCCCCATACAAACTTATATGAAAGAACCTCCACAATCCATTTATCCCGACGATTTTTTCATATTTTTGAGTCATTAACCGGATATTACGACGTGCCGAAAAAAAAAGCGAAATAATGACAACAAATTTATGCATTAAAACACGCTGTTAGAAATATATATATATTTATTTATCAGTGATCAGTGTGTACGTAGCAGCGACACAAATGCTGCTAAGACACAGAGAGAGAGAGAGAGAGACACACAAGCTGTTATTTAAATAATATATGATAAAAATATATTTATATATAAATATTTGTTGTTTTGATTACAAAACTAATTTTTTTATGTTAAACCCCTTTACGAGCATGGCAACCGTAAAAAAAAATGAACAAAATATATATTTTTTGTTCCTTCTGGTTAAAGCGTCCTCCGGGTATAGCGACGTAAAACCGTCGGTCCCTTGAATGTCGCTATAATTTGAAAAGTACAGTTATAAAATGTTAAAGACGTTCAACGAACATGCATACATATGCTTATATATATATATGCATGTACAAATATATATGTATATATATATAGTAAGTATTAGAGTTGAATTATTGTGTGTAAGAGAGGCGAATAGAGCTGTGCGAGTGAGCAAGCATATCAGAGCATTCTCCCACTCGAAGTTGTAAGAGCATGGAAATACGTTAGTATGTATGATACTCTGTATTTCGATCTTCAATTGCATATACATATCTTATATTTATATTCCGACAAAATACAACTATATCAACATTCTTCAGTTGTTTTCGGCCAGAATCGTTTAAAGAAAAAACTTTAGCTTTTATTTAAAAATCCAGTCGATCGACAGATTTTTATTAAAATATTTTTGTTTCATATACATATGTAAGTCTCTGTAGCGAATCTATTTTTTTTTTTTTTTCTTTTTTTCATTCTTTTTCCCGATTGCTTTGGACATGCCCTATTCGAAACCCTCTTACACAATTTTCCTTGTGACTTTCAACAGCTGCAAAGCGAGAAGTTTTGCAGCTTTATAAGAGTTTTCCATTTTGTTTTTTTTTTTTTGTTGTTTTTGTTTTGATTTGTTTTTTTGCTTTAACAAGCAGATTACCAATAGGCAACAGCGTTGGTGGACGCGATATTCAATCGAGTGGGAGATCTATTTCTGTGGTCTCTGGTAAGGGTTCGGGTAGCTGCAACTCGGGCAGCTTGGTCAGCAGCATATTGAAGATGCGCTCTGGCAGGGCCACCTTCATGGCCTCCAGCAGGGCGACGGGCTGGGCACAGACCATGATGGCATTGGCCAGGTGAACGAGGCCCATGTCCAATTTGGCCTGCCTGAATAGATCTTCGGCCACCTTGATCTCGTTTTGAAAATAATGCTGCACCATCTCGTGATCGTTTAGCTCGGAAAGGTTGAGCCGGTGGGTCGCATTGTAGGCGAACGGCAGTGTGTTGACCTTCTGGCGACGCTCATGCACCTTCCGCTTATAATTGGGATCGGAGCGGCGCTTTCGATCGTAATAAATACAATAGCCAAGTAGAATAGCACCGGCAGTGCCCGCGGTCAGAGCCAGCAGCGAGTTTCTAGACATCTTTGTGTGGGTCAATTTGGAAATGTCAAACAATTGACGAGTGCTTTTACTGCAGTTTGTATTGTTGTTTTGAAGTATGAGAGTCTTATATGTGCTATATACATTGAAATGAAAACTTGAACTAACGGAAAAATCATTGTGTGTCAAAGTCAAATTGAAAAGTCAACGTGAACTCAATGAATCGAGTGAAATTAGTATTATTATTACTATTTCTTGTAATGGGTGAGTAGAGGCCATATAATAGGTATGTATATAGAAAAAAGAACATGGTTCGGCTAAGGAATAATATGAAAGAGAAAAGAGTATAAAAGGTAGTAGAAGAGAAGTAGGAAAGCGAATGCCATAGGAAATGTGGGTAATCGGAGCTTTGGTTGTCGACGATTCGCTTCGCGTTTCAAAAAAGTATAACAAAGGTATTTAAGTTATATAACTGTATAAGACTGTATAAGTAAGTATAAGGTAGTATAAGGAGTATAAAAGGTAGTAGAAGAGAAGTAGGAAAGCGAATGCCATAGGAAATGTGGGTAATCGGAGCTTTGGTTGTCGACGATTCGCTTCGCGCTTCAAAAAAGTATAACAAAGGTATTTTAATTATATAACTGTATAAGACTGTATAAGGAGTATAAGGTAGTATATGGAGTATAAAAGGTAGTAGAAGAGAAGTAGGAAAGCGAATGCCATAGGAAATGTGGGTAATCGGAGGTTTGGTTGTCGACGATTCGCTTCGCGCTTCAAAAAAGTATAACAAAGGTATTTTAATTATATAGCTGTATAAGACATCGTTAAGATCTGATGAGTCAAAGACCATATCAAATATTAGCAAATTTGAGGCAAGCAGCTTTGCTTTGTTCTTCAAGGCTTTGGCTCAGCCTTTGTGAATGATTCGGCTTACAGAAGCCACATCAAAACGGGAATCCTCTTTCAAGCGACATGTGCGCAAGTGTATTTAACCTGTGCCATGCTGCATTAAGCTGCTCTTTCTAATTTTACTTTGTTCAGCTGTGAGTCACAGATGAAATACGATTCATAAAAAATGTTTATCTCTTTAGCCGTACGCTCGGCTGTCATTATTTAGCGGCTGGACGAAATCCTTGGTCCCTTTTCATTATTTAAGCAAACATGTGCGCAAATACACACACACACATACACACACACAGACATTCACGCACGCTTAAATCTCACGTTACGTTAACGTCAAAGAATTTATCACAATGACAAAATCAGGCAAACGAAGCTGGTTGACAAAGGGAAGAGGGGCAAAGGGCAGCAGAGCAGACTTTACTTTAGGGTTTAAATGTAACACATTTACAAATTGTTTACACACACACAACCGCACACACACACACACAAGCACACTCGGTCACAGAAGCCCGCGCGCGTCTCAGCATGGTGATAAATGATAACAAATTAGCGGTTTGTCTCTTAAGCGAAAAAGAGCGCACCACGCACCACACGCCACTCACACACACACACAGACACACATACGCATAGACCGTGGCAGAGCGATACCTAAAAGTTACCACAATGCAATAAATCACATCACCTGGCCAGACACTCGCACACTCGCACACACACACACACGCACATGACTCCACACGCAAAGCTCAAATGCTCGCTTATACAGTAAGCTCTGCTAAATGACAAACATTATCTTGATAGAAATACAAAACAAAAATGCATGCATATGGGAGTAGAAAACAGCAGAGAAATATGAGAGAGTAAAGGCGAATGAAAAAGATGAAAACGAATAGAAATAGAAATAGAAACAGAAATATAAAGCGAAAGGAGCTGCAACAATCTGATTCACCAGAAGCCACCATATTGAGTGGAGGAGTGAGGGATCTATCTATCGTATAAGCAAATCACAAGGTTAACTGCTTGTAACAAGGATAACAGACTGAGATACAGAAAAAAAGGGCATACGAATTATTAGTCCAATTTGAGGCCAATCAATCATAATTCTCAGAAAAATTGCTTTACCCTAACACATATTGCGTATACGCAATGTTTCCTGGAACATCTACCTTGTTAAGTGTGTAAGTGAAGCAAAATAAGAGCAGCAAAAATATTATAATGTGAACAAAAATATCAAGCAAGAAATGATTATGAACTTAATCAATTAGCTAAGATATTGGATTTAATATATCTCGACTGAAATATTACGTATACGCATGATAGGACCTTGAACGGAAGTAGGCAGAACGAGCAGTCCTACATACATACATCTAGAGATATACATACATCTAGAGATATACAGATATAAATGAACAGCTTAACAAAAATAGAATTCCTTAAGATAAATGATAATCAATTGGCCATTAGACAGGTTCCTCTTAGGGAGTTGGCATTGTAAATATTACGTATACGCAACGCTTAACGTTGAACGTTTGCAGTTTTTACCTACGGCAAGCGCACACCCAGATGTGTGTGTGGGCGTGTGGCTGGGTCAGAGGGCGTGACGCTCGCTTAAGAAGCTGCTTTCTTATGCATGCATGAAGTAGATGCCAGCAACACAGCCGTTGCCGTAAGTTGAGACAGCCAGCAGAGTTTGCCATGCAGCCTGATGCTTGATGCCTGATGCCTGATCCTGACCCGTGCGAGCTAGCGCACGTACTCCGGCTACCGTTACTGCCTGATGTCCTTCTGGCATCCTGTGTGAATCCTTTTTGCTCGCCTGCACAGCATTTATGAGTTGCTGCCACGCCCATTCAAGCGCTGAGCCGCCCATCGCCGCCCGCGCCAGCTCTTCAACTGCACCAGCAGCAGAAGCAGCAGCAGCAGCAGCAGCAGCAGGATGCCACGTTGTGAGTCGGGTCGTTTGGGTGTTAAGTGTGTACTTGCGCATAATTCATGCCACACACATACACAACACATACACATACAGAACTGGTCCGGCTTTAGCTGGAGGCTGGGGCGCATTTTAATTATCATTTTCGGATTCGGGCGCGTTTGGAAAACTATGAAAATTTAATGAGAGCTGGCTGCGAGTAAAATTAGAGCCACCAATTTGCTGCAGGCGCATCCACCACACACACTCACACATGTGCCTTTGCATCACCGGACAAGGGGGGCTTCTTCAGCGCCTGCATGCCAGAGATCCTGTTGAACTTATTTCATTACATTAGAAAATATACAAAAAATAAAGGAGGGGATGCAACCTCAACGCTATTTGTTTTTCAGTTTATGCATCCTAATGAAGCAACTTCTGCCGAATGTGTGTATGTGTGTGTGTGTGTGTGTGTGTGCTGGACAATTTAGTAAGAGCGTAGAGCATTGGTTACTGCTGCACTTGCCGCGCATCCACTTAACAGGGTTAGCCGCATTTTAATCGCTTTAAATTCAAGTCTTTGCATTTTTAATATTCACTTTTATTTATTTATTTATATTTTTTTGCAGCTTTTAATTAATTAACTTAAATGATATGGAATGTTTTAATTCCATGCAAAGTGTATACACTATACTGTTGCAAGTTTCATTTCTGTTACTTTAATACAGCTTAAAACTAAATTTTTTTATTTTTTATTAATAATATATGAATTCCGTGTAATGAAATTAGTTCTTTATGAGAAATTTCAGTTCAGAATTATTACTAGAATTTTTGATATGTATTTTTTATATATTGCAATTTATATTTATATTTAAATTAAACTCCACATGAGGCAAGCTCAAAGAGTTTTCTGAATTTGTTGTATAAATTCATGAATATCCATTCATGATTATGATGCCAATTTTTTTTTTAGCTGCTTGGAGCATTTCAAATGAAATATACAAGGCCCATGTTTGAATTTTAAAATTAGGTAGAAGCACTCAGACCCTTACAATCTCAGCCAAAGGCTAAGGGAATGTAAGAGACGAACGCTGAGACCATAAATTGAGAATATCTTAAATACCAATACTTAGCCTCACAAACTCAGGAATAGATAATCTAGGCTCTTCATGGTACTACCAGCCTGAGACAGGTCTATGCAAGTTCATTCACAGCTCCACAAAAGAAACCGAAAATTGAAAGTGGATTACAGATAACTTTGCATAATATATTTCAATAATAATATGCTTTTAAATTTATGCAGATTATGTTTTTACAAATTTGTGCGCTGGCGCATGTACACCGTTTTTATTTTCAATAAATTTACAAATTATTTCAATGGCGACCTTTCGAGTATTTTAGAGGAAACCAATAAAAATTTACAATTATATATGGAAAACACATTAAAATTCCATAAAAAGTGCATATATAGAATCCCTGCATAAAGTAATATCCTGATTGATTTAAAATGCTAAAAATGCCAACAAATAAACCAAAAAAAAAAACCTCAAAGAAATAAAATAAATAAATAAATAAAAACAGAGCACAAAATGAGAAAAAAGAAAGGGAGCAAAATGTTGTAAAATTGACAAAACTTTTAATGGATTTTTGGACAGCACTATTTTTTTTTTTAGTTGCTGTTGTTGCTTTTGCTGTCGCTGTTTTTTTTTTTTTTTTTTTTTTTTTTTTTTTTTTTGCTGCAGTCGATGGTCAAATCACTTGCGGCCGTTTCCATTACGAATTTCCTGTAGGTTGATTTAACCCCAGCGATATATATATATATATTTTTTTTGCACAGCGCGTACAAATTGTCAAACCGTTAACATGATATATATATATACATATATAGATAAATATATATATACGTATATAGTAATGCTTATAGATATATATGAGGTTGGGGATTTAAAAAAAATTTGTAACAAATATTCCAGAACTATTTTCAGCTTGCGCTGCACATTTCGTTGTGTGTGTATGTGTGTGTGTGTGCGTGTGTGTGCGATAGTTCAATATTCATTGGCCGTAATTTGATTGAAATAAGTGAAGCGCGCTTTTGTGCGTCGCCCGAGTGAGCAGACGTAACGGATAACTAGGTGGATCAGGTGGCACAGCTGGTTGGCTGGTTGGTTGGGTGGTTGATTGGTTTGACGGCCATATTAATACGAAATTGGGTGGGAGCGGACTGGTTGAAGCTGCACGCAGCAGCATCGAAGCATCGCTAAAGGCAATGGCAAGCGTGTTCTGCTTGGCTCATCATGAAATTTATGAAGCATTCAACGGAGCACAGGAAATTAAAATTATTAAGTATCACTTTTTGTTCCCCAAAACCAGGTGTGCATCTGAAGGTGTGTATGGGTACATGTGTGTGTGGCTAACTGTTCTGTTAATGTCACTTTTGGAGTTCACATTATGGAAAATGCAAAATGATGCCGATGAAAGCACAGCTCGCTAGGCAAGCAGTGCCAAAGGACTCACTTAATCAATAGTTCTGGTAAGCAGAATATCGACTGATAGATACCCAGTAGCCGTTAGAGTCCGAGGTGTTCTTTATATGAATGAAATGATATGGAAGTTAATATGAAGATCATCTGATAGAATTTTTTTCTTAAGCAATTTTTGTTTACCTTTATAATATTTATAGTATAAAACTCTATCAGTCCGAAATGCTAATGATAATTATCAATAAATTGTTCTGCTTGGGCTTTAAGCTATCTTCCTGCTGGCCGCCCAATACAACTTTAAACAACATAGAAAAATTGTTGTAAAGTTTGTTCATTCGACTAATTTTATTTGAGAATTTCATCGCGTGGATGGTTCAGCCAGAGCGTGAGTTACTCTAATTAAATTACCGCAGCTCCATTCACATGCGATGCCATTGTTAACTATCTCTGACTAGGCCGAATTTCCTCTCTATCTAGCTGTGCCTCTGTCTCCCGCTGTCCGTGTCTAGCTCGGCCGGAATTTCGTTTTTCGAGAGCATTTTTGGGGACGTCATGTGGCATTGTCGTTTGGCTTTTACCATTTGACTGCGCATAATAAAAATTGGCACATATTTTTGGTATCAATGCGGTTATTGCTGTAGCGTTTTCACTTTTCACAGCAAATGAAAAAAAAAAAAAAAAAAAAAAAAAAAATGCGGACACAATTGCAATGCAAAATGCCCGCCGTGCTCGTGAGTATACCCTGGAAAATTTGGACGAGGTATGATTGACACAGTGTTATATGTTATATGTTATATGTTATATGTTATATGTTATATGTTATATGTTTATGTTATATGTTATATGTTATATGTTATTGTTATATGTTTATATGTTATATGTTATATGTTATATGTTATATGTTCTATGTATATGTTATATGTTATATGTTATATGTTATATGTTATATGTTATATGTTATATGTTAATTTATTGTTATATGTTATATGTTATATTTTATATGTTATATGTTATATGTTCTATGTTATATTGTTTCTAATTGTTTATATTTATATGTTATATGTTATATGTTATATGTTTATCTGTTATATGTTCTGTTATTATGTTATTGTTTTGTTATCTTTATGTTCTATGTTATACTGTTATTTTTGTTTATGTTCTCTGTTTCTGTTCTCTGTTTCTATTTTCTCTGTTCTCTTTCTCTGTTATCTGTTCTGTTCTCTGTTTGTATATTTCCTGTCTCTTTCTCTGTTCTCTGTTCTCTGTTCTCTGTTCTCTGTTCTCTGTCTCTCTGTCTCTGTTCTTTTTCTCTTTTCTGTTCTTGTTCCTGTTCTCTGTTCTCTGTTCTCTGTTTCTGTTCTCTGTTCTGTTTCTGTTCTCTGTTCTCTTTTCTCTGTTCTCTGTTCTCTGTTCTCTGTTCTCTGTTCTCTGTTATCTTTTCTCTGTTCTCTGTTCTACTTTTCTCAGTAGTTTTCAATGAGTATTTGCAGATCGAGCCACACTTGCTCCAATGATGTCAGTTGCTGCTTGTTATGTTTGTGGCGTTTTATTGAATGTGCGTGTTGCAGACCTCTACACAGATGCACATTCACGTACACACACACACGCATAGCCACAAAAAGTACAAATTGCTGCATAAATTATAGAAATCGCAATGCGTTGACTGTCAGTATGGTCGCTGAGCGCAAAATGTGCGCTAAAGCGTAATGAAAAGCAATGAAACTGCGACTTTCGAAAATGAACAGCAGCTGCAGCTGGCGCCACCTGCCGGACAATTTGTGAAAAAACGTGAATAAAATGCCTTAACGAAATACATACACCCATAGACACGAAACGAATCTCACAATATATTCATAGATCGGCCGACGCAATATCGACAGTATATTCATTGATTAAACCAACATATAAGTATATCTACCTAAAGCTGGCTAAGTTTATGGAAGTCAAATGGTTGCAAATAATCGAAAAGAAGCTGGTAGCTTATTGCTACTGATGTAAGGGCTAAAACTATTCTATACACTGAATTCAATGAAGACCATTCGAATCCGGATAGTTTATTATTTTTAGCTTGTCAGCACAGACTAAGTTGCGCGACATACCACTCTCTCTACAAGGGCTAAGTTCGACTTTCTATGTACAAACATAATGAAAATCTATGCATGATGAAAATCTTATTCTATGTATAAAAATCTGACATACTTCTATGTGCCGACTATCTGACTCCACATTTGCCATTAGCAAAAAACAAGACATGGGCTACCAGCATTAGCGGCAAATGATATGGAAATATTGTTGTTAGCTTTTGATCTGGTATTTCGGTCATGGGTTTTACATTTGGCGCTGGCCTAATGGAGTTTGTGAGATGCTAAAAGTTTCTACATTTTTTTCCTCTCTTTTCTGGTTTAATTTGTAGGCGACCAATGCGATGCCATGCGATGTGCTGATGATACGTAGTGGCCATGTACTGTTCCATGCTTCCGTAATTGAATTTCACTGTGGGCCCAAAAGTATGCCGCATGCAATAACGGACAAAATTTGGACGAATACGTGGAATTGCCTGCGGTTTTTCACTGAGTTCTTGTTTGTATAAGCACTCGCTCAGGGTTGCAACAAGGAGTATATGTTTCTTCTGTATGTTGTATGCTGTATGCTGTATGCTGTATGCTGTATGCTGTATGTTGCATGCTGTATGTTGTATGCTGTATGCTGTATGCTGTATGCTGTATGCTGTATGCTGTATGCTGTATGCTGTATGCTGTATGCTATATGCTGTATGCTGTATGCTGTATGCTGTATGCTGTATGCTGTATGCTGTATGCTGTATGCTGTATGCTGTATTGCTGTATGCTGTATGCTGTATGCTGTATGCTGTATGCTGTATGCTGTATGCTGTATGCTGTATGCTGTATGCTGTATGCTGTATGCTGTATGCTGTATGCGTATGCTGTATGCTGTATGCTGTATGCTGTATGCTGTATGCTGTATGCTGTATGCTGTATGCTGTATGCTGTATGCTGTATGCTGTATGCTGTATGCTGTATGCTGTATGCTGTATGCTGTATGCTGTATGCTGTATGCTGTATGCTGTATGCTGTATGCTGTATGCTGTATGCTGTATGCTGTATGCTGTATGCTGTATGCTGTATGCTGTATGCTGTATGCTGTATGCTGTATGCTGTATGCTGTATGCTGTATGCTGTATGCTGTATGCTGTATGCTGTATGCTGTATGCTGTATGCTGTATGCTGTATGCTGTATGCTGTATGCTGTATGCTATATGCTATATGCTGTATGCTGTATGCTGTATGCTATATGCTGTATGCTGTATGCTGTATGCTGTATGCTGTATGCTGTATGCTGTATGCTGTAATGCTGTATGCTGTATGCTGTATGCTGTATGCTGTATGCTGTATGCTGTATGCTGTATGCTGTATGCTGTATGCTGTATGCTGTATGCTGTATGCTGTATGCTGTATGCTGTATGCTGTATGCTGTATGCTGTATGCTGTATGCTGTATGCTGTATGCTGTATGCTGTATGCTGTATGCTGTATGCTGTATGCTGTATGCTGTATGCTGTATGCTGTATGCTGTATGCTGTATGCTGTATGCTGTATTCTGTATGCTCTTTGCTGATACATACATATATAGGCCAAATGAGCTCCATTTTGAGCGAGCGAGCGAGTATTAGGCAGTCGCATTTACAATATTCATGCTTGTCGTGTTTTTTTTTTTTTTTTCTTTTCAACTGTGCCCTTATTTTGGGACGGCCAGTGGGAAGGCTTATGCGCTGTAACATGCCAGTGACAATGACAGCGACGCTGACAAAGGCAACGACAGCAACGGCGATAATTAAAAATAATTTGCAGAAGCCGAAGTTGCGATCAACTAAAACCAAGCCAAACAGAAGCCCGCTCCCATGCATGCGGACAGAGCATAGAGAGGACATGCGGGACACGGAGAATATGGCGGACATGCGGGACATGCAGGACACTCTGGTATGCAGGACACAAATTGGAAGCTAGAACATGCAACGCATTCGATATGAATGCGAATGTGCATGCGAATGCGATGGCGAATGAAATGGACACTCGCACTAACCGCCAACAGCATGTTGGCCAACAGGCTCAACAACACTTGGCAAACAATCAGTCAAAGGTGAAAGTGCGTTTCACTCTCGCCCTTTCTCTCTCTCTCTCTCTCTCTCTCTCTCTCTCTCTCTCTATCTCTATTTTTCTCTATCTGTCTCTTTTGCACTCTCTCTATCCGATTAAAACTGCAAATACGCGTCTGAAAGTTGGAACCGCAGCGCAAGTTGATGCCCGGCACCCGCCATTAAAACTCGAAAGCCCTAAACCAAACGCAAAGCCGAAACCAATCCAGAAACAGGGCCTAAAACCAGAGGGCTCTGGCAGTTAAAAAGCAAACGTTGAACAGAGAACACAACATGCACACACACACACACACACATAGACACACCCACACACAAAGCACTGACATGAGCATTTTTAAGTTTGAGTGACACGAACTGAAGGCACAAAGTGCTTGCACAAGAGAAACAGACAGTCAGACAGAGTATTCGAAAGAGAGAGAGAAGGAGAGATGGCAAGCAAGAGAGACAGAGTGAGAGAGAGAGAGGCTTGTTTTTAAAGGGTTTGTGTCTAGGATCTGTTGTGGGCTAGTCCGTGCAGAAAGCACTTAATGCAAGTGAAAACTTACAAAGGCAACGCCACTGGGTCGATGGGTCGGTCACTCATTCGCTCGCTTAGCTCTTCTCTCTCTCTCTCTCTCTTTCTCTCCCTGCGCGGTGGCCTGGCTTATTCGAGCATTGGGCCTTCGGTCTTGACTGGCGGCTGGCAGACAGGCAGCAGCTCAGTCACTCAGTCAAACAAACAAACAAATAGCCAGTGAAAGGACAGCAGACGGCCCAAAGTGAAAGTCACCAACAGGCAACACAAAAGCAGCGCCCAAGAGCAAAGGAGAGCGATGCACAAATTGAGGGAGAGAGCGAACGGTTAACCAAGCTGTAATAGTCAACTAGTGGATACCTTAACTGCAGCTTAAAAGATGTAGAAAGCAAGGAGAGACCGAGAGATAGTCGACGAAGAGCGAATTTGCAGATAGGCTGAGAAAGAGAGAGAGAGAAAGAAACTTGTTTGAGTTAGATGAAACACTGTTTCTGACTAATCTCTTTCTCATAAAAAGAGAAAGAAAAGCTTTGCCTGATTGATTAACTTAATGAAGGAAGCTTAACTTATAGCAGAAAAAAGATTATTCCCTTCCCAGTTGTGTGAGTATCAAAAAACCCCTTGTCCATCTGCCTGCTTACAGGGCAGTCAACATGTGCTTAACCACAAAATGCCCGTGCCGCATGCTAAAAGCATAAATATAATTTAATAACCTGAATACTGTAATGTAGAATATTGAAAATATTTATGGCTGAGGTCAAAGCTGTTGGCATTTTATGAGACTCAGCAAGATACAAAATGTGGCTACATATTTGTGGAGCTGAATCATTAGCAAGCCATCTACACAAAGTTTCACTGTGGGAATTTACTTTGAGTTCTGGCCAGCTAGCTTAAAGTTCACTCTAATGCACAAAACATGAACTACGAAAGACCTGGTTAGTCAAAACGGCAAAGCGATTTGCTGGCGAAAGTGAAGCTAAATTTGCGCTGCGCCCGAAAGTATGCAGCATGGAAATAAAAATGAAAACTCATGTAAAACACATTCAGCGGGTGACGGGACGAACGCCGGCGGCATCTACTTGTAATCCCTTCAGGAAATCAACTAAGCATTTTAATTAACTTGGCCCAGAATAACAAAAGCAGGCCAAACAACTGCCCCGCAAATGGGCAACAAACAACAAACAGCAGCTGCAAAATATGACCAAAGCCACAAACTAAAATCAAAGCCACACCAGAGACTTTCCCCTAACTTCTGTTGCCGCACACCCACAAACACACACACACACACACCCACACACATGAGAGTGGGCGGATGTATCATGATAATTTAGTGAAAGCGCAGCCATTTCTTCACACACACACGCACACACACACACACACGCGCACACATATCGCACACAATCAATATTAAATTTGCACTTGCCACATCTTTATTTGCTCCTGTTTTGGCGCAAACAAAGCGCGGCCCCCAGACCAGGCGGCAGAGCCATCGAATCGAGCCTTAGCGATGAGCGTGACTCACGAGCTCAGCCTTAATTGAGCAATCATCGCATAAGAGCAGTAAATAATGAACAAATCTCTAAATAGGACTTTACTTTAAGCAAAGAAAATGCTGAAAAATACTTATAAATAGAAATATTTGTTCATAATTATTTATGATAAAAATTAATAATATTAATACTTAAAAAACACAACAAAAATCTATAAATAAAGTAAAAAAAAAAAAAAAAAACTATAAATATATTTATTTATATATGTTTATAATTAATAATATATTATTTAATTTTTATCCATACATATAAAAAAAATTGTTTCACAAAAATATTTTATATGCTCTTTTTAATTACATACGTAATTAAACATTCATTTAAAACAATATACAATTTTCAAACTATTTTTGTTTTTGTTTTTAATGCAGTTCATCAGAATTTTTATATATTTTTCTTAAAATTTTTTAAACATAAATAAAATTGATAATATAATAATTATAATAGTAATTAATTAATTAATAATTACAGATTACTTAATTAATTATTTATTTATTTATATTATTATTTTTTTTTATTTATTTATTTTTTTCACAGGATTTGTAAGAGATGTTTTTTTTTTTTTTTTTGTATTTGTATTTGTATGCTAGAATTCTTTTATTATATGCAATGCATTGCATCTTGCCATCGCTGACATAAGCAGCAATATTGGTCATACGGGATAATATCCGGAACAGCAAGAAAGAGGAGCAGAAAGGGAAAGAGAGACAGACAGAGAGGGAGAGAGGGAGAGAGAGAGAGAGGGGCTAACGACGTATAATGTAAGCAAAGCACAACTAATTTCCAAAAGTTTATTTTATTATTCTTATTTGTGTGCGATTTCCAGAACATAAACACACATCGGAAAGAGAGAAGCAGGGAAATAGAAAGAGGGGAGAGAGGGGCATAGAGCAGAGGCAGGGGGCGTGAGAGGGAGTTGCTGAGAAGCGCTTAGAAGCACATTCCCAAATGCAAATCTAAACTGCCGTTGGCGCACACCCTCACACAGGCACACAGACCCACACACACACACACACACACACACACACAGGTGAAAAGTTGACACAAAGTTTTCAACTGGCATACAAACTGAAGTTGAAGTTGGAATTGGCTTTGAAAGCGACTGTTGGGTTAGAGCAGGGGCAAGGCTGCAAGGGTTGGGTGTGGTAAGGGCTGACGGCGCCCCGAATGTGTAAAATTTGAGTTATTTAACAAATAAAACATAAAAGAGAGAAGAAAATAGAAGCAAAAATGCAAAACTTTTAATTTCATTTACAATGAGTTTTGGAACATCAAATTTGGTTGTCGCAAATTTAATCTGAAACTAAGTGGAATATATTGTAATGCGCACAAATGAGCTACGCTATGATATGCATATCAAGTGAATTTATGTATATGTATATATCTATAATATTTCTTCTGTTTGCCTTACAAGAGATACGTAAATTTCCTTTAAACGTTTTGTTATTGATAATCTTTCCTATTTATTTATAGACATTAATTATACATATATAAGTAAAGGGAAAACGAAGATGTCTCAGCGATATCTCAAAGCAAATCGCAGTAGTTCACTCAGCTGACTGCAGTCTTTTTTCTGAATCAGCTTCCTTCGAAATTCTTAGCTTTACTTTCAAGACATTTTTCCATATTTTATGCAATCCGTTTCTTTGCTCTGGCTGGCTCAGTCAAATGGACTTCATTAATATTCAATTTTCTGCTCATTTTATATTAGCCTTAATCAGTGTCTCCCTCTCTCTCTCTCTCTCTCTCTCTTTGAGTGTCTCTCGCCGCCTTTTTCTCAGTCGCGCTTTAATGTCTTTGACCCACTTGCCTGGCCTGACAATCAAATATTTCGCCTTGAGGCTAAATATTAACTTTGCAGCTTAAGTCGCTTTTCGTGTACGTACATATATATTTATATAAACATACACAGACACACGCACACCATTCTATTTATATGCTTTGCTATGTGTGTGTGTGTGTGTGTGAGGGCACATAATGCAATCGTTGCAATAAATTTAATCAACAAATCCATTTGATTTCTTTGACTTATCGCTTGACCTCGCCCTTTAGCTCATTAAGTCTCTCTCACACTCTGGCTCTCTCTCTCTCTCTCTCTCTTTCACTTTTTTTATATACGTATACGTAAGACTAGGTTTATTAGGCGAGAGACAGTAAGAAGCTGACTTGTCTATGCAATTTACCGCTACCTGCTACGATTCTGCTCAAGTTGATATTTGCAAACGTTGCACTGGCTGCAGTGGCAGTTGCAATTATCGATCAAAATATATATATATTAAATTTATTTATATCTATATGGATGTATATATATATATGCCCGACTTTTCTATAGTAAATAACTTTCCAATGCTGCATTTCACTCGAGACTCGAGCCGACTGCAACAGCAGTTGCCTTATTGAAGCTCTCCCCGTCGTGCCAGGCTGCCTTCTAAGTGTAGTTTATGTCTCTGCTACCTTTTTATTTTATTTTTATTTTTATTTTTTGACACTTGACAGGGCCAATTGGCGCGTTTCTTGGCAGGATTTTCAATTACGTAGCGAAAGCGCAGAATAGCACGCGATTTTTGCATACGAAACGCTGGCAATGAAGTCATCTGCGAGGCGAACGGATTTGAGTGCTCAGTCAGCCGGCAGATGTGGGTCAGACAGTGGCAGCGAGTGTGCACTGCACATACACACAAACACACACACACACACACACACACACACACACACACACACACACATATACATATATACACATATGTATGTGTATAAAAGAGTTAACCAAACATTCGCTGCATGACATCTTGATGGATGCTCGAGCAAATCTCTGGGATATTTTGCCTAATGCATTCCAATTGAAAGCGAATAAAGGAAATTAGCTGTGCATGGTTAGTTGGGGAATTGCATGCGAATTGCCGAGGGGGAGAGGGACAGATAGTTAAAGGGTTGCTAACAGATACTCTAGCCTGCTGTGGGCCTAGCCTTGCCTAGCCAAAGTGCAGGGTATTATCAGTTAAACCTTCCTGCCGCCAGTTCAAGCTCAACGGGCATCAATTGCTGCTCAATCCTAGCCCAGTCCTAGCTTAATTATCTAGGCTAATTGCAGGGTATTATTGAGCTCTTTCATCCGCTCATCAAACTCAAATCCCACTTTAATTTGAAGCAATGCCATCATTATCTGCTGTGTGTGTCTACAGGGTATCTTCTGCTCGCAGACTTGTTGCTATCTGAATGGCCAGCTTTGCTTCCTGTTACGGCCTGGGCATAGATATTTTGGTCTATTGCCAGAAGGCTTTACAAATTGTACAATAAACATTGAGCACAACCTATGGCATCGATGGCTCGACGCGCTGCATCTTTGCCAAATGCCAGAAACGGATAAAGCAAAAAAAAAAAAAGGCAAAAAAAAAGAAGGGCAAATCAAGAGGCAAAATGGCCAAGCAAAAATTGTGAAATGCGCAAGGAAACTGCGATTAGTTGTGTCTGCCTAGGCAAACGAGCTGCGTCCCTGTGCCCTCCTCTCCACTGCTCCCACTCACATCACATTGCTTATCTCCCCCTTTACTTTATGCTTTTCAATATTTCCTCCTATTTTCTCCTTTTCTGCTTTTTTGCTTTGGCTTTAATTCTCTGCCTGCTGCCGGCTGTCAGTCAGGCTCTGCGTTTAGTTTTTGTTTTTACTTCTTTTTCTGTCATTCATTTTGCCATTTTGTTTTTGCATAGTTCAAGTTATGTGGCCCGAAACGGCAGACCGTAAGGCCGTCACACACACACACACACACAGACATACACTTAGACGCGCGCTTAGACTCTACGATATTTGCACACATATGCAAAAAGCTGTTTTGTGTCTGAGCCAACTATTTTGTAGGTTATTAGGGCGTATTTCTCCACAGCAGATAGACTGTCACAGACACACACTCACACACATGCACACACGTACACACACATGCATCTAACATTGCTGTCAAGCATAAAGCATGCTTTAAATTTGAAACATGTTTTTTATCACATTCCAGCGACAGCAACTGTCTGAACTAAATGAAACTGAATTTAATCAATGCAACTAATAAAGTGAACAAGCTGAACGAGTCTGTTTTCCGGCTGCAACATCGATTGAGTTGCAGCAACTTGATAAATATTTCAGCTATGCAAATCCAAGTACTTTCACCTAATTGGCCAATCTCGAGGGTCAGCATACTTTATTGTGAATGTGCGCTTAATTAAAAGTAGTTAGTCCATGCTCATTTCATATATATGTAAGTATTACGAGTTCAGCTACAAAATATTGCAGTTTAATAAGAAAAGCAACAGGGCATCTGCATCGTCGATCATCTGTGTGCTAGCGCGGCTTATCGGCTTTCGCAACGTGACAGCCAAAGGACGCAGGAACCCAAGGACTCAATGTGAAAGTCCGTTACCGGAATGTGCCGCTTGGCACATTTTTGTTGCTGCTTTTGTGTGTTGGGTTAATGTTTATAGCCGATGCTGATGCCGATGCCGATGCCGCTGCCATTGCCGTTGGCGTTGCCATTGCTGATGCCTTTGACCATTGACCAGGCGCTATCCCAGCTACAACCGGAACAAGTGTTAGCAGCGAGAGAGAAAGAGAGATGGTGTGAGAGAGGGTGGGCGAGCGGGGCTTGGGTGTGCTTTTGATTATGGAGCCCAGCTCGTTTTAAAGCGGATTTGAACGCTGTTGAATATTATTTATGGGGCTGCCTTTTATTTCACACAAAACTCGCAACGAGCAGCGATGATAGCGACCCTTAAGAGCCACACATGTGTGTGCGTACGTGTGTGTGTGTGGAAAATATTTGCCAACATTCTTTGGGTATTTAAACAAAGATTTATTTTATATATATATATATATACATATATATATTTATTTTGTGCAAACGGCCAACGGAAATTGCAAGTAGAGCGTTGAATCCTTTTTGCTTCAACACGTCCTGTCTGTCTGCTCATGTGAGTGTGTGTGGTGTGTGTGTGTGTGTGTGTGCGTGTCTGTGCTGTCCATTGTTCGAGGATTTGTTGGGACTTGTTTCATATTTCACAATAACTCCATTTATTGTTGTTGCTGATGTTGTTGTTGTTGTTGTTGTTCTGGGGGGCTTTAAAGATGAAATGAGGTTATCAGCTTGCGGTTTATGGTTCAGGGCTCAACTATTAAGACCTCACAAGGAGCTCGACATATGTGTGTCTGTCAGTGTGTGCGTGTGTGTGTGTGTGTGTGTGTGCCACACACTCACACAGTTCACACTTCACTCTAATTGATGCAATATGCATATTTTGTCTATTAATTTGTGTTTATGCATAATGCAAATTAATTATGCATAATCGTGATTAACAGCCAAATGCAAATTTGGCATCGAATTAAACGGCAGCCGCTAAGCCTACGCTTTTTTTCTCTCACTGTATTTTAATTAGCTATATAACATGCCTGTTTATGTGGGTCTCTCTCCCTCTCTCTCTCTCTCTCTGTGTGGGTGTGTGTGTGTGTGCTCTTTTATTTATGAGCTTTACACGTGACGCGCAATGTTTTATCTGCGCGACAGTTGGTCAACACAAACAAGGGGGAGACATGGCCTTTCGACCTGGTCCACCCCATCGGGGCATTAAATGGATATCACACTGATTACTTTTGGGGTTTTGGGGCATCTTCTACGGTGGAAATTGTATGCTATTGAAATATCAGAAATATACCGTAAGATAAGAAAGGTTAGAAGAGTAGAAAACATTAAGTGAAAGCAAAGTGCTGATAGCTGCAAGAAATGTCAAGGGAGAAGCAAGGTGAGAAGCAAAATAATATGGAAAGTATCTAGAAAGTGAGCAAATCTGCATATGAAGTACTGAGAAGGCAGAGCAATGTCTAAAGCAATGTGAGAAGCATAGCGATAAGTTAGACCTCAAGTGAAGAAGCCAGCAATGCAGGAGGCAGAAGAGCTCAACGGGAAGCGAAAAGAAAAGTCAACTACTCCAGAGGGTATATTAAAAATCGTCAAGTGAGACCCAAAGTATAGTATTTTAAAATGCGAAAAGCAGAGTCAAAGAGAGAAGCGAATTGAAAGGCTAAATAAGTAAGACCAAATCTGAAAGCCAGCAGAGAGGAAGAGACAGCTGCAGCTTAATTGCAAAGCGTGAGGTGCAGCATTTGGTAATGCGAGATAAGCAAAAGAGAAGCCAAAGCTGAAAAATACGAATAAAATGCACAAGTGGAGCGCGAAGCGAGAAGCAAAGCAAAACTGCAGCTCAAAATGAACTTTATTCAGCGATTAGCAAAAGTCCAAAACGTGTCGCAAATGTCGAGGCTATTAAGGCGAGCTGCGCTTCTCTCTTTAAAATATTGAAGCATTAAATTTCGTATTTATCTATATAAGTATATACATAATATCAACTGCATGAAATATTATCATGGCAATAAGTTGAGATTAGTTTGCAACTCAATTTGATGGCGATGCTTCTGAAATTTGACGGCTCTCATTCCCGTTTTTAAGGCCATTGCGTTTCCTGTTCCAAATCTCGTTCGCAGAGCACAGCGAACGCCTTTGGCCGAGTGCCCAAAAAAAAAAGAAACTAAAAAAAAAAAAAAAAAAAAAGTAAAAACTTTGCCTTAAGACAACAAAATAGAACGAGGTCCGGCGATAGTTCGCACCCGACACAGCCACCCGTTGCTCCTTTTCCACTCAATCCTAAGCTACAGTTAACTGGCTCAACAGACTCGAAATTCAACCGGAAAAAGAAACTGAATAAGTGCTGTGGGTGAACATGCTCGACTAGCAGCTCCCCTGCACTAAATGGAAAACATTCTCTAGCTGTATATGACTTTTGTGACTTAGAGTCAAAACTTGACACAGTTTTTATAAGTAATACTGTGCATAGAAAATCTATCGATAATTATCGATTACATATATATCTTCATACACTCAACTCTGCCTGTGCAGCGACATGTGCATAGAACGCATATGCCCGCCATCGATTGCAGCTAGGGTATTGAAAATGAAGAGCTGTGGAAAAGTAAGTGACCCTCTGCGTTTATCTTGCTTTTTATTATGGCCAACGCTTCGGCAGCTTTGGCTAATTTTGTTTATTAAAAGTTGGCTGACCTTTTCCGGCTCCAAAAAAAAAAAAAAAAAAAAAAATTAATATATGTATATATATTCTCCCAAAAACGTTTATTTAATGCGTGCCTAATTAGCCAAAAAGGGGTATATGGGTTCAGTGTAATAAGTCTTGTAGCTACAGACTCGATCTTAAATTTTATTATATGTATTTATTATTCTACTATCCCATTTATTAAAATTAAAATAAATTTTTTTTTTTCATATTCATCTTTATTTTCGCCTTAGGAAAAAATTAAAAAAGCTTTAATTCTAATTAATTAATTAATTTTCATCTTTATCTTAATTTCTATCTTAATCCCAATCTTAATGATAAAAAAAAAAACAACTCTTCCGATTGTTGGGCGAGTATTGGGCAGCCAGTACAACGCATTGCAATTGCTGCTCATGTTGCGAAATTAATTTCGCCGTGTGTTGGCTGAGCTTTCAGGATTGCCAAGTGTCATTAGTTTGCTGTTTGGCAGCGACTCGGAGACATAGTTAAATTAGCTAAACATTGCGGTTGCTGTTGGCTCTCGCAGTGGTTAAGGCCAGCTAGGGGCGATCCACTCGGGCCAGGGCGTGGCTGTCGACCGCGTTTGATGAAAAAGTTGGCTGCGGATTGTTGCTGCCGGAATGTGAGTGGGTTTGGTTGGGCGGACTGGGTAGATTGGGTGGATGGGGTGGGCTCGGCGTGGCTTGGCTTGGCTTGGCTTGGCTTGGCTTGGTTGGTTGGTGTGGCTAATGCCTTTTGCTTTTGCACTTCACTACACTTGGCAAAAAGTTTTCGCATAAAAATGTAGATAATGCCGAGCTTGGCTGGTGCTTGGGTTGGTGGGTGTGAGTGGGCGGGGTGCGGACGGAGATGGGGCACCATGCTATAAATGGATTTGTGCCCTGAATGCGTTTCGCCCACCGACTGCAAATGATGGTGAGCAAACAGAAGTGGGCGTGGCCCGCAAAGCGGTATGCGCCGCTTGCCAAATGAATTTGTCTACAGCAAAAATTGCGAACAAGTTCGCAAAGCACTAAAAAGCGCAGCACGAACAATTTTTAACTGTTGTGGTCCGAATTAATCGAGTTAAAACTAAGATTTGCCGTTCATTTTGGCTCAAGCCAAATTTCACTTCCTCAAGCAAATGCAATTTGTAAGGCAGCAAATGTCAGTTATTTACAGCTGAAAATAAATATTGTGATAGAATCTGTTGTTATAGATATTGTGTGGAACTAGTTCATAAATATTTTGATCGAATTGGTTGCTGGGAACTAGTTCATTCTGGAGAAAAACTCAGCGGCCAATGAGATTGCTCTGGTATTCAATTTTCCAATGATATGCATATGGATTTATATCACTAGTTCTTGAGTTCATAATTAATAAGTATTTTATGATTCTTTAGTTCATAATTATTATATAATTTGCGTTTTCACTCAAGCTATTTCTAGTTCATGATTGTCTAACTGGTGCATATTTGATTGAATATATTATGTTGAAACATCCAAGCTTTTCTTTTATATTTTATTATTATTATTATTATTTTATTATTATTTTTATTATTATTATTATTATTATTATTATTATTATTATTATTATTATTATTATTATTATTATTATTATTATTATTATTATTATTATTATTATGTGATTTATATTTATTTTTTTATTTATTTTTTTTTTTTTTTTTTTTTTATTAATGAAGTGAGTCATTGTACCCTACTGCTCATAAGAACTAGTCCGGAAATTATATTTATTTATTAAATATAAATATATTGTTTAGTATGCAGGTACTGTAATGCTCTTCACGAACTAGCTAATTGAAGTTCACCTTTTCCCCAATTCTTCAAACATGTTCGGAAACTCATTTAAAATTCAGGCTTATGTAGTATATAATATAATTCAAGAATAATCTAATTTACAATAGAAATAATTGATCGGGCTGTTAATACTGAAATGCAACAAAATGCAATACTTAAGTTTAATCTGTTCAAGTCAGTAATAATGAAAACTGTTTGACTTCAAAGATTTTCTGTATTCTTGGCCTTGATGGCAAATCTATTGGCTAACAGCATAAATTAAGTGCTGCATCAGCGTGAAATGAATATTTGTAATCAATATATATATACATATATACGCTTTGTTTGGCAAAAAGTTGTTGGAAAAAAGTTTGTCAAGTGCCCTGGCTCAATACTGATGCGAATGTTTATCGATTTCACGGATTACGAGCATCTATTTGAAGCCAAAGTGGAAGTGCACATTGCGAAGTCAAAACTGTTTGACAAGCACCTGGCATGGCTCTGTTCAACTGTCCATTCGAGCTGCCCCTCTCTATCACAGCGTATATACATACATATATATAAATGTGTATATATATATATATATATTTGACTGGTAACCCGACTCTTTGCTATTGCTGTGGGGCACAGTCGGGCATCACTTATCAACCATTTATAAACAATAAACGAATATAAACAAGAAACTTTTGCCAGCGTCAAATGCATTACAACAATACCGGCTGAGAGTGGGCGGTGGCCGTCGAGTTGCCGGATGCGGGGTCGGCGGGAAGTGGACGGCGAACGAGGGACGTGGGGCGAGTGTCAGCAAAAGGGCAACAACAGCAATGAGTGCTCAGATAAATGGCATAAATATGGCAAACAAAATGGCAGCAGGGTGCGTAAATTGACGCTGGGGTCTGCCAATGTAACTGAGCCAAGCAGCCAAAGAAAAATGCAGAAGAGAACGAGATAGATAGCGGTTGAAAGAGAGGCAGCAAAGTGGAACTGGTGCTTGTTGGCTCTCAGCTTAGCCAAAACATGTCAATGTGAAAAGTTTGCTGCGTGATTTCTTCGGAAACTTATTTGCCCCGTTTTGGCTTTTACTTTGCTTCATTGGAAGTTGCTGCACAAATGGCAAAAATTTGAGAAAAAGAGAAAATAATACTTAAGAGTGCCGGAATACCCTGTGTATGAAAGGAAGCTTTAACTGAAACAATTAAGTTTATACAGATGGCATATCAGTTGCAAATATGAAACGAAAATGGGAGAAATCTGAAATATATATTTGAGGCCTGTTGGTAGCATACAGCATACAGCATACAGCATACAGCATACAGCATACAGCATACAGCATACAGCATACAGCATACAGCATACAGCATACAGCATACAGCATACAGCATACAGCATACAGCATACAGCATACAGCATACAGCATACAGCATACAGCATACAGCATACAGCATACAGCATACAGCATACAGCATACAGCATACAGCATACAGCATACAGCATACAGCATACAGCATACAGCATACAGCATACAGCATACAGCATACAGCATACAGCATACAGCATACAGCATACAGCATACAGCATACAGCATACAGCATACAGCATACAGCATACAGCATACAGCATACAGCATACAGCATACAGCATACAGCATACAGCATACAGCATACAGCATACAGCATACAGCATACAGCATACAGCATACAGCATACAGCATACAGCATACAGCATACAGCATACAGCATACAGCATACAGCATACAGCATACAGCATACAGCATACAGCATACAGCATACAGCATACAGCACATACATATACATATACAATCTGCATAACTTCAAGTTTCCAAGGTAATTATTATAATGAAGTTATATTACCTCTGTTAGAGTTGTATTTATATGATTTAGGCATTTCTTTAAGCAAGATTTAAAGTGACGGAAGCGAGGGCTAAATACAATATACGTTTATTTGCTGCTTCATTTGGCACACATTCTGTACACGTTACTTTCTCATGCGTTTTGGTAGTGGGAAACGCCTGAGAGCACAGCGATCCCTATGCCTTTCACACTGTGCCTGCTTAGCAAGAAGGAAGCTTCGTTTAGCATGCCCCACATCGAACCCACAAACGCGCTCTAGGATATACAAAGTTTTGGGTGAGCAGCAAAAAAGAAAAAAGAAAAAAAATGGAAAAATAGTGTGGAAGGGGATGATGAAGGAAATGGGGAAGAGAAAAACAAATTTTATACCAGTCCATACAATAAAATGAGGGCACGCAAAAGATGACACCAATCAGCGGCAGGAGACAGAAGAATATCGCGAAGTTAGTTGAGGGCCCGCTCCCCCTCCGACTGGGGATGTGGGGAGAGAGAAGAGAAGATGGTTGGAGCTGCGGCAAATGCGAAAAAGAAAAGGCAAAGTTTCACGTTGATGTTTGTTTACGAAATATGAAAGGGAAGAGCGCAAATAAAATGCCAACTGTGAGGGTGCTGACGGCAAAGGGGGCGGAAAACTGTGTGAAGGGGCTATAAAATAGGTGTATGTGTGTATGTGTGTCTTTCGCTCTCTCCCTCTCTCCGTCAGTCTGTGCGTATCCAAAAGTATTTTATGCACATTAGTTGCGCTTTTATGAACTTGAAGTTGTCATTTCTAGCCAACAAAGTTGACGCTCAACTGTCGTACACAAGGCAACGCCCCCCGTCCCTGCCCCTGCCCCAGTCCCCTTCTGCCGCCCTTCTATTCTGTTGTGCATTGTGTTGTTGCTGCGAAGTAGGCAAAACCGCTCAAAAGCAGCTGCAAATGACAAGAATTTGTTGCTCGACTGCCTGCCTGCCTGTCTGCCAGCCAGCCACCTTACCACCTTCTCGCTCCTTGGCCGTCTGTCTGCCTGAGTGCCTCCTGCCTGCTTGCTGGATGGCTCTGCGCTCAGTTGCGTTCGTGGCATGTAAATATTAACTTTGAACAAAATACGACACGGTCGGACTCAGGACAACAGCCTAGCCCTAGCCCTAGCCCTAGCCCTAGCCCACTCTGCCCACGCCCAACCAGAACTTGCAGTCCGATAAAATAATTGGCAGTCAAAGTCCATGAATTTATACACCCACATATATATCTAGGTATATATAAATAGATATTTATGTATATACTTAAGACTCGTTCTTGCTCTCTCTTTCGCTCCGTGTCGCCTACTGGCCCAGTGCTTTAACAAGCTCTGCTCTGATTCAACCAGAGGCCAAGTGCGCACACAGATAATCACAGTCAGCTCATCCAAACACTTTCACTTTCAATAGCTTTTACAACAAATATCGTCTACATTGTCTTGTTTGGCACTCAAAGGCTTGGCCTTAGCTGTCGCGTTGTTAAAGGAACTTAGATATAGAAATGTATATATATAGCCTTACAATCTAAATGTATTTATATATCTTCAACTAATTGAACTTCTAATTATAAATATTTGGGTGGCTGTCAGCTACAAGATAAGGGAATTTCAATTAAGACAACGTGGTTTGCCTTTATGCATTGATGAAAATGTTAGCTAAATCTATTTATATCGAGGCATATATTTTATGTAGGTGTGGTTTTAGGTTTTCTAGAAAGCCTTGCAAAATGTCAAATTACTATACTTATATTCTACTCTGATATACTATACTACATACATGATCTGTGTGTCTGTGTATCTCTCCTGTGTTTAAGTCAAATGCAATCACATGCAAGGAGGGTATATGGACTTTACTAAGAAGTTAACAAACAGAAGATCAAATTCTTGTAGGAATCTTTATTTGCTTCAAACATATATTTGTATATATTCGATCCATCATATCGTACCGTTCTCTTTGATTTCATGAGCTAGAGATATCAATGCTAAAATTAATTGCTATAAATCACTATTTATTTTCAATGTTCTACCGCTGCAAGTCTTATTGAATATTACCAAATTTCTCTACACTATACGAACGGCTTTTTCATATCAATCATACGCTACGTGTGCCAGCCTGGAGATTTTCTTGGTTCTCCTAAAGCGAATGGCAACTGCGAAACTTAAATAAAGTAATACAGTGCAGTCTGAAATCAAATAATATGTTTTTTTTTTTTTTTTTAGCACAGCTACATCGAGTAAATAAATATATATATACTTATATATATAAATATATATAGAGTGCGGCTTGCTATCTTGAAAAGTTGTTTCTAAGCCTCGGTTAAATAAAAGTTTGCGCTTATTTTTTGTCATACTTTATGAATGTTGTCGTAGCTCGCAACACTGAGCCAACACGCTGGGCCACACTGCATCACACAGCACCGTCATTGTTTGCAACTATCGCTGGCTCTTAGCCAGGCCCCTTTGCCGCCCCCTCTCTCTCTCTCCAGCTCGCTCTCTCTCTGCAGGCGTCTTCTCTGTTTTTCATTCGACGCGTAATCGGATGCAACTCGGCTTAGAAGTTTTGTAATTGTTGCGATGGCTTCCACGGCAACTGCAACTACAACTGCTGCTACCCCTGCTCCCGGCCCTACTCCTGCTGCTGCTGCTGCTGCTTCAGCTGGGCCTTCTGCCAGCCAACTGCTGCCTTAGATCTGACCCAAAATACAAAGATGATGTGAAAGCAGAAAAGGAGTGATACAGCGCCCTGCAATGGATAAGGCAGCAGACGCGCTTCATTAAAGCACAGTTATGACACTAAGCGAAAAGTTGTGGAGCGTAAATTTGTTGCTGCTGTTACGCTGGCTGCCGAGTCGTAGTTTTCTTTACGCCATCTGAACACGTGTCAACGTTGCGTATGATTGATGAAGGCTGCCAACTCGACCAGGCCAGCAGCAACAGCAGCAGCACCACCAGAATTACCAGCAGGAGTAGCAGCAGCAGGCGCAGCAGCGGCAAAACAATAACAATAACACACAGCAACAGGGACATTGAGCAGGCATGTCAGGCACAATGATGAAATAAGTGCGTGTTCCCTAAACCCAAAAACCAAACTCAAGCGCCCACAACCAGCAACTGAAGAGCTAGCACAACTTTGGCAACGTCAGCCCAAAAAAAAAGAAGAAAAAAAAAGCAGTGAAGAACCTTCTGCTTGGGTTCATTAAACTGATGGCAGCCTAATCGCATTTGCCCAAATGCCAAAGAATTTTTCACAACCATTCGGTTTTCCTTATTTCCTACTCCCTCTCTCGTTGTTTTTCTCTCTCTCTCCCTCTCTCTCTCTCTCTCTCTCTCTCTCCCTCTCTCCTTTGGTGTATCTGTCGTTGTTTACTAAGCCGAAACTCAATATTGATACGCACTAATGTCTTTCAATTATGTAAAATTGAGCTTAAGAGCATTTCATCTTAGCCTGTCAATCGCACTATAGGAATGTTTATTGAGCTCAACTAAAAGATACCCTAGCTTTTAATGTTGGTTGATTATAGAAACTTTGTTCAAATATATATGCATGCATTTGTTTAAAATGTATCAATAAATGTGTTGTTACTTGTTTATTTTAATTTATATTTATTTTTTTGTAAGTTTATGTTAAATATTAAATTTAAAAAAATAATAGCAAATTTAAAGGATTTCAATATATATTTTTATTTTATATAATTTTTGAATATTAATAAAAAATAATAATTTATAAATATAAAAAGTTGTATTTATTATATTTTATTGAATCTGAACTAATATATTTATTTCGTATTCATTTGTTTTCATAGAATTCGAAATTAATTAAATTTAAACTTATTTAATATACGTTTTATAAATAAAATAATAAAAAAAAATATTTATTAACTACAAATACTATTTAATAAATTTACTTTTTTTTTTATTTCTTTATTCAATTCAAATAAATTATTATAAATAAATTGCATTTTATAACATTAACTTTAGTATTACATTACCTCAATGAAGCCAGGAATTCAACTTTCCAAAACAGGTTCAAGGTAAAAATATCCTTAAGTAAGGAATTTTGTTTTAAATGATTATATTGATTTTTCCCAGTGCTTACGACTTAAAATAAACAAACAGAATTAAATTGAGGAAACACATAGACGATGGTCGGGCAAGGGAATGAAAAAGAAAATAATTAAATAAAACGATCTACGTTGGGGCCATCGATGCTGCCTGCATTAGGTAAAAGCTTTACACATATAAAGCTTGGCTATAGCTGCCATATAAACACTTATATAGTTGGCATTTGATAAGCTTGCTCAAAGTGCAACTTAAAGATTCGAGCACTACAATTTGCGTAAATGCGAAATGTGTTTGATCAGCTGGCAGCTGGTGCAGTGCAATCGCAGCTAATACAAACCCATTGAGCTGCATGTGTTATTTGATGTGCATGGGAATAAACAATTCCGGGAGGCAATCGGAATTCCGGAACTGAATGGCTGTGGAGACGGGGGGAAGTGGGCGGGGGCGGTGCGCTGTGTCATAAAGCAGCTGCAAGATGAGCAATTTTATGGCTGGACAAATGACGGGGGAAGCGAGCGAGCGAAGGCACTTTGATTGCAAATAAAATCAGATGGGAAAACACAGGCAGCGCAATTTAAAGAGAGTTAGAGAGAGAGAGAGAAAGATAGAGAGAGTGGGCAGCTAAAGGTTTATATATACATATTTATGTATTTGTATATATATTGACAAGTAGCACTTGCAATTTGTTTGCACACAATATTTGCTTATCAATCGAGCTGTGGGCAGCTCAGGCCTAGCTCAGGCCTGATGGCAGCTGCCTACCCCAACTACTCTAATCTGCCCCATCAGAACTGCCACCCCAAAAGCTTATAGGCAGTGTCAGCTGGCTTATAGACTTGTTTTGAGCCGCCTTATTAAAACATTTTTCATACACTTATTGGGAATAGATTAGGTCTCTGTTGACTTTGACTGGCTAGAGAGTTTCTTTTGAACTAGTTCTGGTTTGGACTTTGAAAGTTCTCAGTTTCTGTATTCTATACCATTTCATCCCCATCGATGGACTTTCTGTTGTATATATCAAATAGCCTATTTAACCAATTTCAGTTCATTCGTGAGCTGCTCTCAAATGAGCATGGGAAAAAACTCAATAATTTTTAAACCGAACTGCATTTGCACCATTTTGAGCCAGAATTATAATAGATCCTTCCTCGATATTAACGACTTCCTATCATCAAACAGTTGGAAATATTTTCAATTCATTCCTATTCAACCAATAGTTCAAATTGCTCCAACAGTTTTTAATGAATTATAGAAGATGATTTATGGAAAATTTAAATTTTAGTTTTTAACGATGCCTAAAACTTAAATTCCTTTGAGTTTAAATATACTTAAAATACTTAAAAAGTTAGATTTATTTAAATATTACATAGCACCGTATCGACACATCATATAAATTGTACAATTTCTATATTCTATATCTATGTCACGGCCATAGTCGTAGGCATCTATGTATCAGAGGTGAGTTTCGCTTATTCATATTTCCAAATCTCAGCCCTCCTTCTAGCTAAGCGTATTTCAGCTGCTCTTTGTTGTCGTTGATTTATTTTGATTTTGATTGAATAAGTGTGAAGGCAGCTACCGAGTGGATTTACACGGCTCCCGGCTTCCAATTCCAATTTCGACAAGTCCCCGCCGAATCCGATTTCCCCTTCCTTCCTGCAATTTGTCGTTGTGTTGATTTAGCGCATTTACGCGCCCGATTTGCACCATCAGAAATTTGTCTCAAATTTATTCTTTTCTTCCTTTTTTTTTTTTTTGTTTTGTTTATTTTTATTTCTTTTTTATAAGCTTAACGCATTTGGCAGATTTTTTTTTTGAGGCTGCGAGCTTTGGGGTAGCTTATAAATATTTAAATGGCAGCTGCTTGACATGAAAAATTATTGTTAAGAAGAACAGCCCACCTGCCGGTGTTTCAAAGCGTCGAAAGTACCATCAATCATTATTCCAGAGCTAAAACAGTTACAGGCTCCGTTCAAGAAGAACCAAAGCCGATGAGAAAGATAGAGAGAGAGAAAGAGAAAAGAAGACGGCAGAAAAAAATAAAAACATAACGGAATTTGTGGTTGCACAACTTGCTTAAAATGTTCGGAAATTAAAGATAGTAGATTATGACAATGAGGCGATTGAACGGCGGACAGAAAGTGGTCACAGTCTTGCTTATGATAAATGAAAACACAGAAAGAGAGAGAGTGTGCGAGAGAGAGGCTGAAAGACAATGAAAAAGAAAAGAATATATAAAATTAACAATTAAAATACCCTATAAAGAGACTATTAAAGTCAGAGAGAGAGAGAGAGAGAGAGAGAGAGAGAGAGAGAGAGATAGAGAGAGAGAGAGAATGATAAATAAATATAGACAGCGAGAAAAAGAGATTGCGAAAAAAGAGAGAACTGGAAGACTATCAGAAAAAGAAGAATGTATAAGAGCAAGATTGAGATACAATCTAAAAAGCGTGATAGGGAGAGAGAGGGAGAAAGAGAGAGCGAGATAGATAAAGACGACAAGAAAGGGAGAAAGCCAGTAAAGTTTATAACTTTTCTAGGTTTGCTCGAATTTGTCGATTTTCATCATCAATTCTCCCAGCGATTATTCCCATGCACGGCTATCGATTACCAAATCATTATCTATTGCTTTTCGTTCCGCAATTTCGAGGTCTTCGCATAATCCATCATTAGTTGTTATAGATAATTGGCAAATGGACTATCAATGATGGTTGGACGCCCAAGATACCAACCAATTAGTTAAGCAACATTCCACTGAACTAACTGAGAGCTTAATTTAGTCAAAACAATAACTTGTTCTCATTTATCGATTTGCTATCGGTCAAGTTTCTCTAGAAAACTCTTTCTATGAGTTGAGTAATATTTTTACCTGTCTGCAGAGCGTGTAGCACTCATAGACGGGCGGGCGTGGGGCATGCAGGCCGCCTGGCCAGTTGAAGGCGCTGCGCAACTCTTTAAGCCACTACTCGAGACTTTTGCAAACAAATTAAGTGGCACAGGGCGGGCATTTTACTTTATTGCCATGTGGCCTTTTCCACTGACTCGGCGGTTGCTTGTTGTTATTCATTTTTCCTGCCACACACACACACACACACACACACACAGACACGCAGAGCACCTGGCAGTGACTAACCTGGTGGCTGCCCAGATGGTTGCCTGCTTTGTAGTAGCTGACTGACTGGTTGACTCTGGGGCAGGTCCTTGTCCTGGTCTTCGTCCTGGTCCTGGTCTTGGTCCTGGCCCTCTGCTGCTGGCGGCTTCGTTTTGCTGCCTCGTATTTATTTTCGGTCGCGCCATTTACTTATACGCTCCACTTGCTACCCCCTTACTCATGCACACACACACACGCATACATATACTCGTTCACATACACACATACACACACACATACACAAGAGACATCAACCTATGGCTCGAGCAGAAGACGTGGATAAAGAAGGCGGCAGTTACGAAACGGAAATCAACGACGGACAGGATGTTTATCGAAGGCAGAAGAACAAGCAAAGAGGCCAACTGTCCGTTAGAAAGAGAGAGAGAGAACAGATAGCGAAACGACAGGACGAATAGAAAAGTAAAGTGAGAAAGCGCAAAAACAGCTCGTTTAAAGGATACTAATTAAGCGAACTGGCTTAAGCATAATGCAATCAAAAGGACGATCCAAATCTAAGTGCGAAAATAGAAAAGTGCGAATGAGCAAAAGAGTGGAAAAGTCAATAAAACCGAGTGGAATGACAGACAAAATGGCTAGCAAAAAGAAACGAGTAAATGTTAGGCAAGGTTTGCATAAACTGAATTAAGAGAGGGACGAAGGATAAAAGCGGGCTTTAAAAATAGATGAACAATGAGAGGTAGAGAGAGTGTAAGAGAGAGGCAAAAATAGGAAAACAGAAAGAGATGATGATGACAGAGACAGAGACAGGAAATGAGAGACAAAGAAAGAGAGAGAAAGAAAGAGAGAGAGTGAGAAATACAGAGACACTGAGAAGCACAGAGAGAGAGAGAGAGAGAGAGAGAGATAGATTGACATATAAGGAATGAGGGGGATATATCAGAGAGGGAGAGAGAGAGAGGGAAAGAGAGAGAGAAGAAAGAAAATACAGGATATAGAGAGAATACAGCGATACAAAGTTAGTGCAAAACAGAGATAGACAGTCAGGTATACAGAGAATGCGCTAAAGAGAGATAGACAGAAAAAATCGGTAATATTCAGAGAGAGAGAGAGAGAGAGAAATGCATAATCAAAGATAGATTGCGAATTATAGAGACGGAAGGAGACTGATAAATGTAAAGAGAGAAAGAGAGAGCAGTATAAAAGAAATGGGTATAGCTCATTTCCACTTAACAGGCCATATACCTATATATATATATATATATAGGTATGGACATGTATGCATTGCCGGTTCGCCGTACTCAATAAGAGAACACTTCTAGCAAATACTTTCGAAAATTTCGAAAACAATAATTGAGTCAAGTTTGTGACAGGCTGTAGAAGTGGCAAGCCTGGCCAAGTCGCTGGCAATTACTGGCGCTGTTCGAAATTCCACGTAGTTAAATAATCAGGTGCCATTGACAGGGCAGCTTGGAGTAACCGCTCGGCTCCGTTCACACTGGCGCTCTGGCAATGCGACTGGTTTCTTGCCACACCTACCCCGGCAGCGCTCATGTCAAAACAAAGACCCCGTAGCACAAATTGTAACCTTTGATGAAAGTTTTTCGCAACTTTGCTGCCGACGCGAACGCAACGAGAATCGGACGGGGATGCGCGCAGGGGGAACGGGCCGGAAGTGGAACGGAGCGATTTTCATTATCAGCAAAGTTGGCCGATGCGGCAGCCATTTGCTGCGCCACGCTAATTAACAGGCCCTGCCCCAGCAGCAGGAGTGCGGAGCGTGGGGCGTGGGGTGTGGGGCGTGGCCTGTTGTGGCAACTGCTGTATACCAGTTTTTGGCAACAGAACTTTTGCCTTCCTAATACGCATGCATACATAATTAGAACTGAAATTGAAACAACTCTGAACGAACTTGAAAATATCTTTAGAAATTCCGACTCTCTCTCTCTCTCCCACCCTCCCATTCCCCCACTCTGTGGGTATGCGTGTGTGTGTGTGCAGTGTAACGGTGAAACTAACTACTGATACCCAGAAATTAACGCTCGCATTGTATTAATTGAAAAGTCTATAAATAGCTCTCTAGTGAATTCCAGGAACTGCGACCTGCTTCACTTTCCCAAACCATTTTTCAAGAAGTTCTCCACACTTCTCTGCAACTTTTACGTTTCTCTGGATTTGCTTTCAGTGTGCGTAGACTCTTTATGGAAAGCGCCGACTACTGGCTGTACTCGACTGATAGTTACCCTGTACGCAGTCTCTGCTCTCAACTGAAATGTTGGCATGTAATATTGGGCAGTACTCGACTGATAGATACCTTGCACCAATTCTCAATACCAGCAACGTAGGCCACAGGATAGACACCCTATGCAAGCTAACAGAAATGTTGACTGCCTTGGTTTCTGTTGACTCAGGCTCCATACGAAACTTGAATAGGACAAACAAAATATCAGGATATGCTCGATTGATGGAGACCCTATATACAGACTTTGCACCGCGACAGAAATGTTGAGTTTTTAGTTTTCTCGAATTACGCTAAAAGGGCGAACTTTGCTGGACATAGAGATACCCTGTACAAGGTCTTCCTTCGTTTTTTTTTTAATCTGCGAGTTACTTTAATCTAAAGTTACTCTCTCCCTCTCCATTTCTCTCTCTCTCTCTCTCCCTCTCCATTTCTCTCTCTCTCTCTCTCTCTCTCTCTCTCTCTGTCTGTCTCACCCTCTCCCTATCTCTGTCTCATAATCATATGCGTACAGGGTATCCTCGTTTGCATAAGACTGCCAAATCTGTTGATAGCTGGTTGCTTTCCTTTCATATGCATATCAATACAGAAACACACACATGCACACCTATACACACATACACGTCGCTTGCAATCAGCAAGATGAGCTTCTAATAAACGCACATTCACACACACACACATAAGCATAGGCATGCACATTAATGTGTTAGGCCTAAAAATCATTGAAGCAAAAAGAAGCACTTTATGATTGCTTTCACTCTAGCTAACTCGCTCGCACACACCGATGCCATCTCTTTCGCACAAAATGTGTGTATGTATGGGGCAGCACTTTGTATCTAAGCGTAAGTGCGCACATTTATCTATGTGTGTGTGTGTGTGTGTGCGTATTCTTTTGCTATGAAATTGCATTTCATGAATGGTAATGTGCCATGATGTGAAAGTACACACACACACACACACACACACACACACACACACACGCACACACACACTGTGCTTTCTCGCCTCCTTTCGAGGCACTTCCTTAGAAGTTCGAATATATGAACATGACAGCGCATGCCACGCCCACACCAACATTTACCGCCTAAAAACATCTATGCACAAAAGTCAAAATGTGCTTAATATTCATAGCCGTTGCTACCTCTTCTTCTGCTTCATCATCTAGCTGTTGTTATTGTTGTTGCTAATGTTCCTCTTGCGCTGGTTGTTGTTTTGTATTACTAGAAATATGCCCGTAAAAATGCTGAGAGGTAAGGCCTTTGGCATTGACTTGGCCAAGAAACAGAAACTAGCTTGAAAATATGGTAAATAGAATTTGGCATATAGAGCACTCAATTACACTGGAATCCGTTAGTTTCTGAACTCTAGGGTTTATGAACACCTACGTCAGGCCGAGGCACAAGTATGCTCACCTTGGTGGGCAGTGATCGTACACAAAATACCCTGTAGATACGTTTTTCAAAGTGAATCAATATCATATAATGATGTAAAACTAATGTAAGGGAAATTTAAAAAATAATTGTTTAGATTAATCAGTTGCAATCGAATATAATCGACTGAAGACTACTCATTAATAATAAAAGACAAAACGGACAAGCTATTCACTCAATAAATGCACTGTATATCCTCTACATAGCTGCAATGGCTTATCGATATTTATCGAGTTTGTTAAAAAGCTAAAATAGTTTTTACCAACACTGTTTCAAGCGATATTACTGAAAGATATACATATACATGTACACACACATACATACCTAGCTAAAAAATCATCAAAATTATTCAAGTAGTGCACGCTTAATAGAACTTGATCCATATTTATCGATCTTCTTATGGTGTCTACAATCGTTAGGGCCTCAATTTGTTCCAAGCTGCACGCATCTATAATATACCCTTTCTACTCATTAGTGCAGGGAAAATGCCCACATTCAATGTTACCTACTAATTGCAAAGCTATTTTTGGCTGAAACTTTCTTGGGCGCAAGCTCGAAAACAGCAATCGGAAATGCTAAAACAAGATACTATCTATTGCTAGCCTTGGGAGAGCAAATGCTAAAAGCATCTCAACTCAACTTTGAACTTTATGCCAGCATTTCGAAATAGTTTTAAAGCGTTTAAAACGTTTTTGCGCCGCTCATCCATGTGGGAGAGCATTTATTATGCAGCTCTTGAAATATTTATAAATTAAATGTATTTAAAGTGAATGATGCTACACGCAGTAATAAATGCGAACGAAAAAAATAAATAAATATTTACATATATATACATATATATGTGTATATATATATATATTTGAAGAGGCAGCATAATGAGAAACTAAATTTGTTTTGTCCTAAGGGGCCGCAGCTATTTAATTCAATGTTCATCAATATTCAATATGCCTGTCGGTTTTTCTGTTGGCCTGTCGAGTGTTTGGCAGCTTCAGTTCGGTCACTTTAATTAATCGCAAGCCCACTTTAATTGCAAGTTTAATTAGTTATTCATTGGTTGATTTGAAATTTCGCACTACGTGTTGCATGCTCGCATTTTTAATTAAACGCCACGCGGCAAATTATTTTCAACCAAAGTATTAAATTTCATCCATTCATTCGCCAGCATTTTAATGCGCCGCTGTTATTTAATATTATAATCAACATTTATTCTATATACAATATCAAATAGACTGCGGGCTCGTGCTCTTTCCATATGCTTGTCATTCGTTCAATTTGCAAAAACTTAAAGCAAACAAGTTGAGATTGGTTAGAAAACTTATAAAGCAGAATTCAAGCTAAGATTCAATTAATTGGCAGGGAACAAGTTGATAGAGGTATATATAGTATATACATATATATGATATATATATTTATACATATATTCGATTCAGAAGTCTACACAGTAAACTATGCAAGCAATCAAATGACCAATTTTTATCGATAATTATCGATGATCAAAAATGGGATGGGTTATCAAAGCAAACAAATTATCATAAAATTTTTGGTGGTTCTCAGGAAAAATTAAAACAAATCACGGTTCTTACTTATCAGCTAGAGGAGTGCGTAGTCTGAACTTTTTATAAGAACCCCTTAAAAATGTTTGTTCAGCCACGATCTGAACTTTTTATAAGAAACCTCTTAAAAAAATGTTTTATTTATTTTTTTAATTTTCTTTTTTTTTTTTTTCTATATAATTAAATTCAATTCGTAACAGCTAATATACATATAATACACATATATTGGACAAGTGCCAATGCGGGATATTTCAAGCAAAATTCACTTGTTCATGGACTCGCAAAATGCGGCTCATAAGACGATTAGAGAGAAACAATAATTATTTAATATGCAGACAGAACCAGATTTAACCGAACAGCAATTTGAACAAATGGAAATGGTCGAATTCGTACCTTCGATGGACATAAATTTGGTCTGGTGTTGACTACAGTAAATACGTTTGCTTGACCACTGAATGATGTGTGAGCCAAGGAGCAGCAATAAAAGTTATAGTTATAATAACAATAATAATATTATTATGATAGTTATTGGTATTATGAGGCGTGTGGCCATTGCTGTTGACCCTTCTGGGTAGCAACGAATAATTGGATGCAAATTAATCTCAGCAAAGGCTTAAATTATCTTCAATTTGAGCTACGACTTTTAGTCTCTCTCTCTCTCACACACACTCTCTATCATCTACTATCCTTTTCTCTCCCTCACACTATGTGTGTTTGCGGCTGCTGCTTTTGCTATTGAGCATTGCTAATATATGCATAAATTGGCCACACACACACACACACACACATGTGTACACATACAACCACACGCACATCATCTTGAAATGAAAATTAATTTGACAGGAAATAATCGAAAATCGTATATATATGTAGATATGTATATATGTATATTTATATCTATATTTATAGCAGCTCCCTTTCAAAATATTTCGATTATTTCATAAGCTGCTCACAGCAAAAATCTGCTTAAAATATTATATAAAATTTTTTAGAAAACGGTCGAATCACTATAGTATATCGCTTTATATATAGGCAATTATTTTGTATTTTAAAATACTTGCCTTGCTCTGGTTTAAGTCTGTCTCTCCCTCAAGTAGTCTACTCTGATATCTTAGTAAATTTAAAGCCAAAATCACTCAGAAATTGATCAACATTTTGGCATTTGTGTTGGCTGCAACCACACGGATTCCATTATTGTAATCAACTTTATGCATAAAACAATAGTAAATAACAAAAGGCGTAAAAACAACAATAAAACGAGCTGATAAAACAAGAATCTAGTGCATAGATAATTTTGCGTTCTGTTTATTGCTTTTGGCTGGGCTCCACAATTTAAATAAATATTTTCACATGATTTCCAATAGTTTATTTCTCTTTTTCTCTCTCTGTCTCTCTCTCTCTCTCTCTCTCTGTCTCTTTTTTTAAAGTGCATGTGTCATCAACATGGAAATTGAAGGCAAATCAAAATAGTTAAAGGAATCACGCGTTGCACGAATTCGAATACGCTTATGTGCATGAGCGAGGTGTGTTTCAAGAGTTACCCGAATGTCGTCTGCAAAGGCAAATGAAACTGAGTGAAAGAGAGAAAACACAAAGAGCCATGAATGGAAGCCAGAAGGGAATTCAACATACTGCATTCCCTCTCAATGCACCTCGCCTATGTTAGCTTGATATAGATTCAGATTTAAATGTTCAGATTTAAATGTTTGCTAACTAACCAAACTCTAGCCAAGCTGCAGCCATAGTGAACCCTTTGTTATGCAGACTGCTTAAAGTTGAAACTGCTTTCAGAAGTTTCCCATTCAATGCTCAAGCATGGCTTGTGTTACACCTACGGATTATACACAAAAATTCGAGCTTTAACTGGATCAAATCGAGGCATCTATTCAATTGGAATCTATTGCTGCAGGTAAGTTTCAGGTAAATTTAATTGATTTGTATGATATAACAAATAGGACAATATTTCACAGAGATTGTTAGCCAAAATCTATAATCTAATTACATTCTCGATAGAGTATTTGTGAAATGGAAATGGGAAATGGGGAAACTCGAGTCCCGGAAATTGTGTGGACACACCAAAAATGCAAATTTGTGAATATAGCACAAAAATGCGCAAATAAATTTGTGGCCATGCTTAAAATCATAAATAAATGTATAAAGCCGAAAATGCGTCAGGCTTTCAGCATTGACAGCAACAACAACAAAAACAGCAGCAACAACAACAGCAGCAGAGAGCAATAAAAACAAAACATTTGCCCAGCTAATTGACTAAAGTGCCAAGTATTTCCGAATTTGTATATAAATACATATATATGCATACTATATACATATGTATATGTATGCGTGTGTATTTAGTGTATGAAATATAACTCTCTTGACCCATTTTAATGACAGTTGATGCAGAAGTCAACTATGAAATGTGAAAACAAAAATTATATAACATTTGTGTGTATTTACACAAAGAATATTTTAGTTATATAATTACACTTGAAAGCAGAAAACAAGTGAACATGCTCTAGTGGGGTGTGCTCGACTAGGAGATACGCTAAGCACTCGGCAGTGTTGGTTTTCCAACCATCCGGATGTCTTATGCAATCAAAACTAATAGACTTGTTCCGCTCTAGCTGTTGTGCAAAGGAATAGCTGTGCTCATACGGACGGATAGTTTGACCTTCTGCTGGACAGTCGGGCGGAGAGACTGGCAGATAGACGAATGTATAAAGAGCCAGTTGGTCGCATGGCAGGGCAATCGGACGGACAGACCGATGGACCGACGGATCGACACGGCTCTTCATCGTGATCAAGTCTATATATGTATATTGTGGGATTTTCTGCATAAACTTTCGTCAGTCACATACCATTTCACCCAAAGAATATACCGTAAAATTCCATGTTCTATGAGCTCAGAACATAAAAACATTGGGCTTAGTCATAAGCTTGCAAAGAGTAAGAGAAAGTTAGAGAAAGAGACAGAGTGAGAGAGAGAGAGAGAGGGACACACAGAGAGATAGAGAGAGACAGAGAGAGGCAGAGACACAGAGAGAAGGAGAGACAGAAAGGTAGTCAGAAACAGAGCGAAAACTACATTTGAAAATAAAAACGTTTGCTACACAAATTCGCTCAAAACGAATATGAGATTCATTGCAATTTAGAGTAGGTAAGGGCAGGTGGTAAATGGGTCAATCATATTTGAGGCCTGCCAAGATTAGCTTAAATTATTGAAATCATTATTGAAATTGATGAGAAATGGGATTAGGTTTCCAGATTGAGTGCATCGAAGCCCATTGACGTAAACAAAGCGAACGATAAGAGCATGTTTTATAGATCATGTAGCTGACAGAGAGAAACAGGCTCATAAAATGCTGCCAGCATTTGTTGGGCTAAAACAGTTGCGTGGGCTACTTTCTGCTGTCTGTGTGTGTGTGTGGGTGTGTGTGTGTGTGGTGCGGCGGTTGGTTGGGCATGTGTCGGTCGCTGCATATGAATAATGGAAGGCCGCATAAAAAATGCAACCGAAAAATTATGCAAATATGCAAATAAATATCTCTAAAACATTTGTTTCAATTTCCCCAGCCCGTGCCAGCGCCAGCGCCAGCAGCATGCCACAAGCGGATGCGCCACCGGATGCTCTACAAACGATTGCCAGCGTGTGTGTATTTGTGTGTGGTTGTTCGACAAAGTGAATGCACAAAAGATTTTCATGTATGTGTGTGTGTGTGTGTGTGTGTGGCCCATAAATTTACAGCAATGCCATGAAATTTAGCTGCGTGCCACACACCCAACCACTCAACCACCCAACCAGCCAACCACCCAACCACCAACCCACTATCCGACAGCGATTGTGATTTGCCTCAAAGCGGCGCACGGAGGCATTGCGTGAAGGCATGTTGCAAAAATGTGTTGCATACTTTTGTGCATAGTCGTCGATTGGCATCATTAAGTCGTAAATGTGGGCAGCAGCGGGGCGTGGCAATAGCTGCAGCCGCTGCTGCACTGGCAGCGTAGTTTGGGGCTGCCCTCGCATCGGCGGCTTGCCACATCATTTAATGCTCATTAAAATAAAAGCAACGCAATATTCTTTTGCACACACCCAGTGTACCACCACCACCACCAGTGCACCACCCCTGCACCACCCCTGCGCCAACCCAGCACACAGGCCAAGCGCACCGCTCTGTCTGCAGCAGCTCGCATCACTTGACATTTTGCGGTGTTTTAATTTGACGCACGTTCAAGTGCTTCAGAATTGCCAACGCCAGCGACAGCGACAGCGTCAAAGCCAGCTGCGACGCCAACTGCGACAGCGACAGCGGCAGAGAAACTCGTCGAAATGTTTTGCACTCATTTCTGTGCCACATGAGCCACAGCTCGTAGGCTACGAGCGCAGCGATTAATGCCATAGATTGCGATTTCGAATGTAAACCTCTTAAGGGATTACAACAGATTTTTAGTTAAGGAACACAATAATTGGCAACTGCTGCGCCACTCGCCAGCATCCAGGCTGAACAGCCAAAAAGAAGCAAAGAAGAAGCACCAGCTCAGCGAGAGCCAACGAAAAAAAAAAAAAAAAAAAACATCAAGTTACGTCGAGCTATAAAGAACAGGCAGGAAGAGAAGAAAACTGTGGATGCATTCGCTGCCTGATAAAGGAGAACGATTTTTACGATGCACTTGAAATATTAATAGAAGAGGTGGGTTCGAAGAGTTTTATGTCTGTTTGAGAGAAACTGGAAGTAGCATTAAATGATGATTAAGAGTTTATCAAGCTTGGCCGAGTTAATTTATCATCATGATAGATTCAGGAATCGATGCTAACTCAAGTGTGATCAAATGCTGTTCAACCAGACCAAGAATCAAATGAAGATGTATAGAAACGAAGCTTTATAGAAACCAAAAATAAATAAATAATGATGTCTCTAGATTAGACTTAATGTCTCTCTATTTCAAGATTTTCAAGAGAAGAATATAGTATAATAGAATATAAGAAACTGTTAAATAGATTATTCACAAACTGGATGAATATGTAACGAGAAAAAGTTTATAAAAATGAAAAATAAAACTGTTTTCCAAAGGGTAAATAGTTGTAAATCTATTAATATCAGAGGAATTTTTAACAAGAAAAAATATAGATTTATTCCAAAGAATTATCCATAGCTGATCGAACATAAAATCAAGGGAATCCGAGTCATAGCGTCTGCTTTAAAATAGTTTGTATGTGTATATAGAAACACTATGGCATGGTATATAGCAGATGCAGCTGATTCTGACAGTTATACATTTATATATTAAAGTCGTCTGTGTTGAATGCGGTCGTCTGTAGCTGTTGATAAGTGGCAGCCGCATTCAATCAACTAGCTGCCAGATGCTGGTTGCTTCTGCATCCGGAACATTCATTTATGTCAATGCCACAAAGCACAGTTCACTCTGCATGTGCTTGTGTGTGTGTGTGTGTGCCTCTATGTGTAAGCGCAAATATTCGTACTGCATTGACAGTGGCAAGAAAATTGAGTTTACGACTTGGCGCACTCCTGCGACTGTCAGTCATAACTTGGCCAGGATACATTAGCGAGATAGGCGCCAGGCTTTTGCTTTATTCATTTGAATGCCATCGACATGGACAGAGGCGTTTGTGGCTTTTGGTGAGTGTATGTGTGTGTGTGTGCGGGGGGAGGGAGGCGGAGCGCATGAGGCGCGCGAGTTGAGCATTAGGCGGCGTCTTTTTATCGCCTTTTCATCGAGGTTATCCTGCATATTGCATGAGCTGCTGCCATATGGAAATTTATGTGTGTGGGCGAAACACACATGCATTATATATACACACACACACACATGTGTAGATATATATATATATTTATATAGAGACATCGTTTAAATTTGAACGTGTGTTTCAGCACTCGAGCAGCAGCAGCAAGCCACAAACATATCCTTATCGATGCTGCTGCTGCTGCTGCTGTCGCTGCCAATTTCAGCCAGCAGCAAATGTTGCAATGCGAGTGTGTGTGTGTGTGTGTGTTTGTGTGTGTGGCCGCACTCAGTTATAGATTTCTTAGGGGACTCTGTTTATTATCCTTTTTTATATCCTTTCGCCTGGGTTTTTTATTTATTGATGTTGTACATTTGAGTTAAGGGCAAACGGCATCGTCGCATTCGTTTGCCATAACCGATGCCGTTTTTCTTTACTCCATCGCTTCACACACACACACGCGCACACACTGAGAATGAGAGAGAGCCATATATGTATATGAACGTCCATAACTAGGACACGTGGCATGGACCACAGCTCCAGCTACAGCTTCAACTTCAGCTCGGGCAATTGGGGGCTCTAGCGGCCCATATGAAACAGTAATACAAATATTGCGCATACGCCATGTTCGCCCCGGCGACAACAAAGTAGCCCTGACCATATGGTATGTATGTGTGTGTGACTGCCTGTCTGTCTGTCTTTCGCTGTGTGTCTCACTGTGGGTGAGCGAATGTGTGTGTGTGTGTGTGCGTGCTGGAAAGCGATCAAAAGTCAACGGCAACTGCCATATATATTGAACTTGCCGAGCAATGGCAGCAACCGTAACGGTTCCGGTTACGGTTACAGTTACGGCAACAGTAAAGTTGTTTGCTTTAAAACTTGTTTGCCTGCAGGCCAAGCTCCACACACCTCCCCGAACACACCGAACTCCAACTGTCTCACACACACAACAACTCGTTCGCTCCAACGCCTGAATGCAATTCCAAATGGGATTCGACACAAACTGTTCCACTCGGCAAGACGTTCCCCACACACACACACACACACACACACACACACACACACACACACACACATCCGCTCTATCTCACACTCGATCTCACAGTGCCACACTCTAAGCGATGTGCTACATAAATTGCAATATTTTATCTACAGCGCTGAAACAAATACTTGATATCGATATACATACATACATACATATATACATATATATACTATATATATATACTATATATATTGGCTGTTGGCTGTTGTAATATTAAGTTATATTTCATGAACTATCTTCCTTAGATTAGAAGACCTGTTCAAGGAATATTGCGAATTTAGAAATTTCATGGCTTAAGTATATTTATGTATATGTATGTATACATATATTTATATTTATTCAATTCTTATGTCTTATGCCAACAAATTCGAATATATTGTATGCTCTTCTGCAAGGCTGTGCAATGGCTCATCTTCGATGTTCGCCTTCTCTAAACAAAGCAATGGAGCAACGCATCTATATCATATTCTTGGACAGATGATGCCACGGCCAACATATTAGGTAGGCCTGTTCAGTCTGTGTCTGTGCTCAGTGGGAAGATCATGGCAGGACGACGCTGTGCTTCGATTGAGCAGATGAAGACGACATCGAATCTGCTTCTACTACTCAATGGCTGAGTATGAGTAAATGGGCTACTCTTAAAAAAATTTAATCTGCTTTTTATTTTTTATTTTAATTTAATTTCATTTATTTATATATTTATTATTATTATTTTTTATTGTAAAAAATAATGATTTGTTTTTTTTTAATAAAAATTGATGAGTAATAATTATTTATTATTTTATCATATAAATTAAATTTAAATTAAATACAAAATATCAATTTCATATGCATACAATGTACATAATTTAGAATATAATAAAATATATATAATATTTAAAATATAATAATAATATATTTTTAAGTGGGTCAACTACATTTAATAATTTTTTACAGAAAAAATGAATAATACGAATCAATTTTTAAGTTATTTAAAATAAGAACCATATATATACAGTAAAATCCGGTTATAATGACACTCAAGGGGGCCGTTGTTATACCCGGAAGTCGCTATAACCGTACATAAAAGTTTGTCTGGGGACCAGAACTTTCGTCGCTATAACCGTACAGAGGCATTAAGCGGAGTCGTTATAACCGAATTGTATATATAAAATTTTTTTAAATTTTTTTTATTACATTTGATACAATATAATATATTAGATTAATTTATTTATTTATTTTATTGTATTTATTTACTTTTTTTTTTTCTTTTATTTTATGTCTCAATCTCGTAGATCTCAAGAGCTTTTTATGATATTTTATTTTCTATTCTTTTTTTTTTTTTTATTTCATGATTATTATTATATATATTTATTTTTTACTCTTTTTTAGAATCTAGAATTCAAAATCCAACAATATTTTTTATGGTATTATTTGCTTACTTCGAATGAATACAATAATCAATCAGTCCATCCGAAACATACATACATATGCATATAGTTTCCCATCGACATGAAAACACTCGCTGAGCAAAGCGAAAACGTCAGCTGTGAATTATTGTCATTTCGAATTGATTATTATTGTTTGTGCACCTTTTTGGCAAGAATACAAATTCGATAAACGGAACGTTGGTAGCCAAAGCATTTCAATGAAGTTGTTATTCACATGCTCTCAAAAAAGGTGTTGCCAAACATTAATTTGCTGCAGCTTTCGCACGTCATTCAGTGCGGACTATGTGTAAATCAAATGAAATGAACTTAATTTGACTTCCTGGCAATTCAAGCAGAGGATAGCGAGAAGACGTCGGAGAGCGTTTGGTTTTATTGCATAAATATCGTGTGTCTGCTCGAAGCCATATTTAAAGTTCCTAACAATTGTCGAGTCCTGCCAATCAATCAATATTTGCTGTTCTGGCCAGGCTATTGATATTGCGAATACCAAAATCGGACAGCTGCAGGCGCTGCGAGCGCCACTGCCATTCGTCCTGATCCACTTGACATGCACTACAAATGGTGGCAAAGTCAAATTCATAATTGATTCAATTTTAATTGCAGCATTGGCACAAAACTGCATCTGAAAGCTGAAAGCTGAGCTCTGAGCGTTGCATGAAATCAAACTGAAACTGAAACTGAAAATGAAACGGAAACGGAAGCGGAAATGGCAACCAAACCAAACATGACAGCCTCGTTTGTCCGCCGGCGGCAATCGATTTCATCAATAGCACACACGCACACACACACACACACACACACACACATACTCACACACATTATATATACATACATATACACACCCACACAGACTTGACTTTCATTTAGCTTTAAGACACAATTCTTTCGGCCAAAGTCGAGGCGTTCCAGTCTAAAACTCTTAATTCAGATTTAGAAAGCAATTTAATCAGAGCGAGTATGAATGTTGCAATCAAGCCTTACCGACTGCGTAATACTCACTCTTAACTTATTATTCCCATCTATTTGACTTCAACTCTCTGCTCTCACATAGATTGATCTCTGTCATACTTAACTTCACCTCAATGGCAATATGACGTCACAATTCCACACTCAAAGAGTGTTTTTGTTGTATGTAACCAGCATGGTTTCCATTTGGCCAATAAAGTTGTTGAGTCCGGCTAACTCGTGACGAATTGAAGCGTTTACGTTGGCTACATTAAAAGTTTTTAAAACGGTTTTCTTTCTCCCATCAAGCTTCATGTTAAACAATCATAAATATTATGGAAAGTTAAGTGAATAGTTGTGAATCGCTGTGAATATGTATGAATATATATGGGGTCAGTTGATTTCAAGTGAAAACTGTCGCTAGGATTTCCATATACAGCTCGGCTATTTTCTCAAGCTGCTCTGCTTTGTTTCCTTTGTGCCAACTGAATTGAAAATGTTATAAATAAATGCTTAACCCAAACAGTTGAGCGGCATAGTTTGCACACAGTTGCTATATGTAGATATATCTAGATGTCTATAGCCACTTCCTTCGGACTCTCTGACTAACCATACTCGCTAGTGCCCTCTCCCTCTCTCTCTCTCTCTCTCTCTCTCTCTCTCTTTCGCTCTTTGTATGTGTCTCTCGCTGATGTTTGCATTTGTGCTGCAGCTGAATCACATTTAATATTGGCTTGTCACGTGAATTTAACTGTGCCACGGCTGGTCGTCGTCGACTGAGTTTTCATTTCGCTTTGCAAAATGCAAAAACCAAAAATAAAAGAAAAATAAAAAAAAATAAAAATAAAAATAAAAGAAAAAAATTCCTAAATATTGAAATATTGATATCATATTGATCATACGTTCCGGTTTGGATACTCTACCGATATATTTCAATAATGAAATGATTGAATCTATATAAGCGATATATACATATGTATAATAATTGAATAATATATAATTTATAATTATAATATAAATCGGGAAATGGAGCGTTGTCCGTAACGCCGTAATATAATATAGTACTAGTAATAACAGCAAATTTTCCTATACAAACAGATATCTAACATAAATATATATATATATGTACAGTAGAATTCGGTTATAGCGACTTCGCGTATAGCGTTCATATGTTTATTGCGACGAGAATCCTGGTCTCCAGACAAAGGTGTCTGAGCAAACTTGCTTATAACGATTTCCGGTCTATACGACGGACCCTCGAGAATCTTTCTAACCATTCAACTATACATATATCAATTTATACAGGGCTGTCCCTTTTCGACGGATCCTACAAACTTGCCTATATTCGACGGACCCATGTTTATTTATTTATTTTTAATTATTTATTTATAATTATTATTATTATTTTTTGTTTTTTGTTTTTTTTTAATAAAGTAAGAGACAAATTTTTTTATTTTGATGTTAACAATCATTTTATTTGGTTCAAGTAAATTTTTTGTCATCGCTTTTTTAATATGATATCTGTACCGCGTATTGAGCCCTTCTCTGTTTAAAGATATAGGCTTGTATAGAATAGGTTTGTGTACACCCTAGGCTCAAAGGCAAACACAGTGATCAATTCGCAATACTTTTAGTTAGAGTACTGAAATCAATTGATATTTGAAACATTGAACACAGCATACAGTGCGCGCCATTTAGTTAGTTTTATTTGTATTTTTATTTCGCATTTTATTTCGAATTTGATTGATGCAGAAATACATAGATCGATACCTTTTGCAGTTGGGTAGAACAAGGCGAACTAATTCAGGTAAATCGTTTTTAATTTGTCACCTTTTCGCATTTCACTTAACCGGACTAAAGCCGAGCGAGGCCACTGGACAAGGCATGGCCGACCGCATTAAAGCCAAATTGCGAAATGCATTAAATTGCTCAGGCAGAGTGCGCTCAAAGGGAATTTTCAATTTGGCGCCCGATTGGCAAATAGTATCCAAAGGTATGCAAGCGCACCTGCTGCTGCTGCCAACTGTCTCGAGCTCAGCTGCGAAATGCAGCGAACTTTGCTTCAACACAAATTGCACAATTTAATTGAAGTTTGCATTTATTTCATTTTACTTTATTTTTTCTTTTTTTTTTCGGAAGTTTACGCTTTAAATAAATTATGCACAGCTGCTGGACGATGTGATTGGAGCTGATATTAAGTGAAGGTATATGTACAATGTATACATACATATATATGCAGAGCAAGAGAAGATATATGTAAGGCGAAGAATTTGGTGGACAACTCGAAGCAATTCAAGGCAGTGAAGTTCTTAAGATGAGTAAGAAATGAGCTGAGGACCAAATAATTCTTTGCTTAGGTCAAAAACAATGAAAAATATTACAGTCGGGCGTAATACTCAGGAATAGCTTAATCCCTTGCGTTAAAGGAGTAAGAAATTCGTAAATTGTACCATTTGGCATTTATGGTCTACAGCTGAGGAAATTAATCGGTAATTAATCGGTAATTAAATTAATCGGCAGTATTTTGTCATCGATTGACGAAGATGAAATTATAGATATATATGAAATTATAGATTATATATATATAAGCCTTTGCGGCTCCCGGACGTGGATAAGCATTTTCCGATTTGTCACGCCCTTGGTGGGCGTATAGGAAAAATGTTAATACTAGCAGACGTGGTGCATTGAGTTAGTATATTCAAACTTTCTCTAATGGCGAAATAGTTAGCTTTTATACGGGCGGACAAACGGACGGACATTGCACAAAAATGGATTTAGGTACTCAATGAGTAAAAGACAAGTAAGAACGTTGCAGTCAGGCGTTACCGACTGCGGAATACTCATTCACATCCCTTCAGCAAAATAGTAGCTAAGTTTAGCTATTGTATAAAAATCGATTTGTCACGCCCCTAATGGGCGTTGACATATAATTTTAGAGACTGATTGGACTTAATAAAATTATACCATGCTCATGTGCAATTTTATCGTTCTAGCTAAATCGGAGATATACCCGAGTATATGCTCCAAATTTGAAGTCTCAAAAACCAATATACTCACACAAAACCAATATACTCATTTCACTTTCGTGAAAGAGTATAAAAAAGAAATTCAAATTGAAGGAATTCATAAAGAAGCAAAAAAAAAAAAAAACACAAATATACAATTCGTATATAGGGTAAAGAGGGCGTGTAAACATGAGAGGGAGGGGGGAAAAGGGAAGAGCAGTGTGTAAAACTACAAAGTGGACGATTCGTAGCAAATGGACTGCAAGAATAGATAGCAAACTTTTCAGATATGTTCGCAGCCTCAAGTCAATTGAGGCAAATAAGCTTGAGCTAATCCCTTGGAATACTTGAAATGAGCTCAATATGCAGGCAAATCAATTTATCAAACAATTAACCAGCTTTAAAACGTAAAATGCCAAAAATGAGCTTTGCATAAGCGCCAAAGGAGATAACCAATATTTTCGTACTATTAAGCTGTAAGTAGTGAAAGTTACAGAAATAGCAAATAAATCGCAAACAATGTTTAAAATTGTGTAGGTAACATCAAAAGTATTTGCAACAGTAAAAGTGAGCAAAGGACCAAGGCTAGTCAGGGCTCGATTTGGGTGCTCTATATGGCTAGCTCTATAGCTTCTTCTCCAGATATCTTTGGCAGCAAAGACTCAGGCAGCATCGAAAAAGTTGAGTACTTAAAATTTGCCAGATATGAAAAACTTCAGGATTAAAGCAACACAAAATTGCAAAAAAAAAAAAAACTTTAATTCAAGTTCAGTTCGAGTCCAATTAAATTCCGAGTAAATGGAATCTTTGGCGCATGTTGGAGAAATGACCCAAAGTTGATTTCCAAAGAGAGCGAAACAAAAGTGAAGGAAAGGCAGCCGCACAAAAAGTAGAAATTGTATTATGTGAGTGTTTTTAATGTGGGTGCAGCTGGACGGGGACGCGGGACGCGGGCTACGGAACACGGGGCTGGGATACGGTCCAGATTAGTGGGCGATATCGTGACAAAGTAGCCCAAAGCGAAAGCCAAACAGCAAAGTCAACCAGTTCGCTTGAGTGACAGAGGCTATCAGTGCGTTTCGATCACAGTCACAGAATAGCGATGTGAATGTGAATGTGAATGTGAATGCGAACCTGAATGGGATTGTGAATGTGGAAAAACCCATGTCACGACAGCTGACTGCAAAGCAATAGCACCAACAACAGCAACAACAACAACAACAACAACAGCAGCAGCAGCCAACAAGAGTGCCAAAATAAATAAATTAAATTGTTGAAAAATGCTGCAAGTTTTCGTATTTTCATTTGTTGTCGCTAGCCTTTTCCCACCTGCCTGCTGCCACCCGCCCTCGGCTGCCTCCGCCCGCCTCCTGCCCATCGAAGTTGCATACGAAATCGAAGTGAAAACGAAACTTGGCAAAGTTGATTTGCTGCACGTGTGCGTTGCCAGCAACGACGCGACGTGGCAAAGGAGTCCGCCCATCCGTGCACTCATTAGCTACATACATACATACATACATATGCGATTCAATTATTATCGAGCCCGAGAGCACGTCTCTCCAGCACAAACAAACACACGGGCCAAGCCAGAATGTCTACAGCATTTGATTTCAAAAACGAATTACACGTAAATTAATGCAAGCGAAGCAAGAAAACGAAACAAAAGCAAATAACAACAACAAAGTAACAATCGATAACACGACTCGGCGATGCCCTAGTGTACTTTATCTATCTTTATATTATATTTATACATGAACTGATAGCCTAAAACCAATTTAAAATAGACACTCAGCACATAATGGTTCCGTAATCTCTGTAGCTGCCAGCAGGAGGCGTGGCAAACCTCATAAAGTCCATAGATTTCTGAGCAGATCAACAAGTATGTATTAATATGTCAGACAGGTGAGAAACTGTCTTTTAGATTAGACGCCACAGGGCAACGACCAGTACAGCATGGATCACTCAACTAGCTAGATCAACAGACCTTCGAGCCAACCTCAACAGCAGTCCAAATGCTATATTTTACGGAGAAATTATAAAAATTTATATAATGCGGAAACTTCATACACTATATGGTTAGAGAATATTCTATAAAAATTTTTTTCTTTTAAATTCTTTTCTTGAGATTTTAATTAAAACATAATCTGTTTATATTCATCATCGTTCATTCATAAGGGCATTATTTTAAATTTATTTAAATTCTTAATAACTATTGTCTAATTTTCCCCATCTGAATTCCAAAAATAGTCATATATTCAGTAAACTTTAGATATAGTTGATCCGCATTTACAAAAATCTTGGGGTAATGCACATTTGGTAGGTCTGTAAAGACAGCAAACTTCGCAGGATAATCACTGCAGTTGTGAGTAACAAGAGATAGAGATTAACATGCTAGATCGCTGTAGCTCTCACTCATCTCAGGGCTCTCCAGATCACAGTAGCTAATTCATGTTAGCCCTGTGTACATTTGAGCTACCAGCTCAGGTCACAGGTCATCACAATTTAAGTTGCTGTGGAATCCGTCTATGCTTCTTCTACACAGTGTGAGACACTCGCAATAATTTATTCATAATCAGGGCAGACTGAGCACCATGATTGAAGCTGAGATATGCTCAGCAGTTAATTTGAATGGACGCATTATTCAATCGCCATCAATTGAGGCATCAAATTTGTTGCGAAACGTAAGCGAAATTGTTTTTCGGAAACACATGAGCGCAACAATTCATAATAATTGTGCTTGGCACGTCAACTAATTAAGTCAATTTATCATTAGCCTGCACAAATTTCAATGCAGTCGCCCATTTGCCATTGCCATTGCCGTTGCCGTTGCCATTACACTCAGACATTGACATCTTGGCCTTGCCAGCGACAACGACAACGCCATCGTCGATGGCAATGCCGATGCCAACGCCATCGTAGACGTCCTCGTCGTCATCTCTAATGGCAGCTCGTTAAATTTATTGCGCATACGCCCCCGTGTACCTGGAAGCGGTTGCGGCGATTTGTGAAGCTTCACGAGCTGCTTTAAATGTTAAACGCGCAAATTACGGCGCACGTGCCACAGCCATTGACTGCCACACAAGCTTTGACACACACACACACACACACACACACACACATACTCGCACACACACACACGCACACGCACACAGATACACGCATCCACTTATTGAAGGCGTTGCAACCTGGCAGCCTCTTGCTTTTGACGGCAAACAAATGCTTTGATATTTATTGCCAGCCAGCCATTCAGTCAGTCTGGCTGACGCACTGCACCAAGCGCGCTGAGAGATAGCGAGAAACAGAGAGTGAGAGAGAAAGAAAACGAAAGAAAGAGAGGGAGACAGAGAGCGAGAGAGAGAGAGAGAGAGAGAGAGAGAGTCAGAATGGCACTTAAAGTTTAAGTTAAGGGCATAGTTAGGTCTTTGCCATTGGCCATTGTCTGTTTAGCTTGGGGGTGTCGTGGGCGTGGCTGTGACCATTTGCAATAGAGCAAGCATAGATATACTAAATAGTTGGCATCAATCAATGCTTTTATCAATTTCTTAAATATAATATCTATGCATCTATTTAAGTCAAATCAAGGGCTTCTCTTTGAAAAAAAAATAAAAAAAATAAATAAATACATACAATTTCAAATATAGAAGAATATTTACTTCGAAAATAATAAATATCCAAGCTGAAAAGCAATAGCTAACCTTCCTTAGGTATACATCAAAATCAAAATAAAAAAAAAAAATAAAAAAAAAAATGTTTAAGGGAAGTAAAGCACAATAAATAAAAATAAATAAATATTTTATATTGAGGTAAAGGTGCAAAAGCATTTGGTAAGATATGCAATATTAAAACCTATTTATTTATTTAGACACAAAAAAAAAAAAAAATATTTTACAGGAAACAATTTCAAGAATTTTATTAATATGAAAATTGCGAAAAATTGTAGTTTTTCCAGGCGCAGGGTATATTTGAGTAGAGCAATGGAATAATGACAGCTTCGTAATCATAGAATACATGAGAGCTAGATAGAGAGATTAAGAGAGACAGAGAGACAGGGAGACAGAGAAACGAGAACTGAAGGCAATCTATTTAATGAATTTGTATTTGCATATCACTCAAACATCCATAAGCACATATGAAGCCAATATACCCTCTCGGCTGGCTCAGTGTAGGGAACGGAACAATAAACACTTGGTCGAGCTCTCAGTTGATGTGTTGAGTGATGAGAGCGAAAGGAAATGATTGCTTGTTCAGCAGTTTGAATTCACATAGATACACTATGCACTATATATGCTTGTGTGTGCGTGTGTGTGCGTGTATTACATGTATATGTATTACAGCTAGTGCTTGGGCATTAATTAGATCGTTCAACATTTTCATGCATTTTTGAATGGACGAATGGAGGGCTGGGGCAGGGAGAGCGAGAGGGGCTGCGGCGCCTGTCGACAGACCTTTTAACCCTTATCACATAACTGGGATTCGGGCAAACGGTTTAGGGGGCTAACAACGCACTAACGGGTCACGCTCGAATTGCCCTTGGCAAGCATTTTTGGTATTTTTGGTAATTTGCTGCTTTCGGCTTCGGCTTGATTTGGCGTGCTTCGGCTTCTCGGCTCCGGCTTTTGCTTTAGCTTCGGCATGGGCATTGGCTTTGGCATTGGCTTTGGCTTTGCTTTGTTGCTTTTAGCCACATTTGGAGTCCGTTGTTTGCCGTGTTATTATGTGCATCCTGTGCGTTCCGGGCCCTGTAATTTATTTATGGCCACATAATAAATCTGTGCATAAGACATTGCCCGCCCAGCGGCCAGCGGCCACCAGCCAGCGGAATGACTCTCTCGGCTGACCAGCAGCCCGGTCTGGGCTGGGTGTTTGTTTGGCTTGGCTTTGTTCGCGCTCCGTGCGTCTTCTGCTGCTGGACGTTGCTGGCGTTGTATCTTTTAATGTTTTCCTTTCTCTTTATGCTTTATTGCAGTGTCATTTGCGCAAACTGTTGTTAATAGCCATGCGGTGACAAACGAATCCGGCCAGCAGAGCTCGGCTCCGGCAGCATACAGCAGCAGCAGCAGCAGCAGCAGCAGCTGTACAGTGGGTCAAACAGGGCATACATACGCACTGAGTACGACGCTATATATGTATATCGAGTTGGGCTTACACAATCAACAAACGAAATCAGACACAAAAAATCTTCAGCTTCTATAATTCTCAAGGGAAGAAAACACAGACGGAAGAGCGGACGAATCAAACCAGAGTAATTCTCACTCCCTTCCCTGAATATGCCCTGTAGTACTCTAGATCAAATCAAGACTCCCAATATTGAATATTTGAATGATGTAGCTATAGAGTAAAGCTGAAAACTTTTGAGTCCTTCAATCAAGTTTAGTTTTAAAGCGCTTTCGCTTCATATTGCTCTCATTTGGCCTGGTTAAATACACAAGGTCTTTCCATCTAAAGCTTAAGCCAGTCGAGCAGTTTGTAGTTTTAGACAATGTTTATAATACCTGCGCATCGCTGGAATTGATTATATTGATGGGCTAGACGAAGTATTACATTGTAAATATCAGAGCATCCGATTAGCGAGCACGTGGAGTGCTTGGCTCTCTGACTTGGTCACTCGGTGACTTTGACAGCGATTCATGAAAGCCGCAGTCCAAATCGATAATGAGCCTGACTTTATTTCTGCTGACTCAGTCGCCGACGAGTGCCAGAGTGCCGGAGCTAGTTTGGACTCATAATTGCAAGTGGAGCAGAATCAACGCGCACGGTGGATCATGAGGGTGGCCCGCAACTGCTCTGTTCTAATTACTATCTTTATCATTAATCATCATCATTATCATTCGGTTACTTCTTTATGCACCACAAAATGATTTGCCTTGGCTGTATTCAGTTTTGCAATTTATGTCTACATACATATTATGCTGGTCAATGTACAGGGTATATTTGAATAACCTACACATACATATACATATGTATGTATGTATTCAAAAACAGTCTACTTCGCCCCACTTAGAAGGCAACGAATGTCAACAATTGTGGTTCTTCCCCGATTTTACAAACTCACTATGCACGCAACCGCTTAACTGATAAGAAAAAGGCGAGTCTAGCACATGAACTTATGAAACCAGTGCATTTTGATTATATGAATGTGCATTGCTATCGATGCAATAGATTGTTGCAAAATGACTCGGGAAGTTCATGTCAAATGAATACTAGTGTAGTCGTATAGCAAATTCTCTTAAATTGATATACAAATATATGTATATAAAATGAGCATATTGGTTTTGTGTAATTCGAAAGACTTTTCAAATATGAATAGCTATAGCCATATCTGTCCTGAAAATTATATACATATGTATATTAATTGAATTTCTTTTAAATTTTACAAATTTATTCTGATGTACGTAACTATAGCCTTATAGCTAAAAGCTCACAATTAAAACATGTTTTTAGAGTATTGACTGCAGTTGATAGCATTGATCAAGAGTTCTGTCATTCCAGAAGAGTATTCATAGCAGTGTTATTGCAAGTGCGTAGATCCGCGCTAGATTGAACAGATTGCACTATTGATAGGATCTATCGTATTCGCATATACACGCGCTGGCCTATAAAACGAGCTGAGCCCAGGCAGACTGCCCATAGTGCTGTTTGTAATTTGGCGCGATGCGATTGTTAAACGTTTTCATTTTAGGACTTATCGGGGTTTCCCTGCCTTTCCATAGTGCGAGTCAGAGATGTAATCTCCTTACAATTTCTCCATTACCACCATTAACAGTAACGCAGCTGGGATCAAAGCATTGGGTGTCGGTCACGGGGCCAATATTAACACTTGAAAGCTCGGAGTCTGTTGATCTATATTGCGAAAGTGGATTTAAATATTATATTCCGTATGTACTCAAAATATTCAACATATTCTTCCTAACCAGTTTGAAAAGAAATTGATCGATGTTCTTCTTTATTAAATTGATAGCTCATATGGGCGTTACGAGGAATTTAATGCGAATCGCACTACAATTAGTTGTAAGCGCAACAGATTTATTTTGCTTGACCACTCGAGCGAGCCAGAAGTTGAAAGTGTAAGTTGCCGTGACAATGCCATTTCTCCCATATTTGAGAGCCGTACGAGTATGCCGAATTGCGAGGGCTACATGAGTCTGGTTGTTGGCCGGGCTTTCGAGGAATTTGGTTCACTAAAAAGGTTCGCCATATGCTACGATATCGATAAGCAGCAGCTTAAGTATATCAGCTATACGGCATATACCAAGTGGCTTGAACCGGTAAGAGCAATGAATCGCAATGGCTTTCCGAGCCATAAATGCACTAACGCTATCTTGCCAACAGACTCAGGCTGGCCAGCTCAACCGATTGGGCCTAGACATTGAAGTGATCTATAGCCAGCATCTCTTCAAGCCGTACGGGTAGGTTAAGGCCAATGATGCGTCAGTTGATAAATTTGACATTTGATCCCGTTGCAGGTCGGAGAGCGTAGAAGCCGCGTTCCGCGACGACAGACGGCTGATGTCGCTGTTCGGTGCCAAGACATTCGAATATGCCACCCTCATACAGGATGAGCCTCTCAGCAGTGGGCAAGGCGAGTTTAAGGAAATGCTCTCAATTATTTGGCTACGCGCTCTGCTCAACGGCAATTGGCGCCATTTCCTGAATGCACTGAAGTCGGCAAGCATAAATGCTAAATATGATGTAAATGTCGGTGTCTCCGGGACCATTAGCCTGCCCACGACGATAGCCTGCAATGATAGCCGCCAGCTGTCCGTCGAACTGGACTCCGGCTACACCGTCACGGTGCCGGCTCTCATCTGGGCCCAGGTGCGCGCAGTGGCGCCCAATGCGAATGTGACGGAGGAGTTCGTAATCATAGCCCACAATTCGCCCTTCGTGAGTACACGCCCACATTCGCTGATCATTCGTTGAGGCATTAACCAATTTGCAGTTGAAGATCGACGAGCGCAACGAGCTATGCGAGAGCATGTGCCACGAGGTGCCCTGGCTGCGGCAGAGCCTATTCGGCAAGCTCCAGCAATATCCTGTCTATGGTCTGGCCCAGTGCTGTCACGTTGCGGACGTTCAACACAAACTTGAGAATTTTCCCAAGTCCCAAGCAGCGCCAAACTCGAGGGATTTGCCACCCCTACCACCACCTTTCGAAAATCTGCGTAAAAATACTACCTGATCGTCGATAAAGTACGCTGAGCCAACGATGCATGTTGAATATTCTATGAAATATTGTCAAATCCCTGATAATATATATATATGTATGTATGTATATATAGTATTATCAGGGATTTGACAATATTTCATAGATATTCAACATGCATAGTACTTTCTTTTTTAATCTTCTCTATCTTTGCTATCTCATATTCAATTAAATTTTTCAATTTAAATTCAGTAATAAAATTTCAGAAGCGCAGACACTGTTTCGATTTGCCCCTCGATAGTCCAGTCCTCGATAAGCATCGATTATTCTTCATCAGCTTTTTCTTCACCATGCCCCAATTTCGAGATATCTTCTAGTCTAGTCTTTTTGTTGGCCTAACCTTCCCTCTGACTGGGCCACGTCTGTATTAGTTTCAGTGAACCGAGAGCTATGAGCACATAGCCTTTAGGCCGACAGTTCGTTGTCAGCCATCAACGTGGCATGTGGCAAGAGCGCTCGATGGCTTTTGGCCAAGTGGCAGCCGGCAAATGCGTCAAAGTCCGCAATGCTTCAGCATGTGAAATGACAACGAAATAATTTATATGGTTTTTAATTAATTTTCAGTCAGCTCCGAGCAATCCAAAAAAAAAAAAAAAAAAAAAAAAAAAAAAAAAAAGTTAACACTGTTGAACCATAACGAAAATAATAGAGAAACTTGAAGTCGAACTGGAAAGGAAGTTTTAACCCACTAGATGATCCTCTCAATGATTGCAGATGATTATTTTAATATACATATTACTTAAGCTTTCACATATTTATAGAAAAAGTCACAAATATGACCATCAAGTTGGAGTTGATCTATAGATATAAGACAATGTTAAGCCTAATGATCTTCTGCCAAGTAGTCGCAGTTGATCTTAGCTGTTAGGGTATTGAGCTTCGGCTTGCGTTTGGCATTTACTTTCTTTCCATTTTGGTCGTTCAGTGTCCTTTGTCATTTGTCGCTTTTCGGCTGTGTTTCGTGCTTTCATTTGTTTGCTTGCTTGCTTGTTTATTTGCTTTAATGCTTGATTTATGCTTCTCAGCTAAATGAGAAACCACTTAGGCAATGCGTCCTGCTCCATTCTGTTGCTGTCCTGACCCGGTTCCGGTTGTCGGCACTTGTGCATAATTTAAATGCCTCAAGTTTATGGTAGTCTAAAGGGGGGGACGGGTAGGGGTAGCCGCCTGACATTCAGGGAGACAAAGAGACAGAAACAGAGACAGAGACAAGGGCAACGACAAGGACAAGGGCAAGAGCAACTAGAGGGGCTCTAGAGGAGCTGGCTGGATGAGCGTCGCTTAATCAAACGTAATACCTATAATATAAATTAAACAATTTGTTTTTTGTTTTTATACGCTTGCCACAGTCGAAGGTCGAGCGAAGGAGTGTGCATGCGTGTGAGTATGTGTGAGCAACTGATTGGGGCTCGGGACTTGGACGTTTTACGACTTCATTTGGCGTTACGTGATATTGCAAATAATGAAAAAATAACCCAGCAGCAACAACAGCAGCAAAAGCAAAAGCAAAAGCAGCTAAAAAGCAACAGCATAAAACCGACTGGAAAGGGGGCAGCAAGGCCAGGTATGGGAGGGGCCGAGTGGTTGGCTGCGTATTGACGGCTAAAAGGAGTGGGGAGGGGGAGGGGCGCCACTTCCGTTCGCTGGTGTCGTGGGTCGGTCGGATGTTGAGGCCGGTTAAAGGGAATTTAAGTAAAACATAAACGCAAACGGAAATAGCCAAAAAAAATTTAGCGATTTTTGGCACGCGACTTTACACGCAGGTAACACCAACAGCAACAACAAGTGCCGTACGTGTGTGTGTGTGTGTGTGTGTGTGTGTGTGTGTGTGGGTGTTAGCGTGTGTATGTATGTGTATGTGGTACAGTGACACACAAAGCGGCTACAAAACAACAACAAAAGGAAGCAAACAAACACCGAAATAAAAGCGTGCACAAAGCACAAAAGGAATACAGAACTCAACCCTGCCGGACTCGCAGATACCCTGTAATAGGCATGCTTGACAGTTCGTCTATGTATACAAGATTTGTGCTTAACAAAAACTTAGGCTGATAGCAATTTATCGGCTGGATAGCCTTAAAGTGCTATCGATTATAGGCAATTAATCTATAGCGACGAATTTGCGTAATCAAAAGTTATGGACAAACTAAATGATTTAAAAACTTAGTAGTCAGCTATCGATAAATTACGTTTCTAATAATAACAGACTATCGATCAACAATAGCTGTTTAAACAATCATATATTCTAACATACTATAGATCAACCAAAAATGGTCGATAATTTATCGATAATTTATAGACGCATGCCAGCCAATTTTAAAAAGCAATATTTTAAATATTTTTGTATGTATGTTCATAGGTACAGTTATGTTGATTGTGTACCTCATTTTATGGAAAAGCCGTCCAGCTGACCTTTTTCCAATAAGTAAGACGACTTTCAAAGCATTGCAGGGTATACAAAAATACCGGCTAAATACAAAGCACAAAAAAACTGAAAGCAGACACAAGGCGACTGACAAGGCGTGTGGGGGCACAAGTGATGGGCGTTAGTGTGGCTGTGTAGGCGTGGCTGTTGCTTGTTGTGTGCCAACAAAATGCAGACAGCAGAAGAAGAAACGAAAATGCCAAAACGTGGGCGTTGCACGGGCCCAACGATTGATAAACAGAACGCCAGAGAGCAGAGAAAATCGGATAACTGTTAACCGTTAAGAGCTCTTTTATGCAGAGAATTCTCGAAGCTGGGATGAAGCAGTTGTATCGCTTTTCTTTATGGACCATTGAAACCGAGTTAATATCAAGAATGTTATCGAAATTGATCGTATATGAAAATGGGCAAAGAAAATATAAAAATGAAACGTTTTATATAAGCGTAGAAATTAATGTTATTGAAAAATAAAAAAAATAAAAAAAAATCAAAAATTAACTTTTACAACTATCAATATGTTATCGACTTTGATTAATGTAGTTAAGTACTTAAAGCACTTACATAAATTAAGCTCCCTAGTTAGCTTCTCTTAGTTAACTAAACTTTAAAAAAATTGTTGTTCATACAAATACCTCAATAGAAATCGATAAAATATCGATAGTAGTAAAAGTTAATTTCTAAGCTAATTAGAAAGCCTCTGCTGATCCACTTTTTAGACTATGATATATTTCGTTTTCCAGTTTTTAGTACAGTTGTGTCGGCCATCGATAATTGTTAGGGACTGCATTGTTTGGCATTCGGAATCGGATTTTACATATATGTTTATGCATATTTATCTGTATATATGAAGAAGTTTTGGCTCCAGCTGGCAGTAAGCCCGTTTAGTGGAAGTCCACATGGATCCTCACGCTTCCTGCTCCCCTGCACTCACAGCTTGCGTCACGCCCGCAACGTAAAGCGGCGCGTGCTCAACTGCAACACTCAGCAAGGCAAATACACACACAGATACACACACACACATTGAGAAGGTAAGCGCGATACGGGATTCATGATGTTTTCTTGTTGGTCTTTTTACTTTATATTGTGAAGCTGCGGGGAGGTTTGAGTTTTCTTTTGCTTTCGGGTTTTTAGGTTTTTTCCTTTTCTTTCTATTTTTTTTTTTTTTTTTGATACATGTACCGCTATTTTCATTCGTATTCAGTTGAGAAAGGTATTAAACCGGAAAAACACGTTGCACATCGATGTATTCCCTGTTGGCCGCAACGGCCACCTGTCCCCTCCCACACAGCTGTTCATGTCGGGCTTTAGCTACGTCTCCTTCGACGTCCGCTTTGGCTTGGACTTGAGCTGCGGCACGTGTATTTACGTGAAGTCGTCGACGCGAATGACCAGACGGCAGTGATGTGAGGTGAGACGAACGATGGGCCGAGAAGGGGGATGGTGAAGTGAAAGGGGAAGGGGAGAGGTAACCATTGGGCAGCTTCAAGCATGTCAACGAAATCAAATGAAATTACGTCAGCCAAGTGCAGAAGCAGGCCTGATAAGAACTTAATTAAAAGTGAGCGTAGCGTAGAAATTAGTTAATTAATATTAAATTCAATTTGAAGGCGCTCGGAGCCGGACCCACAATTAGTTTATCAAATGAGTGCCTCGAGTCTCGAGTCACTTGCAATTCGCTCGCACGTGACACCATTAAAGCCAAGTGGAACGTGGCCCACGTCTTGGCCTGGAAGCCACAGCGCAAGGCACCGCCTGGTAAGCGGCATTTGCATGTATCCAGCAAATCCATCAGTCCCAAGAAACTGAACGCAGTTCATGTAACTGTAAGGCGACATGCCTGATGGAGTCTTGCAGAAATGTGAATGCTTTGAGTGGTATTCGGATAATCGGAGAGACAAAAAGAAGCTACTTCCAGTAGACAACACCGAATGCATTCAATTTACTCAATTCAATGGGAGAGGCCATTCATTCGAGTTGAAACTCTACTTAATCTCAAGCTGCATACGAAACATTCAGTACAAACACTCTTACGAGTGCTATAAATAAACTATATATACGTTTTACTCTGCTCAAACACTGAGATTCCTCAATTCAAACATATGAATGTTATGATTTCTTAAGATATTAAGAGTTTTGTATTCATTTCAGCTGAAATTTGACAAGTTATTACAAAACATTCATATGATATGAATGCTCTATGAATGAATAGAAACATATAATTATATTCCAACAATCATATCATTTAAATATGATTAAAGCATTCATTACATTCATATCATTTAGCTGGGCTAATGCTCGATGCTCCAATTTAAGAATCGTAATACATTCAAGTTTCATATTTATGCAGCTCCAGTAGGGGGCTCTGTTCCCAAGAGAGATATAAAGAAACTCTAAATGAAATGCGAAAATAATGCATGCCTGCCCTCAATTAAATTGCTCAAAGCACTTATATAAAATGTGCTACAAATTATCGACTTGAATTTGTCTAGCTGTGTTAGATTGATCAACGAATTGCAGCTGCAACGCCTACGAATGCCTTTAAAGCATCAGCCTTATAATATATGCCTATATATATGTATGTATGTATATGTATGTATGTATAAGTGTGTGTATATAATCCAATGCAAAAGCAGCTTGTGCTGTGGCTTTGTCAATTTGTTTATTGCTTATTCCTATGGCAACACCTTTTGGCCAGCCTTTTGCCTCTGCCTCTACTTCAGTCCCGCCGGCATTCATATGCATTCTTGGTCTCTTAATTTCATTTACAATTCAGCTGATACGTAAATTTGCAAACTCTGCACACATTTTAGTATAGCATTTAAGTTTGTAGGTCACTGGGCAGCATTTTCGAATCACAGGAAAAGAGTTGAAATTGACTCACGACGCTTAAATACTCTGAGATGACAAATCCAAATATCGTAAAGTTAGCTCAAATTTGATTCAATGGACGAATTTTGATTACATTTTATCGAGGGTGAGTATTGGAAAAAAAGTTCAAATAAATAAATTTAGAATACATATTTTTTAACTATTGTTCATATTTGTATGTTTCAATTTTTGACTTACACTCGAGGCAGCTCTTAAGGTGTATTCAATCTCAGCCGCTATACTACATCAGTCATCCTAGTCTTTTACCAGATAGCTTAGCTCATATGGTATGTTTCAATTAATAGCTCGAAAGTGTCTAAATTACGAGTCAGTCTTTCAGCTTTGAGTCGACATCTTCAACGAAAAGCTTTCCCACTGCACATTGGAGGCCAACGGTAATTAAGTCGTGCTACCTCTCGTGTGCATAGGGTAGTCAGACTCAAATTGAAAGAGCTAACAGAGCAACCGCAAATTCGAGTAGCTACGCTTAAAACGATTTTCATAAAATAACCAACAAATAGCAGCTCAGAGCACTGAGCCAAACGATTCGTAGCAAAATGTTTACAGCAATTTATAGCACTTATGCCGAGAGACTTCGAGTAGAGCCAGCCTGAAGTCCCGTTCGACCGTTCGGGGCTGTGGGCGGAGCAGACAAACGTCAAATGATGTCCAATTGCCAGATATTATTTACATATACAAATAGCTCTATTTGATTTAAATGATTCGCAGGGAGCTCAGCTTAGGGCTGGCTCACATCGAGTTCACAGAGTGATTAAATTTGACGTAAATTTGGATTACAAGCAGTTGAACTCCTACAATCAGTTGAATATTACAATTAATTCATAAATGATGTGACATTTATTCAAATGCAAGAAGAACTAGTTCGCTAGTGAGTTAAATTGACTGAAGCTGGATCTACATGGTAATTAAATAATATAAAGTCAACGGCGAGCAACTTAATTCAAATGAACTAGTTCATCAGTGAAAAGAACATCGAAGGCTTGACTTTCATTACAAGTTAATTAAATCATACCTAATGTATGGCTAAAAACCTTTATTCAAATGAGCAAATGAACATCGGAGTCTTGACATCCATTACAAGTTAATTAAATCAGATCTAATGTATGGCTAAAAACCTTTATTCAAATGAGCAAATGAACTAGTTCATCAGTGAAAATAACATCGGAGTCTTGACTTCCACTACAAGTTAATTAAATCATACCTAATGTATGGCTAAAAACCTTTATTCAAATGAGCAAATGAACTAGTTCATCAGTGAAAAAAACATCGGAGACTTCCATTATAAGTTAATTAAATCATACCTATTGTATGGCTAAAAACCATTATTCAAATGAACAAATTAACTAGTTCATCAGTGAAAAGAACATCGGAATCTTGACTTCCACTACAAGTTAATTAAATACCTAATGTATGGCTAAGCCCTTTATTCAAATCAGCAAATGAACTAGTTCGCTTGAGTCTCAACTCGACACTTCATCCACGTGATAATTTAGCTATAATAAAAACTGGTTCAATTCTGAACCAAATATGGCTCACAATGTCTAAGATCTACTTTGGGTTTATTAAGTAAGAGTATTAGTCTTTCGCATTGTCGCATTCACATACTCGATCACAGTGTGAAATGGGAGTAAATTAGTACTTTGAATGTTTAGTCGATACGATCATATCTAGGTTAGCCCGATACTTAACATGAAATCTGAAATATATTATTGCTGATCAAATTGTCGCATAGAACTATTATATTATATATCTATTAAAGAGAAAAAAGCTTTTAGACGCGGCTCAAAAAGTTGTTACCTGCTTACTCTATAGGATATATAGGATCTATAGCAAATAAAACAAATATTGATATTAAGTTTAACTGAGCTGGCTTTAAAATGTGGACGAGTATTGGGCAGTCGGCTGTGGCCGATTACAAATATCTGTGTAAACATTTTAGTTAGAGCTTAAAAATGAATCAAACCGACTTCAAGCAGCAGCGAAACTCTACAAGTGATACTAGTGTGAATATGTACGTGTGTATTGGTGTGTCTGTGTGTGTGTGTGTGCGTGTGCATTATTTAGCTGCAGTACGAGGCAAGCAAAAAGGAAAACAAAACACTTTGCTGCTTGCATTTGTTCACTTGCATTTTGTTTACAATGCTTGCTGTTGTTGTTGTTGTTGTTGTTGTGGTTGTTGTTGTTGTTGCTGCAGCTATTGCAATGAATATTTGTTGTTCAATTTTATTGCTAAACTAAAGCGTGCGGACTTTGCTGCTTCGTTTGTGAATGCACAGGGATAATCAAAGGGATTTGCGCCGCATGCACATGAAACAAGCTCCTGAGTTTCTCAGTGTGTGTGTGACAGAGTGTGTATATATCAGTGAGTGTGTGTGTGCGCACACACGCGCGCACATATGCACTGGCATATCTTTATATTTGGTTTACACAGCCACAGAATGGCTGTCATAAATATTTTAGTTTCATTTAGAAACGTTACATTACAACCAAAATCTTCAAAACGAAAATGTGTTACTTTAGATGTATGAAAAAAATAAAATAAAAATAAGTTTGTAAAAATCAGGCAAAGACAAAGCAAATGTGCGTGACAAATGCTAGCATTAATATGACAATTATGTAGCACAGTGTAACAATTGAGTAGTGAAAAGTGTGCTGAGAGAAATGACAAAGTAGTATTATTATTACATATTTTTTTATGCGACTTTTGTGAGCTTGCTTAAATGCAAGGCAGGGGGAGGTGTGACAGAGATCATAAGGTAAATGTCTGAGCTGAGCTCAAGCTATGTCTTAGTACTTGAAAGTTGAAAGATTCCATGAATACCATTGTAGTCTATGCAGTAATTATATTTCTTAAAATTTGAACGAATCTAATCTAGTCTTGAGTAGTTATATGAAGCAAAGAGATGGACTCGGGCATGCCATAAGGTATAGTAAGTTACAGTGGAGTATATATATATATATATATATACATAGTACATGATAATGGCATGGACATATCGTAGTATAATAGTATATAGTATGGGATGGTGTAGTACACTATGATCTAGACTATGATATAGTGACTTATATTCTAGAATGATATATGGCTTAGTATTACCAAGTGCATATACATTATATGATATAGCGTAGAATATTGTGATATAGTATGTTAGTATATAGTATATAGTAGTATTACATGAAATATAAATGTGAATATTATTTAATTATAAAATGCAAAAAAAAAAAAAAATAAATAAATAAATAAAAAATTACTTTCAACTCAAATCCCAAGGGCAATTTTTTTTTGGCCAAAATAAAAATATGCCACATAGCTGATTGTCGTTTGAAGCTTTAACAAAAAATAAAAGAATTTACCTATGTGTGTGTGTGTGTGTGTGTGTGTGTGTGTAGACTTATTGCAAACTATTGCACTGTGTGTGTGCTGTGATTCAATATTTATTTCGTATTTTGACTCCATATATGTATATTCATATTTACATATGTTTCAAATTGCATTTATGTTTGTGTTTCGTCTTGTTGTTATTGTTGCCCTGCCAGCTTGACAAAGCGCATTTCGCCAGCGACCTTTCGCTCGCTCTTGTTCTCTTTAATTACTCCCAAAGCTGCAATTATGTATATTTACCAAATAGCATTGCTGTTGATTTTCAATGAAATTGTTCAAAAAATGTTTCATTATAATATATATTGGCTATTTGAAAATATATTTGTACACTTATACATTTTGTTTGCGCATAAATAACGTATAGGGCATGCTTAATATACGCACTATAATTCTATATTTTCAATAAAACATGCGAACCCAAGTGAAGTATTTAGTAATAGTATAAAGCTTAAATAGTAAAAGAGATGCTACTTCGTTGCTGTGGCAAGTATTTTATGGTAAATATATATGTATATTTGTATATGTATATATATGTTTTCATTATTTCTTTGTACATCTGGCAACGTTCTCTTAGATCTTAGCTCGATGTTATTGAAAATACTAAATACTAATGTAAAGCAAAGACAAGTTGAATCGGTCAAGTACATTTCGATCTTAATCATCTATACTCTTGAAAGTTCAATCTAAAATGTGTGTGTGTATGAATGAGTATGCGTAAGTGTATTAGCTATGCGTGTGCTTAGATAGAAACAAGAGCTAAGCGCAGAGGTAGAGGCACAAGCGGTTCGATCTAGATCTGTCTTCTATGTTTCCTTATTCACAGAGTGAAGAGTATTTGTGATTCGTTGCAGCTGAGCTGCAGCTCGTTAGTGTTAGTAATGTGGGCAGTGGCAATCTGTAAAATGCATTTGATTATCGTGCATGTTAAATGTGCACTTTACTATTTATGCATTTATGCAAACATTTAGGCTGCTGCTGCTGCTGCTGCTGTTGTTGTTGCTGTTGCAACTTAAGTGCATAAATAAACACATTTTAATTAAATTAAAATAAAATGCATATCGCATGCATTTATTATCGATGTCCACATCCGACAGGCCGACAGCAGCGACGATGAGCCGAATGCTATTTTACAATGAATAAATTGATGCAATGTGCGTTGCCTGCGTTTTTGGGCCACCCTAATGGAGCAACGTAGGCGGCTTTAGTTTTCAAAATCGAATTAGACCCTTGGGCCAAATTGTGCAACATTTTCGATTTCGATGGCACCGACCAAGTGCAGTCCCAGCGGACAAGTTGAACTCATTTAGACGCTTTAGCCGCCCAGCTAGGGGCCAGGGGGCAGAGGATGGTTGCTCGTTGCTCGTTGCTGGTTGCCTGCAGCTGCCACTAATATGCCCAGCCTGCTGGCTACACTCTCTCGGGCTGCGAGCAGCCGCCCTCAACCTTTAATCAGGCATGAGTCTAAAAGCCAAACACACACGTAACTCCAATTATCGCCACACATTGCAATTCACATTCCAATGAGCTTGGGCAAACGTTTATGCCCGCCCAGAGCAAGCAAATGAGATTTCCATCGGAGACCCATCGAATGATGCAGCGAGCCAACAAACACAAACTTGAAAACATCTCTGGCATCAATTTGATTTACTAATATTATGTGCTTGAATATCTCATTATGATTTATTATATTTGATTATTTAGTGATGATTTCAAGTAAATCTTTGCAAATCACAGCAAACTGAAAGGCTATATAAAACAAATAACTGATATACCCGCTTGCTACGCTAAAAGTGAGTATATTTGCTTTGCACAATATGCAATATCCTTGATATGCACACTCACTATGGATAATATGTGTGTATATATTTTAGCTTTTGCTATACTCCATATACAGATTGCCTCTATATGATCTTACAGCTGGCCTACTAAGGTTAGGTTATCTTATTAGCCAATCAGTATGCCTTTTTACCTGCCAGGGCTGAGCCAGGGCAGTCGTAAGATGTCTGTAGACTATCGCACCCACAAGCCCTCAGGGCACCTAGAGTTCCCTACCAGCTCACCAGATTGAATGCTTCAAATAGCACGGGCAACCTGAAGGCTCTCACGTGTCCGATAGATAGGCCGCACGTTAGCCTCCTCCGCTCTAATGAGTTGGAATGCGATCATGTTCGTCTGTCATTAGCAGTGCGTCGAGCACAATTGGGATCGGGCTCATATGCTAGAGCTCGCTCTTCTCAAGCCCCCCCTTCAGCTAGGCCCTGACACCCGACTCCCATGTGTTCTATGCCATTAATGACTCGGGAGAATCGCAGCCTCCTCGACGCCGCCTGCACCATAGACGCTACCTGCCCGGCTTAGTCCGTCCGGCAGCTTGTGGGCCAGGCCCTAATGTGCAATTTGATGCCTGTCAGTTAAGCTTTACCGACGGGGCATGGTGCAGCATATCTGCTACTTTTTAATAGTGAACCCAAGCAAATCTTTCAGTTGAGTCATTGTTGAGCTATTCAATAGAACCAGGTTTCGCTGCATGTCATAAATTTTCAAATGACAAACAGGTATTCAGCCGTCGGCTAATCCCAATTAGTTTCATCATATGTTACTTGATTATCTAACATATTTTCGAAATTTTTTATTAAATTTTCTTTTATCATTATCTAGCTCTTATATCTATTAGATCTATAAAGCCATTTTCGATTTGTTCAGTTATTCAAATTTGCCTTATGCACTCATCAGCTAACACTTACCTTTTGTTTTTCCGCGAAAATCGTTTGGTTTTTCAATATTCGAATATTCTTGAGTTTGTATTTGTCATTTAATCCCAACAAGATTTCAACGCGAGCCCGATTGCTTGGTTTTGTTTTGCATTGTTTTGTTTCTGTTTTGAAATATTTCATCAATGAGTTTTGAGCACGCACACAAACACTTGACTCACTCAGCAGTGGCTCTTGGTATTATCAAAGCGAATTTGAGGCAGACTTATATAAACATATATTTATATATGTTGATATGAATATAATTTATATAGACACAGAAACAAAAATGTAAAAAAAAACGAACTAAAAAAGAAGCGCGAAACACAAATAATTCTGAAAATTCTCGACGCTCGCTCGGTGGGAACAGTGCACGGGGCTGGAGGAGGCAATTTGGAATCACAACAAACAACAAACAAGAAGCACGCGGTACGCGGTCGTGAATGCGGCAACCCGGTGAGAAAAAAAAAACTAACAAGAAGAAGAGGAAGAGGAACGCAAAAACCAACAGGCAAAGGAAACACTCACAAATATATGGCGGTAGAAGATAAAGATATGATAGTATTTGGCAAATACTAGCGAAAAGCACGTTTCAACCGTAACGCTAGTCACGACGATATCGTCGCTGCCCGGCTCTGTGGGTCACTGAAGCAGCCAGTTGCACTGCCAGTTGCTTGGACCTGCTCCACACGCACACACGGACGGCATGCATGCCGCACAGACAGTCGGGAGACGACAACGACGACAACTACGACAACGACGACAACGACGATGAGGACGACAACGATACGTTGCCCACTGCTGCAAATACCGACAGAGACTGCATTCGCTGATGTTTTGGCTGGCGAATTTAAGACGCACACACGCAACAACGCGCCAGCATTAGCCGAGCAGGGGACGAACAGGACGAACAGGACGATGCGAGGGCCAACGACAACGCACGAACCGTCCGACAGCTGTTCCATGCAGGCAAAACAATTCAACTGTGACTTGCGCATGACCCGTGAGCAGTGCGAGCCGAACCGAAACCGATGCGAGCCGAGACGCAATCGTGGCTAACGCGAAGCACGCCGCAGCAGGGCGAAGGATGCGGCCAACAAGCCACAAAATTGGCGCGCAATTTCAATTAGTTGATGTCCTGCCGCCTCTCTCTCTCTCTCCCCCTCTCACGCTCGCGCTCGCCCTCACCCGCCCACTCTCCCTCTCCCTCTCTCTCTCTCTCTCTGTCGATACTCTGTTCCTCTGTCTCCATCTGTCTGTCCGTCTGCGGCCCATCAATTTCTTAGCGTGCGGCTTCGGCCTTGCCCCCTCATTAGTTGAAGCGCCGAAGTTCACGGACTGACGCTCTGTTTAATTTGGCGTTCAAAGTGCCCACGTCCTGCCACTCGTCTCGCACGGGGCACACAAATACAAAAATCTGATCAGAAGCCAAACCACTTGATGGACGTCCAAAGTGTTGTCCGTGGCGCGTCTTCACATTATTTTCGACCGCTTCGCTTGCAGCGGATTTTGCTGAATGGCCAACGGGCATATTGGCTCGCAATGTCCATGTTGGGTATATTGGCTTTGTGTAAGTCTATGAAACAAGTGCATAGATTCACTTGTACAGTAAATTAAAACTAGACACTTTAAGCCCTGCATATATCCCTCATATATTGTTTGATAACTTTTGCAACTTTTTGATTGATACAAATCGAAATTTGTAATTGGATTTTTTGAATACCTTAAATACCGCAAAAGATGGAAACAACCAAACTAATAAAGGTACTGAATATTCATTATATTACGAGAAGATTATTAGAAATAGTATTCATTCGAAAGGAATGATTGAATGAATGAGTACTATGAATAAATGAGTACTATGAATGAATAAATGAGTACTATGAATGAATGAATGAATTAATACTATGAATGAATGAATGAATACTATGAATGAATGAATGAGTACTATGACTGAATGAATGAGTATTATGAATGAATGAGTACTATGAGTGAATAATTGAGTACTATGTATGAATGAATGAGTACTATGAGTGCATAATTGAGTACTATGAATGAATGAATGAGTACTATGAATGAATGAATGAATGAATGAATGAACGAAGGAGTCTACGAATGAATGAATACTCTTGCGAGTATGTAATGAATATACTTATTCTGTACTTTATATGCAATAGTTTATATTTTCATATATTTCACATATATTCATATATTTTCCCACCAAATCTGCGATTTCAATTACCTTGGCAAATGCATAAATGCGAATGTTATTCCACTCTGTAGTGGATTGACAAGAAGCAGCTATCTCTTGTCCTGAGCCATCTCTTATCTCAGCTTACATCTAAGTGCATTTAGGTTAAGTTTAGTAGCTCAATAGCTGCTACACAATTTTCTGTTATTCCTCATGGCTGCAGCATCTATCAAGCTTAGCTTTCAGCTCCCTTTAGTCAAGCAAAACTAACATGGAAATTCTGTTGTTCCCAGAGATGAAATGTGAAATGCAGCGTTGACACGTTTTCAGAGCAGCAGCCCGACGTCAATGCTTGATTGAGAACAAATACATATAAATATATATATATATATATATAGTTGAATATATGTATATATACATGCATATATGTATATGTATGCTGGTTACACTGTCTGCGTTGGCACTCAGTGCTGAGTTCGAATAATGAAAAATTGCGACTGATAGCGTTAGTAGTGAAGTCGCGAGTGGGTTAGAACAACAGACTAGTAGCTTCCCGGCTCCCGGTTGGCTTGGCAGGCTGGCATTCAGAGTGTGGCAGAGGCAGCAACAAAGCGCGCCTACGATTGCCATTCAGCTGGAGTAGTTAGCTCTCGGTTGGGTCATTGACAAGCAGCAGGAGGGGCGAGGGGGGAGGGGGGGCTTGCAAGCGGGCAGGGGCAACAGATCTATGCTAAAACAAAGGAGCCACTGTGACTGCTACAATGACGCGGAGGCAACTGCAGAAATACACACAAAAAGGCGAACGAAGCGCGCACAATGGCAGGCTCCTTCAAAATGCCCGCCCTCTAAGCCACCGCCGCCCCCACATGGTGTGAAATGTGGCATTAAAATAAAGGAACACTCTAATAAGGCAGCCTTTTGTTTTCGATGCGAAAAAAAGATGATGAAGAAGAAGAAAACAATCAGAGCAACAACAGCAGCGTAAAGAAAAAGGCAAAAAAAAAAAAAAACAGAAAAAAAAACTGTCGCAAGCAACTGCATTTGCGGCACCTTTCAGGTTCAGACGTAGGCTCCACTTCGCACCGCCGTACCGCCCACTTCCCGCCTCCTGCCCCTCGCATCCGACGCCTGTGCGAAACGTGCAAAGAAAGGAACAAGAATTTTGTAATTTCCGGCCAAATTGTGAAAGAAGCTGCTTTTTAATATCAACTGACAGATGCGTTGCATCAGCCCAGCCGGCGGAGCAAACCTACGCGCGCCACGAGTTGAAAGCTAATTCCCGCCCGACACAGAACTAATTAGCATTCCACTGAGAAGACAACACAATTCGCTTTCAGCTTAGCTGCGGACTTGGCATGTGCAGCTCAAGCTCTGCCCTCGACTCGGAAAAAATTAGTGAGATTGTAAATGTTATTTCCTAAGAACTAGATATTCCCTGTATTGTATGTGTGTATATGTGTATATATCCACAAATAATAATAATAATTCTTGCAGAGTATTTTTAGTATGGACTTGGATGAGAATATACTACACACACGGTCAACAAAAGTGCGTATGCTACAGGATTATTCAGAAAAATTATTTATTCAATTTTTGAACTCTAATATATCTATAAAGGATACGAATAGTTAATTAGCTATAATCTTGAAAAAAAAAAATAAATAAAATAAAATAAAATAAATAAAAAAATAAAAATTATTATGACTTGTTTGAATCGACCCCTTATATATTCCGAAATAGAAAGGACAGCTATGCTTGGAACAGATTATCCTTCTATCCAGTGATTGATAGGGCTGACAGTCTAAATGATTCAATCAGGCTATCAAAAAAATATCTTTTATGGCATCCATCGATTCCCATTTCGATACTTTGCCCAAGTCGATGCCTTATATAGGACAAGAAACAGCGAGAGTATTCAATAAATATTTTATAATCTATATAATTGAAGCTCCTCTCAATGTACAGATGTATGTGCGGCTTAGGGTATCTGCTAGCCGAGCACTTCCTATTGACTTACTCTTGACTTTTTGCATTATTTACTTGTGAGCAACATGGAAATGCTTTTCAATATTATCAGAGCTTGAAGCTCGACCGGGCACATGTGTAAGCGCTAGAGCCGGGCGTTGCCGGAGAAACAGGTTTGCTTTTAATTAAAAGTTATAAATCCACTTTTATGTCTTCGAATGCCAATTTAGCATGTATTGTAAAATGTTTAGTCGAAATCCAATCGGGGGGAGGGAACTGAAAAGTGTTTCGGAACGGCATATATAAATCACCTTTCGGTTCGTAATGCTGCTGCGTTGACAACTAAATGCAAATTGACAAGAGTCGAATCGCATGGCAGACTAATTGGAAATTAAATCAAAGCAAAGCCTTTCACAGTTGATTAGTGATCGATATGTTATCGACAATGTTGCAACGACAATGGCAACATGTGAACAATGACTATTGCTCGACTAACAAGCCGAAATTTCGATTCAATGAGGCTTATGGCCACATCCACCCACCCACAGATACACACACACACACACACATAGAGAGACAGAGGTAGGTCAATATTTCAATAACATTGATTAGGACCGAGCTGTGACAAAGGTCAGGGCGTGAGTGCTCGAATGTAAAGCCAATAATCAAACGGTAACGCAAAATGCAATTGACTTGCTCTAAGACATTTGATGCGCAGTGTTAATGCGCTTACACGTATGCGGATAGGCGCGTCTAAGCCACTGTCTCTGTGTGCGTGTAGTTAATGCATCTAAAAGCAGCCAGCAGACACACACACATACAGAGATAGACAAAGATATCCTAGAGCGGCGCCTGGAGGGAGGCGCGCCTCACGTATTTGTATGAATGCTCATAATACTCGCCCAATGCTAATAAACATTTATGTCTCTGTGCTACTAAGCCAGTTGTTCTCATTGTGTGTATGTGTGTGGGTGCTGGTGCGAGACTGAGTGTGTGCCTGTGTGCGTGAATGAATGTGTGTGTCCGTGTGTGTTCCAGAAAAGAATTCCCCAACGAATAGTAAACCCAAATGTCAGTCAATTCCATTTTCAGCAAATAAATTTTAACAGCTCAGACAAGATGGTTAGAGCGCAAGGAACATATGGGAATGAAACAGAGCAGCTGGAATAGGGATAAATCGTTCAGCTCTATATACTACATATGTGGAGCGTTGGAATGATACGATGTAGAGATTCTTATTGAATACATCTATGATACGATGATTTAATTTGTTAAACTCCTTTTCAATTATAGCGTTTAGTAGTAGTAGTGAAACGCTGGAATGAAACACCAAATTCAATCATGATATGTGCGTGAGAAGCTTTGCATTTATGATACAAGATTGTTGTTGTGTGAAACGAAGCACATTGGAACGCTGGAATGGTACAATAGAAATACTTGTAATATAATGGTACAAATGAGAAACTGTAATGAAACACTGCATATATTTATAGAATTCATGAAAGGCAAGTAAAGCATTTAATTAATGCGCTAATTACCAGCACATACATTGAAAGCAGGGAAGCGTGTAAGCGGAACGGCGGAATGAAACGGTAACCTTTAGCAACTGCTGCCAACTTGTCAACAACACACGCACAGCGCTGTCAATCATACGCAGCGAAAGTCGACTCATATTTCCAAAGGTTAATTGAGCTATATATGTATGTATATATACTATATATACATATACACATATATGTAGATATATGTATATATCGAATTTGTATGTTAAACCGATTTAATAATGTGTTTTAGCAGTGAAACTTAATTTTAGATGAAATCGTTGGCTGCTGCATTTAAGAACATAGCGAATGTACATGTGTAGAATGCGTATGTGTGTGTATGTGTTGATATGTGCTGGTGTGCATTTTAATCCCCATAGTTACATAGACGACAACGACGACGTCTGCTGTCGCTGTCTGACTCGGCACAAAATTCGCCTTAATACGCTTCAAAATTACATTTTATTAACGCACGCACACACAGAGAGAGAGAGAGAGAGAGAGTCACCCACACACGCACTCACACACTCACACACTGAACCCACTCAGACACTTGTCGTGCAGTTGGCAACACTTTCACTAACCTCCCAATCACTCTCTGCTCTCACCTCCCTCGCTCTCACCCTCTCTCGCTCTTTCTGTCGTTTCGTCCCGTTCCCGCTTAACATTTATTTTGCTTGTTATATCTTTGCCTGTTTCCCAGCACTTTATTGCGATTTAAATTCTCATTATCTCGCTCGCATTTGCTCTCTATGTGCGTGAGTGTCTATGTGTGTGTGTGTGTGTGTGTGTTTGTGAGTGGGCGTGCTACTGCCCCAACTTTAGCCACCTAATGATAAGTTATCTAATCTGCTTGCGTCTGTGAGAGATAACAACTGTGATAAATTTGCGCAAAATAATTTAATTATTAACGCAGCTTAGCAAAAAAAAAAAAAAAAATAAATAAAAATTAGATAAACGGGTGCTCCCGACTGCATAGCACCCGCTCACGCACAAAAGAGAGATGAATCGCTTTTGGATAAATCTGATGAGAAAGTCTGCAGCAGTTCTCAAATCCTGAATTGTTTAGTTTTTGACTGATTTGCCACGCCCCTAATTGGTGACAATATATGTACTATATATGTATGTATCCAATATGTCTAAGCGAGTATAATATCCAAAGTCTCAGGACTTTTAACTTAAAGCGACTCTCATCTCTACCGATTACCAATTTGCCACGCCCATAGAGGGTAGAGGTAGAGTACTGTAAGATTCTTTATAAGATGAGCATACTAATAGGGTATGCGATCTAAGTCATAAGTCTTTAGCTTGAAGGCTAAACATCACAGACGAATATTAGAACAGGTAGATAGGCGGAGATAAGGAAAGACGGACAAATGTATAAACGGAAAATGGGCATTACACAATGCCAATATGTATACTCTTCCGTTTCTGGAATGAGTACGGACAGCCAGACGAACATTAAGCCAATATACCCTTCTCGCTGAGCTGAAAGAGTATAAAAACTTTTAGAATCATGAAAAAATTGTGCACAAAATTTGGAATCAAACAGAAAAAATTTGTGAACCAGCATCATCCTTTGTTCATTGGCATGTCTTTGTTGCAGTTGTTGTTGTTGTTGTTGCTGCTGGTGCTGCTGCTGGTGCTGCCAACGTCATTAAAAATTTTGCATATAATAGTTTCAATTGTTGTTGCTGTAGTCGCACTTGCGATGCTTCTATATGCCAGATAGAGTTGGGTATACTGATGTTCTGAAACGAAGGCTGAAGGCATTGACTAGATAACGAATCCTTCTGCAGTTTGAGACTCGCTTGGCTTTGGCCTACAGTTGTGAAGTCGTGCGAATTGTCATTTCCAATATTGGCTATAATTTATTTATTCACATTTAAACTATATATTAACTGAATGTACACACCACTTACAATTTGACAGCCTTACAGTTTGACAATTAAGCAAAATTCGCGCTTTTACAGTTGTGAAGCCACCAATTTGAATTCCCCTTAAGTGAATTGAATCAATAGCAACACAGTTGAAGAGCCAGCCCACACTTCCCTTACAGTTTAAGGGACAATGGAATATTTTAGTTGAGCTTTGCCGAAATTTTCATTATAAAACAGGGTATATAGCAGTCTAGCCTACACTCGACTCTCTTCTATTAAGTTGCTGTTGTAGTTGTTTCTCCTTCGTTTTTTTTTGCTTTTGGTGTTATCGCATTACGTAATAGTTTCCAGCAGTGTCTGCAGCCGCGCGCTAATTAATGACGTAAAATATTTGTACTTCATCATCATCGCCATCGTCTGAGGCAGGAACTATGAGCCAGAAGCTAGGCGCCAGAGCCAGAGGAGCAGACGCCAGTCCCCGAAAATGCTGCGCATCACATTTTTGCATGTCGTCAATTATGAAAACTTTTTAGCACGCTCTCAAGTGTGTGTGTGTGTGTGTGTGTGTGTGTGCGTGTGTGTCTCTTAACTGGCAGACAGCTCGTTAGTTGTTGCCCAGCCGATGCTCAACAAGTAGCAAACGCAGACACACACACACACACACACACACACACACAGGGCGCATACTTGATCTTATCTCAAGTGCTTCATACCCTAACCAAGGGCATATGACAAAGAATGAATGCATTTGATACGCGATACACGAAATGTAAAACTTAGCAAGGGCTAAACTTAGTTAAAACGGTATATAATTTAATAATATGTGTATTACAGTATGTCAAATTAATTAGGAGAGAGAGAGAGAGAGCTAAGCTTATAAGTAACTGTTGTGCTATCGATAGTTCAAGATGGTAGAGGAGCCATACAAAAAATTCATTTTGTCATACGAAGCGGAGACGAGCAGCCGCATATTTGGCTAGATGATTATAAATACTGCATATATATTTACATATGCATATATCTATAATTTTGTAAGAGTATTTCATATTCGTTAGAGCTAGAGGCATTCTCCACGCTGCTTTGGCACGTGTGAAAATTGTCATTTTGTTCATTCTTTCGGCCACTTCAGCACTTTCCCTCTCCCTATCTCCTTCAGTCTCTCTTGTCACTCTCCCTTTTGCTCTCTCCTTCTCTCTACACATACACACACACACATATGTATATGTCTCGTGTTTTTCTCTTTCTGCTGCCAGCTAATCACCGAGTGGCACTGAAATTTGCGTGCTTCATATAGTTAATGCCTCTGATCCCTTAAGCCGGGGCCAGCGATAGGCATCGCCTCTCGCATGGGTTTCGGAGCTTACTTAAGCGCTCAGCCAAATGATTTTGTCCTTCCAAAAGGGAATTTGGCTAAAAAATAACCAACTTAACGAAAGAGAGCTAGAGAGTGGGAGAGAGAGAGACAGACAGAGAGAGAGAGGGAATAGCTGGCAACTTGGTTATGTGTTGGTGTCTTAGAGCATTATGTGCTGTTAATTAAATCCAAGATGCATTCTAGAGATATTCAAGTGGTTTTTTTATACAAAATATTCAATGGCGAGAGCTGTTTGAAAAGTAGTGGGAATTTTGATAGTGAATAGATACATAAATTTATTTCCTTCCATACTTTTTGCCTCTATATTATATACAATGGTTATTCAACTATATAAGTATGTATGTATGTATGTAAGTAAATACACACATACATAGATACATATGTATATGGTTTAATGACGTACTTATATATAGGGAATACTTTCATATTAATGCAAAATTTTAGTGACATATTTAAAAATTATTCTATGCCGTTTCTTCTCAAAGAATAACTTAGTTTGGTGATAATGATGTGGGATCTCAGCGAAAATCCAAACATATGTATTGTTATATTTAATAAAGATTTTCTCTTGAAAACCCACATTTTTGCACATACTTTTGCAAGTTAGGGTCAATTAGGAAACCAATCCCTAACCAAGCTAACCCAAAGCTTGGCTAACTAATACTTATATCTGAATACATAATGTAGATATTTGCATGGGTGTGTGTGTGTGAGTGTGTTAGGTAACTCTGAATATTTGGAATTCTAGCATAGCTGTCGACCAGGTGGCACATTGTGGCTGGAATAACTGCAGTTGCTGTGGCGCCACCGCATGTGTGTGGCATGTAAACGTAATCATAATTGTAACTGTTTGTCATATTAAGTTTTATAATTGTGTTGCATGGCATATGCTGCAGGCACGCACGCACTCACCCACACACCCACACAGTGTATGTATTCAAGTGTGCGTGTGTGTGTGTGTGGGTGCCTCAATTGAAGCAGAAGCCAAAGGCAAAGATGAAGCCAAATCATCATCAGATGAAATCATTTCACACTTTTGCTGTTTACTTAAGCGTAAGTCAACTTTATGAATGCTCAGCGCTCAGGCAGCAGCGCAGCCACTAAGGCAAATACCAAAAGTACTTACACACACACACACACACACACACCCACACACATGGAGTACACACAGCAGCGGGAGCAGCAGCAGCAGCAGCTGCACGTAGCCAAAGTCAGAAAATTGCAATAATTTTTGGGTAAAATTCGTCCACGGGAACCGCAACCAAAAGACAATTTTGACATTTTCACACTTTATTGCTGCAGTGGGCGTGTGGGGGCGTGGCAGCCGCAGCACTATGAACAAGCGGCAGTGGTAGGTGTCTAGATTAAGGCAAGACATAACTGCATTGCTAATGCTTGCGCAATATGTATTGCGCAATATTGGAATGTGACTATCAAAGACTTTCGCATGGATGATTCGACTCCCGCATGCTGAGAGAGAGGGAGAAGGAGAGTGTGAAAGGGATAGAGCATGTGAAACCATATCATTAGAAAAAGTGAATTCCCATTAATTTGATGACTTCTTTATTTGTATTATTTATTTTTATATTATTTCATTATTATACTTATTTCTTATTTCATTATTATACTTATGAGAACAGAAAAGAATTGAATCAATTAGAAATGTCGAGAACTTAGTCAAGATATGGGCAATCGATTGCGCAATAGCTGCTGTAAGAGAAGCTTAAGAAAAGCATGTTCGACTAGCATGCTATGGCATGCAGTACATACGGCTTGTATATACCCTGTAAGCAGCAAAGGGAAAGCAGGCCAGTCCACTCTTTCCATTCTGTCCTTGGAAGTCTCATCTATATCAACGTTTCGCTCTCGTTTATCGCTGGACAAATCTACTTAGTCTTGTGCTTATCGCCGTCAACTTAACTAATCCATCATACGTCTCGCATGACACATGGTATTGAAATCCTTTAAGCAAATGCACCAAAAATCTAACATCACAACTCAAACAATTCATATTTCCACACACACACACATGTGTACCCATCTGTCTGCGTGTGTGTGTATGTGTGTGTGTGTGTGTGGGTGGGTGGATGGTCTAGGTGTGGCCTGAACACCTGAACACCTTACGCACGTAAGCAAACACGTGCACACGAACCTTCGGCTAATCAAATCGACTAACAAAAATTGATGTTATTGTTCGAATTGCGGATGAAAGTGCTCAGAATTGAGCTCTTAGAGCTGTTTCCTTGACAGAGGTCGAAAAGGGGGAAATTACGGTTCTCAGGAGCTTTAATGTTACATAACAACAGAGGGGATTGCTTAACATAGTCTTTAACTAAAGTTGTACTGATAAAACTTGCTGCGATATAGTTTATAAGAGAGCTCATCTAGATTTAAGTTCGATTCTGATATAGAAAAGCGATGTCAATGAATGGAAAGTATGCTAACAAGAAATGTGAAAAAGGGAGTGAGACAGAGACGGAGAGTGTGAAAGAGAGAGAGAGAGACAGAGAGAGACAAGTAAGACTACAGCTGATTGGGCAGGTGCAGCATATATCAACTATCATTCAATAATATCTACACACACACACACACACACACACACACTCTTCTGTCATCGCTTCGGCAAACACGTGATCGATCTTTAGAGAGATGCACGAGAGATGCCAACGACTGGAAGGGTATTGTGCATAGAGATTGGTTAAGAATGAGCCGTGGGCTCTGTCAGAATGCGCCGAACACAAAACTTGGCCACGTCTAGGCCAAATAGTGATAGATGGGACGAGGCGCCACTACACACATAGAATGGTCGGCATGGGGCTGCGCCTGTAGAGAGAGAGGGAGGGAGGAAGGGAGGCCGAGTGAGAGTGGGGCAACACACGCTCAGGTGTCTTTTAGACCAAGTTTTCCGTGCCAAAGTTTGCACAGAACAAACATCAAATGCTGCGCCCAGCCTTTGTCTCGCCCCGCGCTTCATGTGCCAGAGCGAGAAAGAGCGGCAGAGCGAGAGAGATAGGAAACTGGAAATTGAATATGCTAGGTTCTTTTTTGTTTTCCTTTTTTTTTTTGTATATCCTATGAATTTGGCGAGGGGTTGCCTAGATATGGACATAAAATAAATCTTTCTTCTATATGCTGCTAGAGTTAACATCAACTCAAGGGTTTTGCTGGTCTATCTGTCCTGCCTATAGCGATAGTCCTAATGCCAGAGCTGTTGAAACTATCCATAATATCATTGATAATATTGATGGACAATTGATTGACTTTACTCTATGTGGATATAGGGTCTCATTTAGCTGAGACTGCATTGTCCACCTGTCGATTGAAGATTCTCTGTCGTCTCACCTGTCGTCTCGCTGGATCAGGGCTCATCGGTGTCACCTGTGCAGTTAGCTACGTTTTAAGGAGCTTGAACAGTTATCAGTAGTGAATGATAATTGAACTTTTTGTTCCCATTTCCAGTTTGAATATTCCAGGATATCTATTAGTTCGGCCAACTTGCTCGATTAGCTGCTATTGTACTACATATGTAGCACTTGGGCCGCTTTTCATGTTGTCTGTTGGCTGGTTTGTTTGTTTGCCTGTTTGTTTGTTTGAGTTGCTGTTAGAATTATTTTTTCCACTAGCGCAAAGCCGCGCCGCACACACACACATACACACTCGAACACACACACACACACACACACACATGACAGCTGTTGGCTGCATATGTGACGTTCGTCCTGGTGTGTCCTTGTTTGCAAATACATATGAAAAACAAACAAGCATAGATTTAATGCAGCTCAGTACTCTCTCTCCTCTCTCTCTCTCTCTCTCTCTACGTCTCTCTCGCTCTCACTACCTCTTAGACGGCGTTCTCCTTCTGAACATCCTTTGAACAATTTTTGACAATCGCAGCGCATCCTTCCTTCCTTAAGCTGTGTGTACGTGTGTGTGTGTGTGTGTGCTTTGAATGGGGTCTGTGACCCGAGTGCCTGCATGCGCCTTTAAGATTTCAAATATTAGCTCCGCACGCGCCTCGTTGAGCTCCGATTTCATAATGGAATTTTGTTGTGCAACTGCCTTAGCTAACATTTTTATCATTTCAGCCATTCCATCAAATAAAATGATAAAGTTAAACATCGTTAAAGTTAATATGAACTCCTGCTCGGTATTCATAGCCAAGTCTTTATTCATAGAATCTCTGGGAACATTGAGCTAACTATTCTGCCTGGCAATTTCTATATTTTTTACTATCAATCAATCGATTGCTTATTCAAGCTCTTATCTAATCAATACCTTTTGCATATTGCTTGAGTGCGCTTTAATCAATCAGTCAAACAATCATACGTTCCCTCAATCACATCAATCACATATACGTGAAATAGATTTACCAATTCAGTCAAATTAGTTTTCTTCTTGGCCTTACCTTGAGGCAGCCAATCAGTCCATCAATCACCACATATATCTCAGCTCTAACACACTCAGTCAATCAATCAATGAATCAATCAGTCAATGCTTGAGCCCCGCAACTCTACTGCATTTTGCCCGTTTTCTGCCTGCACATTGCTCAGTCAGTCAACCAGCGAGATCCACAGACAATCAGCGTCAATCAAATAAGCAATTTTAATATGTTTTATTTAGCTGCGGCTATAATCAATCAGACTTTCAGCTCATGGGCTCAATTTGCACATATGCATATGCACATGCATATCTATCGAATACAGATGTAAATTGATGTCGGATGTTTGGTTTGCTTGGCATAGACACCTTGATGGGGGATATGTGTATGTAGATATGTATAGATGAAGTGCTGCCAACTTGTTTTATGCATGCATCCAGTGCTGTCAAGTGTCAGCTGACACATGACTTTCTCCTGCAGCCAGCCAGCCGCATCGAACTCTCTGTGCTCGTCTGCAGGTCGTTTAAAGTTTACATGTCGTTGTCGACGCCCAGGACATGGACACGGATCTCGACATACCGCACACACGCACACACACACATACGCACACATTTCTGGCATTCGGTTTGACTGATATATAAAGTTGGCTGCCCCAGCTCCGGCTGAGGTGGGTGCTGAATGATATAAACTTAATTGCGGAAATTGGGTTAAAAAACTTTGACACATGTGCGGGTTAAACAAATTTATACTTCTATATGCGCCTTCCCACAGATACAGATATACATACATACGTATATGGGCATGTGTGATAGCGTGTACATATAGATATTCATGTGTGTGCGATGGCGTTCATTGACTTTACTTAAGCCAGCATTTCGCAGCACTATAACGGGAGCCTGGCGAAAGTTTTTATGCCACGCGTCGCACGGCTTACCCCAAGCGCGCCCCCGCCACGCCCCTTGCGTCAGCAGCCATACCTAACGGCAAGAAGCGCCCTTGAAGCATTCACGCTCCCCGTTTTGTGCCCGTTGTAATGCAATTTTATTTCATTTCATTGAAGGCAAAGTTTTCTCTTCGAATTCTTTTACTTTACTTTGCTTTCCACTCTCTCTGTCTGTGTCTGTGTCTCTGTCTCTGTGTGTGTGGTATAACATATATATTACTTCTTCTCTGCTTCTTTTCCGTTCTTTTTTTTCACTTTCCTTTGTAATACCGCATCTCCACCAACTTCTCGCACTTGGGCTTCTGTCTCTTATGCCTGGCTCGCTGCTGGTTGGGCCAACGACAAATTTGGCTTAAATCGCATACGCCTAACCAAACAGCTAACCTATAGGCTGCCCCGCCCATCCTCTCGCCCACAGCGCCCAATATATGCAAATCTTTGATGTAAGTAATAATTTCCTTCCCCTATGCTGCAAAAACTTTCGCATTGTAAATTATGAGCGTGCGAATATTGCTTTCAGCATTGAAAACTGAAAACTGAAAACTCTCAACTCGACTCTGATTTTATCATGCAAATACATATACACGGAGATATGCGTATGTAAGTTAACATATGGATAACATGAAGAAAGCGGAGCAAGAGATTGAGCAAATGGAAGAGGAAGAGAACCTGTATCCAAGGCAGACATAAATTATAGAACAATAAACGTGTCGCAGCACTTTGTTTTGTTCACCAGTAATATTTCCTTTTCATTCGATTTACGTTTTCCATACATATGTGAAAACTTTTTAATCCAATGTAATCGCAGTGCTTAGATTTTTGTTTCATTTGAAACTGGATCAACTGACAACCGACCCAACCAGCCTGGCTGGGGCGTTTAGGTACTGCAGCTTAAAGATATGTAAGCCGCAGTAGAAATAGAGGAGGATACTCGGACTCAAATATCTACTGGAACTTTAATTAGTGCTACTTACACCCCATAGCTCCATCTCTCGCCTAGTTAGGTATTCTATGCTCGTTATCTGACTTTTATACATATGCATATTAAATATATTATACATTATAATTATATTAAATTAATAATACATATTCAATTGATTTCTGCTTTAATTAGATTGCATAAAATGTAGCAGAACGCCTTATTCCACAAACAACAAGTAAGAAAACATAAGTAGGGTCTGCCAGACTGGAAAGTTTTAGAAACATACTCTGTTAAGGGCGGAAATGCTCCTCCATCACATTGCCTGGTTATGCTATTAACAGCATTATGTTAATAGCATAGCTACTGGCTCTCTGTACTCGGCACTCCGCTAAGTATATATACTTCTATCTTTTTTACCCTGGTCTGCTGAAAAGTCTTTTTTCCTAAATAGAGAAAAGCAGCCTTAAAGTTGAAACTGAACATCAACTGTGTTTTTGCATCATCTCCACTACAACATTCCCTGCCCATAAGGTCTGCTACGCCTTCTTCTGTCTGTTAATCTAATTTGCATACATCTAGACAAGAGCAAGCTACTGCTGCTTAAAGGGCTTTAAGTGCTTGATAAATGTCCAGATATATACATAAGTATATCTTCTTGTAAATAAAGCTTCGATTTTGTAGTATTGTCACAATTGCGTGGCATACCATACCTACGTATGTATGTATGTATGTACATAGCTCTTCGCCTCAGCTTATGCATAAATACATACATACATACATACATACATATCGGCTAACTGGGATTATTTGGCATCAATCGTTCGATTAACGAACGTCTCGAGTGCGGTCTCATGTGCTTTGTAGCTCGTCTGGCAGCACCGTCAGTCAGTGCTAAGTAACAGCTAAATCAAACAAGTTATACAACACTGATGTCATAGATGACTTGCAGTTTAACTTGAAATTCAATCGCAGGAGGCATTGAGCAGAACATCTCTAGTTTGCTCGCTGGCCGGCAATAGTTCTCAGTCTGTTTGATTCACATTCTAAAGCAAATCGATGCACATCAATAATAAGTTTTGTTTATTTAGTAATTGATTCAGAAAGAAAACTGTCTGTACGAGAGAACTAGAGATAGAGCGATAGAACGATGGCCAGCATCACATTCAAGGGTCGTCCCACCGTCGTATTGCGCACCTATCAGGTGGTCCGCATCGGCAACAATGCACAGGACAAGAGCTTGGACTTTTGCCTCGAGGACAAGGTAACAATTTGAATAAGCGTATTTGCCTAAGCCCATCTACATGCATAAGCACTGCGACTCTCTACTCCGCAGTCTGTGGCTAAGCTGCACGCGACTCTGACACGAAGCGAACGCGGCCTGTTCCTGGTCAACGAGAGCAGTTACGGGACAGTCAGCATGAATGGACAGCGCTTTAGCGGCCCCATTTTGATAACCTTCCGTGACGCTATCAATGGCATTGTCTATTTGCGTTTTGGCCGCGTCGAGGCCTTCCTACGCGTCTCCGGCAGCCTGGGAACCTAAGTATTGGGATCGTCCCCAAGCTTGAATTTGGACGAACACTTGCAGGCTCACTGTTCTACAAGTTTAAATTTATGTTTCACTGCGTCGTAAATGTATGTTTCACGAATTATATACACACATATCATCGTTCGCCTCCTTGCCTTTTAATGATGACCTGAGCTATTCGATATTTACATATGTATATACACTTAAGGTCTCTTAGGCACTTATATCAGACTTATATCATAGGCGAACACTAAACACCATGCAAATGTATCGTTCCTTTCAATTGTTTACATACATATACATATACATACATAAACAAGTACATATACATACATATATTCATACATCAAACTTGAATAAACCTGAGCAAATGATCGTAATCCATATTGTGAACATTTTATTATAATAGCAACTCTTAAGTCAACCTAGGTCTTTAATGAAAAGTTATTCAGATTCTAGAAGTAATTACTACGTATAAATCTTCAAATCTTCAATCAAAGATCAATCACAAATCATGAGCATCTATCATGAATCAACAATCAACAATAATCACTTACTAATCATCGATCTACTCCCCAGGATACACCTGTGAACAATTCTCAGAAAGCCAATATGCCCTTCAACAGACCATCAGAAACTACCCAAAACTCAATTGGAAACATGCTGGCAGCACTCGAATGTAGCTTATAGCCGCGGAAAACGTGGCTCAAGCCACGGGACATGAGCAGGGAGTGCTAAAAACAAAGCAAAAAGAAGAAGAGGAAGAAGAGAAATGGAAACGAGTTGGCAGCTTCATCAAGTGGCTAGCGGAGGCTGTTGGCCAATGCAATGCTATGGCATGGCATGTGCCTGTGGACATTTTCGCACTCGCATAACTTTGACAGCATTTTTGCAGCATTACAATTAACTGCCTAGTCGAGGGGCGGCGCGTGGGCGTGGCAGCAGCAGCTGCTGCTAGTGAACTGCATTGCTTGGACAAAGTCGGAGTCTTGCTGGGATTTTGAGCCGCAGCGCCTACAAGCGGGCGTGGCACACATAGTGTGCATGTGTATGTGTGTGTGTGTGTGCGTGTATATGTGTATGTGTGTGTGTGTGTGTGTAAAATTTGTTCCATTTTACGCTTTCTACACAAAAACAATAAATCGCTCACAGCGTCACGTCAACTTTCCTAATGCAACGGACAAGGGCGCGGATCAAGAGGATGGAAAACAGTGAGCCGAAGGGGCGAGTCACAGAGAAAGAGAAAGAGAGAGAGCGAGAGTGAAGGAGAGAAAGAATACGAGGCAATGGGGAGCAAAGCTCACGGATGCAGTCGGATGCAGCAATTGAGGCTGAAGCCATTTTAACTGCCACTTGAATGCTAAAAACAATGAGCACAGCAACTAAATGTATACATATACACACACACGCACTCACCCACACACCCACACACATGAAAACAGAAACTGTAAATTGTAATTTAAAAACTTTTAGTGGCTGCCCTTGCAATAAATGCGCCACGTAAATCAGTCCATGATGTGCATGATAAAAGGTAAGAGCCTTAGGTTACAGGCTTTGCCCGTAAACACACACAAACACACACACACACACACACAGACACACACAACTGCATTCTTCCTACACTCACACACACACACACACATCACCTACTGCCCTTCTGGTTGCCATGCTACCAAACAAATTGGTGTTGACTATCTGCGCCACAAATATTTTATTTTCTAATTGCCAAAGCCAGGCCAGAGCCACTTTCCCACTCTTTCTCTCTATCTGTCTCTGTCTCACTCACTCTTGTTATCTCTCACTCGCTCAAACAAAAGGCATTTTATATAAATGCTGTGTGCTTTATGCACAAGCTGGCATTCGGCAGCATATTTGGGTCAGCTCTATAAACTCAAGTGTGGCTTATTATGGGAATTCCGACGATCGACCCTGAGTTGCCTTTGCAGTGCTTTTCATAAAAAATGTTGAAGAGACTCGTAATTGTTATTAAAAATATTATGAGATATTAAACTCGTTGTCGAAGTTTGAGCTGGAGGGACGGACGAACGGCTAGACAGATGGATGAAAAAATGGACGTATGAACGGGGAAACAGACGGAAGGCTAAACTGAGGCATAAACGGGAGAATCGATATATGGACGGATGAATGATTAGACAGACGAAAGGATAAGCTAACGGACGGACGGGAGAATGAATAGACGGACGGATGAACGGGTAGACAGATGGGAGGATAGACTAATGGACAGACGGGAGATTGGATAAATGGACGGTTGAGCAGGGAGACAGACGGAAGGATAAACGAAAGACTGGATAGATGATGGAAGGAAGAATGCATAGACAAACGGTCAACCGGATGAATAGATCCCGGACGAATAGCTAGATCAACTCATCAAGTTTTTCTGATCAAGAATATTTATAATTTCTACTAAATCTCCATTTTCAACATGAATGCATTATATTTCATATATCTAATCCAATAGTTAAATAGTTCTACTAACTTTCCTTAGAGTCCTTTTTCTGCTCAACCAAGACACTGTACTTCGTTTAGATATATGCTTAAAGCGTTCAAGCTGCGCTTAATGTCTTTTCCGCTGAAAAAAAAAAAACACGACACAAATCAACAAATTCTTTTTTTTTTTCTGCTTGCGCCATGTCACAGACTTTTTTTTAGCCTAGACTGGGTAGCAGATGTCGTTGTTGTTGTTGTTGTTGTTGTTGTTGTTACTACACCTTTGGCAACACACACACACACACATACACACACACACACACACATAGGGAGAGAAATGACTATACGTATGTTAAGCAAAAGTGAAGAAACGTGATTGAAATTTTATCTTTGGTAAAAAATCGAAGAAATATGTATGTGAATTGGGCTTTGGCTGCCGCAGCTGCCCCATCTAACACACACAGGCACACACACACACATATGCTAGGGTGTGTGTGTTTGACTTTTAAATTCCTCAACGTTGGCGTTAACCGTCGCCGTGGCTCTGTGTTATTTGCATTGAAATGTTGAGTAATTGGAAAACCAATCTGAAGCATCTGCACTTCATGTATTGCATACCTGACTGACAGACGCCAAACGACGCGACGCTTCACATTCGCTGTTCCCGTCCCTCTCTCTCTCTCTCTCTCTCCCTCTCTCTCTCTCTTTCATGCGCTCCACTCTCTCTCTCTCTCCTTTTTTATACTCGTATGTTTTTTAGCTGAAAATCAAGAACAAATACAACACACACACACATGGACACACCCACACACACCCTGTACATACCACACATCATACACAGGCACCGCGACAGGTTGATTTTGCTTCTGGCATGGCAGTTGTTAAAAATAAATTGTTTTTAAATAGCTCTCACAACGGTGCAAGCGCTCCCGGGGCTCAAAGTTCTATGTGTGTGTGTGTGTGTGTGAGCTTACCCTTCTCTACATCATGCCGCTAGTCGAACAGTATAAAAAAGATGCCGTTGCACTAGAGTCGAGCAGGCTCGCCTCTAAAATATCCCTCACCTTTTATACACCTATTATTATATTAAATTCTCATCAGAATTCACTCATTGCGGGACTTCCAATTTCCCCAGCTGCCTAAATATCGTCGGGAATTCTGTTATCTATTAGGCTTTGCTGCCCTTCGCCTACCTGGACATGGTACTCCCATAAGTTCTGCCTGGCATTTGCTCTACTCTCTCACTCTCTCGGTGTCTCCCTCCCTCTCTCTGCTGCTACTACCCTTTAAGCTTGCTTACCCATTTTACAGGGTATATTAGCAACAACGAGAACAACAGCCAAACGCCTGGAAAACGCCGACAAAAGCTAACAATGAGCGTTGGCTCTTCCGTTGGCGCTTCCTGGTTCCTGAACTTATTTGTTTTCAATTTTATTATGTTTTTTCTTCAATTCTTCTCCTCTTTTTCACTTATTTCCCTCTTTAGTCTATGTTTTTGTTTCGTTCGCTCGACAGGTTTGCAGCGTGAAGCTCGTGTTTTTATTACCATTTTGTAGAAATTACTTCGAATAATTTTGCATTCGTTCACAAGTGTCTTACTGCGGACGGGCTTAGCCCCAATCCCTATCGAGGTGTCACAGCTTGCCACGCAAATTGTCTCAATATGCTCCAGCTATTGGCAAGAGAAGTTAACTTTATGCTGCGCTGCGAGTCAGCGTATTGTTCGGATGGAGAATGGATTCCAAAGCAGTTGACATAATAGAAAAAGGTGCAATTCGGACGGACGCTTAATTGCCAATCATGCGTCTAATATCATGAGAGTTAAGAAAGAACTGAAGCTAACTCTTAACGATTTAATTTAATCAATTTAAGTTTGAATAAATTCGATTTGATAAACTGTAATGAGTTTTGCTCAGTTTGTTTTGTAAATCATGAACTGTGTGTCGTATATTGTCATCGTATATCATACATATATCAAATAGCGTATATCTTTTATTGAATATCATAGATAATATGTAGTATATCGTTTATAGTACATCTTATATAATGTATGTATGTATCGTATGTATATAATGTATGTATCGTACATAGTAGACCGTATATCATATATTAAGTTTTGTAAACCGTATATCACATATTCTATATCGTATATGAAAGCAGTATAGTACATTAGATATAGCATATCTCTTGGGATATACTATTAGATACTGTATAACGTATATCATATATCAAATATTGCACATATATTATGTATATCTATTGTCACGGTTACGATATCTACTGTATACTATATATCGTAGACTGTATATCGTATATTGCGTTTGGTATACAGCATATCACATATTCTATATCGTATATATTGGAAGTATATTTTTTATCGTACATCGGATATCATATATCGTATACCTTTGAATACTGTATATCGTATGCCAGAAAATCCTATATCGTATATCAATGATAGTATATCGTGTAGTAAACATTGCCTATTGTCAAGGTTATGCTAGTATATTATGTTTACTAACAACCAACTAAATATTAAAGCAACATCTTTTTACTGCACTTCCAATTTATTTATACTCGAATTTCGTTAATTTTTTCAGGCTAAACATGTATGAATTTATAAATATTTGTGTGTTGCAGGAAAATCTACCGTGAGAATGTGGCTCAGAATGAACATGACCATGAACACGTTCTATGAGTGCGTGAACATAAACTCTATCGGTTAGTATTACGACTTCTCTGTTTCGCACTGGATCGCGTATTCCCATTTACGCCACATGTGCAATGACCTTTTTGGGGAGTTTTGGGTCTCGGTTTTGGAGTAGCTGGGCAATCGTTCGGCTTGGAGCGCACCGGCTGAGGCGTTGGCGGCTCACAGTTTTCTGGCCTCGAATTGATAAGCTCGTCGAACGGCGCATAGTTATCCATTGAATCAAAGCCGTGGTATGAACCAGTTGTATCCTGCGTCTTATTTGTGGATTGAAGAGACGGCCCAAAGCTGGGCTCAGTGATGTCCGAGATCGCAGTGCTGTTCTTACGATTCGATTCACGAGGCGATTGACTGATGGGTGTGCTCTCGAACTCCGGCATCGATATGTCATTTATGGATTGAATGCTCTTCTTACCCGCATTCGAATCCCGTTTTTTGCTGTCCTGGGCACCTGCAACCCCCTGCCCAGAAGTCGAAGACTTCTTAGCCTCTACATCTACCGTACTTGGGCATGGACAATCGGTTGGCGATTGTTCATCTTGATTGTTCCGCTGGCCGGTTAGAGCACTACCCTCGCCTCTCTTCATACTAGGCGATGAATTCGTAGCTCTTGGATCGCTTTTGTCAAGCTGTCCCCGTTCCGAGGCGTTACCCTCCTCAGCGCATACATCGCTGCAAAACATTTCACATGGCTCACTCACATCCATGATATTTGACTCCACATTCGAATAATGCGAATCCATTCCCGATGGTGCGCTCACATCCGCCAAATGTTGACTGGCTTCCCTTAATCGCTCGGATACAATTTTACCGAATCTCGCGCTATTGGTCAGTATTGATGGCTCTGTAACATTCTCGATGTTCTCGCAGTTCAAGGTGCAGGTGGTGACTCGGGTGGTTTGCTTGGACTGTGAACGGTTTATGCTATTCGCATAGGATGGTGCACTGACATCTTGTAGCATTTCGCTAGGATAGGATTCTTCGTTAGTTAGTTTCGAGCACAATGTCGAAAATTGTGATTCCATTCCGGATGGTGCGCTCACATCCGCAAGACATTGGCTTTGCTCCGTAGCCATTTGACCATACATCGTGCTATTGGCCAACATCGATGGCTCTGTAATATTTTCGACGGCTTCACAGTCCAAATTGCAGTTGGTGTATCGGCTGCTCTGTTTGGACTGAGAACGACTTTTGCTAAATGGATATTCGGTTGGGTAGGGCTGACCTCTCGAGTCCAGTTGGCAGTCTACCCGACTACTGACCATTGAGGGGGCAGATATGTCGCCGATATTTTGTTGACTGATGCACGGAAAACTACGAACTTGTCGTGCCGCCGTGCCGCTGTATACAGAATTGCTCGAATTAGCCGTCGGTATCTGATATATACTTTTCATGGCCTGACTGTTGAAGCCAAAGCTGGGAGCACTCTCGTCCTCCAGAGCATCGCATTCATACGACGGCTCAGAGCGAGGCTTGCGCAAATTGGCTGACGATTCAAAGACCGGTGCGCTAATGTTCCACAGCTCCTGTGTGTTGCCACTGCGACCAAAGGAGGGCGGTGTCACGTTGCTCAGACACTCGCTAGTCATTGGCAAGTCTCGCCGACTCGAGGTACTGACAGTTGAAATGTTGCCAAACGATGGCATTGTTACATTTTGAAGGCATTCACTTTGAACTCGGCAGGAGTTATTCATAATCGGCGATTGTTGAACTCTGGAATTGGGGCCCTGCGATTGACTTCGTCCCATACTCTTGGAAGTCATGGTCGCAAATCCACTGCTGTTGTAAGAAGGCGCTGATATGTCACAGATTTGTTGGGACTGCATTGTCGGGCAACGAGCGCATGAGACACCCGATACACCAAAGGAGGGCATACTAACGTCCTCCAAACATTCCCTAGTGCCTGGGCTACCGCGCATCGAACGCTGTTGTCGGCTCAGTGTTCGTGCTCTCGAGACGCCCGATACATCCGCGAATGAAGGCATGCTCATGTCCTGCAGCCGACATTGATCTGAGCGATTCTGGATAGATCTTTGCGCGACTTGTGATGGCATAGTCCTAGTGAACGATGGTGCGCTCACATCGTTCAAGCACTCTGACGGCATGGTCTGCTGTCGTTGCGATGAGCCCGATACTTCCGCAAACGACGGCATGCTTACGTCGTATAAGCACTCATTGGTCATTGTATTTCCACGTCCACTGCTTGCGTACGATACAGGTGAGATGTCACAGATATTTTGGGACGGCATCGAACACTGTTGTTGCTGCTGGTTGAGGGTACGCTGCCTAGACGCACCCGATATTCCTCCAAATGATGGCATACTGATATCCATTATGTAGCCATTACTCATGTCTCCTGTGCCCGATTTGCAGGCATTCGAAAGTGCCATTTGCTGACGATGTGAACTTCCGCGAGAAATGCTCTGCGCAAAGGAGGGTGCACTAACATCGTTCAAGCATTCGGAAGCACAAGTGTTTGGCCTTGAGCACTCCAAGGACGCACCGTATGACGGCATTGATATATCATTCAAACATTCATTTGTCAGTCCTCCTGTTCCGCAGCTTTCCAATGATGGGGCAGAGATGTCACAGATATTTTGAGAGGTCATCGTTTGTTGCCTTCGTTTTGGTGTTTGCCCTCTTGCAGCTATACATTCAGCCGTACTATTCATTGGTCCACGACTACGAGATGCTGGTGTTGAGCTCTTACAAACAGTCTTCGTTGTTATCGATCGCTTTTGACGTATTGGAGTTTTCGCTTTTGAGGATCCCGATACATCGCCACAGGTAGGCATGCTAATTTCATCTATGATCTCAGAAGTTGTCGTTGTCGTTTGACATTTTTCCCCGCTATCATTTTGCCTTGACCTTTGCCGACGTTGCGGTGACCGGCTGCGCAGCGTGCTGTGTGCAAACGACGGTGCACTAACATTGTCCAAACATTCCGCGATTGAAGTCCGTTGCCTTCTGGATGATGTCGATACCGCTACACCTGATGGCATTGTCACATTTTCCAAGCATTCACTTTTCGATGCACAACGTCCACTGCTATTAAAAGATGGAGCTGATATATCACAGATATTCTGAGTTGCCATTGACTGCTGCTGGCGTCCGCTACTAGCAAAGGACGGTGCCGATACATCACAGATATTCTGAGAAGGCATCGATTGCTGTTGCTGCCGCGTTGGAGTCCTGGGTCTTGAAGCTCCAGACACTCCACCAAAGGATGGCATACTCATATCCTCCAAAAACTGACTATAAGAAACTTCTTGATCACAGCATTCGTTATTCATTGTCCCACGGCCACTACTAGCAAAGGACGGTGCCGATACATCACAGATATTCTGAGAAGGTGTTGTCTGTAGCTCACGTCCACTGCTAGCAAAGGACGGTGCCGATACATCACAGATATTTTGGGAAGGCATCGACTGCTGCTGGCATCCACTGCTAGCAAAAGACGGTGCCGATACATCACAGATATTTTGAGAAGGCATCGACTGCTGCTGACGTCCACTGCTAGCAAAGGACGGTGCCGATACATCACAGATATTTTGAGAAGGCATCGACTGCTGCTGGCATCCACTACTGGCAAAAGACGGTGCCGATACATCACAGATATTTTGAGAAGGCATCGATTGCTGTTGGCGGCCACTGCTGGCAAAGGACGGTGCCGATACATCACAGATATTCTGTGAAGGCATCGATTGCTGCTGACGTCCACTGCTGGCAAAAGACGGTGCCGATACATCACAGATATTTTGAGAAGGCATCGATTGCTGTTGGCGTCCACTGCTGGCAAAAGACGGTGCCGATACATCACAGATATTCTGTGAAGGCATCGATTGCTGCTGACGTCCACTGCTAGCAAAAGACGGTGCCGATACATCACAGATATTCTGAGAAGGCATCGATTGCTGTTGGCGTCCACTGCTGGCAAAAGACGGTGCCGATACATCACAGATATTTTGAGAAGCCATTGATTGCTGTTGCTGTCGTGTTGGAGTCCTGGGCCTTGAAACTCCTGACACTCCACCGAAAGAGGGCATACTCTCTTCTTCCAAGCACGGACTATAACAAACCTCTTTACCCGAGTATTCGTTACTGATTGTTCCACGTCCACTGCCAGCAAAGGACGGTGCAGATATATCACAGATATTTTGAGAAGCCATTGATTGCTGTTGCTGCCGTGTTGGAGTTCTGGGCCTTGAAGCTCCAGACACTCCACCAAACGACGGCATACTCATTTCCTCTATAAACTGGCTATAAGACACCTCTCTACCGCTGTTTCCATAGGAGGGTTGGGTGACGTCATCTAAGCATTCATTAGTCATTTGTCCCACTCGGCTACTTTCATATATTGGGCCTGATATATTACACATATTTTGGGCTGCCATCGAGCGCTGTTGACACGACGGTGTTCTACCTCTCGATGCACCGGATACCCCGCCAAAAGAAGGCATGCTGATATCTGTCAAACACTCACTGGGCATCGGTCCTCGTGTAGAGTTTCCAAAGGACGGCATAGTTACTTGATCTAAATATTCTTGTTGATCGTTTTGAAAGCACGGCTCCATTGAGCAGCACATCGATTTCGCCGGCATCGAATACTGTTGACGTGTCGGTGTTCGCCCTTGGGATGCATACGATACTCCACCAAATGTCGGCATACTAATATCTTCAATGAACTGATTATTTGTGGAACATTCAAACGATGGCATCGTGACTTCCTCCAAACATTCATTTGTCATTTGTGCTCGTCCACTGTAGCCATACATTGGCATTGATATGTTCTCCAAGCATTCACCAGAACCTGGACCCTGTCCATACGATACGTACGATGGGGCTGATGTGTCACAAATATTCTGCGATTTCATCGAACGTTGCTGCATTGATCTAGCTGTAGCACATGATGTCCCCTCGAAGGAGGGCATACTGATGTCGTCCAGAACTGTTGAGTTTAAATTACTCTGTGCTAGCATCGATCTTGGTTGGCTGCGATACACTCTACTGCGAGCAGGACTAGATCCAAACGACGGAGCACTGACGTCGTTTAAGCATTCACTGGTCATATAGCCTGCTTGCCTATTCGGTACTCTGGACACGTTGCCAAATGAAGGCATTGATATATCTTCCAAGCGATCATGCGACATCTGGGTAACTTGTCGTCGCGATGCACCAGAAGATCCCATACAGCTTGGCATCGAGACATTGTTCAAGCATTCATTGGTATATTGCGTTGGCTGCCGGATCGAGTCACCATTCGCACCACAAATGCCACTCGGCATGGATACGTCTGCCAGATTGCTGTCGGCGAAGGAGGGCGCACTGATATTTTCGAGGCAAGCACTTTGATCCATCGACCTCTGAGCTATACGAGTGCTCATCGCTGGGTGGCTATTGTCATAGAATGGGGGCATTGAGATGTCTGCTAAGTTCTCGCTCTGATCTGGCATATTGCAAAATTGAAGATGTCGTCCGGCTGCAGGACCCTGTCCTGGACAGCACACAGGGGTGTTATCCAAATTAGCCCCTTGATCATTGGATACCGTGCTCGTCTCCTCAACACGACTTGTCACCTTTCCGGATTGATCCCGTTGCGTCGTAATTGTGCGAACCGTGGTAGTTAAGATATTATTATTCTGTGTGCCAAAGGATTTTTACTTTTATTTAAAGTGAATGTCAACTAGTAAATTGCGAAAGTCTCTAGTCGGCACTGACCGACTAGAAGATACCCGCCAAAAGCTGATCTCTAAAGTTCAAATGCTAGTTCACACAACACGGACGGACATGACAGATTTGTGAATTGTGAGCACCTTCTCTCTCTCTCTCTCTCTCCCTCCCTCTCTCTGCCTTACTATTTCTCTCTCTCGGTTAGACACATTGACAAAAAGTCAATGTACCCTTAGCTTTGGGGGTAACTTTTGTACTATTGTTACCTTTTCTGTGCTGCATTTGTCGAACTTTTGATCGGGCATTGAATTTTGATCTGGATCTCGGCAATTCCCTGCTGGCAATAGATCATAGTCGCAAGCGCTCAGCTGGCTAAAATCATGCACAACCCTCTGCTGTATGCTACCCGAACAGTTATTGCTATCTTTTTCACTCACACTCGAGTCTGCCGTGGTGCACAATTGTGGCGGTGTTACATTATCCAGGTATTCTCCACACGAACCAGACATTGGCGATGGCATACTCATTTCGAACTGCGGCGCCGAGACATCAGCCAAACATTCGTCTGTTAAATTGTTCACAATGGAAGTTTCAGTTGGACGATACATGGGTCTACGCGGTTGGGCCATCCGCATCGCATTCATTGCCTCAGCGTCAGTTTGATCTAAAAATCGTTTGGAATGGTCAGTTTGGTTCGGAATACTCTAAGCAGCTCTACGGACATGTCATGTTGCGAAACATGCGGGGATTACGCCATTCCTCGTTGCCGGTCAAACCAAACTCCCGGGGATCATATTTACGCGGTTGTCCGCAGTATCCGGGATGGAAATGCTCTGGCGTATTCACTAAATCATTTTGTGGCGACTGTCCGCTGGGCGTTTTACAATGCGGATTCGACATGGTAACATGCGATGCTTCCAAAGAATTTTGCTATTGAGTTTTAGCCTGAAAAAAAAAAAAAATTACGAATTCTTTGCCAGTCGAAATTTGTGCTGAATTGAAGTGTTTGGAAGTACTCGAAGTGAGCAGAGAAGCCTACTACAATTTCCATACATTCTCTATTACTTGTCTTGCTCTACCGTTCTTTGTAAGTCATAAGTCATGTCAATCAGGCTATCAATCATAGTCAATTAGAGTTATAGATACTCAATCAGAGTCACTCGGCTTAATACTTAGTCAGTGTATCGCTCAAAGTCAGTCGATCAGAGCCAGTAAGTAAGTAAAATTCTGTCAGACTCAGTTAATGTCAATCAATCAATCAATTAATCAGTCAATCAGCTTGTCAATCCCAGTCAGGCAGACATGCTCAGTGCAGTTGCACACTCAGTAGGTAAATGAGTGTCAGTCCATTAACCCATTAGTCATATCAAATCGGTCAATCGATCAGTCACGCTTAATCAGTCGAGTCAGGCATTCAATCAGAGTCAATCAGAGCCAATTAGTTAGTCAAAGTCAATCAGTCTATTAGAGTTGGTCAGCCAGAGTCAGTAAGTCAATCAGACTAATTCAGTCCAGATTCATTCCGTCAGGTAGTCAGTCAACCATTCAGTCAGTCAATCTCTGCGAGCCAGTCTCAGTCAATCTGCCAACTAATAAGCCCATCTACGCTTCATTCATTCAGAGTCAGTAGGATTCCATCAGTCAGCCACTGCCTCAGTCATTTATTCAGTCAGTCATGCATCTCCGTTGGCTACCACAAATCCAATTAATAGGTGAATAGTTTTTCATTTCTTTTCCTCAGGCACTTCATTTACAGTTTTCTTAAACTTGATTGGCTTTTAGATGCCTGACTAGCATCCAATTCTTGAGAGCTCGTCTGCCTCGTGTGTGCGTGTTCGTGTGTGCGTGTGTGTGTGTGTGTGTTTAGTGGTCGGCTTGTGGGCTGGCAAGGCGTCACACGAAACCGCTTTCATTTCCGCTAAACACAATTGCATCATTAGCGATGCAATCTCCGTTACTTAACGTAACCGCAACATGCCGGAAATGAAATCCGAGGCAAGCTGGCGCGCCCAGCGCTAAGCTCGCTAAACTTTTCCAACGGTGAACGACTCGACAAGTGCGCCAAGCAAAGCGCAATGAAAAATAGCAAAAAAATACAAGAACAACAACAACAGCAACGGCAACAAAATGAAAGAGAACCAAAGGAAAATAGTACGAAAAATAAAGGTGGCGCAACAAAAAGGAAATATGACGTCTCCGCGTGGCATAGTCAAAGAGCAACTCGACTCGAGTCCAGGAGCCACTCGCACAAGGCTAAAAAGGAAAACAACCGGAAAGCAAACGAAATGATGCTGCTGCGCACAAATAATCGAATAATGCCATAGCTGCCATCATATGCCCACGACTAGCCGAGTGGCGCAGGTGAAAGGCAGGTGTAGTCGCTGCCGGCCAGCCCGGACGAGCAGCGCCCACGCAATGACAAAGGCGGCGACGGTTACGCGGTGTCGCTTCATTGGGCTTGATGCATATACTTGAGCAAATATTTGAGGAGGCACACGGACACGGACGAGGGCTGCTTAAGGAGTACAATAGAATATGAGAATAATATGATGTATCCATACTCATTCGACGTTTGCAATGGGGTGTATTAGTTCATTCAACTATGTAACATTTATCAAATATATTTTACACATCCCTTCTTTACCTCAACATACACATAGCTTCGAGCTACCCTCGCAACATTCACTTAATATGGTGTCAAATGAAATGTTTTCTCTTTAGCTGCGAAGGTGCAGGCAATCAGCTAGATATTTGCATATACACATGTGTATGTGTGTGGTTGTGTGTGTGTATGTGCACACCTTTCAAGCTGCAGATCTTCTGGCTAAACGGACCACGCCTCCGCTTCTAAAGCCCCCCTCAAAATGGCCAGCGGTACGGAGCTGAATGGAGACGGAGCCATCGAGTTAGCTGAGTGTACCTCAGGTGACTGACATCATATTCATGCACACGTCTCCTCTGGGTCAGGCGGGCGAGTGGAGCGGGCCGGTTGCCAGAAAGGAGCTCACACAAAAGAGTTGCCAAGCCTCAAGGCCACAGACATTGGTAGGCGGAGCAGCAGAAGAATGAGGCGAAGGAGTGGCAGCAGGAGGAGGAGGGCGGGTGGCAGGGCGACAAAGTTTGGTAAACGTTTAGCTTGCTTACTTTTCAATTTGAATATGCCTCGTTCGCTGGCCTCTCTCTGTTTGACTTCAGTGGATGGCTGGGCGGCTGGGCGGCTGGGCGGGCCTGGGTGGGGCTAATGGGGCATGACAGCATAATGCAATGCAATAATACAAAGAGCTTTCTTTCGCTTAAGCTTCAAGGCGATTAGCAAACATGTTAAAAAAAAAAAAAAAAAAAAAAACAAAAAAATAAATAAATGATTGCCACATCGAAGCCAGCGCACAGAAAAATTACAGCAGCTCTGTAATAATGATATCATGAACTTCATTATGACGTTAATTTTTATTTTTACTTAATAATAATTTAGTAAGACTAGAAAATGCAATGCATTTCATATTTATTCATATATATTTAAATGAGTTAAGAAATATATTTGAGAAATATAAAAATGAATTATAACACAAGTATATTCATTGAGATAATTTATATGCCATATACCATAATTATAATAATATAATACATATTCATATAAGTACACAAACTGAAAAATATTCTATTTAATTTGTAATATATTTATAAGATATAAACAAGTAGATTTCATATATACATATGTTTACATATATATGTATATTAATTATTTAAAAACATATTTATTTTCTTTAAGTATTTAAAATTAATACCAAATAGTTTTTTGTTTTTTTTTTTTTTTTTTTTTTTTAATGGTAAATTTGAGCGTGGAAATTTTGTATTAAATAAAGGTGAATCAAAACAAGTTCAAAAGAGGTATTAAATTTGGGACAAGACGCCATCTAGCGATAAGTTTTCTAAGATTGAGCTTTTTCGAAAACAGACTGTTAGCCACAGCTGTTAGCGACAGCTGTTAGCGACAGCTGTTAGCGACAGCTGTTAACAACAGCGACTCCTGTAAAGCAGCTTTTATTGAGAGCTGTTCTAAAACAGCAGGGAAAATGTTAACTTAACAGTTAATTAACAGCAAATGTTGCCAACAACAGAAAGTTAATTTTTCAAAAAGAAATCAGTTTAAGTAATACGAGTTAATTTTTGTAAAAGTTTCCATTTCATTGAAATGCATTAACATTGGCTACGTGTCTTAGCCATGGCAACAGTTAAGGCCACAACAAAAGGGGTTGCCCCGGGCAACGAGGCGGCCAAGTCAGCTGACGGCCTCAGTGGCTGGTAAACAAAACAATTGAAGTCGTGTGAAAATCAACGTCCAAAATAAAGCTGAAACTATTAGAGAAATTCAAATCAGATCTGGAGGGCAAACCATGTGCTAAATGGGCCAGCTGAACTGCTTGCCACGCTGGTGCTGCTCCTGCTGCTCCTGCTGCTGCTGCTGCGAGAGGACGCCGCAGCTGCCGCCGACAGCGCGCTTCAAGCTGCTGCTGCTGGGCGTCGCGGGCAGCGGCAAAACGCAGCTGGGGCATCTGCTCAGCGGCGAGGAGCGCGACGCAAACGACATGGGCGCCACGAATGGCGTTCGCTGCTATCGAGTGATGCATCCGGAGGCGAGTCTGCTGCTGACTGAGGTGGGCGGCAGCGCGGATATGCAGCGCATCTGGCAGCATTACTTTGCCACCTGCCACGCGCTCGTCTATTGCTTCGATCTGAGCGCCAGCTACGAGCAGCTGTTGGCCAGCTTTGAGCTGCTGCGGCGCTGCCTGCAGCATGCCACGCTGCGTGGCAAGCCCGTGCTGCTCGTCGCCACGCGGCACAGCGATGCCGTGCAGCTGTACGATGTGGAGAATGCCTTCGATCTCGAGCAGCTGAGCCGCTCCTCTGGCTGCCCCCTGCACATCTGCCACATGGCCGGCGAGGAGCTGCAATTGGGCGTGGCCTGGCTGCGACGCCAGCTGCAGGAGCTGGCGCCAGCGCTAGATCAGCGCATCAAATATGATGTTAATATGCAGGTACGGGCATTCGATCTGTCTCTCTATATCTCTACTTTTCTCTCTCTCTCTCTCTCTCTCTCTCTCTCTTCCTCTCTTTTACTCATTTATTTTTCTCTCGCTGTAGCTAACAGTCTCTTTATCGCTTTCGATTTTCGCCTACTTTTATTTAGGGATATTGCTCTCTTACTTACTCACTCTCTTTGCCTCTCTCTCCCTCCCTCTCTCTCTCTCTCCCTCTCCCTCGCGCTCTTTCTCTCTATCTCTCTGTCATTTTTTCTTTTCCTGCTGCCTCTACCTCAATCCCTGTTTTTAATTTTCTGACCTTATATTCCTTTATCTTTCTCTCTTTCTCTTATTTTTTTTATCTCTCTCTCTCTCTTTCTCTCTCTCTCCCTCCCTTTCTTACTTTCTATCTCTATATCTGTCTGTCCTTTCCTTGTGACGTAATGTCTTCCATTTTCCGATTCTCTCTCTCTCTCCCTCTCTCTCACTCTCTCTCTCCCTCTCTCTCTCTCTCTCTCTCTCTCTCTCTCTCTCTTCACATGCTTCTCTCGCTCGCTCGTTCATTCGCTCACTCACTCTTTAGACACCTAGTCTGTATGTTTTCCTTCCGACAATTTTCTAGCTTCAAAAGCTTTCCGCTCTTCTCTCATTTCGTTTCTTTTCTTACACTGGAATTTCTTCAACTCTCTCCTTCTCTCCTCACATGACACACAGCTTTACTTCACTTTCTTTCTATTCCACCAACTCACTCTTTCAGCACTCTCCTGTTCATTAACAATTTAATCCACTCACTTCCTCTCTCTCTCCCTCTCTCATCTTTCCAACAGTCGTGGGAGCGACGCAACCGCGCTCTGCTCTCTAACGGTAAACAGACTCAGCCGCATCGGCAACGCTTTCGACGTCGCCATAGAAAGGTAACGTTATACATACGATCGACTCTATTGCTCTCGCTCACACCGCTTTCTCTTCTCTCCCTACAGCTGTGGCCCATCCAATTGGCCGGTGACGTCACGCAGCCGCGTCCATCAACGGCGCCGGCAGCCATTTTTTCAGTGCGCCCCCCATGAGAACTGCCTTCGATTCAATGTTCAGCAAGATGTGCCAAAGATCCATTTTTTTTTTTTTTTTTTTTGCTATCATAGGATTACAATTAGAATAATACTAAAGCAATAAGATCTGTTCTTTTTTTTTTTTTAATTAAATAAATAGTAAATGCCTGTAAATGCTGCAATACTTGAAGTAAACTCAGCATGTAGCAAATATACAATTTTAAAGGTGCTGCGGCATCAAATTGCTGCATTTGGCATCCAGCAGCAAGAGCTGGTTAGCTGGTTAGCGGGCGGATGCTTGCAGATTCTCCCACCCGGCTAACTGCCAGACGATGATGTATTGCAGCGCAGCAATAAGTAAACCACAAGAACACCTCGCACACACACACACACACACACACACACACATGCACAGGCATATTCAAACAATTACAAACACCAACAAAGATTGCAAGAGAGAGAGGGAGAGAGAGAGAGAGGAAGCGGAAGAGGAAGGGAGGTACGTAGAGCGCCGTTGACATTGATGATTGCGGCTCGTCGTCATCATCAGCGTCGACGGCGACGGCGACGTCGGCGGCGGCATCGGCGGCGGCTTTATTGTTGTCGTTGGTGTCTGGAGACGCTCGAACGTGTGCTCATAATAATCCCGATATATAAGCCAGCAAAAAAACTCGCCGAGGCAAACACACGCACACACACACACACACATACAAATAGAACATGTGTCGCCGTGTGTTGTTACGAAAAGTGTAAAATAAGCATCAATCATCGCTTATTCGAGTTGTCATCAATCACACACACGCTGCACACACACACACGCACACACACATACACAGGCAGTGCAAAAAGTACAACAACATGAAGCAACAAGCGCCGCTATCCTTGGTGGTTAGCTCTTGTCGAGCGTCGGCCCTCTCCCGTTCGCTCGCTCGCTTAGCGTTTACAAATTTGCTGCAGCCTTTAAATTTGCAACCCCTTTGCCTGGACACAGTCGCCGGCCGCCCCGCAGCACTACCCCTAGCCCTAGCTGCAGCCCTATATCTAATCAGCTTTGCGGCAGTTATTAAATCATCAGGTTGCACGATCGGGCGCCCATCCGCTGTCACATGTCTGTCAACAGTCAGCAAAGGACACTACAACAACAACAAAATTGGTATAAATTTATATGCGAGGGTAGGCTGAGCTGTTTGCGATCTACAGCAAAAGTATTTTCATATACAAAGTCTTATATTCTTACATATTTTTGTATAGTTTTTTTTTTTATTATTACATTTTAAGTTTGAAAGAATTTTGTAAACAATTCTGCGAGAGTGGTCTGAACAGTTTCTGTAACAAATTTCATTCAAATTATAGTTTTCATATATTTATTTATATTATTTATTTATTACTAATAAAGTAATTTTCATATAAAGATTTTTGTTGACAGATAAAAAGATTTATACATTTCACTTAAGTGAGGTCAGATTAATGAGTTTCAGACTAACATATGCTGCAAAAATAAAGAGCATATTTATATTAATTTTTTTACATACAAGATATACATACATATATACCTAAATATACAAGTCACATTTACTACAGTACATTCAGTACTCATATCAATTTTTTTTAAATTTTTTTATTTGCTTTTAGCTGGAAATTTGTCGAGCAGACCTCGCATGTGCTTGCATATGTTTGCATGTATTGTGCGTAACCAAATATGTTCTGCCCTGGCCCTCTGCGTGCGTCAAGGCGGAAAATAAAGATTTAATCGGCATTTACGTATAATATTTTTAGGTTTTTATGATAATGCGCTCTTCTTCTTCCTTTTTTGCTTTTTTTTTTTTTTTTTTTTTTTTTTTTTGGCAGATATGAAACTCAACGAGCGACCCTTCAAACGATTGAGCCTGTCATTTGAGCGTGTGTGTAGAAACCGTGCTCAGAGCCAAAGAATGGAATATGCGAACTTTTATATATTTCGAGCGGTATTTGATAAAGAAAAAGTATTTTATGTCCCTCTCTGACGGGGGTGGGGCAGCAGGATGGCTGAGGTAACTGATTAACGTGTCCCAATATGCCCGAGCATGAATCACACTTCAACTATTTGAGATTACAGGCCAGGATTGGAATGACCAAAGACAGCAAAGGGTACAAAGAACAAGTAAGAAAGCTCTAGTCGAGACTGCTCGACTACGAGATCCCCTGAACCCTTGGAGTGCTAGCTATTTCAATAATTTTTCGCGTCTTTCAGCTTACACAAGAAACACACACACATACACAAACACATACACATACAAGCACCCACGCATAAACACGCATGGGCTGCAGTGTGCGCTTACTATGAGAACTTAATTGTTTAATAACTTTTTTTGTGGACGTACGATCTTCATGAAACTTTCAGATTATGATTATAACATGAATATGCATGTAATTGCCAAAGCACAAGTCTCTAGTATTTGAAATACGCGTTTTACAAAAGTGAGGGTGAGGGGGGTGAATTTAGAGGTGGGGGGTAAATTTTAACAAAAACCGAAATTGTATAAATTGCATATAAGCATACATTCAAAATTTGGAGACTCTAGCAATAAAGGTGTAGAAGATATAATTTTATAACTGGTTTTCGATAAGGTTTTTCATCGATAAAAAAAGATCGGGATGAGTTATCGAATTTTAATGATAAACTCGATATCCGCGCTGTAATTACGAACATTTTACAAAAAATTTGAAGTCTCTAGCTCTTATATCTTCGGAAATCGACGCGTTCAAACATACGGACAGACGGACAGACGGACAGACGGACAGACAGACAGACGGACAGGGCTAAATCAACTCAGCTCGTCACCCTGATCAAGAATATATATACTTTGTGGGGTCTGCCACGCCTCCTTCTGCCTGTTACATACATTTCAACAAAACCATTATACCCTGATTTCCCATTTTCAATGGGTTCAGGGTATAAAAAGGAAAAGAATGATAGCGAAAAAAAGAGAGATGAGCAGAGTGAGAGATCGAAGGAAGACAAAACGAGTAGAGAAACTGAGAGAGAGAGAGAGAGAGAGAGAGAGAGAGAGAGAGAGAGAGACTAAGAAATAGAGCGAGAAAGAGAGAGATGCAGACTGAGCAAGAGAGCGAGGGAAAGGAAAAAGACAGATATTAGGATAAATGGAAACACATAGAGAAATGAAAAGAATACAAAGAGAAAGAGAGACAGAAACAACAAGAATGAGAAGCAGAGAGAAGTAGCGGTAACAGAGAATGGGGCACAAAGAGTCAATTGCAATCATTATATTATCATGCCATCCTTGGCTAGTTGCCATGGATCGAAGCATAACAATGGCCAGCCGAAAGGGCAACGAAAGGTGAAATGGGTTTTAATTTCAATTTGTACAACAATCCCGTTATATCAGAAAAGCTTAGGGCTGCCGCTGTTTTTATATAATTTCGTATGCGGATCTAAAAACAAAGTAGAAAACCCGAAATGCCAACGCAACTGGGCAGACAATCAAATAAAGTCACGCCGCTTTAACATTTGCGGTCGGCAGGACGATGCGAGGGACGAAGTGATGGACAGTTTTAGCTGTGGGTAACACGATATGCACACACACACACACACACACAACATAGACACGGCCACAGAGGCAATGCAAAAGGCTGCAGGACATGTACACGAAATTAATTTGCAGCGAAGGGCATGGCACGCGCTCTCTCTCTCTCTTGCTCGCTCTTTCCCTCTCTCTCTCTCACACACACACTTTTAATCCAACATGATATGATGCTACAGCAAAATGCAAAATGTAGCCGGAGTCCAGCTGCTGAACCTGAACCTGAACCTGAATATGCCGCCACGCCCCCACGCCACGCCGACTGACTGCAACAAAAATCAGAAAGCGGATTAAACGTATTCGTGAGAATTCGTCAACGATTTCACACCTGTTCGACAATCGCGCCAGCGAGTGGGTGTGTGTGTGTGTGTGTGTGTGTACGTGCGGTTGTGGGCTGTAGGCGTGGTCCGGCATAAAATGCCAATTAGAATTTCAAGTTCGCAGTCCGTTGGGCTACGCCACGCCTTTGGGCAACATCCCCGACTTTTTCGCCAACGCAAATTGTTTATCGCCTTCCGGGCGCTTTATTAACTTTACGGCTGGCCGAACTCTGACCCGTAGTCTGAGCAGGGATCTCAACTCTCTATCTCTCCGTCCCTCCCTCTGTCTCTACTCCGCCTCTCTCTCTATCTCTCTCTCATTCTGTGGTCTCTCCTGGTCAGCGGCATTTTACGGACTTTCGATTTTCATGTGTTTCAATTCGATTTGCTTTGGTTTCGGTTTCGCCACTTCATTCCGCTTTTCCTTGTTGTTGTTTTTCTCTCGCACCTTTCTGGAATCATTTCCTTCCTTTACTTCCATTTCATTCAATTTGTTGTTGCTGTTGTTTGTGGAACCCTTTCCCTCCGGCCGAGCGGAACGCGGAAATGCACTCAAAATATTAAATGCTTCAGTAGTTTGCAATTATTGTGCGCGTTGGCCTTGTGCTTAATTTATAATACGACTCCGGCGTGAGATTCTGCTACAGGAGTCCGCCGTACTCGCACAGCTGTCCGGCTGCTGACCATTTGCTCCGCCACTCGCGTCCCTTTGATGATTTCACATTGAGCACACGCACTTTTTTAAAGCATTTACTTAAAGTCAATAGGATTGATGGCTAGTTGGGAACAACTAGGACTGGGACTAGAGAAGGACTAACAAGCTAATATCTAAGAGTTACTAATATGCGATAGTAGTGGGTGATGTCCTGCCAGAGGCAGGGGCTGGGCTAGGCAGAGGTCCATGGCTCGGGTAAATCGAAGTCAAAGTCGAAGTCGAAGTCGAAGCCAAAGTAGAGGTCAAAGTTGCCCTCAAGTTGTCTGGCGCAAAACTTTCAATTGCTGCTGGGTCTTATCTTTATTATCGTCGCTTTTATTACGCTGACCATACCTAAGGAGGGGGCGTGGCAGACGCAACCGGAGCAGGGGTGTGTATTACTCATAAAGTATGTCATGTGTCATAAATGACAGATTCTTAGGCATGCTTCATTGATCCTTTTTTGGCCGCAACGCTTTTTACGATGCCACCACAGAGGCGAGCAGAGATACGACACAAGATGCTGTGTATGTGTGTGTGTGTGTGTGTGTGAGGCAGAGAGAGCGAGAGATAGATGCTAGCTAAATTGTTGCAGTATCTGCCGCACACACACACATACACACACGCGCGTGTTTGAAGTTTGCTTTTGATAAATGAATGGATTTTCAAAGGCGACGTTAATGAAATACGCACACAACACGAAGCACACACACACACATAGCTCAGACAGAGGATGTTGGCCAGCTCGGCATGTGTTCCGTGTGTGTGTGTTTGTGTGTGTGCTTCTATATATCCTTCAATCTATCAAACTCACGTGTCCGTCGTGTCTCAATTTACTCGCTTAGTTTATGCTCAACTCGAGGAAGGCTTCTGCCTGCTTGCCTCTCTGCGTTGCCAAGTATTTTGATAGAGTCCGTTTGGCATATTTATGAAGTCAACGCAGCGGGCATTGAAAGGACACGAACAACAATGAGCAGCAGGAGTGAGCACAGAGCGAAAGGCGGCAAGAGATAGATAGATATAGAGAGCTACAGAGAGGGGTGGCCATCGAAGCAATGAACCCAGTTGGCCTTTTAGCTAATGCTCTTGATTTTTGCATAGCAAAAATTCCAAAGCTAGAAATTACTCTATTTGCATCCGAGTGAGAAGTGGGATTGAGACATGAACACAAGCATGTTCTGCTCAAATGAACCAGTTCAATTGATTTTAATGTCGAATGAGCTACGGACAGCATACATAAATCTCAATTTGCTACAGTCAAATCGTAGATATGCATTTGAAAATATGTTATCGATATGAACTATTGAGAAATCATTAGTTGTTATCGCTATCGATTAAAATTTAAATTTCTATTCTGCTACCCGAGCAAGTGAATGTTATGTGCACCAGCTACATATGCTCATATCTTTGCTATCAACTATCGATAAGTGACATAAAGGTGTTTCTGTAATGGCTATCGACTGTTATCGAATTGATCTGTCATGAATCTTCGTTAAAATTGCTTAAATTAAGTAATGTCTACTTATATGTTTGCTATACATAGAAACCAACTTCGTTATCGACTATCGATAAATCTTGTGTAGCTTGCAACAGCACTTAAATTGCCTTGCCACAGTTGGAACGGGTTTAGACTCTCCCTCTCGCTCTGTCTCTATCACGACCTCTTTCTCTTATGCTCTCTATCTCTCTCGCTCTCTCTCTCTCTGCGTTTCACTCTCCTTATCTCTGAGGCAATCCAAAAATACTTAGCAGCCACGTCAAATGTCACTAAATAATGCAGAGAACCAATTACCAAGGCGAAGGCGAAATCAAGTGATCCCACTTGCAAATCCGCATTGCTCTTGTTGGTGTTGCAGCACTTCTCTTAGCTGCTGTTATTGTTGCTGGAACTGAAGCTGAAGCTGTTTGCGCTTTGTTTTCGCCTGCGGTGCCTGGGCGCTGAAAAGTATGCCACATCGAAAATCGAACCAAAAAGCAAAAGCAAAAGCAAACGCATTAAAAGCAACTTAATAATTCAGATCGAAGTCAGCAATCAGCGCCGCTGACATGTTGACAAACGACGCCGCCAACGACGCGGGCGATGCGGGCAAACAGCTTACAGCATACAGCATACAGTATACAAGCGGAAAAAAGTAAAAGGGGGCGTGGCTGGGCTGGGCTGGGCTGGGAGGTGGCGGGGGTAGGTCACGTGAGGATGAGGACAAGAGATTTACATTTTCAAAATCGAATGGCGACATAAGCCACCGCAAAGCAAAAGACACGCAACCACAGCCATAATGAAATCCATGATAAACAAGATAAACGAACTCAACAAAAAGTACATGCACACACACACACACACACGGAGAGAGAGACACATACTGGCGCACACTCTATCAATATTTATGCATGTGTGTGTGACGAGAGAATATCGCACGCTTGTCATATACTCTACTTAAAAACATGCGTAGTTGCTTTACATATATTTAAGGAGAGCTTGGACTGAGTGAATCCTTTCGACTAATCTTAAATGAATCATTTCGATGAATCATAAATTGATCATTTCGGTGAATCATATATGAATCATTTCGATGAATCGTAATTGAATCATTTCGAGGAATCATGTCGATGAATCGTAAATGAATCATTTCGATGAATCATATATGAATCATTTCGAAGAGGAATGATATATTAATCATTTCGATGAATCGTCAATGAATCATTTCGATGAATCATATATGAATCATTTCGATTAATCATGTATGAACCATTTCGATGAATCATATATGAATAATTTTGATGAACCATTTGTGAATCATTTCGATGAATCATATATGAATCATTTCGAAGAGGAATGATATATTAATCATTTCGATGAATCGTAAATGAATCATTTCGATTACTCATGCATGAATCATTTTGATGAATCGTCAATGAATCATTTCGCTGAATCATATGTGAATCATTTCGATTAATCATGTATGAACCATTTCGATGAATCATATATGAATCATTTCGATGAACCATTTGTGAATCATTTCGATGAATCATATATGAATCATTTCGAAGAGGAATGATATATTAATCATTTCGATGAATCGTAAATGAATCATTTCGATTAATCATGCATGAATCATTTCGATGAATCGTCAATGAATCATTTCGATTAATCATGTATGTACCATTTCGATGAATCATATATGAATCATTTCGATGAACCATTTGTGAATCATTTCGATGAATCATATATGAATCATTTCGATAAATCATATGTAAAAGGTTTAGATGACTCATAAATGAATCAGTTGAATGAAATTTAGTAGGCATTTGGTTAATCAACTGAAATATGCTTTCAGCCCATTGAATCATTTGAATAACTCAAGGCACTTGCATTCGCTAAGTTTATAAATATATAGAATTTACGTTCTGTAATTCATCTTGACTAAGTACGTCTCTTTAATAACAACTGAGCAGATGTAATTTTAACAACATGTGGATCACAAGGATGAACTCGAGATGACAAGCCCTCTCTGCTAGCAAGTATACCCGATGGGAGTGAGGGCATGAGCAATGGAGTCGCGTCTTGCTGCCTTGGCGACAACCGCTGATACATTTGCTTATATCTATTTCAGTCATGCCGCTTCATGCGGAGACTCTGTTTTGGCATATCGGCTTGCAAAGCCACCACAGCGCTGGCAACCACCTTGTGGACCTGCCTCGCCCCGCCCACTAAGCAGCCTCAGCCCACCCCCCCTCAAAGCCACGGAACCGAAGCCTTTTGCTTCAGCCACTGCTGCATTGGCGGCTCATCTTTGGTCGTTGTCAATGTTGTCTTCGATGTCTTCGTTTGCAATCAATGAAAGATTTATGACAACAAATATATACACTCAAACACACACATTGGCTTCTTCTTCTTCTTCTTCTTCACTTTTTTTTATGTCACATCATTATTTTTATTATGGCGCTGCCGGCGGCGTCGGCCCGTTATTCGAGAGTGATTAGTGACTAAAAATGACAACAATAATAATTGCATTGGCTCTGCGTGTATGTCTGTGTGTGCGTGTGTGTGTGTGTGTGTGCGTGTCGGCCACATGAATGATGTCCCATCCATGTTATTCGATATGATTCACAAATAAGTACAAATATTTGCTATCGCAGAGCGCTGTGCAGCTGAAAGCAGCTTTCCAGGAAAAACTGATTGGTTTATGCCACATGCCGTCGCTAGATGGCGCCAAATTGTCCGCCAGCAACGACTACAGAGCCAAACAGCGCACTTCAGAGCACAACGCAGCACACTTTTCAGCTTTAGCTTAAACAAATCCATGTGGAAATTTGAAATTAATACAGAGTTAGGGAACAATTAAATACAGGAATCAAATGATTCTTTTCTAATTGACCGAGCGACTGAGGTGCATATGGAAGTGAGAGAGCGAGTGGGAATGAGTGAGAGAGAGAGAGAGAGAGAGAGTGTGTGTGAGAGAAAGAGAGGCAGAGTGAGAGAAAGAGATAGAGAGAGAGAGAAAGAGATAGAGAGGGAGAGAGAGGGAAAGAAAGGAGAGACAGACTGAGAAAGACAGCCATTTGGGTCAATGTAGCAGGGTCGTTATGAGTATCAGTGGATTAAGAACAAGTAAGAAGGCTCCAGTCGAGACTGGAAACTGCGCAGTAAGCAGCGACTGCGCTTGGGCTGCGCTGCAGTGTGGGCAATATTATGAGAATTTATTTGTTGAATAATTTCGTTTGTAGACAAACGATCTTAATGAAACTTTCAGAGTGTAATCATAGGGTATATGATGTGTGAATATGTGTGTACATTCCAAAGCACAAGTCTTTAGTATTTACAAATTGGGGGCGAAGGGGGCGTGGTATCCAAAATCTGTAAATTACAAAATCTTTGTATCGATTAACTTTATATACAACGCAAATTTGAAGACTCCAGGTCTAAAAGTGTTCAAATTAGGCTTAAAAAAATCAATTTTTCGATTATTCTCGATAAAAAAGTTATCGGATGATTTATCGAAAATAAAGCAAACTCGTACTGCGTATGGTACACACGAGTATGCATGCCAAATTTCAGCTCTCTAGCTCTTATAACTTCTGAGATCCACGCACTCATACGGACGGACGGACGGACGGACGGACAGACGGACAGGGCTATATCGACTCAGCTCGTCGCGCTGGTCAAGAATATATACAATTTGTGGGGTCTGCCACGCCCGTTACATACTTTTTCACAAAACCATTATACCCTGATTTCCCATTTTCAATGGGTTCAGGGTATAAATGGCGCCCAGAACCTGTTGAAGGTGACTAAAAGTTAAAAGCAGTTTTTCATCCTGATTTAAGAAATACATTTATAATTACAAAAACAATATTAAACAAGAAATAAATGAGAAATAAGCCATCATTCACAGCATGGCCCAAACTCTCGAATGAGTCGCTTCCATATGTTGACTCTCTGGCTTTGCTCGATGCAGTTGATCGGCGTGGTTCAAGTTTGGCTCAGTTTTCATGCATTTGGCTCGGTGCGGTTCCTTGGCTTTTGGCAAATTTGTAAGTTGGTGCCGTTCGACTTGGACATGCAACAGCAGTTGTAGTACGCTGTGCGTGTGTATGTGTATGTGCGGGTGTGTGTGTGAGTGTATTGTCTCTATTATCTGATGTGTTCTGTCTGCTGTTTTGCTGTCTGCTGCTGCTGCCGCTGCTAGCTCACATTTTGACACTAACTGCATTTTGTAGACTTTTAGCCACGCCCCCAACAAACAGCTCTGCCGCCCAGCTGTCCGTCTGTCCGCCCAGCGTCCCATTTGCAAGCTGTAAGTGAAATCTTTCAGTGCGTGTAAAATGCCGTTGCTCGGTTTTTGGGTGCCACGCCCACACACTTGCAACACCAACAACAACAACAACAGCAACAGCAACAAGAAGAAGCAACGAGTTGGACAACAATGAAATGCTTTTAGCATCGAGCTGCGAGCAGCGCCAAGCGAAATTAAGTTAACAACACACAGAGAGAGAACAAGAGAGAGAGAGAGAGAGAGAGAGAGAGAAAGGGAGAGGGAAAGCGGGAGCGATAGAGAAAAAAGTTTTGTTCACTGTTTTTATTGAAAATTGAGTTAAAAAACAGAAAGTGTCGACGTCGGCGACTCGTTTGCTGCGTGTTGTATTTTATTTTAACATGCTGCTGCTTCTTCCAATTGTTACACACACTCACACACACTCACATACAAAGATGACTGCATGCACTCACATAAATTGTTGTTGCATAGTTTACTTTTAGCCTATGCCCAAATCGAACACAATCATCAAAAAAAAAGTCTTAAAGTAAAAATATTTTTTATTTTATTTTTTTAATCAAGTATAATTTATAAACTTAGCTAGCAATATTTTCTTGTGTTCTTTTTCTGAATATTGGCATTTTTTTTTTTTTTCAAGTGTATTCTTAAGAAAAGAATTCTAATGAATTCTGAGCACTCGAAACAAAAGAGAAAACGAGTTGACTGTTCAAGCTAAGGTTTTTTTTTCAGCAAATACTGCAACGTCTAGTAACTAGCTAATCACTTTCCTTTTTTCTTTAAGTGTATACGGTGGAAGTAATATTTGCTTTAAGAAGTCAGCTTAGATGAGGACTCAGTTTATCAACTGTCTCTATTTCTCTGTTTTTAACACGGATATTAATATCGATGAAGCAGGCTATTGCTATGACATATATGTATATGGATCTGACATATATATTATAAATTACAGCTCTTGTTCGATGGCAACGCTTTTACTTGCTATAGTTTGGCATAGTTGAGCTTTCTCTTCATTTTCTCAAGTCTTAAGCCGACGCTTTATTTATTATAAATTCAAATGAATGCGAGGCACAAGATTTGCTCAATTTGTTGATGGCCGGCTTCGCTGGCTGTCAGTTAACCAGACAAACTTGCGCTTAGGTGCTCCAAGGAATCTCAATAAAAGTTGTCGACAGGGCAATAACATCAACACAAACAGAGAGAAATCGAAACATAAAGAGCGAGAGGGAGAGAAAGAGAGAGAGAAAGGCAGGGCAGAAGCTCTCTAGTGTTGCCAAATCAGCGCAGAGATCACACAGAGATAGCTGCGTGTGTGCCTGTGTGTGTGTGTGTGTGTGTATGTGAGCATAAAATTTATAAATTATTGAATCTATGAAAATATGAACATCACGTACGCGACGCCGCACGCTTTAGCTGCTTTTTTTCTTCTGCTTCCTCTGTCTCTCTCTCACACACACACACACACACACACACTTGTTAGGACGAACTATTCAGCAGCAGATACATACATCTACAGGCCATAGATACACGGATGCATAGATACAGATACAAGCAAGACAATCGCACAAAATGAACTTACAGTTATGCACAAAAAGCAAAGTATGTGTGTGTATGTGTGCGTACGTCAGAATATGCACAGAATTTCATTACGCTGCCTGCGTTCGTCGTTCGTTTTTATAAATAAATAAGTTGGCATCCCTGCCAGCCAGCCAACCAGCCAGCCAGCCAGCCATCCAGACAACCAACCAGTGAGCCAGCTAGCTAGCCTGCCAGCCTGTTTATTTGTTTGTTCGTTTGTTTGTTGTTTGTTAAAGTTTGTTCATCTGTTTCGTCGCGTTCGACGTGCTCAACATTATTGGCGGCTTCGCTGGCTACACCAAGATACCGATTGAGGTATGGGGGTTGTAATAGACCCCCACCAGCACCGACCGAGCGCCCACCCACCACTGAAACTCCTATCTATCTGCCACCCGACACACCCCGCTCCAGCCCCGCCCCCATCTTAACCATAGTTTGAAAAGGCGTCTGCCAGCAATAACGGTGCCAACTAGAAAACTTTTCTAATAATTCGTTTGATGAATTTCTTTTCCACGACACCAAAAAACAAAAAAGGAAAAAGGGGCCAACGGAGAAGTCAGCAGTAAGCCAGATACGGGGAAAAAATAAGAGGAAGCGGGCGAGAAATGGATATACATATATTCATTGCCTGGTCGCAGTTGGCGCAGCGCTCTTCGGGCAGACGCAACTGAACTATGATGGCAATGCATAAGAGCTTTTAGCAAATAAACAATAAGCCAGCTGTCAGCCAGCTCTCGAAAATGTCGCAGCCCTCGCCTGATGTTGAAAGCGGAAGGCGGCTCACTCCGACTAACTAATATGCAGATGAATGCGTGTAAATGCGTGATCTACTTTGGATTACTTTGAATGCGTTCCTCAAGCATATTGAATCGCGCCTGTTGGATGAATGATACACGCACTCACACACACACGATCAGGCCCTGTTATAATGGACCCGAGGACATTCACATTAGATGACGTCACCTGAGATGGTCAACTATGTTTGTATGTGTGTTTCGTCAATCTTTTAGTGAACAGTCCACAGTCCACAATCCATAGTCCATAGTCCATAGTCCACAGTCCACAATCCATAGTCCATAGCCCACAGTCCACAGTTTACAGTCCATAGCCCACAGTCCATAGCCCATAGTCCATAGTCCACAGTCCACAATCCATAGTCCATAGTCCACAGTCCACAGTCCACAGTCCACAGTCCATAGTCCACAATGCATAGTCCACAGTCCATAGTTCATAGTCCACAGTCCACAGTCCACAGTCCATAGTCCACAGTCCATATTCCACAATCCATAGTCCACAATCCATAGTCCACAGTCCACAGTCCATAGTCCACAGTCCACAGTCCACACTCCATAGTCCACAGTCCATAGCTCAGTCCACAGACTATAGAGCATAGACCATAGTCCACAGTCCACAGTCCATTGGAATAGCTAAAAGGAATATTTTCTGAACGATTGCCGTATAAATTTAAAAACAAATACAATTTTTGGTGTTCAAAAAATCGAAGTGATTTATTTGAAACATTTTATTTTTTTATAACAGTTACTCCATTAAAATTGGACGCGAGCACACGTCCCCGGCATCAAGTAAAGGGGCGTGGTACCGTCCTGTAAAAGAAAGAACTTCGTTTAATATAATATAACAAAAAGAGAAGGCGTAAAGAGTCTTGAGATAAAAATAATTATTTGTTTCGCACCTGAAAACCAACTCGAATTTACGTTTTTTTATTTGAGAAGTTGAATCTTGATTATAGTTTGACTTTTGGACCGGCTAACGAAACTTTGATAGTTTCATATACATGTATTTTCCTAATTTGTCGTTTCTTATCCTTGTATTAGTTACTATAACTAAGAATCGGTTGTTGTGCGCTCTTGTGTATTGATTGGATCTCATTGAAATTCCTTACTTGACAATTTTTCGCTTACGACGCTAGCTGCAGCGCTCTGCTCATAGCGCGGTACCGTCCTGCGTAGTAACTTCACACCGAGACATTTAGATATATTTGTATAATATATACATCTATGGTATACTTACGATTTGAAGATGAAAATTTGAGAGCCAATCAAAATATAATTAAAGACTAGATATTGAGTAGGTATGCCTCAAAGTTTGACACCTATTTTTACATCGTTTGCGTTTGATATTCAAGCGATTAAAGAAACCTGCATACCACGCACAGTAGCTGTTGCTTGTTGCTAGAAGAATGCATATTAGAATCTATAGATTAGGAATAATTTATCGGATCTTTTAGAAATACTTACATTATTATTATTATTTTTTTTTTATGTATGTGCAATCTATATGGAGTGGCAAACGCGTTCTTATATCATGATATGATGATGGATGAGACTCGAAGCATATTTGTATACATATATATATATGCATATATGTTCGGATGTACATACAGATATATGGAGTGCAGGTAACTATAACTATCTTTGTTCATGTCAATGTAAATGTGTATGAATATATATATTTACAAATATATATATTACTATATGTATATATTAAATTGTATATGTATTTTGAATTCTTGTTGCAGTGGTGTTTGTTTTATTCCGTTGCGTTTATGTTCATAGTTTGCGCTAACATCCGCCAGATACGCCAGAGAGAAAGCGCTCGCCCCACACTTGGAAGGTCATTTTACATTGCTATGCATCATTGAATGATGGGTGTTGTTTTGGTTCGTATCTACATCGAAAATCGAAATCTGAATTAGTCAAATTTAATTCCAAGAGTTCAAACTACGTATCGTACCTTCGTAAAATTGACCTTGAAAGCCGGTTCTTCATTCTGGAGATGCAATTGGATATATGTACAATATATAAGTTGACCGCAGGATCTACACAAAAATACAATTTAAATTGAAACAAGTAAGAAAGCTTTAGTCGAGACTGCATAACATGACATATTGTCTGCAGTGGTGGCTTACTATGGGAACTTAATTGCTTAATAACTTTTCTTGTGGATGACTTTCTTCGTGAAACTTGTAGATCGTGATCATAACATTAAAGTGTGTGTATGTGTTCAAGCACAAGTCTCTAGTATTTGAAATACGCCCTTTACAAATATGTGGTGGAGGGTGAATTTTGACAAATAATCGAAATTCTATAATGTGCATATAAATCTACATTTAAAATTTGACGACTCTAGCCTTAAAGATGTAGAAGATATATTATATATATTCATATTATTACATTATTTTTTTATTTATTTTTCGATTTTGTTTCGATAATGTTTTAAATCGATAACAAAATAACGGGGAAAGTTATCGATTTTTGAAGCAAAGCTCGATATGCGCGTGGACCTGGAAAAAATTTCAAGTCTCTAGCTTTTATATCTTCTGAGATCGACGCGTCTAAACATACGAACACACGGAAAGACGGATGGACAGACGGACAGACAGACGGACGGACAGACGGACAGGACTAAATCGACTCAGCTCGTTGCCTTGATCAAGTACCCATTTTCAGGGATATATAAGCAAAAAAAAAATCAAATATGTATATATATAAATGCAAAAAAAAAAAAAAAAAAAACAGATATATCTAAAATAAACGTAAAAAACAAAAAACAAAAAAAAAACAAAAAAAAAACAAAAAAAAAACCATGATGTTATGGATCTAAAATAAATTAAAAAAAAAAAAATTATTGATGTTTAGCGTATCTGTAAAAAAAAATCGCATATGTGTAAAACATATGTAATCAAAAAATCAAAAAAAAAAATAATAATAATAATAATAATAATTTATATATATAAAAAAAAATTATGTAAAAAAACAGAAAACAAAAAATATATATGTGTTTAAAGTTTCAGTAAAAAAAAACTCGCACATATGTAAAATATAATAAAAAATTCAACCAAAAAGAAAGAAAAAAAAAATAATAATTCGTATATAAATGTAAAAAAAAAAAAAAAAAAAAAACATATCTAAAATAAATGTACACACATTTATGTGTAATATATATACTTACTTGTATGTGTACAATATAATCAATATAAATGGAAATTATGAACACAAATTTTGTAATTTTTGCCAACCGTTCGGCGAAGCATTTTGACCAAACTGAATTTACATTTTACTTCACCTTGCCAAAAGTGATAAAAAAAAATTGAGAAAAAAATGGACCGAAAAATAAAACATTTCTAAAATTCGATTTACACAAAAAAAATTTAGAATTTTAGGCAGTTTTGACCCGCTCCAGTTGAGCTGTGAATACTGACTGACGATATTGTGTGAGCTCGTCTAGGTCCTTAGCTCGGAGCTCGACAAAAGCCTACTTGGATCAACAACAAAATTTGAGCATGGGCACAGCCAACTTGGATGGGTGAAAAATTTGACTAAAGTGTCGACTGGAAACTGAGAAAAAGGCTACTTGGATCAGTGAAATAATCTGAGCTTGGGCACAGCCAACTCGATTGGGCACCAAATTTGACTAAAGTCTCGACTGAAAATCCGGCGTTGAGCTGTTTATTTGTCCTTCTGCTGATTAACGAGAAGTATAATAAATATATTTAAATTATGCGCATTACTTGAGACGCACGGAGAGAGGGAAAGAGAGAGAGAGAGAGCAAGAGAGAGAAACCCAACTGTTGCCAAGGCAAACATGTTTGCATTTGGTCTTAGCCGCCACCAGCCAGCTCCATCAAGGCAGGGACCACAGCTCGTATACGTAATCTATTTAATGCAACCAAGCAAGCGTGCGAGCTATGTGTGTGCGTATGTGTATGAGTGTGTGTGTGTGTGTGTGTGTGTGTGTGTGTGTGTGTGTGTGTGTGTGTGTGTGTGTGTGTGTGCATGCGTGTGTAGCTGCTCACTTTGGCATTATCAACTCATAAATATTTATTGAATTTTAAGAAATTTTCAAAAATTGGTTACAGAAGTAGCCAAAGGTCCGAGGCCAGCCAAGACCAGACCAGCCCAATCTCTGGCTCTGGCTCTGGCTCTGACTTCAGCTACTGCGCTGCAAGGGCGGGCAGCTTCGACGACTTGGCTATCAACAGATATCCGTCATCGATTCTTCTTAGCCGCCACCCCTGCCGCGCACATCCCCCTGCCGCGAGCATCCGCTGTGCTGTTCGCCTGTCGTTCCGTTTGCATTCTCTTATTTGGATTATAATTTTTTCCATTTCACATATGAATGCGTTTGCTGTCGCTCTCTCGTTCTCTGTCTCTCTCACTCTTATTCTATATCTGTTACTTGTTTTTTTTTTTTTTTTTTTTTGCTCTTGTCCGTCCAGTTGTCAATTTCCATTTTCATTTTCGTTGCGTCGCGCAGCGCAGTCCTCGGGGCACGCGTAACTCGAAGTAGCTTTCTCTCCGGGCTGCGCAAAAGATTAACAAAAATTGTTGCCAAAAGAAAAACCAGGCCAAAAACTGAAACAAGTTAAAGCAATAAACGATGGCAACAAGAGTTGAGCAGTTCCTACAAATATGTTTATGGAACATTAGCTAAACTATATTTAGTTATCTTTTGCTCTCAAGTGTTGTTGTTGCTCGACGATTATGTGGGAGGTGAGAGACGAAATAAATGATTAGTAATTCTAATGCCTTACTATGCGATTCTCATCAGTGATAGAGCACTTATAGTTATGTTTATAGAAATGTGTATAGGTATAAGTATATTGAATGTATAAGCAGATAAGCAGAATATAATCATGGACTAATTTGATTGCCTTACTATTCGATTCTCATCTGTTCATGTATCATTTTTATGTATATGTCCATGGATGTAGAAATATATTTGTATGTAAATATGGAGCAAATAATAATAATTTAAGTATTATGCCTGTTTGAAGTTATATAGGCTTTTACATTAGTAGGCCTTTCACTAGTAATCAAAATTAAAATTTATTTCTGCAATTACGTTTTACAACTCGATGGCCCACCCCTACCCTTCCGAATACTTCATTGGCTCATTCTCTTTGACCATTGGCCTTACAAAGCGAATCCGTTCGTAGTGCTGAAGCTTATTGATTCAAAAAACACACTAATATAGCGTACTTAACTAATTAATAGACAAGCCGACAAAGGAGCAATTGGCTGGGTTAACGGTTCTAGCACACATTGACTTTTGAGCCCGCCGCATGCCCCATCCCGCTTCGTTTCCTTCGGCCTGGTCGTGCAACAGCTTCTGTGGCAGCTGCAATTGAACACACTTTGCTGTTTTGTTTGTAATTATGAAATGAACTTTGACCCGGTGCGCGACCAATCTGTGGCTCTTCGCCACTTTAATCGCATTAAAATGCACGTAGCGCCAACAAACACGCTCCTCCCCTCCCCCCGCTCGGGCTGAACTCCTGTGGGGCCACGCCCCACACGCCCACAATATGCAAAATTAACTTGTTGATGTGACGAAACGAAATGGGCATGCGGCAGAGCACCGGGCAATGGGGAGCACCCATTTGATGGCAGTTTGAAAATCGTTACGTGTTCGAATCTTATTAGTGGTTTATAATTACAATTGTATACAGGCCAATTATGTTACGAGACAAAGCGAGGGAAGCACACAGGTATGTGAGTGAATATGTAGGATGTGTGAATATGTAGGATTGGTTAATTAACCAACATCAGAGCTCGCCTTTGAGTGTGTGCCTGTGCGTGTATGTGTGCGTGTGTGTGTGCTTGAGTATCTCGATAATGATGTTCATTTCAAAAGCAAATCTCATATTGTATACACACACACACGCACACACACATGCAGCTGGAGAACTGTCTTTATGTAAATGGAAACAGCAATTTATGCATATGTATTTGTTGCATAACTTAGCGCATAGATAACACACACACACACACACACACACTTGGCGATTCCTTCACACCGCCAATTTGCGCAATGGGTGCAACGGCTGCAATGGGTGGCTCCAGCCAGCGCACCACTGGACGGGCTACTATTACTATTTCAGAGTGTATTTGGTAATTGAATCCACGTCTGCAATCCGTGGTCTGTGGTCGATAATTTCATTTTAAGCCACATTGCGAATACAAATTAGAGGCGCCCAAACTTGTCAAGCGGCAGCGTTCATGATGCATCCAATGCCAATGTCCAGCCAGAGCCTAAGACAAAGCCCCTCCCAGATAGGCAGCCTCCGTGCTTACGTATTGACAGCTGGCAGACGTAGTAGCAGCAATTGCAATTATATTCAAACAATTGGATGGATTCGACGAGCTTTGCTCATAGCTCGTCAGGCTGTGTGCTCCAGTGGCGATCTCTGGGACAAATGGCGTTGCCTTTCGCTTGCCATTGAAAAGATATCGCCTTGAGAAATGTATAATTTCTTACATAGATCCGTGTGGCTTGATACATGGCAATTTTTACGATTTAACTTATCTGCTCTATAAGTTTCATGAAGGGAGTTTAACAATTGAATGTCCATTAAATAAAAAAAAAACATTTGTTAAAAAAAATAATATTTTATTTTTAATACATTTTATTTTAAATATGTTTTTATTTATACAAAAAAATAAATGTATATAATTTTAATATTTTTCATTTATTTTATTCATTTATTTTTAACTATTTTAGTATTATAATGTTTTTTATTTTAATATTATAATATTTTTGTTTAAATTAACTATTTTATTAGCTAAAACACGTATTTTTATTATGTGCTATGCTATGTTATTTATAAATAGAGACAAACGTAATTTTTAATTTTATTTTATTAGGGAAAAAATAGTTGTTTTTTTTTTTAAATAATTTTTTACATTTTACTTTCACATTATTAAAAAAAATAATAATAATAAAAAAATGTTATTTTAATCTTACTCTTTCTTATTAAAAAAAAAAAAAATAAAATAAAAAAATATTTTTACTTTAATAAAAATTTGTATTTTATTTAATATTTTAATTGAAGATAAAAGTTATATAGTATCGGTATATATTATATGGTATATTTTTCCACTAAAATTAAGGGAATTTAATAAGTCTCCACACAATCCCACTTAGACTTTATTAATCGTTTTCATCATGTTCCCAGAGTTTCTAGCTAACTATTAATAAATAAAACTTGTCTCTTCAGACAGTATTATCTTATCTTATCTTTTATTTAGCCAGAGCTTAACAACTTAACGCCTAGGCATCCCCATCTAGTTTAATCTGTATCCTTATCTAATGCCGCTTTATCAACAGCTTTGTGGATCTAGACAGAATATGGTCGTACAGTTTTGGATCTTTGTTTGCGAATTAACAGACTTGCTGTAGAAGCTCTTATAACTGTTCTATGAGCTGCTATAAAACACCCTACCAGCCGCGCTGCTGTTAAGCACTGCGCCGACGTCAACCTCAAAGAGCGAATCACAGATGTGAAAGAGTCAAAGAGCGCGGCGCTGTTAAGTGGAATGTTACGGAAATTCCTGTTAACGCCACAGGCAGATGAAGCTAATGAAATGCCAAAATTAAGTGATTGATGGCGAAGAGAGTTGCAGCCTCTTATACGCATGGTGTGTGTCCTGGCTAAGTGGGCAGCTATGCGTGCATATACACTGTCCATAAGGGTTGGTCAACTCGGGGGTGGCAAGTAAGAGGCAGAGCTACTGAAAAATCAGAAATCAACTTGTAACCAGATGCAAACGGCACATTTTATAGCAATCGTCAAACTGTTATACATCCATATGATGAGTACAAAGAGCGTGTGGCGCTCTCTTTCTGCTGCGGCTCTCGCGACTACTGTTAGCAGTTAACAGACCGCGCTGTTAACGAACTATTACATAACTGTTATACCAGCTAACAGGCACCTGCCTCCAACGTTTTTTGAGAGTGCGCGGCACACGCCACACCGTGGCATTCAGCCGTCCCATCAAGTAAAGAAATGCGGCGAGTTTTGATTGCGACACGAATGAAAATGTTATAAATCGATTAACACAGGCAACGTACGAGCATTGACAATTTACAAGCTGGCTGTAAGCCTCATTGTAAGCCTCTATCATACGCATTGCAATTCATTTGAAGTGCATTCAAAACTTGTTGAATACAAGGCAATCTACCTTTATAATATGTATGGGAGGCATGCTCAAGAGACCACCTGGTCTGGTTCCATTAGGAAATTCAATAGCCATCGACTGCTTCGAATGTTGACTTAATTAGTTTACGCTGGGATTTTGCCTGCTCGCCTGCTATCACATGCCACAAGCCCTTGAGCTTAGAATTCTATGAGACATTCATTATTATATGAGCACAATTGAAATATCTATGGATCGCAGGTAGTTGCTTAATTAATATTAACTCAAATCTTCATTACAGTTCTGTTAGTATGTAAGAGATAAATAGCCATTGAATTTGTTAAAGCTTCCCAATATATTTGGGCTGCCAAACTCATTGTCCTAACCACTTATTGGAGGAGTGACAATATGTACAGTTGCGATAAAATAAATTAATTAAGCAAAGACGCAACATTCAAGAAGATTATTAATTAGTAGGCCTGCTAGACTACATAGAAAATATTTTACTTATTATTCTATTATTTCAAAATATTATTTTATAAAAATATTTTGTTTAAGATTTATTTTATTTTTTTAAATTTTTGTTTTATACTTTTTTTTAATTTATATATATTTTTCTCCAATAGATCTTATTTAAAATATATTTATAGATATATTTTTTATAATTTTTATACATCTTTTTGATTTGGTTTATTTTCTCTAGATATGATTTTCACAAAAATAACTTTCCCGAATTTCTTGCATTTTTTAATAAACTATTTTTTTTTTCAACTCTGTTTATTTCTATAGAATTTTGTTGCTTTAAAATTGCATAACGGAAAATCTGTTTGTGTTTGCATATGAAGGGAAAGTCTTGGACCGTTTTGATGGCACGCCACTCCCTTGATTGTTCGGGGTATTCATGGAAGATTTATTAGGCTCAATAATTGTAAAGAATGTGCAGGACTACAACAACTACAAGAACAAAGCTAACAACTACAGAAATAATAAAAAACTTCTCACATTTGGTTTTTGCTAACAAATTTGATTTATAAATCATTTATTTGCATGCGCCACGCCTCTCACACACTTTCTCTCCCTCTCATATTCTATCTTTTCCATCTTCCTCTTTCTCTTTTGCCGGCTGTCTCCTTATCCGGTTCGTTATTGATGTACATTAAGAAAAGTGCTAAAATATTAAAGCTAATTGTATGCAAGATATGATTTTTATTCGCAACGCGCGCTCCTTTCTATCTCTGTGTATGTGTGTGGGTGTGTGTGTGTGTGTGTGTGGGTGGGTGGAAAAATCAAAATTTTACGCTCTGTTACACATTCCTAAAGGCTGCACAAAGTTACGCCAAAAGCGAGCGGTAAATGTAGCCAGGGCTAGGGGCAGGGCTCGGGTAGGGGGCTAGTGGCTTGAGCTTGGGGCTGTTTGTTGCAAGAGGCAGACAAGGCGAAGGGGGTGTGTGTGTGGAGTGGGGGAATGGGGTACAGTGCTTATATGTATGTAGATATGTGTATCTATGTGTGCTTAAGTGCGTGTTTATGGCGCAATAAAACAGACCCTAACAGGCTAACACACACACACACATGCGAAGGCTGCTGCTGCTGCTGCTGCCGCTGTTGCATGCCGCCAGCCAAATGAAGCGACCAAAAAGGCAGTAGCATAAGCCCAAGCCTTAGCCAAAGCCCAAGCTCGAGCTCAGATTCAAAGCCAAAAAAAAAAAAAAATATATATATATATATATATATATTATAACAGAAGATGAGAAAAGCACAGCCAGCTGCCTGTCTGGCCGGCTGTCTGCCAGAGTCTGTCTGGCTGTCTGTCTGTCTGGCAGCCAGCATCTTTGGCTGTGTCTTTCCGCTTGTCTGCGACGCATTTATGACTTCCACGCAGACACAGCTCTGACTGCATAGCCTGCATATAGGCGCATAGACATATGTCTTATCACACACACACACACCCTCACACACACACACACACATGCACACTCTCGCAGCACTGCTGCCTGCTGTCAAATGCCATACTAAACCGATAATCCAATCATAAGTTATAGTCAAATGAGTTTGCTCTTCAATAAATTTTCGCCAACATCTTTTTTTTTTCAATGCCCCCTGCAAAAGGTTCGAACAAAATGCGCACTCAACTTGTAACACCAAATGATAGATGTTACGGCTCTATACAGGCAGTTATATAAATATATGTATCATTGCATGTACATCACTTGTATATAGTCGTACTATTATACATAGATTGACTTATGATAGAGTTGTCTTTTGTCTAACAGAGCTCAGCTAGTGAATCCTTTGAAATTTATCCTGGATGTTTAATCTTAATGAGGATAGTATTCTCAGTGACTATAATTTTGTTCTTTTTATTGGAATAATCGTTAGCAAATGTAAGTAAACTCTGCATATTTTATTAATATATATATATAAAATTAATGATAATAATTATTATTATAAGAATGACAATGAATTTGATTAAAAGGAAAATAATATTATAATATTTATAATGAATGAATATACCATTAAGAATTTAAATAATGGTAATACTAATGATACTGACTAGGACATATAATAGCAGAAGAATAGAGTGAGATAGAGAACGAAATGTATAGACACAGATAGTGAAAAAGAGAGTGAGAAAGAGAGAGAGAGAGAGAGAGAGAGAGAGAGTGAGTGCTGGCCTACTCATCTAACACGTTTCATATAGCACGAAACCAATTAGCCAGATACTCGGCAAGTTGTCAGCTACTCAAATTTAACGCACTGCACAACTTGCAACTCGCAACTCGCAACGTGCAACGTGCAACGTGCAGCGTGCAACAACTTACAGGCGAGGCAACGCAAATGGCTGCCATTTGGCTGCAATGCCACAAGATGGGCCAAACCACCTGCCCGATAGCCAGAGTAGAGCCAGAGCCTGGCTCCATCGCTGTGTATGGGCGTAACGGCGGCGCACTTAGCCACGCCCCCAGAAAACAAGTCGAGTGTGAAATGAAACGATCTGCTGGCAACTGACGTCACATGAAAACCGAGCAGAAGTCATTAGGACACTGAAAAACCTAAGAGAACTTTTATTAGTTATAGGTATCAAAGAAGAAGCATAAGCGTAATACATAGATAAAGATAAACTAGTCGAAGTTTGTCCCGAACTTGGCTGTACTGCGTATGCTGAACCTCCAGAAGGCATCTGCATCCAAGCTCCGATATCTCGACAACTCTATTAGCTAGCTAAAAAGTAATATATTCAATGGATTTCTATATATTAAGTTAATCTCTATTCCAGTTTTCATAACTCTACCCCATATAGCACTCGAGATTGAACTATATATTCCAATTGAAAGACATCATCATCTCGACATTTCGATTAGTTATTCAAAAAGTGAAATATGCTAAGGTTTTCTATACGTTTCGACTACCCCTATACCAAAATTAGTGTCTCTGGCTCTGATAGTTTTCGAGCTACAACAAGTGACAGCTGTGGACTTGGCTTTGGTTAGACGCGTAAATCGAATTATTCAAAACATTTGCAGTGCTTTGGGAATAATTCAGAGAGCTAGGGAGTGAGAGAGTGTGAGAGAGAGAGAGAGAGAGAAAGAGAGATAGAGCAGTAGACAAAAAGTACAATTCACTTATAATTATGAGCACTTGTTATTGTAATATATGAAATATCTATAGATTGACTGCATAACTAATTAGCTAAGGGAGCTCGCAGCCGACGCAGCTGAAGGAGGAGTAGGAGGAGGCGGGGTGGTTGCCCATTTTGCTGTGGCTGCTCCAGAGGACAATTTAACCAACTGGCCAACATTTTGCGCAGCAAATTTCATAAACGTGGCAAATGCCTGGGAGCGAGTGTGTGTGTGTGTGTCTGTGTGTGTGTGATAATATATACGTATGAGGGTGCGTATGCGTATATGTGTGCGTGTGGGTGTGGGTGTGGGTGTGTGGATGGCTTTTATTGAAAAACGTAATAAGCCCATGCCGCAGTCATCGTACATATGTCGCGGGTTTCCTTTTGTATTGTCATTGGCGTCGATGTCCTTGTTGTAGACCTTGTTGTTGTTGTTAAGCTCGGTGTCGTTTTATGTGTGTGTGTGTGTGTTGCCCTTATGCGTGTGTGTAACAACTATTAGAAAAGAGCAGCAGCAGCAGCCGCAGCAGCAGCAGCAGCAACAGGAGCAACAGGATTGCTACTTCGTCGCCTTCCGCTGCCACGGCGCTCCACATTGTCCTTTGGCTGACTTTTGAAGTTTTGCACGAGCAGCGACTGCCTTGTTCCATGTATTTTCGTCATCGTGTGTGAGTGTATGTGTGTGTTTTTTTGTATTTTTTTGTATTTTTGTTTTTTTGTTTTTGCTAGACTCTCGGCCTGGCCTGCAAACGTTTATGATGTCCTGCAAATGTCCCTTTTAACAACGCACCCACTGTGCCTGCGTGAGTGTGTGCGTATGTGTGTGTGTGTGTGTGTGCGTATGTGTGTGTGTGTGTGCGTATGTGTGCACTCTTCTTTTGTTACAACGATTTTTGCGCAATTTCTTTTGTGCTTTGTGCGGTGCTGCGGCTGTGCTGTCATAACTGTCGCTCTTCTGCTGTTGTCCAGAACGACAACGACGACAACGAGGCACCACCACCACGGCCAACGATGTGGATGACGACGTGAACGTGGCTGCTGCTGCTGTTGCTGCTGCTCTTGTTGCTGCTGAGCACATGCAATTAGTGCCAAATGTTTCCATATTTTTGCACACACACACACACACACACACACAGTCACACACAGGCAGAGAGCAAGTGAACGGTGTCCAGTCCACAGTTGACCACACCATCCCGAGCAGCGTGCAGCATTCACTGACAAAACATCGCACCCTTGCACCCTTGCACCCGGATGCCCCTGCCCAGGTCCCTGCTCCTGCTCCTGCTGCTGCTGCTGCTGCTGCTCCTTTGCACCCTCTGCGTGGCCCCTTGCCCTTTGCACCCCTACGCTCCGGCACCCGCAACCGCAGCAATCGTCCAATGTGGCAGCAGGACAAAGAACAAAAAAAAAAAAAAGAAAAAAAAGAGCAACATTTTTCGTTTCATTGTTGCCAGGCTCTGCAGCATTGGCATCGCAGTGTTGCATATCCTCACAGGATACTGCCAGTCTCAGTCCACAGTGCCGGCATATAGCCTAGCATCTGACACAGTTTCATTCCCATATTTACCTAATATGATTGATTTCCATTTGTAGTCTGCTGCATATTTCAGATACATATATTCTATATGCCATATGTCGCAGATTCCACATTTCACATATATAGTATCTGGCATATCGCATATTAAATATAAATATTAAATATTGCACATTTCATATTTCAATTGACATATTCCAAGTTCCATGCTCCATATTCGATTTTTAATAATATATATTCCAAATTGTATATCTCATACTCTATCTTTTATAATCCACATACAATTTTTCCATATTATATGTTGCATATTCCATATTCCATACCAGATTAGATTATACATACATATATCTTAATCTAATCTGAAACTTTTAATTGCATACTTGGAAAATCCAATTAGAATTTCATATATCGAGAGACCACTGTGTTACATATAAGTAAATTTCAAGAACTAACGATAGATATTTTCATGTAGCTGACACTTTGACTCAAGCATCTTGCCCGGCTGAGTATACCCCGATTGCAGTGCTGCTGCCGTATACAGGGTATACGGACGGAGAGTGGCCGCAGTGCCGAGCGGCTGGCTGTGTAAACGGCCGTAACATTCTGCACATATCCTTTCAGTGTGTGCGTGTTTGGTTAATTATACATTTTGCATGCATACAACCATGTGTCTGTGTATGTGTGTGTGTATAGGAATTTGCGTATGTGTGTGCACATATCCGATTTCGTATGGCCGAATGTCGATAACAATATGCGATTCAATATATATATATATATAAATATCTATAGATATATGCATATAACATGTATGTATATGTACATATACATATACGTCTTTTCACTTTTTTTGCTGTTGCTGCTGTTGTTGTTGTTGTTGTTGTCGTTGGTGAAGTGGGTGCTGGCTTTTGTTACATGCATCGTTCACTTCATAATTTTGTAGCTATTTTTAGGCTTTTCGGCGCAGGAAGTGAGCGTGACGCACGTCCTTACAAAATGACCCCAGGACCTGTTCACTGGCCCAGTTATCTATTGTTCAGCACACACACACACACATGTCTCTCTCTTTTGGTCTGTGTGTGTGTGTGTGTGTAAGCAGCATTTCACTTAGGCTAAATTTGTAGCTCTAACAAGCACCGTCTCTTATGCTATTATGCTCCATGGTCACTTTATTTGACAAATCAAATACGCCTTAGCCCTGTGTGGTTCGCCTTCGCCTCCGCCTCGCCTGTTGCTTGCTATGTGCTATGTGTAGCATATATAGTATTTCCTTGCTCTCCATGTCCACATCTTGCTCTGACCTGCATATCTATAAGGGTCAGGTTGACTCTAATTGAATTGTTTTGTAATTGAATCATATGTTGAATGAATACTATCATTGTCATCCTTGTCATCCCGTATGCATCCTCATCACAATCTTCTGCTGCTTGCTTCTTGCAGACACAAACTTATCATTTAAGTGTATCCATATGTGTAATATTCTAATGCTTTGCTCTACTTTCTATACCTCTGCTCCTGTTCTATAGATATCTATATTATATTAGTACGGTTTGTAGTCCTTAAAACTTTATCCACCTCCTCTAACACTTTTTCTTATGGATACTTAACTGATATTTTTAAATATTTATACATTTATATTTATATATATAATTATATGAAAATATTCGCACTTTTCTAATCCGTAAGAACTCATTAATCTCCTCAATATTTTCAACCACTTATGATTTATTATTATTTTGAATGCTCTATTCTTTTCATAATGGAATCCTATCTTATAAAATTCTTTCAGCTTTCTCCTTCTCTTATTTCTGCTGTTTCTCTCTTATCCTATTCTATTATACATCTCTTAAATAATTATTTTCATACTATAATTGATATATAATCCTATAACCTTTATCGCTCTTTATCCTTCACCATCCATTTATATTTCTTCAGCTTCTTTCATCTAAATAACATTATTTAAAATCTCCTCTATCGTCCTACTCCTTATAATAAGTAATACTATTTAGTTTAATCCTTCTCTTGCTTGCTTCTCATACTTCTTCTGTTTCTTTCTTCAATCTAGCTCAACTTTTGCTCATGCAAAACGCATAATCTCAGCTCTTATATCTTTTACATTCATCTTATTCGTACGTTATTCATATACATATATTCGTTGCGCTCTCACACTCGCCGTCCTCATCTGGGCTGCATCTTAGCATCTCGTTTGCTTTGTTCACACTGCTTATTTATGGATGCTGTAGCAATTCTTCAATTTGTTTGTTTTCTGTGACGCCTTGGCCTAGGCATATTAGGCTTTGGATTGTAGCCCCAAGTTTTGCGATGCAGCCGAGCCCGTGCCGAGTGCAGATTTTTCGCTCGCCCTCTGCCCACAGAGTGCCCATCCCCCGGCCCTGCTCGGCTCCCCCTTTTAGCGTTTAGTCTGCTGCATCATTTATCATGTGAAATGCGCCAGACACAACAGCCAATCAGACCAGCCCCGGGACTGGCAGCAGCGCCCGTACGTAGCTGGACTCGATATGGTTTTGGCACTGGGTCGGGGTCGAGGTCTGCCCATGGACTAACTATGCAGACCGACAGCTGCATTGGCTATTGCCCCGGCCGTGGCAATGGGCCCGGCCTGGCTACGGCTACGGTTACGGCGTTTGGCTTTGGTTTTGGCTTTGGCTTTGGCTTTGGCTTTGGCTTCGGCCTCATAAAAACAAGTGCAAATGCAATTTGAAAACAACATTGTGCCAGCAGCTCGGCGGGCGACTTGTTAGCCGGGCCATGGGCTTAACGGTATTTGGTAATTAATAGGCCATATAATGTACGATATGACTGCAAGTGCGAGTGGGAGTGTATGTGTGTGTGTGTGTGTGTGTGTATGTGTATGTGTGTGCGAGTGGCTATGTCTGTATGTGTGCGTGTGTGTGTGCTCTGTCAGGGGTTTTTATGATTTAAATTGTGCGCCTGAAATACAATAATAACTCCGGGCACTTGGCAAACAAATAAATTAATTGAGCTGCGTGAATGGAGCTTGCAACCCTTCTCTCTCCCACACTCTGTCTCTCTCACTCTCTCTCTCTCTCTCTCTCTTTCGCTCTAACGCTATCTCTTTCTGTTTATAGAAAAGTATTGTGAAAGAAATATGAAGTGATAGAAATTCAAACTACTAACTCGAACTCCAGTACAAGAGCTATGTATAGAGGGTATACACGACTACGCAATACCCCATACTAAAATAATCTATAGTTATAGCAGAGGGCTTCGCTTAATGGGACTGACCCAGATGGGTAATTTATATAGTAGGAAATATATTAAATATATGGGGTATAATCGACGGCGCAATACCTTATACTGAAGAGAAATAGTAATTTTTTCAGCTAAAGCTCACTTCAATTGATTTGAGAATATTATTTATTATACACACCTATAAAATTCTTCTCTTTCCATTCAGTCAAGTCATCAGTTCACCAATATACCCGTTGCATTGCAAAAGAAAAAAACTAAAGCAGAACAACGTTCAGTCATCCAATCGACCCGCATGCATTGAGTAAATTTAATTGAACGGCCACAGCAGGAAGGAAACAGACCGACGGACCCACTGGCAGGAGGAGCGGCCAAAGGATCAGACAACTATTAGCTGTATGTGGGTGTGCGACGCTAGGGTAACTAGCCGCACATCAGGCCAACGGTATGGGTAAGTGTGTGTGTGCCATAAAAGGCAGCTTTTTATTGCAGAGGTCTATCTGTCTCTCTCTCTCTCTGTATATATAGGGTGTATATATGTATGTGTATATGCACATGTCTATGGTTTATATGCATTATCAAATGCAGCTGTTGCAAATTTATTTGTTGTATTAGTTGTTGTTTTAGTGCTTACGACGTCCATAAGTCAGTTAAATAAATCATTCAAACATCTATAAATAGTACCATATATATGAAAGAGAATGAGACAGAGAGAGAGAGAGAGAGAGAGGGCGAGAGTGGGTAAGAGTGAGACGGGTAGATAGAGTCATGTTTATGCATCGCATAGGTCAAGAGAGCAGGTTTTATTCTTCAATTGCTGGTTGGAATTCAATGGAATAATTGTTGTTTTCCTGTTCATAAAACTGAGCTGGGCTAAGTACCATTCAACTGTTGCAGAATACTGAAAGTAAATACTGGAAAAATAATTTAATAGTTCAGCTCTAGGGTTTCCATGTGAGGATTAGTAATAAAAACGCTAAAAGCTTTGGAATTCGATGCAAGACTAAACTGAATTTGGTAATTATTAGAACCTAGCCGAGAAGAAGAGATGGATGTAAATATATTATAAAACAATGTAAAAGAGAAAATGAAGAAATGGAGGATGGAAAATAAAAGATAAAGAAATCCAAAAGTGGACTTAAATAATATGGAGAAAAGGCGAATTCAAATAAGGGTTAGAAAAGGAGATGAATCGGTATGAAAGCATGAACAACAGAAAATTGAAAAAATGTGTAAGATACATAATAGAAGTATATATAGTATAGTACAACAATGAATAAAAAACAAGTAAGAAGGCTCCAGTCGAGACTGCTCGACTAGGAGATACCCTGAACCCTCCAAGCTAATATTCTAATCATTCTGGACTTCTTTTATGCATACACATGCACTTATAAGCACGCGCTCTGCTGACTGACTGACTCATTTCTGAGTCTGACTGATTGACTGATTTCCCATTGAAAATGGGTTCAGGGTATAAAAAGATGAAAGACGAAAGTTAAAGAGAAATGAAATGATGAAAAAATTAGAGTAGAAATCAAACAAATTTCTCTTTTAGTTATTCACTCTTCGTAGTTATTCTCAAAAGTTATACGACCATAAGACCTATTCACATCTCAGGCAGGCCTACTTCATAAATAGCTTCAGTTATGTTGAGTCTCTCACAATTGCCCCACTCCCAACGCCAGCCATCAGTTTCGTTCCACATACTCTAGTTGAGTATTCGCCATGAGGTATCCAATAAAATCAAAGTTATGATCAGGCAGGTGTGGCTGACAGTCAGCAGAGACCACAGCAAATGCCTGCCATATTGGGAGCACTTTATGGCTCACATGGAAGCTGAAATTTGTGAAATGCTTTATTCTAATTGCAGGAGTCAGGCTCTTTAGCTTTGCAATGTAGTTTGCAGCCAGCTTGCAAGTTTAGCACTTTGTTTTATTGATTGCAGAGCGAAGTTTCATTTCATTTAATTATGATATTTATGTATTCATATTCATTAGCTTTAATGTGAGTGCCATAAATTTGCCTACGCCCACATAGAGAGTCCATGGCGAATTTATTATTTTGCAACGGATAAAGACCTCATGGTAAATTTATTATGCGCCCAGTGTGAGTATTTTAATGGTTAACTATGTACTTAAATTTGACTCAATTCCAAATTTGATGAGCATTCAATATATACATACATATATGTATGTATGTAAGTATCAAAGTGGGCGTGGCCATATGAAAGGCCCCGGCTAGAGCGAAGCAAAGCGCAGCTAAAAGGCTCAAGAGATTTACGCATTTGCGTTTTAATACTATGAATTATAATTAAGTAGAAGAGCGAAATAATGCCAACTTTCAAGTTGTTTTAATAGTTTTTGGGCACATATAAAACGGCAACAGGCTTAAGTAATCAGACACATGTGCACAGGCACAGAGAGAGAGTGCGAGAAAGGGGGAGTGGGGGAGAGAGAGAGAGAGAGGGAGGGAGAGTGAAGCGAAGTTTGATGAGCCAGCGACTTGGTTGGGCTTAACAAGCCTAAGCGAAACGTTTTGCCTGTTTGGGTTTTCAAGGATTTCATGCGCTTAATGGATATATACATATATACATATATATACACACACACACACACACTTATATATGTGCTTTGTGGTCTGGCATAAAATGCTATTGAAATTCGGGCGCGCTGCTCTTAATTAATAAGTGTGTTGCATTTGACACCCTTCGCGCGCCCGCCCTGACCCCTGGCACCGCCCCCTAATTCTGTGGCATTTTTAGCGATTTTCATTTATTGGGCAAACATTTGCAGCCATGTGCTATGCATGTGTGTGCGTGTGTGTGTGTGTGTGTGTGTTTGCCAATAAACCCATCAAATGTTTGTAAATTAATTTTCTTGCTCATCACGGCTGTTGTTATTGGCTTTTAATGCGCATTTGGCTTTGCCGCTGCCTCAGCCTTTGCCATTCAGCATCCAGCTCTCGATTCGCCTCGCCTCGACTCGCCTTGACTCGCCCCGAATTTGAGTTCGAGCTCGAGTTTGATGACTTTAATCATTTGCGCCATATGCGTCGCAATAATGACGTCATAATGCTATTTCCCAAATTGAGGCAATCCAATTCGATTCTCTGCACTTGAGAAGTGCTTTGACAATTCCTTTCACTTTCTCGTTATCAAATTATGAAAGAGTAGCCGAGAAAGTGCTCTAATTTTCCATCGTCTCTCTTTCACTTTCTCTATCTTATTTGAACTCGCTTCCCTACTAATTCCTCCCGACTCTTCCCTCTCTCAATTGGACTCTCTGTTTTTTTCTTTGCTTATTTTTCTTTTCTCTTTCATTCTTCTTCTTCTATCCAAATTCTTTTCGACCTTTTTCTCTTTATTTCGCCTGTCCTCATCTTTTTCATTTTTTCTTCGTCTCTCTTCATTCATTCTCTGTCCTTTCTTTTACTTTTTCTTGTTCACTTTCATTTTCTCCCTCTTCCTCTCTCTCTCTCTCTCTCTCTCTCTCTCTCTCTTTGTCTCTGTCTCTTTTCTTCTGTTATTTTTCACTTGCCAATCTGTCTCCTCTTTTCTCTTCAATCTTCTATCTCTACCTTCAGCTTTTTGTTCTTCTTTTTCCTCATCCTTGTTATTCTCTCCTCTCCTATCGTCTCCTATTTCTTACCTCTCTCTGTTTCACCTCTCCTGCCTGTTTTTTCGCTTACCTTCTTCCTCCATTTTTATCCCGAATTCTATGTCTATCCTTTACCTTTCTCTTCTTTTGCATAGTCTCTCCCTCTCTATCTATGTCTCTCACTCGCGCTCGCTCTTTCTCGTTCTGTTTTTTACTTTCCTTCTCTCATTCTTCCTCTTTCAAATTCTGTATCATTTTTACTCTCTATCTCTCCTCTCTCTATCTCTATCTCTCCTCTCTCTATCTCTCGCTATCGCTCTCTCTTCCCTTCTCTATATTCTGCTGTTGATAGCGCTGATGACGCATCATTACATTGGCTAATTTTAATTACGCCAGCGCCTAAATTGCTGCTATCATTTTTAATAATATGCCATGTTGCCCACTTTGTCGCCCACTCTCTCTGTCTCTTTTTTCTTTCTTTCTCTATTGGGGCTTAACTTTTGCTCCGGCAGCAACGGCAGCTGTTGCAATGTCTGTCTGTTGCTACTGAAGCTCTATGCCAGCCGGCACGGCCCAGCACAAAGCCAACAAATTATGCACTTACACTCACACACACACACACACATACGTGTCGCTGTTTGAGTTATGTGTGTGCAGCACTTGACTTTTTTCGCTCCTTTGAGGCACAGAGCTGACTGCCTGGTTGGCTGCCATGGAGTGTCTGCCTGGCTGACATCTTCTTACTCCATTTGGGCGCGCTGTCGTGTTAATTTAGCGCGAAATATTTGACAAGATGACGCGCTGCCTGTTTGGTCCTTCGGCACAGGCTCTCCCCACACACACACACACCTACACAGACACGCATAGAGAAACTTCTACATCCGCTTGCCCCCAAATCGGCGAGACATGCAACGTCTGCTGTGTAATGATCGAACATTGTTGCCGTGGCGCCTGTCTGTGCAGCCATATATAAACTATATATATATGCATGTGTGTGTGTGTGTGTGTGTGTGTGTGCATGTGATAGACGAGTGTGTGCAACAGACACTCATATCGATTTATATGGCACTCACACACTCACACACACAGCGAGACACTGTGACATTCGATAGCGCATCATCGCTCCTCGATTTGGCCTGTGATTGAACTGTGCGCCCTCTAAGTGATTCGATCTCCAACTAATTCACAAACAATCCACAGCAAAAGCCACAAGCGTCTTATGACAATCAATTGCCATAGGCAGGATTACATTGTGAATTTGCCGCAATTCAATCGAGCTGCTGCCTAACGAGACCATGCATATCGTCTATTGAGCTGAAAGATGAAAAATATGACTCGCTTTAAAATTGGCTTCAATGCAAACTTCATATCGAATCAGCGCAGTGGCGAAAATGTAGCTGCAAAGTACAGTTAAAATGGTGTGAGTGCACTTGGAATGTTTACTATATACTAATTGGTTCTTGATCGGGCCCCCTGAACCACTTTGAGGTCAATTTGGAACCAGTTCATGAGCTAAATAAGTCGTAATGGCTCTATTTACCACAATTTGAGTCACTTATGAACTAGTTCACAGTTAAAAATAATCATACAAACTGGATGCACAACGACTTTAACCAATGCTGAGCTAGTTCAGGTTGAAAAATAATCAATTAAGTTCCATTTACAACAATTCGAACCACTTCACAAAAATTCATGATGCCAGTCAAGCTTAGATCAAACAAAAGCATATATTAGCCTAAGTAATATTTCAATTTAGAAGTACGAGTCACCATTGAACCAGTTCATATAGTGTAGTTGAATTAGTTCCAGGAACCTCCTGAGTAAGTAATGTGATTTGGAATGCATTCATAATGCATTCAATTATTCAGTAGTTCAACGCAATGCGCCAGCCACGAAATCAACGTGGATGCCAACAGCGAATGGGTTTCAGTGGAGACACACACACACACACACACACGAAAAGATATACAGTGAGAGAAACGACAGACAGAGTCATTTATAAAATTTCAAACAGAACGTGTTAAATGGCGTCAATATTAAAAGTTCAAATATGACGCTGACGAGCTGAAGTAAAACGTTCGACATGGATGGGACGTAGTGAGGGGGGGTGGGCTGGATTGTGGACCTACAGATTGCTGATGACGATGTCGATGATGATGATAATGATAATGATGATGATGCTGCTGATGGGCACGATGGAGCGCAGACATAGACAGCGAGAGCGAGAATCAACAAACGTGGAAGCTATTATCGTAGTCGCAACATGACACACACACACACATGTACATGCACATGCATGTATATATGTATATTTGTATATATGTATGTATATGGCATATGCTGCTGCTCATCATCTTTTGGCGTTAGCAAGTGCTTCCACGACGGCTTCCAACTTCCAACTTCTAATGGCGGCATTATGCAGCCACCCGTGCCACCGTGTCTGTCTCACACACTCACACACACACACACACACACACGCGCGCAAGGCAGGGCCAAAATGAAAATGAAACTGTTGCAAAATCCCATAAAACGGCCAAAAAGCTTTTGTAAATGACGCCAACAGCTGTCGATGGCGAAAGGCAGACAACACAAGAACACCCACCCACACACACACATGAACACCTATTAGTCATGTATGTGTGTGTGTGTGTGTCCTGCGTTTTGGCGCGTTTTAATAAAGCGACAATGACATTTTATGAATTTTCCACTTTGTTCTTGTGCTTAGCATTCGCATTCGCCGCGCACAGCCACGCCCACAGCCAGCAGCCACCAGCCACCAGCCAGCCGCCCCCATTCACACAACCTGCTCTCTGCTGGGCAGGACAACAAGCGTCGTCCATTGTTTGTCTGTTTGCTTAGAGCCGCAGCGTCGCTCACTTTGCTTCCAGCCAGGAATTCAGTTTCGCCCGTGGCTTCAAATGAATTGTCATTATCTTTCTTCCCCTCCTACATATCTCTCTCTCTCTCTCTCTCTCTCTCTCTCTCTCTCTCTCTCTCTCTCTCTCTGTGTGTGTGTGTGCGCGCGCTGTACAAAGGCGTGTTTCAGTCGTCTTTGATATCCGATTTCATTTATAATTAGCTGCAAAGTTTACGGTTGCCATACCTTTGCTTGCGGTTGCCTCGGCTGGGTCAAATAATTTAGTGTCATCCAAGGGGATGTTAAAGCTCGCCCCCCTCCCACAGCTCTCAGCTCCCCTCGCCCAGCAGCCACACAGACAGCAGTCTCAGAAAATGGCCAAATATAGCAATCGCTTCGTGTCCAAATATATAAAAATATGCAAGCCAATCAATCCTTACAGCCTAACTATTATTTGACCTCCACTTCTGTCCTCAGCTCAGTCGAATAGCGAGAGCCTTTTCAATTAAATTTAAATGAAAGGATTTTGATTCCTGTATGATATATGAAATGAGTTTTTGTCATGCTTAAACTGCGTAACACAGACAGGAGTATCACTTAATTGTGCGACTCCTGCCGCCTCAGATCCTTCTATGTGGTGTGAAATATATTTAGCAGCTCAGCCAATCTCCATAAAATCTTATGCATTATAAGCATTTGTCATTACCATTATCAATAGTACCTATTTATGAATAATTAGTTACAATATCTTTTACAAATGGGCTCTATTAAGCTTAAGTTCCTTCACTCCACTTCTGATATATTTTAAGGACACAAAAAAAAAAAAAAAAAAAAAAAAAAAAAAAAAAAAAAAAAAAGAAATCAATAAATAAATTAAAATAAAATCTTAAAGAATTTGAAATTTAAGCTTTTGATATATGAGTGAATATGAATTAATATCTGAATATGTTTAGTTGAAAATTAAAAATTTCAATTTTTTTTTTTTTTTTTTCTTTTAATATATTAGAAATACTTGACTTGACAGAGTTATTCTGGCAGACTTTATATATACTTTATATACTCCATATCCATATCCATGTAACTATCGATATTGTCACCTATACTTGCAATTAGTAATTGCCTAATTGAGTAAATATTTCACGATTATGTTTTGGATTAGTGGATAAGTTTTCAATATATATTATTTCCATATTCTTTGTCCAGGTCTGACAAACTTTCGAAAAAAAGAGCTATGCATAAGATAAGATTAAATCTACAACTACTTTCCTCTGTTCTGTCGGAATTTCGACTTAGAGTAAAGCTCATTTTTCGCTGTTATTAAAAGCCATTTCAGTTTCAGATATTTTTATCTGGAATCGTTCTATCAAATTGCCCCAAGTGGAAAGTAAAATGCGCGCTGCGGTAGCCTAAATTAACAGTTAATTACGTGCGAGTGCCAAATGCCAAACAATTTCACACACACATATATAAGATATATATAAGTATATATGTATATGTATATAAAGTGTGGTCCAGCACGTAGCTGCTGATTCGAAAGGACGCAAAAAACGTCAAACATTATTTGAATACAAAATGTCCTTGAAAAGGGTAAATCCAGTTGCGCCCAAGTGACAAAAGTGAGAAATTAGTCGATGTGGCCGACACTAAAAGCGTTCGAGGCTGAGTGAGTAGGGCGACCGCAACCCTTGTCCCGGGCCTGGACTGGGGCTGGCAGCCTTAGGTGTTGCTGCTGCTATCGCAATAATTTTGTTGTTTAGCAAGAGAGAAAAAAAAAAAAAAAGAGAGAGAAAAAAAGTATAGCAGCTGAGAAGAAACTGGCAGAGCAATGGGGATTTAAGGCTGTCAAGTGCTGAGCACGAGGCTGGGGTCAGCGCAATTAAAATTCAAAGAGCAAAATGCATTTGCCACGCTCACGCACAGACAGGCTGCTGCCTGCCCGGGTTGCCTGCCGAGTGTTGATGTCCACGATTCAGATTTTCTAGCTGGGTTTTGTAATTCAAATTGTATAAGAAGACAGCAGCTACACAAATATATACATATCTATTTATATATATATAAATGTATATGAATGTGTATGTGTGTGTTTGTGTGTTTGTGGGAGTTTTTATGCCCTGTGCATAATTACTTGCTAAATTGTGCGACACAAATAACGAGGCATTAGAGTTGGCTTGGCAAAAACCTGCAGCTAACAGTTGCAAGGACTAGACTTTTCCATAAACACACACACACACACACAGAGACATACACACACATACACACACATGCATTTCTTGTGGCTTTCGTTTCACATTTCTTATTGCTCATTTGCTGCTGCACTGCATCTTATCGGCTAGCAAATTAACGCCCTAAACACACGCCCCCTCTCACTCTCTCTCTCTCTCGCTCTCTCTCTCTCTCTCTCTCTCTTTCTCCATCTCTTTGGAATTTGCATTCGGCACATGTGAGCTTGCAGCAGAGGCAGCTTCTGCTTTGATTTGCCCATTGTTTTTATCCCTTGGCTTTAGCTTCAGATATGCAGCCTTAATTGCTGCTGCAGCAATATCAAACACATTCCCCATCAATTATTTTCAAAGCAATTTAAAGCCAACATTTTTGCACAGTAACTGTATCTATATATGTATCTATGTACGACTTAGTTGTTAACGTTCAGGTGAATTCCTCCAGCTGCTGAGGGGTCTTCGGTGTGTATTATGATGGCTTCATAATTATTGGAATCATGAGCTTATGGCTTGGCAGAACTTGTCATTAAACAGTAATTCTAGTTCTCTATGTAAATCAAATCTATCAAATGAAATATTTAGAGTAGAGCTACAGTAAGTAAAGCCATGGAAGCTTAGTCGGAGGCGTGAGGGATAACAGCGATACGGAATTCCGCTGCTGACTTTGACTCTTGGCTGTCTCAGTGCTGCATTCTTCTGGCGTCTCACTTGAACTAAACACTCCGAGTCAAAGGGTTGCCTCTTATCTTAACTTGAATTTATATATGTGAAACTTTGCTGGAATGCAAAAGCAATTTACAAAGTTCTCTCCCAGGTATGGGGATACAATAGAGTTATAATAACGTCTGTCCGCCATTTCCTGCATGTATTCAGTTTCACTTTTCAGCTGTCTTTATTCAGTAGGGAGCGTAAGCTCAGTAGAATCCGGTTAGAACCACGCTCAAGCTGTAAAAATTCAACTGTATATATCATTTTAAATATATGAAAGTCAATATTAAAAGGACTTACTAATTAAACCCCAAAACTCGTATATTTATAGGGACACATTTCTGCCTGATATCGATGAATCTGATAGTCAGCGAAGAAATCACCTTTATAGGTAAACAACTCCTGCTAGCTGTCATAGCGATTGCTATGCTAATTTGTGAATGTGCTCAAAGCAACATTGGAATATTAAAAGCCAATTCGATTGTCATTCACTGCGATTGCTGCGCAGTTATCGATAGCCGCCCCGGGGCGGGCAATATACATATTTTGAAATGTAAATATAGCAGTTAAGTGAGCTTGCTAACTTATTAATATGCCACTTTAGGTGCGTCTCTCGCACGCCCTCTCGCTCTGTCGCCCCCTCTGGCAGACAACAATCGAGTTAGAAGATGAAATTCCAGCTGGGCAGCAGCACCGAAAATAATGAACTCCCAAATGAAGTGAAACAAAAAGAAGCACACAATATTAATTATTCATATTTCATTAGTGAACGCCGACGCCCCCGAGTGGAGCGGATGGAGCGACTGTAGCTCCCGTCAAGGGTTTGCCGGGCGGAGTCAAGGAAAGGCGTGTGCCATATAAAATTTATAAAAATCAAAGTAATGTAGCGCTTGCCAGCGAGCAGGACTTTTGCAAGAGACAGAGAGAGAGAGAATGCGCGAGAGAGATAGAGAGAGAGAGAACGCGTGGGTGTAGTCTACCTGGCTGCTGCTTTGGCAGGCATCATCATTTGTCTTGGCGTTTTGGGAGTCGCGGCAGTCGCATTGATGAATGAAGTGCGTACACATTGCCTCTGAAAAGGCCAAAAGGCCAGGCGACATTAAAAATGCACACGCAATCAGAAAATGTTTCCCTGCCCCAGACGCCAGTTGCCAGTTGCCAGTTGCCAGTTAGAGGTGGCAGCAACAGCAGCAGCAGCAGCAGCAGCAATCCCGTTGATGGATCAACACCGAACAGATAAGACAGCCTTTGGTTGGGGTAATGAGCCAGTTGAAGTGGGCCAAAGCACGGCCCAACAACTTTTCACCTCTTTCATACACACACACACACACACACAGTTATTCTTGTACTCCTTCTTCTGCTTCATCGTCTTTCTTTTTTTGTAAGCCTTTGAGCTGGGCCTTTGCCTGGCTGCTCTGTCGCCCTGTCGTCGTTTATAATTTGTTTGGGCTTTCAGCGGCCGTCCAAAGCAATTACCGTGCTCAAGGTGCACTTGCCCACACTCACTGCCCTATTTCCCTCTCTCTCCCTCTCTCTCTCTCACTCACTCTCTCTCTCTGTCTGTGGAAAACTACGCAGTGAACAATTCGGCTTGACTTGAGGCGAACATTTGACCGTGCTGCGTCCCATCATCTTATCGGGTTCACTTACTGGGTCAACTTTCTGCCGACATCCCTGCTGGCCGCCCCTCCTCCTCTCTCACTCCTCACTGTGATTTATTATGCCTGTGCGCCTGCTTTTGCTGCTGTTGAGGCTATTTTCTTTGGCACGTTCACGCTGAGAAAACAGTCGCCTCCACGCATGGCAGCCTCCTGTCATATGTATATGTAAGTGCGTGTGTGTGTGTGTGTGTGTGGTGTTGCGTGTTGACCCGTTCGACACCCATTAATATGCAGTGATTCGCATTGCTGATGTACTCAGCCGAAACTTTTCATGCCACGATAAATTTTATTAAGGAATTTGCTTTCCTTACGTAAACGTCTCCCTTTGCTTGCGTTGCTTAATTTCAGTTGCAGGTGCACTTATTTTCGCATTGCTGAAATCGACAGCTTTTGTGTTATCGAACACTGATAACATTCTGGTTCAATTTGGCTCCAGTATTCAAACGCTTTCGATAGGTGTGCAATTTAGTTGTTCCGTTGGCTGCAATACTATCGATTAATGTATTGTAGTATCGATAAGAATATTTCTTTGCTGCAGTACTGAAGCAAAGCTATTCATTTAACTTATGCATGGCTGTGATCATTCCATCTCGCCTTATCTAGCCACATGCGCATTTTTCTCTCTTCTACTGGTTTCGGTAGTTTTATCAACAATTGCTAAAGACCAATATATATCGATCTGCCTCAATATCAATGTTACCGACAGTTATTAGTTATTCGCAATTATTTATGTGATAAAACTAATATTGGTCAACTACTTTTAATACTACATATATAAATCACTCAAAAAAGAAACATTAAAACGCCATGCAATCTTCTATTTGAGCCACTCTCACTTCAACTTGAGCTCAACGCTCAGATGTAAGTATCGTGAATTTTATTTTAATTGCTTGCTATCGATATAGCCGATGAGAGTACATATTCATTTCAATCACAAGGGATTACATATTCATTTGAAATTATTATTATTATTATTATTTTTTTTTTTTTTTTTTTTGTATCGAGACTATTAATTATTTGATTTACTTCCCTGATTCTTCTGAATCGGAGTTGCTGGTTGAGGTATCGGATAGATTCAGCTCTGGCAAATCTGGCATAGTTGTGTCTTCAGTAAGCACCTCGAATTCCACACGCACTGCTTCGTTATCCATGCGCAAAAGGGCTTTGAGCTCGCGCACCAATTCTGGCTCTGGTGGATCAACTGTCTTAGATCTCATAGCGTTCCTTATGCGACGCCTGCGCACATGACGAAAGGGTGGACAGAGGCCATGGGGCCACAGGTATTTATCATCCACTTTCACAATTTCATCAGTATTCTCTTCTTCTGGTGACTTTGGTCTTTCTCCAAAAAAGCTAGGTCCAAAGCTGCCTGCTTCAGTCGACGTCTCCAAACCGTGTGGCGACCACCATCCAAGTGGGGCCATCAGATCAAACGGAGTTTGCATTCCAACAGGCGACCACATATCGTCCGGATTCCACATTTCGCCCGGCGGCATCATTTCGTTCAGATTAAACATATCGTCCGGAGTAAACATTTGGTTCGGTGCCCACATTCCGATCGGCGTCGACATATCGAACGGAGCATTCATTCCGCTACGCGGTGGCATATTGACTGGCGTCTGCATTCCAATCGGAGTCGGCATCTTTTTATCGGCATCGGACTTGTCCTTTTTATCCGCCTTTTGCTCCTTACCCGGCTGTTGGTTTCCACCCGACTGCTGCTCTTTTCCCGACGATTTCTGTTGATTCTCAGACTTGTTCTTCTTATCGGGCTTCTGGTTTTCCCCCGACTTCGGCTCCTTACCTTTTTTATCAATCTTCTGTTTCTTATTCGATGTTTTCTCTTCGTCCGATGACTGTGGTGAAGCCGGCATCTGCATTCCGATCGGTGTCTGCATTCCACGCGCCATTGGCTCCTGATTCATAGCCGGTGTCGGTATTCCGAGTGTGTTCTTTCCGAGAGGAAAAAAGCGACTGATACTCGGCGGCTCATCAGCCGGCGGCTTACTTCCAACAGGAGTCGGCATTTTGAGCGGCTTTTGCTGAGTGCCCGGCATCTGCTGTGTAACCGGGGACTGCTTTCCGATTGGGGACTGCTTTCCGATCGGGGACTGATTTCCGATCGGTGACTGCTTTCCGAGCGCCTTCCTTCCGAGAGGGAAAAAGCGGCTGATGCTCGGCGACTCGTCAGCCGGCGGCTGAATTCCAACAGGAGTCGGCATTTCGAGCGGCGTTTGCTGAGTGCCCGGACTCTGCATTCCCATCGGCGGCTGCATTCCGAGCACATTCTTCCTTCCGAGAGGAAAAAAGCAAGTGATACCCTGCGTCTGCATTTCAACCGGAATCTTGCGCGGTCTCCCGCGCTTCTTGGGTACGTTTTCAGTCTGCATTCCAACCGGAGTCGGCATTACGGTCGGCATCTGCTGTCCGCCCGCCTCCTGCTGTAATCCTGGCATCTGCATTTCAGTCGTAGCATTTTTGCGGGGTCTACCGCGCTTCTTAGGTACGTTTTCATTCTGCACTCCAGTCGGAGTCGGCATTACGATCGGCATCTGCTCTCCGCCCGCCTCCTGCTGTAATCCCGGCATCTGCATTTCAGTCGTAGCATTTTTGCGGGGTCTACCGCGCTTCTTAGGTACGTTTGCATTCTGCACTCCAGCCGGAGTCGGCATTACAATCGGCATCTGCTCTCCGCCCGCCTCCTGCTGTAATCCCGGCATCTGCATTTCAGTCGTAGCATTTTTGCGGGGTCTTCCACGCTTCTTAGGTACGTTTGCATTCTGCACTCCAGCCGGAGTCGGCATTACAATCGGCATCTGTTCTCCAACCGCCTCCTGCTGTAATCCCGGCATCTGCATTTCAGTCGCAGCATTTTTGCGGGGTCTACCGCGCTTCTTAGGTACATTTTCATTCTGCATTACGATCGGAGTCGGAGCCGGAGTCGGCATTACGATCGGCATCTGTTCTCCACCCGCCTCCTGCTGTAATCCCGGCATCTGCATTTCAGTCGCAGCATTTTTGCGGGGTCTCCCGCGCTTCTTAGGTACTAAATTATCTGTTTGTTTTTGGTTTTGCTTGCCATGTTTTCCAGTATCTGAACTGTATATCTTGAGACCTATATTTTCCTCATCTGGCCCTAACTCAAAATCCGCATTATCCCAACAACCAAATGGAAATTGATACAAAAAGTTTAGGTCGAAATCATCTGCATTCATTCCTAGCTCATTGTCAAATGCATTTAGTTGCTCGTCATCGTCATATTTTGGTAAATTCTTCTCCCAATCTCTTGGTCGGTCTTCAGAGCAAACAAGCAGTTGACAGATATCAGCCGTTTTATATAAATTGACATTGTCGGTTGTCTTATAGCTCTCCACTAGGTTGGGCAAATCAACCAGCTTGGCGTACAACTGATTTGAGTTCACCCAAACCTCAGCGTTTCGCATATCATTATACATATGAATGGATAATACCTCATTGGTATTACCCGCATCTATGGCATCTTGCACAACGTTCGCCTGCACCTGAATTCAGATATAGAAGATGCAGCATAATGCACAAAACTGTTGACAGTAATTCTAATTATATTTAATACTTACCTCTGGAAAGCGTATTATAAACTGATTTTCCAACTCATCGATTCGCTCCTCATTAAAGAAGGGCAAACTATCCCAAGACATTTTTATTTAAAAAAAAAAAATTTTTTTTTCTCAATTTTTTTCGTTTTAGTAATTTTACGAGCAGCACAAATCACATAATGTCCCAAATGGCAAATGACATCTCACTACGAATAGTGTTAACAAACGACAGTTGTATATCGACTAAAGTCAATGAATATGTGATGGACTATTATTCGATTTGCTCTGACAACTTGAGTGCCTTACACAACTCTAAGCCAGGGTATCCACAGTCGAATAGAAATATTCAGCATATGCGTTAGCTTTGACGGTATTACTTTGGGATTTTGCTGGTGCTTGAAATGAGTTAATAGAGAAAATGCCAATCAGACCACACAGAGCCTTGCAGCATATTTGTTGTTCTCTATATTAGCTACATATATATAGATACATATTTAACTAATTCTGATTGAGAATATTTTATATAGCTTATTTTGTATATCTCTGCGGTCTAATTAGGCATTTTATTTTAACTCAGAATTGATAAAGCAATATACAAATTTCACTCGTAAATGAGTATGAAAACTTAATATATACTTGGAAATTGTCATTAAAAATTTTATAAATATTCTTTATAAATTTTGCTATGGTGAATTTTGGATTTGGATTGGATTTTTCATTATTTTCTCATTACTTCATTAATTCATTATCTATTTAAGCCGCTTCTGGGCCTCAGCGTCTCTCACAGAGCCATTTGTTTGCCATTCATGGATTTCTTAGAACTCCAACTTTCAAGCCGTGCTGTTCAGGGCTTAGTCCTAGTGCCAGTATCCTCTACTGCAGCAAGCAGTCTGTGTTTCATTGGCACTTCTAACAGATTTCCTTTCGTTTTAAGTCGGCAAATCAGTTCATTACTTCATTGCATAATAAAGAGTCGTGTCTACTTATAATTCTTATTATTTTTCCTTAATATTTATGAGAATTATATAAGGAACCTATATTAAATAGTCCACTTGTATTTTGTGTTTGACTTTTTTCGGCTTCGCATGTCCCTCTATAATGTATGAATACTTTCCATTTATTTGCATACAAGTTCAAGTTATTTCTATTAATATTCCATTGCGTATTCGCGCGAGAATATATTCCATTTTTAATAACACAAAACTAAAAGGCGAGTGAGGCGCCAACAGCAACTAACAAAAAAAAAAAAAAAAAAAAAAAAAAAAAAAAATCCATTGCCAAAACGAGAGCTCAAAAGTCAAAGCAAACATGCCAAAAGGGGCAGCAGCAGCAGGAGGCGGAGACTGAGGCAAGCAAATGGGATACAAGGCGAGATCTGCAGATGGGGCGGGACTTCGAACTGAATTGGCCTGGCCTGACTGAGTAGAGCCAAACAAAATAAAAAATACAGAAACAAAAAACAATTGAAATGTGAATATTAAATGTACAAGTACAAGATTTGTTCCTCCTGCTGCGGTCTTTGCAGGTGTCGTCCGCCACGCCCCTGCTGCGCCCTCAACTGCGGCAACTCCCTGCGGCGTCATTGTGTGCACTGCAAGTGCCAGCAACAACAACAACAACAACAACGGAGAAATAATAATACCATTTGAAGGCATCCACGTCGACTGATTGATGTCGAGATTTGCATGAGTAAACCAGCGGGTCGCCTACCCTTTAACTCCGCTTTAGAGGCAACCGCAGCCGCTGCTTTGGCCTCTTCCATTCGAGACTGGCTATTCGTTTAGCCAGATGCTTTAAGCGCATATTGTTGCCTGATCTCTAAAACGTTTTTTGATTTCAGTTTAATATCCGGCAGGAACATCTATAAATCTACCTTTATAACTATATATATTTCGAAACATTTTTGAAGTAAGTTTGACATCTTATAACTATATCTATATCTACATCATCTCCTACAGCTAAATGGACATTTCCAACTTCAAAGTTTGGCTTGGATAAGTGGCCGGAGTCTGCTGGATTACATGAGCCCTCATAGTCAGCCAGAGCGTAGAGCCTAGAGCCCTAAAATCAAATTGTTAACGTTAACTGAAAGCCTTTCTGCATAGAACCAGACGCCACAATGGAAACTAATTGCAGGCCAAGCAAATTGTTTACAACATCCTCAGCTCACGTTCACAATATAGAAATATCTATATGTATATGGTTATATGGTATAAAAGCCCGGAATATTTTTCAGCAGAATATATAGTTCTTTCGCTCTATATGCGTGTGTGCGTGTGCGTGTGTGTGTGTGTGGGTGTGTGTGCCATGCAACGAGGCACATTAATTAAATAAAAATTGATTTTTCAAGCGCCTGAAATCCAATCAACGACCAGCTCCAAGTAGGGACAACAACGAGTGGCTCGCACATAGAGCTATGTCCTGGATCAGCGCATCAGCCTTGTGTAGGAGCAGTGAGCGGCAAGCGGGGAGCAGCGAGCAGCGCACCGCCCAGCGCACCACCCACTGCTGCTGGTTGCCAAATGAAGTTAACAAAGTTTACGGTTTATTTTTTATATATAAAATTTTTTTTCTCTTTTTTGCCTTCGTTCGAGTTTTAATTTTTTTTTTTCTTTTATCGTTTGCATAAGTATATAATATGGACATGGGGCAGCTATTGTGGCTCTGGATATGCGATGCTTTATCCCATGGCACATAGTGCCACATGCCACATGCGTTTTGTATCGCCTTTAACCATTGGCCACAGTTTAATGTGCGCTGTCGCCCTTTTTGCGGGGCGGCATTTAAACCACAGCAAGTCATCAGGCAAATTGAATTTTCAACGTATGCTAGCATACTGTGTGTGTGTGTGTGTGTGTGTGCGTGGCACGCCCACAATTACAATGCCTGACTTAAAGCTCTACTTGTTTTATATAGCACTTATAGCAACTACTACCACTACTACTACGACTACTTCCACCAGCCCCGAGAGCCGCCGCTTTGGTTCCTGGTCAACGCCATTTGCCGTTCGCTTCTTTCGTTTCTCGTTACAAAATTACCCACGATAAAAATTGAATTACTTCGTCGTGGAGCTGGCTGGCTGGCTGGCTGGCTGGCATCACATTCTAGTCTGCCTCCTGGTCATGCCGAGATCCGTGACTTGATGGGCTCTGGGTCGGGGCCCGAGTCCCCTGGATAGCAGCAGCAGCAGCATTGTCGCTGCAAAGTGTTATGCTTACTCTTGACTCGCCCAAAGCCACGCCCGCGTCTCAGCGAACACTACTTAGGCAACGTTGAAACTGTCGCCGAGCCTGCTCCCTGTCTGGGCTGGGTCTGGGCCTGGGTCCTGGTTCTGGTGCTGTTCCTGGTGCTGGTGCTGGTCCTGGTTCAGAAGTCTGCACCTAGCACCCTCTTCTTACACTCTTCTAGCATACTTCTACTCTGTCCCTCTTGTCCTTTCCCTATCTCTGTGTGTGTCTGTGTGTGTGTGTGTGTGTGTATGACTTCATCTAATGATAAATGAGCTGCAATGGATGACAGCGAATCAACTTAAGTGTATTGCTCTGCTTCGGTGACACTCCCAACGCCCACCTAACAGCACAGCCAGCCCACCTACCCCTGTTGACTACATGTCCTGCAGGCAAGTCTGTGCCGTTGCCTTTGCCATTGCCGTTGCCGTTGCCGTTGCGCTGTCATCCAATGCACTTTCCCTTAACGCTCTCTGCTTGTGTTTACGTTTCACTTCAAATTTCTATGCTACACTAAATATTTACATAGGAAAAACTTTGCAAGTGTAAGTGAAACGCTTTAAAGATGTTCGAGCACAAAAAGCTGCAACAAAAAAATAAAAATAAAAAAAAGAAGCTAAAACTAAAACTTGAGCGAATGTTTCGCTACTCATTAACTTATCGGAAACTTCTTTTTTATGGCATGGCTAATTAGAGAGATTGGAATTTAATGATTGCAGCTGGGACCAGCTCGAATGAAAGCAGAGATGCAAAGAGATACAAATTGTTGTCGGAAGAAAAGCGTGACAGCAATCGCATGTGCCAGGCTAAGCTCATGTTACTTGCTAATCAATTTAAGTGCATTGCATTTACATTACTCCCTATACACGATAACTCTCTCTGTATTAAAGTTGGCTGACTGAAATGCGGTCATAAATATTTTTCCAGAAATAAATATAATCCAGTGATCCTTACATATTATTGTAGTTAAATACTTCATTGTTTTATGATTAGGTTAGGCGTCGAATCGGACATCCATCTAACAGATACATAAGGACATTTGATAAACGACCTTTCTCATTGTAACACCGGACTTTATTTTAATTAATGCATATATAAGTTATATTTTATTTGGAAAACTAGTTTTTACAATAAATAAAAAAAAAAAGTATCTAGTAAGTACATATATGTTGCGTGTATATATATCGTTGCTAATATCATTGAATTTATTGTGAGATTATATATTTGGAATGTTACAGTTTTCGTTTCTGTCTTTGTTTCAGTTTCCATTCACTTCGTTTCGCAGCGGCTGCTCCAACTGGGCCCCCTACTTGTGCAGGCAGACCGCATCGTTCTTGGAGACGCACTTGAGAAGGCGGTAGTCGAAACGTTCCTTGTTGTCGCAGCGCAGATGGACGAATCGATGTTTGCCGGACTTCTTGATTTCGCAACGGTAATATTTACGGCAGTCGCGCACATCTGGATAGGCATCGTCTTCATCGCATTCGTCTTCGTTTCTTAGCTTTTTTATGACTTTCTTTACAAATTCCCTTTTCTCTTTGGAGTTCAGATCGTCGTTGTCCTCATCTTCGTTGGACTTCTTCTGTTCGCTGTCTTTCTCTTCTTTCTCCTCTTTATCTTCTTTGGAATCCTTTGGTTTTTTCTTATCTTTCTTGTCATTCTTATCCTCAGATGAGCTGCTAGATTGTTTCTTATCGCTGTCATTTTCCTCATTTGAGTCTTTTGACTTGTTGTTTTCCTTCTTCTTATCTTCCTTTTCTTCTTTCCGCTTATTTTCCTTTTCTTTTTTCTTCTCATCAGAACTGTTTTCATTGGAGTCCGACTTCTTCTTGTCCTGCTCTTTGGACTGGTCCTTTTCTGACTTTGGCTTCTTTTTATCCTTGGGATTCTTGTTGCTCTCTTCAACCGAAGCATTTTCATTGGAGACTGGTCCATCAGACGGTTGCTCTACTGATTCATTTGTCTCCGGCTTTTTGGAATTTTCTGTCGGCGCTGATGTTGGTGCCACTGTGGGAGCTGTTGTAGGCTTCTTAGTTGGACGCCAACCATTGACCCAATCAAGCCAATTAGGCCAGAATGGATTTCCAGAGGGGGTATTTCCATTGTTACTGCCATTGCTGTTGCCCGGTTGCGATGGTCTCTGTGGCCAGAATGGATGTTGCGGAACGGGTCGAATAGGTGGACGTGGATGAATGGGACGGATGGGATGATTCGGGCGCCATGGATTTGGCCATGATCCAGGCCATGAGCCTGGCCATGAACCAGGTCTACCTGGATACACAGGAACTGAAGGGACAGATGGTACGGAAGGATAAGTGGGAGAATTGGGATTAACTGGGGAGTTAGGATCAACAGGACTGTTGGGATTCACTGGGGAGTTAGGGTCAACTGGTGCATTAGGGTCTACTGGTGCATTCGGATCAACTGGTGCGTTAGGATCCACAGGCGCGTTGGGATCTACTGGTGCGTTGGGATCAACTGGTGCATTTGGATTGACCGGAGCATTGGGATCAACTGGTGCATTCGGATCAACTGGTGCGTTAGGATCCACAGGCACGTTGGGATCTACAGGTGCGTTGGGATCCACAGGGGCGTTTGGATCTACTGGAGCGTTAGGGTCCACTGGTGCATTGGGATCAACTGGTGCATTAGGGTCAACTGGAGCATTAGGGTCAACTGGAGCATTGGGATCCACTGGTGCATTAGGGTCAATTGGTGCACTCGGGTCCACCGGGGCATTGGGATCAACTGGTGCATTCGGATCGACCGGGGCATTCGGATCTACTGGAGCGTTGGGATCAACTGGAGCGTTAGGGTCCACTGGTGCATTGGGATCAACTGGGGCATTAGGGTCAACTGGAGCATTGGGATCCACTGGTGCATTCGGATCTACTGGAGCGTTGGGATCAACTGGAGCATTGGGATCCACTGGTGCATTGGGATCAACTGGTGCATTAGGGTCAACTGGAGCATTGGGATCCACTGGCGCATTGGGATCAACAGGTGCATTGGGATCCACAGGGGCGCTTGGATCTACTGGAGCGTTGGGATCAACTGGCGCGTTAGGGTCCACTGGTGCATTGGGGTCAACTGGTGCATTAGGGTCAACTGGAGCATTGGGATCCACTGGTGCATTGGGATCAACTGGTGCATTGGGATCAACTGGTGCATTGGGATCCACTGGTGCATTGGGATCAACTGGTGCATTCGGATCGACCGGGGCATTGGGATCCACAGGGGCGTTTGGATCTACTGGAGCGTTGGGATCAACTGGCGCGTTAGGGTCCACTGGTGCATTGGGATCAACTGGGGCATTAGGGTCAACTGGAGCATTGGGATCCACTGGTGCATTGGGATCAACTGGTGCATTTGGATCGACCGGGGCATTGGGATCTACTGGAGCGTTGGGATCAACTGGTGCGTTGGGTTCTACTGGAGCGTTGGGATCAACAGGTGCATTCGGATCGACCGGGGCATTGGGATCAACTGGTGCATTAGGGTCAACTGGAGCATTGGGATCCACTGGTGCATTAGGGTCAATTGGTGCATTCGGGTCCACCGGGGCATTGGGATCAACTGGTGCATTCGGATCGACCGGGGCATTCGGATCTACTGGAGCGTTGGGATCAACCGGCGCGTTAGGGTCCACTGGTGCATTGGGATCAACTGGTGCATTGGGATCCACAGGGGCGTTTGGATCTACTGGAGCGCTGGGATCAACTGGCGTGTTAGGGTCCACTGGTGAATTGGGATCAACTGGTGCATTAGGGTCAACTGGAGCATTGGGATCCACTGGTGCATTCGGATCGACCGGGGCACTGGGATCTACTGGAGCGTTGGGATTAACTGGTACATTGGGATCAACTGGTGCATTCGGATCGACTGGTGCATTGGGATCCACAGGGGCGTTTGGATCTACTGGAGCGTTTGGATCAACTGGCGCGTTAGGGTCCACTGGTGCATTGGGATCAACTGGTGCATTGGGATCAACTGGTGCATTCGGATCGACCGGAGCATTGGGATCAACTGGTGCATTAGGTTCAACTGGTGCATTGGGTTCTACTGGAGCGTTGGGATCAACAGGTGCATTCGGATCGACCGGGGCATTGGGATCAACTGGTGCATTCGGATCGACCGGGGCATTCGGATCTACTGGAGCGTTGGGATCAACCGGCGCGTTAGGGTCCACTGGTGCATTGGGATCAACTGGTGCATTGGGATCCACAGGGGCGTTTGGATCTACTGGAGCGTTGGGATCAACTGGCGCGTTAGGTTCCACTGGTGCATTGGGATCAACTGGTGCACTAGGATCGACCGGGCCATTGGGATCTACTGGAGCGTTGGGATCAACTGGTACATTGGGATCCACAGGGGCGTTTGGATCAACTGGCGCGTTAGGGTCCACTGGTGCATTGGGATCAACTGGTGCATTAGGATCCACAGGCGCGTTGGGGTCCACTGGTGCAATGGGATCAACTGGTGCAATCGGATCGACCGGGCCATTGGGATCTATTGGTGCATTGGGATCCACAGGGGCGTTTGGATCAACTGGCGCGTTAGGGTCCACTGGTGCATTGGGATCAACTGGTGCATTAGGATCCACAGGCGCATTGGGGTCCACTGGTGCATTGGGGTCAACTGGAGCGTTGGGATCAACTGGTGCATTAGGGTCAACTGGAGCATTGGGATCAACTGGTGCATTCGGATCGACTGGTGCATTGGGATCCACAGGGGCGTTGGGATCCACAGGGGCGTTTGGATCTACTGGAGCGTTGGGATCAACTGGCGCATTCGGATCGACCGGGGGATTGGGATCTACTGGTGCGTTGGGATCAACTGGTGCATTTGGGTCAACTGGAGCATTGGGATCAACTGGTGCATTCGGATCGACTGGTGCATTGGGATCAACTGGTGCATTTGGGTCAACTGGAGCATTGGGATCAACTGGTGCATTAGGATCCACAGGCGCATTGGGGTCCACTGGTGCATTGGGATCAACTGGGGCATTAGGGTCAACTGGAGCATTGGGATCCACTGGTGCATTGGGATCAACTGGTGCATTGGGATCCACTGGTGCATTGGGATCAACTGGTGCATTGGGATCCACTGGTGCATTGGGATCAACTGGTGCATTCGGATCGACCGGGGCGTTGGGATCCACAGGGGCGTTGGGATCCACAGGGGCGTTTGGATCAACTGGCGCGTTAGGGTCCAATGGGGCATTGGGATCAACTGGTGCATTAGGATCCACAGGCACGTTGGGGTCCACTGGTGCATTGGGGTCCACTGGAGCAATGGGGTCCACTGGTGCGTTAGGGTCCACTGGTGCATTGGGGTCAACTGGTGCGTTAGGGTCGACTGGAGATATGGTAGTAGCTTCTGGGCCTACTGGTTCATTAGGGTCGACTGGGGCACTCGGATCAACTGGCGCATTGGGGTCGACTGGTGCAATAGGATCCACAGGGGCATTGGGATCCACCGGGGCGTTTGGGTCAACTGGCGCGTTAGGGTCCACTGGTGCATTGGGATCCACTGGTGCGTTAGGGTCTACTGGTGCATTCGGATCAACTGGCGCATTTGGATCCACTGGTGAGTTGGGATCAACTGGTGCATTGGGGTCGACTGGTGCAATAGGATCCACAGGGGCATTGGGATCCACAGGGGAGTTTGGATCAACTGGCGCGTTAGGGTCCACTGGTGCATTGGGATCTACTGGAGCGTTGGGATCAACTGGCGCGTTAGGGTCCACTGGTGCATTGGGATCTACTGGAGCGTTGGGATCAACTGGTGCATTCGGATCAACGGGTGCGTTGGGGTCAACGGGAGCATTGGGATCAACTGGTGCATTAGGGTCAACTGGAGCATTGGGATCCACTGGTGCATTCGGGTCCACAGGAGCGTTGGGATCCACTGGTGCATTGGGATCAACTGGTGCGTTAGGGTCGACTGGAGCATTGGGGTCAACTGGAGATAATGTAGTAGCTTCTGGGTCCACTGGGGCATTAGGGTCGACCGGTGCATTCGGATCAACTGGCTCAATCGGATCTACTGGTGAATTTGGATCAACGGGTGCATTCGGATCAACTGGTGTATTCGGATCAACGGGTGCGTTGGGGTCAACTGGAGCATTGGGATCAACTGGTGCATTAGGGTCAACTGGAGCATTGGGATCCACTGGTACATTCGGGTCCACAGGAGCGTTGGGATCCACTGGTGCATTGGGATCAACTGGTGCGTTAGGGTCGACTGGAGCATTGGGGTCCACTGGAGATAATGTAGTAGCTTCTGGGTCCACTGGGGCATTAGGGTCGACCGGTGCATTCGGATCAACTGGCGCATTTGGATCTACTGGTGCATTGGGATCAACTGGTGCATTCGGATCAACTGGTGCATTCGGATCAACGGGTGCGTTGGGGTCAACTGGAGCATTGGGATCAACTGGTGCATTAGGGTCAACTGGAGCATTCGGATCCACTGGTGCATTCGGATCGACTGGAGTATTGGGGTCCACTGGAGATAATGTAGTAGCTTCTGGGTCTACTGGGGCATTAGGGTCGACTGGTGCATTCGGATCAATTGGCGCATTTGGATCTACTGGTCCGCTGGGATCCACTGGGGGGTTGGGCTCAACTGGTGCATTCGGATCAACGGGTGCGTTGGGGTCAACTGGAGCATTGGGGTCAACTGGAGATATTGTAGTAGCTTCTGGGTCTACTGGGGCATTAGGGTCGACTGGTGCATTCGGATCAACTGGCTCAATCGGATCTACTGGCGAATTTGGATCAACGGGTGCATTGGGGTCCACAGGAGCATTAGGGTCTATTGGTGAATTAGGGTCAACTGGTGCGTTTGGGTCCGTCGGAGATATGGTGGTGGCTTCTGGGCTAACTGGTGCGTTCGGGTCGACTGGTGCATTGGGATCTGCTGTTGGACGAATGGGCAGAAGAGTTGTGCCCTCAGTGCTTTCAGTTGTATTTGGTACAACAGGTGCATTTGGGTCCAAGGGTGCATTAGGGTCAACCGGTGATATTGTGGTTACCTCTGGCTCACTTGGGTTTACTGGAGGTAATGTCGTTATCTCCGGGAGAGTTGGCTTAGTTGGAGCATTTGGGATATTTGGATCTACTGTTGTACTGGGCTCGGAAGATAAAATTGTAGTTTCCACTGGTATATTAGAAACAGTTGTTTCGGTCTCTCCCTGTGCAAGCGTTGTTTCAACAATTGGCTGAGCAGTTGTTAGCAAAGGCTCACTAGTAGTTGTCTCCTCCGGTGCATTTGTCGTCTCAATTAAAGCCGATGTTGTCTCAATGGGCAGCTGAGTAGTCGTTTGGGGTGAAGCCGCAGTTGTAGTGAGAATCACTAGGCCTTCAGTGCTATTGGCAACCACAATGCCTCCAGAGCTAGTCGTGGACTCTATGATAGCCGCTGATGCTCTGCCTCCGGTAATCGGATGATCGGTGACTGTTGTCATCTTGGCAACCGCAGCAGAGGGCGCTTTGGGATCCACTTTAACGGGTACACAAATTTCCACGCCTTCATTGATGCAGCGCGTACTGAGTGGACACTGTAGGACACTGCCAGTTGCCACATTCCTTTCACAGAGCTGATAGGATGCCGGTCCAACGCAGATGGCTGGTTGTCCGCCGCAATTGATGCTAATGATCTGCGCACTGGTCTGTACGGCCTGATGCTGGCCATCGAACAGTGCGGCTAACTGTTGGAAATAAGGGTAATAAGGAAAAAAAAAGAAAAAAAAAAGAAAGAAAATAAAGAGTTTAGTATGTCTGGGCGATCGGTCGCACTGGTGCACTGTTTGTTACAAGTCGGAATCCCGGGACCGTAACAAATTACACTGGTTTAGTTTCACTTGCATAGGATACTTTCGAGTCGCCGCCGAGTGCTATAAACGATATCCAAAGTAGCAAGAATCCCGGCAGCTTTTGTTAGTTTGTTTGGTTTTAGTCACGCGTATCCAAAAGCCCGTAAAGTTGCCACACAAAATGGTTAATAAAATACAACTCATCAGTAACAGAAACAAAAAATATTTCATTATTTTCAAATTTTGATTTGAGGTTCTGGCATGTGACGATGTGGGGAACGGGAATATCGGGTTTTGGGTTTTCGGGTGGCGCGTTAGTACAATCTATGCAACAATTACCACAAATAACATCAAAATCTTGAATGTTTTGTTCGTCATCGTCGAGGTGCGTTATGTATTTGGTTCGAATTAAAAATCGTTACTATTCACGGCATGGGCCAGCAAGTCGCTTTTATTCGAAACGAAAATAAACAACTAATGTCATCTGCACTTATCTCTAGCGAATCTGCCTGACGCTATGTAAATAGCCAATGATTATCTTTGTTTGTCCCAGATAAGTTTGCGACCAATTTATGATATTGCAGCTAAAATCTGAAGCGGCCTAAAGCTGTTTGCGGCTGTGAGCTACATATTCTGCTTTCAACAAAACTTGCTATTTATTTGTTTTTTATTTTTATTTTATTTATTTTTTTTTTTCTAACAGAAATTTTAAATTTGTAATTTATTTATTTATTATTTTTTCCGCCTCGTTGACGTAATGGAATAAAATGTGAAATTTTTGTTAAACAATAAGATTAAAAAAGATTTAAAAACAAATAATAATAATAATAATAATTTCAAACTACGGAAAGCTATTAAATGATAAGACCAAACTTAGTAATTCTCGCTAGCCACTGTTAACTCAATATGCATCTATGCCAAGTTTGTCTATCAATAGCTGTAGATAAACTACATTTTGGAATTTAGTTAAACCAAAAAGTTAAGCAAATGTTTACAGAGATTACCAACAGCAAACAAACCACAAGGTAATAGTAATACAAGTAGCCATAAACCTACTCCCCCCGGCTTAGTTTAATTGGCTGTGAAGTAGACCTTGGTAGTTTGTTGTAGACAAGAATTTCCGAGTAATTAAAATAATAGCTATGCTCTAGATTCAAATGCCGAATTCTGGGTAAGTTGGTCAAATCCATGAATCACAGCTCGTGCAAATAATAATAATAAAATAATAAACGTTTAACAAACGCTACTATCTGTGCTGGAGCTTCCGATGGTCATTAAGTTAAGCCAATGATGATATTTCACACATTTGCTTAACGGCCGTCCGTAATCCAAGTCTAAAGCTTTAATTTGTGTCTTTTTTTGGAATTTTTTTTTTTTTCTTTGATAAACATAAACTAAACAAGGCTGCGCATTTCCTCTTGACAAATTTGCGCTATTTGCCCAAAAAGAGAAATTTGAAGACAAATAACAAACAGGAAAGACAATAATAATGGGGCGCATTGAATGTGAATTACCCTGTAGTAAGTTATTAGGGGAATGAACGCAAATCATATTTTTTGCTTAGCTATATCAATTCAAATCCAGTTTATTTGAAAATCAATTAGATTTAGTCGTAGTTGTAGCAACTTAAATGCTATCATTGAAATACCCCATAGAAGTGTATTCATAATGAGCATTTGTTTTCAGCTAGTACGAGACTTGACAGGCCGGAAATATGGTTCAAAGTGGATTCCTGCATAGATCATGACTAAGCCCAATTGGCTTATCTGGCAAGTACCGATGCTGATTGTATATCTATGCAAGCTACTGTTTGTCAGCGGGTCTGCAAAGCCCCAGGTAATGACGCAAGCAAAGGTGCTTGGCTTCGGGAGATTTCGTTTTCTCTTTTTGTTTTTTTTTTGTATCTGTTGCGTATGTTTTTGCAAGCTTCACGATAAAGCCGAATGCTGTGTATATCAAGGGGGTGAAGCGGAAGAGCAGCTGGAATCCGCCAGATCAGCAATGATCATGATCATGAATTCGAGTGTGATAAGAGCAAGATTACACATGCGCTGGCTGTCCCCGTAATGCTTATCGCACAGCTACACGATCCGTCAAGATAAATCAGTCAGTTAGCTAAAATCCACATATGTATATGCATATATTTTGAAATCCACGAGCGGTGGGCGTGGTAGCCACATCCCCCTCCCCCGGCTGTCGTTTGAGTTGTATAACACACAATTGCAGCGTGGCATTAGGCATTATTTATGGGCAAAGGTCCGAAGACCTCTGCACCTGAACAATTGACTGAACTAATTGTATGCATAAGCTTAACATCTGGCAATTCCCAAAATCCAGCGACACCCGACAACACAAATGGCCAATGGGTCTGTGGGCAGGCGGATAGGCGGGTGGGCGGACAGAGCTGGGGTCGGTTGCTCGCTTACATCAAACAAAAATTGAACAGCAATTTCGTAGGCGCTTTGCCATGTTTCACATTGTGTATGCCCTTTGAAGCTGGCAATGCCATCAAATTGTTAAATTAAACGTCTTTTTTAATGTCCAATATCCATTAAAGGAAGTTGAACGTGGTCATGATGCAGGCGAGCGAGATGCAGCCAGGCATGTTCGTTCCGCTCTATAGATAGGGCACAAAGTTTGATTGATAAATGATAAATTCGATACACGGCAATTCACGAATCCGCTAGCGATAATTATCGAAAGCTCTGGTCTCTCTTGATATTGTAAGATCTCAAAATTGTAAATTTTGTGCATATTTACTGTTGAAAGCAATTCCAGGGTATACGCTGTAAAGTAAATCACACTCTGAATAAGAATAAAATATACGCCCATTAAGCCGACAGCAATGATTTGTATCTAAATATAATCATATCTGATCTGAAGTCAATTACAGGGTATGAATTTGTTCAACCACCATGTATATTTTACTGTAATTCCAGGGTATAAGCTACACTGGCCACTTTCAGTCAAACTCCTTGTAGCCTAAAGAAGCTAACACAACAAACTAAGGAATCAATCAAATCAGATAAATATTTATAGGGTATCTGGAGTGTGTATCACTGCTACCTGCATTGCATTTGTCCTTTCTTTTTTGCGAGTTGCTTCATTTAATGCGGTTAAGCCATAAAATAAAAACGCAAATGCAATGCAGGCACTGCGGTTTTTCATGTCTAGACAATACAATAAATACAGTTAGCCATATATTTGTATTATCATATGGCGAATATGCGTATGCTGCATGCTGCACACACACACACACACACACACACACACAAATACAGACGATATGCACATACATTAACCGATACATATATTTTATAATTGGCGTCAATTTGCTGGCTTATCGGCTGCCTGCCCGACTGTGGGTGCCACAGAAGTCGCTGGTGCAACATTATGCACAAATGAGACTCATATTGTGCATTTCATTATTTTTATTGAAGAATGCAAGCCATTGAAGGAGAATCGGAGCCAAGCTGAAAAGAATTCGGAAAAGCTATGTAAAATTGTATTTTTATCGCACATAAATAAAGATTATCATAGAGAGTTTTCTATTGCAGGCAAGTGCAACACGGAAGGCTTTAATTGGGATTAGTTACTTAGTATAAGGGAGTCTTTCGATTGGCTGAACTAGAAGTGAAAACGGACTTCTGCATTGTTGCTCTCAGTCAGCACATGATTCTCACTTGCTTAAACTGTTCCCAGCCTAAATCGAAATCGACAAAACTCCAAAGAACTGTTTTTAAATGGAACCTATTGATCTTAGTGCATTATATTATCGTTGCTTTAAGGCTATAACGTTAAGATTATGTTTTCCTGATTTCAAACATTGAGAAATAGAAATTTAACGCTTTCCAGACAATAATGAACCACATCTTACCAACATAAAGAGGACTCTGCCTGACTATATCTAGAGTAAGAGAAAGCAATTTACTAACCTTTTCGGATTCTGATCTTTCCTGACTCCACTCAAAACCAAGCATCTCTATTATATCTAATCTTATCTCAGTCTTTTAACAATTGTTTTACTCTTCTTCCTATATCCCTAAGGGATATCTTTAATCTGCATTAAACGGGCATATATCTTTAGTATCGAGACTTGCCCCAGTCTTTTCCAATTCCCAATCAAGTTGCACCATTGAGAAATTACTCGAATGTCCATTTGTTTGTCTACCTGTTGTGAATATCAAGGCCTTTCACCTGTATGCATGGCCAGTGCTCCTGCTCTGCTGCTGCTCTTTCTTCTACCTCTTCTTCTTCTCCTTCTTCTTGTATATGCCGTGGAGCCTTTTTTGGCGCAGCTCTACGCATTTCTGGTCGCGCCCGGCGCTCAGCTAACGGCCTCATTTTGACTGGCAATCAGGCAAACAGTCGACGTGCTAATTCGTTGCGCACCCAGTTGAGCCTCTGGCAGCCGGATCTGTCAGTGTCCCCAGTGTCGACAAAAATGTAACCAGCACACTGGCACACACACACACACACACACAGACATACACACACACATACACATGCAGTTGCTTGCAATTGAGGCAAAGGCGCGTTGCCTAGCAAAATGGCAATTCCCCCACCCCCCCCCCCCCTTGCGCCCTCCTCATGCCACACCCACTATTTGGGCTCCAAATTATGCAAGTCGTGTCGGTGGCTCTGTCGCTGATGCTGCAGCGCGTTAATGTTGTTGGCGTTGCGGCCGCGGCTGCGGCGGCTGCTGCGGCTACCAGTGCAGCGCTCGTGCCTCATTGGCGTTGCACAAAGCGGGCGGCGGTGGCTAAATTTGCATAAATTAACAATGTTTCGCAATTGCAGCCACTGATGCAGCGAATTCTTGTGACCAGCCAACCAACCCAAGCCCCAGCCCATCTACCCGCACATCAAGCATGTGTATGCGTCTGTGTGTGTGTGTGTGTGTGTGTATGTGTGCGTTGTCCACCATGTGCAATGTGAGCGTTTTATTGATTTGATGCTCCAATGCACTTATTATCCCTCAAGCAGCCAGCGCCAGTTAATCCCATGACGCTGTGGCGCCATTTTACATACAAACACACACACGCACACACATGCACACGCTTAAATGTACTATGTATATTGGGGTGTGCCCAAAAAGTTGGTCAAGTGTGTGCAGTAGAAGGCTCATTAGTCAAGCCAAGTGGAATTGGTAATGCGTACATTTGGAATTAGCGTAAATTGGGTGGTGGGAGGAGCGGGAACGGGAGGCTACGACGTGGACTCCATAGATTGTATGAGGCGTAACACTCACTTTTAATAATATCCCAATAAATACAAATTTACAGGCATTTATTTTTTTAAATGCTCAGCTAGAGCGGTTTAAGATATACATATGTATGTGTGTACACATGTATGTGTGTATGTACACATGTATGTATGTACATGTGCATGAGTGTTTGTGTGTGTCGAACACAAAGAGTAAAATGAGAGTCTCATTATTAGACTGCAGCCACTTCAATGTTCAATGTTAACTACTACAGGCGCTAGGTGGCGTTTCGTGCCAATATATTAAACGCCTGCTAAGCAAAAATAACAAAATTACCAGAAAAGAAAACACTGAAATACCTGTAAAAAAAATAATAATAATAATAATAATAATAATAAGAAAGAAAACTTATACAAATAACAGAGATCTAACTAAGCCAAAATAATATTTAATTTTGGCGCACTTCAGCGATCGCCAGTAACAGCGTACTTTGCTTACCGTTGTCAGTGTGACCAGTTCGCGTTAGTCAACTAAAGCTTAGTAATTTGCTAACATTTATTTTCATTACTTTCTACTTAGATTTCGAGTGTGTGAAAATGTGGAAATGCCATTCATTTGCAGTGGGTGCATTGGCCTTGGCCTGCCCGCCAGCCAAGTGTCTCACTCAATTCAATTTGCATTCGAGCAACCAAAAACGAATTTTCAGTATAATGCTTCAATAGATACTGCAGCAACGGCTGCAGTTCCCAACTTGAGCTACAGCCGGACTTTGGTAGCTCGTTCGCCTTGTCGTCATCATCATCAACATCGTCATCATCATCATCGTCATCATCATCATCATGGTAGTCCTTATTTGTTTATGTTGCACAAAGTAAACAACTAATTTTAATTTGCCGCAGGAGCCGCAGCCGACGACGACGTCGACGACGACGATGAACAAGGCAAAGCAGCGGCAGCAGCGGCAGCAGCAGCAGAAGAAGAAGAAGATGTCGCCAGTCGCTGGGTAAGGCACTAACAAAGGATTGGATCAGTCGAATTAAATAAAGGGAAAGAATCACATACACACACACAGACACACACACACACACACAGGCATACAGACAGGCACATTGTAACCGCAAACAAGCAAAGCATATTTCTCTTCCTCTCCCGCTCATCCCCTCTGACTCATTCGCTCTCCTCTCTCTCTCGCTCAGTCTCTTGCGAACTTTTCTTTTTGTGCATTTTGTTAGTTTGCATTTTGTTTTGACGTTTCATTTATGTAAATACGAGCAACAATAACAAAACGACAACTACAAACGGTCGCCCAGTCAAATTATCTTTAAATAATTTAGATTTGTGTGCGCGGCAGGGGCGTTTTGAGTGTGAGTGGGCGTGGCCTGCTGGCCATAACATAAATGCAAAGTCAACTCGGCGAAACTTTTGCTGATGATTTCAGATTCTGCTTTTTATTTTGTATACCTTTTGCTGGCTAAAGGCCAGAGCTGTGTTCGTGTGTGTGTGTGTGCTGAGTCTGTGTCTGTGACTGTGACTGTGTGTGCATGCGTGTGTTGAACATCATGAAAGCGGAAACGGAAGTGCTTACCTTTAGCACACACACATGCACATGCACACAGATACACAGGGCCGGCTATCCAGGCATACATTATTATACATGGCATGCAAAAATTCTGCTGCGCCTTCAAGTGCTCCCGAAACTCGCGACCAGAGGGGCATGGTCGGCCAGCCCTGCTGGTAGACTGCCGCACACACACTCTCCCACACTATCGCACACACACACACACACACATACACACACGCATATGCAGTCAAGTGAGCTTTAAAATATGTCCACAGGTGCAGAGGCTGAAACTGGGGGCTGGAATTGACTTTCAGCTTTTGACTTGTGTGCAAAGCGAAACATACACAAAATTGCCTTTGCCCGAGGGTAGATCAAACTGTTCAAAATGCCGAGCTTAAATTATAAATATCATTAAATTATAAATTATAAAAAAAAAAATTATATATAATTTATAAAGTATAATAATTTTTTACAATATATTTACATATATTGTATATGATTTATTTTAAATTCAAACAATTTGTATTATATCCAGAAAGTTGACAATAATGTAGCGGGTACAAATGTTGACAACAATCCCACAACATATTTAGAATATATAAACGAATTAAATAATATTCAATTTACTCTTTATTTTAGATCTAATGGAACTTTACAAATTTCCTTCGTAATGTTTGGTCTGTTAGATCTCTGTTGCTTTCACAAACATATCAAGGTATCTGTTACGCATCTCACCTCTTCATGCGGCTCCACAGTAAGTTCATTTCAATTACTCCTCCACATTCACTTTATTATTCAATCCAATCAAGTCCAGCAGGCCGACTCAGTGACCGCCCTCAGCACTCACCCATACCAGCTTGGTTTTGCCTGAATTTACCCCACAATTAGCCAGCAGACGCTGCCGCAACTTCTCGCTCGACCCTCGCATTGTAATTTGAATTCTTGGTCTGTTGCGTTTACTGCAAAAGGCTAATTGAAATTTGCCATTAATAATGCAAAAAGGTCTCGGTGAGAAACTTTTAGGTCCACCCGCATGGCACACTACACACACAAGCCCGCGGAATGTGACACTGTGTGTGTGTGTATGTTTGTGTGTGCATCTCTGTTTGCATATGTGTGCGTGCTATTTTAAATATTTCAAATATTTGTAACATTTGCCGCTGCCGCCACTCAAGTAACCAAAAGTATACTACACACACACATACATATATATACGGTCGCGCACATACAGTGAGCCCGGCTATCCACCCAGCCACCGCCCACAATGTCAGCCCCGCCATTTACCGCACGCCAAAAACATCAACGGCGAGAAGGTGAATGCTTATTTTCTGGTCCGTCAGCCGCCGGCTGATGTCGACGTCACAGTCACCACATGTAAAAATGTTACCCACCTGCGCTAACCCCAACCCCGATCCCCCAACTCAACCGCCCACCCACTTGGCTGAGATTTACCTGCTGCTCCTGCATGCCTGTTGACTGAGGTCTGCCGGCCCCTGCTGAGCGTGGGGCTGCTGTGCGAGCTGTGCCGTGATTTCGTGATCTAAAAAGTGGAGGCCTGCGGTAGGCGTGGCAACCGTTGGCCAAAGGACGCGCAACAACAACGAATGGTAGCGGGAAAACAAAGCAAAACAATCTGATGATAAAGATGAAATGGTATAAAATACGAATTGCTGCAGCTGGGGCTGGTGCAAAGATAGCGCCGTGTAAAGGGCGTCGGCCGCTGAAGCAGCCTATACCCCCGCAATCCAGCACCACAGCACCCACGCACCCTCCACACCCCGCACACATACCCACACCCAACACACATCCCCAGCACACACATGAGTGACAGGAGATACATATGTCGCGGAGTGTTGAGTGAGTGGCAATGGAAAGATTCGTCTATATTGGGTTTATGCAGAGAGTACCACGGCCTTCAACATGGGGGTCTACAACTGTCTTCAAATGTCAGCCGAATACACTACAAAGCGGCTCTAACGAATCGATTTGTACGTTGGCAATAGCTGATATATGATATAGAGATATAAGATAAGGTAAAGAGAATTGAAAAGATATGATAGGCGATAGATGTCAGATTGTAGGGGATACAGGTTAGAGGATAGCAGACAAAAGGTAAAGGACTAGGATATAGGATATAGAATATAGGATATAGGATAGATGATATAGGAAATACTATATAGTATATATGATATAGGATATAGGATATGGGATATGATAGGCGATAGATGTCAGATTGTAGGGGATACAGATTAGAGGATAGGAGATAAAAGGTAAAGGACAAGGATATAGGATATCGGATATAGGATATAGAAAATAGGATATATGGTATAGGAAATACCATATAGTATATATGATATAGGATATAGGACATGGGATATGATAGACGATAGATGTCAGCGTGTAGAGGATACAGATTAGAGGATAGGAGGGAAAAGGTAAAGGACAAGAATATAGGATATAGAATATATTATATAGGAAATGCGATATAGTATATATGATATAGGATATAGGATTAGAATATGGCATATAGGATATATAAATAGGATGATACACGATATAGAAAATATATCTAAGTAGATACAGATATAGTATCGCTATCGATATAGCCGTTACTTTAAATTGCAGCGCATTCAAATTTCAACCGTGATTTTGTTTCCATTCTTGTAACTGACTGGCATCACTTTTTTTTACAATATTTTCTTCTTTTTTTAAAGTATTTTTGGCTGATGTCGTTTCGCCTTTTTATTATTTATTTCACTTTTTATTTTGTTGATTGTTTTACAAAACAACAATAACAACAACAATGGCAAACGAATGCCAAGCGCCCTTTTGAGGAAGGTGGCCAGAGCAGCAGGAGTTGGGGCGGGGCTTGAAGTTGGCAGGGGGCGGGAGATGTTCTGGCGAGGCAAATGGAAAAAGAATCTCTCGAGGCTACTAAAAACTCCGGTTCTGCTTGCTTGGTTGCTTGTGCTTTCCTTCTCTCTCTATCATTTTCTGCGGCATTCATTCAGTTGTGTTTTGGCATGGTTTGGGGTTTTGTATTTTTCTTGGCCAGTTATTTCTTATGCTGCTTGGTTTTTAGCTTTGCGCCTTGGCGGATTCGTTCTGTCCTTTTCCCTCGGCCCGCAGCCCGTTTCGAATGATTCACGGCCTTCCACACTCGAGGCAATGTCGTATACGTTACTTCTAGTTGGTGGCTTAAACACATGAAACAATTATAAAGTTACCAAGAAATGTAAACCCAAAGAGAAAACAATTTAATTGAATTTAAGCAGGGGTTGTCATATCCTAATGGATTTAAAGCAACAACAACAACGACTTGCAGCAAAAAAAATATAAATAAATAAATAAATAACAAAAAAACTACCAAAACAAAATACAAATAAAACATAATACATAAAAAATGAACAGAGCCCAGTTCCAAATGGGGGAAGTACACAGAATTGAGCTTTTGAGTGGGTAGTAAAGATACATGTATTTGTATGTATGTTCACATGTATGTATATTTGTGGGGTGGTGTGTGTGTGTATGTCTACGTATAAAACTTGTATGTGCACCACTAAATGGATGTTCGACCTTTTGTTCGTGTCGGCCTGAAGGAGTATAATTTGGTTGGTTGTCTGTTGAATATTTCAAGTATCCGCGGGTTTTTTAGAGCTAATTGTCAGTAAATATGTATACTTTTAGTTAGCTATGTATCTGTATATATGTACATACATATTTTCGCTGATAGATTGCATATTCCTTATACAATTTTTATAACACTACATTTCAACAACTAGATAAGCTATAGATGATACGCAGTTGTTGAAATGTTCAATACGATTTGCCATTTAAAGTAGAAAAGGGCCTAAAATGCTTTTCTTGTGGGCTCCTAACGAAGCGTTCATAAATTGCCAATTGGCATTGCGTTCATTCTTAACTATGGCAATACCAATCGATATGTTTCAGCACCAAGTGCTCGATATGCATATCGATACGCGTGCAATTGATCGTTACATTTCCAAAAATAACTAACAGCCCACAAAAATACACAATTGCTGGCATTTCGCAGTGGTTTTATGTACCGTACACTGAATAACGCCTAACGGCTTCACTTTGATTCAACATTGAAATTGAAATCCGCTTATTCTGAAGCGCAACAACAACAAAAATAAATAAATATCAATGCGCGCAGCAAACTATGCGATGGTATGAGGGAGGGAGAGAGAGAGGTAGAGAGACGAACGGACTGAGGCAGAGGCAAAACAATATTTTCCTAATTTTCGCGCGTGCACGCGACCAAAGAATCCAAAAACGAGAAAGAAAAAAAAGAAATATAAACCAAAAAGCAAAGAAAAGAAAACTGTCAGCAACAGGCGGACGCTGCCAGGAGATTGCAATATGGTTGAGCTGGGCCTGGGGGGGCGGAGCTGGGTGGGAGGCAAACGGTAGACAGAACAAACGGTGGTAGGTGGGCGGGTGACGGCGCACGGCGGGCGAGAGGAGGAGGTCTATGGAATAAAGATGTAGATGAATGCAGCGAAGCGGCTATTGCGTTGCGTTGCGATGGTTTTGCTTTTGCTTTTGCTCGGTGTTTGGCTTTTGTTTGCTGTTGATTTCCGATGCTTCCGATTGCTTTGTTATTATTGCTGCAAAACGTATAGCTCCAGGTGACTGCTGCCAGACAGACGTACTTCTAGTGATTTAACCTTAATGGAAATACTACAAGAGACAAATAAAAAGCATAAGAAAACAGACAATTGAGCCAAATTTACATTTCAATTACATTTCGGCTTCATTTCAATTAATTCGTTTAAGCCACTGTTGCGGAACAGCTCCCGCCCACTGAACGCAGCTCCAATGAACAAACTTACTGCACACTGAGCGCCAATCACTAGTTCACTGGTTCTTCAAGTCTTCTTCTGGTCTTCTGTGTGAGCGTCGCCAATTTCGTTCATTGTGAATTCTTCTTCTGCATTGTTTACGCTGCAAAATTGCTGCAGGAGAATAAATACAATTTATGCATATTCGAATTAGATGTGGCCTAATCGGCATATTTCGTTGAGTTTCTCATGCTAACGCACGTCAATCTGCTGCGAACTGTTGCGTGCACACAAAATTAACTTCTTAGCTTTATATGTACATATGTATGTATTTATGTACATACTTGCTTTGTGTCAAAAGAAAATGAAATTAAAAATGTATGTATTTATGTATGTATATTGGTGTGAGTATAACTATAACTATAAATCACTCAAATTACAATTTGCATTGTGTTTGGCTTGATCTCGATTGCTTTGATTGGAGAAACGGTTGCACAACAGTTTAGTAATAATGAACGCAGCTCAAATGAACAAAAATATTTGAAATTCACTTTCTCGTCTTTCTGCTGCAATTTCTTTGCTTTGATAAATACTTACATACATACATATGTATGTGTATATATCTCCATACGTTTATATTTATCTGTAGCTATTTGAAGTGTAATTTTTCGGCAACTAATATTTAATTACAACATACAATTGTTGCAGCTACTGTCAGTTTGCCTATTAATCACAGTTGAGCATATACATACATACATACACATTTGTATATACATACATATGTATGTATGTCTCATTGTTATTTTAGGTAAGTTTGTTGGAATGTACATAGGTAATTTATAACTGATAAACTATCAAATACCGCAAATCCAATATATGGCCAAAAACTTTCTATTTACACAGGAATTGTTTGCTTGCGAAATATGAAAATGTTTTGCATATTTGAATTTGTTTCTCTTCTGCCATTGTTGTAAAAGTGTTGTTATTGTCATTACTGTTGTTGTTGTTGTTGGTCGCACAACATATTCTAAAATTGATTTATTTATTCATGTTCATTTCCATTGATTTGTTTGCATTTATATAATTTAATAAATTATTTCAACTAAATTAATGCCCGGTACACCAAAGCCAATCCAATCCATCTGCAATTGATGCACACTGTCTGAGGATTTTTCCCTCTCTCCTCGCTTCCCCCACCACCATCATCCACCCACATTCCTCCATTCTTCCATCCAGGCACTGATTGCCGCCTGGATACATTTTAATTGTAACCAATGCATCTGCCAAAAGCACACACAGAGCAACTCGAACAAACTGACGAATGCGAATAGATCAACATCATTATTTCAACATTTAATATGGGTTCTGCATAAAGGATGAAGCGGTTTACGACAAAGCCACATCCACCCGTTCCATGCTGCAAGCAAAATATTTAGCAGCCAATCACTGTGTACATTTTTAAATCGTTATCTAATTATTCTATATTCTACATGGAATATATTGTGAATATCCCCTTTGATGCTATTTAATCAATGTATATGTATCCAATCTAAACGTATATTTAAAGTTAATATTCACTTTAAATTATTATGCGCCAACAGAATCATATAAATATTGCTTTATTTATTTTTTTATTTTTATCTATTTTTTTTTATTTTTATTTTATTTTTTTTTTTCTTATCAATAATTTTAACAGCATTTTTATAATGTCCAAGAATCTATCTCGGTAATATCCTTCCCCTAAACTTACTTCGAATTTAGTTATCGTATACATAATATATATTTATATATGTAAACATATATTCATTTTTATGTCCATATGTATTCAGAAAGTCGAGATCTAAATTGACTACAGATTTCTCATTCTCATTTCTCATTCTCATTTCTCTTTTTTTTTAAGAGAAATTATAAAATATATTTAATTACAGCTTAGCATCTCATTTTTCATTCTCCAACTTTGCTATATTTAAACTATTTTCACATTATCGATAACTTCGGACTGTCTATCGATACCAGTGTACCGTCTTAATACCGTCATAATAACCATAATACTCTTCATCCGCTTTTTCCATTCTTATGTCCCTCGGTCTATGTTTATTTCTCAATTTTATGCTTCTGTCTTTCTCTCTCTCGTTTTCCCTCGCTCCGTCTTTCTTCTCTCTCTCTATTTCTTTCTGTATACATGTATCTCTTTCTCTTTCTTTTACTACCTAATTCTCTCTCTCTTACTATCTATCTTTCTATCTCTTTCTTTAGTTGTTAAGGATTCATCAGACTTGCTCTATTTTGAATTTCAAATGCTATTGAGCCCAAAATCAACCATTTTCATATATTTTCTTTTGACGCGCTTTGACGAATAGATAGATAGATATATATATGCATAATCCGATCTGTTGCGGTCAGCTCACCGGTCATAATCTGTCAAAAATATAAAAAAAAAAAATAAATAAAAAAAAATGTTTCAGTTTTTCACAATTTCCAGAGTCACTAACCGACATAATGTATCCAAAGATTTGTGTTTAATCTCCTGACATGACCAGGACTTCAGACTGCCAACACATTGGCAGATGTATATGCATATATACATATATATATGTATTAGGCTTGGGCACAGGTATCTCTGTGTGTGTGTGGTGTGTGTGTGCGAATGTGTTAGTATGTGTGCTTAAACAATTTGCATGTTTTTGGCTTTTTGCAGCTTGGCGGCATTCATGTTGTTAATTTGTTGCAGCTGTGCATTGTTGTTGCCTTTTTTGTTGCTATTTGAATGCAGTGCTTTAGGGATTAAAAACACGCAAAGCACACACACACACGCAGAGAGAGAGAGAGAGAGAGAGAGAGAGAGAGAGTCGTACACATAAAAAGCATTCATGTATTTATGCAAATTTAATTTTATTTGTTTTCAATATTTTGGTAGCTTTGTCGCTGATATTTCCGCCACACAAATAAACAAAAATGTCAGCCGACAGCCAGACGCAAATGTGTTTGTTAAATTTCACACACGCACACGCACACGCACATACACACCCACATACACATCACGTCACTTGGCTGTACATGACGGCGCATTATTTTCCATTTTAATAATTCAAATATCAATTTGTTGTTACATTAAATATTTAATTTGTACTAGAATGTGTTAAATTCTTTGGGGAATTATAGAAACGCACACACACACACACACACACACACATACACACGCACACATACACATGTGTCATATAGTTTTTGCTTTGTTTAATTACAGCTTAAAATCTAAGATTAAAAAAAAAAAACAACTAGAATTAGTAAACAAATGCAGAATTATGCGCTTTTTAGCTCTAGCCTCATTTTCAGCTAAACTATGCAAATCCCAAGGTATTATCAAGCATAATTATATCGCAATTTCTCGGTTTACACTTTAACCTTAACTCAAATCTAACCTCAATCTCGAAATACGCTCTAACCTCAATTTAATGTTCTGTGAATTAAGCTTAATGTCTAAACTTAAATTATTTTTGATTAACGCCTAAGAGTTTTGGTTCCCATTTTTCTTGATATATACTAACTTTAAAAGCTGGGAATATAAAGTAATACATATGTAAATTCCTAAAAATATGGTATAACCTTAAAGTAATTATATTTCTATTTTTTTTTAAGTCTGAGTTTAATTCACATCTAAAAATGCATAATCAAAAGCTAATTTAATACACACACAGCTTTAACTTTTAAACTATTGATGTGTATATAAAAATGTAACTGTATGTACATCACTTCTCCCTAACTATCCACGTTATGCAGTGCATTACGCCACTTGGCTACCCACTTTGTCATGGGGCATATAATTAACACATTGTCGGACACATTTATTGGGATTAAAGCGAATGAGACACAGCCGTCGGCTAGATGAACAATGCGCAGTAAGAGTCAGCAAACAGTTTAAAGCCCATAATGCCTTTGATCCGATACTTTTGTATATATACATACATATATGTATATAAAGAAACACTTGTATCCGAGTGCTGATTAAGCTTACAGCTATGGATAGGCGCACACAACTGTACTTGCCTTTCAGCAATGTTGGCTAAAATCAGATTATGATTAATAAGTCAACGCGACGGACTAATCAATCAATTGCGTGAAGAGAGGTAAAGAGGAACTGAGCGATTGGGAGAGTGAGGGCGGGAGTGGGAGAGACAGAGAGAGAGATGGAGACAGCGATATGGAAAGAAAGCCATAGAGAGAGATAATGAAGTGTGGAGAGAGGTAAATAGGCGCAATAGAAACAGAGAGATAGACTAAAAGAGCGAAAGCTGTGAAAGAGATAGATTGAGAGAGAGAGAGAGAGAGAGAGAGAGAGAAGGAGAATTATGATAGAGAGAGAAAGAATGTTGAGATCCCGAATTAAAGGCAAAGAGAGAGATAGAAAAGAGATAAACAGAAAGAAATATAGAAACAGGAATAAGATATAGGGAGGGGAAAAAAAATGCAGCAAATGTCTAACATATTTCGAAATTATTTCAAAATAAATCGAGCCCCATAGATGGCGCCTCAGTAGAAGGTAAACACTCCACTCCGAACCGCTTGCCACTTGACTCCATGGCCTAGGCAAGTGGCTTGCCAATCAGGCACAGACATAAGGATCTTTCATTAGTCATGCACGACCTTTCGCTGCGCTTTGGGTAACAAGTGGAACAGAAATGACAACTAATAGGCTTAAATTTGCAGTTAATCAAGTGATAATTAATACACATTCTACTACAGCTACTTGAAATCAGCTTGAACAGCCCTCTGCAGCAATGCGAGGATGTATGTATGTATGAACGTGCAGCCGAGTGCAGGGCAACGCAAGGCGTGGCAGCATGTTATGCAGGCATTGAGCTCTATGCTAATGCGAACGATAGGGCTCTTCTCGGCTCTGGCTGAGATTGCTTTCAAGGCGGCTCAATAGCTAATTGGTAACTGAATGATTCTTTGACATGTCTCGCATCTGGCTCACTGGCGCTGGGCTCATGCTTCTGCATATGATGCGCTTGTTTTGTCATGTTTTCAACTGAAGTTGAGCCGCTTTTAAATGCTTAACTGAGCACACCGACCAGTGAGGGGAAGGGAAGGCGAGCGCACAGATGGAGAAAACTACCAGCTGCAAATCCCCAGCGCTGGCATCGCAATCATTGTCGTAGACGTTACCTTGGCGATCTAAAACGCAGGCAATCAAGTGTAAAATCATAGAATTTTTAATTGATTCCGTCGACGCAGCGCTGCTAAAGTTTACATTAGTTTTTTCCTTTACAGATACCCTAGAAAAACTGAAAGACCCCTAAAATACATATACATATATAAAATAAATGTATTTGTGTGTGTATGCTATTAAACATCGTTGATAATAGTTAACTTGGAGAAGGTCTGTGGAGCAATCCTAACTTTTCAGTTTCCTATGAAGGCTCAGCCCTTAAAGAGCGCTATGCTAAATACTTTGAGTAATATTGTATATACTATATATCGATATCCAATAATCCTATAAATCATATATAATAGAAACTGAAATCTGAAACAAATAGCTGAGCTTTAGTTTTTCTATAAATTTCATTCTCTAAATTTCAAGCTCAAGTTAGGTTTTTGTATCGTTCTACAGGGTATTTGTAAGTAAGCCTTAGTACATCAAGTTTTCTTCATTTTTTTTCTATGCTTGCGATACCATTTTCTCCCCCTTTTATTCTATTTTCTGTTTTTCTACGTCGCTGTTCGATGGGTCTGGGCACTTCTAATGCCTCGGTTAGCGTAGCCATCGCAGCGGCTTTTTTCACTTAATTGGCAGTTTTTGTTGTTCGATTGTTGTTGTTGTTGTTGTTGTTGTTGTTGTCGCCTGGTCCAGTGCGTCATGATGCAGTGTCATCTGTTGGCTGGCGCTGGATGATTGGACAGCCACGACTGCTTGACGTGTCGTATGTGAATTTCTCTAGCAGAGGTTGAGCCCCTGTGAGAGGGAGTGTGATAAAGAGAGCGAGAGAAAGAGAGAGAAGGATAGACAGAGGGCGAGCGAGAGGTCCCTCAATTGGCAACTGCAGGTGCGTATGTAGCACTCGGCCAATTGAATTGTTCTGGCTGACGCACAGCGTTTGGTTCTGTTGTTCGATTTCTAGTTTCATTTGATGCGCCCACTCGAAGCATCGGCCCAATCTTCCGAGACCAGCCAGAACGGGTGCGTTGATGTTGAACAAATGCCACTGAGCTGTGCGAGAGCTGTGGGCCAGAGGGCTCGACCAGGCTGAGGCTGCAGCCAAGCTTAGACAACTCTAATCAATTCAGTGCATATGCTGGCTGGCTAACGTCGATGGTTTTATGGCAGAGCCGGCCGTTGGCCAAGTTGGCATGGGAATTTCCAAAATGCTTGCATAAAAATTGAAGCCAATGCCCAGCTCTTGGCTCTAACTACATTTTAATTGTCCAACAAATGAGCCAAAGCTCTCCAAAATATCTGTCTAACAGATCGGGCTGATATCACTGTTGGCATATTTACGCCTAGTCGCATTTACTTTTCCGACTTTGATTGCATCTTTTGCTCTACACAAAATATCTAACAGTAAATGAGTGCAAGAATTCACCAAGTTAGGCTCGAAATGAGCTCGGAATTTTGGCTTTGTTTGAGAATTGTTGAGAAAAGCTAAAACTGTGGGAGCATGATTTAAAGCTTATGGAAAGCTCTAGGCAAACAAATAAACTGGAGCCATTTCATAATTGTTTTAATAATATATATTACAAATAAAAGCAGGATTATCTAAAGCTTTTTTATACTTTTATTTATTATTTTTTATTATTATTTAAATTTTACTCCCTATGCTGCAATCCAAGTCAAAAGGGAAAACATATTTAAAGATTAAAGCTAAATTAATTAGCTTCTGCAAAAGCTTTGCGAAGCTTTAATTCGAATTGCAATTTGGGCCTCTTTCGCTGTAGATAACTGTAAACTGTGAAGAACTGTGAAGCTCTGGCAGCTTTTAAAAAACATTAAAAATACTTTCACTTGCGCTTTTAATGTCCATGAAAATCTGTTGAAATGTTGGGGAGAGCAGCAAAAGCGAAAACCTTCCACTCTCTGGCCATTGTTCTAATGCATGTCGCCAATTTGTGCGCTGTCGTTGCGAAATCCACTCAAAGGCCATAAAAAACCAGCGTGCCAAATTCGTGTTGAGCTCGACGAGCTTTGACGTCGGCCAGAGATGGAAATAGGGGCGTCAGGCGCTGGAGAAGGAGAAGGCGAACGCGAAGGCGAAGGAGTTTGCTGCGGAAGCGGGGCGGTGCGGTAGAGGCGGCCCATTAAAAAGATGCCAACAAGGCAATTGTCAAATGTAAATGGGCTAGCGTAATAGATGTCCACGAAAGGACTCTCGCACTCGGCACGAAACGCAATAATTTGCAAATTTGCTCAAATAAATTCCCATGCAGAGCGCCCAAGTGCGAGGGCCTAAAATATTTGGCCAAGCCACTGCCGAGCCGAGGCCAGTGGGCAAAATGTATGCAAAGTCCCCAATGGGGCTGGCTACAGCACACAGAGCCCAACGTCCAACGATTTTTCTAAGGCACTGTCTGCACTGTCGCCAGCCGGCAGCCGCTGCTCGCCGTGCTCTGGCCCCGGCTTTCGTGTCGGTGATATGCAAAACATTTGTAAGGCTCGGTCCAGGCGCAACGCCCACTAAGCCCGTCAGAGATAAGCGCCAATTGTAGCCAATTGAAGGCGGCACAGCGTGGCATAAATAAATAAATAATCGATTGCAGTGGCAGTCAGCAGAGAGCCGAGCACAGACAGCAGCAGGCAGAGCAGCCAGTGGCAGCGAGTGGCATTCCGGGGCCTGTCTAGCACTGTTTGCTGCTGGCTCTGGCAATTAATTGGCCATTTGTTTGGGGCGTCGATATTCGCAGCCCAGCTTCAGGTTCGGCTCCTGCGGCGCGCCCTCTCACACTCTCCGTCTCAGTCTCATTCCCATGCTCATTCTCACACTCGTTCTCCCGCTCCCTCCCTCACTCCATCTCTCTCTCTCCCTCTCTCTCTCTTTCTCTCTCGCTCTGCTGCAGTCACGCACGTCGCTCGGTTCACGCACGCGACACTTGACAGGCGCTACAAAGGCGCCAAATCCCCAATACGCTGATGAGAATGAATGAGCTCTCTCTCTCCCTCCCCCTGCTGCCCCCTCCTAACCAGCCCTCTGCAGTTACATATGTACTATCGCCGCATATCTATCTGGCTCTGACTGTTGCCATTTGTTGGCCCCAAGCATTGACCAACTTTAAAGCCAGCCAACCTGTCCACTGCAGCCAGCTGGCTGTAGCCATTGACTTAGACGCTCTCCGTGTCTGTGTATTGGTGAGCTCAAACACTTATGTGTGTGTGTGCGTTGTGTTGAGTCGGTTTGCTCAGCAATGTTTTACCTGTAATTGTAATTGTGCAACTATTTGTGACGTCAGCTCTGGGGAGATATTTGAGCGATTTACTTGAATAACATTTCAAGCGATTCGAAATCATTGATAGATGGAGTTTACTTAAAGTAATTCAGTTATTGAGACTGGAGAGCCATGTAATTCTAGGTTAGCTTTATAAGAGCAATGATGATAATAATGGGGATAGCAATATTAATGAAAGCACTCATATCTATTTAGCGGAGGTACGAACCTTCACTAGCTATCCAGATAGGCTTCGAGAACTAAATCAACATATCATTGGAAAAGGATAGAGGCGTTCACCAGGCGAGAAATAAAGTTTTATAATAAATACCTGCAGGTGGACGGATAGATGGATGAATGAACGTACGGACTGAGGAGCATAGGCGGATAGAAATAAATACATCGTATACTACTACAATAAAGGGGGTTTCGATAAACATGAATACATAGACTATGTATATATACATATATCATTCCATTGATCCTAACTAAGTTCTTATGCCTTCTTCAATCAGGTAGCACACACTTGCACAATGCCAATGTACCCTCTTCAATCAATTTGTAATTGGTCCAGAGTATACTACTTAGAGTTGTACAAGATTGTCAAATGTATACATAGTTATATATATGTATATGTATATATATCTATATCTATATATATATAGTTCTCCGTGAACACTTGAAAGAGATTTCCGTGGTTTCTCGTTGGTCTGTTCGACAATTTGATTCGTTGTTGAGGTTAAAAACTTTGGCAACTTTTGGGCTTGTGGCCAGAAATTGTGGAACTGTCTTAAGTTTTCGCAGCGATGCGATGCGATGCTGTCTCCGGCTGTGACGGCAGCTGTGTGGGCGAGCTGTGGGCGTGCCGGCTGTGACTTGAGGAGTTTGGCACAGACAACGTTTTCATTGCCACAGACTGAGAGCGAGCGAGCAAGAGGGAGAGAGTGAGAGAGAGAGAGAGAGAGAGCGAGAGCGAGAAAGGAAGTAATTAAAACACAACTCAAAGGACATTTTAATTTAATCCCTTTGAGCTTGTCTCGCTGCTGTCTCGTCGCCATCAGAAACATGCGCCGACCGCCAATGCCCGAAATTTTATTTGCACGCCGGAAGACGGCGTCGATGTGGAGCAGCCAGTGCCAGCCAGCCAGCCAGTCAAGCGGCCAGCCACCCACATAGTCACAGTCACATCCTGCCGCCTGCTGCCTGCCGCCTGGCTGCTGAAGAGAGTCCTTTAGCTTTGGCTGCAGCGGCGCATAAATCATAACGCGCCTTCTATTTTTATTTTGCTTGGCTTCGAAAGCCAGTGTCCTGCTGCTGCGGCTGCTGCTTCTTACATTTTATTTATGCCGACAGTTTATTAACGCTGCAAGGACGACCAGCCTCAGTCTCCAGTTGCAAACTGTAAAGCTTTGCTTGACTTGTAATTGTATTTGTTTATGGTTATGTGGGTGTGCGTGCATGTGTGTGTCTATCTCTCCCTCTCTCTCTCTCTCTCTCACACACTAGTTGTGCTGCTCATTTTAATGGCGCAACTTTTGATTTGCGCCCACAAGCCAAGCTGGAAGCTGTTGCTGTGCCCAGACTCCGGAAGCCTCAAATAGTCACACAGACGCACAGACACACACATGCAGCAAATAACTAGGTTGCCAGCACCACTTGGCTTCGTTCCACACACCAATTCACACTCACACACACACATACATATACCCCTCACTATTACAAGCAACCCCTTTGCCCAGCATTCGGTACGCTTTGTTGCTTGTTATGCTAATTAGTTTTCGACGTTGACGTTTGCCAACAACGCCGGACGACAGCGCCGCTGCCAACGATGTCTTTAATTGGTTCTCATGTTGCCCATCGCCCAGGCTCCACTAGAGCACCCTCCGCAACCGCCCACCTCCTGCTGGCCAACCCCAAACTCTCTGGCATCTAGCAGCTAGCATCTTTCGACTCTGTGCTGCAGCTGCCACATGCCACTTGGCACTTGCAACTGCAGTCGCCGATGCCGACGCCTACGCCGACGCCGACGCCGACGCCGCTGCTGCCTCTTTTTTTCTCTTGCCACTTTGGCACTGGCAATTAAGTGCAAACTGCATGCAACTTATTTGATTTGCCATTGTTAGCAAAGCAGCCGCAATTTGAGACCGGCTGCCCCCTCCCACACCCCGCGCCACGGGCTAGCGAGCCGCCCGAAAAAGTGTTGCAGCTGTTTCCGCCAACCTAATGCAAATTGTGTGTGAGCCATAAGGTCGGACAGCCAACTATAAACTTTAAGTAGCTTGACAGCGGTAAGACCTGCACTTCAACCAGTTGAGCATTATAAGAAACTCGTGGAGACCTGCTCCGAGAAGATAATGAAGAAGACAAATAAAGAATAGCGAAGATAGATGGATTAGAGATAGAAGATGGAAGATGAAACAGAACAGACGATACAAGGTACAAGATACAAGATACAAGATACAAGATACAAGATACAAGATACAAGATACAAGATACAAGATACAAGATACAAGATACAAGATACAAGATACAAGATACAAGATACAAGATACAAGATACAAGATACAAGATACAAGATACAAGATACAAGATACAAGACACAAGATACAAGATACAAGATACAAGATACAAGGTACAAGATACAAGATACAAGATATAAGAGATAGAAAATTGAAGCTAGATGAGATTCTCTTAACTAAACAGATAATCTTGATTTTCAATTGAAATTTTCAATACAAATATAATCATAGTTTTATAGGACACACATACGCAAGGAATGGTAAAGAGAGATGGAGAGAGAGAGAGGCAGATATAGAAATAGTGAGAGAACATCTGTTACTCATTCTGTTTTGTGGTTTTGTGGGTTAGAATGCATTTCTAAAATGCATTTCGATTTTCAAATTCAAGCTCAGCTCTCGATTCGCTCAATGTATTCCTGACTAAAGAGGCCCCCGGTAGCCTCGGCGTCCCCCTTTGGAGCTGCAGCTGCTAACCCGCAATTGTGTTTTGTTGTGCTGCCCAAAACTGTCAACATTTGCAGCCGGTCAGGCTGGCAGCCCTGGTAGCCCAGGCAGGCCTGGCTGTCCAGTGCAAACGTTATGATAATCACCGACAACGATGCGGCGTCAGCATCGGCCGAAGGACCAACGGGATAACGGCATAGCGAACTTCATCTGGTGCGGGTTCAGGTAATAAACAATTCCATTTACCGACAGCTGTCAGCAAATAATGAAAAATTTAATAAAAAGATACGCACACATGAATGCACGAGCGCAAGGACGAGCGCTGGACGCAGGACATCAGTCCGATGCTGATGACCACAGTGAAACCATCCGGCCTGTCCACAAACTGTCCAAATATGTGTTGGTTTTGTTGCCGTTCGCACAGTGCCAAGTGAATTGTCCGCATCGAAACGAAACGAAACGGATTGGAATGGAATGGAATGGAATCGGAACGGCATCGCCACCGCCGGGCGCAATGATGAGCGAAAAATTGACATGCATGTAATTAGTGACATAAGGACATCTGCATCTGCATCTGGATCGCTATATGTCAACGACTGCTGTTTGCCTGATGACCTCCACACACACACACACACACATAGGTATACATACATGCATGCATACGTATATCAATTATGCCGTTTACGTCCTCGCTAACAGCCAACTCTGACTTTTCGTTTGGGTAAAAATTAATTTTCGGCTATGCAATCTGAAATCTATAACGAACTCACAAGCACCTACAATCGAAATGAAACTGTTTCATTCCAGCATTCCAAAGTACTAAATGGCTCATATTGAATGCATTTAATCACGCATCAATTCAGATCATTTGATATCATGTGATATCCGTTCATGTGATATTCATTAATTGTTTCATTTCAGCGTTCCATTTTTGTGTTCCATTTCTATAATACTCTACTATTTGCATTGTTTTTTTTATATTATTTAGCAATAAAGAAATTCATGACTTAATATGCTGTTCCATTCCAGCATTCCATGTATATATATGTGTCCCATTTCCGCACAGCTCAAGATCAATTTTTGGTCAGATATCAAGATATTTTTTTCATCAATCATCTTTCATCTCATATTTTGCGGTATACTTGAATGTTATGGAATATTTTGTCTCTCTCTCTCTCTGTCTTTCTTATTCTCTCTCTCTTTTAGATGGAATGTACGAATGGCCGTAATGCCAAGGCTTATGGCCAAAGAGCTGCAACCGCACTGTGGCGTAGCGCATATCAATATTTAAGCGAAAATGATGACAGTTACAACAACAACAACAACAACAGCAACAACAACAACAACAACAAAGGCGAGACGAAAACCAGCCGCCGCCATGTCCAACTGTCCAATGGACCACGAAACCAACAACTCAGCCCAGTTCGCCTGTCTCGTCAGCATCCGCGCTCGACGTCGACGTCTCCGTCTCCGTCTCCGTCGCCGTGTCCGTCGCCGTCACTTGTCACATTCACGTTGACTCTTCTGACACGTCGACAAATTGTCAACAAGGCTGCCGCAGCGTTTACCCCATGAAAGAAAACCAAAGCAGAAAAAAGCAACAACAACGGCAGCAACAAAATGAAAATGAAAGAAAACTCGTGGAAAAAAAATAGTGGCAGAAAATTCAGTTTCGGGCAAAGGAGCAGGGGGTAGAGTAGGGTACCGAGCGGAGGGTGCTACGACCAAAAATGGTCATTCACCAGAGGTCGTCCTCTATTAGCTGCAGCTCCAACCAGCATTTGCACGCCGGATGACGCAACATTTTATGCCGCTCAGTGGATTTGCAACACTTAACAGCAGCAGCAGCAGGAGTAGCAGGAGTAGCAGCAGCAGAAATGACACTGGTCTAGTCCTGGCTGCAACTGGCGTTGGCGTCTGCCACATTTATCAACGCCTCGTTCAGCAGCAGCAGCAGCAGCAGCAGCTGTAGTTGGAGCCGGGGTTAGCCGGGCAGCCGCAGCGACTGGCGCCAGTGCAGCTATTCAAGCAGCCTGCCTATAAAAATGTGCAGTTTGAATTTTGCTCGCTGTTTGCTTCTGCTGCTGCTGCTGCTGCTGCGAAAAATGCAATTCAGCACGATTTGCATTTTCCGGACGAAGGGCACAGGCCGCAGGGCGCAGGGGTCGGTGCTGCACTACAATGCTGTTGGCCATGAACCGCTGCCGCTACTTGGACCGCACTTCAGCAACAACTGAATGGCGCGTGCCGAGTGGAGAGCGGCGCTCCCAACTAACATTGTCCTCTAACAACGATCAATGTGCATCAACGGGACACAAAAAAAAAAAAAAAACAAAACAATAACGAAAAATTGTTCATTAAGTCGACTATTAATGCAGATTGAAGCGAGCAATTAGTTCATTTTGCGCTTTTATTCCCCGGCTGAAGCTCTAGGGTTTTTGATGTGCCCCTTTAACATGCATGTTAAGCTGGCAATGGCATTAACATCAACTTTCAAGTCAAAAGATGATCGGACTTTATCAAAAAACTACAGTTTGAAATTGGTTGGCTTGTAGGATTCTTGATCTCAGATTTTTATTCAGAATCTTAAATAACTTGCTTCTCCTTCTTCTTGCCTCTCGATTATAGTTTCTATTCCTAAATTCCGAGTGTCCTCTCTCTTTCTCTCTCTCTCTCTCTATCTCTCTCTCTCTCTCTTTGCTTATGTGTTTCTGCAAAGTTTACATATTTTAGTTTCCAGTTAATAGTTTCAAATTTGTAGTTTCCAGCATCCAGCAATAGTTTCCAATCTCTAGTTTTATGCATCTAGACTTGAGCATCTATTTGCCAGTCTTTAGAATTTAGATGTAATTTCTAATATCTGCCTGCCAGTTTTTAATTCCCAGTGATTGCAGTTTCGACTTCCCAAACTTCAGTTTCAAGTACTTCTCATTTTCGATACTTTCCGATTTTTGCTTTCCACTTTTCAGCTTCTAGGAAAATCCAAGAATTGCAATTGTTTTCTTTTGTCTCGCACTTTTTTGTTCATGGATAAATAATTAAGTGGGCACCTTAACGGCGAGTCCTTTCGCGTCCTTTCAAGCTGGGGCCGACAGGAGGCGTCACAATATTTTATCGCGTTGCGATTCTTCGCCCGTCGCATTAATAAAAGCACAAAATGCAGGCAAATTTCCAGGCGAATGTGCTTCAAGTGCCTTTTACAGTTATACATTTTCCCGCACACACACGCACACGAAGGCACGCAGCCTGTGTCGCTCACTCGCTGTATGCGTATGTGTGTGTGTGTGTGTGTGTGTTTGTGTGTGCATGCGACTCCAGGCATGCCACACGGCAATGGGGAAAGTGTCAAGTTAATGCCAACAACAACAGCAGCAGCAACAGAAGCAGCAGCAACAGCAACAGCAATAGCAAAGGCAACACCATGGCAGACACGCCGCCTATGCCTGCCAGTGGGGGCGTGGCAGTGAAGAGCAGCTACCCAACCATCTAATGACTGCGTTGACGTCGCATTTGCTTCGCAAAAAACACAACACACAGTGAAATAGGTAGACAGAGAGAGACAGAGAGAGAGAGAGAGAGAGAGAGAGACAGAGAGGGAGAGAGCGGGGGTTAGCCAGAGAACAGTTAGTCACTTGCATAGATACAGTTAGAACTTTTTTGCGCTTTGCTAAAGTTTTGGCTAGAACTCGGCAAATAGGCTTGGCTGAAGAGCTGTTAAAGATTTGGTAGCTACACTAGTTGACAAAAATGAGAGAAATATTAAGGATCCATAGATTAAATAGCAACTGTATAGTATATGTATACTGCGAGGACTTGCCTTGGTATTCATAGACTTGCAATGCCAAAACTCAATCAAGAACTATACAAAGATCTATTCAATCGAATTTGAGCTAGCAGAGAAGAACTTCATGTCTGAATTCTTGTTAAAAAATCATATATCACTCAGTATCTATGATGATCTATTTTGACTGTACCACAACCTATTGAGCCAACGATTAGCGATATATAATATATAGAAGCTCAACTGCTTAGTTTGGTTAGAGCTTAGTTTCTTAAAAGCTTCTTTGAGGTTGCATAACAAAACCAGACTTCATTTGATACATATGTATTTATCTATTATAGCTTTTTATATACATATAGTATATCTATAAAGCCATAACATGCACTGTAAGAAATTAGTAGTTATAGATATTTTGTGCTCAAACATCTGGCTCAAGATACTTCGGTGCTTTACCCATAATGTTTAAGAACTCTACAATCTATAGTTGAGCATATGACACGCAAATTTCGCTCAGTGCATGCTTAGGTTATAATGATGCTGCTGCTGCTGCTGGTGCTGTTGCTGCTGTAACTGTCGTTTAGTTGCTAAGACGATGCCGACAGTTGGACCCAAGTCTTTAGACAACTCAAGCGAACTGAAGTTGAGTCACGGCCCTGCACTGACAATGATATGTGCCCGAGCTGAGAGTACTAAACACATACCTACCCACACACACACACATATAAACAATTGCTGTCAAGGCCACACACACACACACACACACACACACACTCACTAACATGCATACAGGTTGCATGCAAACAGCAACAGACGTCGCTGAAGAGAGACGGAGTGAGCAGAGAGCAAAGTGTGTGCGGGCGAAAGAGAGGGAGAGAGAAATATGCTGGGTAGGATGATCACATTGGAGACACTTTGCACCGGAAATATTGTTGACAGTTGTGGCATATTATCATACGGCGGTGTCCCAGGCACGCGTCACGTAATTGCTCAACATTTGCAGCCGCCACGCACACACATGCACCCCTCACACACACACTCTCTCTGTCTCTCTCTCTCGCACAGGCAGGCGAAAGCAACTCGAGAAGAAAGTGGAGCGTACTTCCACGTCGTTAGGAATGCTCCACTCATTTTGCCAATTATTGTTAGCAAAATCTCAATGGCTGAGCGTGAGTCTGGTATTTATTTAAAAGGGCTCAAGTCACAGAGGCCCGGGCTCCCAAGTTCCACAGTCGACATAAAAAATCATCAAAAGAAATTCAGTTTGGTTGCTTAAATACTTTAAATATTCCCAGAGCAATATGTTGTAGGTAAAGTTTTCTTGTTTTAAATAGTTTTCGATATTTTGCTTATCGAATTTTATTTTAATACATATTGCTCTTAAATTTATTGATACAAATTTACAGTAGAATCCCGATAATTAAAATGACAAAGGGATCAAATTCAAACTATCGATAATTATTGAGAACGAATTTCATTCAAGGGGCTAAAAGTTTTTTTTCGATTTATCGCGATTTTCAATTTAGCGGGGTACGAATTATCGAGACTCGACGGTATTATTATTATCTTTTGTATTTATTTTACTTTACAGAATTGACAAAAACTAAGAAAATAATTTTGGTAGGTAAAGCCACATACATAGGTGAAACGAAAGTACTTTTACCCAGGTATATTCAAAATATTAAATAGAAGAGCGTCTATTTAGGATATATAATTAGAAATGAAAGGCATTAGACTAAGCGAAAAAGTCGCCCCAAGGCAAAAAGTCTATTCGATTTCAGCGTTCCAAATATTATATGTAGTAGGCTTGGAATCGAACTGAATCACAAGTTTCATATATGTAAACAAAATATAATTCATTTCATATCTTACAGAGCTCAAGGCAACAACAAAAATCACATTTTGTGAAAAGAAATATTTATTATCGTGAGAGGGAGAGCGCAAATTGACCGCAAGATGGCGCTCGAACAGATTTGCGGTTTAAATAAAATGATGTTTATGAAGCCCCTTGTGGATCCCAACCTGGAGTATACCAACTTGGAGTCCACTCGCGTGTTAACCATGTTCGACAATCCCTACTCGCTGCCCGTACCGCCCTTTGACAATCCGAAGAAGCGACTGGCCAAGCTGGATAAGGAAGATAAGGACGACGCGAAGGTGGAGCTAACGCATGGCACTACCACGCTGGGCTTTAAGTACAAGGGCGGCATTATTCTGGCCGCCGACTCGCGCGCCGCCAATGGCAACTTCATCGCCTCGCAGAGCATGCGCAAAGTGGTGCAGGTGCACAAAAAGATCCTGGGCACGATTGCGGGCGGCGCCGCCGACTGCGTCTACTGGGATCGCGTGCTCACGATGGAGTGTCGCCTTCACGAGCTGACCTACCACCGTCCGCTGTCTGTTAAGTCAGTGGCGCGCATCCTGTCGAACATTGCCTACAGGCTGAGGGGGCTGGGCCTGAGCATGGGCATGATGCTGGCCGGCTACGATTTCGATGGCCCGCGACTCGTCTACGTGGACGGGGATGGAACCTGCGTCGAGGGCCATCTCTTCTCGGTTGGCAGCGGCTGCTGCTTTGCCTTGGGCATCCTGGACTCGTACTACAAGTATGATATGGAGGATGTTGAGGCCTACTGTCTGGCAATGCGCAGCATCTATCATGCCACGTATCTGGATTCGTATACGGGCGGACTTGTGCGTCTCTATCACATGAGGGAAAACGACTGGGAGACCGTCACCGTCAAGGACTGCACCGACTTGAGGGAGATTTTCAGGCCAGTCAACCAGAATGAATCACTGGAGGAGTTTTCGAAGTTCATCAAGGAGGGATTCGTGCCGGACCCCGACGAAGACCCCGCTGTACGAAATCCTCCCCCACCGCCACCGATAGTGCCACCGAAACCGACACCCAAGAAAAAAGAATAGATTTACAGTTTCGTATTTTTGTATTAGATGATCAAAATTGTTAAATAGATAAAGCTGTGCGAAAAACAATCAAATTAGTGCAATAAAGATGTCATAGGCATAGGCATACACCTATTAGGTTTGCGACTTTTTAATGTTTTAATCAGGGACCGTAACGATTATCATTTTTATAGCAAAACAATTTTTTTTTAATTATTATTTTTTGATCAATTAAAAAAAAATTTTATTAATTATCATAAAAGTCAATTTTAAACTATTATGATAAAAACAAAAAATTATTCTTATTAAAAAAAATTTTAAAAATTATTATTATTATTTTTTATTTTTATCATAAAAATCAATTTTAATAATTAAATATAAATTTTAATACAAAATTACGAATAGAAATTCATCCTTTTTTTGAATTCGCCATGAAAGAAATCCTTATGTGTGTTTTCCTCTCTCTTCTTGAGAGTTCTTTTACCCTCAATTTTTTTAAATGCGTAACTCTTATTTGCGGCCCCTGGTTTTAATACATTAAACGAATTATACAGTCAATGGGCAAGGTGTATAAAATTTATATAATTTATAGAATTTAATATATATAACTTCTAAATGATTTTCCCTCCGATATTTTTCTAAACTTAAGAATATAATGTTCCCATATTTTATATATATTTTTAATATATGATATAATAAATAATAAATATGAGTATAGCAATAACTAGATTTCTGCAAGCTTCTAAAACCCACACGTATTCAAAGCTTCCGAGCAAAGCTTTTCCATTCCTATTTTGGCGCTTGCTTGGCTTAGACAAAGCTCAGCAGCAGCTAGCAGAACCAAAAGTTGCGCTTGTGCGCCATCTGGCGGCAAGCGTGGGTATGGTTGAAGTCTGCGCTAAACTCGAACGCAAAGCACACAAATTCAAATAGCAGGGAAATTTACGCAAGGGATTTTCTCGTCAAAGTGCCCTTGTGCTGTCAAGTCGAGCTGTTTACACTAGCAACCCAGACAGTTGACACTTGACGAGTCATTTACAACAAATATACAAAAAGTTATATATTTATATAAAAAAAATATATATTTAAAAATATATAACAAGCGGGATCGATCAAACCAACAGCAGGAAGAAGCAGCAATTTGGAGGCAGCAGCAAACATCGAACATACCTGCACGAATCATACAAGCATACACATTGAACACATATCGTGAGAAAGATGTCGATACCGAGCCGACAGGGCCTCATATTGGATACGCTCAAGCACAAGATCCAGTTGGCCAAGAATGATCTGGACCGCTATAAGGAGGACTACAGCCGCTGCCAGGCGATGCTGCAGCGCGAGGTAAATCGTCGCAGCCAATTGGAGGAGAGCTTCATGGAGCTGCAGCACCGCAACGTGCAGCTGGAGGATGAGCTGAAGCTGGCCCTGAATCATGCCGCCAGCCATCAGCTGATGGTGCAGGAGGCGCGCGACGCCCTCAACGAGAGCGATCGGCTGCGCAAGGCGCTGGAGCAGCGCGACCAGCTGCAGTCGGAGAAGATCGAGCTGCTCGTCTGGGAGCTGTCCAAGATGGAGCGCCAGGCGAAGGAGGCCGACCGCACGGCCCAGCAAAACGGCCAGCGTGCCGAGCAGCTCAGCCGCCGTCTGACGCGCAGCGAACAGCAGCTGGAGGCGAGCCGGGCCAGCCAGGCGCTGCTGCAGTCCGAGCTGGACGCGGCCGCCCAGAACTTGCACTGCGTGGAGCGGGCATTCGAGCACTCGTCCCAGCAGATGCAGAACTACGATCGCCAGGTGGCCAAGCTGAAGCAGCAGCTTCAGGAGAGCGAACGGCGCGCTGAGCTGGCCGAGCTGAATGCCGAGCAGCTGCAGCTCACCTCCGTCAAGCTGGAGCGGCGTCTCGAGGAGCGCTTCGATCATCGCTTGCGCCAGAAGCTAAACAATCTGGACCTGCAGCTCGTTGCCAAAGAACATGCTTAAATTCGAGCTCCCCAACGCACACACACACACACACACACATTCACACGCACGTCTCGTCCCCAAATTCTACAAGTTTAGTTTAGCACTCGACTATCGCTTCGATAATATGTTTTACGATATATTTTAGGTTTTACAACAATCAAACATTTCAACAAAAAAAAAAAAAGAAAACGAAAAAAAAAAAGAATATATAAAAAATTCAAAAAGTACGCCAAAGAGACTTTTTTCCATACTCTAGATAATCTTAAGCTCAGACATCAACTACTTTCGCTAAGCTAATAAGCCAAATCGAACAATCGATATTATCAATTTATCGATCAATCATATTCAAAATTTACTTTAGATTTCAGCTTCGTTAAAAAGCTCCGTGTTGAAAGAGTTATTTAAGAATTATCTGCTATCTATAGGACTTTTTGAGAGCTCATCTCACTTACTATTTGCGAAGTTGAAGCAAATCGAAGCTGCTTAAATTAAAACTGAAATTCTTTAAATACTTTGAAGTATTCCAAAAGTTTCTGCATTAATTAAAGTTGTTCAGTTGAAAATAATTGAAATTATTTAAGAGCCGAATATTGTAAAAAAAATTAAATAGATTATAAATTCATAGAAAACAAAATTGTTGTTACATATTAAAAATAGTTCAATATCTTCTTATATTTTCTTTAAAAAAAAAAATAAAATAAAATAATATAAAAGCAAATAGAAAATGGTTTTCTTAACAATTGTCGCCATGCAATATTTGATTGTTAAGTAACTACATCTAAGCTTATATAAGAAATATTTAAAATATAAAAAAAAAATATATATAAGAAACATATATAATGGTAAAAAATAAAGCAAATGGAGTTGGCTTCCCGCTTGCTGCCCCACAATTGATATGCGCTGGAATATGGAGTATTAGCTTATTGAACTATGAACTATGAACTCTTTCGTGGCTGTATTTGGAAGAGTATCTGGTCGGCGTTGCGGAACTTCAGCGAAATGCCCTCGACGAACTGCAGCTCCTCCAGTTGCTGATCGCTGCTGAAATCGAAGTTGGCTATCAGCTTGACCAGGAAGACCTTCATGATGAAGAAGCTATAGCGACGACCTGGCGAATATATAAAAACATTAATAATAGTAATGATAATAATAATAAATAAATATAATTTAGGAATATCTCATTGCAATCAGATCTGATAAGATCTCTTTACCTATGCAGGTGCGCAGACCCTTGGAGAAGGGCAGAAAGCTATAGGAATGCCGGCGTGTCGGGGTGTACTTGGACTGGCCGTGCAGCACTTGCTCCTGCTCCAGTTCCTCCTCCTTCTGCAGCAGCTCCTGCTGCTGTTGCAGAAAGCGCTGTGGCTCGAACTGGGTCGCCCTCTCGCCCCACCAGGCGGTGTCACGCTGCATGCTGAACGTGTCCAGCACAATGATCGTGTTCTGCGGCACGATGGCATCGCGGCCCGCCAGCTGAAAGTCACGACTCACGTGCCGCAGATTCATCGGCACCGTCGCCAGCAGACGCAGCGCCTCGTTCACAAATGCATCCAGGTAGCGCAGCTGCTGCAGGTGCTCCACGCTCACGTAGCTGACGTCGTTGCCATGCGGCATCACGCTCTCGATCTCCGCACGCAGGCGCTGCTGGCAGTCGCCCTTGTGCGTGGCCAGGCAGAGCAGCGCGATCATAATGCTATTGGAGACGGTCTCAAAGGACTGCAAGGAGAAGAAAGAGAGCAGAGCGAGCATAAGAAAGAGAGAGAGAGAAAGAGATAAAGATCTAAATAATGAAAGAGATTTAAGATACAACTTTATAAATTTAAAGCTTTCGATTTCGTATACCCTATATTGATATATAATATTAAAGTATGTATAGAAGACGAAATAGTACACAGATAAGAAGGAGATGGAGAAGGAGGGGAACGATAGAGAGTCGGATAAAGATGGAGAGAAACATATATAGAGAAGGTGAGAGACAGATACACCAAAAAGGGAGAGAGAGAGAAAGAAGGTGCAACTGAAAGAGAGAAAGGGAGTTATATGTGCATACATGAACATTTAGATGAAGAGAAAGAGAGAGAGAGAGAGAGACAGAGAGAGAGAGAGAAGAAGGTTTTATAAATACGAAAAAATTATTATAGTAAAAGAGTGAAAAACAGACAGAAATATAAATAGATATTGGTGATGGATCAGCATGAGAATGAAAATTTGAGCCATAAGCTGAGATACCCAATTTGTTCTATACAGGGTATATTCTATTCTACACTACATGCAAAATATGAAATAAATTAATATAAAACAAGAATATTTATACTTTGTGAGGTCGAAAATACAGATAGTATTAGAAGATGGTCCAACTCGAGCTCAGCTCAGATTGGATCTATGCGTGTTTGGGCATGCAATTTGTTTTAAATTGAAAACTAGATTTTGGAATTGCCAATTAGTGGTAATTAGTGGTAGGCAAACATGATCGCATAGCAACTGAATAGATAAGCTGCAGTTCGCTGAAATCGCCATTCATAATTCTTCGTTAGCAGAGCAGGAATTGGGGCGGGGTTACGGTATTCGGGCTTTGGGTTTCGGGTCCATCAATTCATAAGCGAAAACCTTAATGGGACTCGTTAACGCCGGCCACTTACCACCAGGACCATGGACTGGGCCTCATCCTCGATGTCCTGCAGGGTGAGCTCACCGTTGGCGGCCAGCTGAAACATTTGCTCGATGAAGATGCGACGCTGCCAGGGCGCATCCTCCCCGTTGTCGAGGGCGTTGCGTAGCTGCCAATTGCGATGCTTGCGCTGCACGATTTCTGCCACAAAGTCGACGAGCAGCTGGTTGCATGCCGCGGCCTCCGCGTACAGCTGCGGCTCCAAAAGCCGATGCAGTAAATCGATTTGCAGCCAGGGCTTGACAATTTTAATAGCCGAGATTTCAAGTAGCCTATTAAAAGGAGGGCCGCAGGGAGAGTGAGAAAGAGAGACAGAGAGAGAGAGAGAGAAATTAGTGTGAGCTGATTGAGCTGCTGGCACTGGCGGCCTCGCTCACCTTTTGTAGGTGGTGGCGATGTGTGCATCATCCGCCTGCGTGAAATTCGTCGGCGTTCCCATAATGGTGACTGCAATAAAAGTTAACGAGGTGTTAAGCCACAGACAGAGACAGCGATAGCAGGAGACGGAGAGAGAGAGTGAGTGAGTGAGTGAGTGAGAGGGAGGCGGCGACAGCATGTGTGACATTCAAATATTTCCAGGTGACAGCAGCCAAGGCATAAGCCATAATTCGTGCTCAGCCTTTGAGCTCCTTTTGCTCAGCTCAGCTGCCAATCTGGCTGCCTGTTTGCCCTCCCCCCTCCCTAGCCAGCTGCTAATGGGCAGCGCTAACTGTTTTAGCCCAGCAAATTCTCAATTCTCATGTAATTGCATTTGGCCTTCAAATTGCTGCCGAGGCGCCAAAGCCTCGCGGCTAGAGGTGTCCCAGCTAACGGTATTTGCTAATGGAATATGTCACTTCAAATAGCTGGCAAAGGATCAAAGCGAATTATTGTGGCGCCAAGCCGTTGCCAAGCCACAACAATTTTACATTTGCTCACTGAATTTCTGCTCATAATTGCGAAAAAAAAAAACTGAGCTAAATGAATAATCTATCAAAGCTGTTCAGACTTAAACTTATGAAATGTGAATTTACTGGGCTTAGTTGACAGTTAGTTGACTACAAATTGAGTTACAATAGGCTAGGTCTATGTCTTCTCAGAGATCTAGAGAGATGACAAAAACCAACACCAAGTAACTTCCAGGCTACCCAGATAACTCTTAGAGATACTGAGGAATTTTGGAGCCTGACTAGTGTACTCTTACCTACATTACAGGGTGTCTTTGAAATGGGCCTAGCTACTTTTACTTTTTATAGGGTATGCCTAAATCCTTCTATGACACTCTAACTATTTATAGGATATCGTCGTTCTACTCACCCTTATGTGATATACAGAGTATTTTCTAGTTATTCTATAGTAAAGTTTGTTATTATAGACTATCTCATTTTCGAGCTAAAACATTTATATTATTATACGATATCTTCCAATCGCTCTGGACTACATTCTTGGCATCTCATATTCGAGCTAAAAACACTCTACAGGATATCTTCCAGTCGATCTAGAAGTCTGTTTCTTATTATAGGATATCCCAGCTCAACGCAATATAAATATTCACTCGAATCTGTTGTTTATTATAGAGTATAGATATATGCCACTTCTACTTCTCACCTACTTGTTGTAGGATAGCTCACAGTATAACTAAGGCTATTTCATAGACTAGTTACACTTACTATAAAATATTTCAGTATAGTCTTTCTTTCTTTCTCTGTACTCGCACTCTTTTAATATAATATGTTTAAGCTTTCTTGCTTTTTATAGGGTGTTTCGTAGTCAAGCTACAGTACTCTTATATGCGACGTCTTATAGACCAAATAGAATAAACTGACAAATCGTGGCGACGTCTACAACCGACTAGAGTAATTTAGATTCGTATAGGGTATCTCCAAAGCAGACTAGATTACTTTCACTTTGCATAGGGTAGAATGCTTTGCCTCACTGAAGTGTATCGTTAATTAGCGCCCCCAGTAGTTAGACCTCACATATAGGGTATCAGTAAGATAAACTATCTATATTTTATAATTATATATTTATAAGGATGTTAGCTATAATCGAGCAAGGTAGCTGGTTCCTCTATAGGGTATCTCTTGACAAACTGCAACACCTTAACCAATCATCAGATATCTCCCCACAAAAGACCTCCCCACTGATAGGGTATACATCCAAACACCCCATCGAAGTGAGCATTTGGAAATCTCTTATGCCGAATGCATACCGAATCATAGCAGATTTTCGTGCTAATGCAGACGCATTCAACGGCCAATCGACTGGTTTCTGCATAAGGCTAATCATAATTTATCGGCATATCGATGCCCCGGCACGCCCCCGCAGCGCTTCTTGCTTGCAGCTAAGACTCGCTGCTGACCCTCGAGTCTATGTGGCTCTGTCTCAATGGGTTCCGCGTACGTGCGTTGCATGGAAACTGGACAAACGTGTCGCAGTCGCCGTCGCCGTCGTCGTTGTTGTCGCCATCAACACTCGGAATGTTTTTACTTTTACTAACTGCGCTGGGGATTGGGCTAAGCGATTCGTGTTCATGCATGTGCGTGCGTGTGCGTGTGCGTGTGCTACTCACGGCAGGATACCTCCAAAACGGCGCGACTGAGCATATCCTCGGCATCCTTGAACCGCACCGCCGAGCCGTGCAGATGCGGCTGTGTGGCAAACTGTTCCAACAGCTGATTGCCCACCGAGTTGAACACATCGAAGAAGCTGATGACAATATTATGATTGAAGGCGGGATTCAGCTGCTTGCGGCGCAGCTTCCACTTCTGACCTGCAGCCAAAGGGAAACCACATGAAAATGGCAAATGGCGGAGGAGGAGGGGGAGGAGGAGGAGGAGTTCCTCCTGTTGCTTACCTCGCGCATGCAGCAGGCCACGTCGCGCAAAGAAACCCTCCTGCATGAAGGTCTTGTCCAGACACTCGGGCGCATTCAAGACGCACTCCATGCCCGCCGGATCGTCAATGTAGAGCAGCGCGCGTGTGCCAATCAGGATGGCCAGCGGTCGCTGGAAGAGCACACGCAGACGCGTCACCTTGTCCAGAATGCCTGAAAGAGAGAGAGAGAGAGAGAGAGGGAGAGAGGGAGAGAGGGAGAGAGAGAAAGAGAGGGAGAGACAGTTGGGTCTATCAGTCCGCTTTGGATCTGTGGTCAAGCTACTCAACTGTTTGGATGCAAATTGATGCAGATCAGAAACCAGAGCACCGGCTGCTGTGCCACGCCCCGCCAGCCGTTCAGCTGCCAAATGAGGCGCCAGCATTTGCGTTGCTGCCAGCCCAAAAGCAGCGCCAGAAGCGTGCCACAGACCCATAGAGCGACATGTAAATGCATTGTTGTTGTTGTTGTAGTTGCTGTTGTTGCTGTTCTCTAATGCGGTGCTTTATAGGCAGCGCACAGCGTTTCACTTTGGTTCGGAACCCAACTCCCGACTCCGATTCCGGTTTTAATATTTGATTTTTGATTGTTTTGATATTTTGTTTTCTTGTTCGATCCGTTCGCTTGGCCAGCGCAAACGCAACTAAACAAAAATTCGCTTGATCGAGCATGGCCCAATAGACAATAAAGAAATTCAATTTTGTTTTTCTAGCTTATTATTAATTTTTTTTTTTTTAATTACCTTTCAATGCACATTTGGCTACCGCTTAGCTTGCGCACTCCCACTCCGGCTATAAGAGGCGGGTATGCTCGACTAGCGGACATGTTGGACTTGTAGACATTATTAAAACTATGTCAATTAGGATTATATGATAGCCTGGGTAAGTGGATCTTTGTAAAGCCAAAAATATTAAATTGAGAATTAATATCAATATTGAACGAGGCGGAAATATTTCAAGCATATTTAAACACAAAATGCTTATAAAGTCTATTTATTGCGAATGCTGAATCTATCTGTTCTCCGGTCCCAATTTTCCCAATGTTCATCATCATCAGCAGCAGATACCCCAAGGAACCCGGTAGCCCTTTAATATATAGGAATAAACTTTGGTATATAAGCTTATCTATGACAAATCTCTAGATTCTAAAAGTTGCATAGCAATTGCAAAAGGCAGACAAAAGTTACAGAAAAAAATTATACTCAAAAATATTTTTAACGATAACGAAATAATACTTTTCTTAGTCTTCATCCAATCCAGCTACAGGGTATCTCCATGTTCACCTATCCCCTACGATTTGTTTTCATTAAATTTCGCCCATATTTTTATCCATATACACGTAAATATCGATATTATTTGGGCAACGCTACGTGGACTTTGTGTTGTCGACTTGAGGCGTAGTAAATACATATTTTCAGCTGTAATTGGTTCGGTTCGTTAGCCAGAGTTGCCAATGGATATAGATGGATGTGTGCACGCAGACAGCGAAATAGCTTGGCAACAATGCCAACAGTTGACAGAGACGTCACATATATATGTATAGAGGTACATCAATTTACATACATATACATTACATTCCAGATCGACCTGTAAATAATTTGAGTTTGTCTCTCGCATTTGTTAGGCACGTAACGTGACGTAGCTGTTCCCAGTCATTTAGCCGAATATTAACAGATTCTTAAGAGCTTTTGGAAGCTAGGGATTACTGTAAATAGGAAGTGTGTGCCATATGAGATCATATTCCATTACAGTTAGAGGTAAGTCAATGAGATTTAATCTATTTGTAGAATTTAACAATCAGCAGGACCTTTCAATGCTTTAGCCTAACCTTTGCTCTATTAACCTTCATCCAACACCAACAGAATTTCAGGCACACTCAATTCTCTTCCTCTTCCCATTTATCCCTTTCGTGCAACTCTTTACTGGAGCTCCACCCATCCATAGAGAAGTTCAACAGCTTGATAAAACAGCGTGTCAAAGTCAATGTCAACTGCAAGGTGAAGCTCAAATGGCGATAGAAATAGCTGCAGGTATTCATTATAGCATTAATAAAGAAATAGCTGTCGAGCGATTTTTTCTGCTCTCGAGAATTTTATTAAAATTCCTGCGACAAAAGGAAACAGGAAAAAATTATGGACCGCAAAGAGGCAACGGAATGTCAAAGTCGCATTCATTGACGAAAACAAAAGGCACGAAGCCACAATAGAAACGAGGAACATTAACGCCATTGATGAGATGACGAGAGACCGCACATAGCGAAAGGCGGCGTCGATTGGCCAATTGACCGACTGCCAAATACCTTGTAATAACATAAGCCAAGTTTTGCTTTGGCTGTTGATATTTATTTTCTGTTGCGTAGATATAGTATGAGCATCAAAATCTATCAAGAAAAAACTCGTAGTCTCCATCATCGATATTTATCGATATTATGGGTATTTTAATGGGCATCTCTTAGCATGGCTGTAGCAATTGGCCTTTCTTAGCTGTAAGTCTTCTCTTGTGGTGATATATGAGCTAAGCAAGTCGATGATGCTTGACAAGCCCGCACCTAAACGAAAACTAATACAGCTTAACGCATTTCTTTTTTCGAGGGTATGGAGACAAAAAAAAATATATGGGGAGCTGGATGCATAAAGAATTTCTTGATTAAGTTATGGGGAATGTCAAGCACGATGGCTATACAGACGTCATGAATGACGCTCGCGCCTCTCTTCAGCTGCCTCAGCCTCACTCACTCGCCCTCTCACTCTCAACCACGCTCACTCTATGTATGTGTGTCGTATGGCGTTGATCTATCTCTCTTTCGCGCCTTTATTGCGTGGCTGTGTGCGTGTGTGTGTGTGTGTGTGTGCGTGTGTGGGCGTGGGTCAAGTCAATAAAGCATACTGATTAATGTCAAATTGTTGTTGTGTCTCTTTTTGCATAAATTATGCATAAATCGCCAACATTCGCCAGCCGTTGTCCTTTAGAGCACAAATGCCAATGCCAATGACAATGGCAATGACAATGACGGCGACGATGTTATGTCCTTGTGTATATACCATCGTGTATGTACCGTATCCCCTGCCCCCTGTCTTCCGCTTCCGCTTCCGCTTCCACTTCCACTTCCCCTTCGTCTTCATCTTCGGGTAGCCCGACCCCAAACCCAAACCCAAACCCAAGCCCCAATCCAGGCCCAGGCCCAGTTCCGGTTCAGTCACCGCCTCCATCTCAGTTGATGGCACCAGCAACAGCATTTAAGCTGTTTTAAGTCGCTTAACACACACTGCAAATAAAGAAATCAATTGCGAGCCGCGCATCGGCTCACAAATACCCTGTAAAATAAAAAAAAAAATTATGAAATTTGTTTTTGATAATATTATATTTTATTATGTTTTTTTTTTGTGTTGATTTAAGTATGTTTATCAAATAAATTTAAAAAAAAAAAAAAAAAAAAAAAAAAAAAAAAAAAAACAAGTAATTATTGATAAATAAAAATTAATTAATAAATGTAAAAAATATATAATAAATGTGCTATAACAAATGTTAGAAGTTCCCCGATTAAATAAACGGTTCACTATTATTTTTGCCAGCAATGAACTTGTACCTTAAAGCTGTTTAAATATTAAAAGGAAAATGAGAAAAGATGTTCAAAACTTGTCTTATGAGCACATATGTACGTAGCATATACATATTTAAGAATAATAATTGTATTCATTTCTCGTTCTTTAATATTGTCTTTCTAGAACTTACCTCGGGCTCGGGCTCCCGTTGACACATCTACACTAAACATTTGCTTCTGTATTTTCACGTTGTATTTTGATAGCTCTATTAACATTCTTATTGGGTATATAAGAGCCGTAACGGTTGTGTTGAAACTGAAGCTGCTGTAGCTTAATTTTATTGGCTGACTGAATGTGTCAGTCGCATGTTCTTGATTTCTTGCATGTTTTCTTTATCAAATACCCTGGAAACTTGATATGCACGCTAAAAAGTATGCCCACTAGTTGGAAATATTGCATAAGTATCTATTCTTTATAGCTGAGTATGTAAAACAGAACGGCTATCCTTCAGGCTATGTAAACTCAGAATGATGAAAAATGATATAAAATATAAATTATAGATAAGTAAAGTACATTTGAGAAAATAAAAAATTGATAAAAAAAAATATATATATTATTTAAAAATACAAAAAAAAAATAAATACTAACGATCAAAAATAGAAATGATTTAATGATAAAAACTGAAAAAAAAAAATAACAAATTAAAAATTGTAATAATGAATAAATAAATAAATAAAATAAAAAATTAATTAAAAAAAAAATAGACCACACAAAGTTTTTTAGAGTATACATGAATCAAAATTTCTGAATTAAAATTAAATAAAAATTAAAACACGTATTTTGGCGCGAAAAAGTAAAAAAGCATAGCCAGACTAAGGGGTATCTGGCAGTTGGTTCCTATTTAAGACATAAGCTGATTTTTTTTATTTTTTGTTCGTTTTTTTTTCCCGCCGCTTTTCTGCTTGATACTTGAAAATGCGGAAAAGCCGTCATAAAAAATGAAAATGCGAGAACACAGCAGCAACAACAAGAGCAACAGTGGCAACAGCAGCAGCAACAACAGCAACAACAACAGCAATCAGGCACCAAAAATTGTGAATCTGTGTATAAATTTAATTTCCCCGCATGAGAATTTCACATAATCAAATTTTTTAAACGCGAGCGATTTAAGACCACGCTTAAGAAAAAAAAAAAAAAAAAAAAAAAAAAAAAAAAAAAAAACAAGACGAAAGAGAATATATATAAGTATATAAAATCGTGGGCTGCCCCACATTAAAAACCCAGCAAGGGGATGTCAAGAGCCAGAGATGGGGTGAGGAATGGACTGAAGTTGGGGCTGAGCATGGGGCTGGGGTAGAGGGGGTGAGAGGGTTTGTTGCTTGCGTTGACATATGAAATATGTATTAACGGGTCCAATGCACAGCATACCAAAGTCAAGTGCAGGGCGCGTGTCGCAGGAGGCGGCTAGGGTTGAGGGTTGAGCGGGGGTGCCGAGCTGTAGGGGCATGTGGTAGTAAATGGGCGTGGATCGCGCCCAATTTGCCATCAAGCGTGAAAGCAAATTTTCTTTAACGAGCCAACAACGCGTCAACAGACGCACATGTACATACATATGTATGTATGAGCTGACAGTGTTGCCAGACAGATGAGCGCATCAGCCTTGCCGTGCTGCCACATTGTCATACGGACGCACCGTCTCAACTCGTTGGCTCGCTGCCTGTCTGGTTTGGTTTGGTTTGGCTTGGTTTTTGTATATAAATTAGAGCACATCAAAAAGTTTGTGACATTAAAAGCTGTTATTATGCAGGATGTGTGTGTGTGTGTGTGTGTATGATTGGTGTGCAGATAAATGTTTTAGCCAAATGCTGATGAAAATGAAGATGATGGCAGACTTGTAATGATGACACCCCCTAACCTTCAGCCTTGAACCTGCGAGCCCCTAACACCCACACACCCACACACCCACACACCCACACACACACACACACACACCCACACACACACAGTGCCCACACGTTTCTCACGCATCGCATAGTTCCACGTTCCACGCTTCCACGCGCACTCAAATCCTGAATACGGCAGTCAAAAAGGCGGAGGCGTGGCTGTAGCAGAAGGGGCAAATTCAACGTAGAGGGCGCCACGAGTCGCTTGATTAAATGTGCTTTGCATGCGTGTGCGCAAATGCAATGGCAGGCAGTCAAAAAGGCGATTACATGCACACACACATACACACACACACACGTATGTGTATGTATGTGTGCGTATGTGTGCGTATGTGACTGGCTGCCTTGCAACGCCTTCTCACGTATTCATTTGAACGTTTCGCTGCGTTACGCGTGTTGCCACTTGACTTTTTGCCACACCACAAATTTTGATTCACTCACACACTCGCACACTCTCACACTCACACACACGCATCGCATCTTTGTCCTGGTCACGCTCTGGTTGACTGCTGTCTGCCTTGGCATCCAGCGTGCTCTGAGCTTCCTTCCTTCCATCATGTGGTTAATCAAATAACGCTAATGGAATCTCTCGCATTGCGCACAGAGTCGAATATTCAGCGGTCCGTCGGCCAATCGAATGGAAAATCGCCTTACTATAAGCCGACTATATGCCAAAACTTTTATTATTGTTAAAATAAAAATATAAATAAATAAATAAAAGCAACGAAAGAAAGAAATTCCATTGAATGCCAGCAACAGAGCGGCAAAGCTCTTGAGCGTGAAGACAACGTAGCCGACATGTCTTTGCGTGTGTCCTTTGGGAGTTCATTTCGGACATCCTCTCAATTAAGAAAGTTATTATTTATGGTTGTATATATGAGTAAAATTATGCATTATATGACGATGAGGCAGCCATCTCTTCATATATGTTTCATTAGAGCAAACATTCTTATTGGAATCTTAGATGTTAACTACAAGTTAAGTTAAATAAATATGTCATATGTATGCTTATACATATGTATATGAATATGCACATACATATGTATGTATATAAATGCTATTTTAAGAACTCATCATCGATAGCAAAAAGCATTCCCCAGCCAATCAATCAAGGTGGGATTCCCCCTATTATTATGACAACAATTAATTCCTATATTTATTCATTTCTTTATTCCACTCTTTGTTTACGGCAATTTAACATCTGTTTTCTATACTCGTTTAGCGGTATACAGAAGAGTATATTAGTTCTGAGTAAGGTCTGTTAATCCGTTGCTAACCGTTGGTTAGTTCATCCGTTCGTTCGCGTGCCTGTCCGTCTGTCCATTCGTCTATCCCCGTCGTCTATCCCTTCGCCCGTTCATCCGTTTATGCGTTCGTCTCTTCACCGATCTGTCTCTACGTCTATGCTTACGGCTGTCCGTCTTTCTTGTCCACCAATCTGATCATCCGTTCGTTCGTCCATCTATCGCCGATCTGTAAATTCATCTGTCAATCCGTTCGTCCGCCCGTCCATCTGTCCGTCCGTCTATCCGTCGTTCTTTTCTTTCATCGAACCTTTTGCATTTCCATTCGTCTGTCTGTCCGCATGTTGTTGGTACTCAGACCTGGGTATTTACTATAACTGTTAATACAGAAACATTACTCTTTAATGTGGTACAGACATGCTCTCTAAATGATATACGAGCTGTCTATGTGATTCTATATTATAAATGAAAAGCATATAATAATTGGTAAATACATTTATCTACATCCCCTTGGGGGCGTGGCTAATGGTGTAGACTTACGGCTGACTCAATCACTCGAGACTTATGCAAATACTCAACGAGTATTATGCAGTCGGTAGCATATCAAATTTCATTTTTGATTCTTATTCTTCAAAACAAAAGACAAACAAAAACAAAAACAAAATTGATTGTATTAAGAGTGTGAGTCACGTATCACGAGTCGGGTTTCTCATGCTCCTCTGCTGAAAGCGAGCGCGTGTAGCGAGATCAGTGCCAATTGTGAGCTGAGATGCGGCGGACGTGTTCGGTTTGGCTGTTACTGTTGTGCGCGACAGGCGCTGCGGCGGTCTGCGACTTGCGTATTGGGGAGCCGAAGCCGATCGTGGTGAAAAAGTTCGGCAGCAAGACGGCAGTGGTGAAGCGCTCATTGACTGACATCCAGCTGTCGCCGAACGAGTCAATCACCTTCCATTGTCCCACTGGTATCAGCGTGTCGCAGAGCAGCGGGCAGCCGGTCAAGATAAATGCGGAGACGGCGGAGCTGTTGTGCATGAATGATGGAATCTATTTGGACGATCATCAGATCATACAGCATCGCAGCAGCGCCTCAGTCTACTGCAGCGGCGGCTTCACCCAGACCCTATACGAAAGCAATCGGCGGCTGCGCGGCTGCCCGGCCGCCGACGCAATGACGCTGATCATCGGCTACAAGCTGAACGGACTGCCGGACGTGAAGCAGTTGGGCATCTGCTATGATCTGGGCACCACACGGCCGCGCTTCCTCAGCTACCTGGCGTATGCGCCGCGCAATCTGCTGCTCGAGCGACAGACGGGCCAGGAGCTGGACCGACTCAAGCTGGACACCTATCTGGGCAGCTTGAGCAAATATTTTCGGTTCCCCACCAACTCGGAGTTCCAGCAGTTGGTCAGCAATCAGAAGCAGCTGGGCCAATTCTACGATGGCAAACTGTTCGAGTACGGCAGCCTGCTGCAGGAGCCACAGCTGAGCAAGGAGCTGAGCAACTACGCCGATATGCTCAGCATTGTCTGGCTGCGTGCGCTGCGCACGGGCAACTGGCAGCACTGGCTGGACGCTTTACGCACCGCCAATGGCTACACTGAGGGCGCTGCTGCTGCTCCTGGTGTCGTTGCCTCCTGCAGAGGACAGTTTGATGTGCGCCTGGGCGTTTCGGGCGTGGCAACGCTGCCCATTGCCGAAAGCTGCAATGCCAGTCGGTCGCTGCTGCTGCTGGACAGCGCAGGCAATGGCATGCCTGTGCCGGCCCACATCTGGGCACATGTTCGAGCGCTGCAGCCAACGGGAACTATAGCCGATGAGTTTGTTGTTGTCGCACACAATTCGCCATACGTAAGCAAGCTCTCGCACCCGCTCTCACTCTCTTAACTCACTCACTCTCTCACTCTCTATCTATCTCTCTCTCTCTAACTGTTCTCTCTTGCTTGCAGTACACTGTAGCGGAGCTCGGCTCGTTCTGTGCGGACATTTGTGCTGAGATACCCTGGCTGCGGGAGAGCCTCTTTGGGCAGCTGCATTTGGTGCCTCAGTACGGCGTCGTCAATTGCTGCCGCATGGATCAGCTGCATAAGCTAGTTGACTTTGCGTTTCCAACGGCAGCGGCAGCGACGCCGACTGCAGCGACGCCGCCGATACCGCAGTCGAGCCCTTGAATATAAACAGCACAGCATCGAAACCGTTAATCGAAATTAAAGCGCACAGCTCACCAATGCCACGCTCGATCCATACTTCGTGCTTTCTGCTGTGTTTAAAAATAGCTTCCCAAAGCTTTGCTTATCTTACATTTACGCATTTGAAAGCTTCTTAGCTGCTAAAATGCTAATTCTAATAGAGCTTTTAAGCGATTTGCATAAGTAGCAAAAACTACTTTTTATATTTACGCTGAAACGAAACGACTTTGAGTGCACTGAAACAAAATGAAGTTCTTATGCATATAATATAATAATTTGTAAATTAATGTTTTTGATAAATAAAACTTGCAGAAATTCTATATCTTTGATATATGTATTAGTAAATATGTACAGTAGAGTACCGGTAATTCGAAATGGCAAGCAGATCAGTTTTTTTTTTTTTCGACTTACACAGTTATTTAAATTATCGAAAATTATTGAGAACGAATTTCTTTCAAGGGGATTAGAATTTTTCGCGTTATCGCGATTTCGAATTATCGAGACTAGGCTGTACATACCTATTATAATCAGGCTGTGCACTAGTTGGGCAAGGCCTTGCATAACATACATACATATATATATGTATATATGTATATATATTACCCTCTATACATCTATAAACCAGCCCAGAGCTCAAGTTTCCAAGAATTGGTTTTAGTTAATCTGAGTCTATAGAAAAATATTAATAGTCGATGAGTTTTCCCACCTTTAGTTAGTCCAACAAGGAATCTGATAGTCAGAAACACTCACAGCTTACAGCTTAATAACCGATTTAGTGCCTTTTATGTTGTTAATCCATTTATAGGACTTGTTAACTTGACGCCCGGCCACTTTACGATAAACATCCTTGAGCCCCAAAAACAACTTAAAATTTAAATAGTTTGGGAGTTGGGGCATTACGAGGCAATTGCCACTTAAAATCTGTCATAAAATAACGTTAAAGCGACTTAACCCTGTTCGCTTTTAACTGGACTACCAGGGCCACTTAAAATGCGAGTGAAATGATTAAATGTGCATATAAAATACGTATCTGGGGCTCGTAATAGCTGTGCACTGATTCCAATTTAGTTCGAGGGTTGTAAAACAACAAGAATAAATTCAACTTGAAAGAGATGTCGATTCCGGAATACCCTAACATAGAGAGAGAGAGAGAGAGAGAACTCAAAGACAGGCAGGTGAATTGAATTGTAGATAAATATAGTAGTAGTATAGTAGATAGATTGATTGATTGTCTCAGCTATAAGTGAATATAACTGTATAACTGTATATTTATAAACGATACATTAATTGAGAGTTACGATATATAAATAAATAGTAAACTGATTAGATAAGTGAACTATCGATTAGTAGATACATAAATTGACGGATTGATAGAATATTTGATTGATGAATAGATGGGAGATATACTTAAATATATATGGATTTGAATATATTGGTACTAGTTACAAATAGTCTTATAAATATGATTGATAAGCAGGGAAGAATTCTGACCGAAAAAAATCTGTTAAGCCTTATCCTAAAGGTATATGATTCATTTGGTATGGGTGGACATTCCAATATCATAATATCGTTGAGTTCGTATATGACATATTAATATTTATATGTATACCCTATAAAGTCATAGCAATGCTAATGATGAAATTATTTCGCTTTTAAAAAAGTCCTTTCATATTTTGCAACGCTTTTTGCAGCTTTGTGTATGGCAATGAATATTAAAATATTTCACTATGCGTGTGTGTGTGTGTGATTGTGTGTGTGTGTGTGTGTGATGTTTTTTTTACTTTTTGTTTGACTCCGTTAAAAAAAAAAACTTTTAATTGGATTGCAACCGTTTTAATACTTTCATAACGGCAAACGGCGCTCCTTTTCGACGCACAAAACTGAAAATCAATTAAAATGTTGCATCGACGGCTCAAATATGCAGATGCAGCATGGCATGGAACGAAGTGGAATGGAACAAAGCAGACCAAACCAAAACACGGCCAGCAACAATGTTTCAACCAATGAAAAGTTTTAGCAAACGAATCAAAGTTTTCAACATTAATTTCAGTTCATTGAAATTTGATCAGGTGGAAAAGGTGTGTCCTGTTTCATTACAGTCCTTCAATGAGTAGTATGTATGTATGGGGGAACCTATATAAATAAAAGCCAGCTAAAGTCTTACAGGCTCACTAGATAGTTCAGTATATTCTCTTGCGCAAAAATAACTCCGGACTAAACAGATAAAGATTTTTGAAAATAAAAAATAACAAAAAAAAACAAGTAAGAAAACTCTAGTCGAGAGTGCTCGACTAGATACTACCCTGAACCCAACAAATAAAAATGCTCATTTAGTATGGCTGAAATTTCAATTTCGATGTATTTAAAAATATAAATAAAATACCAAACTCATTTAATAAAATATAAAAATATTTTGAAATAATTAAAAAAAAATTAACATCAGTTGCATCGACCGGGATTCGAACCGCGACTCCTCGGTCGAGCGTCATGCTGCTAACACACTAGGCCACCTCACTCCTGCTAGTGGCGCTGGCAAAACTCAAATAGATTCACTGCTGCAGCGCCATCTACCAAAACTAAATGAAACTAACTGCTGATGTGATTCTAAGAATCTGCTAGAATAACCAAACTATTAAAAACGCACATAAAGTATAGTTAAAATTTCAATTTCGGTGTATTTAAAAATATAAATTAAATAGAAAACGTATTTATGAAAATATAAAAATATTTTGAAACAATTAAAAAAAAAAAACATCAGTGTTGCACCGATCGGGATTCGAACCGCGACTTCTTGATCGAGCGTCATGCACCTAACACACTAGGCCACCCCACTCCTGCTGGTGGCGCTGGCAAAACTCAAATAGATTCACTGCTGCAGCGCCATCTACTAAAAAACTAAACGAAACTAACAGCTGATGTGATGTATTTGTTGTAGCTGCTGCACGTGCGTTTGTTAATTGGCCAAATATTTGATTATTTTTATTAATTTTTGACTGAACGGAATTTAATGAAACTTTCAGCATATGATCTACATATTATATTGAATATTTGAGAAATTTGAAAAAAGAAAAATCATTCACAATTAGCTATAGAGGCACCTGATTTGAACTTGAATGTTTTTACTCGATAAAAACATAACGGGATGATTTATCGAATTTTAAAAGCAAACTCGACGTCCGCGCTGTATATACGGTCATTTTAAAAAAAAATTCAAGTCTCTAGCTCTTATATCTTCGGAAATCGACGCGTTCAAACATACGGACAGACGGACAGACGGACAGACGGACAGACGGACAGACGGACAGACGGACAGACAGACAGACGGACAGGGCTAAATCGACTCAGCTCGTCGCCCTGATCAAGAATATATATACTTTGTGGGGTCTGCCACGCCTCCTTCTGCCTGTTACATACATTTCAACAAAACCATTATACCCTGATTTCCCATTTTCAATGGGTTCAGGGTATAAAAATAAAATCTGCAGAATACTCACTCACAATTAGCCATCAAATAAAAAGAACATTTTCTTCTGGTATGGTGGTCATTTTTTATTATTAGTTACTTTTTGTATACATTTCATTTCATATATAATATATATGTATATATATATATAATTTTTTTAGGGTTTTTTTTTTAGTTAGTTTTCTTTGTTTCCACTTTTTTTATATATAAATTTCCATCTAGTACATATATAGGTTTTCATTTTTTTTTTTAGCTGTAGAACAATTATCACATCTTAAATATATATGTATGTAGCTCCACTTAAACATATCCATTCAATGTTTTCTGCATATGTATTTTGTGTACATCAAATATTTATCATCTTTGGTTATTTTCGTTTTATGCAAAAAAAAAAAAAAAAAAAAAAATTGTTGATCATCAAGCACATCAACAACAACCGCTTTGAAGTACTCGAAAGTTGTCAACGAGAGTCAAAAGTACTCAAAAGTTGTCGAAATTCTCATTGTTGTATATTCATTCGCACTCAAAGTTTACACGTTTTCAATAGTACTTATACTCGTACGTATTCATTTCTATATGAATTCAATTGAGTCTATTTCAATTCCTGCTCATACTTAGCCGTATTCATAGTCATACTCTTACACATTTTCCTACTAATCATCTTAGATCCATTCCTATAGACTACAATGATGGCATATTGAGATTTACTCCTACTAAGATGATCTTATACTGGCCTCTCCTAAATCACTTCTAATCATACTCAGTTGATCGTAGACTTACTTTGATTCATACCTAGCTGATCTTATACTCATTTGTTGCTGAGGTGATCTTATACACACTTTTATTCATACTCAGCTGGTCTTCTACTTCGTTCTACTTTTACTCAACTGATCTTAAACTCACTTCGACCCATACTCAACAAATCTTCCACGTCTTTCTACTTATACTCGGCTGATCTTCTACTCATGCCGACTCACTGATTTTATTCTCACATCTACGCATACTCAACTGTTCTTAAACTCCTTTCTATATACTTTCATCTGTTCTTAGACTCATTTCGACTCGTACGCAGCAGATCTTATACCCACTTCTACTAATACTTATACTCCTTTCTAAATATGCTCAACTGTGCTCGTTCTATACTGAACATATACTCATTTCATCTATTTCATTCACATTCCTCTCTTCTTCAGCTGCAACTCGAAATAAACTTTGATATACCTAAATCGAAGATCGATAAACGCTTGCTATCGATAATCGGCGACAATTGATTTGGACACATGCCTGGCTGTTGGCTATCCAAACAAAAAATCGAAATCGAAATGGCAAAGAGTGCGGCTGCAAGTGCCGAACACTTGACTTGATGTCGGGCAATTAGAGCTGTTTGATAGCTGCTGCGAGGGGTGGGTCTGGCTAGGTGGACAGACGGCTTCAGGTGGACTGGGCAGCCTTTTTATCTTACACGCGTTTCGACAGGCTCAAAACTTGACTCATTTATATTGTATAAACAGGGCCGTCAGCTTGCATTGAAAACTGTTTCAGTCCGTGGCCCCGAGCGAGCTGCCGCTTGCTTTTGTAGCAGCAGCGACGACGACAGCGACGACGACGACGACGGCGACGTCGACTGCGACTGCGACAGCTTCTCCATTTATTTTCCTTACGGCATTTCGTGCATTTTGTTTTGTTTCATTTCTTCTCTTCTCGTTTCTTTTCTTTTTGCCACATTTCTTTAACATTTTCCCTTTGTGTCGTTTGCCGGTTCAAGCCGGGGCCAGCAGCTCGGTCGGCAAATTTCAAAGGCCAACAATTCATTAGTTATTTAAAGAAAGTTTTTTGTTGCCAAACACCCGACGACGTACCCGCACCGCCCCCTTGCCCTCTGCCTCTGCCCCTGCCCCCTGCCAAAGTCCACCCGCCAGCCTTTTGTCTTTGCCATTTCAATTGACAATAAGCGTTGATATTGATGTTCTTGATGACAATCATCATATACTACTATATAAACCTGAACAAAAATGTAAAAAAAGAACAACAAGAAAACAAATGAAAACATTTAGAGAGAACCTTACAAACCCGCTGCCAAAAGCATGCCATTTGTAATCGCATGTGTATGTGTTGAGTGTGTGTGTGCGTGCGAGTGTGTGTGTGTGTGTGTGTGTGTGCGTGCCATGTGCATGCCCCGCCCCCATCGCCGAAATACGTAATTGGAATTCCGTATCCGTCCGCCGTGCTCACTGCTCATTGCCTAGTAGATGCACTCGCCTAGCAAATCGCAGTCGCCCTTCTCCAGGGGCTTCAGCCAGAGCGGGTTGTAGTTGGGGCAGAGCTTGCGATGAATGGGTATTTTGATTTGGACTGGCGTCGGTGGCACGCCCTCCCAATTGCGCCCCTCAAAGCGCTGGCCATCGGATCGGTTGCACTGCATGCTGAGCGGCTCCTGAATGTACATCGTATATAATTGGTCCACATGCGGCTGGGTCCATTCGATAGTCCGATAATTCGCCGAACGTGCTCCGTTCAAGTGTATGCCATGCTGATGCTCCTTGCTAGATAGAGGCAGAGAGGGTGAGAGGTAGAGAGAAAGAGAGAGAATGGAATTTTAATTTTCAGGGCTAAGCGAAATATCTCCGCCTCGTCTGGGCGCGATTTCAATGAGAAATTTTCCTTTGCACCTCATTCTGTCGCCAATGACAGTTTGGTACTCCGAATAGTTAGTAAGGATATGGAGTGGAACGATGGAATGAAACAAACTCAAAGGAGAATGCCGAAAGTGTAGCAATAGAAAAAGGCTAATCAAGGCATAAATACATACAGCCAAAACATAACCTGGAACAGTGGAATGAAACAAAGACTAACACAAGAAACCTTCAGTGAAGTAAACTCAATTAATGATCAGATGATATGATGGAACTAAAATCTACTATTTAAAAAAAAATAAAACAAGCCGGAATGAAATGGAAATGAAACACTCTTTGCTATATATTTTCCAATTCACTTTAAACTTTGTCCGCTTTTCAAGCTAATTCTTTTTTTCAAAGGAATGGAATGGGAATGAAACACTTTTAAATACTTTCCAATTTCAACTTACTCTAAACTTTACCGCCTTATTTTGGGTGTCATAAATTTGGGAAATGCATTGCTCAGGCCCTCTTTATGGGAAGTCGACAAGCGATTGTCGGCGACTTAAAGGTGCTCTATACATATACATATACATATACATATACATATATATCAAGCTATCTCTTTGTTTGCCTGCTATACGGGCAGCCTATTTTGGCTAAGCTTTTTTTAGGCCCGTCACAGCTGGCAGACACCTACGGATTTTACCTTTTTGTGCTACGTAAATTTTCATAAGTTCTCTCATTCTCTCATTCAATCAGGCGGCCTTTGTGTGCCGGCACGAGGCTTGAACCCAATTTTCGGGCTGCCGAAAAAGTCTCGCAAGTTGCACAAGTCTCGCAAGTCTCTAATCTAATGTTCAAAAATAAAGCGAAGATGAGTTTTTACTTTTCTTTTGACGCTGGCTTCACAAACAGCCAACTAACAATGCGACGCGCCTTCAAGGACTTTGCCAGTTTAGGCCTGGGCCCATTAACGCTGGCAATTAGCGTGCACCTTGGAAAGCGCGAACGGGACGGACAGACGAGCGGAAGGGCGGATGGGCGGACGGGCGGACGGGCGGACGGACGGATGAACAGGAAGCTGAAGACATTTCCGTTATGAATACGCTTAAAGCGCGGCAGCCGCAAACCGGAGCCGCAACAAATGCCGGAATGCCAAACTTTTGCCTTTGATGGAAGAACGAACAGACAGAGAGAGAAAGAGTGAGAGAGAGAGAGGGACAGATAGATGAGAAAGTGCCATTAGGTTGCGTTGCCGCTGGTCTCTCAACTCGCTCAGTTTCTGCTAAAGGGGAAGTCTGCGACCCCACCTCTACCTCCGTCTCCTCCCACCACCTCCCTCCACCTGCTGCTGTTAACTCCATTGCTTTACCCCCTCTCCGTCTTAATTGAAACATTAAGCACGCCCGCATTTCATCCGCTTACCGCTTCATATAGATAAAATAATCCTCGAGTGTCTCCTCCGAAACAGAGCTCTTGCACACCTCCAGCTTGGTGGCCGGATAGTAGTGTATATAGTTGACGCACATCTCATCGCTAATGGAGAAGCCGCCAAGAGTGACATTCGCAGTGCCAAGCGTATTATAATAGCAGGTGGTGACCAATGCATCGCCCTGCAGAGCAACAGAGAGAAAGAGAGAGAGAGAGAGAGGGCGAGAAAGATGCAGAGCAGATTACCCTCTGCATATAGAGTGAAAGCATGAATTTAATGCTTACCGGCAGGACGCGGGGCTTGTAGTGCAGCGTGCGCATCTCCTGGAAGTGATGCGAATAGTAATCATCGCGATTTATCTCCCGCAGCTCCTGTTCGCCCCGGAAGTGTCTGGTCAGGATGCGAACGCCGCGCAAATGCGTATGCAGCTGCGATCCAAATATAATGATGCCCGTCTTTGGCAATGCGGCCCGTGTACAGTCCGCCACACAGTAGCCACTCAGTGGGAAGGCCGTCTGGCCAGGCGGTATCGCCATTTTGTCCGTATACTCGAGACCCAATTCCATGACGCCAGCATCGTATTGCCGCAGCGTCTTCGATAATTTAATGCGAAATCCAGAGTTGTCCATCAGACCTGCAGGGCGTATGATTAACATTAATGCAGGCGCACAGAAATTACGACGGACAGCAGCAGCTGCCTTGAAGATGCACACACGTCGTAACGCCCCCAATCCCTAGAGACAGGCACAACTCAGCAGCTCGTGCTCACGCGATTTAAGAACCATAACAGCTCGTGATTGTGCGTGAGTCGTCGTCGTGGCTTATTACATAATTATTGAAATATAGTAAATAGTATAGCTTATTTTATATATAAATAAAAATACACAAAAAATAATTTAAAAAAAAATTATATATACAAGAGAAAAGCTTTTAATATACAAAAATAATAATTATAATTAATATTTAAAAAAAATTTTGATAACGGGAGTTACAGACTACAGAATACTCAAACGCTACCGGATCATTTTTCCGATCTGCCACGCCCCCATAAGCACATCGGTAAAATTATAGCACTTTATCAGATGAGGTTTCCTTGAGTATATATTCTAGATTTCAAATCTCAAACTTCTATAACAATACCATAAAAATGGCTTGACAGACGGGCAGACAGCAAGACTGACACTAATAAATTTTAATTTGCTTTAATTTAAGAATAAAATCTAATAATTAAGAACAAAAATCGAAAACTGTATAAGCAGAATTTGAAAATTAAATTTATTCCATTTTTCAAATAAATAAATAAAAATAACCAAACGAAAAATTCAGAAATAAGAGAAAAAATAATTATTATTGCTCGTGTTATTTGAAATTCGACTCATCTCTAGCTGACACACACACACACACACACGCTCAGAGCCACACACCGTGAGTAAGACATTGGGCTGAGTGGTTCAGTGAGTATGTTGTGTGGCCATGCATTGCGCTAGATGAGGCCATCGACAAGGATGTGTAAGGATATAAGGGGACACAAGGACACTTCAAGCAGCAATAATGACATTTTGCTTCAGCTCAGCGGCTTGTAGCAGTCGCAGTCGCAGTCGCAGTCGCAGGCACCGACTCAGTCACAGTCACAGTCACAGTCACTCCCTCCTGTTGTTATTTATACAAAAGTTTTAATGAAATCAACCCCATACATACACCCAAATGTATATAGCATACATACATACATCTCTGTTCTTGTATACTCCTATCAAAAAAGTGAAAAAGAAGTACAGGTGAGGAACGCTCCGCACAAAAGCAGCAGCTCAACAATCATCTAAATCGAATTACCCCTGGTAAATTGCCATTGTCAGTGTGAACACATTCTTGCCCCTTTGAGCTTCCTCTTCTCTATTTAAGAAAAACAACGAAACTTTGTGGGTAAATAAACAAAGATATCCATTGGACTATGCATGACTAGAATATACCCTCACCTGCTGATAGCTCTGATTTGCTGATTGAATAATTCCTCAATGCACGGAAAATTAATATATTTCTTGATTTTTTTTTTTTTTTTTTATTTCTGCATATTAATTCAACTTCCTAGCTTTATTCCAACTTTATAAATTTTGTATATTTTTTAAACTGTTTTTTTTTTTTTTTTTTTAAATATATAAACTTTATATAATTATAAATAAAGCCTAAAGTCTTTGATCTCACACCTAGACTCTAGGCACCTACATATCACTATCGACACATAAAGGATTTTCTTGATCTTAATCGAGTTTTCTAAAATCTTTTATTGAACACTAAATATTTAACTTTTCCGTTATAGTTCTTAATACTTTAGTACAGATGAAAATCTTGAGGATTTTCTTCTTTATCAGCTCAGCAAAATAATTCTTCTGATTTTTGCAATAACTTTTTCATTTCATTCCAATCTCAAGCCCAATTTTCCTTCTACTCCATTATTTTCCTCTGATCTTTGCACGAACTCTTTAGTTTTCTCTCTTTACTCACCCTCCAGTAGCTCTGGATTATTGAAGTGCACCTCGAGCCGCACGTAGGGATTGAAGCCGGAGCCACCGATTGGCAGGCCGGCCTCTGGTGGATACGTAAAGGTGCTGGCGCCCATGGCCCACAGTGCCATTACCTTGGAGCAGACCTTGGCTGCCGGGGGCAGCTGTTCGCAGTCGCCGTTGTAGAGTGGAATCTCAGCGTGCTCGTCCGTTTCGCAGTGGAAGATCTCCATGTGATGCACAATGCCGGGCGACTTGATGATTGGCTCGAACTGCACGATATGCATGCGATTCTTGACAAAGTCGTCCAAACGCTGCACATGGCACCAGTAAGTGGTCTCTTGACTGGGCACCGGCGCTTGCTCCAGCGTGATTTCGATTTGCGCCAAGTCGCTGAGGAATAGCCAAGAGCGTAAGACCCATCCCCCTCAAGGCTAAAGGGAAGCCTCGCCATACTTACGTTTCGGGAATGAGGATCTTGTCGGCGCGCAGTAGCTGCAACATCTTCAGACCCGCCTCGTGTGGAGCCGTCACATTGGGCAACGCGAACTGATGATCCTCCAGAGCGAGCTCCGATTCGCCGCGTGCCCATACCACGTACATGGTGCCCTCCTGCAAAGCAAAGCAGGACAGCCCATATAGCAGAGAGTTTTCCAAATTGGAAGTATATTGTTTCACCTACATGCAATCGCAGATCGAGCGGGTCGCAGGTATCGAACTTGCGCTTGAAGGCCAGCGTGAATTCGTCCATTTTGAAGACCTCGCAGTCCTGCTGATAGTCCTTACGCACCCAATGACCATCGGGGCTGGTGTAGGTGTCGGTGACCACATTGAAGAAGCCATTCTGATTCTCAAAGAAACAAATATCTGCATCGGCCAAGCCGCCACGTTTCGAAAAGCCCAAATAGAACCAACGATGCTGCTCATTGAACGCATTCTGCAAATGGAAAAGCACCTCCTGCTTATACCAGTCAACCATCCAGCTCAGCTTGATTTCCTTGTCATCCAGAAAGATCTCATGTAGCTTTGTGTCCGAGAGACCTGCAAAGTGCAGAAAAGAAGCAACATTGAGTAGGCCGAAAGTCTTCTATGAAACTAGGTAACCCGAGTACCATAGACTCGAAGACCCAACGACTTAAGGCCTGCATATATTGAGAAAGACAAGATAACCTTAGTATACTCAAGACACAAGCCTGTAAGACCTTAAGATCTAAAGCCTGCATAGGAGTATCATTTAATGGCTTACAGTTGATCTCTTCAAGGTAACATCTAGAACATAGGCTTTATGACTGTATCATATAGAGCCTGTATAATTTGAGGATACAGAAATATTTCGGGGTAGAAAGCTTTTATGGAGATGTTTTGGTGGTCACTAATTGATGATATGGGGTTCGGCTCTATTATTAATTTACCTTCGCTGTGTTGTTATGGTTCTATTTTTGATGTACCGGTTCTGCACTTAATAAATATATATAAAAAAAAAAAAATAAATAAATAAAAAATAAAAAAAAAAAAACTAATTGATGATGATGTTTATTAAATTATAACACAATTATAATTATCTCCAATATTTGTTATTTTGATTAAGCTCGTAGGATATCAATCATGTTACGATATACATACGTGTAATGTGACGCGCTAAAGCTTAAAGAGTAAGATCACAATTCTTATTAACTAATGATGGTAAATTGAATGATTGTTTATTATCGATAGTATCGATTAAGAATAAGCGTGGTACCAGATCGCCACACTTTTAACCACTTCCTAATCTGGGTATCCTCAGAATCCAAGGTCTTAAGACCCTTAGATATAAAGTTACTATATTTGTACTTAAGAAAGAGTTTTTAAAGAACCTTTTCAGGTAGTGCTTGATATATCTATTAAGTTATTTGAACACTAGCAATAGTTAAGTTGCTAGTTCAACATTCTCCTCGATTCGTATAGAGCCCCAAATTACTTCACATAAATAGCTAATGATGGTCTCAGCTACATCTGCTGAGCACCAGCCTCTGTTTATTTAGTTCCTCAGTTAGCAAAAAAAAAAAAAAAAAAAAAACATTCTTAAGGCTTGCTTCGCCCACTGTCCGCCCAGTTGTCTGTTATTTGACTATGGCCTTTTGCTTTTTTGCTATTTTATAACAAGCTCAAAATGAATGATTGCAATACGAGCACAATTACGTGCGCTGGCCCTATCCTGAAGTGGGTCGGTGTGGGGCGAATTTGTAGTACAAGCCAAGATAATCAAGTTGCCTCAGCACTAATTACCCAAAAAAAAAAAAAAAAAAAAAAAAACAGAATAAAAAAAAATAAAATATATAAAAAGGAAAAAAATAAACGTAAGCCAAGCCATGGCCTGGCAAGGACGAACGGCAAAGGAATTCAATCTTTCAGGCTGAATGTTATCTTCTCGACTTCGAACCGCAGTCGAGTCCGGTGCAGCTGTATGCGTAGCTCAGGTCATTAGATTTATGTTACCAAAGGACTCCCGGCCAGGCAACCGAACATCAATTACAACGACAACAGCATCTCAACCGGGCCGGACCCGGGTCGGAGGCGGCCAGAGGGAGCTGCGACTCAGTGGAGCGGCAGTAACGAGAAAGAAAACCCAATAAAATGTCAAATCCAATTGGCAAGCACACACACACACACACACGTACTCACACTCACACACACACGCGCAGACAGACACAGCATGGATATCGTATAAACGTAGTTTGCAAAGTATATCAAACTGTTTGACAGCGAGCATGGACAGTGCTGTGTGGCATGGAGCCGCCGACGGGTGCCGCTGCCAGCCACATGGAGTGCAAAAAGCGACGCTGCAAACACTCGATTACAATCAAAAGTGACAGCGATTCGCTGCGTTTCGCCACTGAATTTATTGAGATAAACGAAGAACCGAGTGCCCAGAGCACACAGCCAAGAGCTGAGCATCGAAGGCGGACCTCTCCATGGAACTGGAGCTATGAATGGAGCTGTTGCTGCAGCTACCGCTGTCCATTGCCTTTTTTACAATGACGAATCTCGTTTCCTCCCCAACTGCTTCCTCTTCATCTGCTTTTTTGGTGGACTGAAGTGTGCGCCAAGAGCTGTTAGGCAACTATGTTGATTATGACCAGGTATGAATTGGTCCAAATTGATAGCGAAGTGAATTTAGTTTGACTATATAAAATAGTCAGACTTGATGGAGTAGATTAGACTAGATAGACTAGTTTATCTAGCTACATAGAGTAGATTAGACTAGATAAATATAGATGAACTAGATCGACTAGGTAGACTAGATAGACTAAAATAGACTAGATCGGAATAGATAAACTAGATAGACTAGATAGACTAGATACATTAGATGAACCTTATCGGCTAGATAGACTAGTTAAGCTAGATAGACTAACTAATTAACTAAATATAGATAAACTAGATTGAGTAGATAGACTAGATAGACTAGATAGACTAGATAGAATAGATAGACTAGATAGACTAGATGGACTAGATAGACTAGGTAGACTAGATAGAATAGATGGACTAAAATAGACTAGATCGGAATAGATAAACTAGATAGACTAGATACATTATATGAACCTTATCGGCTCGATAGACTAGTTAAGCTAGATAGACTAGATAAATATAGATAAACTAGATGGACTAGATAGACTAGATAAACTACGTAGACTAGATAGACTAGATAGCCTAGATAGGGTAGATAGACTAGATAGCCTAGATGGAATAGATAAAACTTGATAGGGTAGATTATACTAGATAGGATAGATAGACTAAATAGACTACAAAGAGTAGATTCGACTAAATAGACTAGATAGGCCAGATAGACTAAATAAATTAGATAGGCTAGATCGACTGGATGGACTAGATAGTCTGGGTTGAGTATATAAGACCAGAAAGACTAAAAAGACTAAATAGACTATATAGAATAGATCGAAAAAGAAAGATTTGTAGATGATAAAATACGCCTGAAGGTCCATGTAGAAGAGACTGATAATCAGCTAAAAGCTCTTTAGGTTTGAAGACTGAGAATCAGTTTAGGCACATTGAGACTTGAAAACTGGGCATTAGTTCATAGTTTCTCAGTCCAAGGGCCAAGTCTGCTTCAAGTCTAGGAAACCAAATTAAGTCTACCCAAGAGCTCACCACATTCATATAAAGAGTCTGGACTCTCTAGAGTCTTTAGGGAGAGGTTCTCGAAGGAGTCACTTTAAAGATTTTTCTCTCTCTTCCTGTTTGCCTCTGGCTGGCCAATTTCATGGTTTACAAAATAATTTGCAAATCCAGCTCTGACAGCATCAGCTATCTATGATATATAAATTACAATATCTGAAACAATTTTCTAAGCTGTCAATTCAAAGAATCAATTCAAGTGCCATCTCTATAGTCCGGCACAGCGGAAGTAATTTGTGCGCCCAAAAGAGCTGAAGTCCAGCGCTGAGGTGTAGTTCCAGTGAGTTTTTTGCCTTTGCTCTGCACTGTCTGGCACTAAAATTGATTTGTTATCCTACATATGTCTCACACACACACACACACACACGCACAAGAACCAGGAGCATTGGTAGAGGCACTCACATATATCATTTGCCAAACGGTGTCCGCGCCAACTCGTTTCTGTTTGTTTTACAACCGCAAAAAAAATGTGGAAAAAGTGGAAAATAGTAGCAAAAAGTAGAGGGAAAATGTGAGCAGAATGAAACGTGTTCTCACACTGAATTTCCATTTGGCAAATGCTGCTTCTTCTTCTACTTTTTCTTCCACTCAGTGGCATTGTCGTCTCACTCGAGTGGAAATAACAACGCTTATAGACAACAAATTGCGCTCATTGTTCAGCTTCCTCTGCGTCCACTCCCATCTCCATCTCCATCTCTATCTGCATCTCGGCTCTCCTCTTTATCTGTTCAATTTATTATTCGCTTAACTTTCGAATAACTGAAAAATATTCACAATTTGTTATCACATATGATTGCACTGGCTCCCGATATAATACATTCCGAGTTGAGTTTGTATTATGCAAATGCCGAGCATATTAACTGAATCTACATAATTATTGAAGATAGCTCAACTGGAATATTCTCGGATTTTGCTATGCATAACAATTCCAATCAGTAGCTGGATAATGTATCAATTTTAGAGGGGAAGGAAAGAGAGAGAGAGAGAGAAAGAGTGAGAGAGGAAGCTTAATATGCATAATATGCAGAAATTTATAGTTGAGCTGAGCTCTTGGGTATTGCGCTTCATCAGAATAGTGTGCCCCTCATCGTCCTCCATTAATGTTGAACATTTTGTATATCATTCAAGCTATGCTCATTCACGTCAATGATATGAGCATATTGGTTTTGTGCTGTCTTCGCCAGACCGGAAATTTAGAATATATGTACATGGTAAACCTTCTCTACACCCAATGGGTGCATTCAGTCCCTTCCAGTATATCAGAAACCAGTTGAGATTTGGAGTACTCACGCTGATAATTCAAGACTGAAAAGATTTGACGGATGATATACGCCCATTTTAAGGAGTAACAAGCGACACTAGAATCCTACAAATTAAACAATTGAGTTATTGTTCTCCAATTTATCACCGACGATTTATCTTAACTTATCTTGCGAAGCGCGTCGAATCGAAAAATATCCTGTAACTTAAAACGTTTTTTAAAGTGAAGGACCAACAGTTATATTTTCACGCCCAGTTTAATTACAGTTGTCTTCTTTAAAATCGCAAAAAATAATAATAATAATAATTATAATAATCAAATATTTTTCCTGCAATATTTTCAGATTTTGAATGAGTATTCTGCAGTGAGTAGCACTCGTCTGCTACTTTCTTACTTGCTTTATTTTGTATAAATTTTTTTATTAAGAACACAGACATTTAATTATAATTCATTACGTATATTTCCATATAAGTCATATATGTATGTATGTCTTCCCATTTTAAAAGTAACAAGAAAAAAAAAAGGAAAATAGCTTTTAATAATGAAATTAAATGCTCTCTCAGCTTTTGCATATTTGAATTGTTCAATTTGCTTAATGTGTAGATCTAGATCAAAATCTAGGCCAAATATATATGGGCCATATATACATACATATATGTATATATTCATGTGCATTCATATACGCTTCAACATTTGTATTCATTCATTATTAAGTGAGTCGGCTCTCTTTGCAGCCTACTTTTGAGCTGAGCTGCTGTGTGACAGTCCAATAAGCGCAAGTGAGTATCTTTTGAATGGAATCTAAGCAATTCAGATGTTTAATCTCAACACAGAGAGAGGGAATGCACACACACATACACATATATATACACACACACACACACATTTAGCTGACATTCCCCACATTGAAGACGCAGCGCAAAAAGTTTTAATTTTCTGGAAATTCGATTTGTGTGTTGCCTACTTTTCAGCTGACGTCCCAAAGAAAACTAAAATAAAACCAGGTACGAAAATTGAGAAAAACTATCGGGAAAAACGTTTGCGCAGACAGCGACTGGATTTTCCTACTTCTTTTCTCTTTTTCCCCTACCTTTTTCTGACTCACTTTTCAATTGCTTTATTCTCGATTGCTTTGTCTTAACTTTTCAATTGCATTTTCATTCACACTTAACAGCTTTTATCCCGTCGGCAATTTAAGCTACAACAGCAGCAACAACAACAGCAGCAATACATTGCACACATAACTGTAAATTTAATAAACTTGTTCCGAGTTTATTGCATTTGCTTGACTGCTCCTTGGCCCTCAGCTCAAAATACCAATAAACAAAAGGAAAAAGAATATATTGTATATATATATATATTTTTTTTTTAGTGGAGTATACCCAACTTATGAATACCCGGCAAGATGTGACGGGCATTTCGTCTATATAGACGATGTATATACATCTATGATTCTAAGAATAGATGAAAACATACATACATCATACGTCATATATGCATCATGCACACATCATACATCATACATCCTATATCATTTAGTATAAAGCACACCTATGTGTACTGATCTACTAAATCGCCCTCTCTCTCTCTCTCTCTCTCTCTCTCTCTTTCTCAGTCTCTCTCCCTCTCCGCCTTGACCTAAGCAAATACACTCCATCGTCCTTTCAATGCTAGCAGAGCATCAAAACAAAGTGAAAATAGTTTTTGCACTTTGTGGCATCGAATTTCAGTTACCTTGCCAAACGCGCTGTAAATGTGTGAAATAAATTTGCTTTAATTGAAAAAGTTTATTATTAATCGAGGTTAGCTACAAAATGTGTTGTAACTTGAACTGTTGGCTGGAAGAAAAATATATGGATGAGCACTACAATAAAATGACTCGAAAAGAGAAAAATTCAATTGAATAAAATATGAATGGAGATAAGCTCTAAGCTATAATATAAGTATGTATTATGTCTATATGCCCATGTCATATATATAAGATATACTCTGAGTGTACATACAATATATGTAATATATATGTATATATCTCTTAAATGTACTATAATGATGTTAATCAAAGGTATTATATATCCATAAATTTCTATACAAAATTTTCTCTTTAATTTCAGATACTATAAATAGTATACAATATTATAAATAATTGATATATGTATATGTACAATATTCAAAGTCAGCTCAAAAATCTTTTATTTCATTCATTTTGTTTGCGACTAATCTGAAAGCTATGTTCCGTTAGCTTATCAATATTCAGTCAACATAGCTCTAGAGTATCTCAAGTACACCCTATACTAGTTAGCTAACAAAAACACCCTTTAGTCAATATAGCCTATGATGCCTATTTGAAAACATGAAAAACTTTCTGTTTTTTTTTTTTTTTTTTTTTTACGTTGAACTTGAAAGTCAGCTTTTGACGCTTGGCTTTCAGGTGTGTGTGTGTGTGTGTGTAAGCATGTATATGTCCAAGTGTGTGGATGTGTGTCCTGCTGGCTATAAGAGCATGAGTTTATGACATTCCGCGTTGTTTGTAGTGTTGGCGGTTAGCCTCAATGTAGTACGTGAATGCGATGCAGAGTTGTTGGCTGCATAGTTGAGCGTTTTTGCCATTTTGAGAAAGTGAATGAGTGTGCCAGACAGAGAACGGCAGACTGGAAGAAAGAGACAGCCGACTCACGAACTACAGCTTGGCTGGATGATGAGCATTTGGCATGCCAAGCCGTATAGGAATTTTCTTATTATGCGCTGCATGCGAGTACAAATATTTTTTACTCTCTCTCGCTCTCTCGCTGTCTCATTCTTTACCTCTTTCTCGGCCTCGGAAGTGGGCCGACATGCTTTAGAAAATATTTGGAGTATTTGTATAAACGCCGTGCATAATCCCAACCAGTTGAACGGAATTACTCTAACTAAGCTGCACAAATCTTCAATTGCTTAAACCCTATCGCTCTCGATGCCTTCAGCTGTCGCTTTCGCTCTTTCCCTCCCTCTCTCTCGCTCTCTCTCCCCCCTTTGCTTTCTGCTCAAGTGCTGGCATCTGGGGAACAACATCAGTTCGGCACTGAGCTGCCCTTAACGTGCCCGCACATCCTCACCCCCCCCCCCCCCTCTCTCTCTCTCTCTCTCACCCACTCTCCACTCCGTCCATTCGCTGAATGTTTTATTGAATTCCCTTTTTAGCGCTTTGCTCCATTCCGATTGCCTTGCCCACCGACTGCTGCTGGCGAGGGCTACGCAGAAAGTCTCTTAATATAAATTGACTGCCCTGTTGTCCGGTTCTTGTCACATTGTGCTACGAAAAGACACGGTGAGGGGGCGTGGCTTGGCGTAAATTGTTCCCACACTTTTGGCATGGGTTTTCCGCTTGATTGAGACAAATATTTGTACAAAATTTTGCTTTCGTTCGGGTCAATGTTGCGGTCGCCCAACTCTATAAATTATTGAGGATTTATTGTGGCCGATGGTTACATAAATCAGCTGTATATATACATATATACATACATATATATCTATACAGATCTTCATACATTGGCATTGAAGCCGTTGGTCCCTTTGATGGACTGCCTTAAACGAGCTCACGTTTCATGGGCAGGTTAATATAATTGCTGCGCCAAGTGCTTCGCCGTTTCCCCTGACACTTTCCACTTGGCTTTGACATTTTTGAGTAATGGGCCCTCAAGTCGACAGGTCTTAGTTGAAGAGCTCAGGAAAATATATTGAAGCTCTCGAGATTGTCAGTCGATGCAGCTTGCAATGCCTACACAAAGGCAAAGACAATGCAAGGAGGGGGCGAGAGAAGCGAAAAGAGCTTTGATAAGTTATGAGATAAGCAATCAAATAATAAAGAGGAATCGGAAAGGGAAAACTCAGCAGGAAGAAGCGAAGAGGAAAGCAAAGACTACACTGAGACAAAGACAAAGCAGGGCGCGAGAGAAGCGAGAAGCGCTGTGATAAGTTCTGAGATAATCATTGTTACTTCTATGTCAATCAAATGAAAGAGATTGTGAAAGCAAAATTCGGCTGGAAGAAGCTAACAGGAAACGGGTAAGCACTATTACATCTATGTATATCTAAGAGAGCAGAAAAGTAAAGTCAGCAGAGAGAAGCAATTAGCTGCGCCAAGCAAAAAGTTCCTACAAGTTAAATATTACGAAAAGTTGAATGTTAGAATTTTTAATAAAAAGCAGAGTAAAAACTAAGGCGAGAAGCTTTGCTTTGCACTTGAGTAAAAACTAAGTTGACTAACTCAAATTGAGATGCAAGGCAAGAGATAAAGTTAAATTCTGAATAATAGACGAAAAACAGCTTTATCAAGCAGTCAAGCGAATAAGTGATCCAAGAAGTCCAGCAAAAAAGAAGCCAAGCAAAAAGTGAGAGCTGATGAAGCTCAATAAGTAAAAAAAAAAAAGAAATGAGAGCAGCAAAACCTGAATGAAAGTCACATATCCGATGTGTTTGATTAGAGGAATAAAGCCAGAAAGAAGAATGGTAGCCAGAAGAGCAGAAAAAAGCTAAAATTCTTTAATGAAAAGGGCGAGCACATGATAAGTAAAGCAAGAAAAATGAATCGAGAAGGAGCACATAACAATGAAGTAACAAGCTAAGAGAAATAGAGAAAGTCACAATTAAAAGTGCCTAATTGGAGACTAGCGCAAAAGAGAAGCAAAAAACTGCTTTGATAAAATACTCTACAATTAAAGTGAAAGAGAGAAGCATTCATAAATTATAAAAACTAACAATTCTCTCTGTGTGTTATGTCATCTATGGCTGCCCATGTCATCATCTAAAATCGAACAGCGAGCGCGTCTCTCTTCAATTATTCAATAAGCGTTAAGCAAACATGAAAAACCTATTACAGCATGGTCAAATTTTAATTGATTATTGCACATGTATCTACCATGTGGAGGACATGAGTAACACATTAGCGTATGCTCGCATATAAATCAAGTTAAATTGCTCACATTTTGGACAGCTGTGATCCGTGCCAAGGGCCGTGCAACGTGCAGTGGACATGCACACACATTAATCTGCTCGAAGCTGTCTCTGTGTGTGTGTGGGTGCGTGTGTGCGTGTAGGTTGTGCGTATGGTCATTTGCAAGCCATGCGAGCCGCCATTAACATCACTCGGCTGCATAAACAACAGCCAAACAAGACAAAAGGAAACCAACGAAAATTGGCAGCCCCGACTCCAATTGCAATCCCTGACCCTGGCCAAAAATACCAAAAAAATACAAATATTCGCCAGTTGCGGTGCGCCGGCTGTGGCTACGGCTATGCCGCTCCAGCTTCGGCTCCAGTGATAAATAAATTAAAAGGCGCACGCGAAACAGCAGGAAGCCCAAAAATAAAAATAAAAAAAAAAAACGAAACTGAAAACGCAGCCTAATAAAGACTGGCTAGGGCCTGACCAGACTCTGACCATGCCCTGACCATGTCCTGACCATTCTCTGACCACGCAGCAGCAGCACAGCACGCCATGTGACGGCAGCTGGGCCGTCGACCGTCCCCCGTCCAGCACACGTGTGCGAATGCGTACCGAAAACAAAATGAAACAAGAAGGCTCCAGTCGAGACTGCTCGACTAGGAGATACCCTGAACCCTCTAAGCTGATATTCTAATTATTCTGCACCTCTTTTATGCACACATACATACACATGCATCCACACGCACGCATAAGCCTGCGCTCTGCTAACTGCGCAGTTAGCAGCGACTGCGCTTGGGCTGCGCTGCTGTTTGGGCAATATTATAAGAATTTATTTGTTAAATAATTTCTTTTGTAGACATACGATCTTCATGAAACTTTCAGAGTGTAATCATATGATGAATATGTGTGTACATTCCAAAGCACAAGTCTCTAGTACTTGCGTTTTTTACAAATTGGGGGAGAAGGGGGCGTGGTATCCAAAATCTATAAACAACAGAATCTTTGTATCGATTAACCATATATACAACGAAAATTTGAAGACTCTAGGTCTAAAAATGTTCAAATTAGGCTAAACAAACAAAATCAATTTTTCGATTATTTTCGATAAAAAAGTTATCGGACGATTTATCGAAAAAAAAATAAAGCAAACTCGTATTGCGTATGGTGCTCAAGAGTATGCATGCCAAATTTCAGCTCTCTAGCGTTTATAACTTCTGAGATCGACGCACTCATACGGACGGACAGACGGACAGAGCTATATCGACTCAGCTCGTCACGCTGATCAAGAATATATATACTTTGTGGGGTCTGCCACGCCTCCTTCTGCCCGTTACATACTTTTTCACAAAACCATTATACCCTGATTTCCCATTTTCATTTCCCTGAACCCAGGGTATAAAAAGAAACAGCAAAACAACCCAGTCGAGCCTCACCGACTGCCCAATGCACATGACTCATTACGACTCGAAGGTAGGTAATTTGAGAGAGCATCTTGAGTAATTCATGGCTCAACATGCTCCCATTAATCTAGGCGCTACACTCTGGAGACTGCCCATTGGCCAGGAGCAACCACCATATATACCCGTTTCGCATTTTGCTAATGAGTATAAAAATGAAATCCAGCGGTTTTTGTGGCCACGCTCCGGCCCAAAACTGTGGAAACGAGCCAGCGCAATGTGAGCTGGCAAGCCACATAGCCCGAAACCAAATTGATAAAAAAAAAATAGATGAAGAACTCAACTTCACAGAGCCGTAGCTGTAGCCGTAGCTGTAGGAGGTGCGACGGGCTGGTTCAGTTTAGAGGTGAAACACTATAGGGATAGGGCTACGGAATGTTGGTTGTTCGATGAGAAGTCGACGGCATGTGCGCTGGGATTTCATTTGTGTGTAACAAGCGGGAGCAAAATGAGAAATTACCCAATTCAAGTTGAGCCTGGCTTCAATACCAACAAATATCGATATGCTATACTATCCCTGTCAAGCCACGTTTGTAGATTTTCAATGAAATTTAATTTGCTTTTAAATCACGGTCAAAGCTAGAAGGAATACTTTTGCCTAGGTAATACAATGAGCCGTATGATATTTATCGATAATTATCGATTTGGAATGCATTAACTATAATCCATAATATTAAGCATAATCAGCTGAGAGCACGAAATGAAATAAAAAGGACGTAACAAAACAGAAGTAAAGCCCAGCTCGGAGATATGATCGATAGTTATCGATTTTAAATGCACAAAATGTTGTCCATCAGCATAGAGCGCGAATTTATCCAGAATTTTGAGATATGAAAATTAGAGCGCAACTCTAAAATATTACCGATAGCTATAAATATTTTCGCGATACTCTTAAATATGTTGAAAAGAAGATTAGTTAATAGTCATAGCTATCGATAGCCATCGACATTTATTCCAAAAATCAAAAGCTAAGACGTTAAGACTATGTAAAGCCACTAACCACAGTGGTAAAGCTTAATAGAAGAACTCCAGTTGAACTTAATGTACAGTCGAGTTTCGATAATTTGTACCTCGTTAAATTGAAAATCGCGATAAATAAAATAAATTCTATCCCCTTGAAAAAAATCGACCTGGCTAATTGAAAGCTTCTGTGCAAAACAAAAAAAAACAAGTAAGAAGGCTCCAGTCGAGACTGCTCGACTAGGAGATACCCTGAACCCTCCAAGCTGATATTCTAATCATTCTGCACTTCTTTTATGCACACATACATACACATGCATCCACATGCACGCATAAGCCTGCGCTCTGCTAACTGCGCAGTAAGCAGCGACTGCGCTTGGGCTGCGCTGCTGTGTGGGCAATATTATGAGAATTTATTTGTCGAATAATTTCTTTTGTAGACATACGATCTTCATGAAACTTTCAGAGTGTAATCATATGATGAATATGTGTGTACATTCCAAAGCACAAGTCTCTAGTATTTGAAATGCGTTTTTTACAAATTGGGGGCGAATGGGGCGTGGTATCCAAAATCTGTAAATTACAAAATCTTTGTATCGATTAACTTTATATACCACACAAATTTGAAGACTCCAGGTCTAAAAATGTTCAAATTAGGCTAAAAAAACAAAATCAATTTTTCGATTATTCTCGATAAAAAAGTTATCGGACGATTTATCGAAAAAATAAAGCAAACTCGTACTGCGTATGGTACACAGGAGTATGCATGCCAAATTTCAGCTCTCTAGCTCTAATAACTTCTGAGATCGACGCACTCATACGGACGGACGGACGGACGGACGGACGGACGGACGGACGGACAGACGGACAGGGCTATATCGACTCAGCTCGTCACGCTGATCAAGAATATATATACTTTGTGGGGTCTGCCACGCCTCCTTCTGCCCGTTACATACTTTTTCACAAAACCATTATACCCTGATTTCCCATTTTCAATGGGTTCAGGGTATAAAAATACTTGCCATTTCGAACTCTCAGAACTCGACTCTATTGACTGAGGTACGCCATTCTCTTCACTAAGATATTATCAATAGTTTTTTAATTAAAGATCAGTAAAGTTAGGCTGTTCCTTAAGCATAAAGTCTAATTAGCTCAATATGTAGTTCAAAATTTCTGCTCAAATTAATTGATCGATTTAACATAAATAAATATTACATAAATACATATCGATAATTGTTCAAAATCGATTACTAATATAAGAAAAACTAGGAATGAAAGCTGCTATCATTAATGGCAAAAATAAGAGATATAAGAGTCCAATCCATAGATACAAAGATCTCAAGCCATAAGCCGCACTATCGATAACCTTCATGGGGACCAAAGGCTTCTAGTTTTATACCTATGTATGCCTTGCTGGCTTAGTGGCATGCTTTTACCATTATGCCGAAACATTTCATATCAGCATTTTGATCGATTTTTGACTCTAAATACACATATCGATAAATATTTAAATTGCATTAGTTTGGCAACACTTTGGCCGCCTATGAGCTGTATGCGGTGCGCTGTGCACTGTGACCAGCTGCAGTTGTGAACTGATGCGGTTCGACGCTCAGTTGAGCTTGGTTTTTGGTTCAGCTTGGGTTTGGTTTGGTTTGGTTTGATTTGGTTTGGTTTGCCATTGTTGCAGGCTGTTGCCAGTTTAGCTGCCCCTCAATCAGTTTCGCTTGTGGCCAACGCAGCATGTGTGCGTGAGTGTGGGTCAGTGTGTGTGTGTGAGTGTGTCTCCCTCTCATACTCTGTGTGTGTGCGCGTGCTTATGGTGTGCCGGGTCCAAATTAGGTTTCATCTGCCAGTTGCCTTTTTCACTCTGTTTGCAAACTAATTTACCGTTAGTTATTGCGATTGTGTGCGTGCACACACACACACACACACACACTCACACCCCCACACACACATACACACTCATATATATGTATATATATTTATATATCTATCTGGTCGGATCCCAAACCCAAAAGGCAACTCCTGCATATGCCGGCCATTTGTCTGCCACGCCTTGGCCATAAATTATACGCTCTTGGCCCAGGCAATGAAAACACGGCAAGATGCCCAAAGATACGCACACACACGCCCGCGCACACCGTGAGTGCGAGCGAGAACACGTGACAGCAACGGAGATGGAGATAGAGCTGGCAACAACAAAGTTGTCACTTATAAATGTGCAGTTATTTCCATTAAGTTGTTGTCATCACTCTGGCATTCCTTTGAGTCTCATCTACCACTCGCTCGCTACATCTCCCTCTCACTCACTCTCGCACTCTCTCGCTCTGGTTTAGCTGTCGAAATTTGTTGGGCCACAAGCCAAGCTAGGTAATCTAGGCCTAGTTAGAGTGGGCTGAGCCGGGCGCTTAGCTTTTGCGGGCAACCGACTTAATCACAAGTAAACGACATCTCTGCCACCCCCCCCCCCCCCCCCCCCCCTTCTCCACGTAACCCCTTTCCCCACCCTCTTCCCGCTGCCCTTTGACTCAACCAAATCTGCAGCGTCAGCCATTCATTTGGTTAATGACATTGTGTGGTGGCCGCTGCGGCAAAAGTTACACACATACACACACACACACACACACACAAAAACACACAGTTACAGTAGCTAGACGCGGCAAGTATCTGTAAGATACTTTTGCATACCTCGCCCATAAACTTTAGTTTGCCTTCTATTTATTTATATTTTTTTTATACCCTGAACCCATTGAAAATGGGAAATCAGGGTATAATGGTTTTGTGAAAAAGTATGTAACGGGCAGAAGGAGGCGTGGCAGACCCCACAAAGTATATATATTCTTGATCAGCGTGACGAGCTGAGTCGATATAGCCCTGTCCGTCTGTCCGTCCGTCCGTCCGTCCGTCCGTCCGTCCGTCCGTCCGTCCGTCCGTCCGTCCGTCCGTCCGTCCGTCCGTCCGTATGAGTGCGTCGATCTCAGAAGTTATAAGAGCTAGAGAGCTGAAATTTGGCATGCATACTCGTGTGTACCATACGCAGTACGAGTTTGCTTTATTTTTTCGATAAATCGTCCGATAACTTTTTTATCGAGAATAATCGAAAAATTGATTTTGTTTTTTTAGCCTAACTTGAACATTTTTAGACCTGGAGTCTTCAAATTTGTGTTGTATATAAAGTTAATCGATACAAAGATTTTGTAATTTACAGATTTTGGATACCACGCCCCCTTCTTCCCCAATTTGTAAAAAACGCATTTCAAGTACTAGAGACTTGTGCTTTGGAATGTACACACATATTTACCATATGATTACACTCTGAAAGTTTCATTAAGATCATATGTTTACAAAAGAAATTATTCGACAAATAAATTCTCATAATATTGCCCACACTGCAGCGCAGCCCAAGCGCAGTCGCTGCTTACTGCGCAGTTAGCAGAGCGCATGCTTATGCGTGCGTGTGGATGCGTCTGTATGTATGTGTGCATAAAAGAAGTGCAGAATGATTAGAGTATCAGATTAGAGGGTTCAGGGTATCTCCTAGTCGAGCAGTCTCGACTAGAGCTTTCTTACTTGTTTTTTTCTGCTGCACGGGCTGTCAAGTGGGCACAGTCAACCCCTGGCCATGCCCACTCAACACACACACACACAGACACACACCTCGCTGGCTAACTGTTGTTTTGTGCATTGCGCTTGCAGCTGGCCGTTTGCGCGTTTTGCTTGAATTATTTTAGCCGCAGACTGAGCGCCAGCCAGCTTTTGTGCTAATGCCGCATGTGGCGCGGCCAACACGCCCCCTCGCCTGCCCACCAACCCGTCAGCCACATGTGCCTGCAAGCACTTGGAGCAGCAGCCGCACAACGAAAAAATACAAATATAAATGAAATATAAATTTTTTTAAATTAAAAATGAAAAAAAAACACACAAATTAAATTGTGGAAATGTAACTAAATGAAATGAAATGAAATGAAATGTTGCTATTGCCACAACTGGCGGCTGCGGTGTGTGCTACATGTGTGTCTGTCGCTGGGTATACGTGTGTATGTGTGTATCACTCTCCTTCAATGTGTGTATGTGTGTATTTAGCATCTGACAGCTTGCTTTTACACATTTGCATACACTCGCTGTCAAAATAATCGTCCCACCCGCCGCATTTGCATCGCAAATTTTTGCCGCTTCAATTGCCATGTTTCGCTGAAAAAGCAAATTGAGCGTTTTGTGAGTGTTCCATTTCAGCGTTTCAACTATAATTTATCTAATATCATCAATGTCAATATCATCTCTTATCTATGGTCTACTATCTATCATCTCTCATTTACCCCTCATCCTGTAACCTCTGTCATTTATATTCTATTTTTAATGTTCTATATACCATATTCCATCATCTGGCTCTATATTGTCTATCTTCTATCCTCAATACGCTATCCTCCATTCTATCCTTTCTATCCTCTACCCTCTATTCTTCATCTTTTATCCTCGATCCTTATCCTTTTTCCCCAATGCGCTATCCTCTATCCTCTATTCCTCTATCCGCTATCCTCTGTCCTCTATTCCATTATCTTTTATTCTCTATCTTCTACCTATTCTATAACTTTTATCCTTTATCCTCTATACTCTATCTTCTATTCCTCTATCCTATATCTTTAATCCTTTATCTTTTATCCTCTATCCGTCATCTTCTATCCTCTATCCTTCTTCTTCTATCCTCTATCCCTTATCCTCCATCCTCTATTCTCTATCCTGTAGCCACTATCCTCTATCCCTTGGCTTCTATCTTCTATCCCTCATCGTCTATCTTCTATACCCTATGTTTTACTTTTAGCTTCTTTTTCTTTTCACTTCTATCTTCTATTTCTTCTACTATCTTCAGCATCATTTCTCACATTGTGCAATAGACGTGGACGGCATTGTTCTCTCATTGTGGTCTGCGTTTTGCTGTGCTCCAAGTGCGCGTTAGTGCCTTAATAATGGTTTAACATTAGCATAGCTTATGTACATACATATATACAACACCCACACTCAGACTGGCACATACGCAATGTGTAAATATTCTATATGTAAATACAAATCGTCTATGCCGCACTTTGATTCAATTTGGCTCAAGTTTTTATCACCCACACGACAGTCAAGCCTAAGATGATAGCAGACACACCCACACACACACACTAACTGAGTTCTCACTAATGAGTTTCAAATGTAAAAAGGACTTGACGCTCTCGCCACACTTGAGGCTCTTCCCCACTTGGCACTTGATGCATTGCACTTCAGCGCTGAATCTGAAGAGCTTTCCATTTCTAGCACTTTTTTTTTATTATATTTTAATTTTTTTTATCGCTTTTTCACTTCTAATGCAGCGGCTCGTTGACCCAATTCGTCGATATTTTTTGGTTAATATCAAACGGCAACAGACGCCAAGCGATAAATCCACATTTAAATATGTCGAGAGCAAGTCCCGAATGAAAGCAGCTCACAATCGAAGTGCTTCGATTTAGCAAATCCCTTTTTGATATATACGAAGTGGGCAGAAGTGGGATATGTGTCCTAAAATTGACTAGAACTCAATGAATTAAACAAGACGAACTATGCTAATCCAAACACTTTAGAATAGATATTCAGATTAAGAAGTAAAGCTGATTCAACTTGACCCAAACTGAGTTTACCAACTAAGCTTGGACTTAACTTAAATTCACTCCTGATAATCCTAATTCCTGATAATCCCTATGCATGTGTAACTTAAGCTTTTGAGCAAAGTCACCTCGGCAAGCCTAAAACTCACCACGCTCAGCCCTCACTTAGTCCAAATCTCACTCTTTCAATTACAGCTCGAATAACTCACCTAAGCCACCATAAAACCCAACACACCTAAACTTTAGCTACCCTCAACTCACCACACCTCAAGGCCAAACTCACCTCTGCCCACTCAACTGAAACACAGCTCAATCTAAGCTCTTTTATCTCTTGCCCAATCTTGAATAGACAAATTTGAAATGCTCAAAACTTTTTTAGCAATCATCCAAAATTTAAATGAAAAATTATGAGCCGGGCAGTAAGAGAGGGACAGCAAGAGAGTAGATTATTCGGTTTTTCTTTTTTTGGCATTCACACTGAACCATTATTCATGCTCTTGATGGCCACGACGGCCGGAGAAGCTAAGCACCTACGCAGAACAAAGGAGTGTCCTAAAGCCTAACAACTGTGGTAAGCCGCAGCTAATGAGTTGTGCACATTTCAGTGCTTCGCACTTTATCTCACTCGCTCACTCTCACTCTCTCTCTCTTCTCCCTAGCTATTTTTGTGTGAATGTCATTTTTATGAGAATTGAATAGAAAAGCCCCACAGCGCCTTTCATAATTGGCCGGCAGGCAAGAATGAAATGAGAATCAAGAATGAAAACGAAAATGAAAGTGAAAATCAAATTAAATTATGCCACAATGTGGTCAGATGAAATATATATAGACATGTATATAACATAACATACATATATATATATATATGTTTTTTATAGACTGACAGATGCCCTGTAGCAAGGCATGAAACTGTCGAGATTGGTGTAAAAGCTAAGAGTATTTAAACAGAAATAGAATATTAAAGTGGAATCCAAAGTTCAGCTTTAATATTTCAGGCAATGTGTAGACTTGCAAATACCCTGTTGAAAGCGCGAAAGAGTAAATACTTTTTGTGGATGTATGAAATAGTAATGATGCAAAGAGAGAGTAATTTAAAAGTTACTTAAATATAAATAGCCTAGAATATACCCTGTAAATTTGTGTATTTTTAGTTCAAAAGATTATTTCTAAGATAACCATATATACATATAATACACATATAGAATGAGCATTGAGAATTTGTATGAAAATTTATAAATTTATGAAAATTTATATGTATACCCTGTAAAGTTTATGCTAGTAAGTTGATATCATATCTAGATATAGATTAGATGTTAAAGTGAGAAACACATAAAAAAATATATGAACATATAATTTTGGTAAATGTGCATATATTTTTTATATGTTTCTCACTTTAACCTAAGTACTCAAAATAGTAGACTTTGACATACCCTGTAAAATGTTAGCTTGAATACTGATATGTACATGCCAAGAAAAGGTATTTAAACCGCAATAAATATCATTTTGATAAAGATTGATGGACTTGAAAATACCCTGTAAAATAAGTGCTTGAATATTAAGAAGTTCGTAGTCAGAGCGAGTATATGTATAATGTATATAGACATTGTCTAAAAATTTGCTGAAGCATTGATAAATAGATGATCGAATGAGTGGACTAGAATATACCCTGCAAAGAGTTAAATTTATATAATATGATGATTAGAATTTGCAATAAGTGAATAACCATGATAGGTAGAGCTAATTTTCAAATACATACTTCGAGAAGCCGCATACCCAGTGACAGAATTCCAGCTAAAATAATCGCCGAGTTCATTGACCTTATGCCATTCACTACTTCTCAAGTCGTGCATGGCCGCAACTTATGGAATTATGAATGCGCCTGGCAGGGCATTTAATGAGCTGTTGTTGGTGTGGCAAATTTAATCAAGCCAAAATCAATTTAAAATAGATTCATTTTGGCCGCTAATTGATGTGCCGCCGGCTAATTAACAAATATTTGCCAACAGCCAACAGCTAACAGCCAACAGAAGCAGAAAGAGCAGCTAATTAAACACTTTTCGGCTCATTCGCGAAGGGCTTTAAATGTTTTCGTTAAGACATTTTGTCGAGCATAAGCAAATTGCGTGGCAACAACGTTTTGACACTTTGCCCAGCGGCTCTCCTTGGATCCTTTGATGGTCCTTTAAACGTAACACCAGCACACAGCAACAACAACGATAGCAACAGCAGCAGCAACAACAACAACAACTAGTTAATTACAACACTGCCGCACGCCGTCGAGCATAATGTAAGATAAATAGTTATAATTAAAGATAACAAATACACTCGACTCGACTTTCTGGACTGGAGCTAAGCATACGTTAAGAATTCGAGGACATCGGACAGTCCATGCTAACCAAACCTGGCAAATTTGGATGTATCAAATATCTAACATCATTTGAAATTCGAATAGAAGTCACTTGAGGATATCGAAATGTACCCTCTCTCTCTCTCTCTGTCTTATTATGATTTAACTTTATGTCTTACACTCGATTGATTAATGGATTGATTGAGTAATTATATAAATGTATGGATGCATTCAATGATGAAATTGTGAAAAATGTTGGACCTAACGTAACTAAGCAAATGTTATTTGAAAACATGGTTGAAAACATGATTGAAAGCATAAATGAGGGCATGATTCAATCATAATGATTGAAATCATTGCCTAAAGCATGATTGAAATTGCAACTATGATGGATGCACAAGGTATGATTGAAACTATGATTGAACACATGATGTAATGCGTATGATTGAAGGCTGATTAAAAATAGCACTGTTAACATAAAATACAATAACACACACTAAATTCAAGCATGATTGACAATGTGCTTAAATATCATACCAATAATATCTTGATGTGAAGGCAATGAGTCAAGTAAGACATGATTGAAGCTATGATTAAAGAGACTGCATCTTCATTAGACTATTCCCATTTGTATTACAAATCAGTAAAAATACATTGAAGACATGATTGAAGGCACATTCCTAGTCTTTTACTTATTTCATATCACTTAGTTGAAAAGTTCACAATTAACCCCTTCTCAGCGAATGTCCTTCAAGCATTACCACTTGGCTATATTTGTGGCACATCTGGCTAAATCAAGAAATTAGGCTTTAAACACAGTTCATATTTTGGACAGCCAGTTGGCGCAGCTGTTGGGGCCTCATTAATGAGCCGTAAAATAATGATTAATAAAACTTTGAATCGTGTGGCAACGCCAGCGACAAGGAGTGCTGCCACCTGTGCCAACTGATTCGATTTGACAGTTAGATGAGCTGCTGCGTAAAGCGCACGTAATGCCCATACAAAGCTCCCATTCATACGGGCAGCGTAAAGCTGACATAACTCGCCAGTGTGACCAGTCCGATGAAAAGTCTTGCGCCACATTAAACAAATCTCACTTTGCAGCTGACCCTCCGCGCCCTTTGCGGCGCTGCCTGTCGGGCGAAAAGGAAACATCAAATAAGCAGGATAATGCCATGAAGGTGAGCATTAGATACATATGTAACATGTCACCTGGCTCTGCCAGCTAAGTGGTTCCCCCCCCCCCCCCCTACCTAGCTGCCTCCCCACCTGCCCAACTGCGCATCGATTGCCAAAAGCAAAGGCAAAATTCAAAGAGGGAAATCTTTTTGGACAGCATTTGCTTCAGCGCACTTTAAGTGACAGACACGGCACATGTTGGCACACACACACACACACAAACATAGATGGGGTGTATAACTTTGTGTGTGTGTGCGTGCGTGTTTGGTTGGCCTGGGAAAAAGTGACTGGCGCTTAATAAAGCCACACGAAGCGGAAATGAGCATGTAATGTTAACGGAAATGCGTTCAACGACGCCATCTTGCCGAAACGAGAATCCGTTGCACGAACAGCACGGCACAGACAACGCAATGCAGCATGCAGCTAGCTAACAGCGTCCAACATGCAACATGCAATCTCTACACACACGCACACAAATATATATCTATATAGATACATACAAACATATATATATATATATATATATATATATATATATATATATATATATGTGAGTGTTATATATACGCCACACGTTGGGGTGGCTTGGGCTAGGTATTGCTGCTGCCAGCTGAAATTGAAATTGGCTTGGCTTATTCTAAAATACCCCAGAGCAAGAGCAAAGTGTTAAATTGTGTAGCGAACGAACGCGCTTGTCTCTGGCGCTAAATGAAAATACAGCTAAAAAAATAAATGGCTCATAGCGCGGTTGGTGAGAATGTGACTGACTAAGAGCTACCCTGCAACGAGTTGGCTTTAAAAGTTTTAGATTTATTTGTGAGAACAGACGTTGTCTTTCTGTCTCTGTGTCGTTCTCTCTTTGTGTCTCTCGCTCTATGGGTCTCTCTCTTTCACTCTGACGCTCTCTCTCTCTCTCTCTCTGACTGTCCCTGATTCAGTCTCTCTTTGTCATTCTTTACTTCTCCCTTTAGCTATCTTTTTCTCGTTCTCTCTTTCCTTGTGCTCTGCTCTATCTCTCTCTATCTCTGTCTCTCTCACTCTCACTCTCTCTATCTCTACGTCTATCCCTTTCTTTCCCTCTCCCCCCTCTCTCTCTCTCGCTCTCCCTCTCCCTCTCTCATTCTCCCTCTCTCTCTTTCTCCTTCATTCTCTTCCAATATTTATTTGTATTCAGCTTAACAGCTAACCAAAAAATTATTAATTCAATACAAGAGCTTGCACCTTAAATTTATAGCTTCCAGCTCTACTAGTCTTCCGGCTAAGCTCAAAAAAGCAAATATTAAAGAATAGTAGAAAAAAAAATAATAATAATATATGCAATCAACATTTGAAAAAAATAATAAATAAATTCAAAGAGGAATATACTGAAAGCCGAAGGTAAAAATATTCCAAAATATATACATATATCTATGCACACAGCACCATCAGAAATGCCACAGAAGTTGTCTTTATGTTTGTATGCACTTAAAACAAGAATACCCCTTAGAAAACATTTTTAATGGTTTTTTGTGTATCGAAAAACGTCAACAAAATAAGTGGAATTTATGTTGTTGCGGTTGCACGACTACAAAATACCCGACATAAACAACTTAAGCCATATTATATAGAGAATATATATGATAGAGGTAGCTTTGATTTTATGCCACTCATTAGATGTGAAGGCCTGGTATTTTCTAACATTTTATATATATTTTCAGCCAAAGCAGAGCGTTCTCTATGAAAAGTGATAAACAGTAATGTCAATTTGAATTTCTAGAAATTTCAAGTGAACTCAATATATGTATAAGGTATATCTATAAATATGGAAATTTATTAAGAAATATGTGATGCAAGTTCATGAAACACAAACGCTGACAATTTGCCACTGCTCGAGTTGCTAGAGTACAAAGCACAAAACGTGTAAAATAAGATAAGAAGAAAAGGGGGGCGGGGGGCGAAAAAAAAACATGGAAATGGAATGGAATGGAATCAAATCGAATGAAAATCGAGAAATGGGCATGGGCTGGTTGCAGCAGTCAGCGATGCACTCTGGGGAATCCCCCGACGGACGTGAATGCCAATGCTAAAAGCGTGCGAGTGGGATGAACGACGCTAGATGCGATATAAACTCATATGGATATACATATATATACATATATACATATACACATATATTAAGAGATATGGTACAAGGTGCTGAACGAGCTGCGAATACACACACTCATACACGCACACACACACATGAACTCGTCGTACCCGTGCATCATTGGTTATTTATTGGTTTCCACTAAATAAATCGACTCGAAATTGGCAAACGTCGCAAAATGGACATTATTGGCCTCTGTTGGAGCACCACGTTCCACATGCACATCATCAGGGCAACTGACACGTTCAACACTCGGAATCTGGAGCACGAAATGCTACCGAACACGTTCTACTAAATCAAAATGGCTCTGTCGACACGAGATCCACAAGACTTTAACCCAAATACTACTTATCCTAGCGAGCAGCCACGAAAAATGGAACACAACAACAAAATAACCGAAATGTTGTCAAGCAACGCGGACACATGTTTAAGTATATTATTTATTTAGTCAACTTTTCACTTGGTACAGTGGAGCGAAATGAAGCTTGCCTGCTAATAAATTGAGTGTGCATAGTGAAGGGCTTACAGAAGGGCGTACAAAAGTCGGAAGAGTCAATGAAGAAGAGAGCAAAAAACTGTATTTAAAATGAGTGTGATAGAGATAGAGAAGTCTGCATGGAGAGAAGTGTAGAGATGGAAGAAGCTTTAGAAGATCTTGATGTGAAGGGCCTTGAGAAAAATGAGGTTGTAGTTGGAAAAGCATAGTATTAAAGAGCCTGTAGATGGGAGAGCCTATCAAAGGAAAGATATCCAGGTAGTCGCAAAAGTCTATAGAGGGAAAAGTTTATAGGTTAGGATAGGATAGGAGGAGGGTTTAGGCAAAGATGAGGATGATAGAAAGGAAGAATCCATTTTCTACTATATTTTCTATTTATTCTTTAAAAAGATAGTCTGTAGAAGAACGAGTTATTGATGCAGGAAAAATCCATTTATGGAAGGGAATACCGGAGAGAAGAGCAAAAGCAGAATAATAACTCTAGAACTGAATGAATCAATATGTAAAATTCTCTAAGACGAAAGAAAAGTCGAAAAGTCTATCCAAAACCAAAATCCTGAAAATCTCGGTCTCTACATCATTCTCTCCCACTATCTGTGCCGCATGTAAGGGGCTGTCGGTCTATGTCCCTATCTCTCTCTCTCCCACATGCTCGCCCACACAGTCTTTTGAATTCACATTCTCACATATCCAAATAGATTTGTATGTATTAGCTAAGTGTGTGGACTCTTTGGTCTATTTGGCCGGGCCCCATTGATTGTCGGCATCTTTTGGGTTTGGCTCGGCAGGGTTCGGCCCGGTCGGCTCATTAGCCAAAATGCGGCGGCTCATTTTGCGTGTAATTCGCTTGATTGTCGGCTGATTGCAGGCGCAGAGCAAATACTTTTGCATACTTTTGGGCCATGGGCCATGGGCCACGGACTGTGGACAGCGGACAGCGGACTGTGGGAGTCCCCAAAGATTATGGGACATGATTATTAGACAGTATTTACCGATGTCACGTGAAGTTGGGAACGTCCCTCTCTCTCTCTCTCCCTCTCTCTCTCTATCTATCTATCTATCTCTCCCGTTCTCTATCTCTTTCGCTGTTTTGCTCAGCATGGTGAAGCTCTTTCCAAAACTTGTTATGAGCAAGCAAAAAATACTTTCATTTTATTTGGTCGACTGTCAGGGGATTTGGCTTTGACAGGCAAACACAGCCGATGCGAACGATAAGAACGGCAATAACTTTAAAAGTCGCTGCGGGCTGCCGTCCCAGTCCCCCTTGCGGACCCGCTCGCCCGAGCAAATGGGCGCAAGTTTTAGGTGTCTCGGTGTCCCAGTGTTTGCGTATATTTTGTGAAAATCATTTGACATAATGCTCGTGCCATACTCGTCACTGGCCCAAAACCTTTATTTACAGCAGATAAATAGAAGGAAAAGGTCACGGCGTGATAAGTCTTGTCCCATAAATACTTCCCAGCCACCGAGTTGATCAAACTCAAGGCGAAGAAACTGAGACAAATCGAATGGCAGCAACAAATTTATCAACTTTAGAAAAACAATGAAAATGAAACTAGAAAGTTTTGAGCAATCGAAATGGCTCAGGAGTAGGTCGAATGAAAGCAGCAAATAGATTTGATGGTGAAATAATGAAAAGCTTAGCATTGAAACAATGGAAATGAAACAACTAAATTAAAGCCGAGTTAATGCAAAAGTAAGAGGTGAACGAAAATGTGATAATGTATATATAACAGATATTCAACATTCGCTCATTGAAACAGTGGAATTGAAACAGAAAAATTTAATATAGAAATCGAATGGCAATGGAACAGCTTTTGTTTGATGAAACTAATAATTAAAAGCAAGCTAAGAAATGCTGCAACATTGGAGCTGCAGCAAATTTGAGAAACGATGGAAATGAAACATCTGGTGTAAGGTACAGTTTATATAAAAGCTGTCACAAAAAGAGCCAATATGTAAAATAAGTGGAATTGATATAAGGGGTTGAGTGTTCGCTCACAGAAACAGTGGAATTGAAACATAACAAATCAATATAGTAATCTAATGGTAATGGAACAGCTTTTGTTTGATGAACCTAATAATTGAAAGCAAGCTAAGAGAATGCTGCAACAGTGGAATTGCAACGAATTTGAGAAACACTGGAAATGAAACAGCTGAAGTAAAGTACCGTTAATGTAAAATTTGTTATAAAAGACGTCAAAACAGTAATATAAGTAGAAGAGATATTAGCAGATCAGCTTACGCTCATTGAAACAGTGGAATTGAAACAGTTACACGAAATATCGATGAAATGGTAATGAAACAACTTTTGTTTTGATACCACATCAGATTTCTACCATGCTAACTGACCAGACAAGAGCGATAACTGTATGCCAGCAGCCGTTTGGGCTTTCGATAACATTAATATTATTGACGTCATCAAGTGTTCGCAAGTAATGATAGTTTTTTAATTTATATTATAGGTACTGCTATAAATAAATAAATAAATGAAAATAATAATTTTTGCTCAACTCCTAAATGGCAAACGAGCGATGCACTGCTGCAATCTGCGTGGGAGCCATTTGATGACTCAGCCAGCCCAGGACGAGCCTCGTTTATCATGGTCTAGTAGTCCATGGACAGCGCTAACAAGCAGAGCATTTTGGCCAAGACTCGCGACGCCAGTGCGGCAATAACAAAGCACAAATGAGCCCAGAATTATAGAAATTAAAGCTCGTGCTGGAAGCAAAATCTGCTAAGCTTGAGGACTACCAAAGGTGCGAGCAGATTGGAATGGGATGAGTACTTAGAGTGCTCTTGATGATGTATTTGAGTTTTAAGTCTTTTATGATATCATCATATCAGGCAAATGAAATATCCTGTTAAATAAATACACAATATATATTTATATAAAATAAATTATTTTCATTGCTTCAATTCGCCTAGCGGGAAATCCATTTAGCTACTTTATTTTTATGAACTTGAATCTAAACTAAAACCAAAACTGAAACACAATTGAAATGTGCTTTTTATTACACTAGTTGTCTATCAGAAGGAGCAAAAAACAACAACGACAACAAAGGGAAAACAGCAGTAAACTAAAAGCAAGTACATGCATAGAGCACACAGTTCAATCAGTCGTAAATCTTGGCAGCCAGTTGAGCAGCCTCAGCTGTCACGGCTACCCCATGTGGCGGCAGGGGCGGCAGGGGCGACTAGGGGCAGCTGACGAGCAGTAGGAGTGTAATAGCAGAGGGTCGGGGGGGGTGGGGCATATTCAGAGTAAGCTTTCAGTGCTGTTTGGCCCAAAGTTGGGTAGCAACGAACTTTAACGGGGATTTGCGCCCAGCCAGCTTAGCGTCAGTCCAAACAAAAACACTTTGCAAACAACAATAGCAACAACAACAACAACAGCAACAACAACAAGTGCCCAGCTGGGACTGGGTTGGCAGTTGCTCTGACTTGGCTATAATTGTAGTAGCCATGCACATACTGCAGCTGGGCGCCGCTCTAAGCGAACAAACACAACAAAAGCAACAACAACAACAACAACAATAGCAACAACATCAACAAAAAGCTAAAGCCACAACTAAAGCATAAACAAAGGCGCAGCACGGCGCGGCGCTCGTAAAGCTTTCAATTAAAATTAATAAAAATTTACGCGAATTAAATAAACACAGGGCAGGTGGGCGTGGCCGCTTGAAGCGCACAATTCGACTGACTTAAATGTATATATATATATATTTATTTCTATATATACATATATATATATATATATATATATATATATATATATATATTTGTAGCTATTTACATAGCTCGGCTGAGCATATTAACATGAACAGCGACAGGCTTAAATAAATTGAATTGTTTGGGACAAAGTGGGCCCAGCCATTAAACAGCTACACACGCACACCAACACACACCTACACACACCAGCACACACACACCCATCACTGTTGGCTGTGGGTCCTTGGCTTTGGCAGCAAGAAAAACAAAGCCAAGTTAAGCCAGGGCAATCGACGATGCACATAGAAAAAAAAAAAAAAAAAAACAAAGCAAAAAAAAACACAACAACAACAAAAACAGAAACCAAGAGAAGCAAAAATTCGCTGGGAACAAGAAGCAGCCAAAGCGAAGCTGGCAAACAAGTCAATAAAACAAAGAAAACCTAAAGAAAATAAAATAAAGCCAACAAGTAAACTGGATTAGCAACGACAAGCCGAACTCTAAATACCCTAGCGACAGCAGAGAGCTTGATTTGAATTCATGCTAGATTTACAGTAGAAGCCCGATAATTCGAAATGGCAAGTTTTTCGATTTACACAGAAATTCAAATTATCGAGAATTATTGAAAAACGAATTTCATTCAAGGGGGCTCGAGTTATCGAGACTCGACTGTATATAGATATACAAATATTTGTATATCCTTATATACACTATAAGGATGTCTAAATCTTTCAGACACACGCCTCAATGCGTTACACATTAAGTAACAAACCTAGAAGACTTCTTAGAATTACATCGAATTATAGCCAAGATTGATTGAAAATAAGATGTGCGGCTATAGAATACCCTATAGCATGGAGATGAAATCTTTTACCAAAAAAAAAAAAAAAAAAAGATAATTCTTTGTCTCTGTAGTGCTGTAAAATAATATAATAATATAATAATATAATACTTAAGTGTAAATTTGATAATTTGTTATCCCTTTCGTTTATAATTGTTTCACGATTTTAGTAAAGTGTTATCGATTAATATATGTATATATATCGATTACATTTGTATATATCGAAATATTTGAATCGAAATACATTAAAACCCAATCGAAAATTTATAGATCTTAATTAAACAATTGAAGCAAGCCATTTCCTATTACATTCCAAACATTCCATACAATATGGATTGCTCTCAGTATTTGTGATGACACTTAAACATATTTGGTCTTATAGATAAGGTGAGATCTTTAAGAAATCAAGTTGATGAAACTACAAAAAGCTACGAGTAATACCCATAAAGGCGTTCTGAAATCAATTTCATTTCAATTTTAAAATAGATTCCTATATTTTTTGGCTACGCAGAGTCGTTTGATAATGCTAGCCAAGAACTAAAGTCCTTGTAGTTTATAGACTGGAATGCTAAGACATTAGCGAATCTTTATGATACCCACACCGCCCATTTGATGTATGCGTATTTATAGGGTATATAAAACCGAAAGAAAAAAGAACGAAACGTAACGAAAACAGGCAAATAAAATGGCAAAGGAGAATGGAGCGGGAAGGACAACTGGCGAAGGACGAGAAGGCAGCAGGACAGCGGGACAGCAAGCCAAAGCCAAAGCCAAAGCCACATGACGAAGAGTCTGTGATTTTGTTTTAGCTGAAGGACCATGTTATTGTGTTTATGAAGCACTTTGCTGGCTTGACAAACACTCCGCACGACCGTTGCTCGACACTAATCAGTCCCTCGCTCTCAACTAGTGGGCATTAGTGATGTCCCATTCAGCTTGCGAACCTATAAAAATGTTTGTTATGAGGCCAACCACACACACTGGGCCAGAGACAGGCAGAGATAGAGAACGATATTGAGCATGTATATATATATAAATATATATCCATACACATCCATTCGATTTACATTTAAACATTAAATTGATGTGCTCATAAATCGATGCATAAAGCTGCGAAGCATATGTGGTATATGTATATAAAAATATACATATATTATTATATAGAGATGGCTCTATTTCAATATGTCAATCAGCCAATCACACATATGCTCAGCATTTTAGATTAATGGCTTATTGAGAGCGCAAATAAAAACTTGTTGCATTTATAATCCTTCAAAGGATTATAAAAAATAAAATAAAAATGCTGAATAGTTTTCAATAAATTTATCTCAAAGGTAAGCGACCCTAAAAGTAATTGCCTCAAATACGTGCATGTTTATCGCTAATAAATCACTTTAGTTCAACTCTCTTAATACAATATACTAATCCTAATCCTATGCAGTCTTAAGTTATCGATAAAACATATATTTTAGGTATATATTTTATACAGTTAAGTATTTGTTATGACAGTCAACATCAAATGTGTGTTATCTAACACATCTTAATATCGAAATTAGATCTCTCTTCCTGTTAATCGTATGCAGCCTTAAGTTATCGATAACATACATTCCTTACATAACACTTATATCCTCCTACTCATTAAGTAATTGCTGCAATCAACTAGACAAATATGATTATATAGCTTAGCATCTATAGATAACAGCTATTAATCTACGTCAGAATGTGTTTATCAATAATTCATAATAACAGTATCAGTACCGTTATCGATAGCGCAGGTGTTTGCTAAAGGTCTACCAGTATTTACAGCTCTACAAACCTTACCGAATGCAATTTCCATTACACAACACTTGAAGAGGACTTTACCGGCAGCAATGCAACTGCATCGCCCTATAATCGTTATCGATCAATGTCAAAGGGCACACACACACGTATATGGAAATACATGTGTATATGTATACAGCCGCACCTGCACAGCTTCATTACATTTGCTTGCTGTGCAGCGAGCCAAAGACGGCGCCATGTAACTGTCTATTGTTGCTGTTGTTGTTGTTGTTGTTGTTGTTGTAGTCATGTTGTCCTTTACAGCCGAAGAAAGGATACATTTGTAGGTTCTATTGATTTTTAATACGCGTCTTGCTGGCAAGCAAGCCATCGCGTCGACATTGGGCCGTTGGGCAAACCGGAGCCAACTACTTTGAACTTCGCCTGCTGTGGAAGCTGTCATGCAGCTCCTTCAGTAGCACTGCTTGCGCGCGTATGTGTGTGTGGGTGTATGCATGTGTGTGTGTGTGTGGGAGTGTATCTTTTAGTGCTTGTAAAAAAGTAATGTACAAACAAACAAACAAACGTGTCACAAACATACTCACACACACACACACACTCTTTCACACGGAAGACACAAGCAGTCGGGCTGGTCCTTTTCAGCATTGGCATTGCCCTGTGATAACTTAATGCCAAACGCATGCTTTTGCATATGAATGCGGCGTATGCGTTACTTCCTTCTTTGCAGCTATCGTAAAGTGGCAGCCGCCATAAACACGGAACAACAAGCTAAAGAAACGCAACAGAATTGAAAGTAAGCCAAACAGCACTCGGGTCGGCGCTGCTCGCAACTAAGCTGTGGGTGCACATGAGCTGCGCTCTTATATGTATGTGTTTGTTGAGTGACTGCTAAGACGATCCCACTCGAACCCACTCTTTAGAATGGTGAATTTGTCTAGAGCTCACTTATTACGCAGCTAAGCTCTCTCTCGCTCTCTCCCTCTCTCTCTCTTAGTCAGCCTCCCTTTTAATGCTCTTGCACACATTATTTGGTTTTGCATATGCCACTATGCTGTTAATATTTAAGAGCTAATTTATAGTAACGGTAATTCTCAATTTGGACTGTCAGCTGTGCTCTGTGGCCGCACATGAGCTGCGCTCTTATTTATATTTGTTGAGTAAGTGCTAAATGAGATCCCAGCTCGCTCGTATGGTGAATTAGTGAGATTGTCTGGCGCTCACTTATTTAGCAGTTCTGCCACTCAATCTCACGCTCACCCTCCCTCGTTCGCTTTGCTTATGTCATGGTGCACGCGAAATTAAAACAGTTAGTTAATTCTAGCTGTAAATCTTGAGTTGAAAATAGCAGCACTACGAAGTCACACAGTGCGAAGCTCTGCTCGCAATTAAGGAGAGTGTACATATACATACATATACGTATGCACGTATGCGTGTACATATGTATGTACATATGTATATATGCATATGTATATATGTATATATGCATGTTAGCGTCTCTCTATCTCTCACTCTCTTTGTCTCTCGACGCTAAGCTGATGGTGAGTTTGTTTGAAGCTAATGAAATTTACGAGATGCTAATTGAAAAAGGAATTGTTGACTGCACAGCACACAATGTATTTGCACTGTTACCGTTATTTAAATTTACATTATATTTAAGACAAATTGTGTACATTGTGCTTTCAAAAATTTGTGCAGACAATGCACAAAATTCAAATTAAGAATTTAATCATAATTGTGTATCCTTTGCAATTTAAGAGCAAATAGCAAACAGAACGCAAAGGTAAATAAGCTTGGCTTAATTTAATGAAGGCGGAAAAGAGAGCGCAACAATCAGCTGCACAGGCAAAGAAAACTTTGGTGGTTTCACTCATGTCACTGTCAGTCGATCAACTAGTGCACTCTCTTCACATGCCCTCGCTGTCACACACTCTCTCTCCCTCCCCTCAACTCTATGCTTTTGTTGTACTTACGATTTGAGTGAACGCTCAGCGGCCGCGTGAGCAGCGTCAGCAGCAGCAACATCAACATGACCGGCAGCAGTTGCATTGAGCGACGTTGTCGTTGCGCTGGCTTTTGCTGTGGCGACTGCGGCTGCGGCGGCAGCGACTGCGGCTGCGACTGCGACTGTTGCTGCTTCTCTTTGTGCTGCTGTCCCGCGCCGACATCCATTGGGCATTTGGCCGACTGAACGCTTGGCTGCAGCGACATTATTCTCACTGTTGCGTGGATCGTTAATCGTTTATCGTTCCGTTATCGTTGACTGGCTCTGGAAGTTGTTATTGTTGTTGTTATTCCCTCTGTAAGCACTCAAATAGTTGCAATCAAATTTAACATTATACGAAGTTGTTGTCGCTGACGCTGTTGCTGTTGTTTGTTTGATTGTTGTTGCGACACACTTTTTATAGCTCAGCAATTGGCAACATTGCAAGCACAATTTGTGCAGCACACTTTCCAGCGCCCGCAACTTTACGAGCCTGAATTTGAACTCTCGTTCGAACTTTAACTTGAACTTATTTAAAAAGTTTTCAACGTGCCAGAGCTACGTGAAACTCATTTTATGACCAAAATAACCACGGACAGCAGCCTCTCTATTTCACTATCTCGCTCAATCACCAACTCTCTTCCTCTCTATCTCTCTCTCTCTCGCTGTCTCTTTTTTTTTTTTGGTAGGTGCATTTGGGCGTATGATGGACCCAAAAGTTTCAACTGAATGGCCATGTCGAGTGTAGCGATACATTTATCATGACTAAATTTTGCTAATCAAGTGCAGCCACACAAATACACTCACACACACACACACACATATATATACAATGGTGTGTGTTTACATTTATCTGTTATTGCCATGGCAATAGAATATGAGCTTGATTGAAATGACTTTCAATTTATCGCTTCGCATTTGAACTGCGCATTTTGCATGCGAGACTGAAACGTAATCAATCAATGGGATTAAATGCGTTAGGACTCACTGATTGATTGGTTGAAGACTTGTATAGACTACAAGCTATAGCTATACAATTGCAAGAAATAAACTAATTAGTAAAAGTTAGACTATGATTTATGAATACTATATACTAAGATATACCTAAGATATGCAATGACTGACTGAGTAACTGATTGAATATGTGATTGACTGGTAGAACGAATGACTGATTGAATGATTGGCTGACGGATTTACTGACTGACTGTCTGACTAAGTGTTTTACTAATTGATTGACTGACTGACTCATAGACTGAGTTAGTGAGTGACTGAATGATTGACTTACTGAGTGACTAACTAACTGATTGATTGACTTAATGATTGATTGACCGACGAATCACTAAGTCAATCAATTAGTTGGTTGATTGGCTGACTGACTGACTGATCAATTAATTATGTAAGCATATGTATATATATTTTCATATAGTATATGCATGTATATATTTCTAGACTTTCACCCGTTAGAATATGGAATATAATTGAAAAACGTTTTTTAAGTTATATACAAAACTTGATATATATTTATAGGAATATAAGCTGCGTGAATAACTGAATAAATGACTAATCTGTAATCACTATCCCTGATTAATGGATTGATTGAAGACCGATTCATAGCACAAGTTGTAGTCAAACGGTTTTCGACACTATTTAAATTTGGAATCATCAAAGCACAGTCAAATCGCTGAAAAATTGCAAGTGTACGTGGATAAATGCGGTTTTTCTTTTTCAAAGTTTAACTTTTTATGGCAAATTTGCTGTGAAGCTTCACATTTAGTAACACTTGAACAAGTTTTGCTATTCCGGCCACTCAATTAGTTTGGTCTAAATGCCCACCTGCTCAATTCGATATAGGCCATTTATGGCTTAATGTAACAAAGTTATTTTTGCTGCTGCTTCTTCTTCGCCTGCTTTTCCGTTACTTTTAGGTTGGTATACAGTGAACGAAATTGAAAGCATATTAAAATGCAATTTCTAACGCATTTAATTTTTTCTCTCTCTCTCTCTCTCTCTCTCTCTCTCTCCCTCTCTCTTAGCATTTTTTTCACCCGCTACTTGGGCCAACTTTTGTTTTGGCCGGAGTGGCGAGGGCCGAAACGAAATACTTTCGAAAGTGCTTAAATTTGAGGCAAAACTTGGCAACTTTCTGTGCGTGCTGCTGAGAATGCAATTTCCATTTTGAAACAGGAAGATTTGCCAGCGAATGTGACAGATTCAGACATTGTGCAGTAATGTGGCTCAACCTTGCCAACGCCGTCTGCTGCTGGCCCGGCTTAAAAGGGACTTCAATTCAATTGCTCTTCTGCTCTGTGGTCGGTGCTTTATATATAGACATATATATCTTCGTTCATTTCTCTTCTCTTCTTCTGCTTGTTTATATTTTTTTTGCAGCCGCAAAAGTGGAAATTCTTTGGAAAGTATATACGTTCTTCATGTAATTAAGCTACCGCAGCAGCAGCCATATAAATTAAGAGCCAAATCTGCTTAAGGAACCCAGTGCCAAAAATTTAGATTATCCTCAGCTTCTTACACTCTCTCTCTGTTTTTTCTCGCTCGCTCTCTCTCTCTTTCCACAGATTTGAATATTCAAATAACTTAAGTGAATTTAAGTTTGAAGCTAACTATGAGCAATAGCATGTCGTAATACCAAGTCTCCATACCCTCTCTTACTACATATATAAACTTTAGGTATTACTTATATTAAGTTCTTCATATATTCAAAAGCTTACGTATTACCTTCACAAATCTCTACCCAACTTATGGATTATGAAGTTTTGAAAAAAAGCATGTGTTTAATGAATATAACCATTTACGTATGAAAAGTTTTTACCCCATAAAAAGTTGGAATTTTTAAATATTACGTATACGCACGTTGATTTACCTAGGCGAATTGTGCATTCAAAATATGCCGCAAGAAAAACTATATACAAATATAATACTGATACTGATACTGATACAGAAATTTTCTATTATATGATATATGTTGATGTATTGATTTAAAAAAAAAAATTTTGAAATAAAAAAATAACAATAATAAAAATAATACTAATAAGAATAATAACGATAATAATAATAATACTAATAAGGATAATAATGATAATAATAATAATGATAACAATAATAATAATAACAATAATAATAATAATAATTATAATAAAAATAATAATATTAATAGCAATAAAAACAATTTGAAGCTCTAAAGAATTTTATATTTATGAATTCATCAAAAAGAAATTTTTGGAAAATAATTGAAAACTATTTCTACATAATCGAAATTTAGAAATGCAATAGAATCCGGCTATAACGACTCCAGTTATAGCGCCCGTACGGTTATTGCGACAAAAATTCTGGTCCGTCGGTACGGCTATACCGACGGTCACTTGAGCATCGCTATAACCAGTCTCTACTGTAGTATATTTAAAAAAGAAATTTAAAGGAAATCCATATGTAAAAGAAAAACAATAATTATTATTTAAAAATTCAGTTATATTCCACTTAATAGATTTGGTTTAAATATTTCAAATATTTTAAATTGTTTGCAGCAATTGAATCAAGTTCACAAATTTTGCACAGTGTATGAAACACAATATGGTCTTGATTTTATGCAAAAGATAAATGTATACATATACATATATAACTTGTATTGATATCACGAATTGGCTGTAAATCATGAATTAAATGATTTTACGATGCAATTTGCAATTTGTTTTCCTTTTCGGTCTCGGACCATTTTGAAAAAGGTCAACGGATATTGGCGAGAATTTGTTTATGGCCAATGCGACTTGTCGGCAGCACCTGCGGCCATTTTATGCGGCGCCAAAAGAGATTGCCGAAGGTAACGGTAAACATGAATGGCAACAACAATGACTGCAACAACAACAACAGCAACAGCAGCAGCGAACTGCAGGCGACACGGAAATGCAACACTTTCCGTTTTCCTTTTCCGTTTGCAATTTTTGGCCCGTTATTTCTTTCAGCTATGCACTTTGCACACGAACAACAACCACAACAAAAATACCAAAAAAAAAAAAGCAGCAACAACAACAACACGCAGACATACAGAGTGCAAGGAAGATAAGGAAATAGTGTGTTCTTTTTTTTTTTTGTGATTTCTTTTTTTTTTGTTTTTTTTTTTTTTTTGCTTGTTTTTTTGTTTAGCCAACATCAACACAAACACAAACAAAGCGTTCGCCGGATTTATAATGGCAAAGTAAACAGCGCTCAATTCGCGCGCGACTCTTGTGCCTCTCGTTTTTACCGTTTTTATACATATATATATATATATATATTTTTTTTTTTTACTTTTTACTTTTTTTCACATTTACCGTTCAAGCAAATGCTTTTGCGCGCGCTTTTGAGAATAACGCGCCTGTGTCTTTTGAAAGTGCTTTGCTCCGCTTAGCGCTGCTTTGCTTAGCTCAGCTCAGCTCCGCTCTGCCGCTCGAAAGCTCAGTGTATGTTGTGCGCTCTACGCCTGCCGCACGTAGAATGCTGAACGAGATTGTTGCTGCCAGCGGCTTTTATACCAAGACGCCGTCGACTATGTCGGCTTGGCTTCGGCTGCTACGCAACAAATCGTTTCGACTCGGCTCGCTTTAGCTGACGGCTGCCCGACACTTGTCTGTTGTTCTGCTGAGCGTTTAGCATATGTTCGTATTGGCAGCGACGCCGGCAGCGATGCTCTGGCAGCACTGACTGGTTGCCTGGCTGGGGCTGGCTGGCTCGCTGGCTGCCTGCTTGGTTGGTGGCCTGCATATTTGCTTTATGAATGTGTTTACCAGCAAACTTTTCCGCACAATGCTGGCTGCTGGGGTGTAAGCGAGCAAATGGGCGCCGGACGGCGCCTGGAGTGGGGTGAATTTTGTGATGCGATGCCGTTGCCGTTGCGGAAGAGGTGAGGAGAGGTGAGAGGTGAGTAGAGGGTGGGGTGACAAAAAGCTGCTTGCTGCGTGCGAAAGTGCCAACACTCGCATTAATAACAACAAAAGCAACAACTACAACAACAGCAGCAACAATAAGAAAAAGGCAAAGGAAGAAGAGGAGAAGACAACAGCAATTACAAATAACGGCAACAAGAACAATTGTAAGCCTGCAACAGCTCAATTAACTATCTGTCCGGCCGAACTCTGTCTGCATGTGCACGTGTGTTTGTACGTGTGTGCGTGCGCGCGTGTGTGTGTGTGTGTGTGTGTGCCCGTGTGTGTGTGTGTGTGCGTAGCTGTCTTTTATACGCGTAATTACGATTATTCTGGTAATTACGGAAAATGCAATTGCAATTGCATATGTTGAATATTATTTAACCAATGTCAATTGTGCGTAACACCTGTACATATGTATGTGTATGTGCTTGTGTGTGTGTCAGCTAAATGAAATAATTTATTTACAAAAAAAAAAAAAAAAACAAACAAAAAGAATAAAAAACCATCAATGCAGCAATTAATTATGTAGCGTTAAGCGCATGATTAACCACATGGCAAATACCCTAATAACTATAATAATCAGAGATAAAATCTGACTTTTTCCGTTCACTTTAAACTGGTTTTTATACAATTAAATTCATGCTTAAATTATAAAATAGTTGACATAATTGGATAAATAATATGTATATGTATGTAGTACATATAAAGCCCACAAAAGTATGCTACATTATTTTTTTTATTATTTTTTTTTATTTTTATTTTTATTTATTTATTTTTTTTATTTTTTTTTTTTTTATTATTATATTATATTATTTAAACAGGCTTTTTTACTACCTAATTTCCTCTAAAACCTTTTTTTTTTTTTATTTATTTTATTTTCTTCTTTTTGACATATTAGGCTTAGATTAGCTACTAATGTAAGTAAAAGAAATATTTTTTGTTTTTTATTGATCAAAATAATTTGAGAGAATTATAAGATGGACAACCAGCTTTAATACCCTGAACGGATCGATAATCGGATATCAGATGGTTTCCTTAAGATGTATGTAACAGGCAGAAGTAGGCGTGGCACAAAATGAATCGCTTAACTCAGATACAGCAGTGAGTTCCTCACAAACTAAACAACTCCCGTTGATCCATGTAGCGCTTTCATTAGTTTAGCTCAAATTTGATCGATGTGCGAACCCCAATGAGATATTGGTTGGAACAACCATAGCCATGTGGATGATGCGTCTGCTGTTTAAACATGCTCTCGGCAAGCAATACAGATTTTTAATTATGTTGGGCATGTTCTGCTCGCCGGGCTATGGGTATGTGCGTGTTTCAAAAGTCAGCCTTCTGTTGGGAGCGATTCTAGTGGCATTCGGAATTCGGGCTCCAAGTGACCCATGCGCGCCGAGTCGTGTATGCATTAACGGTGGATGCACCTGCATTTTGAGCCAACACCCGAAGCAATGCAGGTATGTCTGCAGTCATGCGGAGCATGTCGATGTCAGCCGCGTAGGTTCAGCTTCGGGCATTCCACTCACAGGTCGCAGTTCCCCCATCGAACCGAGGTATTGACATACCGACCGTGGATACATTGTACAGTGTTGGCTCAAGAGCAGTGCCCCGGGAAGTTTCAGCTCTAATTGGTGTGGCTGAAGATAGTGTCGGGCCCTAATAATATTATCTTTCTCAAGCCCATAAAAGTATGCTATATTATTTTTCATTTACCTAAAATCTCGTCAACTTGTTAAGCTGCCAATTAGGTAGTAGAAAGCCTGTTTAAATAATAAAATAAAAAAAAAATAAAAAAAAAAATAAAATAAACTTGTTAAGCTGCCAATTAGGTAGTAAAAAGCCTGTTTAAATAAAATAAAAAAATAAATAAATAATTAAAAAAAAATAAATAAATAAAAATAAAACCTCGTTAAGTTGCCTTAAAAAATTCCATATTTTAAGTTGAAGATTTTAGAAAAATCAAACTACAGTCGAGTCTCGATAAGTCGTACCTCGCTAAGCCGAAAATCGCGATAAATCGAAAAAAAAAAATTCTATCCCCTTGAAAGAAATTTGTTCTCAATAATTCTCGTTAATTTGAATTTCTGTGCCATTTCGAATTATCGGAATTCTACTGTAGATTCCTTGAGTATTTTCAGCATTTAACAATTCTGAATGCATATATTTCGCTAATGCATACGATAATAGAGTTTCCACACTTAATTTTCCGGCTGTCCTTTTCCTGTCCAGTTCGCCCTTCTCTTTTCGAGATGCAAATGGATTTTAATAAATGATTTTCAAGGCAAATTGCAGTCAAACGAATTGGAACAGCAAAAAATTTCGGCATTGCATAATTTAAAACAAGTAAGAAAACTCTAGTCGCGAGTGCTCGACTAGATACTACCCTGAACCCAACAAATAAAAATGCTCATTTAGTATGGCTGAAATTTCAATTTCGATGTATTTAAAAATATAAATAAAATACCAAACTCATTTAATAAAATATAAAAATATTTTGAAATAATTAAAAAAAAATTAACATCAGTTGCATCGACCGGGATTCGAACCGCGACTCCTCGGTCGAGCGTCATGCTGCTAACACACTAGGCCACCTCACTCCTGCTAGTGGCGCTGGCAAAACTCAAATAGATTCACTGCTGCAGCGCCATCTACCAAAACTAAATGAAACTAACTGCTGATGTGATTCTAAGAATCTGCTAGAATAACCAAACTATTAAAAACGCACATAAAGTATAGTTAAAATTTCAATTTCGGTGTATTTAAAAATATAAATTAAATAGAAAACGTATTTATGAAAATATAAAAATATTTTGAAACAATTAAAAAAAAAAAAACATCAGTGTTGCACCGATCGGGATTCGAACCGCGACTTCTTGATCGAGCGTCATGCACCTAACACACTAGGCCACCCCACTCCTGCTGGTGGCGCTGGCAAAACTCAAATAGATTCACTGCTGCAGCGCCATCTACCAAAACTAAACGAAACTAACAGCTGATGTGATGTATTTGTTGTAGCTGCTGCACGTGCGTTTGTTAATTGGCCAAATATTTGATTATTTTTTATTAATTTTTGACTGAACGGAATTTAATGAAACTTTCAGCATATGATCTACATATTATATTGAATATTTGAGAAATTTGAAAAAAGAAAAATCATTCACAATTAGCTATAGAGGCACCTGATTTGAACTTGAATGTTTTTACTCGATAAAAACATAACGGGATGATTTATCGAATTTTAAAAGCAAACTCGACGTCCGCGCTATATATACGGTCATTTTAAAAAAAAATTCAAGTCTCTAGCTCTTATATCTTCGGAAATCGACGCGTTCAAACATACGGACAGACGGACAGACGGACAGACGGACAGACAGACAGACGGACAGGGCTAAATCGACTCAGCTCGTCGCCCTGATCAAGAATATATATACTTTGTGGGGTCTGCCACGCCTCCTTCTGCCTGTTACATACATTTCAACAAAACCATTATACCCTGATTTCCCATTTTCAATGGGTTCAGGGTATAATTAGAATGGAGAATTAACAGCTGCAACACCTTTGTCCTTCCGAACCAGGTGAGTGCTCTCTCCTTGACAAATTAGCTAACGAAGGTATTGCCTGAAAGGCAGCTAAAATAGAAGAGAGAAACGCAATTGATAAAGTTACTATAAACTATCGATAGGCATTATAAATCACAATCGATAAGCGATTAATATACGTGTGCTATCAATCATAAGCGCATCAACCGATAACCGCTAATGCGATATGTATGGTAAACTAACTGGAACTAGTCGATAACAAATTACGATAAATGCGAATAGGATATTTATTTTAAGCTAACAGGAATTAGTCGATAACTAATCCCGCTAAACGATATATTGGGGCTTATCTCTGAGTACTTTACGACAGTTTCTTTCTTTTTATCGATATGAATTTAACTTGTTCTTGTAAACAATCGATAAACGATAATGCGTTGTCAGTTAAAAATTGACCGAGACCTGTAATCGATAACTCTTATTTGTTTGCTGCAACTAGTTATCGATCAATTATGTATGATATTTATATATAGTGACTTATCCATTGAAAGCCGTTCATCGATATATCATTATCATATATCATATGTACTACGATCCAATTAACTCGAATATTTATTCAATTTAACCTAACATTTCAAGAGCACATTTAAGTTGTTAGAGGTACATGGCAATGCTACCCCAAAACTTAAACGAGCGTTCGCACTCCAGAAACTTGAACTGCTTTTGACATTTAAAGCTTTATAATAAATAAATATTTCTATGCATTTCTATTGCACCTCACACAGGGCAGCCATATATTTATATGTATATGTATGTAGGTATGAATGTAAGGTAAATATAAAATATGCTGCTGCAAAGCCCATTTGCCCCACATTCGGCATATGTCAACATAATCCATGGCATTATTACTGCCGGCTGCTGGTTTTACGGCAAGTATTGCGGTCAAGTGAATTGAAATTAAAATTGAAATGGAAATGGAAATTGAAATGGAAATGGAAATGGGCGCATTCACGGGAACCGTGATAAATGCTATGATGATATATGGTATTAGGTATATGTAAATACATCTATGCAAATGATGCGCACACATTAACAAGCCAATGAAACTACATTTTGTAATTAATCGATAACGATAAACGATATGCAAACGTGCATAACTGTACTTCGAATGGAGCATTAGTTTAAATTATGCATGAATTGCGCGTATAACGGTATTTGTCAGCTGCTCAATCATCATTGTAGCCAAATGTGTGTGCAGAGAGAGAGAGAGGTAGTGAGAGGGGAGGGGGGAGGGGTGTGCACTCCCATGAGCGTGCTTGAGATTGATCAATGTTTATGTTAAGCCGCAACGCGGCGACACTTGCCAAACGTTTTGACGCCGCATTAGCGACACGCAACATGGCCCACATGCAGCATGCAACATGCGACATGCAACACGCAGCTGCGTTAAATATTTGCGCATGTTGTGCATGACACAGGTTTCACTGTTGCCACAAATACCCGTTGACTACATTTGCCGCATGCCACATGCCACATGCCGCATGCCGCATGCCGCACTTGCAGCATTTGCAGCACTTGACAATTGCATCGACCGCCCACAGCTGATGAATGCTACCAATGCGGCTGCTCCTGCTACTCCTGCTGCTCCTGCTGCTCCTGCTACTCCTGCTGTTCCTGCTACTCCTGCTGCTCCTGCTGCTCCTGCTACTCCTGCTGCTCCTGCTGCTCCTGGTACTCCTGCTACTCCTGCTGTTCCTGCTACTCCTGCTGCTCCTGCTACTCCTGCTACTCTTGCTCCTGCTCCTGTTGCTGCTCATTTCACTCAAGCCATAAACCAAGTTCGAGCCGTCATAATGTTGCACAATTGCAGATGCCAGGGGACGGGCGGACGGTGCGGGGCGTGGCTCTGCATCCTGTCGTGCGGTGCGACTCGCATTTCACTTTCGCAACTTGCCAAATGGCAACTGGCAACCAACTAGATAAAGAATTCATGAAATACATCAAGCACCAGTAACACCAACAACAACAACAACAACAACAATAGCAGCTAGCTGAGCATGCCCGACTGGAGCATACCTTACAAGACACTTTTCAAGCAGAAAGCCCTCTGGCAAAGCTCAGTTAAGACTTTAGTCTGCTCTTCGCTTGCCTGCTCGAGCTTGAGATACCCAGTCTGGAGCTAACAATTTTCCTTAGCAGTGCTGAGATACCTTTGAAATGTCACAAACAGATAAAAGCCTTGAGGCAACTAATAGAACAAGTGAGCTCAACACACATAAGCATACGACTGGCAGATACCCTGTATATTTTGAACTAGCTGCGAGCTACCAAAATTAGTCTGAAAATCAATAGAGAATAATACTTAAAACAGGCGTATACGACTAGCAGATACCTTGTTGTCGAATATGAATCATATTAAAAAGGCGCACATAGTCTAACAAATATACAGCACTATATGGCTTCCATAGTTATTAGAATCTGAGTATTTCTGTCAATCGATATTTATCGATTTTGCTGAAATGCATAAACTAATCTATAATGAAAGTGCACAAAATCCAAATCAAACGTTTTCAGCTCTTACGCCTACACAAATGCCTCAATCTGTTACATTCGATATAATTTATCGATACTTATCGATGTCTGTATTTTGTATTATTTTTATTTCGAATAACTATCTACCCGTAAAAGCAAAATCTAGGTACACAGGGTATGCATGATAACCGCAACCACAACGAAAAGGATTCCTGAAGCTGACGCTGACGCTGACTCTGACGCAGATAGGGATGACGCCACTTGCCAAGCAGTTTGCTGTCCACTCCTCTGCTTCCTCTCCTTCCCCACACACAAACAAAAAAAAGTGTGCAATGACCATCAAAACAAATATGCAACGATTTGTATTCAAATTATGTTCACTGCCATTGAATTCGCTCTAAATAAAAGTGCAATATGTTTTAAGTGAATGTCTTTCTGAGAAAACGTAAAGAGCTAAGGGCAGAGCAAGCGACAGAGATGGATAGAGACACTCAGTGAGAGATAAGGTGGCGAGAGTTTGAAAGAGTTATCCTCTTGCTTGAGATTAAGTATTTCCGTTATGCGAAATGACACAGCAGAAACGATGCATTGAAAGATACTCTACTTGATTGTATACCCTAAGGTTGTTTTTGGAAATGGATATACACGATGTATATATAACATGTGTTATATTTCCACATTTTATATATTTTTGTATGATAATATAATATGATATAATATAATATGATATAAACTGTAAATAAATTCATTAGTTAAAACTGACGGGGTATTTTGTTCGCCAAGCATACCCTACCACATACACTTGAGCATATGACAGGTAAAATGTATTGCGTCCTATTGGGCAATACTTTCAAATGCAAGTTAATTTATGTGAAGCAAATTTCCATGGGCTCTAGATAAAATATTTAAGCAGTCGGTAATTGAGTTTTTATTTCGATGGAAAGATCAACTATGAAATTGAAAAGGACTCTTGCGTTTGCTAATATACGAATTGAAATCGAGCTCGATTTAAGCCAATACGAATTCCATTTAGACCAAGACTTTGACTATCAAAATGCAAAAGTTGAAAATTTGATGAAATTCTGGGAAAATTGCAAATCGAAGAGCCTTTGCATTGCATTTAAGCGATGATGTTGCAGAGGAGAGCGGGGAGTGGCAATGGGCACACTTTGAATGGATTCGAATTGGAAGCGGAAAGGCTTAAAGCAATTTTAAATGGCACCAGAAAATTCATTAAAATGCAATATGTAAACGCAAATTGATAAAGAAATATGTGGCAAATGGCTAACCAGGAGGAAGTGCCCAGCCAGCAGTGGGCAGCAGGCAGCAGGCAGCGGGGGGCCAAGAGTTGGCCTGAAATGCCTCCTGGCTATGCTAACCTAGTTGAACGGAATATGGACACGGATACAACTAAAAACGAAAGACAAAGGTAAAGAGGGAGCGAGAGAGAGAGGGGCAGAGATAGAGGCAGAGGGAGGGCGAGGGCGAGGGCGAGGGCGAGGGCGAGGGGGCCAGCAAGTGCAACTGCAATTGGGAATGAAAACGTGTTTTGGGCTCGAGCTTGGCTCTTGGCTCTGAGCAGCGGGTGCAAGGCCATCGAGTGTTGGCACAATCTAATTGAAAGTTTAGCTAGAGCACCGCAAAACCTGCAAAATTCCATTGACTGGCAACTTCGATGGGTCGGTTTGCTTGGGTTGCTTTGCTTGGGGTTGGCCTCTCGGTTCATCCTTCCCCCTCCCTCTGGTCGGGCAAACATTTGCAATGACTGGCGGGCAAAAATAGCTATACATTTTTGCAGGTAACTTTTTAATTAAAGCTGCTGCCAATGAAGACACCTTTTGCCAGTCCATGCCCACGCGCGCGCCCACGCCCATCGACTCCCCCAATCTTCAACAGCAGTCAGTCAGACGTCTGTTGTTGGCCATTTGAGCGTTGCAGGACTCGAGAGTGCGGTTTAGCCAAAATGCTTCGTTTGTTAAATTGCATTCCTGCATTTCCATGCATTCTCACATATTTGATTAGTTTATTGAAATTCTATATACAAATGTATATTCAAATATATATATATATGTAACTATATAACTATATATGTAACTATATACATTTATTGTATGTATCCATTCAAAAATGCTCTAGTGAAGGGCATTTTATCTTTGTAATCACATAATCTCATCTCATGTTCATATATTCAGCATCGATATTTACCTAAATATCTGTTTTGAGCTATCGATTGCTGAAATCGATAACAGAAAATACGTCTCAAATTCTACATTCTCATTGACTATAATCTCTTTAATATAATATAATATAATAATAAAAAGTTGCCCTTACTGCAAGTTATCGTAGAGTGCAAAATTCTACAGGGTATCTTTGACTCCATCACCCATACGTCAACACATTTGTTTGGCATACAATTGATTAACTAGTTGGCTTAAAATGCGTAAAGCCCAATCACCAAACATTCGCATCTCAATTTGAAATAAATTCATTGAAAATGTTTTACGCAAACGGAATTTCTATTGTATTTCAATTTAACAAAATAACATAAGCTATAACACATTAGTTTCTAATTATTACAATGGACATGGAATTTAAAGTGGAATACCAACAGAATCGTCAAGAGACGAGAAAAAGAGAGCTTCAGCTGACTTTAAGCTAAAGATGAAATAATGCTATATATAACCATTAACAAAAAATTTATATCTCAAGTTTACAAGCTATTTATACTTTACATCTAGTGAAATAAAAGTCTCCAAATATTTTCTCATTTCGATTTGAAATCCAATTAAAATTAAACGACTATTAAATTTCCACAATGATTTCAGTGAAAGCCCTCGGACAAAATTAAATTATGACACAAGTCACAAGTCAGAAGTCCTTTTGCAATATAATAAAAACTAAGCAAACAGCTCAACCTCATAAATAGTTGAAAGCCCAAGGAAAAAATGGATGTGTGAGTGAAGTGATTCTTAGAAGTGGACGACGCAATACCCTGTAATTAGCTGTAAAAGAAAAGTATTTTGCTCTTTTCTGACTAAAAATTGGTGAATATCAAATGAAATATGTAATAGGAAATATAAATATGTGTTAATCGATAAGTATCGATTTTTATCAAAATTTTACAAGTCTTTATAAGTCTTATGTATCATTTTATATAAATATATATTTAAATTCCAAGGTAACTATAATTTTAAAAAATTCAATTTCAACATTATATCGATAAATATTTGATATCAAGAGCTTTGCAGATTTATGGAACAAATATATATATTTTTACACCAACTATAGTAATTTTAGGTTTTCTTCTTTGAGAGAGTAGCACATACACAAAGATAAAATGCTTAGCATACCCCACAGCCTCTGCAACAATGCGCGGTATTTAAGAGCTTCTCTTCGTGCGCGTCCATCACCCGCATCAACTTACCAATGCACAGCAACAATGGCAACAGCAACAATAGCAACAACAACACACACACACGTTGGCTGTCCACGTGCCAATGCGTGTGAATGTGTCCCCGTTCGGCATGGCTCCATGTCCATTCGCTTGCTGCTCCATACCACTTGGGCAACTGTTGTTATTGTTGCAGCTGCTGCTGCTGTTGCTGGCTACTACTGTTGTTGCTGTTCTAGCTACTGCTGATATTGTTGTTTGTTGCTGTTTTCATTTTTATTGCCCGGCAGCCACATTCGAAGTGAAACTGAGTAGACGATGCCGGACGCTGCGTGTTTGCACTGTCCGCAACTAATTGGATTGACGTCGGCCATTCAGCAACGAGCGCCAGTCATCAGACGTTTTAATATTTACTCTCTTCCTCGCTCGCTCTTCTTCTTCTCTCTCTCTCTCTCTCTCTCATTTTTTCCTCCCGCACATGCCAAAAGTAGCCATTAAAATTTGTTCGATTTGAAATGAGCAGCAGCAGCCATTTTGTTTCCGAATGGGAGCCGATCAGCTGCAGAGATGGGCGCGTGTCAGGAGATCGCCTATCGATATTATTCGTGCACGAACGATATTTACAATGGACAGCGCAATGATTTTTTTTGTTTGTTTTATTTTTACATTCCATTTCATTTTCAGTCCCAATAAATGGAAGTGACATAACGGCGCGAACATTGTGTGCTTTATTGTCACATAAATAAATAAATGGCGGCCATATTGCTGAGGTGTGCATTTCGTGGGTAAATAAATAGTCGATGTGTGTGTGTAGTCGATGTCACGCGCTGGCAGTGCAAAGAGCAGCAAACATTTCAATGACAAAAAAAAAAGAAACACATACATACATATGCAATCATTTCCATCAGACGCTTTCGATTAAAATGACAAACGATTTTAATCTAGTAATTATGTACGTGATCACAATGTGCTTAGTTGACGTGCTTGACTCACAGCATGTTGAGCATTTTTTGGCAATCAGCTTCAATGTCAATTTGAGGTTAAATTAAAGTTAGAATTGTCCTAAAGTTTGTATTTTATTTTCAATGCGTCTAATAAAATGAAATACTGCACATATCATGAAATTCACATCATTAGCAGCAAATGCATTTTTTATTATGTGATAATAGTGCAAGCACTGAAAGTCATAATTAAACCATCCACGTGACCCGTAATAGACCAGCCTTTGCTCCCATTACCGTTAACGAGCAACATACGAACTAGCAGCCAAGCAGCCAAGCAGCCTACCAAGCAAAGGCAGCTAAGGATGCAGGCAGGCGGCCATCTTGGCTCCTACTCTATGTCCACTTGTTGTGCGCACAGACTTCAAGTTCTGCTTCCCCACTTCCCCATTCGTGTTGTTGTTTCCTGCTTCCCTCTTTAAACAATAATAAAAAAAAAGAAGAAAGAAAGAAAGAATAAACGGAAAACAACAACTAGAAAATGTTAAGAGAAATTGAATGCCCTAGGCCATAGGAGTCGGACGCTGGGCGCTGCAGCCATTTGGCAAACGTATTGGCCGGTGCGCCAGAGCAACGGCATCTCAGAGGAAACTTTGTTGCAAAATGTGCAACAAACAGGAGCAGAAAAGAAAAAAAGAAAAAAAAAAACAATCGCTTTAAAAGTTGCGCAGAGACAGCTCGTTTTTGGGGGCGAGTGGGCAGGGCATTGGCTTCATCAAAACATTTCACAACGTCGCTTCGTTTTAATGGCGGCCAAGTCGTCAACATCGCCGTGCCGACGATGCCAACAGTAACGGTAACGGTAATGGCGGAGGCGCAGCCCCACCCCAAAGCGGCCAGCCTTTTGTTGCTTAATTGGCGCGCTGGACGGCAGACCCGTAACACTAGGCCAGAGTAACTGGTTATTCGATTTAGAGATGAGCCTCGGGTGCATCTGGCTCAAAGCAAACGACTATCGATACAATATGCATATAATTATTGAAATCCATTATGCAAATTATTATTGAATAAATAATAAATTAATTAATTTAATTACATTTATAGCCAATTTTTTCATATTAGTATTTTCTTTCATACCATCTCCGTATATCTGCATACACGTGCACTTGAAACTGCATAGCACATTTTAATTTCTGTTCGTGTCACGTGTCACGTGTCACGCTCATCGCTAAGTGCAATGTGATGAGTTCAGCCTCCCACGGCCTGCATATGTAATTGAAGAGGGCAGGCCAACAACATTTTGCGCCGTGTGCGCGATTCGTTCACGTCCACACGCCATTTGCATTCTGGCATTTGCCTTTGTCCTGCAGCGGGAGCTGCTGTTGTACGTGTGCGCCATATAACTTTGGCAACGGCCAACAAATACGTAATCACAACAACAACAAGAACAACAACAACGGCAGCAGCAACAGTAGTAGCAGCCGCAGCGGCAACGGCAACGGCAACGGCAGCAACAGAGAAGGCGTCAGAAATGACAGCAACAAAACAATGTGGCAAATGTTCAACGTGAGGCGTTGGCAGCAGTTGCCTCGGCTGCGACTCTAGCCAGGGGACTAAGGGACTTAACGTAAGCCAGCGACTGAGACTGGGACTTTGGGCATCCGCAGCAGCAGCAGCAGCAGCAGCAGCAGCAGCAGCAGCAGCTGGGCGGTCATTCCAGTTATGTCACATGGCTGACTTAATTCATTCATTTAGACGACTCTCACAATTGTAGGTGTAGCGCCCTCTGTCGTCAGCATTGACAACAAAAGGAGCAAATGTGACAATTGGCATATGTCATTTTACAATACCCTGTAATTAGAGTTGTCTAAAGTGAAATGATCTAAGAGATATGTAAGTCAATTTAGAATAAAATAAAAAAAAACATAATCTACGTAAAATTGTAAGTGAAAATAAAACAAAAGTAAATTATAATATCAAAAAAAAAATTAAACAAAATAAAATAAAAAGTAACACAAAATTGAATCAATTAATGCTCTCTCTCAATCCTTTAGCTTTATGATTAAGCCTTGAAGACATCGACAACATAAGCAACAGCTTCTTATTTTATATACATATGTATATGTGTATGTACATATATGTGTATATCCCTTGACACAACTATCGGCACAGGGTATAAGAAATTCTGCAGCAGTCAGTCAGTCAGTCAGTGGAGAGCCATTATGGCACCGACATTGTCAATGGCCTGGCACTGGCGAATTATTATTGCCTGGTGCAGGCAGTTGGACGCCAACGATGCCCAACATGCTTCTCATTGTTCCCAGACCCATTTCTCTGTCCGCCATTGTACGTTGTGCATGCAAATGCAATTGCAATTGTATATGTATGTAGGTGTGCTTGTCCAAGTGTCTATGGCTGTGTCTGTATGTATATAATGTATGTATGCATGTTTGTATGCATGTATGTATGTATGTATGTATGCACGTATGTATGCATGTATGAGCTCTGTGTTGGCATGACATGTGTGCTCCATCTTCTTATGACATTTGAACCATTTTGCACAGGTGGGAAATGGGTGGGGAAACGATATGACTGCAACAATTTGTCAGCTAGTCAATCAGCGACTTGAGAGTGGGCGTCACATACTTAGTTTAGATTATCGTACAGGCACTGAACCATATACAAATGTATATACATATGTATGTATGTTCATACGAGCGCATGTATTTCAAGAAGAAACGGTTAATATTATGTGAGAATAGTTGAGTAGGGAAGGTGTGATGATAAAAGATAGTGTTTAGAATGTCATGTAGTGACTGCACTGCTGCTGTTCGGTAGGCTGCACATTATAAGCAGTTGTATAACGTATATATATGTTTCAAGTACTTTTTCATATATTTATAAAATGATTTACATGCATTCGTTCCTTAGGCCCGTTTCAGTTACTTAAATAAATTACCATTGCCCATTGACTCAATTTAAAATAATCGATAAAAATATCGATGACGCTGCCTGCAAGTGATTTATGATCTGCATACTCAGCTAAAGGCGGTCAATCAAATTATTATATGGCTCATTATCATTTATGCTGCTTTAAGAAATAGCAGAATAATATTTAGATGATTATATAAATCACAAAAACCATTTGTTTTTCAAGACAATTAGATGGAACACGCCAACTCGATTAAAATGCATTTCAAAGCGCAACGGCCGGATGTTGCATCAGCTGGCAGCACTGCAGTGTTGTTAAGCGCATGCGCAACAGCGTTGCCACACATTCATTTCAAATTTGACTTTTGCGCTAACGAACGTCGTGGAGAACGCCAGAATCAAGAGAAAACGACGCTGAAAACTATAGTAGATAATATATAAATAAAGTACCAATACAAAATCACACCAGAAATAATAGAATAACTGTGCAATATGCTGAGTACTGCAGTGAACCCACCATTGACAACGCTGCGCACAGGCGCCGCCGCCGTCGCGTCCTTGGCGAACAACAAAGGACAACAACTCGAAAGCAAAAAGCAGCAACAGGTGCCGCAACAAGTTGCCTCGAACCTGACAGAGATTATAAGCAAACTGCAATTGGACTATGGCAATTACAAATATACCGTCTATAGATGTGCTAGCAAATTTGTCGCCCTGCAAAAGATATTTCACAGTAAGCTAAAGTTTTATTATATTCGCATCGCATTTGACTTCTTTTTGATTTCGCAATTCTCTGGCATTTGCAGCTAGTAAAATACCCTACAAACTTGTGATGGCCATATTGCAACGCCATGGCATGCCCGTGAGCAGCAGCAATTGTAATTTGAATTTGATGGTGCCGCCGTTTCAGCTAACCTCGCTGCTGCACGACATTTATTTCGCCTGCGAGAAACTGGGACATTTTACCAAAACGCAAAACTATCAACTCGACACGGCCACTGCACTGTTGGCCAACTTCTTTTGGAATATCTACGATCCGTAAGAGTTGCCTTTGCCTGTGCTATGGATAGACGTATTTATCCATATCTCTCTCTCTGTCTCTCCCTCTTTCCCTTATTGCTTTGCAGGCAACGACGTCACTCCATTTCGCTGCTGGAGATCAAGGTGACATTTTTGCTGCTCTGCAAGCTGTACAGCAGCGAGCACATGGTTAGCGACTTCTATAGCATGCTGGCCGATGCCAAATTTCAGTGTGTTTCGCGCTATGCATTTGAGCAGCTTCTGCTTACGCTGAGCAAGCTGTTTAGCTATCTGGGCGAGTCGAAAGCCTATGGACCCCACAATTTGCAGCCGATGTTGGAGCAGTCCTTTGCCCGCTGTCCGCACGGCCTCGCCGGCCTTGGCGAGCAGCAGTTTCACAATTTGTGGACGCACACCCAGACACGCTTTCTAATCTATGGCAATCTGTTGGCTCTGATCAAGCGCATCGAGGACACGGAGCACTTGATACACAGCAATCAGTGCGCCGGCTGTCGCATGGAGCACATCATTGGCATACGCTTCAAGTGCCAAGTGTGTCGTGATCTGTCGCTGTGCCTCCCCTGCTTCGCCTCGGCCGTGCATGTGAGCGGCAAGCACGAGCCGTCGCATCGCATGTGCGAAGTCTTTGTCGAGGATCAGCCGCAGCCGAAGCGCTGGACCCAACATCTGGCACGCCTCTGCAGCTGGTTTCCCTATGCACAGAAAGACCAGCGCGCCGATGCCGAGGAGGAGGAGCGACGCGGCTTCTGCAATGCACAGGAAAGCGGCGCTGGCATCGGCCAGCCCAGCAATGCAACCGAATTGGCGCCCATCCCGGCCGAAACGCGCAGCATTCGCAGCAACTCAACGTTGCGTCTCAAAGCGTCGCCAAACGAGAAGCCACAGCCCCAGCCTCAGGCGCAACCGCAACCGCAGCCTCAGCCGCAACTGCAGCAGCAACCACAACAGGAACTCTGTACGTCCTTGGAAAAATATATGAACCAATTTTTTCGATAACTCATCCCATACCCTTTACACATTGCAGGCTCCCTAACTGGGCTGGCGAGCAGCGCCTCGGAGCGCTTACAATCCATTATCGATCGTGTTTTACTGCAGAATGTGTGAGTAATAGAACGCGTATTACCTTTGCAATAGCTTGTCACACTCATTTCTTGCAGCAAACTGGAGATGCAACTGAAACAGCTGCCGAGCACATCGAGCGCTCAAATATGTGATTTTCTGAGCGCCCATCAAAGTTTCTTGCTGCAAATAATTGAGGACATGCGACAATTATCGGTGAGCTATATATATATATACAAGTCTGATCATATATAACTAATGATTTCCTTATGCTTATGCAGCGCGCTTCGTCTGCTGCACCGCTGATCAGCTCCACGTTCCTCAACGCCAGCACGCCGCAACGTTCCTCGCCGCCAGCTGCAAAAGCTGCATACGATATGTACGCACCTGTGGGCGCCAATTTAACACATTCAAGTAACAATTGTAATATCTTATAATATTCTACAAATTATAACTGAAAACTACTCCCCCCTTAGTCAATGGCGCCGAGTTGAACCGCAGCTACTTGGAAGCGAACAAATCGGATTACTCACTGAGCGACATTAGTTTGTGGTTCGATCAGCGACGCTCCAGCTTGTTGCACTCGGCTGCCAGCAACATGCAGCAGCAGCAACAGCAACAGCAGCTGCCACTGGGCGCATTGCTGGAGCAGTCGGTCAATGTGGATATGCGTGATACGGAAATGGTTAACTTTAAGCTGCTGCTGAACAAGGTCAAAGAGATTGTCGAGGACTCGTACAGCGACAATGCCGAGCTCTCGGCGGCTACACAAAATCTGGAGAATGTCCTTGACAATATCATCAAAGGCGAGGAGCAACAGAGGCGCAGCAGTTGCAGTGCTCGAAGCTCACGAAACTTTTCGGAAAAACTCTAAGCGCTCGATAACTACATCTATATACATATATTTTTATATACTCGAAGTTTTCCATAACAAAATTCATTTGAAGTGCTTTAAATTAGTTTTAAGTTGTGTTGTATATAACATTGTAAATGTTTCTTAACAATTTGTGCAATCCTGCAAATTGCATAAGAGGCAAGTGTAATGCAAGTGTAATCCTATAAATCATATATGACCTACATATATATTCCTATTCAGGATAGCTATTCATGTATAAAACTGTCCGTCCAAACTAAAAGTTTTATTTTTGATATATATTTAAGCACGAAACATTTCTCTACTGTGTAATAAATAATAAATGCCCGCATATATTGTATACAAAATGATGTTTTAATAAAAGGTAAAACAAAAATATTTTCTAATGAACACCGAGTATTAAATGTTGTCCCAAGCAGCAGCTAGCTAGTATCTAACTGCATTTGGGTCTTTATCACAGTAATCAGCGAATCGCTGGCCATTTCCAGTTGATGGAGGCGCTGAAGCTGCGCTCGCTTCGGCTGCAGCTGCAGCAGATCGGCTCGGGCTTGCAGCTCGTCGCGCAGCGCGGATTCCAGGAGTAGCGATGCATTTGGGGGCGCACTGCACGCCTCCGCCTGCAGGTCGAGCAGCGAGAGATTGCAGTGCAGCTGCAAGAGATCCCGTAGCAGGCGGCGCAGCAAGAGGCAGAGCTGCGTCTCTGTGCTGGCATAGAACTGCCAATGCTGGCCAGGATCGTTGCGCAGCAGAAGCAGCTGCTTTGGGCCATTATAGAAGATGCGCTGGGTAGATGCAGTGCAGCTGCTGTTGCTATTCATATTGCTATGGCCAAAGGCAAACTCCTGCTCCGCACCAGAGTCATCCAGCAGTTGTACAGCTGTAGAAGAGAGAGATAGAGAGTGAGATTCTTTAGAGATTCACTTATATAAAGGAGCTGAGCTACTCACAATCTCTCCGCTGACCTTGCTGCTTCTCCTGCGGCACAGCAGTGGTCACAAAGTTGAGTTTGGTCAGCAGCAGCTGCTCGAATTGGGCTTGCTGGTCGACGTCCTGGAACACCAGTCGCAAAGCGCAGTGCGCGGCTTGTGTCATGATCACGGCGAGAAAGTCCTGATGCAACGTCCGCGGCGAAAAGCTGGGCACATGCAGCTCCTGCTGCTGCAGCAAGGCGGCCACATTGATGCTGGCTAAATGCAGCTGCAGCTGCCGCCGGCATTCGTCCTGCAGCTCGTACAGGGCAAGCAGTTGTATGCTGTCCAGCGTTAGCAAATCCTCCAGCTGCAGGCGCACCAGCAGCACGACGCTGCGCTCAGGTGGCAACTGGTCAATACGGGAGGCGGGCTGCCAGCTTAAGCCCGAGTTGCTCGACTGTTGCTCCTGCAGGGCCCAGAACTGGGCCAGCTGATCGTAATCCTCCGGCGGCTGGCCATCAGCCTGCAACGGCAGCTCGTACAGTCGATACGCGTAGTTTAGGCCAGGACCCTGAGGCAGGCGCAGCAGCGGGCGCAGAGCATGCAGTGTGCTGTTGCAATTGCTGCCCGCCGCATTGGTCAGGAGGATGCCCAGCACCAGAGAGTCGCCGCAGATGCGTGTCCATATGTCGCCGCAGCGTCGCAGCAGCTGCTTCTCCTCCAGCAGCAACGAACGCTGGCCCGGCAAGCCGAAGGCCTGCTGCTCGCGTGATTGCATAAAGTCCAGCTGAGTTTGGGTGCGTTGCGAATGCAGCTCGGCGCGTGCGCAGTGGACGCGCTGCATCAACCGCTTGAAGCCAACAACAGTAGTGCTGCCACTACTAGTTGAAGGACTCTCTGGCGCCTCACTACCTTGAAAATTTGTGCGCAATCGCTTTCCATTGGTGAACTCCAGCTCCACATAGGCCTGATACTTGATAGGGCCCCTGACCAGCCGGTACTCCTGCAGATTATCATGCTGCGCTATTAGCTTAAAACTGGCGCCTTGCTCGGCCGGTCGCTGTAGCACCAGCAACTTCTTCCAGCACTGGAGCAGCACGTATATGTGCTCGCCCAGCCAAACGTATTTGCCTATGCTCAGGGGCAGATCCTCGGGGGCATGCAGCATGTTGTAACTGGTTGCATCGCCGCTGATATCGGCCACATCATCGCGTATGAGAAATCTACTGAGCGGTCCATTGTACGATCTAAGTTCTGTCGCCAGCTGCTGGAGACTCGATTCTTTGAGATCGATGTAGTGCAACAACTCCTTTTTACGGAATTCATAGAACTTAAGATTGCGTCCCAGCACAAGGCTAGATTTGGATTTCTGGACATGCAGCTGACTGCAGTAAGCGACTGTATCACGTTGTAAGAGAAATTCGGGCACATCCTCCTCGACAAGCGGAAACATGTTAAATGTAAACAAAAAGAAAACAAAAACAAAAACCCGCTAAATGTGGTGCTCTAGAGATGTGCAGTGCAACTGATATTCACTGCAGCTAATATCGATTAATCGCTGGTCAATCATTAACTAGCACTACTATCAATTTTAAATGTAAACAAACAAGTAGAAAACAATAACAAAAACCCGCTAAATATCGTGTGCTAGAGATGAGCAGTGCAACTGATATTCACTACGATATTTACCTATCAAACGCTGGTCAGTCATTGGCCTGCACTGTGAATGCAATTATTCAATTATAGCTACTGCACAATTCCCACAATTTATTCAGTTACTCAATTGCTATTTTAATAATTTTACCAAATCAAGTTTCTTTCTAATCCTTTATACGCACGTTTACTAAATCGCAACAGATATTTGCTGCGCCTACTTCCGATATATATCGATCTGACCTGCACAAGCAATTCAATTCTAACGGCTAATTAATTTTTTTATTATATTGTAAATTGCATATATGTATGTATTTGCTTACAACTATAAAATACACGAATTAAACATAAAGTAGGAACAAGATTGTAGTTAAAAAAAAAAAAAAAAGATTGACAAAAAAATTGGTACTTAGTCCACATCACAAGGCGGGCCACTTTGAGTGCCCCCTTCAGTCACTCGAAACGGATTCCTCGATTGCAACTTAAATCAACATTTGTTCACGCGAGCCAAGCATTAATGGTTTCGGCTGTGCTCCGCCAGCTGTCAGAACGAGGGAACGTCGCATTGCACGATTGCGCTGCATGCTGCTGTTGCGCTCGCGCACCGATTGCCGCAGCTGCTGACGACGCGCGGCCACCACGCTGGCTGAATCCTTCTCCGCAGCATTCATGGCCGCCAGCAGATCGAAGGCTGCGCGCTTTTGCTCCTTGGTCCACATGTTGTTGAACTGCTGCTGTTGTTGTTGTTGCTGTTGCTGCTGTTGGGACGGCAGTTGCTGCGTAGCTGGCAGCTTAACAGCCAAGGGCGGGCGTCGCTGCTGCTGCGTGGTTGCAGCTGGAGTTGGAGCTGCAGCTGCTGCTGTAGATTTGGCCGGCGCCTTGCTCACTCGACTCAGCCCGAACAGAGACAAAATGGACTTGCGACGCGTGCTAGAGGCCTCACTCTGGGCAGACTCATTGCTGGAGACACTCGTCTGCATGGGCAGCACAGGGGGAGCAGGGGCAGCACCAGCTGACTGCTCCGGCCCAAACTTGCTGCACTTGGGCGGTGATTGAAACGTGACCTTGCGCAACGTGCTGCTCTGGCTCTGCAGCTGCAGCTGTTTGGGCGCCGTCATCAGGGCCAGATTCATTTTGGCCACCGTTGGCGACGTCTCATTCAGCTCAATGCTGCAATAGGTGTCATCGTGGTGCTTGGCCAGCGGCTTGCGTGGCGGCACGGGCGGCACCATCTGGCAAGTGCACAGTTTCTGTGACTGTGCCTGTGCCTGCACCTGCGCCTGCGCCTGCTGCTCCACCTGCTCCAACTTAAGCCGCAGCTCGCGTTCCATTGCCTTCACGCGCTGCTCGGCCGCCGCCAGCTCATTCGCGCGCTGCTCCAGTAGCGACTCCTGAGCCCGTATGGCATGCATACGCTTCTGCAGCGCCTCATCGAATATGTTCTGGGTGATGCGTTGCGGACTATGCTCACGCTTGATGCTCTCGTAGAGCGATGGATCCGACTTGAGCAGCTGCCTGCTGCCAAAGATGCGACGCTTAGCCGAGTAGAAAAGCTCGTTGCGCAGATCGGGCGTAAAGACGCCCGTGACGCTCAGACGCCGCTGGCCGTAGCCCTCATTGAAGCTATACTGCTCCGTGAAGAGCGTGCTGGACAGCTCGGGCGAGTCGGGAAACAGCTTGCCCGCACCGGGCAACTGGAAATCCTCGCCAGCATCCACGAGGCGCGGAAACTCAGCTGGCAATTGGTTGATGTTCCGCACCAGCAGTGGATGTCGTGTGATTACCTCAATGCCTGGACGCTGCTCATGATCCACGGCCAGCATAAAGCCAATTATCGACTGCAGATCGGCGCTGTAGACCGGCGGAATGCAGCTGAACTGGCCATGGGCGATATTCTCCGAGAGCTGCTCAAAGGCGCGTCCACGGAACGGCGGACGCAATGCGCACAGCTCGTAAATCAAACAGCCCACAGCCCAGACGTCACTCTTGCGGTCGTATTGCCGGCCCTTGACCAGCTCCGGGCTCATGTAGTGCGGCGTGCCCACAAAGCTGGCCGCAAAGCTCTGATCGCGCCGTAGGACACGCGCCAAGCCAAAATCCCCGAGCTTCACATTCCCACAGGCATCCAAGAAGATGTTCGCCGGCTTGATGTCCCGATGCAGAATCGTTCCACTGGGTATCTTGTTGTGGCACACCTGCAGTGCACGGCACAGCTGGAAGAGCACGCGCCAGATGTACGGCTCCTCGAAACGCTTCCGCTGTGAGCGGGCACGCTGTATGAGCTGGGCGAGATCACCGCCGTCGCAGCACTCCATCACAATATAAATGGACTTGGCCTCGCGATTGACCAGGTGATGATAGTACTGCACAATATTGGGATGCTGCAGCTGTCGAAGCACAGTTATCTCGGATATAAGAGATTCACATTTCTCGTCGTCCAGCTCATCGTAGTTCATGCCCTTCCAGGCGTAGAGCACGCCAGTGGTCTTATCCTTCACCTTGTAGCAGGTGCCGAAGGCTCCGTTGCCCATCACGGCCAGCACCTCGTAATCCTGCAGCGTCTTGTTTGCAAACTCTGAGGTGGATTTCATTGCCGAGTCGCCACCTTCGACCTGCTGCTCTTTGCTCATCTTGGGGCTGTGATTTCCAGTAGAGGAGCTGTTGCTATTTGTTTATTTCAAAAACTCTTTCCACTTTTCAATTTCTACTGCTCCGTGCTCCCGTTCTGTTTGCTTTGAATACCGAAAACTAACTGATTTCATGGCTTTGCTCCTGCAAACAAGTTTTTCGGCAAAATCACGCACGCACACACACACACATACTGACACACATCGCATGCGCACCCACACACACAATTTTACCTGCGAAAAACAACAACAGCACGTATACCAAACAAGTGTTGCATACTGCCTACACATTAGAGATGAGCGGCAGGCGTGGACGTGTTACTGTGACCGAAGGAAGCGCAGACACACACCGAAAAATCACGGCTAAGAATATGCATTAATAAATATGTTATAAGTATAGTATTAAATAGCAACAAACAATAATAATAATGCAAGTAAATATAGTATCTAGCTCTATCGGAGTTAAACTTTATTCAGCAAATCATTAAAAATCACTCACACACGTACATAAACAATAGTCACAGCAATAGTCGCGTATCGTGGTGAGCCTTCAAAAATCACAGCGCTGCTCATCACTAGTTGCATATCTTGTTACGTTCCTAGAAGGTTGCTGCTATCGCTGTCGCACTCAAGCATACACACACACGAAGAGAAAAAGAGAGAGAGAAGGGCACGACTGCGACAATAGTACACACTTTGCAAATCTTGCACGCTGCGCCGTCGCTCTGTTGCCTTGAGCCTGTGTACAAAATAAAAACCGTTGGATGTGCATTGATGGCTATGTCTAAGGACATAGGTCCTTTGGCTCAGCACGCCCGCAATTTTAACAATTGTCTATGCTTGGTGACCATAAAAATAAATTAGTTTTGTTACATTGGTATTTCAATTTGTGCGTCTGTTGTTTCGCTCGGTGTCTGCGTTTGCGCCGCTCAAGCGGATTATGTTACATAGCCACACACACACATACATTGGAAAATTTCTATTTGTGAGCTTAGTTATTATGAATTTTAATATGATATTTTTCATTCAGCAAAACTCGAGCCGCTTTAAATCCTAACGGATTTTGCGCATAAAAACACCATGCTCGTGCTATCTCGCTTGCGTACGTTGCAATATTTATGCTAGCTGCGATTTTCGTTCCCATTCGTGTGTGCGTGTCAGTACCAGGTAGAAGACTAAGTAAACGAGTTATCTGTGGGCTTATCGTTGGCCCGTGTGTTGATGGTTTTATGGTTTTTCATGTCTAAAACAAACAATGGCCAAAAGAAACAGGCAGCGACGTAATCCTTAACAAACAAATCTCGCTACGACTGGCCCACGGTCCGCGGTTTGTGTTTATTGCTTACCATTGTTTGTGCACAAACCAGTGTTGCTAAATCCTTTAGCTTGCTGTCCAATCTGGCTAGCAGTAGAAGTGGCGTATTTGAAAAAAAAAGCCAAACTGCGGTAGTTTGAATCACTTTTAGCGGTTTTTAATTCTTAACGTTAGAAAGTAAGAAACTGACGCTGAACTAAATACTGAAGTTTAATAACTCATTATACAAAATCTAGCATGATTTTCCACAATTCTAGACAAGTTTAGAATAGCTGCTATTGCTATCCCGCTACAGCTAAAAAGTTGTCAGCACTGGTAGAAGCCACCGCAAGATGTTAGGTCAGCCAGATTGGTTTGTAATGATTTCTGGGTTTCTGGACATACACTGCCAGAGGTGCAGGTACACACACACACGTAACAAAAAAAATTCCACTTAATAAGCCATAGATCACATTTTCGAACATTTCACATAGCCATATTACAGTTTATTTTAACGACAGTGAGAAGAAAAAAAAATTAGTTGTGATTCTAATGCCTAATCACCAAGACGGTGGCCTGTCCTCGCTGCCAGGGCGGCCATAGAGGGCACTCTTATCCCGGAACATGGTCATGCGTTCCGTTTCCTTCTTGTCCAAGAAGTGGCCGATCGCAAATCCAAGCAGAGGCAGTGCTGCCCACAAGGCACGTTTGTCCAGACCGAGAACCATCCTTAATGTTGATGATTTGTTTATGCCCTTAGCTTTGACTCTTCAGCGCCGCGCTTTGTGCTGCTAAATTTTGTTGGCGCTTCCACTCGCGTGTATGGGACCAATCAGCGTAAATGGAGCCGACTGTAACAGTTGGAAAGAATATCACTGCACCGTACTTTCGCGCCAGATGCGAGATGATGCTACTGCCCATATGTATGTGTCTTGGTCAATGCGAATGAAACTGTAAACAGACAAGTAATGAGTGCAACAACAAGAACGTGTTAAAAGTCTGCGATTTTATTATTTGTTTTCTTGGGTTACGTAATGAAAATGCATGAAACACCACTGCCAAATTTATTTAGCTGTGTACGATGAAGACAATGGCTTACTCTGTACGCACGCGCGTCAAGTGCGTATTAGTTTCCTAACGGCCTTAATGAGCTTTGTTAAAAAATTGCCGAATTCTATGTTGTTATTAACTTACGCTTATGCAAAAGCCTTGCCGATTAGAGATGTAAGCCTCGACGACATATCGATAGAGTACACAACAAATATTCACCTATTAAGCAAACGAATATCGATAGGTGTTTTATGCGATAGAATTTTGCATTGCGCCCATCACAGATTGAACCAAAAACAGCTGACCGTGCAGATGGAAATACAAAGTTCAAATCCGTTTCGGTTTTGTTTACATCACTCTCCCCTATTCACCTATTAGTTCATGATTCTTGCGGAAATATGCCTGGCCAAAGCTCACGTCATGGGCTCTCTGACAAGGAGTCGTCGGCTGCAGCAACTAATATGTACTCAAACGAGAAACAAGAGTAGAAATGCAACAGCTGCCAACGTAAAAGTTTTAACAGCGGACGATTTTTCGGTACTTCTGGGCGATGAGCAGCGACAACGCTGTTTGGATTTGCTACGCAAGTTGCCGCCTTTTTCTCGTCCTAAAATGTTGCTGCACAACAGGAATGAGAAAAGCTCAGCCTCGGTACTAATAGCTTTATGCCAGGAGCGTGACACGTAAGTAAATATATTTACGATTGGTTCATCAGGCATTTAATAAAACTCAAATCACATAGGAATGAAATTTCACTGTTGTATACCCGCCGCTCACGTCACTTGCGTAGCCACAGTCTGCAGATATCATTTCCGGGAGGCAAAAGGGATGAGACTGACGAGAGCTATGTTGATTGTGCACTGCGCGAAACAGAGGAAGAGATTGGTCTGCCACGAGAACGCATCCAAATTTGGGGAGAAGCCAGTCCCATAATATTACCACGCACCGCCGCCATCGTACCAGTTGTGGGCGTGGTGCCCGATTTTCATGTGTCCGAGCTGAAACTCAACCTGGACGAAGTGGAGGAGGCCTTCAGCATACCGATCAACACGCTAATCTCTCCAGCAGTCGCACGACACACGCAATTTCGTAGCGGCTACAGTAATCCCGTCTTTGTGGTGGATGAGCTACGCATCTGGGGAGTCACGGGCTACTTGACATATTTCTTTCTGCGCTGCCTGCTATCCAATGCAATGCCTCAAACGCTCAAAACGAATATCAAATATATACGACCCTATAAATTGCCGCCAAAACTACCTCATCATCACGTAGAAGCTAGAGAGTGAGCGAGTAGCCTACGAGCGGGAATACTCGAAAATACTCAAAACGGAAAGCTCGTCTAATATGTTTTTGTTGTTGATTGTGTTTATATGTAATATAATTGATGTACATAAAAAAAAATTGATAACCTGTTAAATGATAAACATGTCTCTCTCTCTCTTGATCGCTCCTTGCATAAAGCTCTCTCTTTTATGCAATTCTCAACCACAAGTCAAAAACATTGTTTTTGTTATTATTATTATTATAATTGTTTTAGTTTGGTATTTGAATTTACAATTGTGTCCATATAACATATATAATATATATATATATATATATCCACATAGATGTCTAACAAAATGTGTTTTGTATAATTTCATGTGTGTTTCTTCTACAAGAGCGCACAATTTGTTTATTTTATATAATTCTTTCTGCTATAATAGTGTTAACATTTATATATATGCAATAAATATGTGAGTATATTATATTTACATATTGTTTCAACGTCAGAGTCCTAAAGCTAGTGGAAAACTACTCTTGAGAGCTTGCAGCCGGCTTCAGCGTAGCCCCATCGCTCGCAATTGCAATTGCAATTGCCATCGAATTTGTATTTAAATTTGAACTTGCATTTGAATTTGTCGTGGAAGGAACGCTACAATCGTGCACTTGTGCCGTAACGGTCGTATAACAGGAGCCGCAAAGTCTTACTGGATTAAAAAGCTTTTCGTATGGTAAAGGCGCCCAGAATTCAGAGCAGTCAGCACAGAAAATTTCGCCACATGATCTGAAACGAGAGATAATGGAGAATTTTTCATTTGATATTGATCGGGATCGAAATTGTTAATATACTAGTTGAAATAGACGTGTTAATTCTGTTGCTTAATCGAAAAACAATCGCAAATTGAACACAACCATATTTAGCTTTGAATACGATATGTTAATCTGAGTTTGTTACAAAATGAGCAAATATTTATCACAGCCAATCTGACATTAGTTCCGTATTTATTTGCAATTTACTTTCACTATCTTCAAATCTGACATCGTCGTCTCGTTGCGAACCAATGCTAGAAAGAATAAAGCAGCAACAAATAAAGGACCTTATGATAGCAAACTAATGATTGAGCGAAAAGCTTTGCTGATGATGAAAGTAAAGTATGGTAAAAATAGAATAATAATATAGTACATAGATAAGATAAGATATTAGTTACGAACTGCTGCCAGATTGATTGCTTAGAAATGGCTGTTGGCCCATACAGTAAGAGTAAGTGTGTGTGTGTGTGTGGCTAAGGTAACTAAGAGATGTTATGAACACAATACAGATACAGGTACAGGACAAATTAAAAAGAATATGTTGAAATGCGCACCGACAATGATGTTTTCTTCGTCCAAGCCAGAACTCAATTTGACAATTCGAGCAACGCGAAACGGCATGATCGGGCACCCAGAGGACACTGGAAGCCTTTTTCTCTTGTATCGTGGATGTGGCATACGATGATGGACCACTACGCTCTTCTACGGCTTCCCATGAACATGTTGATGCATTTTCAACAATATCCGATCCGTTTTCCTAAAGAAATGTAAATAATTAGACCAAACAACGAAAAACAACACAAACCATTCACATGACAATTTCGTTGCCCCGAATTCAACATTTAAATCTAAAGGGTTTAGCCTAGATTTATGCAATTCTATATTATATATAGTATAGTATGTCTCGAAACTATCCAGCCAGAGTTGAACTGATGACATGACATGTGGTAAGTGTGCAGATATGGCTGGATATATTCATCTCATTTTGTGTTCAGTTTAGGATAAACATATGAACAAATTTACAAACATTTGGCAATCCATAATATTGTTTTTCTTTATGTTTGCAAATTTGTTGTGCGTAATTCATATGGAATTTATATAACATTTAATGACATAATTACATGCTCCACATTTGTCGATACGACGCTGTTGCAGCTCGGACAACCTTTTTGCAGCAGCGCCAATCGCATTCCGTGAATTTCGCGCAAAAGGACTTCCTCGCGTAGCTGGAGCAATAGAAATAATATTTAGATTAGCGATTTGCATTACATTCAAGTGCCATAGAAATATATATATATGAGAACCTTGTGCTCTTGAACGATCTGATGTAGGCGTATGTTCTGTTCACTTAAGCCATGGGACAGGCCATCTGGGCAGGATATTGTAAACTGTGTTCGCTCTTGCGAGCCTTGCGGGGTCGGAGGCAATGATATAAGTCCAGACGCCGGGAAGTTAAGTGCACTGCAATATATATATATATAGAAATGCATTAATTGTCTTTATTTAATGAGTTTTCATTTCCGATATTTACCTAACGTTTTCTGCATATTTCGAATGCGTATGCTCCCGATTGAGATTCGACCAGAGCGTGTTTCTTCTACTTGCCGCCGACTCATCAAAGGGCGCAAACATATTATGCGTTTGAGAATTGCATCGGTGATGCTCAGGCGATAGCGGCAGGGATTCGCTGGTGTTGCTGCCATTGTTTAAGGTAACTGTTCCATTTAAAATATCTTTTGTTGCATTCGTCTCCTTGCTGCTCTCCCCGTTCGCTGTCTTGTGGCCTTCCAACGGCTGCTCGAATGCATTGCTTCTCTCCAAAGCTGCTGCGCTGGCGTTCTGTTGAAAGTATCTCAGATTGTTGGGCTTGATGTGAACTCGAGGCAAATTGCTATAGCTTTGACTAATTTTATTGGTATGCGCAACGGTCGTTGCTTCGGTCTTTTTTTCATGAGGTATGACATCGGCATCTTGTTCTGAAGGCACGTCGCTGTCTTTAATTGGATCTTGCGACACCACAAGCGTCTCTTGCTGTGTCGCTTCTATAGGAATTAAGGTATCCGTACTAGTATCGATTTGGCCACCACTCTGACACAGAGTCTGGCTCTTATCACTAAAGCTTTCACAGATGGAGGGAGCATAGTCTAAATATTCGAAAATTTCAATTAATCATTAATAGATAAGGCAACTGACTTTTAGCTAATTAACAAACCGTTTGGGGAATCACAAGGGGTATGTATTGCTAAGTCAATGGGCTTGGAGTCCATGCGCTGAATGGTGATCTTGCCATTTATGGATGCAGAACCCTCGCTCAATCTATCACGTTGAACTGCTGTAGTGCTTTGGTCATTGTTTTTGAATTCAGTTAACAATTTGGCGGAACCGTTTTGTGCATGCTCCGCCAGCTTTGGACTATCAACTGAATCGCTGTCCAATTTGACATCTGATTTCGCATCGATTATGCATTCCTTTGGCTCCAGCCGAATGTCAAACATGGAATTGCTGCTCGCACTCAAATTGATTCCCTCCGTTACACTGCAAATATTGAACTTGATTAATGATTGCTCAGCAATATTATATCGGATATATATGTACATTGGATCCACGGTCAGATTGGGATCACTTGATCTTCTCGATATCGTACTCTGTGACAGCTCATTTGTTGCGATGTTTTCTGTCGAACGAGTTTTCACTGTCGCTCCTAAAATAAACAAATATATATCAACTTTAAGCATAATAATATTCAGACATTGTCTCCATATACCATTCACGCTGTGAACACTTTGCCGTTCATTGCTTTGTAAGGGAAGATCGGTGCCGTTTTTATTGCCCAAATTGCCAAGATATACATCGGACCAGAAGTGCAAATAGCGCACATTGTGCGCCGGCCAAAGTACCTGAAATGAACGAATTGGAAACTCAAGCGATTCGATAATTAATTGCAGTTGAATTCACCTTTTCAGTCTCGTGTTTATAGAGCGGATTTCTATACATCGTTTCGGCTAAGAATGGCCAGACAGAGAATGTTCGGTCGAATACCGAATTCTCAATTCGTTCTTTCAGTGAGTTGCATAGGAACGTGCCAAACAGACATGACAGTGAGTGCTGGGCGAGTTTTATCTGAAAATATGAATTATAGCTCAATTAGTCAATGGCTCGTTCATAGCAAATCCAATCTGCTTACCAAATAACCCGTGCTGAACTCAAAGCTGCACGGATATTGCTTGTGTATTTGGTGCACCAGGTCGAGCCACTGCAGAAACACTGGACAACGTTCATTCACCTCATCCGAATTGGGACCATTACCGGATCGATCCGCAAACTTGTGCCCGAAATTTAGCCATTCACGCTCCACCAGAACACGGAAACCCTAGAATTATAGACATTTAATGTAACCATTGGGGGATCTATTAATGTTTCAACCTACTTCAACTGTTCTATAAAATGGATCCAGGCAAAGTTGGGCCGTTGCCACAATTTGGGGCGTGCGATCCCAGCCATCGGAGCAGTGCACCAGAACTGGACGACCATTCTTCTCAATCGTATGCACGACAGTCATTGTGGCGCCCAACAGACCCGACAGATGTTGCATCCACATCGTTTTCTCCAATTGCCCAAACCAACTGTCAAGTAGAAGTTTATTAAGTACACATTGCTATAATCTATGTATAGATAATTACTTAGGATCGTCGGGTGAAGATGCACATAGCTGGCGAACGGCATGAAAACTCTTTCGTATGGCATGTATGTTGCCCAGATTCATGAATTCGATTTCGGCGCATGGATAGTATTCAATACATTCGCAGCCGCCGCCGCGTGCCCGATTTGTGACCGCCGACGTATAGCTGCGTGCATCGACGATAAGAATTTTCTAAAAATATAATTGAAAGTGCTGATTAATGGTTGATTATGTGGCATTAACAATATATATATATATATATACATATGTATTTCTTGTTCTTCACTTGGGATGACACGATGGTGAAATTCAACTTAAGCTTACCCTGATTTCATCTAAGGCAAGCTCCTCGTGTGAGGAATCCTCCAGTGAGGGAGAGCTCTTGCCCGAGGATCCAGCCTCTCCATTGGCATCCTTGGCCTGTCGTCGCGCATGCTCACCTCGATCGAAGGCACAGGCATCAGCAAGCGCTTTCAGCAGCTGCTCATCCTTGTAGTTTCGCCAGCCCAGCCAGCCGACCTCCGGCTGACTGCATCGGGCCAGAATTGCGCCAGATTTCTGATGGCGCCAGACGACGGCCGGCAATCGTCGCGATCCCCGAAAATTGGCAACATTGTGGAGCATTTCGTCGGTAATGCAACACGGAACAAGTAGCTTTTGCGGATACGATGGACAGAGCTTGAAGTCAGCATTCGCCGTCGAGATGCGCCACGATCCCTTCAAATCGAATCCCAGCCGTGCAACCTCATTCTTGAAGTCGCTCTCATACCGGATTTCCCGCTGTAAGCGATGTAAATGTTCGCTTGCCATCTGCAGACTTGAACTATCAGGCGCTGGTGTTGATTTGTTGAAGCTGAAGTTGCCGTTGCCGTTGCTGTTACCGTTGGTTAGAGCGGCACGCTCCTTGTTCCCAATAATGTCGCATGTCCAGGAGTAAAATGGAAATGCGAACATTGTCTCAAGCGTTTCGGGCACACCAATTAGCAGCTGAATGCGGCGCTGCCACTCCAGGCACTGCTCCGCCGTGGGAAACGAACAGCGGACGGTGCTGGCATCTTTGCAATTGACAATCAACTGGAAGGGATCACGCACCTGCACCGACTCAATCAATCCGAGCGGCACATAAGTTTCATTCGTTGATTTCTTTGAGAGGCATATGCGGTAATTGGACAAAGCTAGGACACCATCGTCGGTGCGGCCCAGGTATTTGGTTGACTCGCCGGAAACTATTGTATCGGAAATTCAATATTATTTATTCATGTATCAATAATATATATTTAATCAACTTACGCTCTTGAAAGGGAACCGACAGCTGCGAGTCTTCCTTCTCCATTTGTGATTTTGGATATGATTCCGCGGCTCGAATGAAACAAATCGATGGGGGCGGCGATCCATCTGACATCATGTGTTGCGACTGCAATAAAAGATTCAATTAGTGCACAAACACAATCACGCCCCACACAAATGCAAACAGTCACAAGCATGCATATGTATGTGTTTAAGACTCATAAGACATATGAATATACATATAGAGCGCGAGTTCGAACACCTGAGATCCTCTCAGGGTTACTATTTAAATTAATTGTTGTAGCGCAACAATGGAAAAATTTCGTACATAAATTGTTTATGCGTTTATGACACCAGTTAAACAGGACGTAGCATACATATAAACATGCATCTATATATATACACACGCACACACAATTGTACATACATACGTATGGACATACATACATATATATATATCTCGAAACGAGAACTCAAGGCAAAGCAATTAAATGCAAAATGTTTCAAACATCCAAACACCTTATTAGCAGTTATACTAGATATGAACAAATACAATTTTTTGTGTGTGGTGGTTGCCAGTGTAGATAATAAGTATATATGTAGGTACGCATATATACATACATACATATGTACTTTTGTACAAATGCACACATACATTTTAATACAATTGCGTATAATACGCAGCGTTCTATTATGCACATACATGCATATATATGTATGTATATGTGCATTGCATATTGGTGAACTTTATTTTAACAATATTATTTGGATTTTCGCTGAGTCCTTGCCGTTGCACATATGCCAAGCAAAAAAAAAAAAAAAAAAAAGGAAAAAAAATAAATAAATATGTTTTATAAACAAAGTAATTAGGCACCAGCACACAAACACTTAAACCTGCGCTTGAGTATACATACATATATGTATGCGATTCCACAATATTTATAAAACAAAAACACCAAAACAAACATACAAACATACATACATTGCTGCGATGAACACCTTCAGATAACAATTGTGGTTAGTTTCCTGATATTTGCACTAAAATCAAATGACCCGTATTGCGGTTTTCCTCTTTATTTAGCACCATAAACTCCATAAACGTCAGCTATTATAAACAAAGATTCGCAGATATTGTTGCTTATACATATGTCGATGTACAATAATTCACATACATATAAATAGGTATTCGTTAACAAACCGACTACTTCTGTCACTTACAAAAATCGAATACTTTTTAATCGTTATCGAACTGACTTTGACAGTTTGAATTGGCTGCCCCAACTCTAAATTTGTCTCCCAATTGGGTTTTCTATGTCAATAAGATTATTAAAATTATCAATTAATTTTATATTAATAATTTTAATAATCTTATTTTATTTTTAAATTTAATTTTACAAGTAGGCACTTATTTAAGCCTGTTATTTATTTTTATTAAGCTTAAAATGTAATGACGACCTTTTATTAACCATAACTTGTATTTTTTGATTGGAATAAACATAAATAATCAATCAGCCTGTGTAGTCACGACTGGGAAATAATCGTTACACGAAACGAATACTTTTCTGCATGGGTACTTCTATTTTCAGGCATTAACCAACACTATACGATAATCAACGAAGTTGTTATAATTATTATATATATACGTCGTGACTGCGTTTTCATTCCACCTAATGTAAAAGTGAATTAAAATTAAATAAATTAGTTTTCAGTAGTTTATAAATATTGGCCCAGCCTGCCGCCCACAGCACCAACATGACCGAATCCATAAAGCCATTGCTGGTCTCCTGCTTAGCCATTGTTGCGGTAAGTCGACGTGTTCTACCCGCACCCGCTCGAATCAGAGCGACGGTGAGTCGGCCGGCTAAGACGTGGAAATGTCCCAAGCTTGTTTGGTCAATGATCAGTGGCCAATGACCAAAGCTACATGTGACAAATGACCTGTGAATCAATACACATTCGAGCTCACTGGAATATGATCAACTAATGAATGAGTGGTTATTGTTTTCTGCCTTATGCTAATTTCAGGTTCTACATGTCCTTTACCAGCCAACAGATGCGACTGGTGGTGCGTTGCCCCTGACCAGTGAAAATATTGATATGACATTAGGTAAGCCGATAATGATAGCACCTGCTGCAACATAAACATAGCTAGAGCAAGTGCATTAAAAGCCGCATGGACTACATATATACCTACATACATACACACATATTCGCATCCAAGCATATTTACTTAATAACTCAGCTGGTGCACCAATACGCATGCATACATACAAACAGGCTCACGCACACGCACTCACACACACGCGCGAGCTTCGGCGCGTGCGTGTGTGAGTGTCGCTTGACGTGTCACAAATTGAAAATCTGAAGCTCGATAAATTTCACAGAATTTGCCAGCGTGGTGGTATGCTGCTCCAGAAATATAGTCGTTACGCTCACAAAACTCAATAAACTGTAATTAGTCATAGTCAATTTGACATTCGAGTGAGCACAGGTAAACAGCATACGAGCTATATGTAAATATATAGCTAGAGCTTTAATTTAACTTTGCTGCATGATCAGCTGCAATGCGGTGTCCTTTAATGTGTGTTTTTGCCAATATTTTGCGCCGAATAGGGAAAGGCCTAACCAACTAACATTTCCCATTTGTTACCAATATTGCTAATAGTAATTCTTATCAGTTAATAAGCATAGAAAACTCTGATAGGCACAATTACACGCTCTTCCACGGCTTGATAAGATTAATTGCTGTTGGTCCAGACAGGCTGCTACTCTCTTAATGTGTTACAATACAGACAGAATATTGTGTACATATGTATGTATCTATGTATATCTGTATATACTCTCATTCCTATTATCTTTTAGATAAAGTTGTCACCTACTGGCTTTCCAATTCTTTAAGGGAAGCAACTTGTCAAAGATTCTACAATTCTTGACTTCCTTCTTATGTAGTCAAAAATTGTTAAAAATACATAAATGTTTATATTTTCTTTGGCAATTTTATATTGTTGTCTTAACAGTTAGAAACGTTATTGATAAAGCTATCATCTGATAAGTTTTAGAGTGTTAAAGGAAATTCAAAAAGTACTTATTAAAAAATCTGAAGTATGATTATTAAAAAATGGAGAAAGTATAAAAGTGAAGACTAAAAGAAAGTAGAAAAAGGAGAGAAAGGAAAAATAGAATGCATGATAAAGAGAATAATTAAAAATACAACAAACGATCTAATACGATCGGAAAAACTAAAACAGGATTTCTATCATCATTAATCAAATAATGTAACAAAATAATCCCAGGATTGTTTTACAATTGATTGATGATGGAAGATCTATAAAAAGAATGCTGCTGTGGGAGCACGGTAAACGAAGATCAGAGTAACAGTCTAGTGGAACTGTTTCGGGACCAATATATAGATAAAGATAACGCTGGCATCTAATAACTTTTAAGAAAAAAAAAAAAAAAATTAGTTTAAAGAAAATTAAACAATTTCTGACTCAATATGATTTTGTAGTCACGAGATTGTGAAAATATATACATACACTGCGCGTCATCAGGTTAGCGCCCCCCTTTACACTCAACCTCAAAGCTAAATAAAATCTAAACTATCAGAGCTCCATCTTTGAAATTTTTTTACATTATACTCCATTTATTTATCTTTAAAATACAAAAAGAATGGCTACTGTAACAATAAGGATTATTTTTAAATAATTTTTTTTTGTAAAATGTACAAAAAACATGTAACAAAAATTTGGTCATCAGATTAGCGCCCCCTGCGCTAAATTCAATTTATTTAAGTTAATGACCAAAAATAACACCGTATTTTAAGCTATTATTATTTTTAAGTAATATTAGTAGTGCGTAGTGCCGTTTTTTGTTTGAAATTACTTCAAAAATTCGATTAGGAGTGGAATTATAAAGTTGTTCAATATTATTCAAGGATATGGTTGGCCAAGCGTGTTCAGTACCTTCGATTAACTCTGTCTTTGAACTATAATGCTTTCCGGACTCATATACTTTCCTGACCAACCATCCCCAGACGTTTCCAATGATATTAAGGTCGAGTGAGTATGGTGGCCACTCCATGAGATCAATTTTTTGGCCCTGAATCCAGGACTTCAGGGATTTGGATTTGGATTTGGAGCATTATCATGCTGGGAAATCTAAAGCCGGTTTTCAGACAGGTTATAGATATGCGGAGCCGCAATTTTAAACACGGTGTTGTAGTCCTATGCGTTCATGCGCGATGTCAAAAATTGAAGCTTACAAGCGCTGTAGTAAGATATTGCACCCTACATCAATGCCACACCACCCCCCCGCCGCAACGGCTTGGAAACCGTTCCAAATAATGTTCTTCTATGCGTAGGGTATGGATATAATAAATTTAGCCATCAGTTATTTCCAAATTCAATTTTTCTCATCAGAAAAGCCAACATGCTGCCATTGGATAGACCACGTCATGTTCGCCCGGCCAAAATTAATGCGTATTTCTTTTCTCAGCATATCGACTGGTGTCTTTTTTTTTACATTCTATTTCTTTAGGTAATTAACTTTCCTTATTGCTCTTTGGACCGTTGATAAGCTCGTCTTAACACCGATTTTATCCCTAATCTTGGTGGTCGATTCATGGAAATTCGAAGCTTCCCGAACTAATGCTCTTCTATTTCCTTCTGAAATCGCTTGATTATTGCCGCTTATATAGTTTTTTCCATAGTTTTCCCTATTTGTAAGAAAATTGCCACTTAGTTTTCTGTTTTTTCCTGTTTTTTCAGCAATTTTATGGTTGCATAGTCTAGATTCGAAGTATGCCTCAATCTTTGATTTTCAACCAAAGATAAAACTGTTTCTTTACCCATACTATAAATATATTGAATGCTTTGAGCTTCACAAAAAATTTGGTGAGTGTAATTGCCAAAATAAGCAAGATAATTACAATTGCATTTGGGGGCGCTAATCTGATGACGCAAAATAAGTGCACACATTTTTTGCGAAAATAGAGAAGAATAGAAAATAAAACATAACGGGTTTTTACTCGCGCTTTTTTTTGGTATGAGAGACATCTCATATGATGATAATGAAATACAAAAAAAATTAAGAAGTTGCGTGCAATAGGCAAAGAGAAAAACGTAAAAGAAAATGAGTGTAAGGGGGGCGCTAACCTGATGACGCGAAGTGTATATACATTATATGTACTATAAATATGTAAATAATTTATTTAATATATTTAATAATAATTAATTGTTTTTTTATTTTTTTATTTATTTTTTTTTATTTTTATTTTTTTTTTTTTTTTGCAGCGTCTAACGAATTGGTTTTCCTTAATTTTTATGCGGAATGGTGTCGGTTTAGTAATATTTTAGCGCCAATTTTCAATGAAGCGGCGGATAAGGTAAGCGATAGTCAAATTATATATAATTTATATTTTATAAACATAAATATAAATATAAATATAAGCGAATATAAAGCCTTAGAAAACGTCATATAACTATACGGGAAGCTAAATTTGATAATTTGATAGTAATAGTTGTTTATGCACGCGAGGTCTGCTCAAAAAGTTCGTCAATAGCTCGGAATATATACAGTGAATTGAAGTATATATGCTACCTGCCTGACTGGCTTGCAGCTGTTTGGGCATAAACAATGAAACAGCTGGAGGAAAAAACAGAAGAAGAATTTTAACAAAAATATGTGGAGCACAAAACATTTTAGTCTTTTCTGGGGAATTTCGTCTGTTGTTTAAATTAGGCGCATGTTATCTCAATTCAAGCTGTATAAACTAACGAAAAATGTAGAATTCTTGTTGTTGTTGCTGTTGTTGTTGAATATTTCATTTATGTGCAATCAAATAAATTACAGATTAAAGCGGAATTCCCGGAAGCTGGGAAGGTGGTGCTAGGCAAAGTGGATTGTGATCGAGAGACGGCCATTGCCTCCCGTTTCCACATTAGCAAATATCCCACACTGAAGATTGTGCGCAATGGACAGCTGAGCAAGCGGGAGTATCGGGGCCAGCGGTCGGCCGAGGCGTTCTTGGAGTTTGTCAAGAAACAGCTGGAGGACCCCATCAAGGAGTTCAAATCGCTGAAGGATCTGGAGAATCTGGACTCCAAGAAGCGTAGTATTATAGGCTATTTCGATAGGCGCGATCAAGCCGAATATAATATATTCCGCAAGGTGGCCACCAACCTCAAGGAGGATTGCCAATTTCATGTTGGATTCGGTGAAGCATCGCAGGCAATGCATCCACCTGGTAAGTGTCGGAAGTACTGGGTTGTATTCACACAATTAACTAATGCAATTTAACTCTTTTAGGCACACCCATTATCGTCTTCAGACCAGATGTGGCCTTGTCGCACGAAAATGATGAAACCTATACGGGCAGCCTGTCCAATTTCGATGAGCTGAAGGTGTGGATACAGGAGAAATGTGTGCCGCTCGTCAGGGAGATCACATTCGAGACCGCTGAGGAGCTAACGGAGGAAGGGCTGCCGTTCCTTATTCTGTTCTATAAGCCCGATGACCTGAATTCCATTAAAGATTACAAAGCAATCATCGAGCAACAGTTGATGGATGAGAAGCGTACGTTTGCTTGACATTTAATTTGATCTCCTATATCAATTACCATCTGTGTTTCTTCCATGCAGAGAATGTCAATTTCCTAACCGCGGACGGCAAACGGTTTGCGCATCCGCTACACCACTTGGGCAAATCCGAAGATGATCTACCGGTCATAGCCATCGACTCGTTCAAGCACATGTACCTCTTCCCCCACTTCAATGATATGTATACGCCCGGCAAGCTAAAGCAATTCTTGCAGGATCTTTACAGTGGGAAACTGCACAGGTATGCAATAATTGATGAGCTTTATAAGCCTTTAGAAATATCTAATAACTTTTTAATTGCAGAGAGTTTCATTATGGGCCGGATCCCACAAGTAATGAAATCCAGTCGGACAATGGTAAGGGTACATCGCCGCCCGAGTCTAAATTTAAGGAACTGGGTCCATCGAAACACCGTTATACCTTGCTGGAAAAAGATGAACTGTAATATTACAAATGTATATTCATTTAAATATAATTATTAAAATTTTATAAAATTCAAGTCAAATGTTAATCGTCTGTTTTATGACGCTGCTAACACTCCAAATCAAATTTCTCTCAGTGTGCGTGCCAGTTAGTGGCACCGTTTAACTATAAATAAATACATATTAATCGAGAGCCAGCTCATCAGGAATAATAGTTTATTAATGTCCCATTAAAACTGAACTTTGAAATGATAAATTTACACACATTTTATTTGGTATTGTTTTTATTTTTATGTGGAACTCAGTTCATGCATATGTAAGTATATATACGGAGTTGACATTGAGCATATGTATGTATAATTTGCTGAGTTTGATCAAATATGTGCAGGAGCGTCTAATATTGCAACAGGAAGCTCATGTTGACTTAGACCTAGCAACTTAGGTGCAATACCTTCGTCCCGCTCTATTTTGTTATTGCTTCCCTCTCACTCTCGAAGCATATTGCTTGCTCTTGCTCTCTCTATAAGTATATGCCTACCTCTCGCTCTGATTTGTACGCATTTTCCTCCATCTCACTCTCTCAAGTATATTCCTCCCTCTCGCTCTCTTTCTGTCTCTATAAGTATGCCCCTCTCTCTCGCTTACTCTCTCTTAGAATATACCTACCTCTCGCTCTCTCTAGTATATGCATCTCTTTAAGTATATTCATCCTTCTATTTCTCTCTCTCTCTAAGCATATCCATCCTCAGTATATCCGTCTCTCTCTAGTACGTGCGAGATATTTTGAGCGGATTGCTTTAAAATCCACTTGGCTCTCTTTAAACTTATTTTCAGAAACCGAAACACTGAGCCCATATTGTAAATCATATACATATAATTTGTTTTCATTAATTTTTATTTGTATGTATCTATTACAATTATGTTTTTGTTTTTTGTTTGTAAAATTAGATTACATATACATATTATAATATGCTAGAGTCAAAACGAGTGATAAAATGCTACAGTTTGTAACAAGTTCTGAAATCGGAAATCAATGGATAAATGACTTGAATGCACGATCTGCATTTTGGTTGTTTTGTTTGTTTGTTGTTGCAGTTGTTGTTTTGACTGGTGAGGTTGTGAGGGAAGGGGGGGTGGGTGGTGGTGGTCAGGGAAAAGAGAGTGGAGCGTAATATAAAAGTACATTTAAAATTGAGTACTTGCTATGTAGTATAATTAATACGTAAGTTAGAAAAAATAGTTTTGCATGGCATGCAGCATCCTTAATATGGTCTAGAGCGCATGCCACCGTCGTTACGCATGGCGCCACCATCACGACGGCCACCGCCGCCGCCACCTCCGCGACCACGACCACCGCCGCCACCATTGTCATTGCCGTAGCGTGAGTATCCACCGCCACCGCCGCCCCCACCACTGCCTCTGTCTCTGTTTTGGTAGCCACCGCCGGAACCGCGATCATTGCCACGATCATTCATATTGCCATAGCTGCCACCACCACCGCCGCCGCCGCCTCCTCCATAACCACTATTGCCACCAGAGTTGCCGTCATCATCGCCCTTTGGTGTTTTGCAGCTAAAATAAAAGAGTTTCATTGAGTCCATGATGCAATGCGTCACGATTTGCGCCGGCTTACCGATTGCACTCGTTGCGCCAAGCAAAGTTTGTGTTGTTGCAGCTGCTGCATTTCCAATCTCCGTCACGAGGCTGGACATTACCACCGGCACCGCCGCCACCACCGCCGCCGCCGCCACCGAAACGACCGCCACCACGGCCACCGCCGCCGCCGCCACGATCGAAGTCACCGCCACCGCCGCCTCCGCCGCGATCGAAACGACCACCACCACCGCCGCCGCCGCCGCCACCGCCACCGCGATTGCGTCCACCGAAACCGCCGCGACCACCGCCGCCGCCGCCGCCTTTGTTCCAGTTGTTCTGACGCTGGGCCAGCGAGACTTTGATTTGGGCACCATTGAAATCGTTGCCATCGAACCACTGAATGGCCGACTGAGCCGCATTCACATCATCATATGTGACAGTGGCCTCGCCCTTCGAGGTGCCCGTCTCCTTGTTCTTGTACAGCCAAATCTTTGGCTTCATGGTGCGCTTATCCTTCTGCAAGCGGTAACCAACAATGATTAGTTATTTACAATGCTAAGCATATGCTGTCTTCACTTGCCTTTATGATGCCAATGGCTCCGAAATGGGTTTCAATGTCCTGCTCAGTGGTGGATGGATCCATGCCCGATACAAAGATGGTATCCTCCTGTGTGATCATATCGTTGCCTCCACCACCACCGCCGCCTCCGCTGCTATTGTTACCACCATATCCTCCTACAAAACGAAAAATCGCATTAGAAAGGCCGCCGAACGATAGACAAGTTTAGAAGTTCAGAAACGGATGAAAAACCCTTAGATCGATAGAAGTGTGGAACTGCTGGACACTCGTAACAACATTACACGCATCATATCAATTTTAGGGCAGCAACAGCGCTGTGCATACACTCGCTTAAACTCTATATATATATCTAGTTAAGAGTATATATATATATATAAATATATGGAGGATAACTCTTGCTCTTCATCTAGATGATAGATAGATAATCTTATAAGGTATTACTTTGTATTTGAAACCAGAATTTCAACAGAAACACCTCTAGAACTGTAAATATATATATAAGTACCGATTTCAGGTTGTATACCTTCACGTTTACTCGTATTACCTATAGATATTATTTAAGGTTGAGCTGCTGTCTCAGACAGATGTGATAAGTCGCTGGGAATATTATATAAATATATATATTGATGCAACACACAACCGTAGGTACACTCACTCGCACACACACACACACATACACGCATGCTCATACACACACACATTATACCAATAGCCCTATGTATTTCGCAAGCAGGATAAACCAGTGATCAGTGACCAGAACCAAGATAAACGTAAACCTTGACCCAATGACCCCGGGCCACATATTGAACTTAATTGTTTAACGTTCGAATATACACACTTAAACACTCAGTTTGGCATAGAAGCTAAACAACTCGAAATGACGAAGCTTTGAACTCATTTTACTTTTGTTATTTTTGTTTTCGTATTATCCTGTTATTTCGTTTCTTTCGCGTTTTTTTTAGACTTAAGTACCAGAAATTTCGAGTGAAATATCTTTACTCATCTTCTCTCTAGATTTTTTTTTTTTTTTTTTTGCATAGTTATTATTAATTTGTTGTTTGATTTGTAGTAAATTAATGTTATACATTACTCGATATGGTTGCAAATTGTTTTGCATTATTTTACCTTTGTTGTAGTTGTCCTTGCTGGCGCCTCCATTTCTAAAAGAGGATATTGAATAACTTATTTAATGTTTTTGGATTTTGATGGTTGTTTTTGTTTTGTTTTTGGATTGTAATGCATTATGATGGAAGTTAACGCCCACGAACGTCTCCGCTAGTATCATCGTACAACAACATGTGACTATATACATACATACGTACATATACACACACATACATGCAAATATGTATGTGTGTACTGTTAACTAAATCAATTATTTAAACATACAAAAAAAGCGTCTCATGATCTTTACCAGCTCACTTTGATGCGCATTCGATAATCCAGCGACATTCGAAGTGATCTGGTAAATAATCATCCATTGGAACAGAAATGTTTACAACTTTTAAAAGCTACGTAATTAGTTTTACTCAAATGCTGAATACATCTGTGCCACCCTCAAATTTACATATTACAATTATAATGTGCGACGTTTGCCTGGATTTTGTCAGAGAAAACGTATTTAAGGCATATAGCTTTATCGGTGCACCGAGGCTTCACTGTAACCATGCAGACAGTTAACGCTTCCTTCGCGCATCAAATATGTCTTATAAATTACATAGTCCTTATAGATAACATGATTATAATTTGTAAAAGTATAAAAGTTTATATTTTTGGTTATGATTTGTTGTTTCTTTGTTCAGATGTAAGTCGTCGTTAATCTATTCTTGGCTCTGCATGGATACATTTTGCATTCATTTTTAAACATTCCAAATTATGATGAACATACATATATGAAACATATTTCGAACCAAACTACATTTGTTTTCATTTTATAATAACCAAAATACGAAATTGATTTCTTCAATGTTATATATACACACATAACCCCTATTTTTATATATAATATCATTCAAATTCACTAAAACAGCTTAAATATATTGGACGTACACAACATTTTGCTCGACTTTTGCTTTCTTTTTTATAGGAATTGCATAGTAATAGAAAAGCACATACATTTTCAATAATTATTTTTTGCTACTTATCGTTAATATTATTAAAGTTTAACATACTATTAGTAACATGTACATACATTTATTATAACTATATTTATTGTGATTGTGATTAGGCATTGATTACACACAAATTGTAATATTCAAATACTAAATATATATATTTTTTCACATTATATTTTTAACATAAAACATGTACGAATTCGATATAAACTACTTTATATTTTTTATTTTGTATAATCCAAAAAGCGCGCAAACACAACAACTTTCCAGTTACGTTCTAATTTGAATGTGACAATCGATAAATCGACAATTGATTGCTGCGACTACGACTAAGTTTAAAAGAGTACTTAACATCCCAAGTGTTATACAAACACCTTTGTGTATAACAGTTGCGGTTTAAACGGCTTCAACTACTACAAATGCCAATGATTAATTCCTTAAATATCTGTTAAAAAGCTTAAAGTATAACGCAGTTTTATATGGATGATCTATACGAAATATGCAGAATGTGTGCTCAAATAATGAATTATTTGCTGGATTCAGAAAGTGAGAGCGAGGGAGAGACAATTTCAGAACGTATGAGAGAGCGAGTAAAATCGATCCCTTTCAATGCTGGAGGGCGTCCGTCTCAACAATTCGGGAGAGAGGGAGAGAGAGCTATATTTGTAAATCATATTGTTATAAGTCGCATCGAGCAAATCATCGTTTTCGTTCACCATTTAATTTAGCTTAAAATCAAAGCATTTCATACAAATGAGAGTTCATTAAATGTTAGTCGATATCAGTAGTACGTATACATTCAGATAGACCTTTCGCAGATCAATTCAGAATTGTAAATTACTCTCCTCATCACTCTGTAATTATCAATTAACGATCTGTACACTATGTAGATGACAGCATATTATGCTTTCGAATATCTTGGATATACAACCATACAATAATTAGAGATCTATATATATGTTAAACCACCTTGATTCGTTGTCATTATATTTGTACTTAGTACTTTTAGTTTTAATTTGGACACATAATTCATTTCATTAGTGAGGACCAAATGTACATCATTATAGTTCAATGTGCGCTCGAACAAAATAAATAATCATTTTTACATCTGAAATACCAGCTTGAATCTAATTGTCTTTGCATTATCTTGTTTACCACGATAATACGAGTTTTTCATATTTGTATGCGACATGGACTTTATAATATATATATAAATAATAAAATTGGCTCTACTTTATTACGATAAACTCACAAGGATATTTTCTCTTTGTGCTTCTTCTTGGCGAATTCATTCAGAGTCCAATTTGAGAAAAAAATTGTATATTATTTGCAAAATTTTGTTCGTTTTTCTTTTCTTTTCTCTTACGATATTTACGTATTCGTATTTACGTATTCGTATGTATGCTCGTTTTTTTTTTTTTTTTTTTTTTTTTTTTTTTTTTGTTTGTTTTTTTTTTTTTGTTCTAATGGAATTCTTATTTGGCAACACACTCTGAATTTGTAATACTCGTAGCCACATTGTACACTATCCCCATTGTATTTTAGTAGAATCATAATAATAATAACATACCCATAAGAATTGCCTCTATCATTCCATGATCCACCGCCACCACCGCCGCCGCCGCCGCTGCTGCCACCGCCACCACGATGGCCTGAATCATAACCTTAAAGAAAAATATTGTTGTTTTGCTGGAAGCTATTTGGATTGAACTTCTGAATAGTACTTACCTCCACCTGGCTTGTTATAGTTTGGAGGGGGCTCGTTATAGTTACCAGTTTTATTTGGCATTTGCTGGTAATTTGGCGGAGGAACAGCAAAGTTATTATACTGCCCGGCGCTGCCGCCGCCGCCGCCACCACCACCACCATAACCGCCACCTGAAAATTGCACATTCAATATTTTTCTTCAACTTTAACAGCGTATTTTGCTATTGTCCACTTACGATCCATTACTCAAACACGAATAAGTTTATTGCTTTTTTTGTGGGAAAAATATTTAACTTTTCTCAAACTTCTTTCACTTCTTGCGTTTCTCTTTCCCAACACCAGCGTCAGTCGAAAATTCGACTTGACTTTTTATTGTAAAAATGGCGTGTGAATCTAGGGATGTAAGAAATTTATTTATCGCCCATCTGTCAAACAATCGAAAACGAATTAAATACCTAGTCGATTAGCCGGAGGCAAGATAGCGCCGATTTCTTTGGCGTTGAAACAAATTTTAGATCACATTAAACATTTATTTTGCTGTATGCCTAGGACGATTATTGAACAAAAAGAAAGAACCTTAAAATTAAATCGACTTTCTCAGTTAACTGGATTTTCAAATATCTTTTGATCAAGCTCTTTCAATTGCATAATTTTGTTTGTAAATAGTTTTTTACTGAAAATATTGATATAAATATTGTCTAAATATTGGAATCGAGGTATGTATGACATTCTTTTTTGCGTGTTTCTCAACACTGATTTTGATAATGCAACCCTGCGATGATTGTTTATATTCATAATAATGAAACATTTGGTGTTTACGTGGAATACACCCAATGCACTTTTTTATCCTTTTAAGCATAAATATCCCAACTAAAGCAGAATGATTGAAATAACAGATCTCCAAAGTATGTTAGACAATAAGTTATATTCGTTATTGGCATATTAACACAGCTCATATTAATTATTGCACACTATTTGCAGAAATTGGAATCGGCTTGGCTGGCTTCGGCATATCGTTTTTATTTCTTGGCATGTTGCTTTTATTTGACAAAGGCTTGCTTGCCATTGGCAATGTGCGTGAGATGGCTATATTGCATATATAAGAAATCTATGGCATGGATATTATAGCAATTGCATTTCTATTACAGATTCTCTTCATATCTGGCCTTGGCTGCGTCATTGGCGTTGAGCGAACTCTTCGCTTTTTCTTTCAGCGCCACAAAGTCAAAGGGACAACAGCTTTTTTTGGTGGAATTGTTATTGTGTTGCTTGGATTCCCCATCATTGGCATGATCATTGAATCCTATGGATTTTTCGCACTATTCAGGTTCGTACACAAACACCTAAATGAACCCTGCCGGAGCACGTGCTAATTCATGTTTCCCTTTTTCAGTGGCTTCTTCCCTGTAGCCATCAATTTCCTCGGCCGTGTGCCCATATTAGGATCATTATTCAATCTTCCGTTTATGCAAAAGGTAAGATAAACCGGACTAACGACACATAAGTTAACATTCCAAGTGCGGCCTGAAGGAACTCGCCAGTATTACATAGGACACAAAATTCGTTATAAGCGTTAGCAATAGAATCTCTCTTTCGCCCCACTCCTGCATCCAAATTACAGTTTACTTAATTAATACCTATAAATAAATTGTAGCTACATATATGTATGTCATCGAATTTGCCCATAGCTATCAATGAATTAATGATTTCTTCTCAGAATAGTTTTAATTTGAATCTAATCTATGTATTTTCCAACATTTACAAATCCGCACAATGAGAAGAATTTTAGTGATTCTTGTTCCAATCCTCACGTTCCTCGCGTTCCTTTTGCACTTCCTTCAGATAGGGCTCCAAGTACTTGACATCTTCCTCGTACTTTGTCCACTGCTCCTTAGGCAAAACGGTCTTGGTCATGGACAAGTGCAAAGCACGAATTATGCGATAGTTGCGCTCATCGTACAGTTTGCGTGGAAGGCGGCGGATTGCTTCCGCAACATCTTCGTTCTCATAGAGACAATCATCACGGTGCAGACCTTAAATGGCATTATTCATTAAACATTCAAATAAGTTGTGCGGTCCAATTAGCGCTTACCGTATTGGTTGAATCCAGACAGATTGTAGGCCCATTTTCCCAAGTTAGCTGGAATGTAGAATTGCAAAGTTTGTGTTACAAATTTACGTAATCAGCCAAATGCGCAGCGGTTAAGGTTGCGCCTTTTATGATTTCGCAATATATTGGTTAGTAGAATGAGGGTATACTTACAGAAAACCAAAGGTCCCTTCCTAGCAATATAGTTGCTCATGATTAATAAAAAATCGTAATTTTAGGAAGTCGTTCGCTTGACTCTAGTTTCCCTTTATTTTAGGTATGACAGCTGACAAACTGGTGATGGCAATCACCTAAAAAAAAATATATCGATATGCTTTGCTTGACAATCGAAACACTCAAGTGTCAGTGCTGTACAGCCAACTAAATTGTCAGAATCGAATTGCGGCCAACAGCAATTCAAATGAAAAATATCGTTAGATTCAATAATTATTTCAAATCATGAAAAACACCTGATTCTTGTATTTTTTTATATTTATATTTCAGATTGTTCAAAAACTTGGTGGCGATGGGAATCGGACAACTGTATAAAATTAAACCTTATTTAGGAAGTATTTGAAATTATACAATAATGTTGTATAAATTAAATAAATTCGTTGTTGTGTAAAACCTTTTGTTAAACGCCCAAAATATATGTAAATACATATATATTCCTAAGTATTTATTATGGTATGCATATATATTATATATATACATATATAAACATTTTTTTTTTTTGCTTAACATTCACAATCATTAAGAATAATAAACCGAAAAAGATAGCCATAATTGGGCTAGTTTAAAAAGTTTATATAACGTTGCCATCATTCTTATTTAAAGGCTTTAATATTAAGGCGCACTTGTTGCCAGCGGAGTGAGCAGATAGGCAATATTATCTTCTGTCCCTTTCTGCATCATGTGCTCCACACTGAACGCGCCTATATATAGTGAAATTTTGAATGAGGGATATTCGCTAATTGACAAATGGGATTCGACTAGAATGTACCTTGTGATTTACACCTTGTACATTTTCCCACTGCAACGATACATTTATGTACAGGCGATTTTTGATTTGAAATACATATAGCTGTACATATATGTATATGTATATATATATACATTGTATTATATAGCTAGAGAGTGAAAGAACTTATAGGGTATAGATGCATCAATATGAAAACTAAATATTTATGTTTATTTATTTATCACTACAAAATATTAATATACAAATTAAAGAACATATACAAATTCATTATATATATTTATATATGTATACATATATGTGTGTATATATGCATAGACTACGGCTGGTATGGCCACGGCACTAATTAATGAAGTTTTGTGAACACATCATTTTCTCTATATACATCTGTATACATCAAATACGCATGCATATATGTATGTATGTATATACTATGTATAATTGTACATATATAGTATATCAATGCTAGCCATAGTTTATACAATAGAATAGATACATGTATATATATGTATACACACACACACATTTATATATACACATATACATATACATATACATATACATATACAATACATATATAAGTACATCACTGGGGTTGGACACAAAATTGTGTGTATTTCGTTTCAATATTATTATTTGCATATTGCTGGGAAAAAATCATTTATTGTTCTTTGATGCAGTCAACGATAAGAACTCATCCTTGCGAGCCAAATATTCATTGTAACGAAGAAATGCATAGCTGTATAAAGGATAAAGAAAATGATTATAATATGCATGTAAATATATAGATGCATCATTTGTCTTACCCAACATAATCAAAGTCAATTGTGGAATGCTCAGCTTGTAGTAGAGACCAAACTGTCCAGAAAATGTGGGCAGCCAAGGCGAATTGATTCACTTGGACATAGAGCCGTTCGACCTCTTCATTTTGGATATTATTCCGCTGCAGATAGCACTCGAGATAGACGCGCAGCCATTCGAGCTGAAACTCGCGTTTCGGATAACGCGTATAGTCGACCTCATCGACGCCGCACATTTCCGCAAAATGATTGCCAATATCGAAGGCCTGGAAATTGTAATCGGCGTACTCGTAGTCGATAAAGTTAACAGCATTCTTTGATTTCGTATAGACGACATTGCCCAATAACAGGTCGTTGTGTGAGAAAACAATTGGACTCTCTAGTGCCTCCAAGTATTTGTACAAGTTATTGAACTCCTCACGCAGTCGTCCGATAGGTAAAAATGTTCCTTTCACTCTGGCAAGGCAAAGATAGTAAAAAGAGATTTAGATAGATAGAAATATTGAGATCATATATTATCGTATCGTATCGTATCGCATTTGATTCGTACCTTTTGTGTTTTTCAGCATCACTAAATCGTTCAGGTACTAAGTCCAGAAAGCTTTGCGTCTTCTTCCATATCATTGGCGTCGGTTTGCCATCCACATTCGTCTTCCTAACCACACGATGCATCTCGGCCATGCGGCGAGCGACCAGTGGCCAAATATCTGGGCATAGCACACTTTCTGTATTTAAGGTAATGCCAGGTACATATTCGTAGACGAGCCCATTTTTGAATGTCGCATAGAGGGATGGCGCCAAGCCGTACGTGTGCAGTAATTGAAAATTTTGCGTTTCAGCTTTCCGATCGATCAGTAGGTCCGTTTTATTACCATAAACTCGGACAAGCACTACGTTATCGGAGTATTGTATAGGTAATTGTAGATCATTTTGTTGCTCCGTTGTCTCGCCATCAATTGTCGTAAATTCATCGGATAGGATAACCGGATCCTCCGATTGGACTGGCAAAATTCTCGTCGCATTATTGATTGATAAATAGGATTCGTCATTGTCGTTGCCCAATTTGGAGCAATTGTGAAAACAGCCGACTAGCTTATTTGTTATGCCATCTGTAAATTTCTGGAAATACCAAATGGAAAGCCATACAATGAGTAAATAACAAGAGATAATCTAAAAGAGTGTTTATTCTCTATATTTGTATATTTGTATACTAAAGATACTAAAGATTACAGTGTAATTGCAAGAATATTGATCTAACTTTTTGGGGCGTAGCTCGTACACTGCAGTCGAGGATTAATGGGTATATTATAATTGTGCGAAGTGCATGTTGAGAGGGAAGTAGTTCTAAACTGAGCTGAAGAGCCTTAAGTATAATATCAATACTCTATATATAATATACGATTTGGGCTTTCAATGAAAAGCAGTTATGATTACTGTTTATAGCGAGCATATTCGCTGATATGGTAGATGTAATGTTGGTCCTTTAAGTTACAATCTCTGCAAATATGGCATCAAAAGCAATACGAATTGCTAGGTTGGGAAAAAGCTTGATTGATGAGGAGTTCAGTTAACATTTTTGGCTATATACGCCTCCTAACAGAGGGCTATCCCTCGGCTAACGGTCATGTTTATTGTGGTATAATGTAGTGCACATTTGCTACATAGAAAGTTATTATGGCAAAGCTTTACTAATTCCACTTCAACTTTCATTATATATAAGAATAGTCATTCTCGTTATATTTGTTTTGTGCCATGTGTCTACGTCTATATGTCTTTATGACTGTGAAAGCATTTCAAGCATTTTGTACTTCAAATTCATATAGCTTATATATAGCTTATCTCTTAGGTAGGGAAAATCCTATTGAAACTAGACCGATCGAGTTAGACAGCTGGAGTCTCACGCGTGACGACCTCATAAATTACCTATTACTATAAATTGATGTACCTAAGTAAAACTCTATTATCTAAACTGTTATTGAATCTAGACAGCTATACTATATATATAATACATGATTTTAGTTGAAATAAATATAAATGTATAACACGTTATATACTATCTATATAGTATATAACGTGTTATACATTTATATTTATTTCAACTAAAATCATGTATTATATAATTCATATACCAACTGTATAGCACCTTAAATAATAGAGTTTAGATATATGTATTTATTTATGCACTCTGGTACACCTATTTTAGCTAAAAATAATTAGTATATATAGCTTTGCGTCTTGGGCATATGTCCCACAGCTTCAGTGCTACGAATGCCAAGTCTGACCTGCTTTCAAATTGTATAAAACGCCCCCTTCATGGGCGTGGCGAATCCAAATTTAGCCACATGACTGAGTGTTAGACAGTTGGTTATGCCCGACAGAGAAAGCTTTACTTCTGTGAACAGCAGTGAACTATATACATATATACATATGTACATATATATACATCACATATATATATATATATATATTTTAACATGGTCTCAAACTGTGCGCTGTAATTTTTACATTTAACCCTAAAGAAAAGTAATATGAACTTGCTAACGAACAAAGTTGTTAATTGATTTACAAATAGATTAAAAAATTCCTAAGCTAAAATCATATATAGCAAGTTCCGATAGCTGTGTATGTATGTATTTGCGTGTGTGTGTATGTGCATGGGGTATTTTATTTTATAGGTCGTCCAGTATTTGATGCTCAAAGTCTGAATTTAATTTGTATTATATGTGCAGTTAATCTAGCTAAGCATCAGCCATGTTTTTAAATGCTTAAAACGGATTTTAAGACACTCACACACACACACACACACACACACACACATGCGTGTGTGTTTCTGTATTAGTAATCAAACTTGATAAACTTTGTGACTTTTGAAATAATGAAGCGCGCGCACTCACACAAATACTTCTGCAGTTGCTCATTAAAACTATATTATATACACACATACACACACAAGCACATAAATAAAGCCATGTGCTTATGGGGGTCCAGACGTAATCGTTTTGATAAGCCTTCAGTCAAAAGCGAACAATTTTTAATGAAATTCTTGTGATTTAAGTGCCAGCTGTGCGTTTGTGTGTGTGTGTCTGTGTGTATGAGTGTTTGTGCTATCATCATATAGTGTATTATCAACATCAATAAATTCATAAAATGATATGCTATATAGCCAGGCTAAGCCTTATATATATTGCGTATACGCAGACGTATACGCATTTTGAGTTTCGCATTAAATTAAATCTAATTTACAGTAACGCAATTAGCAATAATAACAAAAAAAAAAAAAAAAAAAAAAAAAAGAATAGCGAATAGTAATAGTTAAACTGGTTTCCTTCAATTACTGAATAAACATATATGCACACCCATACACATACATACATATATTCCGTAGAAAACCATTAAGCACGAAGTGCGAGGCTTGAAACTAATTTATATTTATATTTATATTTATGTACAAATAATAGTTCAACGTTTCAGGCAATTCTGTCAAACAACAGCCAAGCCGTCACGCATTTTAAAATGATTATAAACAAAGGTTTATATATATGTATATACATATATATGTACCTTTATATATATTATGTAAAACACATATATATTGACATCTGTGTGCTATATTCATACAAAAAATACGTGTGGGAAGTTGTTATTGAGTCGCGATTTATCGAGCAAATAATAACTAACTAATGAGTTATTGAAACCTCGTGCTATGCATTGTAATCATTCAACGCGTTTTGCACACAAAAAAACACTTTACAAATTACAGCTGTGTGCATATATATTATATAGAAATATACATATATTAACTGAACAGTTGTCGTCATAAAAATAACAGTGCTGCACTACACAACAAATAGGAAAATTATAAAATCACCACTTTCTGATTAGTGTAGAAAGCAATCTAGAAGAATTATAAAAATTAACGGTTTTTTCGTTGACAATATATATTCGTTTTTTATACCCTAAACCCATTGAAAATGGGAAATTCGGGTTTTGTTTTGTTTTATTTTAGGATGATTAAGAAAGAAAGATTAAAAGAGAAACCTCTTCACTTTAATATGTGTTTTTGTATTTAACACTAATTCTATTTACTATTATTTCCATGACCATAACTGTTCATAGATCTATAATTAAGGATATATACATAAATAGCCTGCTATATTTTTCAATAGTTTAGAATAAGTCGCAAATAGTTCGTGAATGTCAAATGTAGTATTTACCAATAGGCGCAGATCTAATTGGATACATACATACAGATATGTACGTATATGTATACATATATATGTACATAGAGATGTTTTAAAGATCTATATAATACTATATGGAGTGTTTTTTTTTCGTTTACCTTTTTTTTCTATATACAAGAAATAAGTAGAATAAAATAATTAAGAAGGCTCTAGTCGAAACTACTCTAGTACAAGATCCCCTCAACCCTTCGAGGAACTGACAAAGGACTAAGCAAATTCAGCTCGCCTCTTTGATCTACAACAAATATACTTTATGCCACACCTCCATCTGCCTGTTAGATAATTTCTGAATTTATGAAGGACTTTATATACATATTAAAGGAACCTTCTTTCTATTTAAAATTAGTTAAAAAAAAAAAAAAAAAAAAAAAAAAAAAAAAACAGAAATGATACACACATACATATTAAAGATGATAAACTAAATACAACAATGGATTATCTCAATGGTACACGAAGTATATCTTGCTGAAGAATATTATCTTAGCTGGTTCTTATCTTACTCTTAAAATACCCCTAAAATATATATATATATATATACATATATATTTACATATGTATGTGTTTAAATTACCTTAAAGTCAACGTGATTGAGGTCCCAATTAGGTCGTATTACTTTCAGTATATCCTTAGCACCTTGTATAACATCGGCTTCTTCCACAAATATCGGCACGAATGGCACAACCGTATCTTTCGCTATGCTTCGTGTGTTATTATCCTCCTGCTTGGCTGGTCGTATATCAATATCACCCGTGTTGTTCTGTTGTTGTTGTTCGCTTGAATATGTTATCGAATTGGAGTTGGTGTTGGTGTTGGAGTTGGAGTTCGGATTCGGATTGGTGTTCGAATTTGAATTCAAATTGATTTGATTCGATTGCTGCTGTTTGACCGCTTGACGAACTAAAGATAAAGAATCTTTCATCACTTTAGGGTTGCCGCCACTTGTTGAAATCTGTCCTGTGTAACTGTTGCTCTTCGTTTCTGTGCCCATTCTATTGTATTATATGTGAAATACGGAGAGTGTCAGGTCGGGTCAACACACGCACACATACACAGACAGTAAAGTAAAAGGAAAGAGCAGAAAATCGGGAAATTTTTTGCTATTCGGCGAACCGAATATAGTTCATGGTATGAGAAACGAAATGAGAAAATCTACAGATCAAAAGTACATATAATACATTATAAAGTTCTATATACAGTTTTTAATTTTGTCTTATTTACAATACATATTTAAATATTTACAGAATATTTGATTAATTTCATTATGGATTTGATATATTTTGATGCGCTTGCTTGAAATCTTGAGATCTTGATACCTAAGGGGAGGAGAGTTAGACAGAGTTATACTGAGTCAGAGTTTCGATTAACAAGTGTAAATCCTAATGGAATTCAACCAAAGTATCTATAAGTATGTGTGTGTGCGTGTGTGTGTGTATGTATGTTTGTATATGACTCTGTTCGTAATACGGTGTATTGGATGATTGTGACAGTCTGAACTGAACAGAGATAAGAGGACAGGCCTTTTCCAACCGTCGCGGACCACTTATGCCAAAGATAAGATTGGAGCGTCAGTGTGTGTTCATAGGGATACCGATACATGTGTATACACACAAATACATATACATATACATAATTAGGTGCATTATAAAAGTCATATATGTACATATGTATGTAACGAGCGTATAAACAAATTAAATTCGAAGTGAAAAGTATATATATGTATGTATGTAAGTATATTATCTCTACACATTTACATTATATATGTACATGTATGTGTATATTTAATATATGCAAATCATTTATATGCAGCAATATATTGGATTCGATTCGTTTCGATTTGAGTTCTGTTTTTGTACTTGTTTCTGCTTAACGCATTCTACCAATATATGCGGAAGCGCAAATAAAAACTTTAAGTTAATGCGTATGTGTCTGTGTGTGTGTGCATGCATATATATGTATGCTGCATGTATGCATGTATGTACGTACATAGAGGCATGTACATACATAAGTATTTATATACATTTCATAAATAGTACGTGGTTTTTCTTATACTTAATGCGTGTGTAGTGTGTGTGTGTGAGAGTGTGTGTGTGTGTGTGTGGAGGGGGAGGAAGGGTTGGCAGCCTTTTAACATGGTGCTAAGTGCTTCGAAATTTGAAGGATGCCAAAAATTATCTTGTTCATAATGCTCATGTTATTCGTATGATTTATAAAACAAACAATAAAAAAAAGAGAACAAAAATCATTTATAGAAAAACTAAATAAATAAATAAATTGTGTACCAATATGTCAAGCGTCAACGAATGCAAACGCACACTGAGGTGAATTGTTATTTTACTACACACGTTACCTTCGGGTATTGATTGTTTTTTAAAGAAAACACAAAAAGCCGCGAAAACCACACAACTAAATTATTGATTTTAGTCTGATGGTGTTGCTTGGTTTGGAATGACAGGCAAAGGGAATGAAAAGCGAAACAGTGCTGGCGTTTTGTTAATTTTTGTTCTTTTTATGTTGTCGTATAGCAGCAGAAGCGTTTAATATTCTTGTTCTCGATATTCGCTTTATACAATTCAATTCAATAGTTTCTTTTTTTCTGTTGTATTTTTTGTATTATTGCTTCGGTTTTTCTTCGGCGCAACTTTCGACTCCGGACAGTGGTAGTAGTAAACTAAGCGAAATTCTCATATGAATTTAGGCGTGCAATCTGCAGCACTGTTGCTGCCAGTGTTCTAAAGCACTTGCTTGCCTTAGGGATGGGTTACAATAATATCGTTCAATATGAACTTTGTGCAAAGCTCCAATTATCGTTGCCTGCCGTTCTCCAAATATCGTCACTGTCAACACTAAATCGACTTTGCCTTTTAAATTCTTTCGAGCCTAAATTAAATGCCTCCGAGGTATTTTTGATTTAATTTAAGATAAAGAGAAGAATGTAAAAAAAAACAAAAAAATAAATAAATAAAAAAAATATTTTTATGTACAATTTTGTTTTGTAGCATATATTTTATGAAGAGTCCGTCAACGTGAATTGCAGCTGGAAACCTTTAAAATTTTTTAATAGCATGTATCGCGTGTGGCCCCAAGTATAGTTATATTTTTTCTTTTTTTAAATTTATTATTCACAGCCGGTAGAATCTTTCGAAGCATGCCTGCCTGCTCATTAAGTATATAAAGCTGCGTTTTTGTTTTGAAGACCATGTATTTGATACATATCTTTTAAATATTCGTGTTCCATTGTACACCTTTTTTAATTTTATAAAAATATGAAATTAAAAAGATTTTTTCGTTTTTATTGTAGTTAAAGAATAACACAGGATAATACCAATACCAATGACTTAACATGAAATTGGAATTGGTATTACTTTTTCTGTTTCTTCTTTTCCAGCTCCTCTTCCTTCTCCTTTTCAATGATTGCCACATATTCTAATATGACTTCGCGATCCAGCATTTTAAGCGGTTTCCCATTCTCCATGATGGCCACCTCCAAATTATTTTGACCAGATTGAGCAACTTCGAGTAAAGCGCGAATGGCCAGCTTCACAGTGCCATGCTCAGTGCTGACATCCTCCTCACGATAGTTTTTCTCGAAAAACTCACGCACCGTTTTTGCCGAACGTCCGGTGGCATTGGCTTTGTACTCATAGAATATGCCCGATGGTTCAGTTTGAAACAAGTGTGCCGATCCATCAGCATCAAAGCCTCCAATTAGACATGATATACCAAATGGACGTCGTCCATTACTTTGGGTGTACTTCTGTTTCAGTTGTGCGATGTATCTGCAAAGCAAAACAAAACAATTTCAGTATTGAATCCCAAATGTTTGAGCATCGTGTTTGTTGTACCTGGTTATATATTCAAGTGTAACGGGATCCTCAACATTGAGACGATGGCTCTGACATTCTACTTGGGCACGATTTATAAGGATGCGTGCATCGGCAGTGAGGCCAGCAAATGCCATTAGTACGTGATGGTCGAGAACGCAAATTTTGCGCACTGTGCGATCTTCCTGCAGTTTGCCGACCGACTTTTTCTCAACGCCCAGGACGACGCAGTTGGCACCACGCACGCCAACCTTTTGCAGAAATTTAATGAATAAATTTGAGCACTCTCAATAAAAATAACAAGTCGTTAACATACCGCTGTGGAACCTTTGCGAACCGCTTCTTGAGCATATTCGACCTGAAGTAAATGACCATCGGGAGAGAAAATAGTAACAGCACGATCGTAACGTGAAGACATCTTTAATTAATTCCCTTTAAACACGCAGCGTAAATTAACTTAATACAACTTTTAAATGCAGTCGGCAAATTTTCGACAGCGCAATGATGATGCTTTTTTGAGGAAAGCCTGACAGAGCCACAGAGTTGTTATGCTCACCAAGGTATCGATAACATTTTGGCACTGTTGACAATGACTGGCCACATTTGGGAAAAAATTGCCTTCAATAATCATAGCAAAAACGAGGTGGCAACAGCATATGAGTAAAATATTGCTATCCAGCCCTGGTAGTCTTGTATATATATATATGTGTGTATTTACATACATATATGATGTGCATTTGTTTAGTCTACGAATTTTGTAAAGTTTATCGTTATTTGATGTGACGGTTGTATAATATTAATACGGTATTAATCATGTAAAACGGTTTAGTTACGTCTGTTCATATGCGTTTATGATTTCTTGTGTTTTTTAATAAAGTTGTCTGTAAGGCTAATAAAAGAGATAGCGGACAGCTGATCCGACTTAACTCAAACCCACTAAAAATTATCACACCTGCGACAAAATAAAATAAAATATTGATAATATTGCCGCTCTAAACATATAATATTGGGCTCAACCTAAACTTACACCTGTAACGGTAATTTTCTTGGAAATGGCGCTGCCGAGAAATCTTGTGGCAAAGATATGTAAGTAAAATAGAATTTCAACTCTATGAAAGTAGTTCTGATACTTATTGGCCGACACACATGCACACCGAGCGGTTTATCTGTGAGTGCGTACATGTGTGCGAGCATGTGTGTGTGTTTGTGTTTTGGTGTCAGACGGTTTTGGCCAATAACATGCAAATAATTGCATGTGGGATGCAGCCCTTGTAAGGAGCTGTGCAGTTACACATGTGTGCCGCTGCATGTGTGTGTGCGTGCGTGCGTGTGTAATGTGCGTGCGTTAATATATGTAAAAGTATTGGAGTTAGGTTAAGATGAGGTCACGACATCAAATAACCATAAAAAGCTAAAATAAACATTCCACTATTGTATAGATTAACATAAACAACTTCCTAAATATCGGCAAAACATTACAGCATGCCGTATCTGTTGCATATAATACAGTGATCCACATGTATGTATGTGTGTGTATGTGCATATATGGAACATTTGTTTATATTCAGAAATGGATCTCATGTATCATGAATCTAGAATATCTATGAAATATATTTAAATCACTTTAGTTTTAAAATCTATATATTTTCGTTGATTGATTTTATATAAATATAGAATGATAAATTCTAACTATTTAAAATGCATTTAAGCAGTTTTATTAAATGTATTGAATGGATTTTTTAATTGATGGAATAGATTTTAGAATATATGTCTATATATTTCCACTAATCGACGTCATATAAGTCTATAATTCATTTTACTTAAATTATTTTATTAATAGATAGAACGGATCTTAAAGTATTAATATTTCTTCTCATATAAATCTGTAACTGCTTTCGTCACCCTTTATTTGAATTTATTTTGAACTGATCTTAAAATACATGCTGATGGATCTATTGTAAATCTATAATTTATTATATGTTGATGTGTTTTAAATTTCACTTCATAAATTGAAATAAATGTAATTTTGATTCTAGTTTCCACTGAATCATCAATAAATCACTAGAAGAGTAATACGATCGTCAGTCAGTTTCCGCCTAAGAAATAAACAATATATCTTTCAATTTCCCATTAAGTTAGCCTAGCCTCGATTCGGTGCATACATACATATGTTTTCTGAGTAAGGAAATCGAATGCTGTTCGTAGACGTAAAATGAACAACAAGCTATAAGCAAACATTTAACTCGCATTTGACTTTAATCCAAACATTTCTTGTAATCAATATATATGTATGTATATTTACTTATTTATTGATATACAGATGACATTAAGGCACACGATGGCAGAGTCACAAGCCTCGATTTGGGTGAAACGGGTCGAGTGCTGGTCACTGGAGGCGAAGATCGGAATGTCAATCTATGGGCGATTGGCCAAGATGAATGCTTTATGGTTTGTATATGAAGATCTATAGTGAATATCAAATATATACATATATCATTCACAACCATATCACTTTACCTCCCTATATAGTCTCTGACTGGCCACAATCGTTCGATTGAATGCGTTCGCTTTGCATATAAGGATAATTTTGTATATTCAGCCGATGATATTGGCATCATACGGCGCTGGGACTTGAATGCCCAGAAAATCTATTCAACATTGAATGGGCACATGAAGAGTGTGCGAACCTTGGACTTCAATCCATCCGGGGAGTACGTAGTATCGGGCAGTAATGATACAACGGTTAGGTAAGTACACGTAGCTCTTATTTTAACACAGATCGTTTTACATCTGGTTTATTCTACAATAATATCATTTCGATTCTCTAATTGTTATATGAGTCGCGATTTAGTTTGAAGTGCGACAACAACATCTTCCGTCTCACTGTCATTCATGTAATTGTGTAGCAACATCTGTTTTATATGGTTGAACTGATATCGTAGATTGTACATCATTATGCCATGTATATATTATATATGTATGTGCATATGTATAGGTGTATATATTAATATATGTATATGCGTCATGCAATTCCATTTGCTTTCGATTGCTTTATAGAGTTTGTACTAAAGACAAATTTGAATAGGCCTCTAGGGTTAGACTGCACATTTTAACCCGAAAAGTCTAAATATATATGTATGTATATATCATAATATGATATGATATCATATAGTATATCCCTCAGTCATTTTATTTTTCCCCGCTTCGTAATTTTTAGCTTCCATCCGGTTCTTAATCATTTGTTATCTGTTGTGGTATACGCTAGCTCTATCTAGTTTAGCCTATTTCTAGTTAAAGTAAATTGAATGCATGCCTCGCCAATATCAATTGCCTATTAATTTAACTCCGCCGTAGAAATTACGGAACTGGGATCATGATTTGCAGTCTTTCTTCCAGAGTATTATGTAAAGTAGTCCAAAGTCGTCGATATTTGTTGTTTATTAAAATTAGACAAGAGAACAATTACATTTAGCAGAGTTGTAAGTGTGTTGATTGCAATATTTTTATACCACCGCCTGGTTATGTTGTAATATTATATATGTGTATATTTATATATACATATTTGTATGTAATACATACTATGTATGTATAAGTGATGATTGCCTCGCTTCAGCCAGCCTTGAATTTGAATTTACAACTTGGCCGTAGACTCCTTCAGGTCGACATAGGCGCCCGAGATAACCTCCTTGCCCGTCTCTACGACTAAAGTGCGCAGGTGGATGCGTGCCCTCTCCTTCCACATCTCGATCCTTAGGGTTTGTCCCGGCAGCACGGGGCCCGAGAAGCGCACTTTCACCGCCTTGAAGAGCTCACTGTTGTTATTGGCGTATTTGCTGAGCACCGCACGAACCGAGTAGCCCAGAGAGCAAAGTCCATGTAGAATGGGTGTCTTGAAGCCGGATAGGCGTGCAAAGTTCGAATCGATGTGCAATGGATTCAGATCACCGGAGAGTCGATACAGGGCAGCTTGATCCTCGCTGGTCTTGTATTCTACGGAGGCGTCGGGTGCCCGTTTGGGAGCAGCCGCCAGGGGCACAACACCGGCAATGGGATCCTTTTTGCCGCCAAACTTGCCGGCGCCAACCACAAAGATGGCGCTTTGATTCTTCACCAGAAGGCGACCGTTGTCATCGAACGACTCACAGCTGGTTACGACCACGGCGCCGGAGCCCTTGTCCATGACATCGAACACCTTGCCCTTGGTGACCAATGTGCCACTGGTGGGCAAGTCGTCAACAATTTCCAAATACTGCTCACCGTGCAGAATGTTGGTCAGATCGGCGTTGCTATTGGGCAGCGCCGTGGACACCAGGGGACTGCTCATGGTCAGCAGCAAGCCAGGCAGCACAAAGAATGATGGGATCGGAGAAAAGTCACCATCGTTCTCATACAAGAAGCGAATGTCGTTGGGATTTTTGGTTGAAGCGCCAATACCCAGGGCGTAAAGGATCAGCTCCTTGTTGCCGAATGAAAAGCTATCCTCGATGGCATCCTTATCGCCGGCCTTCAGATTCTCCAGCACCTGCAGCAGGGATCCCGAGGCTTCGGAAATGGAATTGATGTGTGTCGCTTGCGACATGTCTGTCACCTTGTTCCATGCACTCTGCACGTACTCAAGCGTTGAGGGTTCATCTATTGATGGTCGCACCACAGCTCCCTTGCCGCGCACCGTATGCACCTTGGTCGCCCAGCCGGCAGCGCTTTCAATGTAACTGCCTGTTAAAGAAGATATAGACAATCAGATTAGGGGAATATTTATATGATGAGCATTACGTTATACGCACCATTATCCTCGCAGGACTCGTGGCACAGATAGACAACGACGGGCGCAATTAGGCTGGGCTTCAGCTCCTGGAAGAGTATGTCGGGCAAGATGCCTTCAGTCATGCGACTGGCTGCTGTTGGAATGATAACGTTGCAATGAATGTTGTTCTTCTGGCCCTCAATGGCCACCGTGTTGGCCAGGCCAACCAGACCCATCTTGGCCGCCGAGTAGTTGGCCTGGCCAAAGTTTCCGTAAATGCCCGAGTTGGACGCCGTCATGATGATGCGTCCATAGTTCTGGGCCTTCATGTGCGGAAAGGCGGCCTGTGTGCATTTGAAGCTGCCCTTGAGATGCACATCGAGCACCAGGTTCCAATCTTGATCCGTCGTCTTAATAATGCTGCGATCACGTAATATGCCCGCATTGTTAATCAAAATGTCAACACGTCCGAATGCCTTGATGGCCGTATCAACGACCTTTGCACCATCAATAACTGAATTGTAATCGGCGACAGCTTCGCCGCCGTTCTTGCGAATCTCCTCGACCACCACATCGGCTGCCCGCTGAGAGGCGCCCTCGCCCACATGGCTGCCGCCCAGATCGTTGACCACCACCTTGGCGCCGCGCGATGCCAGCAGCAATGCATACTCCCGGCCAAGGCCAGCTCCGGCGCCGGTAACAATCGCCACACGGCCATCAAATCGCAGTTTCGCAGCTGAAGGCATTTTCTGTGTATATGGTTAGAGACTTGTCTGTGGTATAAACTTGTTCTCTGCAATTCGGATACCGAAGCAATCAACTGTCAATTCGGCTGTGAGACGTCTATAAATGAAAAATTTTAGCTTAGCTCTCAGTGGTCGATGAACTTTCAACCTCAGTCACAGATACACATATGAATATATTTACTGATAGGATATCAGCGTTAGATTAGATTCCATACATTAAGAAAACACTGACTTGTTTGTATATATGTATGTGTGTGCGTGTGTGTGTTAGTTGATGCAGTTAAAGCTTAGTATTACTTTCCATTGAGAATAGGTTGATTACGTGTCTGAATTCAAATTGATTAATGTTTGATCGAAGTCCTATGGCTCGATGTGATCGCATACAAGTTAACAATCTCGTATATTCCAAATAAATTCAACATACGTCTTTGTTTAGTTTTTATTTATATATACATATGTACATATATATATACATAGGTGTACGGCAAACACACACTCACCCACAAAACATATATTAATAATGTCAAATGCAAGAATATTTTACCTTTATCTCATATATTGGCTGTTTAAGTTAGGAATTATCTTTGTATCGCCGGTACAAAGGGCACTTTAATTATCGATAAGCCTATTGCAAAATGAAAACAAAAACTGGATTATGAACAGAGGTTCATAGCAATTTTTATATTGCCAGACAGTTGAAAGTGGTGGAATGTTAGCCGATTGCCGTCCACTCTGTTGGTTATTTGCTTAGTCGATAGTATCGCACGGAGCTATACAGGGCTGCAGCGAGTATATCGATATCAATAAGGCGCCGACTTTGAACTGCATTTTTTGTTCTGCGAATTACATTAGTCGACTCAATTGTTAGGAGCTATGTTTAAACGGGTTTTCCTATTTTAATTTTAATTTCCTATTTTAATATTTTAATTAACTTTTGTGTTTATTTTGTTACATTTTTAGACTATGGGATGTTCAAAACGAAAATAAATGCATTAAAGTTTGCAAAGGACACATATCACATGTGAATTCAGTGAAATTTTCACCTGATGGACTTTGGATCGCTTCCGCTGGCCTGGAAGGATCAATATTAATATGGGATATACGCAAGAGCAAACAGATAATGGAGTTTATAGCAGAGCCACCCGTTACGGCTATCACTTGCATACAATTCCATCCATTTGAGTTTCTGCTTGCAGCGGGCCGAGTGGATGGCACTGTGTCTATCTATGATTTGGAACATCAACTGCTTGTCTCCCAAACAACTCATTTCTATGGTCAGGCTATCAGATGCATTACATTTAGGTAAGCCATTGGGGGCAATCATCTATCTACTATAATATTTAATAACAACAATTCTCCCATTAGCGAGAATGGCGAGTGTCTGTTTGTGGGCAGCGCTGCCGGAATAACTGTGATTGGATGGGAACCAGACCGTGAATTAGATCACATCAAAGGTAACTGGGTCTCATTGGATGACATGAAAGTGATCAAAAATAAGATTGTAAGCTATCTACAACGTTATTAATTAATTATAGCATCATTAATTCGTATTTGATTGCCTTACAGATCTGTGGCTGCCATGAAATTGATACCGTGTCAATTAATACAGTTAGCCTTGATTGTGTGATACCGTTCTATCAGCCGGCAAATGCTGAGCCCAATTTCAAGCATAACTCAACCAATCGCAAGAGCTTCTCACGCGGTACCCAAAAATTTAGAATATCGATGGGAGGAGCCAAGCCGGCCAAAGTGGAGGAGGAGCAGGAGGACAATAAAAGTCAAACTTACGATGAGCAATCGTCACCAAATTTGAGTCTGGAGGTTGTCAATGAGGCTGCACTGGAACATATCGAATCATCGTCAATGTCATCATTACACAATCTGCCTTATAACTATGGCATAGATATGGGCTCCAGCCGTGTACTGAACGTGTACCAGCCGAGCTCATTGCACGTGCCAGACGATTACAACCTCTACCCATTGGATAAGGCTGCAATTGCAAATGACGTCGAGTATAGTCCTAACGACAGCAATCCGCCAATACTCAATAACTATGATAACTGTGAGATGGCCGAAGACTTTCCAGTCAACCAGAACTACACAGCCAGCAACTACAAGACAGTACCTGCATCAACAATAAACGCCTCATCGAAATCAATTAAAAAGACAACGACAACATTGCACAAACGGAGCACTGCGATGGGCAATACCAAACAGACTTCGACGTCAATATTTGGCAACAACAAGCTGAGCCAGACGTCTTCAGTTAGTTCAATGGAGCTGCACAAGCTCGACGATAATATGGTACTCAAGAAGTCAACGTCCACAACTGTTGTCAACAAGAACAAGCGAACGATGATGGGTTCGCAGAGTCAGTTCTACAAAGAGAATGCTCAGCAGAAGAATATAAGTGTGGAGATTATTACGAAGCCACCAATAAGATCCCGTACGACCCTCGATATGCGTACCCCAGCACATCAGGCAAAGGTCCAGGAGAAGCCTACTCATGTATGTATTATGGAATTGAACAGCATACAAATTTCAGTTACTCTAAGATAAATCTTGAATTATAGCCGCCAATGAATTACCGTCCGGATTTGATACCAACCTCGGGCAAGAATATGAATCGTAATTTCATTGATGAGCAATACGATTTTGATATGCTCTCGAGATCACACGAAGCTGTGCTCCAGGAATTGAGCAATCGCCAAGCTAGTCTCGATTTGCTACGCAATTCGACACGGTGAGCATTATCAGATTTACCATATTTAACAGAGATACTTATAGATTTATTTACCACTTGTTTAGTGTTAATGATGTTCTAAGTGCACTTAGGTTGGCCAAGTCAGCTGGACGCTCCATTTTTATAGATCTTTTAGGTGCAATACTGGAGAAGCCGTAAGTCCTATATTGATGTTCGCTTTGTTCTCTATATTTTCTAAATTTCATTTCATTTAGGTCTTCATTGAATTTGGATTTTTGTACATTTGTATTACCAGAACTGTATGAACTGTTGCAAAGTCAACACAAATTGTAAGTAAACTGCATATATACATAATAATCATATATATTTTGATTCTTCATTTCATCATTTGCAGTCATTTCACAAGAGCCTGCGATACGCTGCGCATCATATTATCAAACTTCTTGCCAATGATCCAAGAAAATCTGGACTCTTGGGCTGCCAATGGGCTGGGCGTCGATGTGACACGCGAGGATCGCCAGCGAAAGTGTCTAGAATGCCAAAGATGGCTGTTGCAAATCAAAAATCTGCCGGAATCGATACATTTTGGGTCAACGCTGTCACAGTTACAAAACATGATTGTTTTTTAACAAGCAAAAAAAACCTAGTTCCCTAAAAAAAAAAAAAAAATATTAAAAAGCAAAACAATTGTCCAGCATTACAAATGATTTACATACATACTATATATATATATATACATATATTAATTTGTTATTCAAAACTAATTTATATCATTTTTAAATTTAAGACTTGATAATTTAAATTTATGAAATTTTATGAAATATATATTTGTATTACAAATTTCATAATAATTAAAATCACAATTAATTGAATTCTTGTTGAATTGCTGAGCTTAAAAGCCCTGACCATATTGTTAATCACTTAGAAATGCCGTTAGTTCGAGCCCTTGCCTGTTCCCTCTCTCTCTCTCTCTCTCTCTCTCTCTCACTCTCATTGTTTTCAAATGCAAATCACAAAATGCATTTTGTCGCAGCCAACGGAGCGTAGCTTGGACAAGTTCGAGCTGCTATTGTTCTGAACTTCAAAGAGAATGCAGTTTTATGCTGTGTTGATGGGCGTGTGCGTGTGAGTGTGTATGTGTGTTAGATATATACAAAGTGACATCAAATATAGGTGGAGCATCGCTACTTCAATGAGCGTATTGATTTGAGTTACTCTGTAAATAATTTGAGTTAAGGTTAATGGTTCGATGTTTGATGTCTGGATATATAAATAAAATAGAATCAGGTCATAGCAAACGTATACCGCTTTAACCACTTTAAAAGCTTTTGTAAATGGATGTAATATCCAATATTGACCCATAATGGATTCATATATATAGTCTCTCCTTTGCTTGGTACATCGGAAGAAAAATTGCGTATTGCTAGACTTTGGAGTTCAGATGGTCTAGTTACAGTTTCGCAGTAGAATCAATGGAGAGCTTCTGTCTGGCTGGATTATATAGTCCGTCCATGGGGGCGTCTATACGTCTTAGCTTTAGAGTTACGTATGGCAGTAGATTCAAGACTGAGTTCCTGGTGAAGTACTACAATTTTGAGCTCCTGTAGCTGTAGCTTCTATGTGAAGCCGCTTTTCACATAAGCATAACTGTATTATTCAGTATTATTCAGGGGGTCCGAGTCGTTTGTATTGCAAATATTTTTCTAACAATTTCGCCCTGATATTTCCAGCACTAGCAGGCGCTAACTCTCTCAGCGCATAGTTTGCTCTTTTTTAGTGGGTATTCGAGTGGGTAGTTTGCTGCTTGACTTGAATTGTGCACTCTTGCGCTTCATGGACTGACTGACTCAATAGACTGACCATAGAACCAAAAAAACGAACGAGCCAAATCAAATAATACAATTGCCTATTGAAGTTTAACTTACCATGTCGCCGGATTATTGTTGGCCATTTGCGTGGCTTCGTCTATTTGGCCAGGGGCCGCAGCTTGGCATCAGTCTATTTTGGCCAACTGGCAGCTGCAGTTGGCATCGCATCGAGATGGAGCTGAAAGGTCTGTTCATATTGTGCTCACTGCAGATGCTAGCCGTGAGTGCGGAGCCTGGCTACGAGCATAGCAATCGGAATGCTGAGCTTGAGAGTCCGGACAGCATTTTGGACGTGGAGGCAGCTGAGTCTGTGGAGCATGGAGCAACGGGCAAACAGCTGAGAGTGGCTGGCAAATCCTCGGCCAGGTATGCGGACTACGATTACTATACAACGGGTCGGCGCACAATGGACACTGTGCCAGGCGAGAATGATCTGAGTGGCGCTGCAGCGATACGCACACCTGGGCGAGACCAGAGCTTGGGTTACGTACGGAAGCCCGAGGACGAGAGGATGGCCAATCCATTGCCCTGGTATGGACAGTATACGGGCAAATCGATTGCCATGTATCCGTCTAGGTCGTACGACCCGTACATCAGACGCTACGACAGGTGAGTACAGGTGGGCCCTAAGGCATTTCCTTAATTTGGCACTCTCCCGACCCCTCCAGATTTGATGAGCAGTACCATCGCGCCTATCCGCCGTACTATGAGGACATGTACGTGCATCGGCAGCGCTTCGATCCCTACGATAGCTACAGTCCACGAGTGCCCCAATATCCGGAACCCTATCTCATGTATCCCGATCGCCATCTGGACACCCCACCGCCGACAGACTACATCAAGTCGCGGCGTGGCTATATCGATGACCCCATGGCTATGGCCATGCCCGTGCTCGACTCCTACAGCAATAAATATGTCTCGCCCAAGCTGCCGCAGCAGCTGTCGTCGCCCCGCAACCGCAACGAGCGAGTCGTCTACTATGCCCATCTGCCGGAAATCGTGCGTACGCCGTACGACATGCCCGTCACCCGTAAGGATCGCAATGCAGCCACCGCCGCAGCCGCAGCGCTCGTCGCACAGCCCGCGGCCTTTAAGCCCAACAAGAAGAAATTGAAGACGCTGCAACGAAGCGACAATTCGACCAACTATAAGCAAATCTTCTAACTAGCTTATGCTCTTTCCCACGAATATTGTTCAAGGCATTCTTTTTGCTTAGAGATACCTCTAAACTACTCTAAATATTTTTTTTTTTCTATTTTAGAATTTTCTATACTTTATTTAATTGTACTTCAATTTATCATGATTTTTTTAATATCTATGCATTTTTTTTTTTTTTTGGCAGAGATTAAAGTTTAGTTCTTAAGACAAATTTTAACCTAAATTATAATAGTTTTTTTTTTAATAAATATTTTTTTTTTATACGGTAGCACTTGCATTATCAGAAAAATAAATCAAAAATATATTTATATAAAAATATTCATATATAAATATTTTTGCAGTATGCTGTATGCTGCATGCTGTATGCTGTATGCTGTATGCTGTATGCTGTATGCTTGCTGTATGCTGTATGCTGTATGCTGTATGCTGTATGCTGTATGCTGTATGCTGTATGCTGTATGCTGTATGCTGTATGCTGTATGCTGTATGCTGTATGCTGTATGCTGTATGCTGTATGCTGTATGCTGTATGCTGTATGCTGTATGCTGTATGCTGTATGCTGTATGCTGTATGCTGTATGCTGTATGCTGTATGCTGTATGCTGTATGCTGTATGCTGTATGCTGTATGCTGTATGCTGTATGCTGTATGCTGTATGCTGTATGCTGTATGCTGTATGCTGTATGCTGTATGCTGTATGCTGTATGCTGTATGCTGTATGCTGTATGCTGTATGCTGTATGCTGTATGCTGTATGCTGTATGCTGTATGCTGTATGCTGTATGCTGTATGCTGTATGCTGTATGCTGTATGCTGTATGCTGTATGCTGTATGCTGTATGCTGTATGCTGTATGCTGTATGCTGTATGCTGTATGCTGTATGCTGTATGCTGTATGCTGTATGCTGTATGCTCTTTCCTCTTCCTTTTCCTCTCTCTCTCTCTCTCTCTCTCTCACTCTCTCTCTTTTGCTGCTCCTTCTCCCGTTGCAAATTCTGTTTGGCATTTCGGTTAAAGTTAAGCTAAAGATTGAATGGCGACAATTTCTGAACACATACACACACACGCACACACAGAGAGAATGGCCCAAGTTGGCCAACGAGCATAACTCTTGGCAAAGGCATTTCATCAAGTCTTTACCCTGGAGTCTCGTTAATTACACAATTCCATTATTTTTCTGCTTGCAGATAGTAAAGTTTGCGATTTCTGCAATTTAACTTTCCCGCTACCAAAACAGAAAACACAAAGGAAAAAAAAAAAACAAAAACAAACGAAATAAAATAAATGAAGAGAACAAGAAAGATTCGTAATTATGTGCTTATGTACGTGGTCCATGGACACATCCATCTGAGAGGCATCAGAGAGCGTTCGCCTCGTCGCGCTTGGGTCACAGCTTTTAGTCATTTGGTTCGGCTTGACAAACCCGCAGCATAAACACCAACAACAACAACAACAACAATGGCCACAAAGAGGACAACAAATGCTTCTGTAATGCATGGACACGTACAGCTAATTAATGTGCCTTTCATTCCCGCCACATTTGTCAGCTGCGAATTAAGCGATCTAATCGCATATGTCATCCACTTTGCGACACATGTCAGCTGGTAAATATGCTGTATTACGTGCCAGCTGGCAAAAACACCATGAAGTATTATGGAATACTATGTGTCCTTTATGAATTCGGGGCACTATAGAGTCTGGCATACTAATAAAAATTGCAAAAAAAAAAAATATCAGTTAATAAAGCTCATTGTAGCAGGCATGCTCAAGCTCAAGTTCATGTTATATAAGCAATAGACTTTAAAGAGAAGTTAAAATTGAAGTTCATGGTAAAGTTCTTTGTAAAAGGCTAGTATTTAAGTTTATGGTAAAGTTCTTTGGTAAATTTGAATCAAAAGGCTTTTGGTAAAGTTTATGTTAAAGTTCCTTGTAAAGTTTATTTTAATGTTGTCCTTGTATAGTTTATTGCGTAGTTCTTAGAGAAATTTTTTGATACATTTGCATTTCATTGTAAGGCTCAGATTAAAGTTCATGTTAAAACTTTTTGCTAAATTTCAGTGGAGCTTTTCAAAAAGCTCATGCTATAGTGTATTTTATGTATATATATATATACATACATCTGATTGAGTTATTTATGTATATATATATACAAATGATTCGGTTATTTTTAAAGCTTTTGTTGAATGAAATTAAGTATAAAGCCAGAAAGAATTTTTTAAAAATATTTATTATATTTATTTTATTATTATATTATTATAATTTTAACATTTTTACATTTTACTAATTCGTCACATCTTTATTTGATATACATATATAATTTGTTGATTGAATTCTTAGAGTATCTTGTATTCGGCTAGCATGAAATCATCTCCATCTTGCTTGGCTATTTACGAGCTTATTTTGGTTGTTCTATTCTTTGGCATTTCCGCATTATTACTCACAACTTGACACAGACATTTTCGCAGGTCACACACACGCACACACACCCACATACACGCACACTCGCAGAGAAATGGACACATAAACACATAACATCAAGTTGGAACAGGAGAAACGCGACAACTGGCTGCCCCTTGTGGGACATTTTGCATGGGCCATAACCGAGCCGCAGCGAAGCGATGGCGGCACAGGAAACCTAATGAGCGTACCGCCCACGCACTGAAACAGTTGCACATGTATATCTATGTTGATGTGTGTGTGAGTGTGTGTGTGTATAGGTAGGACATGGCACTGGATGGCGAGGCATACAACAAAGCAATTTGGTCTGCTCGTCCAAGGACAAAAACAATAACAATGATGCACGCGATACTTAAGAAAGTTTTGTGCTCCAGCAACAGGGCGTGGGACAATGGGGTAGTGGGGTAATGGGCGGTGGGCGGTGGGCGGTGCGGGGCGGGGCGTCGCCATAATTAGAATCATTGAAATACATGGAACCATTCAAGGTTCATTTGCTCAGTGAGGCAGCACGGGACAAAAGTGTCCATTCGATGGCCGCGCCGCACGACATATGTATATGATTGTGTGTGTGCGTGTGTGTAGGTGTTGTGGCAAATGAGAAAACAATGCCCGAATAACGACTCTCCGATGTGCATTAAAAGATTTATTTCTTTGCGAATAAATGAAGTTCGTTTTTTTTATGGGTTCGCCCGCTCCGTTTAGTAGCTTCAGTTGAGACTAGAGATGGGCGTAGCACAATTACAGATTGTTTCAAATATCTGATGTATTTGGTTTTTTTTACAAGCACACATTTTGTGGAACTACATATATAAGTTAAGTTAATAAAGTTAATTTTAAGCTAGTTAAAAACAAACTATTTAAAAAAAATATTTCAAACAAATATTTTTAATTTTATTTCCTATACATTTTTAAATATGAAACAGAAATCTTTTAATATATAATCATGTTGGGTATACATTTTTTTAATCGGTAAAAAAAAAATTATTTATTAATTTTTTTTTTTATAGATATGAATGCAAAAATATTAAAAAATACTATCATTTTTATTATAAATATACAAAGACATATATATTTTATTATTATTTTTATTATTTTTATAATTATAATTATTATTATTTTATTTTATTTTTTTAAATATAATTCTTTTTTTTATATTTATAGCTGTTGTAAATTATTTTATTGTATAGCTTTATATATTAATAAAAATAATAATTATTTTCTATAATTTTATTTCTAGAACACACGCAACACTTGGCATCAAAAATCCAAAAACAATTTACATTTTACAGCAATTCGATTCAGTCGTCAATGGCTTTCATCTGTTAAGTATGCAATGTTTTTCCCCCCTTATCGTGTCACGCTCTCATCTCTAGTGAAGTGCTTACCTGTATCTTTGGGCGCATTTCGGTGGGGACATACATTAGGCACAAACACAGACACACAGATACATATACAAAGATGTCCTTTGTTTGCGCACATGAAGTATTTGCGTTGATGTTTATATACCTATGTATGTATGTGTGTGTGTGTGTGTTTGCGTGTGTGTGTAATCGCTGAGTAGTTAAATGCTGTTGAGTTGTATTTATGTGGGTTGCAGCCAGCTTAATGCGCTTTGGCCAACGCAACTCTACAAATCACCGCAAATTTATTTGTGCGATGCAAACAGTTTGCTCACACACACAGCCACACGCACACATACGGATGCACATACTTATATAAATATGCATATATGTAGATGCCTTAAGCTATAAGCTATATGCTGCAAGTAATTAGTGAATGCAAAATGTTAATGTTTTTCTTTTTTTTCCCGTAGATAAATGTTTTTATTCATAAAAAGTTGATCTTTTTTCTACGAGGTCTGTTCAAAAAGTATTGCCTACAGGGAATTTACGTGAATATGCTGTAATACATTTTTAACTTAATCGTGACATTAGGTTTCTCCATATGCCCATAATGAGCTTTAAGTTTTTTTTTTTTTTATTTATTTATTTATTTATTTATTTGTTTTTTTTTTTGACAATTGTTTAACTTGGACATGTTTTGGCTTGTCTAGGATTTTTTTTTATTGGTAAAAAGGAAAAAAGACATTCATGTTCATCTGTAGCAGTATTTTGTTCACAAAACAGATAGGCAAGTACAAGGCTAGATCGATCAGGAATTTATAAATTTTATGAGATTTGTCACACTTTGAACAAAACCATAAAAATTCCCAATTTAAATAGATTAAAGGAATACAAATAAAATATTAAAATAATAATCAACAATTCTTAATATCGTTTGTATATTGTATTGTATATTATTATTATTAATGTTATTGTAAAATACAACTCAACTTTTGCGTAATAAAATCTAACTATAAAAGCAAAATATTCTTAGAATAATAGCATATTATTGTACAATATATATTCATTATTGTTCACATTGAAGGCTTTTAGCTAAATTATATATTTAAGCTTCAAGTTGCAATTTCGCTGACTTTTGAATCATGGTAACCCTTAAAGAGCACTGCAAACCAGTGTTGTTAAGTAATATGAGAGTTTGATAAGAAGAACACGTGTCAATTACCCTCTTGGTCAGCCTTAGTTTGCGTGCGCATAGCCAAGGGGGTGTGGCATGCGAATGAGTGTGGGTGTGTCCACGTGTGTGTGTGTGTGTATGTGTGCTAGCAAATGCAAAACCTATAAATCTTGATACAGCACACATTATTGATTGGCGCTGGCCATATAGCCTGGCTTGTGGGGACGTGAAACGTGGCATGCGGGATGTGGAATACACGCAAATGGACATATGGACAAACATATTATGCATATGGATGGGCAGTGCTTGGCTAGTTGTATTATTGTCAAAAGATATGAAAGGGCAAGGGCGAGGCAGGGACAGAGGCAGAGGCAGAGGCCAGTAAGACGGGGCCCCAGTGCGTATAATAGGATAAATAAATAATTCAAATAAATAACGCCGAAATAAAATCATATGCAATGACGAATTATGATACAATGTGGAGTGTGTGCGTGTGTGTGTGTGTGAGTGTGTGAGTGTGAGTGTTTGGCTACGATGTTGTCCCACTGTTGTCCCGTATGATTGGGGCGCTCGTAAATCACTGACAATAGGCCAAACGAGCCGAGCTGAGCAAACACCCCTCTGGCTCTGATTAGAGCACTACAAGTCAAACTCCTCTCCGGTCCAGCACACTGGTGTCAAGTGCCAAGGGCATTCCGAATATATATACACATATATACATATATATATATATCTGGTACATGATGTAGGCTGATGAAGTCGGCCAGTGGCGTATGTGCTCTGCTCTGCTCTGCTCTTTTGTCATAAATATTAAACGAACTTATCTCTTTCGTCTTTGTTTGCGAAAAAATTTATCATTTGAGCCAAGTTTGTTAATTATTTATGCTGCCATGTTTCATATTTTGCTGCCCGCTGCAGCTGATTTATGGCAACGGAGACATCCACTCACACACATACATATATACAATATATATATAAAATTTATATATATATATATATATGTTATATGTATCAGATTGTCTGACATGTGACATTGCCTTTCCTTGGGGATCTGAAAGTTTTACTTAGATTTGTTATCATTGAACTACGGCTCTTAATTTGATCTTTGGTTTTGCTGCTCGGCAAAATGAATTTTGAATTAATTTATCTCACATCTTATATTCGTAATATTTAGTTAAATTAAGTTGAATGAGTTTAAAATACTCAAATTGTGTAAGAGCGATTTTTATACCCGGAACCCATTGAAATTGGGAAATCATTCTACTTGAGCTAGTTACTATGATTTGTACCTAACACATGAATCGATTTTTATCGATAATTGGGAAATGGGATGAATTGATACAGACGATCAGGCGGACAGATAGATGGACAGCCTAATGAATAGACGGATGACATAAGCATGAACGGAGAGACAAAGGAATGGAGGGATGCACAACAAGATAGACGGATTGATTTACGGACGGATGAACGGATGAACGGATAGATGGTTGCACATGGCTAGATGGACCCGGCTCGTCATAATATTCCTAAATATATACACCACTTCTATATCTAACCATTCCTATCCATTCCACGAAATCACAAACTCCCAAATTCAATGAGTTTAATAAGAAAAGATTACCAAATTATTTGTCAAACTTGTTATTCACTATTATTATTATAATTATTATTATTATTATTATTATTATTATTATTATTATTATTATTATTATTATTATTATTATTATTATTATTATTATTATTATTATTATTTTTATTATTTATTTTTATTTTTTTTGCCGATTCCTGTTTATATTTTTTTAATTTTATTTTTTTAAATATATATATATTTTTTATTTTTAAATTAATTTGAAACTTTGTGCATTTCATTGATGTACATAGGAATCGCTAGCTAGGTGAAGCTCTATAATTTAGTTGTACATAGATGCTGATTTATTGCTCTACTTAGTTAAGAGTCGCCTTCTACGCCTCCTCGATTCGAGTTTGGGATATTTAGGTATGTGTGTGCGTGTGTGTGTTGCTCTATCATGTGCTGCTCAGATTCGATGCGGTCTCAATGTCGGCTTTGGTGTCCATCTGTGTGTCGAAGTTGGTTCGGTCGTCCGTTCGTTCGTTTCGATATTGTTGAAGTGCAATAAAGTCGAATTTAATTGCCCGTTTGAAATGAGCAAACTTAATGGACAATGACTCATTAACACTGACACGTCAAACAATAATGGCGTGTCTGGCTGTTTGGCGCAAAAGGAAAGGAAAGCAAAAGGAAAAGCGGAAAGGCGGAAATTGAAATAACGCTTCCTGCGAAAACAAGGACGACGCACAGGCGAGCATCAGCACGTCCAAAGAGTCAGCAGTCGCAACCTACAATTCGTATGTCCATGTTCACGTTCACGTCCCATGACAAAAGCTTGACTAGCGCCGAGCCCCCCGCAACACACACAGGCACATCAAAAGAATGGCAATACACTCACACACTCACGCACACACACGCAAGGCAGAGCACAAAAAAAAGCAATTAAGGACGTTGAAAGCAATCTTAAGCGCTGGCTGACGGTGACAGTAACGATGACAGAGGCAGGAGCAGGAGCAGGAGCACGGGCAGGAGCAGCAGCAGGAGCAGCAGTTGAAGGGGGACTGCATGTGAACTCTGATGTATGTGTCGTCCTCCTGTGAGGCTCTTAAGGATGTGACATGAAATGCTTATCAGCTGGCACAGGCCCAAGCCCATGTCCAACTTTTAACAGCCGTTTGTGTGCCACTCACTCAAGCCAACGCCAACGCCCAGCACGCCCAACACGCCCACACGCCCCGCCCGTGAAATTAGTTTTCCCACAGTTTTATCTGTGGCTCTCAATTAACCAAGCAGCCCAGCCAAGGATTCAATCAAAATGTAGCAAGCGCTCAGCTCTTTAAATGAACTCCGGGCGAGAAAACTATTGAGCTTCCATTGAATGGCAGCGGCTAATGAATAATGCCTGATTTCCAGACCCGAGAAGCCAGAGCGCCATGCTGCCATCCATACCAATGAGCCAGACGCCAAAAGGCGCTTTGGTCCATCTTTTTAGGCCACTTCAGCGGCAGCTAAGTACAACATATGGGCAGTCCGGTTAATTGCGATGCAAAACGAGTCAACAGGCCAATGAAAGGACAACGGTTAATTATCTATGCTTGAGCAATGCAATGAAAACAGACGTGATTTATAACGGTTTTTATAGCTCATAAACCTGTGTATGATATACAAATAATGGTGTTTGAGGCTAAGCTAGAGATGTGCATGGTAATTCTCTGATCGAATTCTATAACCATTGATAAAGATTGGAAAAATTATATATATATAAATATCTATACCTTTATAACTTGAGGCTCTAGCTGTTGAGGTTCTACTCCCTTCTGTGGAAGAGAAAATCAGTTCTTGAGATCTTATCCGTAAAGGCATTCGATAGCTTTACTTGTGTATATGTTGTTATCGATAATATGTAACGAAAATTCAGTGATTATCGACTTATGAATTCTTATTTATTTATCTAATTCTCTTATCGAACTCTATGACTATCGATAGTGATTGGGAAAATGTCCGAAGAAAGTTCAATAATTTTTTTTATATAGTATATCTGCGAATATCTATATGGATATCTATGCCTTTATACAGTAATAAGATCTAGTAGAGTACATATAGACTATTTCTATAGCTCGAGACTCTAGATATTGAGGTTCTACTCCCATGCTTGGAAAGCATTAAGGAAGGAAGAATAGTTCTTGAGATTGTATCCGGTAGCTACACTTGAGTAGCTGTTGAAGTTATCGATAACATGACAAAATATTCAATGAGATCGTCTTATAAATATTAAGCTATTTATCTAATAATACGTTAAACCAATAATAGATCATTTATATTCTATTTAAGTTTTTTTTTTCATTTCTTGTTGAGCACGTCCTCTCTCTCTCTTATAGAGAGACGATGTATGTATACCACAATAAAAGCTCTGGTCTTTTTTCTGGTTATCTAACTAATATATTACGACCTTTGCTGCCCTAGTTTGCATCCATCAAATTATATAAACAAATATTTATTTTTCAGGATCTCCGGATTTCCTGCTTATAAATGTCATCTGTTATCATTTTACAAATCTAAGAAGAAGTGAAGCTAGTTAATGCCTTAGAACAATATATTTTCCACTCGTTTTAGCGCTGTTTGGGCTGTGTCCGTCTCATTTTGTTGTTGTTTGTTTTTATTTTCTTTTGAATTTTTCATAACGAAGCGCAAAGCGTATTTTGTGGACATTAAAATGCCACAAAACGTTTTATAGTAATTTTTCATATTTTCACCGGCTCGACCGTTGCGTCGCGAAAGGACGCGACGGCAACTGGGATGGTTTTTGCTTGGGCTTCGCTGCGGGTTGGGCCTGGGCTGTGTTTGAGTTTGGGTTTGGGTGTGGGTTTGAACGTGGGTTGGTTGGCTGGAATGTTGTCGACGTTGATGTTGATCTCGTGCTGTGAAGTAACGCGGCACACGCATCTACGCTGATAAATTTTTATCTTTGTATGACAAGTTAATAATGTGCCAGCCCAGGCGCCGAGCCGCCTTCTGCCTTCCGCCAGCCTCGTCTCCTTCGTCTCCTTCGTCTCCGTTGGAGGAAAGGCGAAACAAATGGCTGGGTAAGTGGGGTCGTTTGGCTTGCGACTCATTCGCATGTTGCTTATTGAAATTTAGGTAAAGTATTTTCATGGAGTTTTAACGGATTTATTGTGATTTTTGGGTCACGTGACTTGTTCTTGTGGAATGCCAACAGGGCGCTCTGCCTGCCCTCCCATTTCCCTTCCAGTTTTTTTTCGTTCATTTTTTGTAATTGTTTTTTCATTTGATTCATGCCAGCGATAGAGAAACAATTTGTTGCACTGCACAAACATTAGCATACATCATGCGAGTGTCTGGGTGTGCGTGGGTGTGTATTGGAAATATATCTATTCCCATATACATACCCACTGTACGTGGATACACTTATGGATATCGATTTCTCTGCGCCAAATATCGAGAGAGCAACAAATTAAAAAGTAACGCACATTCGACAGTATGCGTAGCGCAAAAATTGTTTTACATTCATATCTCGGAAATTACGACACCCTGGGGAAGCGGGTGTTGGTCACTTGGACAGCCGTACGACCCGTACTTTGCACCCGTACCCATTCCGTTTCATGCGGTCCTTCTTTTTTTTGGGGTCTTTGAAATGCCAGTTTGCCGTTAAGTATAAATCTTGGCCAGAATCCGAATCAAACCGGCCAAAACCGAAATGTTTAGTATGCGCATCACATGCCGCATCGATGGGATATTGGTAAGTGTGGCCGATGCCAATGATGCCTAGGTAAGAGCTACGACACTTGAGCGCCTGATGTGGTTAGCTCTCACACCCACACACACCCACACCCATGCCCATACACACACACACACACACACACACACAAACACGCATATGTAAGCTCGTAAAAAAATAAAAATTGTATTCGATTTTTAAGGGATTCTTTTCAATTTATTATACATAGTTGTGGCCCAATCAAGTCGGCTTTATGAATTTATATGCAAGCACGATAACAAAAGTTTAAATAAATAAAATGCGATTCAAAAAATGCTGGACTATAGCATATAGGTAGATACTCTATAGATGTAGCATCCTATATGTAGCATGTAGATGTTCCACATAGTATGTATCTCTCTTTAAATACTCTGTGGTTACTCTATACTATTGTACTACTGTACTACTGTTATACTATTATATTTATATCATTCTCCTATTACTAATATACTACTATACTACTACTTTTACCATTTTACTAGTGTATTACTACTACTATTACCATTTAACTACATAGTATGCTACTACTACTACTCCTATTATATTACTATATTATTACTACTACTTTTATGGTACTATACTACTACTACTACCAATATAGTATTATACTACTGCTACTATTACCATTATACTACTATACTACTACTACTACTATACTGTTACTACTACTATCATTCTACTACACTGCTACTACTACTACTCCTATTATATTACTATATTATTACAACTACTTTAATGGTACTATACTACTACTATTACCATTTACCTACATAGTATGCTACTACTACTACTCCTATTATATTATTATATTATTACTACTACTTTTATGGTACTATACTACTACTACTACCATTATAGTATTATACTACTGCTACCACTACTACTACTATTACCATTATACTACTATACTACTGCTACTACTATACTGTTACTACTACAATCATTCTACTACACTGCTACTACTACTACTACTATTTTACTATATTATACTACTGTATACTATTACTATTGTACCCCTTTTTTCCTACTACTACTACTACTATTTTACTATATTATACTACTGTATACTACATCTACTGTACTAATATTCTTCTACTACTACCATTATTGTATTACTATACTACTACTAATCAATTACTGGTATAATACTATAACCCTACTACTGTTATACTACTATACTACAAATACTATTCTACCACGACTGCTACTATACTACTGTTATACTACTATACTTCTATACAACTATTCTACTACTATACTATTACTACTAGTATTCCTTATTGTATTTATTATTATTGTACTACACTAGTACTAAAACTATACAGCTACTACTATTCCGCAACTACTATTACTACTCTTTTACTTTCTACTTTTGTAAATATGTTGCTAATTCAGCTTTTCATTTCGTATTCATTTGTGTTTAGCATACTTTTTCGGGTTATGCATAGAATGGGATGTAATTTGAAGGGGAATCAAGTTAGATTCGACTTATGTCTGTTTAATTACGAGATTCTCTCGTCTATTATGCAAAATTTCGTAATGATAAAATACGAAATTAGCAAATCCAAATTGGAAATAATTTCTCTGCTCGTTTCAACAGAATTTTTGGAGATTTTTCACATCTAGACAATAGCAGGAATTTTGGTGCGAATGATGTTGGCCTCAACTGTGTTGGGTGGTTGGTTGGCTCTGGTCTGTTGTTACCCTTTCGCAAACACACATTTCATTTACAAATATCTCGCATTGGTGCATATGAATTTATTCTAGTTCATGGTTTATGGTTTGCTTTTATTCCGAGCTGTGAATGCTGCTGGCAGCATTTGTATTATGTTCCATTGTTCAATGCACCAGTTACATACAGACATTGGGTATTTTTATTGTGCTATATAGGGCATATAATATAAATATGCATTTTGTTACATTTTATGAGTATTACATGGAAACTGTTGAAGCTTAAAACTCTAGCATTTATATGCATTTAAATGTATAGCATATACATATTTATTTGTTAGAGATTTTATTGATTCACATTCAATTTTTGGCATTAAATTAGTTAGAAAAACTGTTAGATAGCATTATGTTATGAAAGAAGAGGAAGAAAAGAGAAATAAAATAATTGAATAAATTAAAGATTAGTATGAGCTAGTTTTAGAATGTGATGACTCTTCTTCATCTTTGAGTTTTAGAATACTGTGTAAATGAAAACTTCCCTAAAAGTTATATATATTTATATATCTTAAACAAGGATTTGATACTACTTTCATCTTAAGCTATATTTATAGTTATGAGTCTGCTACGGTAGCTAGTATACTTAGTATATCTCGTAGTTTGCATAGTAAACCTAGTCTTCCTACAAGTGTATCAAATATATCGACTATACTCAATACATTGCCAAGCTTCCATTACTAATTCCAGTCCTACACTCCAAATATTGTAACTATATCAAATATACCATCAAGCCCACTTAGTTAGCAATTCAGATGTGGTTTGACAGCTGCTGCTCGGCATCTACCCAAAAATACTTAAATTCGGGAATTATATGGCTAGGTGGACCAGCCAGGCAGTAATTTGAAAATTGCGTTGGGTTATAAAATTTGTGTGTTTACCGCTTCATTGCCATTTATATATAAGTAATAGAAACAATTTATTGTACGCCAACTCCCACTCCGGCGCCAGCTCTCCCCGGCCATTCCATGATGGCCATCCGGCTGCTGCTGTTGCTGCTGTTGCTGTTGCTGTTGCTGCTGCTTAAATAAATGTAAATTTGCTCGATTCAGAAACAGAAGCAGTTTTCCTTCTGGCCATAATGACGGAGCGACTACGATGTTTGCCTTGAACTCTGGGGTCGCGGCATAGGCCTAGGCCTAGGTGGGTTTGTCCTTTCTAAACGTTCTATAATTTGCTTATTATGCGCTTCATGCTGCTCGCTTTTATGTTTTGCCACTTTTTCTCGGCACCCAGAGCATAAAATACGCACCCTCTGCATACGCATAAGCGTACGCGTACGCGTTCCCATTCTCCTCCTTTGCGTCCACGTTGACGACCCATCCGCCCGTCCGCCCATCCGCCCATCCTGTCGTGTCCTTCCGTCGTTCCAGCCATACGGAAGCAGTCGCGGCAGCCAGGACCCCCTGATCCTTGGCCCCTTGCCCGGTAGCGTCGTCAATGGTTCATATTTTGTCATAATTTATGTCGCTTTGGGTGTTGTTGCTGATGCCTCGGCCTTAACTTTGCCATCGGGCCACAGCCCCAGCCCCAGCTCCAGCCTCCGCCCCAGTCTCGGTTTCTGCGGCATTGGCACTACCGGCGCAGGCACCGCAGCCGCAGCCAGGACACCTTTTATTTATTTTTTTTCAGCAGTGGTTGATTTGCTCGCAAATTTATTAAAAATCTTCTGGTTGCTTCATTTTATTAGGGCATATCCGTCAGAAGACACTGTGAACGCGATTTTCAGCTCATCCGAGGGCTGTCACAGCAGTACAGCAAGAGGGTGCGAACGTGAAGAGTCTGCTGGAAATCGCCCGGAGTTTTTATTTTATATTTGAATATTGAATTTTATCTGACATTTTATCCATCTGGTAAGGTAACTTAAGTAGAAATTATAACTAACAGATATAGATGGAAAGATAGCTAGATGAAACTATAGCGTTTACTCTATCTATCCACTATACTATTTATAAAACTTACCTATCCAACTATCCTATCTATGCATCTATCCCCTCTGTCTAGCTTACGTATCTATCTCATCAATACATTTAACTGATCTATACTGTTCTATACTAATCTAAACTAATAACTTATGTCAACTATTATATCTCCACTATCTATGCTACCTATCAGTTCCATATATCCTTCCCTCTTGTCTTTTATACCATCCACATATTCATCTATCCATCTATAGTATCTGTTATTCTTTTTGTCTCTTCTATACATCTATTCCATATATGTATATATTTTATATATTTGTCCCATCCTATACAACATATTATATCTACCTGTATATACTAACTTCTCCATCTACTTATCTAGTATATGCAACTAAGCTATCCATTTCTTCTATATTTTCCATACATATATCTTCGCTTATTCTAATCAGAATCGATTCTTTATTATAAAGATTTTTATTTTAAAATACAAATTTCTTCCTCCCAATAGGTATAGGTTGATGCTGTCGAAATTTCTTCAATCGTTAGAGACAACCCACTGGCTGCTGGGCCACAGCCACCTTTCTGGTTGCCTGGTTGCTGTTCCCGCTTTGAAGCCCACTCCAGAAATTGATATTCCCGTTCCGGTTTTTCGATTGCCAGTTGCCTTCCTGCTTGCGGTGCTGAGCGAACTGTGTGCGCCCCTTTGTGTGGTCGTCGTCGTCGTCGTCGTCGCATTTCGCATGTTACGCATTTCCTCCTGGGATTCCGTGGCATCCATTGCGATGTTCTTTTGATATTGTAATGTGCATAATAGGATTTTTATGACACCTTCACTGCGGCTGGCAACGCCAACGGCGCTACCACCGACACCGGCACCGTCACCGTCACCGTCCCCCGACCCCTACACTTGCCATCAGATGGCTCCAGTTGCCTGCCCCATTGCCATCCACATTTTGATTGCTGTGCGCCCATCGCTTGTCACCAAAAAGTTGCAAATTTTATCGGCCGGATGTGCGCGCGGCATGTGGATTGTGTGGATTTGCATGAGATCATGAATTTCACACGATGGTAATGGCCACATTAGCATTGACTACACGCGTTTACGGCCATTAGATGGCACCCTCCATGCCATCCAGCTCTCAAGTGCATGTGCTAAATTTTTAATATGCAAATTTCGCTGTTTGCCTCCTGCTCACCTTTGCCATTTCATTTACACTTGTGCTGCATATTTTATTGCCTGTTGTCTCTGCACAAATGGCCAGTTACATATTAAGTTTGAATATAACACTTGGGGCCCCCGACCACCCCCCATTTGCCATTTGGCTGGCGCGCTCGTTGCGACTCCTCCTTGAGGACATTTCGCTTGGCACTTTAATAAACAATAAGATTTAATTTTCGGCACAATTTTTGCTTTCGCATTCGTAATGCACGACATGGGGATGGGGGGGCGAAAGATTCCCATATGGTTCCTATGGTTTTCACTTATTTCAGTGATTTGCAATAGCGATTTGATCTTACTATGGCTTCCTTACTCTCTCTCTCCCTCTCTCTCTTTCTTGCTCTCAGCGGAAAAAATATGCTATATATTATAGTGTATATTTAATATTTCTGGTTGAAACTAGTTCAATGAACTTTGGAATGAATTCGTATTCTAAATGCCAATTGGTTCAATTCAGGGCAAACTTTGATTTGAAGAGAATTGAACCAGTTGAATGAGCTATGCTTAACCCTAAATCCACAATCAAGATTGATTTAGAATTTCTATAACAAATAGCCCGGTACAGGGCAGACTTGGATTTGAACTAGTTCTTGGTTTTACGTTTAGGATTCATTTGAAGTTGTAGGTTTGGATTGTGTTTTAGATAACCAATCGATTTGAACTAGTTCAATCTGGTTAGCTTAGTCGCTATACTACACTGAATCAAGCTTGAACTAAGGCTTAACTTATGAGATACTTGTGAGATATAATAATAATAATTTGGATTAACACGTTTGGTTTCGATTTGGAACTTCAGATATCAGTTAGGTTAATGAGCTATGCTTCTATTGAATCACATTTCAACGATGAATTAATTTGTATTTATGTTTTGATTTGTGCTAATTGATATTCCGAATAAGAATCAGTACGCTTCAGAGTAGACTTACAAATATTTACAATACAGCTAATTTGCCTGAAATAATAATTGAAATAAAGAAGCTGAGGGAGAACTGAAGAAACTCGGAAAAAGCTAAAGCTTTCCCCAGCATTCCGAAATATGCAAATAAATATCAAGATTCATTTGATTTCTTAGCAATTTTCTTTAGTTTGTAAAATAATTTTCACATGTACATATACATAGATGTGTGTGTGTGTGTGTGTGTGTGTGTTTATTGGGATATTGATTACCTGTACCTGTTGCTATTCAATTGCAGACATTTGTCTGGAAATTAATTGGCTTTTCGACTGAAAATTGAAATTGCGAAGCTGTCTGCAAGTGATTTGGCTGTTGACCTGCGCCTCTGTAAATATTTTAGGCCGTCTAACACTTAGTTGAACTTTACGTAAATGCGGTTAACAATCCAAGAGGGTGAAATCAGTCCTCTGTAAATAATATCACGTCAACAACAAAACAAAATTGGGCCCAACACACAAATTGTCGGGTGATAAATGGTCTTAAACGGGATTTTATTTCGACGTATTTGTTGTTGTTGTTGTTCCTTTGCTCCCCTGCTCCCCTCCTCCATCTCCTTCACAGTCATTTACATTGTACGAGTAGATACTCTCCATTAGAATTGTTCAGGGGAGCCCCAAAAGGCGATGCACCGCGGCCTTACTTAATTTTAGCATAAAAGTGTACATAATTTGACATTGACAATAGAGAAAGACAACGGACAACAGATAGCGGATAACAGATAGCGGACAGGGGTGCAGGGTTGATCGAGTAACGGGAACAGAGTCACTGGGCAGAGAGAGGCATGTGTAATGGGAGTGAGGCGGTGTTGGAACCCCAAAAATTGATTAATTGGTTTGTGAGCGTCTAATTAAATAAAGCGGTTCGCTGCTCGGCTCTCTCAGAGCGGGCAGCGAGTGGGTGGTGAATTGGCACGCCCGCTAGCCGAGGGGTCGACGTGTTAGACCCACATCAGCGTCACCACCTCGAGTGGCTAGGGCTAGGGCGGTTGCTGGTCGTTGCTTTACTTTAAAAGACCGCATTTTTACTCTGTATCGTTGTATTTTCTTTTTCGGATTTTTTTTTTTGTGTTCTCGGTGTTGTGTTTTTATTAATGTGACGGCTATTTGTTTCTAGTAAGCAATTACAAAGCAATTTTATAGCAATTACCTTCTTCTAACAGCTTGGGACAGGGCTTTTTAATGCTGTTTAGGGCAAACCACACCCAAAATCCCCTACTCAACCGACACGGGCCACCCCCAGCCCTGCCCGCCTCTTCGATGTCCAATCAACGAAACTGGAGCTCGTTGAAATATGCAACTCAGCCCCCGCCTCCCCGCCTCCAGAACTCCCCCCTTCTCACAGTCGAGTCGAAAGTAATTTTGGCTTGGCTCTGGGACAGATGTGACCATGCCATGTGCTGTGAAATATTTGCGTTTCAGCCATTTACTTCCTTCTCTATGCTTTTACACCGATTTTCGTAATATTACAGATTAGTCACCTACTGTCAGCTATAATTAGCCCTTGGTAAAACGTTTTTCCCTTCTTGCATCTTTTACTGCTTCTCCTTCATTTCGTGTTTGCTTATCGTGGGAGATTGGCGTCCTTAAGCGTTGAAGGTCACTTTAGATAAGAGGACAAGACAAATGGCAGATTTCTTTTCTTTTTTCAAATTGAGATTGAGTGTTGGGTCCTGAAATTTCCTTTCTTTTCAAGTTAATTTTGGGAAAATTTTTGAAGTTGATATAGACGTCATTTAATGAATAAGATTGCCCATACATCTAATCTCAGGATCTAAGAATCTAGTCTGAAAAATGTTTATAGTTCTCATTAGTTAGACAATAGTTGAATTAAGTTGATTAGAAAGTCGAGAATGATTGTTATTGATAATAATGAAATAAAGCCAAGTTTAATTGTAATGGCTTATAACTACAGTTACGGTATGGTCAAGCAGATCCGAGCTATATAGACTGACTCAGCAAAACTGATATAATTTCAATATAATATCTAATATGGTTTTCATTTAACTTTAATCATGTCCTACATATGGAAAATTTGGCACCATAAGCGTTCAGTACGACTTGACATCCTACGATTTCTTCCAGAAACTGCAAACTAACTCAATCATAGTTCAAGTTTTATCGCTCTAGTTTGCTCATCCTATAGTATATGGTATACATATTTTAAGATCTAAATTTCGTAGACCCCCAATCCTATTTTCTTTCTTCTTTCATTTTAAGCTCAAGATTCGTCATAGCTAAAATCAATAATAATTAAATAATAATTTAATCAGATTTGAGAATAATATGTGTAATTAAATATATTATTTATAAGCTCGGCTCACATTTATCACATAAAGATAAATTGCCATGATGATCTAAAGTTTCGTTTGCTTAATGCATAATGAAATCTGTAAACTAAAAAGTTAACAAATATTTGCTTTTGAGAAAAAATGCTGGGCATTTCTTTGAAGTGAGTGCAGACCGCAGTTGAGTTGTGAAAAAGGGCCAGGGGCTAGCCAAAGTGGGCAAGGAGCAAGTTATTCTCTTCTGCTTCTTCGCTTAAAAAAAAAAACCTCCCGATAATGCGTAAAATTCCATTAAATCGGGTGTAATTAAATGACATTTACTTTGGCCACATTAAAAAGAACATAAATCAGCGACTACTGCAGCCGAAAGCATATTTGGCTCGCGGCCCTCGCGACCAGCTTCCAGGCTTCTGGACCTCGAGTCGACTGCGTGGGGGAGGGGGGTGGTCCGCTAAAAGTTTCGCCCTCGTTTGCGTACACAAAAGCCAAAACAAATATGGGGTGAATTGCTTTGCCGCATGCCGTCGCGGCGACTTAAATGGATCCGGAGACGACGTCGACGTCGACGCCGGAATCTGTAAAGAAACCTAATTTATTGAAAAATTGTTGCTCGGGGTGAGTCTTCTTGACTTGTTGTCCTTATTGCTGTTGTCGTTGTTGTTGTAGCTGATGTTGATGTTGTTGTTGTTGTTGTTATGCTGTAGGCATGTTGTGACCTTTCCTTTGTTTGTGTTCACAGTGTTATAAAGACAACATTCTACTACTTAATGTCCGTCGCACCATTCCCGTTGGCAGTTACGCCACGCCCCCGCCCACACCATAGCTTGCGACCAAAAGAAAAAAAATGTAATAGAATGGAAAAAAAAAAACAAAAATATTGCATCAAAGAACAAGTTTTGTCCATACCTTCCGCCCAGCCCGGCACTGCGACCTGTCTAAAAGCCACAAAATCTTACATTAACAAAGTATAAGAGAGAAAATAAGTGAGGAACAAAATATTACTTTTAAAATACGCATTTCCATTTACCTACTTTTGACTTGCTTTGATTAGAAAATACTGTGATTCACTTGGATGTACATACATCCAAATTACGCATATTTGGTGGAACATCTTAAATCACTTGGCTTCTGGCGAAATAGACGTGGGGCAGCTTCTGAAAATTCTTACTATTTTTCAAAGATTTTGAGCGAATGAGCAATGAAAAGATATACAATGTACATACATATAAATATAAATACATTTTGGATTCATGAGAGACTTATAACAACGACAATGACAATGACAATGACAATGACAATGACAATGACAATGACAATGACAATGACAATGACAATGACAATGACAATGACAATGACAATGACAATGACAATGACAATGACAATGACAATGACAATGACAATGACAATTAAAATTAAAATTAATGACAAATAATACTGCTAATAATGATGATGTTGATATGTAACTAGAAAGACAATAATCATAATAATAGTCATAATGATAATAGAATATAATGATATCGGACACAATAAACATTAGCCTATTGCATTAAGATAAACGATTTACAAATAACTGAAATAAATTGAAGCAGACCCAATTTTCGAGTTACTGTTACTGAAAATTTGCCCACACATATGTTAGGGACTTCATTGGGGTGCTGGGCGTGTGGAATGCGTGGGATGCGTGGGATGTGTGCAATTCTTGAAGGGGAGGCGATGGTCAATATTCTAGCCAACAGCCAGTAGCTACATACTTGCTTCCCGCCGTCTGATGCCCGCTCCCCCCGCTGCCTGCTGCCAGTTAATCGGACTCAATTGCTTCAAAGTAACTTATACACGCTTTTCACGCACAAAACACGCCGAAAGCGTTGCTCATTGGGCGAACCCACAACAATATTTGTCTTTGACCCTATTATTTACTAAATTACCTTTTCCTTTTGGCAAGAGCTACCCCTACCCGCCGGCTCGAGCAAACATCAGACCCTGCCAACACCCGCCATCCCCGCCCCACCATTAACCCTGATAAAGCACAATGGTATTGCCATTTCCGAGCCCATTGCCTCCATATGCGTTCTAGTGTGTATGTGTGTGTGTGTGTGTGTGTGTGTGTGTGCGGGTGAGTGGGTGTGTAAGTGTGTAAGTGTGTGGGAAGGGGCTTAGCGCTATCCAGTCGCTAAGGTACTCGTCAGCAGCATCTGCAGGTGAATTTATTTCTTTTGCTCGGGTTAATCCACTACAAAAACAAGTGAACTGAACTGCCGCCAAGTTGGACGGGGAGCTCAAGGACCCGAACTTTACTCACATTCTGTTAGAGCAGCCAGCTAAGCGAGCTAAGCAAGTGAGCAAGCAGCCCCGAGGACTTAAACGTGTGTGTCTGCCCGCCTGTGTGGGTGTACGTGTGTGTGTGTCTGTGTGTGTCTGTGTGTGTACAAAGTGATTATCATTTTCTTTAAGTGATTTCAACATTACCTTAAGGTATTTGGCCTTAATTGAAAACGTTTCCTTAAATGCCTGCTGAGGTGGTTGTCTTTGTGGTTGAATGCTCCAAAACTTAGCTCCAGCATTTCGGCATTTTAGTATTCATTGTGATTAACTCTATAGAACATTTGTACTACAAATAAACTTGATGCGTGGGCGTTTATGTACCACAAAACAGGAACAGAAACAGGAACTGTAGCAGCAATATGGATTTATGAACTCAAGGACAAGTCATTTAAAGTTGACTTTAATCTTAAAGCTTGTTGATTACGGAGATTAGACTAACTGACTTAGATAAGACATATGTTAACAAAAAAATTACTTAGTAGCAAATGGACATAGATCTAGAAGAGCAGAATCCTAGACAGCAGAACCCAAACAGAAATTATCTCAAATCAATGGACATAGATCTAGAAAGGAAGCAGTAAGACCCAAACAGGAATTAACACAACTTTTCTTCCGCTTTGATTAACAGCTGAGAGTCTCTAGAATATAATATAGAGATATTCCGAATAGTTTAAGCTTTACTTCCTTATTTCCTTCTGTTTCTCACTTGCTTGCATCAAGCTTAGATTTCTTTCAGGCAACATTTTCTAGGTCGCTGATTGTTTTTACTCGGTTGAGGAACAAGTCCTGTTTTTATGACAACATAATTATGCAAATATTTATGTATTTAGGTATATAGGTACATGGGCGTGACCCTTTGGCTGCATATTTACGAAGTGGCCATAATTCCTTGACAACGGTTTGTGCTCCCATAAAAGTTTATGGACGGCTATTCGAGCTCAACGCAGCTCTCTGGGCCCTGTGCATTTTAAACATTAATAGGTGCATAATTTAAAAAAAGCTAGAACAAATGAGCCCGCTATGGGCTAACAACGGGTTAATTAATAATGCTCCGGCCCGAAAGTCTAACCTGTACTTATTTGGGAATCCATTCGGCAAATGGCAACTCTTTAAAAGGGTTTGTCTTCAACTCCCAGCGTTGACACCCTTTACCCCCCATCTTAAATATGTATGTATGTATACATATTTTTTTCTCGAGGCTGGCAAACTTTTTTTTTTCATATTTTAATTATTATTACGAGAAGGCTCCGGATTGTCATGCAGCGCTCCATGCTGTATCCAAATCTAGCCGGGTAAACTTTCAAGTCCTGGCAATTACTATCTGCCTTCCCGAGCGCTGGCTGCTCTTAATGAAGCCGCCCGCTCCGAGGCCAGAGCCGGTACCGGATCCGGATCCGCAACCACCCAACAGCAACAATATTCATCCCGTCATCACGTGACTCCGAATGTCCTTGGCATGGTATGCCCTGGCCTGGCTTGGCCTGGCTTGGTCTGGTTTGGTCCTGGTTACAGGCTCGTCCTGTCGTCGCGCTCGGAGTTTGTCGTTTTTAATCTCCAGCAAGGGTAGCACAGCTGGCGGGGGTGGGGCTGTGAGGGCAGCTGGTATATAGTAGCTGGTGTCGGTGTCTGGGGTGCCAAAATGATTGCGAAATTGAATTTTCAATTTTATTTTGTGTTTTTTCTTTTTATATATGTATATAAATATTTTTTATTTTTGTGCGAATAAAAAATTCAAAAGCAACTCCGCTCGACTGTAGCCGAAAAAATATTTATTGCATATAAACTTTTATTACGATTTGTGTTTATTTGTTCAACCTCTTTCCAATTAGAAGGCCAAAAGTCGAGAGCCCCATAAAACAAAACCGAAACTCTAAGAACTCCGAGCTGAGCATTAGCTAATGTTCATGATTATTAAAGTGGAGCGGCAAAGTTACTTAAAATGCGATTGCAGGCGTTCTAAGAGGTTTACAATAAAATTCTGGGCTGGGAAAGTGAATGAGGACAAAATGAGAATCGCATGGAAAGGTGATAGTGGAAGTTGACGACAGTTCACATCAAGGATTAAAGTGAGAATTGCTTATGCAGCTGGCTATATGTAGATGAGTTGCAGTTGTCTCTTCCTCTATCTCTCACTCTCTCTCATTCTCATTCTCCTTTTTCCTCTTCCATATTCGACGGAGACTATCCCTGCCCTTTGAGTATATAAGGTGATGCTTCAGTGGATTGTAGTCATCCTCAATACGAAGAAGACTGAATGAGAATTACATAGAGAGGCGATAATTGGAGACAAGTTAGCGACGGCTGACATAAAGCATATATTGCTCAGTCATGAACTTTCTCCTAGTCGACGGTCCGCTCTTTCTCTCTCTCTCTATATATATATATATATTTGTCTTTCTCTTTCTCCCCTTTTCTCTCTTTTTACATCTTACTTAATCATTTCTACAATCAAAATTAATGACAATATTGTTATGATTTCGCACTCACACATAGAGCATAACAAATTAGCGCTTCTTCCGATGCTAAATGTGGGGTGTGGAGCTACGGCCTTGCGAGTGGCTCAGCGGTTCGATATGACAGCGAAAACAACACGCAACAGCAGCAGGAGCCGGAGGAACACCTAAATGATTGATGATTGTCATAGGCGTTGGCCCAGGGGTGATTCCATACCATGTGTGTGTGTGTGTGTGTGTGTGTGTGTGTGTGTGTGTGTGCTGTTTGCTTGTACTTTTCAATTATTGGTTCAACATGCCATATCGCAATAGGTTGCGTGATTTGCTTTGTTTCATCCATGTGTTTGCACGGGGACAGTCTGTCATTTGCGCATAATATAAGCACAGAAATCCCAATCCCTAAGTGACAGTAAACACGGCACAGCACACCCGGAAAGACCTAAATCTATATGTATATGTATATGTGTATATATGTATGTATAAAGGTGTTAACTGCACAGAGCAGGATGATTCGCTGAAAACGGGAGCATTATACAATATGGCAGCGTCATAGCACAAGTCACTCTCATTAATTAAACCTGATTTAAATTTGCGCACGATTTTGTCAACTCATCGACAGACGTTGCTAATCGAAATGTCTAGCCAAAAGAAATCTTTTTCTGAAAATGTTCCATACAGATATCAAATATATATAGATATATATATTCTTATCAAATAAATAATGGAGTATGATATATTCTTCTAAGCTCCGACTTACCAGTAGAGCCTATTTCTATTCAGAGCACACTAAAATTCCAAGTACAAATTGTCCTTTAATTATACATCAAATATGAGCTTTAATGCTTATGAAGATTATTTGCTGGGAGAGAGTCAGATGCCGCTCCTTAAATGCCGGATATTAAATTAAATGGGAATGAATTTTATAAAAATCAGGAACTGTCTAAAACAATCAAACGTACTTGCTTACTTCCGCTTAATTAATTTTAAACCCTAAATTCAGCTGTGCCAACAGACGCTTACGCTGCGAGCCGAAAATGCCCCTGGGCCATCCGAGGATGTGTGCAGCAGCCGTGGCAGAAGCCGTAACCGTAGCTGAAGCCGGAGACCGAACGTTGAACTTCAGCTCAATGAATATGTTGTTTATGCAACACAGAAAAAAGAAGAGGAATAAACAACAAGTGAAAGTGCCCCAATCGGGAGTATACGACTTAAAGGTATGCGGACTTTAAGAGTCTCTAGCTAGGATTTTCTATAATTAGTTCCGAGAATAAGTAAAACGTAGATTATTATCGATAATTGGGAAATGTGATGTGATATTAATAGAATAGAATACATGTTCCTCAAATAATTCCTGAAACACTAAGTCAAAATGTCGATTATTATCGATAAAGTTCAAATGAGTTATTGAAAAATGATTCTTTGGCCGATTTCCGAGAAACCAAGTAAAAACCAATGATTATTATATTGAGGATATGAAATAAATGATAAAAAACGTTTCAAACACTTTCATCAACCTACTCAAGGATATATGTATATGCATGAGTACTCCATAGGTACAGCACCGTCATCTACGGCCAGTATAAAAGAATCATTTATACCCATTACACCCAGAGAACATGTGTAGGAAAAATGGGTTTGTCACTGTTGGGCCTGGCTGGAAATGGAGGCGAGTATTGGTAGCCAGTTTTTTGGAGTCTGTTTCACTGTTTGCGTACGCCCACTCCGCCTCTCATTATGCACAAATTAAAATCTAATTGTAAAGAGGCAGCCACAAATCAAGCAAACAAAGAGCAAAGTTAACCCCAGGCCAGGGCAGGGCACACAACGCACACAACCAGTGAGCCACCCAACCCAGAAGCCCCCACCACCCACGGCACCACTGAGCCACCAGCTGCGGAAAGAGTCGCAAATTGTTGCTTGCCTATGCGGACATTCCTTTATGCAAATTAATTTCAATTGATTGCGTTTGAAACACTTTTTATTTTGACATTCCAGAGACGCAAACACATTATCCATTATCCTTAGATAAACAACATCAACATCAGCATCAGCATCAGTCGTGGCTTTGATGTTGTTCATGTGGACATTGTATGCCATCATAATATTGTTATTTCACAATGGTCTGCACTCTGGTCACTATCCCGGCGGAAAGGTCAGACCTGTTCAGGCAGTGAAAGCCAAATCCTGTCAAGGACATGCAAAATTAACGCCAAAAGCGAGCCGAAGGATTTCGGATTTGCCTTTAATCAATATTGGATTAGACTACAAAAGTTAGCTTTGACTATCGGAATGCAGCTTATCAAAGGCGGTTTAAGATTGTTATTGCTGCATATTTGCTTCACAAGAATTTAAAAATCATTTTTATTGAAATTTACTCAGTTTTCATTCAGAAATAATTTCTAGATATATGAATAATTTAATATCAGATATAAAGCTAGTTTTTTAGATAGACTAAGAGTCTTATTATTTTCCTATATATTAAATATATAGTTTAAACTCTTTACATACTTGACATGCATTACAATTTAATATATTTTTAAGACTTTAAATACTTAACATACTTTAACACGTAATATCTTCATACTGCCATCTTTAAATACCTACTTGTTAATTTATATATTATTATTCGATCTAAAATCTTGAGGTCTGTTCAGTAATGAAAGTACGCTTTAAAAACTGACCAACCAATGTTTATAATTTTAAAAATTTTTTAAAAATATTTTATTAAGTATGACTATAAAATTCTGCAACACTTGCCCAGAAAATCCTTGTCTAGGATATACACGTAAATTATCTGATTTGGTCACACTGTTTTTCTCGCATTATCAATGGCACGAACCCGATGATCAGCCCGAGAGCGCCATCTATTGACATATTTTGTCAACAGGCATTTTCATAATTTGAGCAGTCAGAGGGATTCACCGAGCTGACCTATATTTCAGAAGAGACACACAATTAAAAAAAAAAAATAAAATAAATAAAAATGCAAATAAAAATAAAAAATATCAAAAAATATTTTAAATAGAAAAATCTTCTATTGATGCTTTGATTTGTACATCTAACCTAGATTCATGTTTTGTTAACAATTGATGTGATTCGAGCAAGGATTTGTGCTGCTCCCGTTATGAAACTGAACCCTTTTTGCATTGAAACGCTGACTGATTTCAATGCGAGTGAGGCTCATTTGCAAAAGGGGTGTGGCTCTGTCCACCCCTTTTCGCTTACGAATGAAAAATATTTATTAATAAAACCATCAAAATTGCTGGGTTGATAGCCTTGTGTAACCCATTTAGAGAGAGAGAGCTGAATTCGACTAAGGGGTTACAGGCTCTGGCTCATTAGGGTTTTTTTTTGTTTTGTTTTTTTTTTTTTTGTATTTTCTTTAAACATAATGTGCGCATAATCCAGATGGGCATAAGTTTTGTGTATGATATATACGTACATAATTAAATGCAGCTTTACATAGATATACATATATGTACTTTTATGTACATATATATGTTCTTTCGTAACTGACCGTTGACAGTCTATTCAGAGGGATATCAATGCATAAAGCTCAATTTTTTACACCAAACAGCTCAACATGAAACTCAGACGTAGTCTGGTTTGAGAATCTATAAGATTTATGTACATACATAGATGTTAAGTTCATCTTATATAAAAATAATTCATATATATTTTTATATAAAAATATATAAAATATATTAGTAATAGTAAAGGACCACTTTAGACAAAAATTGTTTAGCTTTAAGTTGAGAGAGATTGAAGACTATCGACTTTATATAAATTTTAGCCCCATTCTAGTATAGTATCTTTTAGTACTACAAGGCTGGTTTCTCCTGACTTAAAAATGTAATAGAAGAAATATTAAATTTATTTGTTTTAAGTACATAGAAATATTTATTACATATATGTATAAGGATATACATAGATGTATCTATTATACATACATTGTGTATATACTTCATATGATCTCATTTTATAGACAAAAGCTTTCGTTAGCTTTGCTGATCTGCTAAAGATAAACAAACTTATTTAAGGCCAAGACAGATAAAGGGAGAAAGGGAGAGAAAGAAAGAAAGAAACAGCAAGACATAGAGAGAGAGAGAGAGAGAGAGAGAGAGAGAGAGCGAGTGTGTGTGTGTGAGGCTATGGTCTTTGGGCTTTGATCGAACAAAAATGCTGGCTCATTTTCAGTAGATGACTTGAATAGTTTTGAGGGCACGAAATGTATTTCATTATGTTGATTGACGATTTACAATTTAGAAATGAAATTATGATTTATACGGTTTTCCTTAAAGTACAGCGCGTACACCTATTCCGTGTATGTCGAGAGACAATAACGGTTGCAATGAGTTGCGTATGTATGCGCATGTGTGTGTGTGTGTGTGTAGTGGATATTGACTGCCATTGATTAATCATTGCTGGCGCCGCAGCATCGGGTGAACAAAAGTTGTGTATATACAATATATATATATATGTATATCGCTCTAGCTGGAAAGTGCAACTAGACACGCGTACTTGGAAATAATGCGGCACAAAGCGAAGCCGCCCGAACAGAAACGCCCAAAGGTAAGAGAGAAGAAAACAGAAACAGAAACAGAAACAGGATGAGAATAAATATAATTAACTGCTTATCGACGGGGTGCGAACAAACCGGCCGATTCATCTTGAGTCCAAAATCATGCCAGATCACCCAATGTGCCCCATGGACCATGTCAAAGTGCGCTTACAAGTGGGCCGATGTCTTCGATATTGGCATTGGGATGGGATTTTGAATTTGGACAGGTAGAGGTGCTGCTATGATTTTGATTGATGATTACCTTATGTTCCGATGGCCATTTCGGCTGACTAACTGACGGACTGGTCAGCGACAGTTGCTTGATGATGCCAGTCCGTTGTCTGTCTGTGTGTGCGTGTGTGTGCGTGTGCGTGCGTGTGTGTGTGTCACTAGCAGCTAACAGCGAACAGTTAACAACTGACAACTGACAACTGCCAACTGCAAAAATGATGAGACGGCGTTTACAGTTGCCAGCAGATATAATCGGTAATTGGCTTTCGGTACCAACAGCAGCAGCAGCAGCAGCAGCAGCAGCAGCAGCAGCAGCAGCAGCGGCAAATTAAAACAGCAGGCAAAGGGATAGACTGGCCACTTGGCAGGACATGTCAGGATCACGCATATATCACCGACAAAGCAAACACAGCTAGAGAGAGAGAAAGCAGAGAGTGTGTGTGAGAGAGAGCGAGTGAGAGCGAGAGCGAGAGTAATTACACACACTTGATGTGAATAGGATAATTAGTTGTGTGTTTGCCCTTTGTGCCTTTTGTTGCCGCCTGCTACCGTAGTCCGTAGTCCCGTTCGCGTTGCCCGGCCCGGCTCAGCGCGGCTCGGCACGGATACGGATCGACTTGGCCCGGCCAACAACTGAGAAAAGGGGCCCGGCGAATGCTCTTTTGCGCTTGCCATTTGCCATTTCGCTTTTCAGAGTATTTAACGCTTTGCTGCATTGTTTTTGCCTGCTGCGCTCTTGCCCTTCTTCACACACACACACACATGTACACACAGAGAGTTGCTTTGTTGTGTGCGCTAAGGCGAAGCGCATGGCGCTAGGCTCAGGCAGCGGGCAGCGGGCGACGGGCGACGGGCAGCGGGCATCGCAGCCAGGCGAGGATCAATGCAGATCCTGAGCCATTGTGCGCGCCTTTGTTCAACCTGCCTTAACCTATTATTTTAATTATTCATTCGCAACACTGTGCCATTGTTGGCCACATTGTGTTCGGCTGTTGTGTTTACCTTGCTGTTAAGCAGCCGTATCCAAAATCCGGCGTTAGCCTTTCTCATTTCTCAATTCCTCAATTCCCAATTCTCAGCTCAGCTCGGGTTTGCTTTGCGCCCTGCTTTTGCGTCTTGATTTCAGCTTTGGCTAATCCCGGCGTTTCTTTTTGCCATTTTGATGGGATTTGCATTGTGGATTCTCGTTTTGTTTTATTGTCCGCCCGGCGCTTTATTTATGCTACTTTGCTTTTACAAAAATTATAATTGTCTTAGGCTTACGCTGTCCAGAACATTCCCTTAAGATGCGAAAACAAAACTAACTATCCATATGGACTTTGAATCATTGGGAAAATCTATGTGATATGGGAGAAATAATTTTATTGACTAAAATACTAATGTAATCCAAGATAAATAATAAGATAACGAAATCTAAATTGACTACTCTGGCCGGGAGCGCCTGTCTTGAAGATAGATGCTTAAGAATCGAAGTCTATCTATTGATATTAAAGAAATGAAATGAGATGATGACGGAGATAGACACTCGGATAGGCGAATGGATTTAGGAACGAAGAATATATAGTTTATGGACTCTACCAGGTCTCCATATGTCCGTTGCAAAACTTATATACCCTGAATTGGGTCAATGGGTCCAGGGTAGAAGGAAGCAGGATACGCAGAATGAGCTCTCGAGCTATCTACCCGCCATACCATATTCTAGTCTTTCCTACATACGTATACACATATGAAGGTCTATGCAGACCCTAATGCACATGCCCTATATATACTAATATATATAATACCAAATATATCTAGGTATGTACTGTGTTTAATGTGCTTGGTCAGATTTGTGGCGGCGCTTGTAAATGATGACGCAACTCGATGGCGTTATAATTAAGGTACACATCAATGAGAAGTGCTCAGCTGAGACCGAAGGCTGGAGGCTGAAGGGAAGCGGTAAACCGAAGATGACGATGAGTGCCACCTGGCAGGCATTAGGTAAACAGGGCAAAGACTAAAAACACAAAGCAGAGCCAGCTGAGCCAGCATTCTCCAATTAATCAAGTCGAAAAACCAACGACAAAACCAGCGACAAAAGAGATGAAAACTCATAGAGAAAGAGTTGATCATGATCATCAGCAAAGGTCCAGTAGGCGCTATAAAGAAGTGCTATAAAAAGAATGGCATCTAAGCAAATACACTAACTAAAATTGGGGAAGAGATAGGGAGAGACAGAGAGAGAGAGAGAGAGAGAGAGAGAGAGAGAGAGAGAGAGAGAGAGAGAGACAGAGAGAGAGAGAGACAGAGAGATAGTGAGGGAGAGAGATTATTATATATAGATATAAATTATTATAAGAAACCCAGTTCATATTTTGAGTTTATTTATATAGACGAAGATCTCCGTAGAACTCTTTGACTGAGGCAGAGTATTTAACTGTCTTATAGTTAATTCAGTTCGTGTGTAGCTCTGAAGCTGTCATTATCAGTGCGATCATCATGGAGCATGGAGTCAAGCGCACGATCTGCTTGGGGTAACTAATGTGGACAATAAAAGCCCACAAGTCTCTCATATGGGTCTTTGGAACTCGTGTCAGTCTTTTGCCGTAATTGGTTTAGAGCACGTACCCAAATACATATACACACACATACATACACATACATGCAGACATATATAGGTCTGTCTGTGTGTCATCGGAAGACCGCTAATTGCAGGTTTGGTCCGAATCAGAGCGGTCGCTATAAAAGATTTTTACCACGCCGACACGGAATGTCATTACGTTTGAGACCTTTTCGAAACGTCGCCTGAGCAATTGCAATACGAGCAGCTTCGTCTTGGGTTTTCATTTGATATTATTTTCTTAGTTTTTGTCATTTGTTTGACTGATTTGACTTTGTGGCTAAGAAAGTTCATCAGCGTTCTGCTAGACAATGGACTTCCTCTATCTCTCATACTAATTAAAGCGTGACGACAATCATGCGGCTCTGTGTGAAGTTTAACTGGAGACTGTCAAGGCTTAAAGTTTAGACAAATCAAATAGTTAGTTGGATTTGATATTGAAGAAAGAAAACTATGCATAGGATTTATTTTGTATTATTTAAGTGTGTTTATAAATGTTTTATAGTGAACTTGAGCTACTTGATAAGATAATACATGCATTTGGGAACTTCGTAAAGGACACTTCGGATTAGGCATAATGAAAGTTGCAAGAAGACTAGACTTACACAAGTAATGAGGAGAGAGTATATTATAGGGTATATGTTCGATCGAGCTTACTAGGTAAACAATAGTGGCATGATATCTAATCTAACCAATGGAACTTGTATTTCTATTAACTAACTAACTATTGAGAATTGTTATTAGAATAAACTAGCTAAGGCAAACGAGTGAGAGTAAACTCCAGCGAGTAAGTTCGAGAGAGTTCATTAAGTAGAGCATTTGTGTCTGAAGTCTAGAAGTGCTACTGCAGCTCGTGCTTTGAGATGAACGAGTAAGAACGAGCGAGTGAATTCCTGTGAGTAAATGCTCCAGCAAAATTAGTGCTTTTCTATACAACACCTTGCTAGAACTACAACTACTGAACATCTTATTGGAAACTAGCGAATAAAATCGAGAGAGTGAGCTTTAGCCTATTCCGTATGACATCTAGTGCAACTACACAGAACTTCACTTAAAGCAAACGAGTCAGGACAAACGAGTAGCTGAAAATTGATTTACTAATGACACCAACAGCCGCTACTGTCAATGCAAATAAAGCCAAGCAAACAGCAAACGAGTTAAAGCTAACGAATTCGCATAGACTGAGCGAGGAGCTCGAGTAAGATAATTAAATTTGGCAAGACTCAAGTCGATGCAGTTACTAAGTATGCATCCACATATTTGTATGTGTGTTCTGTGTCTCAAGTGTGGGTGCTCGCATTCATGGCACCCACTCCACGGCGTTCGCTGCAAATGTCCATATGAAAGAAGCCGACAAAATTGCATCTGAAAGGTAAAAGCATGCAAATATTTGCCAACTCTGCAAATCATACACATAATTGGAATTCATGTGTATATATGTGTGTACATATATATCTGTGTGTATGTATAGACGGGAGCTACTATATTGTGGAGTCTCTCTATGTGGGATTTACATATGTATGTATGTATGTATGTATGAATGTATTGCTGCTGCCTGGCCATTGTGCTGACCGACTGCTGTGCATTGAGTTAAAAAAACCGGAGAGTGAGAGAGAGAGAGAGAGAAAAAAAAAACAATGGCATTGGCCACGTCCTGCTCAACGGGCCCACACACTTTTCTTTTATTCATGGAGAGCTGACTGGCGGCCTTCGTCGTTCGTCGTTCGTCCTTTTATGCCACACGACCAAACATTTTGTATATGAGTATTTAATTAATCCGCAGTTGACTCACCAATGAGCGCGCTAGGGGTGCCTGCACCCCCTTAACACCCATGCCCCAGCCCGAGGGCGAGCCCAAGTCCAGTTCCAGTTCCAGGTCCTTTCAGATTGAGCAGGATGTTCCATCATTGCGCAATTTGAATTGGTTCAAGTGCGAGTGCGATTCCGCATGTGAATGCAAATGAGTCTGGCATGTGCAGAGCGAGCACTACACATTCGACTTAAGCAATTCCCACTCTCCCAGAATCTATCCAAGGGTTTCATAAGTACTGGGCACAGTATATTGATCAGGTTGACGAGTCGTCCGTCCGTTCATCAGTCCGTATTCTAAGTATAACTATCTATTTATACAGCATACAGCATACAGCATACAGCATACAGCATACAGCATACAGCATACAGCATACAGCATACAGCATACAGCATACAGCATACAGCATACAGCATACAGCATACAGCATACAGCATACAGCATACAGCATACAGCATACAGCATACAGCATACAGCATACAGCATACAGCATACAGCATACAAGCATACAGCATACAGCATACAGCATACAGCATACAGCATACAGCATACAGCATACAGCATACAGCATACAGCATACAGCATACAGCATACAGCATACAGCATACAGCATACAGCATACAGCATACAGCATACAGCATACAGCATACAGCATACAGCATACAGCATACAGCATACAGCATACAGCATACAGCATACAGCATACAGCATACAGCATACAGCATACAGCATACAGCATACAGCATACAGCATACAGCATACAGCATACAGCATACAGCATACAGCATACAGCATACAGCATACAGCATACAGCATACAGCATACAGCATACAGCATACAGCATACAGCATACAGCATACAGCATACAGCATACAGCATACAGCATACAGCATACAGCATACAGCATACAGCATACAGCATACAGCATACAGCATACAGCATACAGCATACAGCATACAGCATACAGCATACAGCATACAGCATACAGCATACAGCATACAGCATTCAGCATACAGCATACAGCATACAGCATACAGCATACAGCATACAGTCGTATTTACAGCTATTTCGCTTTTATTGCCTGCCTTTCGCAGGCCAATCAACTTGGCCTTGTCATTAGGGAAAATCTAATACTCTCGTGAACAAATACTTCCATTCGTGTACAAAAGCGAATAATACGTGTGATATACTTAACACCGATATAAACAGCATTTCTGAGCCATTGTTAGCTCATTCTTGTCTCGTTAAGATAAATCGCGCTTCTATGCGATTTTCGCGATCATAAAACGAGCCCACTTTCTTCCGTAGATCAACATTGTGATATGCGATTATAATAATATAAATAACGATTAGATATTAGAGCTATGTATGTGTCTGATTGGAGTGACTTTGGCTAGAAGAGAGCGCCATTTTGAGTAATTGCTTGATGGGGCGACAACCGCCAAGTGCTTAGGGCTGGCATGTCAATGATTAACGAAATTATGCTGACAAGGTAGCTGCGAAAGCGACGGCCCAAGTATTTATTAATACAAATTAAGATGTTATCGTCTTAAATTGAATTGAGCCGAGCGCCGCCCCCCCTTTCGCCCAGAGCTACAACAAAATTGAGCAGCTTAATGTAGTCAAGGGACGCCACGCAGCAAAAAGAACGAAAAAAAAACAAAAAACAAAACAAAACAAATATAAAAAAAACACAAGGATTCACGCAAAGGACGCGAATGCTCGAATTCCCAATGCTAAACACCAAAAATGCGAACCAAAGCAGAACGGAACGAGCTGAACTGAACTGAACTAAACTCTGGAGAGCCGAAATGAACTGGAAAGAAGCAGAGCGGCAGAAGAGCGAATTGTAATGCGAACACAAAAGTTCACAAATTAGCAAATTTGAGAAACTGAAAGGAAAGAGCATCAAAAGCTACAACGAGAAGGAAAAAAAAATAGCAGCAGACACACGCACACAAAAGAAAACAAACACAAATAAGACAAAATGAAAGCGAGCGAGCGAGAGAGGGAGAGAGAGAGAGAGAGAGTAAAGTGGCCTTTAGAGTGGGAGCAGCCGTGGGAGACGAAGCGGGAGTGGGCCACAATAATAAGGACATGCAAAAGGCGCGCACAAACACAAATGTTTTTTTTTTTTTTTTCTTTTACGTGAAAATAAATAAAAAATGGAGTAAGAATTGAAACGTCGTCGCCGTCGTCGTCGTCGTCGTCGTCGGCGTCGTTGCCGCCTGTCACTGGGGGCGCGCTTGATGACCGACAACAGGCAGGTCTAAGTGCCCCAAAAGGCAGAAGAAATAATAAAAAATAAAAACGAGAAAAAAAGTAGGAAGCAAATCAGTGAATGAGCCGTGAGAGGGGGAGTGGAGGGGGGAGGGGGGTCCTGGAGGAAGGCAGCAATAATAAACAATTGTGCGCTGGAAATCCGCGATTGTAATCCGCAATTTTTACGGCTTTTGTTGGCGGAGATGCGGAGAAGCGTAGAAGCGAAGCTGGAGGCCGGCAAGGCCGGGTGGCAGCCTCAGCGTCACTTCCGTCACCAGGCGCTGGCTATCGTCGACACCATCTTTATTTCATTGTTGTTGTTGCTGTGTTGTTGTTGTTGTTGTTGTTGAAAAAAACAATCGCAACGCAATCTGCCAACAACAACAGCAACAGCAACAAATGTAACGGCTATAATACCACAAAACAGTTAACTGACTAAGTGACTGCGGCACGAAAAAAAGGCCTGGGGGGAGGGGCTGGAGTGGGTTCGCAGCTGGGCGGGTTGGCAAAAGGGCAGCTAAAGGGAGCTTCAGCTGTGGCTGCTTTTGATAACAACAAGGACACACACACACACACACATGCACACATATCACATTGTTTGCTGCTGCGCACCTGCAACACACAACACACAACGGGGGCCAACAAAGCTGCATTGTCTCTGTCGATTCATCAATTGTCGCTAGTCAAATGATTCTGATATTAGTAAAGAGAGAGAGGTAGAGACAGAGAGAGAGAGAGAGACAGAGCTACACCGAGTGGGAGAGGGAGAGGGATGGGGCGAGAGGCAGGCACATACACTGATTGAAATTCCAATTGCGATTTGAGGTTGCCTTCAATGGCGGTAAGGGCGGCAACAACAACCACTCGGCGCTGTAAACGTAATTTAACCCCATATGCCATTATGTCATATCACAGCACAAATACATGCAAAGCATGTGCGCGTGTGTAACATAGGAATACTGGCATATAGGCATAATATTTTGCGCCTCGCAACCAATGAGAACTACCCACCCGACTGCATCTGGCTCGAACGGGTTTCCTCAGGGAAAACCCAACGAAAAAATGATGAACTGATCGGCATTATGTTAAGCGAAAAATCCTGCGCTCGCCTTAATGATTAATATTAATATTATTAATCATATTTAAGCTAAGCTCTTTTACGCTCGTTCACAAACAAATAATGGGAGAATATTTTAGCGATGGATTGGCGTAAAAGATAAAAATTACCGACAACATTCTGCCCTTCGTCTGACATAAGATTATATGACAACAACCTTTGGGAAGAATATTGATTGTCATCATATAATTATTGTCTATTATAATATCTTATCAAATCACCTTATAAGCTCTCAATAGAATATTTCTTGGGATCTTTGGGATACTATAAATATAGCCCTGCTTCTCTTGAAACGATGCGGAATTGAATTAGCTATAACTTTTGCATGATATTAGCTCAGATTTTGTTAGCCTCACTCAGATTGTAGTCGCTTTAGCTGGAAGACCGTACTCAGATGATTGATCTACCGATGTTATATATGAGTAATGCTCATATATGAGTAATACATATACATATGTCATAAATAATATATTCATCAGAAATTTAACAATCAGAGGCAATAATAAAACGATTTCAACATATCTTTAATATAATCATTGCTGATCCACTCCACACATTACATTAGGACCGACTTTGTAAATTATGAATGAATTCAAATTTAGGAAAACTCATTGTGACTAACAAAGTTTCTGGTGAAATCGAGCGTTAAAATATTTAGCAGTCGACTGCCTCCGATTCCAACATTCAGTGTAGTATTTTCCTATCATCTATATATATAAAAGAAAGTTGTGTAAAAGTGAAGACTGCTTATAACTTGATTTGGGCTGAACCAATTTTCATGGTTTTTGATTTGTTGGATTTGTCTCCGCAACGAGTTTAGTATAGGGTCTTAAAAATACTGAAAAAATTTGCCGAATACTTGAAAAACGCGGTTTTTTCCCCAAATGTTCAAATTTTTTTTATACCCAGTAGGCTTGGTAACAGTGACAGTTTTGACAATAGTGTAGAAGTAAATAAACAAATGTAGTCAGTCAGTCTACGGTCTCCTGACCTCGAGCAGACCTGACTATTCAAAAAAAAAAAAAAAAAAAAAAAAAATTTTTCAAATCAAAAGGAAAAATATTTCAAATCAAAAATCTGCAAAAAATCAAAAGATTAAAACCTGACTGTTCAAAAAATAAATAAAAAATTAAAAATTCGAAATTAAAAAAAAAAAAAGGTAATTATTAAAAAGTGTATTTTTGGCTTTTTATATTTTCGGACTTTTAAACTTTATAAATATTTCAAATCAAAAATCTGCAAAAATTAAAAAAAAAATCAAAAGATTAAAACCTAACAATCAAAAATAAATAAAAAATTCAAAATTCAAAATTCGAAATTAAAAAAAAAAAGTTAATTATTAAAAATTGTATTTTTGGACTTTTACAAAAGCTAAATATCTCGAAAGTTCAGGTATTTGTTTGTCTCAAACATAAATTTGAGTAAATTATTTATATTTATATTTCTCGATTGTTTTATATGGTTTTGTGCGAGGGCAGTATTACTATTAATAAAAATGCCGCGTCCTAGAAGATCTAATCTTTCCCGGCGGACCCATAATGCAATTAGGCAACGGAATAGCGCGAGTCAATTATCTGACGAAGAGCGAGAAATCGCCCGAGAAAGGCTCCGCGTTAGTACCCAGGGAAGAAGGGCCTTAATTCGTGCTTCTCAAAGAGAGGCAGCCCGTGAAATGGCAATAAGAAATGGTTCAAGGATTGATTTGAATCGAGCAGCGTTTCGATATGATTGCACCATTGATTACAGCTTGAATCGTTTAGTTTGCATTGGTCCAATGGACGTTGTTTGCTAGCATTGTGGCGCATTGAAGTTTGCTGGTGAAACGCCCGGTTTGTGCTGCCTTAGTGGTAAAGTGACATTGCCATTAGCGGTCACCATAGCCATTGCGTTCCCTGCTTTATGGCGAAACACTAGAATCACGACATTTTCTAGCGAGCACTCAAAAATACAATGCCTGTTTCCAAATGACATAACTTGGGGCGGAAAATATTGGAGACGGATATTTAAGGTAATTTACGTTAAAAATTTTATTTTCTATGACTGCCAAAAAAAAATTTTGAATAATGTAGTTTGTTAGATTTCTGTAAATAGTGTTTGTAAATATAACTATAACTATGGCTTTGAATTTAAAGATTCAAGGCCAGATTTGCCATCGCATTGGATCATTGCAACCTATTGAAGATGCACAGCAAAAATTCTTGCAAATATACTTCATGGGCAATATGGAAGAACAACTTGACCGGCGTCAAGAAATGAACACAGCTATGAAAAGAGCAATTCTCCATGATTTGCATGCTTAGAAATTTAAACCAACCAAAACTGTGCAATGGAACGCGTTTGGTGATAAGAAAACTGATGAGCAATGTGATTCACGCGTTGATACTCAAAGGAAAATTTAAAGATGAGGAAGTTCTTATTTCTAGGATTCCGATGAGCTCAACAGATATGCCCTTTGAATTTAAACGAATTCAATTCCCGCTTCGTCTTGCCTTCGCCATGACGATCAACAAGTCACAGGGCCAATCTTTGACTATTTGTGGCCTCAATCTAGAAAATGCGTGTTTTTCTCATGGTCAATTGTACGTGGCATGCTCACGTGTTGGCAAACGATCCGCATTATTTGTTCTTGCACCCGACCAAAAAACGAAGAATGTCGTTTACAACAAGGTGCTTGAATGAAAATCCGATTAATAAATTTATCAGTGTATCCCAGCCTGAACAACATAGCTTTCAACAATTTTTTACCTAGAAATAATATAGAGGGCAATGCAACGTTTGCCGGGCCTGCTAGTTTTCTAATATAATATAACAGTTTTTTGTTTCAGGATGAATTCCTTATAATTATAAGAAAAGAAAAGAAAAAGAGAATAGAGTCTGTTCTACAGTCAAAATCTGATTTAGTCTGTTTTCCCCTCCATAAACGAGTATTATGCAGTCAACGCTACTTGTTTGAAATATCTTTAAGTGCAGTACAAAATTTGCTTACGATAAAAATAGAGCCAATAACGGTTTACTTAGCAGCATTCTCAGCAACATTTATATTATATATTTATATATATAAATAAAATGTATGTATACTGTTCACTTAGGTGTATGTGCGTGTGTCGTGTAAAGGTGCGTGCCGTTAACAGCGAAGACAGAGGGAGAAAGAGAGAGAGAGAGTGAAAAAATGTGCTTTTGACACGAGAGCGTCCATTGTAAGCGATACTAAATTGGTTTGTTTCTTGGTTGTTAAAAAATAATCGTGACTGGCCGTGAATAGGAATTGGAATAACATTTCTTTCCAGCTGCGTACAGCACTTGTCCGAGTTACGCCCACTAGAGCCACACCCTCTGCTTTTGCGCTTTTAATGTCCACTTTGTGCCTTTGAATTGTATGAGAATTCTAAGGTGGGAAAATATGCTGTATGCTGTATGCTGTATGCTGTATCCTGTATGCTGTATGCTGTATGCTGTATGCTGTATGCTGTATACTGTATGCTGTATGCTGTATGCTGTATGCTGTATGCTGTATGCTGTATGCTGTATGCTGTATGCTGTATGCTGTATGCTGTATGCTGTATGCTGTATGCTGTATGCTGGATGCTGTATACTGTATGCTGTATGCTGTATGCTGTATGCTGTATGCTGTATGCTGTATGCTGTATGCTGTATGCTGTATGCTGTATGCTGTATGCTGTATGCTGTATGCTGTATGCTGTATGCTGTATGCTGTATGCTGTATGCTGTATGCTGTATGCTGTATGCTGTATGCTGTATGCTGTATGCTGTATGCTGTATGCTGTATGCGTATGCTGTATGCTGTATGCTGTATGCTGTATGCTGTATGCTGTATGCTGTATGCGTATGCTGTATGCTGTATGCTGTATGCTGTATGCTGTATGCTGTATGCTGTATGCTTTGCTGTATGCTGTATGCTGTATGCTGTATGCTGTATGCTGTATGCTGTCTGCTGTATGCTGTATGCTGTATGCTGTATGGCTGGTATGCTGTATGCTGTATGCTGTATGCTGTATGCTGTATGCTGTATGTCTGTATGCTGTATGCTGTATGCTGTATGCTGTATGCTGTATGCTGTATGCTGTATGCTGTATGCTGTATTGCTGTTATGCTGTATGCTGTATGCTGTATGCTGTATGCTGTATGCTGTATGCTGTATGCTGTATGCTGTATGCTGTATGCTGTATGCTGTATGCTGTATGCTGTATGCTGTATGCTGCATGTTGTATGCTGTATGCTGTATGCTATATAATCGTTTAATTAGCCAATGCTTGAAATGTGACAAGGGAAACGGGAAAATGTGATTCTCCGAGTTCAATTGTGAGTGAATGTCCAGAGATAATTGCGTTGTCGTAGCAACAAGAAGTGGAATTAAATTTGAAATTGATTTAGGAGGGGGCATATGACCAGCAAGCGGAATGGGAGCGGGAGCAGGAATAGGAAGAGGAACAGGAACAGGAACTCCCAAATTGAAGGTAGCAGCTAAATGAAGAGAACGAGGGGGAGCGAGAGAGAGAGAGAATGGGAGAGCAAGTAAGAAGTGCGCATTAATTAAAATGTGAAACCTAATAAATTTAAATTACAACTTTCAATAAAAACTTTTTAACGCCCGCCTTTTCCGACGTCCCAGCCTATGCCCAAGACGCAGCTCCAGCTACGGGCAGATGCTCCGGCGGAAGGAGCTAAAAACTTTGATGCGCTGAAATTATTTAATGAGCATGAAAATTGCGGCGCAGCCAAAAAAACAACAGCGAAACGTAAGCAAGATGCTAGAGAGGAAGAAGGTGAAAGAGGAGGAAAAGCAGCGAACTGAACCAGGTTCAACCCCAAAACAAGAGAAAAAAAAAAAAAACAACCAAGAAAAAGGGCTGAATAAAAACATAGCGCGACAAATAGATAACCTCAGGTAAAAATTAATAAACATCCTGCCGTTCCCTGCGGCCACGAAGAGCCAAACCGAAACAACAACAACATGAAGAAGAAGAAGAAGAAGACGATGAAGTAGAAGTAGAAGAAACTTCTCCGCCAACAAAGCTCAGTTGGCGTCGCAGGCGAAGTTCGTTCGCCTTCAACAACAAAAATTGCGGTGCGACGATTGTTTTTCTTGTAATCAAAAGCGTTTTCATTGTTTAACAATTAAATTGCTGGAAAAGGCATCATTAGCAGGCCGTAAGCAGAAGTCGCAGTGCCAAATCCTGGCGGAGTGTTCACTTGAAAGCCTTAAGAATCGGCACAGTCCTCGCAACTGGCTGCCGCAGCAGTCGGAGAACAAAGAAAACTACGAGGGCAAAGTAAATGAAAAACATCGCTGGAATACCCCACGGTAATGGGTCGCCCATTAATGAAACGGAACAAGCGCCAAGGCTAGGCCAACCGAATGGTCCACGACGGCAAAAGAGAGAGAGAGAGCAGGAGAGAGAGAGAGAGAGAGAGAGAGAGAGAGAAACCCAGAGCAAAGTTCACTTTCAGGCAGACAAACACAACGCCAGACTATGCCAGACAACGTAGACAAGGCGTCTAAGGCGGCCTGTTTTGGGGCAGCAGCAGCAGCTGGAGCAGGAGCAGGAGCAGGAGCAGTGCTTCGGGGTATACGCATTACGGGGAATCAATTTCGAAGGTGGAGAAATTATGAGCAGCAGTGGCAGCATCAGCATCAGCAGCAGCAGCAGCAGCTTCAATTTTGGCCGACCTTCTGGCTAAACTTTTGTGCAAACAGTTGTTTAAATATCCAGCAAACACGAAAGGGTTAAATTCATAATATGGCCAAATTAGATACAGCGGGCGGCACGGTCATAGAATAACATAATAGAAGACAACTCCATGACCCCCTTTCCCCTTTCCACGGCCCTGTCCTGCCCAGCATTGTGTCCTTGCGTCCTTGCTGCTGTCGGTTGCCTCCTTCCATTCGCTAATGAATTCCCAGAAGGAAATTTTCATGAATTCGCTTACAAATTTTAATACTTTTTCTTGTCGCTGCACCCCACCTCCCTCCCATTCACCCTCACCCACTCTCATTGTCTCTCTATCTCTCTCTCTCTCGGCTTTTTTTTGCCCATACACTTAGCCGCGTCTCCTGCCCTAACGAAATAGGCTTAGGCCATGTCCTCGGCGAAAATTTTGCTACTGCAAAATCCACAGCATTGGAAAACTTGCAAAAGTTTTCCCCGTTGGTCAAGCACTGTTTTTCCTCACTCAACTCTACATAGTTCAGCTCACAGACTTTAAATTAAGATTGCAGCCTTTAGTTTTACTCTGAAAATATTTTTAAGCCAAATTAAATTTTTACTGAATTCAACTTTAGAAGATATCGATATTCGGATAGTTTTTCGTGAAAGCTTTCAAATAGAATAGGAAATAAATAGAGTCTGTCTGTCGAGTTCTACTGTATGCTGTATGCTGTATGCTGTATGCTGTATGCTGTATGCTGTATGCTGTATGCTGTATGCTGTATGCTGTATGCTGTATGCTGTATGCTGTATGCTGTATGCTGTATGCTGTATGCTGTATGCTGTATGCTGTATGCTGTATGCTGTATGCTGTATGCTGTATGCTGTATGCTGTATGCTGTATGCTGTATGCTGTATGCTGTATGCTGTATGCTGTATGCTGTATGCTGTATGCTGTATGCTGTATGCTGTATGCTGTATGCTGTATGCTGTATGCTGTATGCTGTATGCTGTATGCTGTATGCTGTATGCTGTATGCTGTATGCTGTATGCTGTATGCTGTATGCTGTATGCTGTATGCTGTATGCTGTATGCTGTATGCTGTATGCTGTATGCTGTATGCTGTATGCTGTATGCTGTATGCTGTATGCTGTATGCTGTATGCTGTATGCTGTATGCTGTATGCTGTATGCTGTATGCTGTATGCTGTATGCTGTATGCTGTATGCTGTATGCTGTATGCTGTATGCTGTATGCTGTATGCTGTATGCTGTATGCTGTTATCTGATGATATATGATATGATTCTGTCTAGTGTATATTATAATAGTGAACCCTAGCATGTATAGCTCTCTCTCTCGCTCTGTCTCTCGCTCTGTCTCTCTCTCTCTCTCTCTCCCTCTCTCTCTCTCAAACTCATGGAGTTTTACTTTGGCTATGGGATAATCAATTCGAAAACTCCATTTTATATATTCAATTTGAACGCTAATGACAACAGATTTTAATCCCTTAAAGTGGACTTGATTTTATTTACTCAGTACTCGTGCACAATCACAGACACACGCACGCACACGCACACGCACACACTCACACATACATATATGCAAAGCTGAATGCTGAGGAGCAACCCACACATCAAGTAATAATTATGAATTCTTTGGGGTAGGTTTTTCGACAGGGGCGTATTATAATTGCCCATAGGTCGGCACAACTATCAAAAAACATTAGAAGGCTGCACCCTCTCACATTCGAGCTCTACTTATATCTGTATGTGAGTGCGTGTGTGTGTGTGTGTGTGTGTTGGTCTTCTTGATAGATGTGAGGCTGACATTAAATGTAGTCACAAGACCATCTAATGGCAGATCGCACAGCTTTCAGCTACGCTCACATTTGATAATGATGGAACAACCCCAGATGCAAGCCCATTGTTCGCGGACAACGTGTTGCTGTTGTTGCTGTTGTTGTTGTTGGAGTTGTTGTCTATGCTACTATCAAGGGATTATTTGTGTGGTTTACAGTTTTTAATTATGCACCGCGACATGGATGCAGAGCAGAGATGAGTGCCACAGAAGATGAAAAACATTTTTAGGGGTGAACTCAAGTGGTGGCACACACACACACACACACACACATGCAAACGGGGCGAATTGCGGCATGGAATGCAATGCATTCATCATTCAACATAGTATAGTAAATGTACACACACACACACAGAGACATATATAAATGCACGTATATATGTATATACTATATGTATGTATGTATTTATATGCTTACAAAATGAAGGACGCTTTGCTCACTACAAATTTTTGTAAATTTCTGTGCTCGCTCTTGACTGCCAGCCTGGATATTTAAAGCACATCAAAATACATATATAGATATATACATATGTATGTGTATAATATATATTTATATACATGCTTGTAATTCCTAAGCCGTATCGCAGCTTATTCAGCCGACTCAAGCACACTGCCTGTCAGAACTCTCCATCAATCTAAGCGACAAGCCTTTCACTCAACTTGCAGCGACTTGCAGCTGCTGCAGCCCATTCTGATCGCTAGAAACTGTTAATTTAGTTGCCAGATGCAGCTGTATATATGTATATATAGAGAGTGCTACGATAATGCAGTTATGTAAGCATAGATTATAGATTGCTCAGTTTGAGTCCACAGCAAAGTGAAATTACTTTAGCCTTTTTAGATCATTTCAAGGTCTCATAGAATGAGAATTGTTTGTAAATGTATGTATGTATTTATTTGTATATATAAATCATATCGTAGACTTATTATAAGTACATTAAAAAGACTTATATTATGGAGATAAGACATGATAATTAGTGAAAGTCAAATAGAGCCTGAAGGATCGACACAGAATGCATCTGGATCAGCTCGAACTACGACATCTATATATTAAATATTTCTGCCATATTTCATATATGTTTATTATATATATTTCATATATGTACATTATATATTTTTTGTACATTTATATTAAAAATTTCATTCCATTCTATTTTACATCTAATGATTTCTCTGCCCGTTTAATCTATGGGCTTTACAAAGTCTGTTGGCATACTAAGTAAATTATATATTTTAACAACTTTTAGTTGGTATAAACACAGAATGTTATGTAAAATGAGCGAGCATTAGGCAATCAGTTACGCCCGACCGCTCAAAGAGTGTAGCAATCAATGGCGATATTTGGACTGAGCGCATGCATTCGAAATATAACACTGAATTTGTTTATGATAGTTTGTAATACGCTGATATTCTGAAAAAATATATATGTATATAGAATGAACTCAAATGTTCTAGTCAAAGCTAGGTAAATATATATTTAAATAACAAAATAATAACAGATAGTAGAAGTGGCAAACTATAAGCGACTTCAAAATGGGCGTGGTCGCTGGCAGCCTTTGGCTTAGATAGCGGCAATGGCTGTGCGAAACCCAAGATGGAGATCGAAAGTCGATATTGTTCAAGGATTATCCATTGCTAACAATGCGCAATTACGCCATAATTACAACTGACAGCCAGACAATGCCAACAACAGCAATAATAATAACAACAACAACAACAATGGGTAACAACAACAACAACAGTAACAATGGAACATTTTGCTGCTTGTTTAGATATCTGTAACTGGGCCTTTCTCTCTCTCTATTGGTATCAAATCTCTCAGTTGTTGTTGTTGTTGTTGTTGTTATTGCAGTTGTTCAATCTGGCCAAATATTATATGATTTCATATTTGCTGCAGATGTTTTCATCCAGATTAAAATTAAGAAAGAGCGCAAAATATGTTTCATGCATTTCCGCTCCCAACAGCAACAATAGATGCCCGCAGATAGTGCACCAAGAGTTAGATAAAAGATATAGATAATAGATTTTCTTTTCTTTTCTATTTTTTTTTTTTTTTTTTTTTTTTTTTTTAATCTAGCCCACCCACATGACAAAAGAATATCAAATTGAACTTAATTTAATTATTATTGAAAATTATATTGTATATTAGATTTGAGTTTGTAAACTCAATTGAAATCTGATGGGAAATTAATTAAATATGATTTTGAAAATGAAATCATATTTAAATAAACGCATATATGATCTTACTCAAATATCAAGTATAATGTTATCATGCCCCACCTCTGCTATGCTGTATGCTGTATGCTGTATGCTATATGCTGTATGCTGTATGCTGTATGCTGTATGCTGTATGCTGTATGCTGTATGCTGTATGCTGTATGCTGTATGCTGTATGCTGTATGCTGTATGCTGTATGCTGTATGCTGTATGCTGTATGCTGTGCTGTATGCTGTATGCTGTATGCTGTATGCTGTATGCTGTATGCTGTATGCTGTATGCTGTATGCTGTATGCTGTATGCTGTATGCTGTATGCTGTATGCTGTATGCTGTATGCTGTATGCTGTATGCTGTATGCTGTATGCTGTATGCTGTATGCTGTATGCTGTATGCTGTATGCTGTATGCTGTATGCTGTATGCTGTATGCTGTATGCTGTATGCTGTATGCTGTATGCTGTATGCTGTATGTATGCTGTATGCTGTATGCTGTATGCTGTATGCTGTATGCTGTATGCTGTATGCTGTATGCTGTATGCTGTATGCTGTATGCTGTATGCTGTATGCTGTATGCTGTATGCTGTATGCTGTATGCTGTATGCTGTATGCTGTATGCTGTATGCTGTATGCTGTATGCTGTATGCTGTATGCTGTATGCTGTATGCTGTATGTGTATGCTGTATGCTGTATGCTGTATGCTGTATGCTGTATGCTGTATGCTGTATGCTGTATGCTGTATGCAGTATGCTGTTTCTCTTTTCTCTCAGAATATATTTTATTCTATTCATATTTAATATAGAGTTCACATTCAAGCTTGGATTTGTGAATTAAAAAAGATATAAAAAAAAAAAACAAGGCAAAGCTGGCACAGGAGTAAAGCGCAAAGCGCAAAGGTTCATTGTTGAGTTTATACCGCTGATGATAGGCTCATAAATTAATAAATACATACACACACACACACACATGTGTGTGACTAGGTGTGTGTATGTGTGTATGTTATACTGTTAAGTACCTGTACAATGCAGCGCATTATCGAGATCCTGTTTGTACTTTGTATGAAGCGTGCGCTGCAGCATAGTTTTTATTGTGCTCGCATTTCGTACTTAGTTTGCCTTGGGTGCTTACTTTTATTGAGCTTCCTTGATGGACGTGTGCGCGCGGCATAGTCATTGAACTACCTACAAATAAATGTATATATATGTGTATGTGTGTGTGTGTGTAGCCAGCCCGGAGAATCGTGCATGCTGCATCCGTTCTGTGGTCCTTACCTGATTACTCAGCTGTATAGCCATCCAGCCATCCAGCCAGCCATCCATCCATTCGCAAAGCTGGCAATTTTTATGGGTCGCGGCCATTATGAAATTTTCGACGACATGTTTGTTCGTAAACCCTTTTTCTCGAGCAACATTTTATCACCCGGTTGCCGGGCGAAGTTCTCATGAAGCCCGATTGTAACCCTTTCACTTAATTATTGGGCACATTATGTGCCACATATTCATGGCAACGCGACGCAACAATGGAAACTAGCTACCTGGCAGCGAGCGAATGTTGTGCAATAGCCAAAAAACAACAGCAACAACAACAACAAAAACTCTTACCAACCGACCGCCCCGTCTCAGCATCAGCATCAGCCTCAACCTCAGCCTCAGATTCAGATTGCAGAGACTCGCGCAGATTTCACGCATTCATTGAGAAAATATTTGAAGGGCGCTGAGCGATAATTGCACCACCAAACCCAAAGGCAGCGGTTCAATGTGTGTATGTGTGTGTGTCTGTGTGTGTGCCTACCCATTACCCATTACCCAATGCTCATAGCCATGTGCGTGACCCAGCGACCAATGCAGGACGGAGTTTCCATTTTGAACTGGGCCTGGCTCACTCACTCACTCACTCAGTCACTCAGTCGCCCGTCTCCTGCTTATTTCGCATATTTGGCAGCCCGGGCGTCCAGCCGCCCAGGCGCAGACGGCAAAGTGTAAACAAATCTCTTCCATTTTGGATTCCCCGAGACAGAGACAGAGACGGAGCCAAGGGCCAGGCTGGGGCAGACCGGGCTGGCACCATTGACAACGATGCACAGCCTCTTGGCACTAACAAGAATTTCGAATTTCCAAAACGCACCTCAACGGGACCGAGAACCAGTTGCTGAATCAATATTTTGCCTCGGCCTGTGCAATCCTAATTGATTAACAATATTGCCCAAGCCAATATATATATAATAGTATATGTTTACAAATATATAATAGATTGGATTGTATTCTGCAATTACTTTAGATGCGATAATCAACTGTAATTGATTCATTCACAAAATTTCATTTGCCCAAAGCCTAAAGTCTTTAAGTCTAAATTTAAGTTAAAGCCAAATGAGAATTTATTTGTTGTTGCAATATTGAGGAACTAGCGAAATGAAACTACTTTTACAATAAATTAAATAATATATATTAATAATACTTTTAAGACGAAATTAATCAGAGCGCTTTTGTTGAGTGTACTTAACCTGGCCCACTGGGGTGAGCTGCTTATCTAATAGAGAGAAAGATAGCTAGATATATAGAGGGATAGATAGCTATATATATAGAAATATAGCGGTATTTATAGATTAATAGATATATATATATAGAGGGATAGATACCTAGATGAATAGATAAATAATTATATAGAGGGATAGAGAGATAGACAGAGGAATAGATAGATATATAGATAGATAATAATAGGTAGTATTTGATATATTTATATGAGTTTTTGTTGTTTGTTTGTTTTATTTATTTTTTATTTTTTATTTTTTGTATACCATACATGACAAAAACATATGGTATATATACCCACACATAAGCACGAGCTCCTCCTGACTATAGAAAGTAAACAAGTTGTATCCTGGATGCACCTTCTCTAGCCAGACGGACGGAAGGACGCACAAGTACATATCGACTTGGGTATCAAACCAATATACCCCTTTCACTTTCAATCAATTAAAATATATTAACATAGGTAACAACTAATGCAAATTTCAAAGTATTAATGAAATTCATACAGTATGATGCCTATAGTTCGAAATGTCAAGGGGATTAGTTTTTCTTTTTTTTTTTTTTTTTATTTACACAGAAATTCAAATTATAGAGAATTATTGAGAATTCTTTTTCGATTTATGGCGATTCTCGATTTAGTACGAATTATCCAGACTCGAGTGTATTAAGAATATATTGAGAATATATTGATTGAGTCTAACTTAAACAACTTTAGGCAGCTTCAAATAAGGCTGTTAATCCCGAGCGTATAAGTCCTGCGTTTACGAATGGTCTTTCCATACTTCTCTCTTATCAGTGTTGCCCTCCTGTTGCTTTGACAGAGCTTCTCATGCAACTTTACATCTACAATAGAGATGTAATGTATGTATGTATGTAATGCAGATTCTATATAATATATTGTATATAATCAAAATATATATAAAACGTCATGCATCGACTTCTATCAATCAAATCGTTCAGCTATCGCAGCATATCATTAGCTAAGCACAGTCAAGCGTCGCCTTATCACAGGCTCCTTCATCCAACTTCGACTTTAAGAAAAATTGTGCTTTATCTTAACTTGAATTTAGTTAAAAGTTTCTTCATCACCAAACTGTATTATCCAATGCCAATTAAACTTTAAGAAAGAAGGCAGCTTTAAGAATTTTCTCATGATTAGGGCTGAGGGAAAAGTTTTGTGTGTTTAGCCTTGGGGCTAACTGTTATACAAATTAATATTTTTATGATATAATTAAATTCGATAAGTAAACAAATATCAGCTCCTTGGCGTCCGCTGCTACAAAAAGGGGGCGTGGCCAGCGCTGGCCAGAGCCGGCCAGCGACTGTACGGAAAATGTAATTAAATGTGAGATGTTTGTGACGCCTTTGTCTGGGCGGCTTTCTGGAGCGAAGATCGAGGCAGCGGCTGTGGCTGAGGTTTCCCATGGCCTTTGTCGCTGGGTCTTTCGGCTAGACGAGAGCTCGGGGCGAGGGCGGTTACCGGGCCGAGTAGGCACACACACACACACACACACACACATAGGTATAAAGAATCAGACGCAATCGATGCGTCGCTGTGGATTATTAATGGATTTTTAATATCATTTGTGTCGGCGTAAATTGTGTTTTAAAAAAAAGAACTGAAACGATTTATTGACACGAAGTCAAGTACAATCGACAATTCGAGCTCGAATTCGAAATCGAAGTCGAAAACGGACAGACTGATAGAGGTATCTGTATCTGTATCTGTATCTGTATCTGTATCTGTATCTGTATCTGTATCTGTATCTGTATCTGTATCTGTATCTGTATCTGTATCTGTATCTGTATCTGTATCTGTATCTGTATCTGTATCTGTATCTGTATCTGTATCTGTATCTGTATCTGTATCTGTATCTGTATCTGTATCTGTATCTGTATCTGTATCTGTATCTGTATCTGTATCTGTATCTGTATCTGTATCTGTATCTGTATCTGTATCTGTATCTGTATCTGTATCTGTATCTGTATCTGTATCTGTATCTGTATCTGTATCTGTATCTGTATCTGTATCTGTATCTGTATCTGTATCTGTATCTGTATCTGTATCTGTATCTGTATCTGTATAGCTGTATAGCTGTAATTGTATCTATGTACCTGTATACAGATACAGACACATGTTTGTTGCTGTATCTGTGCACTCCACAGGGCTCGGCGGCCTCTCTCACTTGACGCTGGATGCTGGGCCAAGTGTGAAAAATGATTGATCGATTTCGATTTCGATTTCGATTCGTGCAGCACTCACAAAGGGCGCCGTGCTGTTTATAAAGAACTTGGACAGCGGCCAAAGGCGAGAGGCGAGAGGCTATAGGCGAGTGAGCGGGGCCGAGGGTCGATGGCGGCGACAGCAACGACAATCGGCATAATAAGATAGCAATTATTTATCTCAAGCTGAATAAAGGCAATTTTTGATTAATGAAAGCAGCAAGAAAATCAAAAATATAAAAGATCCAAGCGCGTGTATTTCTAAATGAAGTGAAAGGAAGTGAAACGAAAGTGTTGACTGGCAATAGAAGATATTTCCATTTGTCCCCTAATAGCCAACTCCATTTCACAATTCGTCTCACCTCTGGGACCCGCCGCTGACGACCTTTTGATTGTGCAAACACACCAACAAGTCAGATTCCACTTGAGCGGCCAAGAGCAAAACGAATTCTCACTTGGGTCACCCAGAGTTCAAAGCGCATTTCTAATAGAAATATCGTTAATTGATCGAAATATAATTAAAGTCAAGTGTGATCGGATCTCAAGCTACAGAGCTCCGATTGTCCTTAATGATTCGAGATTGAACTAGATTCCAGATTCGATATTGAACGATGCATGAAAACGTTTCTCCTGCTCTAGTTGTATTATTGGGAATATGAACTTATCGAAAACAAACACTATATCGATTATTATCGATGCGTTTTTGATTACTGAACAGACTTTATACAGATATTCTAATGATTGAATTGATTCATGCCAGACATTCGCTGTTTTCTGTATAGCTTTTGAGAAGTACCTTCTTTTCCAGCAAAAACTCTGATATTTTATATTCAAATACAATTTTTTGGCACTCTCAAATGGCTTTTAACGCAGAAAAGCTCCTTCATGAACTTTTCCGCGAATTTAATCAGCTTTGCTATTTCATTGCAATTATATATTTTATAGAGTTCACATGGCACTGAAAAAGTAAAGCTGCTTAAAAATGCATAAACGTTTTTATAAATAAAAAGGTTTTTAGTTTTCCTTTTAAGAACTTACACATTTAATTTCATAAATAATATTACAAATATAAATGCTGTGCGTGGAGAAATATCTGTTGTGTGGGAATTTAATGCTAGATCATTTCGGTACATATTTTTTCCAAAGTAAGATACCATTTATTGGCCTATTATTCCCTTAATAACACTAAGCCTTATGTAAGTAAATGAGATTCATTTTCTTTCCTTGTACTTCTATTGAGATTTGTGAACGAAAATTTGATATATTTTGAATTTGTTAAGCACTTTAAGAAGCTTAGGATAATTAAGATACTTGAGCTAAGTTTTTAAAGCTAAGCAGCCAGATGATTTTGGTATATACGAGTTTTTTAAATCATATTAAATTTCTATTTTTGTTTCACAATTCAGCTATCAAAAGTCTTTAAGTCAAATTCAAGAGTTTAAAGAGTCATTTACTTCATGTATTACGCGAGACTTGAGCTTAAGGTTAAAGCTAAAGCTGACTAAATTAAGAGCAGTTAACTATACATAAGTATATGTAAGTATGTGTATATGCATGTACATATACAGATATGTATATAAGTTTATACGTAAACATAGTTGTTGAGAGCATAATGTTTATATATCCCTGGCAAAAAGTATCTCAACACTTGAAGATGCGCAGATACATAAATACAACCAAAAATACATACATATTTACGTATATACATACATACATACATACATATGTACTTATGTTTACGCTTTACATAGGCAGCAAAGAAATGCGATGAACAAAATGAAAGCATATCAAAAGATAAAGAAGAAGAAGAAGCAGCAGCAGCAGCAGCAGCAGCGCAATAGCTGCCTCGGTTCGTGCCTGGGTTCGGGGTCGGGTGCCGTTGTCACCAGAGCGGTGCTCGATTACTATTGGTGCAGGAGACAGGAAAAATCGCCCCCATGCTAAAGTGTCGCTTCGTGTGACACCAATGGCACATATACAAACACGCACACACAAACACACGCACACACACATACAGATATATGCATATAGCTATATAAATTTGTGGCGCAATCGCATAGCCAGTAAAGCAAAGTCGTCGCTGCCGTCGCTGTTTGCAGCAAGCGAGAGGTGTGCTCACGAATACTTGGAGAGACAACTCACACACACACGTATAGAGACGCACACAGTCGCACGGGCACGGGCATTCATTGGTGTTTACTAAAAAGAGACGGACACACACTCTCAGCTCTCGGTCGCTGCCGCCGCCCCGTCGCCGGAGCGCAGTGGACAAGAAATCAAATGACAAAAATTTAAAAAAAAAATCCGAGCTAAAAGAGAAAAAGCAAAACGAAAAAAAAAAGACCGAACGAAACGGCAGCGTGTGACGTCTACGAAGGCAGGCGAAGGCGACAACAACAACAACAACAGCATCAACAGCAACAGCAACGACAGCAGCAACAACACTGCCATAGCCCATAATGAGACGAAGACAAAACGACGGCAATTTCAAGTAAGCTACGGCACATGCACACCGAGCAGCGCTGCTGCGGCCGACGTCGCTGCCGGCGGCAACGGCAACAGCGACAATAAGCAGCGACAACGACGAATTGGCTGGCCATTGCCATTTCATTCGAACAAATGAAGGGGCCAACTCGTTTTAGCTCTGTCACACGCGGGCTGGCTAATGGGACGACACACTCACACACACACACACACATACATGAAACACAGATCTGTATATATATATATATATGCACACAAGCGCACACACCAAGCCCCATGAGAGAGCGCACTGGCGCTCTTTGGTTGGCGAGCAAATGACACTGTGTGACGCTGTGGCCGGCTACGGGAGAGCAGCAGAGCAAAGGGAGAGTGAGCAAAGGTGCGTGAGCGGGCAGGTGTGCTGGTGTGTGTGTGTCCGTGTGCCTGTGTGTGTGATTGTATGCTGCTGCTATTGCTGTTGCCGCTCACTCGCTCGGTCAGCAAACACAAATACGTCGCATGTCAACCACTCGTCCACTCAGACGACAGTGTGAAAGCGAGACAGCAGTAGCCCAAAATGCTTCGTGGCCTGCTCGCACAAATATCCACACACACACACAGTTAAATGTGGTCGTGGTCGAATGTCCCACGAATTATTTTTTTCCTATTCACACACGCACACACACATATAGCGTTGACCATGCGTATGCGTGGGACATTAGAGTCGCCTACGCTTACGCCTACGCTTTTGGCTTTACCTTTTGCCACCCCCAGAAGAAGCCATTGCCAGTGGCGGCCTAACTGTTCTTGTGAATTACTTTAAATTTGATGGCATCATAAACTGCCTTTAAGTTTTCCACCGGTGAATATTTGAAACTTATTGAAAATGCAACCAAGCAGCCAGCCAAAGAGAGCCGTTTTTCTCTTCGGTCTGCACTGCTTAGCCGACAGCTGCGCGTCAGCGTCAGTGGTGCGACCGAGAGAGAGCCAACTGCCAATAGCGCTGTCGCATTCGTCTATGTGTGTGTGCATGCATGTATAAATGTGTGCTGAGTGTTGCTGCGAGTGTGTGTGCTGACCCAACGACGACAATGTGACACAGCCTAAACAAGCAGCAAGAGCAGCAGAGGCAGCAGCGACAGCAGCGGCAGCAAAAGGCATCACAAAGACCGCACGAATACACCTACAATAACAACTACAACTGCAGGCCAATTCCAATAGCGCAGGCGACGTCGCTGCTCTCATACTCTCGCTCTCTTCGCCGCACACACACACACACTTGGACAGTGCTCACTCGCTCGTTGGCTGGCTGGGCCTGTGCTGCGTTTCAGGTAGACATTTGTGGGGCAGTTACGTTGAACTTGTCCGCTGCTGCGTGTCTGTTGCTGCTGCTGTCGTCTCTGCTGTGCTGTGCTCTTTGCCGTCGCTCGTCGCTGCGAGAGCAAAGTGTCACCCACCCCGCTGACGCTGCGTATGCGTGCGTTTCTCTCGTCTCTCTGTGTACGTGCTCGTGTGTGTATGAGCGTGTGTGTGTGAGTGTCTGTGCTGCCGCTGTCTCTGCTGTTGTCGCTGTCGCTGTCGCATTTGTCGTCGTCGTCGTCGTCGTTACATTTTTTCTGCTCGCAGCGGCACGACAATCAGTGTCACCCACGACTTTCGAAGGAGTGGATCTCTTCTGCTGCCGCTGCTTCTGCTTCTGTCGCAGTCACAGTCACCGTCACAGTCACAGTCACAACAATAACTGTTTCGTTGCCTACTACGTTCTTCGTCTCTGTGTTTTGTTTGTGTGCCCCGTGAGACAACAACGTTGCAAGTAGCTACCGTCGCCGTTGCCGTCGCCGTCGCGATCGGACAACAAATAATAATAATAATAATAAAAAAAATTAATTTTAAAACAATTTAATTAAAAACAATACAAGTTAAAAAACAAAAAGAAAAGAAAAAACAAACAAAAAACTAAATGAAATATGCAAAATATGTGAAATTTTTTATGGTGACAAAAACAAAATCAAAAACAAATTGAAATATAAAAACAAAAAACAACGCAAAATTTAGTGAAAATTCTAACGGACAATCGAAATTGTAAGTACAAGAAAACAAATTATTTATTTGGTTAGCTGAACAGATTTTTTTTATGTGTTTTGCCGTCGGCTAAAAAAAAAATAAATAAAAACAAAGCAAAAAAAAAAAAAAAAATTAAAAAGTGTTGAACAAATTTCGGGCGAAAATAATTCCGAAAAAGAAAAGATACGAAATTTGTAATTAAGATTTTTGTCTTTTTAAATGTTGCTTGAGATACAAATTGAGATACAAATGCGCAGCGCCCAGAGCTGAGCACTAGACCAAGTCTCCAGCCTCCGTTTGAGCCTCAGCCTCGGCTTTGGCATCATCATCATCATTATCATCTCTCTCTCTCTATCTCTCTTGGCCGTTCATTGCTCCTCCAATTTATTGTTGTTGCTGTTGTTGTTATTATAATGTGTACTAACAGCAGCAACCAACAAGCAACAACAACAACAACAGCAACGATAAACAGGAGTTTGTTGTCGTCTCTCGTCAGCTCTTGGAATTTGTGACTTTCAACATGCCGATAATAAAAAAATATACAACAACAACAGTAAACAACTAACAACAAACACATTCGACGCTGGCCATCAAAACTTGTGATTGGTTTTGTTGCTGTTGTTGTTGTTGCTGCTGCTGCTGTTGCTTTCGTCTCTTAAGACATTTAAAGCGTTTGACAAAAATAATTACCACACGAACAGCCACACACACACAGACACACACAGTCACAGACAGACACTGGCCACTGCCATTACACATTTCGTTTTGTTACCAACGTTTCTAATGACTCGAAGCCATAAAATCGTGAAAAACAAGAGAGAAGTTTTGAACCAATTTCAAGCACCCAGCAGAAGTTTCAATAGATTATTGGGGAAATTGGCTTTGGCAATTGCTCGAATGCCTTTTGGCCCACTGTGCAGCTGGTTGTGGATGCAATTGATCCTGCCGAGTCAATTTTACTGATGATGCTCTTGTATCTAGAAGATACTTTTGTGTCTCGCAGCTATTTTAGCCAATATTTGATCTTAGTTTACTGTAAGCATAACAAATGTAGTAATGACTCACAAAAGATACATTTCTATCTGAAAATATTCTTTTTCATATCAAAAGATACTTTTGTATCTTATGAATTTATATGTATCTCGGTGAGATTTTAGAGCAATTGCTTTGGCGTATATTTGCTAACGCTTCATTACTGTAAATATGAATTAATATGTTTTTGTATCTCACAGATACTTTTGTATCTTTTGCTAAATATATTGAATTTTACTGTGGAATATTCTGTCAGCGCTGTTAGTTTTCCTAATTGATAGATATTTTAATTTAATTTAATTTTAATTTTAGTTATTTATTTTAAAGATACTTTTGTATCTCGTTGGCATCTCAAAAGTTCATAGATACTTTTGTGTTGAACAAAAAACTTTTGTATTCTTCATAAGTAATATTGTATTTTATGATAGGAAAATGTCTCACATGAGATGCAGAGTGACAGCTCCTGCTGTATCTCACAGATACTTTTGTATCTTCTGCTAAAAATGTGTCATTTTCCATGCAAAAAAACGGCTCATAGCTTTGCTCTAGTATATAACAATCTCTCTGATTAGTATCTCGCAGATACTTTTGCATCTTCAGCATGGCATTAGATCGTACAAGTCCTTAAACCATATCAGACGCCACAAGCAACTGCATTCTCATACAGACCTCATGCACTTGCTCATGCCGAGGCCCGTTCACCTGCCAAGTTGGCCGGATTAGAGTATTGCCACATCAAGTACATCGCCGCTCAACTGGGCTGTTGGCTATGTTGGGCACACACACACACACACACAGAGAGAGATGTGTATTCATTTATGTATGTTTATATGGCTGACATTGGCGCATGTGTTTGTTGAACATTTGAGATTGATTCCGAGCGATAGCGCAATAGAGGGGCACCCAAAGGCGGCTAACAGCAGCGCTGATCGCTCGACATGCGGCCGCGATCCCCATCGTCGCTTTAACAATTGTCCCCATCGTTGTCCGCTGCCTGCCTGCCTGCCTAGGCCACCCCGCCCCGCCCCGCCCCGCCCCACTCCTCACGCTACACTTTGGCCATCAATTCTGCGCCGCTCGTCAGTCACAATTACAGCGAAACACGGCAACAATAAAAACCAAAAAAAAAAAAAAAAAGACAGAAAACTGAAAACTGAGAAAAAAGCCACTTGGACTAGCTGCCGATCGCCGCGTGTTGTCGTCGTCTTTGCGGCTTTAATGGGGGCCCCCGAAGAGGCGAGCGGCCGAAAAGGCCGTAAAAGATTTTGGCCAAGCAAATGAGCAAATGCCGCTGACCAGCGCCCGCTGACGTTTAATACAGATCTCCGGCGACTGGGCAGCACAGTGATTCACGGCCAGCAAGACGAGTAGCCAACAGCCGAGTGCTAGTCCCAATCTGATTTACAGTTATCATATAAAATACAATTCGATGTACGCTGGAGATATATGGATATGTATTTATGTCGATTCGATTTGCAATATAAATTTGCCCAGGTCAGCCTCCATTCGCACCACTGTGCGTGTGTCGCAGTGTCTCCACGATTTAATTGCGCAGCAAATTTCAAATCTGTAATTGGCATGGCTTGCTGCGGCTGTCATCTCGAGGGGCCGGGGCCGGGGGCGGGGCAGGCAGCGCAGTAAACGTGCAACGATGATAACACAAAAAGTCGCAAAAAGTTGCGCAATTTTTGCAGCTGTAACAGCGACACCCTGCGCTGCCCACTCAACCGACGCCCATTTCTCGCACTAGTCTCTGATTAGGTTTTTGCCATCGCCTTGAATTACGCCCGCCAACAGCCCCCCCCCCCCCCCCCCCCTCCTCTCCTTCCGCCTGCAGTCCACGTCCCTTCGGGCTGCCCCTGCTGCGCTGACCGAGTGACTTTCAGCCACATTTGATTGACATCCGCGACACTTTGGACTCGCTCGTTGTCCGTTGCCCGTTGACAACGGAGCTGCGGCGACTCGAGTCGAGCCGAGTCGGGAGCTTCTCTCTGCCTAGCGATTGACGACAAAATCAGCTCGAGATCCGACGGCGAAAATGCGTCTTTGCTTAGTATCAGATACTTTTACACTGCTTGCAGGGATTTGCTTAGCTAAAGATACTTTTGTAACTTAACTGAATTACAACTTAAAGTCAGCTGCATTTCTTGCATTGATTTTCTTAGTGAAAGATACTTATTTAACCTGAAAAGATACTTTTGTATCTCGAGTGAATTTTGGAAACTAATCTCGGCTACTAAGATATGCCTTGAAGATACATTTGCATCTCAACTATTAAGATATGCTTATCTTAACTACTATGTTATGCCTTAAAGATACTTTTGTATCTCAGCTACTAAGATATGACTTAAAGATACTTTTGTGATTTGCTTAGTCAAAGATACTTTTGTATCTGAAATCAACTTCCAACTCAAGTTCCGTTATCCTTTTATGCTTAAAAGATACTTTGCATCTTGAACTGATTTGTTTGAAATCCTTTAGCAAAAGATACTTTTGTATCTTGAGTTGAATCGCTTAATAATAGCAAAAGATACTTTTGTATCTCAACTACTATGATATGCCTTGTATCTTAAAGTGATTTGCTGGCGCATCTTTAGTCAAATATAATTTTGTATCTAGAAACATCTTTCCCTAGTCAAAGATACTTTTGTATCTTGGCTTGAGCTTCTTTTGTACAATGAGCTTTTGTATCTTCATGATGATTTGTTTGAGTTACAGATGCATTTTGCATTTCAAATAGACTTTCATATGAAGCGACGCGTTTAAGATACTTTTGCATTCTTTAGATACTTTTATATGCGAACTGCACTTGTATCTGACAGATACAGTTTGTTCCATTTAGATATGATGATAGATTTAAAGACTTTTGGCCTTGTTAGCTACATTTAGTGTACAATGATGTTTCTCATCTATCTTGAAGTGACTTTTAGCTACATTTATATCTCTTCCACACACACGCACACACACACACACACACACACACACACACACACACACACACACACACACAAATGTCAATCCAATCTAATCCGCGACTTTTCCCTTCAACTTCTTCTGCTTGCAGCGCGAACCAAGTCCAAAACCAAACCAGGAACAATGGAGCACATTATGAATCCATTCATGTCGTCCGCTTATCTGCTGGGCCACCCGCATGCCCATCCCCACTCGCATCCCCATCCCCATGCGCACTCGCACATGGGTGCCAAATCGCCAGCCAGCTCGCCGGGCACAGCGGGCGTCGCGGACCGCAGCGCCGGCTGCAACAGCAGCGGCAGCAACAACCACAGCAGCCACCACAACAGCAAATCCAGCTCACACGCCAGCTCAAAGCCGAAGCGCTGGGGCTCGCCGCCAATCAACCTGGCCGGGCAGTTCATCAATCCGGCGACGGGCAAGAAGCGCGTCCAGTGCTCCATCTGCTACAAGACCTTCTGCGACAAGGGCGCCCTCAAGATCCACTTCTCGGCGGTGCATCTGCGCGAGATGCACAAGTGCACGGTGGACGGCTGCAACATGGTGTTCAGCTCGCGGCGCTCGCGCAATCGTCACAGCGCCAATCCGAATCCGAAGCTGCATTCGCCGCATATTCGCCGCAAGATTTCGCCGCACGATGGACGCACCGCCCAGCAGTTTCCCGTGTTCCCGGCGGCTGCGGCCGCGGCCGCTGCATTTCCGGGCCTCCTGCCGCCGCCGCCACATCACCCGCACCATCCGCACCACTCGCACCACCCCCATCATCCGGCCGTGGGCTACGGCCCGGCGGCTGCGGCGGCTCACGTCATGTTCGGCGGACAGTCGGGTCTGCATAGTCTCGGCCTGCTCGCTGGCCGCACGCAGCACGAGCGGCTCTTTGCGGAGGCGGACATCGATGCGGATGGGGATGCGGACGCGGATGTGGATGGCGATGCAGATGCGGACGCGGATGCCGAGGATGAGGGCGTCTATGTGTATGTGGACATGCATGCCAATAGCTCCAGTCCAGCTAGTCAGGATTGTCACAGCGATGCAGATGCTGATGCGGATGCGGATGCGGATACCGAGGCGGAGGCCGAAACAGAGCTGCACTGCAGCCTGAGCCTGGCCAGCAACACCAACAGTCACACCAGCTTCGATGAGGAGGATCGCGCGGAGCAGCCGCTCGACTTCAGCTTGCACAAGCGACGCGAGCCCGAAGCGGAACGTGAGAGGGAGAGGGAGAGGGAACGGGAACAGCCACAGCCACAGCCACGGCCAGCTGCTGCCGAGCCAGAGCAGGAGCTGTGCGATGTGCGTCGCATCAAACGTTCGCCCAGCCCCTGCGGCGGCAGCGGCTTCTCCATGGAGCGCCTGCTGGGCAAGCGTCGCCGGCACGACAGCTGCGCCTCCAGCTCGCAGGAGTCGACGACGACGGCCATCAAGATGGAGCTGGAGCTGGACAGCGACAGTGCCGATGCAGTGCATCTACCCACCGACCATGCCCACGATCTGTCCACGCCTCTGGCACGCAAACACCTGCCCAGTGGCAGCGCCAGCGGCAGCGGCAGCGGCTCTCCCCATCCCGCCCATGCCGCCCACGCGCCCCCAGCCCCAGCCACACCGCAGAGCCCCCAGCCCCAGCCCAATGCGCTCGCCGTCTCGGGTCATGCGCTGGCTCCGTCGCCGCCCTCGCTGCTCTTCGGCATGGACCTGGAGGAGCAGCATCATCTGCGGCTGCTGCAGACGCAGATGTTTGCGGCCGCCGCAGCAGCCGCCGCCAGCAACAGTGTCGCCCAGTCGCCCGGCGCCGCCGCCGCTGCGCCCTGGAATCTGCTCTCCGAGGTCTATCGCTCGATGCTGCTCAGCAGCAGCGGCGGCAGCGCCAGCATCGCCGGCATCGCTGGCATCGCCGGCAGCAACCTGAAGGCGCCCCAAGCGGCGCCAACGACGCCGCAGTCGGCGCAATACAGCGACATGCCGCCCACCAATGCCGCCATTTCCGTGTAAGCGAGTACGCCGGAGGATGGACGGAGACGCAGAGAGATCAAGTAATTAGAGGAGAGCCGAACATAGGAACAGTTCTCAATTGATAAGCAGCAAACCCCCAGCGCGCTGCTCGCTCCCCCTCACCATCCCCTTCCCTCCCATTTTTTTTTGTGTGTAGCCATGAAATGGTTTTTAGTGTATCCCAAAAATTGAAATTGAAATTGAAAATGAAATTGAAAATGAAATTGAAGTTGATTGAAGCTGAATCTTGATCTTGATGAAATGATTATATTGGTGCCGTGCCGCACTTAGCTTTTCTACTCGTACTTGTGTTATATATAAAAACAAATTTATTATTATTATTATTCTTTTTTTTTTAACAAATCTATTGCTATCTCTATATATATAGATAAACCTTTTTTTTTTTTTTATATTATAAGATAATGCGACATCTAAGTGTATAGTATTCAATCCGTTCCTCAGTGCAAGTGCACCCAGTGTGGTCCAAAGAGTTTGTCTGTGTGTGTGTGTGTGTGTGTGTGTGATTGCATGTGTGCGTGTGCGTGTGTGTGTGCAACTCTTTCGATCCACTGTACGGCGTACAACGAAGTATTCATATTTATATGTATCCACACATATACATATACATATACATATATATATTAACTAAAAAGCAAATAATATATTATGTAATTTTAAGTGCAACAATTTTTTTTCATAGCCAATAACTATTTGTATTTGTAACTAACTTTATATAGGCATATACCGCTATACATAAATATTATTATTAAAAAAAAGAAAGAAAATTTAAAAAAAAAAAAAAACATATCTCGTGTGTTTATGCTCCCCGTTTTAGTTCATAGATTACTAAACGAATTCTACAAAGCCCGCAACGAACATGGCTAAGTCTAAGATATTTGCTCTTTGCATCTACCCGAATAGATCAGATCCATGACTGTTTAGTAGAAATGTTATTGCTCTATCGAAAATCGAAATATGGAAATATTGAAGTATTGAAAAATTGAAAATTTGCTCCTTAAGAGTTTTATTGTGTATTTAATAATGATATTTCATTTGAACAATAAAAACCAAACAAAATTAAACAAAAATTGAAAAAAAAAAAACAAATGTCTTTCGACTTGGGCGGGATTGAACCAAACTGAATGTAAACTAAAGTCTATTATATTAGATATTTATTGAAGAGGTTTTGGGAATTCGAAATTTCATATAGATAGATACATACATATATTATACAAATAGAAATGAATAGTATCTTATATACTGTTAGCATAGATGAATTTTTCTCAAATGTGTTTGATGAAATATTTTTCGAAGAGTTCTTAAATCTAACTCTTGAATGCATAGGGAATATGTTTGAAGCATCAGGGAAATATGTTGGAATTTTATATGAACCCTACTGGAACTATATTAGAACTAAGCTGGCTATAGCACTTTGAGATAGAGAGATTATGAGAGAGATAATTGAAATCAGAGAGATAAGTAGAGAGAGAATAGGAGAGAGAGAGAGAGAGAGACAGAGAGAGAGAGAGAGAGAGAGAGAGAGAGAGAGAGAGAGAGATTAATAAGATTTTTATTGTGGATCTCAATAAGAAAGAAAATGCAACTAATTTGGATAACTAACTTAATCAGGAATTCGAGTAAAATCAACACTTAAGTGCACTCTCCCTCGCCCCCTCTCTGCCTAATACAATGGTATATCTATCTCATCTGGGCGTACTCATATTCAGATTTGTGGCATTTCTTGAGGAGGCGTGACATTCATATCCAGGCTACTTTTGGGTCTGTCTGACTGGTCGGATGGCAACCGCATTATCAACCACATCATCATCATCATCATCATCATCATCATTATCATAATCATAATCATTATTGTATACGCTAGGCAGAGGCCACTTATGAACAGATTACACGACGGCAGGCAGGCAGGCAGCAGGCACTCGAATGCCATATGAATAGAACATTGCGTGGCTCCAAATGCCGAATTCTAAATTCGGCACATAAAAAACAATTCAATGGAGTTTCAGATTGAGATTCCCAACTGAAGCTGGAGATGGAGCTGGAGCTGTAGCTGTAGCATAGTTGCGTGAAACCGAAACCGAAACCGCAAAATTGACATGAATGCGTGTGGACTGTGAAGAAAATGTCAAGTGGCGTCGCGCGAGGGGGAGCAAGACAACAAAAAAAAAAGCAGAAAACGAAAAGGATATATGACTGGCTGAGAGTGTGAGAGAGAGAGAGGGAGGAATGGAGGGGGCTAGGCACAGCGAGTCGAGCAATCCGTCAGTGTGTGTGTGCGTCAGTCAGACAGCTAAATGCTTGCCACATTATGAGATGATCCTTGGCAGCGTTGTCACTTGAGACACCAATACAGGCACACACCAGCACACACATGCACGTACACACACCAGCACACACATGCACATGGCAACCACAATGACAACGACAACGTGGCTCTGTGAAATGGCTGCTCTCATCTCTGGGGATCTATTTACTTTTAAGTTTTTCTGAATTGGATGATGTCACGAGGCGGGAGCCATCAACGGGGGGCGGTGGTGGTGCGGTGCGGTGCGATGTGGTGCGAGTGCGAGTGCGAGTGGGTGACTTTTGTATTCAAGTGGTTTGGCAATGCGACGGAAGCAAAGGAAAAGGTTTCGCTTCGTGCCTCGCATTTTTTTTTTTCATATTTTTTATTTCTTTCTCTCTTTTCTTTTGGCCTTTATGAAATATTAGAAAAATTTACAAAGCGTTAAAAATTAACATTTCAAATGGGATTGCGATTGGGATTGGGATGTGTGTGTGTGTGTTGGTGTGTGTGTGTGTCTGCCTCTCGTCGCTGGGGGGATGCAAATGCGTTTATTTTTGGAGACAATTGAAAACCACTCGAGGGTTATTGAGATGTGACAGTCAAGTAGTCGGAGACGCGGGCACACAGACATAGACGAAGATGGAGCAGCTAGGGCGAGACAGAGCCAGGGCGAAAGACAGGGAGAGAGAGAGAGATAAAGCTGATTCGCAATGTCGAGCTAACTTGACGTTTGAAATAGGATCAACTGCTTAGAAATTTTGGCCAGCGCGAATTCATTTGGCAACAGCTAAAAAACATAGATATAAATACACGCACACATGTGCGTCTGCTCGTGTGTGTGTGTGTGTGTGAGTCAGTTAGCTGCAGATACATTTGCATGCTGCTTGCAGATACATCGCAACACTGCCCAATGCCACATCAAGTGCGGCACTTGACAGGCGAATGACACTGCCAAAAAATAAAGGCAAAAAACTTGCTATTCAAGCTAGAGCAGGGGCAAGGGCTGCAGGGGGAGGCGATTTTCGAAGGGATCAAAGCGGCAATTGATAATTTGAAAACCATTGTCAAATGGCCAGCGCAACGCTTGTCATTTCCCAGGCCAACATTTTGCATAAATCTAGAGAGATTTCAGCTAAGAGAAAGAACTCTTCCCCTCTATCCAGATGGTTCGATAGATGCTCAAGAGTCGATGAGGGAAATCGATTTCTTGCCACAAATCCTAGTGCAACCGTCTCAGATAGTTCACTGTGATTAGCCTAATTGAATCAAGTCGAGACTTGTTTGTGGCAGGCCGATGCCTCTCTCTATATATACGTACATATATCTGTCTATATATAGATATCTAGTTTGTCATATGCCTGGCTTTGGGGTCACTCGATCAACCGGTTGGCCGACGCGACTGATAAGCTTCTGTTTAGGGGAGATGCAGATGTAATTATCGTAAAATGCATTCAAATTTGGGTAATTGTCGTTGCCAAGAGGCAGCCAAGAGGAGCAACAACAACAACTGGCAACTGGCAACTGGCAACAACTGGCAACTGGCAACTGGCAAGAGCAGACGGGTTAGCCGACGAAGAGACAACTTCGATTCCAAGTAAATAAATATACTTAATTTTAATGACATAGAAATTGCTGGTAAAGTGCTCGCTGATTGAATCTCGTTAGTTGCTCGTGTCGGAGGCTGGGAGAATACCAAGAAGCGGCCTCGGCTCGCTCTCAGTACTTGGGCAATTAATTCGACATTTTAATTTACATTTCATGGGAACATGAAGCAGACACAGGTGACTGTATCTAATACACTCTGTGTGCGTGCGTGTGTGTTGATGTGTGTGTTGGTGTGTGTGTGTGTGTGTGCGTGTGTGTGCAGCCCGAAGTAAACGAACAACTTTTGGACAAGTGGCAGCAGCAAAAAGACATCGACAGTTGCTCATTTACCAGCTGCCAGACACAATCTGCATGGGCAATAGGCGAACTCGGAATTCTGTTGAAGTTTACGAGAGTCGAATCAAAGATCTATCTCTTTGTACCACACATCCCCCCCTCCACCCCTCTCTATAACCATCTCGACCACCATCTCTCCCTCTCGCTGTCTCTTTCTGTCAATATCAAGGTTAAATATGACGCATTAAGCATTATTCTGACGGAATTGTATTCGCATTGGTTTCTTTTGTCTTTTGTCTGTAGTTTACTCTATATAAATCGAAATATATGTATATAAATATATAAAAAACTTTGTTATTTAATGGCCTCTTCAATTACATAGGTTTCATAGATTTTTATTGCATTCTGATTCTGAGCTTGATTGATCTGAGCAACTAAAGGTGAAACTAGTTGGGAGAGTCGGACCAAGAATGGTTTAGAAGAAATCTTTTCAAGGGGTTTTCTCTTTATAAAGCATAGCCACTGTATATGACATGTAGAATGACTTAGCAGGAGTGATATTATATCAAAATTTAAATGGCACAGATTCAATACATTATCTGAATAATTATTAATAATATAATAATAGTTAAATTATTAATAATAATTAAGTTATCGATATTACTGAAATACTTAATATTTTTTTCCTATCTTTATATTTATTTCTATTAAAATATTTTATAAAATCAATTAAGAAATTTCATTGCAATTCTAGAAACTGTAGCGTTAACATAACATTAACATTAACATTAACATTTAATGTTGCCTTTTGGGCTTACAAACTCCAAAAAGAACTATATACATAAGTATTACGTGAGGTGTCCAAACAAGAAATTAAGTTTTTCAGCTTACAAACTCTATTAAATTACATATATGTATATATTAACTTTTATAGAGACCAAGTAAGAGTGAAACTATGTCCGTTAGATATTTAGCAGCAGCTGTTGCAGCTACATATCTATAACATAATGCTGTTCAAATATTCATTAGCTCAACATTCTGGCAGAGCTCGAGGTTAACATGCGAGCCCAAGCTAAGCAGCAGTGCCCCCGGGCCGCCCTTTAATAGATAATAGCATGATTCTCGCTTCAAGGTGGAATCATGAATGAACAATGCAGTAGCTCACACCGTATCTATTTCAAGCTGTAGCTGCTACTTGGACACCGTATTTTTTTAACTTATTTGCCTTCCAATGAAGCGCAAAATCTGGATCTACTCATTGCCTTTCGCTGCTTTAAGAAAGTTAATTGAAAGCCTCAGCTGGGGCAGAATATTTGCTGCACTCGGCTGAAAGTTGGATTGATTAATAAAGCATTTAGCTGCAGGTGGCGTGGGCCTGCTGACGTAGCCTCCTGCCTTTCACACCTGTTGTCCGGCACGCAGGTGGGGCTTAATCATTATGTGATTAAACAATTGATTAAGTTTTAATAAATTTGCAAAATCAATATTAAAAATTAAGTGCAGTAATTACTTAAATGGCTATTTGCTTGCCAGCCAAAATAAATATTTTGCGAACAACCATTTAAACAACGCCGTCGCCCGTTCTCTCAGATCCTGCTCCTGTTGTTGCTGTTGCTGTTGTTGCTGTTGTTGTTGTTGTTGCTGGTGTTGTTCTTCCATGCGGCAGCACGTCAGCGGCCTCTGTGGCTGCGAATGGCCGTGGGCGTGTGTGCATATGCATAAATGTGTATATGTAATCGCACACACACACACATGCACACATGCACACGCACACCTGCAAGCGGGCAGCATAAATTTACCTGCTGCATTATATAAATATTTACGTAATATACGTAAAATGCGTAACGCCTGTTGTCAACAACATAATCAACAACAACTGTGCCACACACACACACACACACGCACACAGAGTCAGCTCGGGCAGCAGCCAATGGCGCCCCACCAGTATCCAATCGGGACTGGGCACTTGGACATGGCCAACAGTCTGAGCTATCATCCCGTTCGACATACGATTTGCATACGCACACACACACACACACACACTTGCACACATGCACATACATATGTTTTTTTCTTTGTCATTAATTAAATTACATTGCGCAAATTGCAGTGAGGTCGACATGCCGCAGTTCCGCCCTCCCCCTGCCCCCTACCCAACCAAAGGACCAAGTCTCATACCAGTTGGGCACTTGGTAACAATAACGGTAGAATGTTACTGTCTGATTGCTTCGCAGCGAAACGAAAAGCAAAACCAAACCAATACCGAAACCCACACACGATCCTCATCCTGCGATATTCCGATACTCCAATACTCCAATACACCGATACTCCAATACTCCAATACTCCATTTCCATGCGCCTGCACAGCAGCAGCAGCTATCACACGCATGGCTTACTTATTGTTGGATCTGTTACAGCAGCATCACTCAAAATGCCTTTTGATAGCACCTCCTGCCACCTGCCTCCTGCCTCCTGCCACTTGCCTCCTGATTTCCTGCCTGCTGCTGACTTGTGTGCCAAGCCATATCAAAGGGGTAAAGAGTGTATATGCGGCATGGACCGCGTTCGATTTGGCTTGTGGGGCGGCGTAATATAATAACTTTATCGTACGCATTTTAATCATAAATGTACTCCAATTAAAGCTGCTTTAAGGACGAGCGAGCTGCCTCCAGGCATATCAAATATTAATTATCCCAATGGGCTCTGTGGTGCTAGAGCTCTATTTTTGATAGCCAACTAATGTCCGTAAGAGCAGAACTTTATTTGAATAGTCAAAGAGGTCTTTCGATAGCAGTTAAGGAGCCATCTGACCTCTCGATATCAAGGCATGAACATGATTCCATAGTGCATCAAGGTTCAAAGTTATATTATAAATTGTCATTATGAAATAGTTTGGCAAATAGTAATATGACTTTAATGGTCATATTGAAATAGTTCCTAGGGTAAAATGGAACCATCTATGCTTACCTTCCGATATCAAGCCAAGAACATGATTCCATAATGCAACAAGATTCCTTAATTTATTTATTTATTTATTTATTTATTTATTTATTTATTTCTTAAAGCTATTGACAAAAACGAGAGTCAATTTTAATTTAAAAAAGCCTATACAAAGTACACGATATAATTTCAAATAGTAACACCAACCCGATGGGGGTATTTTATTTGCCAGTCCGGCCGGCTATGCCCACGTCTCACAGCCAAATATGGTCAGTGATACTATTGAAGCTATGAAAAGAAAGTGTTAGTAAGAAACTTAAAAAAATAAAATATTAAAATGTAGGTTATTAACAATATGAGCATAATTAAAATAATTCTTAAAATAATAATAAAAATAAAAAATAATAATAATAATATAAAAAAAAAAAAAAAAAAAAATAAATAAATAAATAAAAGTTAAAAAAAAAAAAAAAACAATAATAAAAATAAGAAAAAAAAAAGAAAATAAGAAGAGATAAAGAATAGAAAAAGAAAAAGGACGGTAATAAAAGAAGTTGCAAGAAAAGTTAATAAAAAGAATAAGAAATAATAAAAAGAAAAGAGAAAGGGAAGAGCCAAAAATAGAGTATAAGAATAGAATTGAGAAATCACTAACACAACATTAGCAGCAAAAACGTATGCCAATGCTTATGCCTGGGCATTGTGATTGATTTCCCTAAGATAAGCTGATAGTACACTTTTTATTTTAGGAGGAGAGAGCTCTAAGGAAAAAACGTGATAATATTTATTAAAATTAACACAAAGAACATGAAACGCACTGTGCAAAGAATAATCCCTAGTGCACACAGGTAAATGAAGCGGACGATAGTGTCTAGTTGCTCGGGACGGAACCAAAAAATTTAGACGACCCAACAAAGAGGACGAATCAATATCACCACTAATCAATTTATGCAGAAAAACAATTCCTAAAATTGTTCTGCGATTGGTTAGCGATGGAAGATCAATTAGCTGGAGCCTACTATGATAAGACGGTAATCGTAAATTACTGTCCCATCTAAGGTCTCTTAAGGCAAAGAGAAGAAACTGTTTTTGGACCGATTCGATACGATCCTGATACAGTTTATGTTGCGGAGACCATACGACAGAGCAATACTCTAGAATAGGACGCACAAGCGAAGTAAATAAGCGCTTGGTAATAAAAGGATCTTTAAATTCCTTAGACCAACGTTTAATAAAGCCAAGCACACTTTTGGCTTCATTAATGATGGTAGAAATATGAAGATTAAAGTTAAGTTTACAGTCAAAGAACACACCAAGATCTTTGACTGTAAAGATGCGTCGTAAGGAAATATTGCTAATTTTATAATCAACAATTAGAGGAACGGTACGACTGAAGGTCATTGTCATACACTTTGAGCAATTTAGGTCAAGCTGGTTTGCCACACACCAAAGTTGAAATGCATTTAGGTCATCTTGAAGGTGAAGATGTCCATTTGCCCTGGAGTATGGAAGGCAAAGTTTTACATCATCAGCATACATAAATATAGTGGAGTACGAGATACAACTAGGAAGGTCGTTTATAAAAAGGGAAAAGAGCAATGGGCCCAAATGGCTACCCTGAGGTACACCAGACGAAACAAAGAAGTTTAAGGACGAAAGTTTTATTATAAATTATTATTAATAAATATATAAACTATAAATGGCAAGAATAATTTTTATTTCGCAGAGATCTAGGCCCACGATTCTTTACCTTAGTAATACGAAAGTTTTAGAGGTAACTAATAATCACAGGCTTTAGTTGTCATATTGAAATGTCTCTTAGGGCGAGATTGTACCATCGATTCTTGCCCCCGACATCAGTCTAAGTTGAAAGTGATTTGTATAGCTTGTAAGCATTGTAAATGCTGTCTCCGTTTTTGTATGCCCATGATTATTCCTCGGAAACCGTTCAAGGAACGGCGACCAGTTGCTCAATCTTATTTCTCTCCTACGTAATTAGCAGTACCATAAAAACACAATGCCCAAATATATATAGCTGTAGCGCTCTGATCTCGACCGACCCGATTGTAGCTACCGGAGATAAGTGGCTAGCCTAGGAAGAAGAAGAAGAAGAAGAAAAAAAAAACATACGCAGCTCAAAGTAAACAATCAAATGCGAGGATTGAAGTGTGACAAAATGTAGACAGCCATTCGATGCATGAAGAACAGGTAATACATGCACCCAAATACGTAGATATCGTATGCAGGGATTGTCTTAAGATGCCATCTCGTTCTATTAGCTCAAGTTAAACGACATCAAACGATGCTAATTGGATACAGAACTGAAGTTCTCATATGGCACGCACACACGGCGACTGGGAGGGAGCCGAGGGGATGTTGGGTTAGAGTAAATAGGGATATAGATAAATAGAAGTGTAGAAGCAGCAGAAGGATAACCGTGAAAGAGTAAATTGGGCGACATGTTGTGAAAACATGCTACCGAATTGCAGTTAACAAACATGCGACACCAACAACAGCAACAACAACAACAACAACAACAAATTCGAAATGTTCTCTGTTCAGAGTTGAGCGTTTACGGTTTTTGTTTGCAGAAGACTCTACGTTTTGGGATCTGGCCAAGGTCGTGCGTGTCGGCAATGTTGTTTAATCTGATATCCCATAGCCCATATCGTTATCGCAGTGGCTGAGCGCGCGGTGCAGTAGTCGGCACGGTACGGTGCGGTACGGTGCGGTACGGCCCGGTACGGACGGGCAAAAGGATCACTTTTCAAGGAAAACATCGCCAAGTGCAATTAACACATCGCGGCAACAAATGTGCTGCAAGATCCGGGGCTATAGCCGGGTACGGCCAGCCATCGACCAAAGTAAACATATTGATAATGATAATGTGAATTGTGAACTGTGAACTGTGAACTGTGATCTGTGACTGCTGGCGGTGTCGTTTCTAGATGTCGTTCCTCGTTTCGGATTTTCCCAAATTGACAAGCGGCGCGGCACTTTAAGGATTTTTATTTCGTTTGTCATTTAGCTCACTCACTCTCTCTCTCTCCGTCCCTTTCGCTCTAGTCCCCGCTCTCGGTTCTATTGTTGTGTGTTGTATCAACATAAACAGCACGCAAAGACAACTACAAATTCGTGTCTAACAAACTCATAGATAAGTGCTAATTGGGTTTGCCAGAACGAAAGGGCTGCAGTCAGCTGGCCTCTTGTAATGGACACCCTACAGCACCCTGACGGCTACTGTACAGCCCAGCCAAAATGAACCCATCAAGAGCTGCCACAGCCAGTGCTACTGCTGCCTGACTGCGTATAGAATGGCGGAGATGTGGCATGGGGCATGGGGCATGCGGCATGGGGCATGGGGGTAGCCCGATTGCTGGTTGAAGCTCAAGTTGTGTTTTTCCTGTTAGCGGCCACTTTATGCACTTTAGTTGCTGCAGGCCAGCAAAATTAGTTTTTTTTTTTTCATCCATTCAACTGCTGCTGCAGCAGTTATTGCTGTTGTTGTTGTTGTTGTTGTGGCTGCTTGATTTTTTGCGATTCAATTGAAATTGAATGCCATGAATATCGAGGCAAATCGACATCAACGAATGGCCAGTCGAGTGCCTGGAACGTTGCTTCTTTTTCTGCCGTTTTTAACAAACATAAAATCAATTACACAAGCTTCATTAAGCTTCCATGTGAAGGTGTATGGGTGTGGGTGGACTCTCTCTCTGTGTGTGTGTGTGTGTGGTCGTCAGGTCGGTAAGGTCACCCGTGTATGTTTGTTTGGGCAGCGCCCGCTAGCTGAATGGCAAATGCGACCGGTAAACGGCGTATGATGAAAAAGGCCCACGGCTATACGTCCTCCGTCCGTTGCCCCCTCAGCTCCTCAGCTCGTCTCGTGCCTCTCGATGTTTTTGCGGCTCAACCACAAAACACAGCAGTGAATACAGCAGCGAATGCGAGTACTCATCAAAGCCAAAGAGAAAAGAGAAATAAATGGAAAAACTTCAGCCCATAGTTGAACTTTAACTCCGACTTGGACTGCGACTTCGACATCAACTTTGACCTGAACTCTGATATTGTCTCAACTGATTGGGCCGCCCAGGGGTCTCTGGGCATATGTCAACGACATCGCCATCGCCAAGCTACGCTTGAATAATTGCGACGGCCACTGTGCTCCAACGGCTGCCATTGGCCCACAGCCCGCGGCGATGTCTTAATTCAACTTAAGTGATTGATGCCAGTTGCAAAGTTTGATGTCTACACACACACACACACACACACACACACACACTCGGGAGTCCTTAGAGATTCATGGAAATTATAAATACAAACTTCAACTGGCAGCCTAATTGGCCAAGCATCAACGAGGCTTACACTCCACGCCCCCTTGAAGGCGGACTTCACTGACAAATGAGAAATCACCTAAATTCAAAGCTAGCAGGCGCTCTACTGCATAGTCTCAGGGGCAAAAATCACATGTAGTTTATTATTATAAATATCTCTTTCTCTCTCTCTCTCTCTCTCTCTCTCTCTCTCTCTCTATATATATATATATATATATATATATATATAGGCGATTAGCTTAATGTGCGCTTAGGTTTACCATATGACTATGGATCTAAAGGAAAGACCTATATTTCTACAGGCATTATAAAAATTTCTAACCTTGGGATCTATAGACCAATACTTATTTATCTTTTACAGCTACAATTTTATGCTTCAGATCGACAGCCATATCCTTTAGATCTAGAGCTCTATGCAGACCTGTCCTTCAAATCTATATCTATAGATTATTAAAAGTCCATTTCAATTTTAATGTTTTCTATGCCTGAATTCTTATATCGGCTATTTATTGCTTTCTTATCGGCTTTAGCAAAATAAACTTTCAAATATTTCCACATTTTTGCTCTCTCTCAGTCGGCCTGCTCGTACTGGGGCGAATTGAAAAGCGATACAAGGGTATAGATTTTAATTGTCTAGATCGTACTATTTATACCTTCTTAAGACTCTCGACAAATGTTTGTATACACTTGTAAATGATTTCCATTTATATGCACTTAAGTATGGCAATTGTCTGGGGCACAAATCAGCGCGCTGCGGTGGCGGTGGCGGTGGCGGTGTCAGTGGCTGGAGCTGTCTGGAGGTGGTTAGTGGCAATCGGTTTGTTCCGAGTCAGCTGCTGCCTGGGCAATGTAAATGCTCGGGCCACAAATATTTGAATGGGCGACCGCGCAAACAATGTTTTTCTAGCCAGAAGTTATGTTTTTAGTTTTGTGGCATTCGGGAGTGGATCTTTGGGCAGCTGACCCCGGCCGGGGTGGGGGTGACGGTGACGGTGGCGGTAGTGGCAGCGGCAGCGGCAGCGGGGGCTGTTTACCCATTAACTTGCTTTTATTGACAACGACGACTTTCAGTGATGAAATGTAAGCAACATCAAAGCCAAATACTCGCTCCTTTCACTCGCCTTGGCGCATTCATTTCGCTACTCCTGCTCAGCAGCCGGTTGTTTGGTTTTTGGTTGTTTCCAATGTTGACGCAGCCCAACCCCGGGCCGACGTTTCGCTTCAGCATCAGCCCTTGCTAAGTCCTGCGACGAATGCGACAAGTGAGGGCCTGGGGGAGTGGGACTGAGACTGAGACTGGGACTGGGACTAGGACGGGGACAGGGAGTGGAGCTGGGGCAGATTGGCAGGCGGCATTATCCCTTTTGACGTGCGCGCATTATAAAAATCAATGAATTAACATTTACATGCAAAAGTATTTGACCACAAAAAAGAAACAAATGTACAACGGCCAACTGTTGGGCGTCCTATGCCCATTTGTGTGCATGTGTATGTGTGTGTGGGGGGGCGTCAACCATGCCCACCCGGTCCAAGGACCAAAGCCGGCCCGTGCATCCCTTGTATGCATACACTTGATTACTGGTGTCTTTACCCCTGCTCAGCCCAGCCCTGCCTGCCCTGCCTCGGACTGCCCTGGTCTGCCCCATCTGAATATTTGCTTTTTATGCGAGTGTTTTTCCTTTGCTTTTTCTTTTTTCATTTCATGTTGTTTTTTTTCTCGGTTTTGTCTTTTTTTTTATGGATGTGGCAACATTAAAGTCAGAGGGCACTCGGCCTCGGCCTCGGCTGCGTTTGATTCATTCCACTTGGTGTGTGGAAGGGGCGGCGGGGCGGCGGGGCGGGCAGACGACAAAGCCAGCCTATGCGAAATCATTTCTATAACAAATTTAATCATCCTAAACAGTTTCCCCCAACCAGCAATTGATTCATTTCAGTGCCTTTCAATTGGCTTTTAACCGATTAGCAGCACAGTTACCGGCTCTACCCCATTGCAGCCATTTGCTCTAACCACCTGATCAGTCGGGCACATTAACCCTTTCGTGATTTCCCATACCACTTCATTAGCATAAAACGGCAATATTTGACAACACTCAAAGCCCATTGCCAGTGTCCGAAATATGCAGGCTCCATATGTCCAAAGTAGCCAAAGATAGGTGGGGGCTCAACTTGAAGAGTTAACTTTATCCAAAGATACCCTGTACAGAAGAAAACTAACTCAGAATAGGAGTAAATCAAGCTGTATGGTAAATATCTTTAGGCGCTTAAGATTTGGGAATATGCAGAACTGATTACCAACATATAAGGTACCCTAGCACGCTCTAGACCTGAACTTAGTCCCTACAGACTCAGCAAATGGGCATGCCCAATGCACGGCTGGCTCTAGGTGGTATTCGAATAGTATGTCAGCTGCCCTTTTAGCCAATTGTTTAGATATTTCAAATGCTTATTGCCATTAAGCTGAGTGAAGTTGCAGCTTGTATGACACTTGGGACTGGCCGAGGCCACCGGAACAACAACAATACGCAACCCAAGGCAACCCAAGGCAAAGCAGCTGAGAGAAAGGATCTGAGCATCGAAGCATCGGAGCATCGGCAATGCTCAGATTAGATCGACGCGAAGCGACAATGGAACGTGCTGTGTTCGCTGCTGATAAGAGCATCTTCGCTCTGGATAAACGTCGCACTGGACCGCGCCGGACCTGGAGCTGGAGCTGGAGCTGGGCTCTGGCCGAAGCGAACGGACGCTGCTGCTGGGCAATGCTGTGCGCTGTCAAAGACAAAGTGTCTGGCATAATGCTCATGGGCACTTTGAAAGCTGAAACGAGTACGCGAATGCAGAACGGAGAATTGAGAGTGGAGAGTGGAGCATGGGGCAGCCGTTGGGGGCAGCAGCGTTTCCTGCTTGTAAGGCTGGCCCCTTAATCTCGCTTTCGGCACGTATCGAGGAGCCGACGCGATATGTTGGCGGTCGCAATGCTTTGCAGTAGTTTTACATACAATGCCATGCGGCTACCGCCAGCGACTGCGACTGGGATTGGAGAACTAAGGCAGAGAGTGCGACTCGAACTGGGCCTGGCACTGCGACTGCGACTGGGACTGGGACTGTGGCTGGGTGTTGCAGCTAAAGCCTGGGCAGCAGTTGCTGTTGCTGATCGCATGCGATTGCGATCGGCGCGGTAACAAAGCGATAATGCGAAAATCGTGTAATCCATTAGCGTAACTTTTTGCAAATTTGTGACAATGACAATATTAAGATAACACATACAATACACCAAAGCGCTCAACTCGCGCTCGTCGGCCCTCGCGACTCGATAGAGCTTCGTGGCTTTCGTTGTTTTGGCTTGGATTCCAATTGCTCTGTCCATTGTTTGCCCAATGAGCAGCCTGTGCCAAATTAATTTGTCGTCAGCCGCACTCCGCCAAAATCTTTGCCATCGAGTCTGGTGGTCTTCACTCTCTCTCCCTTACTCGCTCTCTCTCTCTCTCTCTCTCTCTCTCTCTCTCTCTCTCTCTCTCTCTCTCTCTCTCTCTCTCTGCTGACTTCATCAGCTCGAAAGATGTCAAACTGGTAATTGTGTTGCAGCAACTGTTGCAAGTTCAGAATCAGCTTCAGCTTCAGCTTCAAGTTCCAGCCCAGCTCCAGCTCCAGCTCTAGAGCTGCCGAGTTGCAGATCTGCTCGAGGTCCATCTCTCGTATTCAGCATATGCCTTTAATTGAAGATGCGTGCGCGCATACTTAAATCGCGCAAACAACACTTTGATCTTAAAAGAAGTGACGTTTAGTGGTAGTTTTATGGCGATAATGATCTTTCGGATGGGACAGTGATGCCATTTATTATTCAGCGATTATCGGCTAAACATGCTCTCCAGTTCTCCAGCACCAGCCAAAGGCGGACCAACAGCCAACTGAGCCAGCAGCAGATTGTGACACTAGCAACAAATATAGAACACTGATATAAACTGTGAGACAAATACATTCTCTATATAAGCTGTAAAAGTGCATAAGTAGTTTATATAGCTAAAGTGAGCTGTCAGAAAGTCCTATTCCTATATAGACTATTTGGCATTTCATAGGAGTCTGTTATTATAAAAAATTGCATTGGGATAGTTACACAGGCCAACAGAATTGAGTAATTAGACTTGGACTAAGTTTGTTTGACTAGGTTCTTGATCTGAATCTGATATCAAGTAAGATACTCGTAATATACAAATTTAAGAAATGTAAATGTAAATGTTGTAATACTACAGGACATAAAATATATTTGAGATTTTTTTTTTCTTTTATCTAAGCTATGTTCCTTTGAAAAACTTGATGTAATAGAGCTGTTCGGGTTTCAGTTTCTTATTTAATAATCCACGAAAAATCTGTAGAAAATAAAAATAAAAGAATCTTGGGCAGTAAAATTCATCATTGACTTCTCTTATTAAAATCTGAACTTCTCTGGGAATTTAATTAATATAACCGACAGTAGGAGGCGTGGCAGACCACACAAAAGGAATAATATAGTCTTGATTAGAACAATTAACCCTATTCGAACAACTAGCCTTATTCGTCTGTCCAGCCGTTGGTGCGTCGATTCGTCTGTCTGTCCTTCCGCCCGTACATCTATTGCCTGTCAGTCCCTCTGTCTGATCACCCGTCTGTCTGCCTGTTCATCCGTCTTTATGTCTGTGCGTCCGTATATATCTCTCTGTCCGCCTATTTGTCTATTCTTACTTTTATCCTTCCGTCAGTTCTGTCCGTATGAGCATTAGACAGACTTAGCCTAAGCAAATGTGTAGAACGAATCCTTATATAATTTGCTTTCGAGAGCTTTACTTAATTGAAGTCTGCTTTATTCTAAGGTTCAATTCAATAAGTACTCAATAACATTAGTTTAACATGGCCTTTAATTAAATAATAAGCTGGTCAACCCTATGTTAAGTGCATGTTAAATGCATTGCACATAGCTAAATGTGGATGGCCGTGAATGCAGGGAGAAGAGTTTGCATTAAATCTAGCTTACGCTATCTAGCATCCGGCTAACCCTACCCCCCCTCCCCGCCATCCATCAGCAAGTGAACAGCGATCAAGGCGAGGGCATTGCTCCTGTGTCATTTATCTGTGCGTTTTGGGCCGCAGCAGCCGTTGTGTACTGTAGTATTACCCATCGGCTGTTGTTATGATTTGTCACCTTTTAATTTTTAGATGGCAGCAAATGTAAACTATTGTCGCCCGCGATGTAAACACATCGCAAACAAAGAAAACAAATACCCAGTCACATTCCCAGTTGCAGACGCGACTCCCACCCGCGTCTCTCTCCTCCGACCAGCAAGCGGCAGTCACCATGCGTCATGTCGCTGTCGCTGTCGTCGATGTTGTCGTCGTCGTCGTCGTCGTCGTCGTCGTAGCCAGTTCCGTTTGGCGTTTGTCGTTTGTCGTTTGGTGGATCGCGTCGCCCGCTCAGTCACCTGCATTGGGCTCGGCTCCAGCGTAGGGCAGCTGCTGGCTGCTGGCTGCTGACTGCAGTTTGTATGCAATATCAGAGCTGGCAGGCAGAGCCAATAATTGTTTGTTGGCTGCTTAACAGCCGAAACGTCAAGCATCTGGGAACTGTGGAACTTCGCTCAGCACCAGCACCAGCACCAGCATCAGCATCAGCAGCAGGCAAGCCTCGCATGCTCGCTCACACACAAACCCACATCAAATAACAGTTTATGGCATTACACCACAGTGCACAGCACCACAGCACCACAGCATGCCACTGCCACACATTTCCTTATGCTCTGCGCTCGTACACAATTTAGAGACTATTGCGAGCAGTTGCGGATGATCGCGTGACTGAGTCGTGAGTTCCTTTCGAATGATATGGAATGGCTTGGAAATGGACTAGACTCGGAAACTTATGTTGTTGAAGAAGACTATGATGCTTAGACCCATCATTGGGTATCTATCTGTAGCTATCTGTTTTAACTATTGCTTCTGCTTGTTCCATCTCTAAGTCAACTGTGGCTATAGACCAGCTTTAACTATCGCATACAATTCTCTCATCTCAAATTTAAGTGCGCCTCGCACCCTTCCCGATTGGGAAGCTGTGGTTGCTAAATACTTTTTATACTTCCTATCTGTCTGTAACGACTTCAACTATCGCATAAACTTCTCTCACCTCTAATTCGATTTCAGTTACAAGTTGCGCCTCGCCACCTTCTCAATGCTTGAAACTCCTCGCTTCCATTACCCATTTTGCCCCTCATCGATTACGCACAGACACACATACACCCACGTCACGCACACACACATAGATATATATATCGTATTTTTAGCTAGTGTTGATGTCTTCAATTAAAGAACCGCGGATGCTGCCAACAGCAATTAGATTGCGGTACGTTTAGGCTAGTGCGAGTGCGAGGCGATATGTGAGAGAGAGAAGCGAGAGGAGAGCATGGGGTGGCTAGTGGGAGTATGGGAGGGGTGGGGGTCACATCTTCCCATTGCTAGCCGTGCAAGGTGTCGCCGTTGTCGTCGCCACCTCGAAAAATTAGTTGTCAAATGGCTTTTCAGCAATTTGTGTGACAGACGGCTTTTACCAGAGTGTAAAAGTGAGAGTGTCGCCACGTCGCTTATTGTCGCTGTTGCTGTCACTGTCGCTGTCTCTGTCTCTGTCGATGCGCTGAATCATTAAAATTTGACAAAAATGTATTTGTTCTTGTTAATAACTTACAAATTTATGATTTGACTCGAGCTGCGCGTAATGTATTTCATTATATTTTTCTTCTTCTTCACTCTTGTTGTTGCTGCTGTTGTATATTTTCGTCTTGACGTCGCACATGGCCCACTGTATTGGCCCCTTCTTGATGACGACGCTGGCGACAGCAGCAGCAGCAGCAGCAGGCACAGGCGGTCGCATTCGTGGTCGCGGTCTACATGTGCCCCCCTTGTCAATATAATCGATTTAATATGAATTTTTCCATTAGTCGCATTCTCCGATTTTAGACGCGTCGTTTTTATAACAGCTCACAGCTCACAGCCCACCCTCCACACTCCGCCCTCCGCCCTCCGCCCTCCGCCCTCTGCCCAGCCTTCAGTTTTGGCCTGCAACGGGTGCAACGCATTTCCACTGCACTGCATTCGAGCATTTCCCTTCGAGCTGTACATGTGCCGGAGTTTTGACTATGTACTCGAACTTTAAAAGTATTCATGGGGACCACCAATTGTGGAGTTGCGTTTGCACGACTGCTTAAATAAATAAATACACACACACACACACACACACACACATGCACATGTATGTGTGTATACACATATGTATGTATATTTCTGTGTATGGTCAATCAGAAATGCGTGCGGTTTTGACTTTTATATCCCCGATACACACACACACACACACACACACATACACACACGAACACTGGCCGATCTGCGGTCGACTGCACTTCTCTATTAGGAATCGAAATAGTTCGGGGTATCTGCATCTCCATCTACATCTTTGACTCGAGCTACGTATGTCTGCGTGTACGTCTCGGATTCCACATTGCATTTCCTTTGCACGGTGGTCTCTTTGGCCCGATTGAACGATTCGGTTTACCATTCAACTGGACGCCGGCCGCATCTGGCAAGTGGGTCGCCGCAGTCTCCCAATCACGGGGCATTATTTCAGCGAATTAAACACTCCGGAGCGTGACTCTTGCAGCATATGGGCGTCATATTAACCACTGCCGATATGTGTTCACAACTAGTCACGAACCCCATCAACATATTGATGCCCTATTTATAGATCCTCAGAAAACGAGACTTTCGACTGGGCTGCATTCCGCCTCACACAATGAGTGCTCGCAATTCATAATCGAACTCTATAGAGAGAGAGGAGGAGAGCGGGATAGAGCCGTAGAGAGCAAGAGATCGTATGGTCGCGCGAGAGCGCGAGAGGTAGAGAGAGCGAGAGAGCGAGAGCGCGAGAGCGCGAGAGCGGGAGAGCGGAGAGCGACGAGAGCGCGAGAGCGCGAGAGCGCCAGAGCGCCAGAGCGCGAGAGCGCGAGAGCGAGAGCGCGAGAGCGCGAGAGCGCGAGAGCGCGACAGCGCGAGAGGAGAGAGCGAGAGAGCGAGAGAGCGAGAGAGCGAGAGAGCGAGAGAGCGAGAGAGCGAGAGAGCGAGAGAGCGAGAGGCGAGAGAGCGAGAGCGCGAGAGCGCGAGAGCGCGAGAGCGCGAGAGCGCGAGAGCGGGAGAGCGCGAGAGCGCGAGAGCGCCAGAGCGCCAGAGCGCGAGAGCGCGAGAGCGCGAGAGCGAGAGCGCGAGGAGCTGAGAGCGCAAGCCGAGAGCCGACATCGCGAAGCATAGAAGCAGAGACAGAGAGCGAGAAGCGAGAAGCGGAGAGCTAGAGAGCGAGAGCGCGAAGCGAGAGACTAGATAACGATATAGCTTATATCTATACTGATATCTCTATACTCTATATCTCTATACTCTATATCTCTATATCTCCATATCTCCATATCTCTATATCTCTATATCTATATCTCTATATCTCTATATCTCTACATCTCTATATCTATATATCTATCTATATCTATATCTATGTATATCTATATCTAGTCTCTACTTCCAAATCCAAATCAAGTTAGTCTCTGGGCTACCAGTGGACATTGGACGTATGTATCTGAAGGGAGCAAGGGGGGATGGCAGCCGGGTGGGGTTAGCTGTCGCTGGCTGTCTCTGCTTTTGCTGCTGACGTTGAGTTGTAGCGCGTGGATATTAAATATTTGACTGGCGTTTCAACAAAGTGAAAATTTATTAAACTTCTAAATAGTGTTGACAAAGATGTACGAGAGTGTGACAGACATGACAAATAGTTTAGCCCAGCCTCTGCCAACACCAGCACTCATACACACACGCACACACACACACACACACACACACGCACCGTCGCTTTGACAGCAGCAATTTAAAGTGATGGCAGTGACTGGGTCTAGCCTAGGCCTCCACTGGCTGCCAGCGGGAGGAGAGGAGCGGGGCTGTGGCTGGTGTCACAAAGTGGCGTGAGATTTGGGTATGAGGCGCCACCGCCCGACATACTCCCCATTATTTGTCAGCCTCAATTTGAACATCATTAAATGAGTTAATGCAATTTAAAACTCTCGACATCTGTACTCATATCTGTGCGCATATTTTTCACCATTTGCGTTCGCCATTCATTGGGGTTGTTGCTGCCTATGTGTGTGTGTGCGTGTGTGTGTGTGTGTGTGTGGTTCACACTCATTGTTTTGCCAATATGTTGTATCCTGTGTGCTGTATCTGTTACTGTAGGTGTTGCCATATCTGTATCCTTTTTTTCTGTTACATCTATACAATGGCATTTAAATTTTTTTTTTTTTTTTTTTTTTTTTTTGCTGTTTGCCTCGCGCCGCTGTTGCTGTGCATGTTTTACACCAGGAACTGTTGTTTAATGTGTTGTTCCTGTGGCCCCCGGGTCCCGCTCTGTCCGCATCGCAGCTCCGTTCCGCTGGCAGCCGTCCATCCAGCTAGCTGGGGGTTGGTTAGAGAGGGTGGCTGACTGGTTGGTTGGCTCTCTCTGTGTGGCAGCCGAAGTCAAGTTCGCATCATTCTTCAAAACGTTTAAGAATCAATTTCAACACAATACGCTCGACAAGTAACAAGTAACAAGTAACAAAAAAACACCCATCTCCCCATCTCTACCAGTATTTACCCAGGGGCTTTGTCCCCGGCATGCAAATGCCATTGGATTAATTCGTGAGGCTCTGTCGATGTGACGGCTCCAGCTGATGTCTGTGGGTTGTTCGCCACGCAGTTGATTTTGGAGCCCTTTGCGACCTTGGCTCTACTTTTCCATTCCAACTATTGACAGCTCTATCCGAATGGGAATATGAATATAAGCAAACAAAAGCAACAACAAGCTGCTTATACTTATAAATAATGTCAAACGTAACAAAGTTGTCAGCTTGATTAGCTGCAATTAAAAATGATCCACAGCCCACTCACTTGGGTGTGCGTGCGGCTCGCGTCTGTGTGAGCTGTGCGACGTCAGTGCGGGGCGTGGGTGGGTGGGGCACGAAGTGCGTGGCTCGCTCTGCCGTCGCCGGGTGTCGTGTATGCAAATGTTTGACAGTGTCGCTTTATTGTTCCGCTTCGTTCCATATGGTTTAGCACTCGCCAAGCAGCCAAGTGCCAAGAACCACTTGCTGCTGCTGCTGCTGCTGTTGCTGTTGCTGCTGCTGTTGCTGTTGCTGTTGCTATTGCTGCTGCTACGGCTGCTTAGTTGTGGAAAGTCACGCTGCCATATTGCGTGTTTTGATTGATGGATAAGCGCGGTATTTGTTTTGCAAACACTTGACAGGCGGCTTGATTAAAAAACTTCACTGCTCACATGGGACTTGACGCTCTGGCTCTGGCACTGGTGTTGCCACTGACACTGCTGTTGCTGTTGCTGTTGCTGTTGCTGTAGCTGGATTGCTTTGCTTGGCTAAACGGCAACGTCCTCGACGACATGTTCGGGCGTGTCCCCGGCTGCGGCCCCTTGCCATTGCCTTTTAGCCAACCTGCTCAATTACCAGAGGGCGGCAGATACAATTTACATGACGCTTACGGCCCGGCCCGTCCTGATTTGTTGTCCCTATTTATTTCACGACCTTTGTTGAACATGCAAATTACCATAAATGAAATTGTCGAAAACCCTGCAACAGCCAGCCGTCGTCTCGTCCCATTGCACAATCTTTCATTCTGTCAGATATGTCATCACAACTCGGAGCAAATGAAAGTCAAGCGTTGATTAATCGAAAATTCATAAACACACACAGGCAGCGTGGCTAAGGGCGGGAGGGAGGTAGGCATGTGGGGAGAGCGGAGAGGAAGTGCTCTAACAGAAAATTCCATTAAATATCTTAACACGAATATCTGTAGATATTTCACAAGCAAACACACAGAAGTTTTGTGCTCTGTAATGGACCTCAGCGGCACTGGCGCTGTCTATTCTATTGAGTCTATTGAGTTTATTTTCGGCTACTTCCCGTTCGCCAATTGAGCAGACTCGAGGGGTTAGCGGCAGTGGGCGAATCGAGCTCATAGCAATGGCAGCTGTGTCGATAACCGATAAGTGCTCGAGCTTAAGTAACTTAGTTTAGATAAGAGTTTCATAGGGAAACAAGCCACATTAAAAGCAAATTTGAAATTCCTACACATAGTCGACAACATAGCTCGCCCCAAGACTCTGCGTAACAGTCATCTACCATCTGACTCTACCTAGCATTGATTGCAGTAGTCTTAGTCGTACATTAGGAACTGACTCTGCCTAGCTTCCATTGACAGTAGTTTCCCGTAGAGTCAATAGAACTGACTCTACCTTCCCTACTTAGTCTAATTGATTCTACCTAGTTTTTACTAGCAGTAGTTTCAGTCATTCGTCCTAGAGTCAATAGGAACTGACTCTACCTAGTCTTCACTAACACTCATGCATTCTAGAGTCGTTATCATCTGACTTTACCTAGCCTTAGCAAAACGTAACTTCAGTCATTATCATCATCCCAGAGGCATTAGAAACTGACTCCACCTAGTCTTATATCACAAAAGTTTCACTCATGCATCCTAGAGTCTTTAGGAGTTGACTCTACCTGGTCTCAACTGACAAAAAGTTCACTCAGACATCCCAGATGCCGTTAGGCACTGACTCCACCCCATTTTAACTAACAGTATTCATTCTAGAGTCAATAGGAACTGACTCTACCCAGATTTAACTAATAGGAATTTTAGTCATTCATTCTAGAGTCAATAGGAACCGACTCTATGTAGTCTTAGCTAAACGTAACTTCAATTATTTATCCTAGAATCCCTAGAAATCGACTCTACCTTAACTGACAAAAGTTTCACTCATACATTCCAGAGTCTATATAAACTGACTCTACCTAGCCTTAACTGAAAATATTCAACTTAGAGTCTTTAGGCACTGACTAACTAGCCTTAACTGACAATAGTTAGAGTCAATACGAAAATACTTTCGTTTTGAACTTATAGATTTTTCTTAGATCATCTCTTGGATGCTTATGGTACTCCGGGGACTTTGACGATGCTTGAGGTAATGAATTGTATATCATTTGCATTTTTGATATGTTACTCGCATTCGTTGGCAACATTATTGCGGCGAGTGTATTTCACGCCGCTCTTATATGCTGGGTCCACGCAATTACGATAACTGCATAATGGTCTATTTATCATGAACGGCTGGCTAATCAATATGGGCGGGGCGGGGCGGGGCAGGGGCGGTTGACGGTGGCGAGAAAAAAGGGGTAAATGGAATGGAAGGCAAACGGTCACTCACAAATGTCCCCTGGCACTATAATACTTTGTATTTATTTAGCCTGAATAAAGATGTCATAAAAAACAAATTTCACTTTTATGTTTTGGCACGGCCAGAGCGGAAGAGATTCATGGCCCATTCGAATTGGCCTTTAACATTCGCGGTAAGGGAATCTAACACATTTTTGGTGGGGTGCCAGCCCAGGAGCCCAGGAGCTCAGCAGCTTACCAGCTCACCAGCTACCAGCTACCAGTTGCCATATAGCATATAGCATATACTCAAATGCGAGACCAACAGGCAGCATCTATTGCCTTGATGATGCTAACGCTGATGCCCAATTTCAAGAGGACGAGGACGACTGCACGAGGCATTAGCATTAGCTGCCTACGGGCTCTGGTTGCGTCCAAAGGACCTGACTACTCAGGCCCAATGCTCAAAGGGTTAACGTGTGCATACATTTTTCAGCTCTTTAAGAGGGGGCCCCCCAAACGGATTGGGACTGGGAGTGGGAGTGGGGGTGGGGGTGGTCGTGGCTATGGGTATGGGAATGGGGTGTGTGATTCGCCTCCGCCCTGGGCTCTGATGCATGGCACAGTTTTTCCCGACAAGGGGGCACGGGGCGAGAGCTGGAAGCGAGACAGAGCACAGGAAGCGAGGGCTGCTGCTGTTGCTTGTTATGGTTGTCACCCTTGTACTAGATGGATACATAGCGTTACATCGTTAGGCGAGTCGGACGGTCGGGCCAGACGAGCTCTGGCTGCGCCGGTCAGTGGGTGGGAAAGGGTTTAAATGATTTGTCGCCTTTTACGCGAGCGATTACCACATTATAGGATAAAGCGCTCCTTATATTGGAAAACACTTTCGTTTATTGCACGATGCGCCACTTTGCCAGCAAATGTATTCCCACTTGTGCGGCCCCAGGACCTGGTGCTCGTCCTTGTGCTGCTGCTGGTGCTGCGAAAGGGGGACGCACCCGGAATTAGGTATTCAGGCAGGGCCCGTGGCAAGCATTGCGACACATTCAAAGCTTTTCCCATCGGGTTCATAAATAATTCCAAAGCAGTTCTTACATAAACAACACCCAACAACAACAACAACAACAACAGCAGCTCGGGTAAAACATGCTCGCACTTGAAACATGGAATTCAATTTGAGTCTCCTCCTCCTGCCTCCTCGTCTACCGCCTCCTCCCACACAGCTCGGAACTGGGCCCTTTGAGCTCGTTAATGAGTTTCTACGCAATTTCGTTAGCAAGAATTATTAAAGACCCCACCAAATTATTATGCAGCTCAGAGCAGATACTACAGGAGCAAAGGCAACAGCTCATATAAAATGCATGCTTGTCCAACCCAACCCCTTTCATCTGTCCCTCATCGCATGGCTTAGCAGCAAATCCGGTAAGACTAGACCAGGAGTGGCGAATTGTCAATGCAATAACCAGTGCTCGATTCGTGAGCCGCGACTTGTATCTGATTTGTCATTTGGCATCAAAAGGCGCATCATATTACACCTGGTGCCGAGGGCCACTAGCTGGCCGGTAGCAACTAGCTGCTGCTACAGCTGCCGTGGCAAATGAGACCACCGTCCAAGTGGAGCTGTTGCATGCAAAGATTAGATCGAGGGCAGCAGCTTAAGTACACTTTCCCCACGGGTAGCCCAACGAAGTGAGGCTGTTCGTAACACAGAGGACATCGGACTTGGCATAAGTTCTTACCCCATTATACCATAGTATAACTCCGGGTATAGCCATATAGTCAGACAAATTTTACTGATAAAGTATTCGAGATTCGTTGGCTTTACCAGAGGTCCTTAGACATTGGAAATTAAGAGGTTATGTTAGGTTAAACCCACTTTTGTTGAAATGCTCACGGGCTATCCATTCGTTTGCCTAATTTTTATCAAAGGTTCCCAACTGCAGTTAGGGTATTTCATGTTCGTTGCTTTGCCTTGAGTTCGGCCTGTTGGTTTTTGCTTGCGTTTAAATATTTGCTCCCGGGCACGATTTCATGAATGCGGTTTTCGGAGCGAGACAATCCAAAGTTCAGGTCCATCAAAATGTGTAATGAGTTTGTATGCAGTTTGCGGTGATTATGTCTCATTGCTACCCTTTCAGTTACCCTTTGTCCCGGCTCCAGATATGCGTGAGCTCTACATTTATTCAAATACACAAATTTCGGCCTCGGACAGGGCATCGTGAATTCGTACCTGCACTGCACTGCACTGCACTTCTTCTTCGTCTGCTTCCTCATATTCTTCATCTTCATCTGCTTCTTCTGCTTCTTCTGTATTTGATTTGTTTTGTTGATCATCAGCTGGCTGTGAGATCAGGCATGAGGAGTGAGAGGGGACAGGAAAGCATGAGCATTGGTCCTGGGTGCCTTAATCATGTGGCTGCAGCTACTACAGTTTTTGTGGGCAGCTCCTGGGCTTTGTGATGCGGTTTTTAATCGTGCTGCGTCTCAGATTTCATAACGACCCAAGATGTCATGTCGCTTGTAGATTGCGACAAAACGACAACAAAGGCCCAGCATTCCTGCAATTGAACTTGATGAACTACGGATCTTTGCGTAATAGCTGCTAATAAGGCGAACCTTGGTTTTTTCATTGAAATACTTTGAAGATTTGCAGATTTTGTTTTAGCAGGAGTCTGAAGCTCACTGTCATAGATATAGTGCTTATATAAACTAGATATCTAGTGAAATATTTGATCTTCTGTATTGAAGACGTGGATATGTAAATACCCTGTAAACTGCAGTGTTCTAGAGCGTGAGTCTTGGTGACTTTACCTTAGACTCTTTCTCAAGCTTGGCCAAAAATGATATATCCACATCCACTGGGAACGTGGCAAATCAGATAAGACTATATTCGTACTTATTTATTATTGAATTTCTAGATACCCTGCCAAAGGATTCGTCATCCCAATTCGTTATAATTTAGAACAGCTTAAAAACCAATTGCTGGTGCTGGCTGACAGCTCGACCCAAATTGTTTTTCGTCTTTTTTTATGGGCTTTGTCAATTTGGCATTTAGCCAAAAAGTGTGGAGAGTATGAAATATTGTTGACGGATCAACCAACCACTGGACTGGACTTGTCGGCATTTACAGTTACGAATGTGTCTGTCTATGTGTGTGCGTGTTTGTGTGTTTGTGTGTGAGTGTGTGAGTCCTGGGGACAGCTGCTTGAAACAAATTGCTGATATGTCCAGAAGCGATGCCGCAAATTAGTGTGTTTAATACGTGTGTCTGCAGCGTTAACAAATTGAACTCATTTCGTTTACATTGCGATGATCACCGGAAAACAAATGGCCGCCAAGTGGCAGCCAGCGGAAGCTTTAACGGCCCAGCACACAGGACTGAAACAAGGAAGTCGAGTCCGAGTCCGAGTCCGAGTCGAGTCGAGTCGAGACTGCAGTGGAGTGGAGTGGTGTGGATGGTGTCGGGCAAGGTGTCTTTTATCTGTCGTTGGCGCCAAGTCCCAGTCCAGTCAGTCCACTGTGGCAATGGTCAAGCCCCTAAGACTAACCAAACACATTTACAATAGCCCAAGTAGTTTTGCGGAACCAAAAGAGACAAATGAGCGGCACGTAAGTTATTTGTACAGTTTGTCCCCTTGGCTGGGCGCATCAGATGTTATGGCCATAAACAAAAGTGTTTTAATAACAAGGTTAATGACAAGTGGAATGCCCGCAGACAGCCGCAATGCCAGCACAAACAACTGGTAGCAGCAGCAGCAGCAGCAGGAGAAAGAAATGGAGGCGGAGGGGCTGGGGCTGGACCAGGACTGGCTGGTCGTCAGAGTGATGTACGTGAGACATGGAAGTCTTTGGCTATTGTCGTCGTCTCAAGACGCCCGCTGGTCAGTCACGAAGTAAACAAATAACGCACCCAATGTCACTCGTCCTGACACGCCACAGGACTCGTCCGGGCCGAAGCATGTAGGATGAAGGATGCCTTGACTGACGCTGCGCACACATGGGCCCACAGCCACGCAGAAATTACCAAGTTGGCCCATTGTGTTTGCCTGGCGGGGTGTGGGGGCTAACGAGATGGCCGGCCTAGGAATGCCTAATAGTTATGGACTTGTATCAAAATTTAATTATGTCAAATATTTCACTTGTCAATGCAGCTGCCGGGCATGAGAGTCAATGCCTCCCTCCAATCGCCGCAGTTCTGTGTCCAGCGTGCAGCCAGACAATGTGCAGCCAGAGGCAATCGAGCCGGGCCAAGGCAAGTGAGGCCACGCCACGCCACTCCAAGCCAGGCCAGGCCAGGCCGTCCAGCTGCGGTTGCCCCGCTTCAACTCTGGCCAAGCTGGAGCTGGTTGCAGCCAAGAAGCTGCCGCTGTAGCCACTTCATAGATTATTAAAGCGAAATGTTACACAAAAGCATATAATTCTTATTCTTTTATTACGAGTATATTGCCAGCAAGTGTCTGAATGTTTGGTGGTGCCGTTTTTGGCGTCGGTGGTGGTGGCTGTGGCATGTGCGGCTGCTGTTGCTGCTGCTGCTGCTGCTGCTGCTGCTGCTGCTGCTGCTGCTGCTGCTGTGGCTGCTGCAATCAATTCATGCATAAACCCTTATGACTTTATACGCTTCACGCTTTCCCCAACAAGAGGCCGCTGCACGGAACACTGGACCGTTGGACCATTGGACCGTTTGGCTGTGGGACTGCCAATGGACACGAGAGCATGTTATGGCCAGTCGAGAGCGTATGCCACAGTAATATTTTACCATAATGTAACGGCAAATAGCCAAGACGTGGTCATTTCAAATATTTCATTTTATTTCGCTTCAGTTTTCACAACAACAACAACAACAACAGCAACAGCAAGAGGAGAAAAAGGTGTAACGACAGAGAGTGAGAGAGAGAGAGAGAGAGAGAGAGAGAGAGAGAGAGAGAGATAGCCGACAGACAGTGGCAGCAGCAGCTTTGCATCTCATACAGTAATAATACTTGCTTAGAATACATATTTAGACTCCGTACACACATTGTATATAGCGGCTCGACCCTAAAGGAAGCTCGTGCCAAGATTTTTATCATCTTTTATTACGATCAATCTGTCAGTCAATCAATCAGCAGAAAAGAGTTTTATGTGCTAGGATTCAATATAGTTGATTTTATATGGCAAATCGTATGACATCAAAGGGAATATAGAGTTGAGTCTATTAACTATTGTGGATATTGAATGTAATTTAAGCTATATTAAATCATATACCTTGAGATTAGCAGAAAGAAAAAGTATTCATCCTAATCTAAAGGCAAGGCAAAAATTTAATATAGAAATTATAATTTTTTCTACGACGTTTCTTCAAAGAGATTTAGACATTTAATGGGAACTACTTGGTAGGAAAAAGTTTTAAGAATTTGGGTACTTCTGATTATTTGCACAGATATATACAAATATTTTTTAACAATTGAAAAATATTTTAAAGTATATATTATATAATAATTGAATTAAATTAAATTATAAATTAAATGAAAAATAAAACACACAAAATTCGAGATATATTTTGAGCGGAACTCGTATGAGTTGTCTATCATTTCGTATTAAATATCATATATATCTTATTCGCCTTCAACTTCAGTTTTGGAAGGCTTTAAGCACAAAAACTTTTAGACATACGAAAATTTAGCATTTTCAACGAAGTTCGAGAGATAAATTATTCGGACTGAGAGAGGATTGGATGTCAAGTGGTGTCTTCTTCTGCTCAGCTCGGAAAGCGTTGCAACAAATTTATATACATATATAACTGATACATACGCATATGTATATAGATGCATATACTCTGTATATAAAGGCATCGCATGTACATATATACATACACATATATAAATGGGAAAACTGAAAAGCGGAGCTCTGCTCTCGACTTTCTAGTAGCGGTACGTGACGTGGAAAAAAAGTTGAAGAAGAAGAAACGAATCTAGAATTCAGGCTGGGGCGCAAAGTTGTTATTTTGTTATTGCGGGAAGGCATTCAAGGATGCGGATGCGGATGCGAATGCGGATACGAATGCGAATGCGAATGTGAATGCGAATGCTTCCAAGGATACTCATATATGTGCCATTGATTCATGAGTGCATGGGTGTGGCCGCCAGCAGTGGGTGTGCGTGTGGGTGTGTCTCTCTCTCTCTCTCTCTCCTTCTCTCTGTGTGTCCGATTTGAAATTATTGGCTGCTCCCATGGGTGTCGTAAGTATGGACGAAATGCTTGGGTTCATGCATAGTTAGCCAGCAGAGGCTCTTCAGCTCCTGCTCCTGCTCCTGCTCCTGCTTGCTCCTCAATTTCAGCTGCCGACTCCAGCGATTATTCCTTTTCGTGGTTACGGTCTATTTCTATGTATTTCTTGTTCCTGTTCCTTTTTTTTTTTTTTTTTTGGCTTTCCATCTTATTGGATTGTTTGGAGTGACCACAGATTGCCAGCAGAGACGCATATAAAACACACCAAAATGTTTTATTGGGCTATTTTAAATTTTCCGAATGGCAGCAGCTGCCATTTAAGCCAATTTAACGTTAGCCAGCAGAGATCGACCGAGACCCAAAGAGTGCCAGCCGAATGAAATTATTTTTTAACACAATATTGTCATACGGCCAAAAAGGTGAAATAAACAAACCACATTTATTTCCGACTGTTTGCACGTTGAGCCCATGGACAGAAGAGGGCGTGGCAGAACCCATTGAGGCAGCCTTAAAAGCAACAAAAACTGATGACTTGCAATTTGCGAAACATATCGACATTTTCCGATAACTATCGATAACCTGATTTCGATTTAATTTAATTTAAGTGCTATTGAAAATGTGCAGGGTATCTCCTAGTCACAGACTTTGCTTTTAGCTTAAGCTGAACGAATGACAGAGTCGATTATAGCCGATTGCAGCTATGCATTGGGGGTGTGGCTATAGCTTGAGTTGTGGCTTACCTTACGATTGACACCTGTGCTCGGTTGAATCGACACCGTTATAGCTGTCGCTGTTGCCATTGTTGTCAGTTGGCCATGGTCGAGTCAGACTCGTTTCTGCGGGCTGTGGATTGCGGGCTGCGGGCTGGGGGGAGGTGCAGCAGCTGTGTCAAACGATTGCAGCGGTGACAATTTAGAGAATCGCCGAACAACACTTGACAGCGCTGACAGCTGACAGAATTAGCCTTGAACAGTGATGCTGAGGCAGACATCGCTCTGGCATTTTGGCCATGTTGTTTTGTCTGGCTGGCTGGCTGGCTGGCTGGCTGGTTTGACACCTGACTCCTTCACTCGCTCTGGCTCGTCAACGCCAGCGCAACAATTTGTGATTGTTGAAGCTGTTTCTTCTCACCTGATGTTGCTGTTGTTGTTGTTGTTGTTATTGTTGTTGTTGTTGCTGTTATTATTGCTGGCACAATGGAACGTTACGAATCGCGTTTCTGTCACAGAAATTAAACGACTACGCGTTTGACAGTTAAATTGACACGATCAAGTGCGCCCCTTGCCACACAATACATGACCATTAAGTTGGATTAAGTAAAATGGCAACTTCTTCGTCTGCCTCGATCCGGGTCTCGGTTATGGCACGGCGTTCACGAATTCCAATTGCCCATTAAAAACGGCTTGTCAAACGCGTTCGCTTCTAATTGAATGTCAACAATTTACTTATTGTCAAAGCGTCGCCCCCCAAAAGCCCCTCGCCATGCCATTGCCCTTGCCATTGCCCTAATCCCCAACAATCAGAGCTGGCAAATGCCAATAACTGCGGCATTAGTAGCCTTCCTATACTCATTACTGCCCACCGAGCGGCAGACAGATAGTCAGACAGTCAGACAGTCAGACTGACTGACCGACACATTTAACACGAAGCTTAACACTTGGCAGTGGGCACATGTGTCCCGGGCTGCACGCTCGCAAATGGTCGGGCATAGGCCCATGCCCTAAGTCGCTTGCACGTTGCACGTTGTGCGGCATTTGGGATGTATGCCGTATGTGTATACAATCGAATGTTTATGTATAGAAGGAAAAAAAGAGAGAGACAGAGAGAGAGGAGAAAACAGACAAAATATATTTGACACGCCATCGTACAAATACCCTATAACTGCGGAGAGAATTCCGGTTAGATAGATCACAGATCTAGAAATGATGAGAAGTTAAGGAAAAACGTATCTAAAATATTGTAGAAAATCTTGCACTCTTTCCCAGTATCACATGATGTCATATGAAAGTAATGAAGAAATTAAAGGAAATTCCAGAGAGGAGAAAAAATTAAAACTGGTTTCTGATTTCCTTTCTAGATTTAAGGAAATACAAAATTTTGTATCTTGTTTTTCTTTTTCATACATATTTACAGAGAATATATATAATAAGAAAACCAATAATATCAATTTATTTTTCCTATAAGAGCTTTTCTCTATCTCTCGATCCACCGATAGATTCTCCTCTATTCTATGCTGGTTAGAGTATTACCAAAATATACATGTGCGACTGCATCTATTATGGAATCGGCGCCAACATGTTCTTTTTAAAGACTCGTTTACAGTCTGCATTGTAAAAGTTGTGGAGTAATTGGCGCTAAACCGCCTACAAATCATCACGAAAATGTGACGAAATAAAATAAACAAACTGTCAAATGTCAAGACGATTCATAAACATCTGTCCCTCCGATTCCCGATCTGCGACGCCCAACACCCGACGCCCAACGTCCGACGCCCGACCCCCGAGGTCCTCTCCTGTTGCTTCTCTCAACTCATGTGACTTGTTTGCAGCCAGCCTCCCACTCTCTTCCACTCTTCCACTCTCTCGCTGTCTTTCTCTACGCTCCTCCTAGTCAGCTTGTGTGCTGGCTGGCGCCTATTAAATAGCTGCCCAGTCCAGCTCAGGAGTCTAGGGTAATTGACTCAACTGAAGAGCAGACCCAACTGAGCTATAGATGGGACCACATCCAGTTGGCACCCAAAATGTCTCAGTTAGTATATGAATATGAGTTTGGGTATCCATTGTTGTTGTTGTTGTTGCTGTTGTTGTGCTCTACCATGCACCGTGTCTCGTGCTTGGTTGGGACAGATGCCGTTAGTAGCTGCTTTTTAGTTTCCGTCTCGCCGAGGTGAGCCACTGCCACAGGCGGAAGAAGACAATGTGGCCACACGCACACATAAATGTGGGTGCCCCACCCAGTGCTTGGCTAGATATTGTGAGACAAGCAGCGACAACGACAACGACATCGACAACAACAACAACAACAACAGCAACAACAGCGGGAACCCAACTCAACTCAGGCCAAACGAGCCCAGCACGCGCCCTTAAGGCTCACGGCGTAGTCGTTGCCATAATTCGTTACCTCTTCATCGTCGCAGACGTAAAAACATATAAAAGATAGAAATTTGTCCCAGGAGCTTTGAAAATTTACAATTTAATTTTGCAGATGGCTCGACTCGGCTGCCGTAATGGCATCGAGTTGACTTATTCCGTCTGTGTTTTGACTTTTTGAAGACATTCCCCGTTCCGGTGCCTATTCTCAGACTGTCTCTGTCTCGCTGTCTGTGTGTGCCCCCATTCTGTGTGTGTGTGTGTGTGTGCGTGTGTGCAGCTCATTCATATGCGAGAATGTAGATTAAATTAGTTAAGAGCGCACTTTGACCTTAAGCACTCAGATTTTGACCAGCTTCATGGGCAATAACTGGAAATCGACTCGGGCAATCACTTTGCAGCATTCGCTCGCCCAGCTCCCAAGCACATTACGAACTATATATATGTAGCTAAACTTTCGAAATATTAAGCGTGTGTGTGTGTGTGTGTGTGTTGTTGTTTCAGATTTTGCGAGTCAGCTGACTTTTGATTGAAGACAAACTCATTGAGTCGCACATGTCGCAATGTCACCGTCCGTCCAGACAGCGGCCTGGTCAGTGGGAGCGGGAAATGGGCAATGCGTGTGTGAGTCCTTGTTAAGTCCCTGACGTCGTTATCCGCTTAATTACGATAATCATTCATCAATGTGACATTTGCGTTTGACAGACGTAGCTGAATCACGAGCATGATTAATTTTTCGCTCCTCCAGCGCCAAAACTATGCAACAATATATATAAGTTGATATAATTGTTGTTGTTACTATATTTGAATCAGAAATGAAATTGGTTCAATTTACCCTAGTGCAGGGAATTCAGTGGAAATTTGCCTTGAGCCGTATTTGATATAAGAAATTATTCCTAAGTACAATAGATAAATGAACTCATGTCTGGAGCTCAATATTTAGCAATATATCTAATCAGATAGAGTGCAGAGTGTGTAAGACTATTCATGGGAATTTCAGTTTAAGGAATATCTATTTCAAAGCGGGAACTCTCGGTATAAATTCTGAAACATAAATATAGACATATGAATGCTGGGAACAAATAGCAAACATTGGTTTAACTTGCGAAAATTGCGAATTGAATGTTTTCGAATTTATTCATCATGCATCTAGACGTGCCTGGCTTTTAGCCCATTTTCGATGCTTCTTCATAGCATTTGAAACGTCACCTTCTCACTCTCCATCTATGCTCTTTAAGCTTCTACAATGTGAAGCTTCTTTCGGTACTTTAAAATCCCCTATTTAAAGCAGTCTAGAACGCTAAGATCGGGTGATTTGGCTAAGAGTTAAAGGAATCACGACATGCTGCTTCCCTCATTCAATATTACCTGGGGTAAACCGATTTGTGGGTTGCTTTACGTCACAAAGGCGTAACCAAATTGACATATAGCGTTTTCCAATCATTTTATTACTCTTAACCCAAACCATAATTGATATAGATAGCAACTCTCGACTTAAAATCGTTTCAATATATATTCAAGACTTACTATTTGTAGTCCATATGCCAAAATGTAGGCTAAATGCTGTAATGTCAACTCGAGCAAGGCCATAAATTGAGTCCTTGGTGCATCGCTTGGACCTAAAGCTAAATTTATATGATGCTTAAACCTTGGCTCAAAGGTTTCGGCTGAGCTATTCGATGCATTGCCAAACACGCGTGTGTGTGTGGGTGTGTGTGTGTGTGTTTAACTGGCACTTAAAACCAGCAAGTGTTGGGGCCGCTAAAACGGTACTCTCACTACAATTGCTCGAGCTGGCGAACTGGGGCTGGCGTCGGCAGCGCCTCGTGCTGCTTTGTCGGCGTGGGGGGCGGGGTATGGTAAGGTAGGGTAAGTATTGTTTTTTCTCTCGCAGTTGCACACGAGTACGCGCAGTTAAAGTTAACGCTTGAGCGAACGCTGCCCGCTATGAGGTGTCTCAAGGGAGTCCGCATCCAGGTCCGAGTCCGTGTCCGCGTGCTGGTGACGGTGACTGTGACTGTGACGGTGACGGCGACGGCGACGGTGACGGTGGCGGTGCTGGTGACGGCGCCAACACGATTGCAGCTCAACGAGAACGGCAAAATGATCGGCATAGTCATATAGCCAAATACTGACCACCTTGGGTATTGCGGCAATGATTGTTGCTGTTGTTGTTGTTGTTGTTGTTGTTGTTGTTGTTGGCGGTTAGTTGAGTCCGAGTTGAGTGGCGAGTAACGGCAATGGCCACATGCAGCATGCAACATGCCACATGCCGCATGCAACATGTGATGGGGCAACCGCTAGACGAAACAGTCAAATGCAATCGATGTGCCAATCTGCTGCTAATGATATTTGCCAATTAGTGCGATCTTGATATAGATCACAAGTTAAGTAAGACCTCACAAATCAAAGCCAGAGTGTGCTAGGTGTGCTAGACTAGGCTAGGCCAGAGTGTGGTCCACTCTATTTATGGGCATTCGCATATGGGAAGCGAGTCCTCAGTCCCTTGATCGACAGCTGTTTGATTGATCAGCGTCTCGTTAGCTACTGATATACTTATCATGCACATGGGGTCATAATTTAATGAAAATTGGCTGTCTTTTAATATGCAATAAACGACTTATTTAACACTTGCGCCATGCAAATTGCGATATTCATTCAGTTAGGGAAAAGTCCGGGCATGGGCCCAAAAGCAAATGCAAGCGAGGACCGGGCGAGGACCGGGCGAGGACCGGGCGAGGACCAGCAGCCACAGCTAACACATTTACATATGCAAATCAGGAAGTCACGGCAGCTCCTTCACCCCTCCCGGACACCTGGCCAACCGGACGCCCAGTTCCAATTCCAGTTTCAGTTTGGAGTCTCGAAAATACCCTTACAGATACGCAAATACCCTTGGGTTTTCAATCATTACTCAAATTATGATGGTTTAATTTGGACGCTTGCTGAAACCGCAGTCATTAGCCTGGCACCAGCCCCATCTTACGCATCCGGGGGGCATCAATGCATAATGCGTAATGCAATGTTTGTTTTTGTAATGTCCGTGATGCGACTAATGTGACGAGCCCAGGGCCAGCCGAAAAGGGAAAGTGCACCAGTTGCAGCCCTTAAATCGACACAAACACACACACACACACACTGTAGGACTTAGCTGTAGGACTTAGCTGGTTCAATAAAGCTCAAGTGGTCTCCATCTGTCAGTCCATATTATTAGGGAACCAACATGTTTGACGATGACTTATTGCACTCACTGTAGCTAACATCTTTGGTATTCCTGTAGAGCTGCAATTGATATATGAAAATTTATAGTCATATATCAGCAGATTCCTAGGAAATTTTTAGTATTCTCTTTGATTTCTGATTGATCCTTGAAAGTTTCTGGAGATATGTAGATAGATATGAACAGATTTATTGCAGCTACTGTGACTTTGGAACATCTAAATCTTCTTTGGCATTCCTGATCTATGATTTATGACTAATCATTGAAATCAGCAGAGCTACAATAGACTAGTACTACTTACATACGTAGATCCCTCAAAATATCAACTACAGCTGTGATTTCATTTACTCTACACAACTTCTCAAATATCTTAAAGCCTTTCATTCCCCTAGACTCCACTTTCATCTTAAATATAGTTAAAATTTTATGAACACCAAATATGACAGCATACAGCATACAGCATACAGCATACAGCATACAGCATACAGCATACAGCATACAGCATACAGCATACAGCATACAGGCATACAGCATACAGCATACAGCATACAGCATACAGCATACAGCATACAGCATACAGCATACAGCATACAGCATACAGCATACAGCATACAGCATACAGCATACAGCATACAGCATACAGCATACAGCATACAGCATACAGCATACAGCATACAGCATACAGCATACAGCATACAGCATACAGCATACAGCATACAGCCATACAGCATACAGCATACAGCATACAGCATACAGCATACAGCATACAGCATACAGCATACAGCATACAGCATACAGCATACAGCATACAGCATACAGCATACAGCATACAGCATACAGCATACAGCATACAGCATACAGCATACAGCATACAGCATACAGCATACAGCATACAGCATACAGCATACAGCATACAGCATACAGCATACAGCATACAGCATACAGCATACAGCATACAGCATACAGCATACAGCATACAGCATACAGCATACAGCATACAGCATACAGCATACAGCATACAGCATACAGCATACAGCATACAGCATACAGCATACAGCATACAGCATACAGCATACAGCATACAGCATACAGCATACAGCATACAGCATACAGCATACAGCATACAGCATACGGCATACGGCATACAGCATACAGCAAATATAGTTCAAATATTATGAACATCAAATATGACATAACTAAAAATGAATCTATTAATTATATTAATCCTTGTCAAATGATTTACTCTGCGGACTGTGGGAACTTTGTTGGAAAATTGAAAGATTGCTAATCTGCTGTGGAATCATAATTAAAATGTGTTCATTTTTGAAACAATTAAGCTGCAGCTAATTGGGGTCGGTTGACAAAAGCAGAGAAAGCCAGCAAATCTGTAAGCGAGACCCTAAAGCCCTTGGGTCGTTCGGGCCAAGACTAATAGGTATGTAAATGAAAGTCTGGGGACGGAAGTGGATGGCAGACACACACACACACACACATCAACTAGTTGTTGCACGTGTCTGTGGATGGAACTGGAACTGCGTTATAGTTGGTGATTCATGAATATTTAAACGTCACATTTGGTCGCACTTTTCACGATGCTCATTAATAAGGCGAAGGCAGAAAAAAAAATGAAGAAAATGTGGCGATCATCGCTGCTTCGTTTGCTGTTTGCCGTTTTCTGTTACGTTTCTGGGGCACTGAACAAGTGCCCTCTCTATGCACACACATCCACACACACACACACACACACACACTCACATACACAGAGACGCATCTACGGACATGGACATGGACATGGCACGGTTGGACAACCGCCTGAGCCTGAGCCGCAGAGAAGAGTTTTCTTTGTTTCGGACATGGCCACATGCATGTGCATCTGTTGAATATCTGTGGGGCTTTTGCCGCTGCATTTCACCAGCACTTGGATATGCAAGATAGCAGCCAGCAGCAGATCCCCGCCGCTCCGCCCCGTCGCCGCCTCACCGTTCGACTCGTCTCAGATATGAAGTTGGATTTAATTTCATGCCGCAGTAGTTCGCGCATTCGTTTTACGCCGCAACATTTCCAACTAAACGGCGACGGGGCGGGCAACGTCTTCGACTTCGTCTTGGTCTTGGTCTTGGTCTTTGTGTTGTTGTTGTTTGCTTGTTGTTTTTTTTTTCTCGAATTATTTAAACCACATGCAGTTGCAGCGAGAGGGGGGAGGGGGACAGCATATTAACTTATTCATGAATACATAATCAGTGGAATTGAATGTGCAAGTGGCTGTGGACAATGCGAGAGAAGCAGCCACTAATGTTGTCAACCCCTGGGTAAATGCATAAATGCATCTCGTACAGTGCTAACCCTGGCTAATGACCCCAGCCCCAGCTCCAGCCGCAAGCACTTGCCACAACTTTTGTCAACCCAGTCGCAGTCGCAGTCGCAGTCAGAGTTTTACAGTTTACATTTTACAGTTTACAGTTTATAGTTTATAGTTTACAGTTTACTGTTTGTTGTGGCAGGTGCAGCAGCACTTGGCCCCTGGTCACGCTCAATAAATACAAATATTAAGTAATTCCAGCTATTTATGAATATACAAATAAATATATATGTATATACATGCATATACATACATATATATATATGTATATATGTATATGAAGTGGATATTCATGAATTACTGCAGATGATCGCTGGCCATCAAAGAGCTCAGCAAGCAGCGCTTTAGCCATTAGCTGTCAGTTGATCTCTAACCCGCTCCCCTTGCTCCATGCTCATGTGCAAGGTGTGTGCGCGGCTACAGTTGATGTTGCCATCTAATTTGTTCTCATTACTTTTTCTTTTGGGATCTCAAATTGTTGAAGAAATTAATCATTCGGTTCGTTAACGCATTATCGAACTCAAGTCAATACCCGCATGACTCTAAGAAAATACTGCACTGATATGAGTACTATGTAGAGGGGAACAGCATACAGCATACAGCATACAGCATACAGCATACAGCATACAGCATACAGCATACAGCATACAGCATACAGCATACAGCATACAGCATACAGCATACAGCATACAGCATACAGCATACAGCATACAGCATACAGCATACAGCATACAGCATACAGCATACAGCATACAGCATACAGCATACAGCATACAGCATACAGCATACAGCATACAGCATACAGCATACAGCATACAGCATACAGCATACAGCATACAGCATACAGCATACAGCATACAGCATACAGCATACAGCATACAGCATACAGCATGACAGCATAGCATACAGCATACAGCATACAGCAATACAGCCATACAGCATACAGCATACGCATAACAGCATACAGCATCACAGCATACAGCATAGCAGCATACAGCATACAGCATACAGCATACAGCATCAGCATACAGCATACAGCATACAGCATACAGCATACAGCATAACAGCATACAGCATACAGCATACAGCATAGCAGCATACAGCATACAGCAATACAGCATAAGCATAGCAGCATACAGCATAGCAGGGCCCCCCCAGCTAAAAAGCATACAGCATACAGTCTATAGCATACAGCAAGATAACAGGATACTAGGATAGTAGGATAGTAGGATACTAGAATACTAGGACACTAGGATACTATGGTGCTCTTATACTTAATATCAATTTGTGATAATCAAATCAACATGAATAATATATACTAAATATATATAAATAGATACCAAAATATATATATAGAACTTGAGTCTGTTACACAGTATTTTTCGTGGTATAAATTAGAAATTAAAATAATTCGTTTCAATTCGTTTTCTCTACATGGGAACTAATTTAAACCTAACAATATTTTAATTTTCATCTTGCCGTATTTTATTTATTTATTTTTTTTGCGATCCTTATCTCACATTCATCTCACTCTCTGTCTTTGGCAAAGGTATTAACTTCGTCGAAGGACATTTTTAATTAGCGGACACAAAGCGTGTTCCTTTAGATTGAAATGCGCCGTTTCAGGGGCCATAAACGCCCTCATGAAGCGCTTGTGGCTGTGCATAGTGTGTGGACTCAGTGTGCTTCGTCTGCTCTCTTTTGCTGTTGCTGTTGTTGCTGTGGTTGTTGTTGTAGCTGGTGCTCCCTTTTGCCCTTTGCCTGTTTGGATATCAATCTGCATTGGGCGTCAACCGTGGCTACGGCTGCGGCTACGGCTACGGCTACGGCTACGACTGCCCTGACCCTGTGCGCTAGTCGAGCTCTCGATTGTTGTCTGTCTTGGCCGTTGGTGTCTTTCGCATTCACTACACTCAAACACTCACATACTCGCATTCACATTCACCCCATTGGCAGCGGCGTCGGCAGCTGATTCATTCCGCTACGCATTATTAATGCACATATTTTGATAATTGCCGGTTTGGGCAGTCAAACGTCTGCTTCCGCGGTAGGCGTTCTTTTTTTCGGTTTTTTTTTTCCTTCTTTCTTTGCTCTTTGACTTGAATTTGTTTTAGTTGCTTGTCCTCTTTCGGCTCACACACACGCGCACGCACACACACTCGCTGTCAGACAGCACTTTAAAGAGCCATTTGAGCCGCATAGAACCAGTCCAACTGATTGCTCTTTTATGGACAACAACACCTTTTTACCCCTCTGGTTCAGGTAGAGCTCAAAATCTGTGCGATATGCAGCTATATAATTTGCACTCGATTTCTATTGTTGTCGTTGTTGTTGTTGTTGGCTCTATATATATTTTTTTGTGGTATTATGCAACAGTGCATAATCTCGACAAACACTTGAAATCTGTTGTATCTCATTTAAATCTTAGTGTATGGCCATACGCCTTCTGCCTCTCTCCACCTCACTCTATCTCTCTCTCTCGCTCTGGTCGCTCAATCGGTTACAGGCGCGCATTTACTTCCCATCCGTCAATCAAAATGAAAATGACCAAAAGATTAATCGTTTGTTTCGGAATTTTGTTTGATGTTTTATCGCCACAAAGTCCCCCATACAAACACACGCACATACGCACGCACATCCATACAACTAAATGTGTGTACATACATACATATATGTCGACTATATACATGTTTATGTCCATGCGAACTTTTGGCATTGTCGGTCAGCTCTTGACTCAGCCGCTCATTTGCCAACTCATGTGCCAGCCTATGATAATAATGACAATGATAATGATGAATGGCGTATGCATATACCTATACATACATCTATATATACATATATATTCATACGCACATCTAGCCCTATTATAGCCAGATTTTAATCATCGTTTGAGATATATTCAATTATTTACATACTTCATTTAAATATAGTTTTTATGAAAATAGTCAATTTTTGGTATAGCTCGAAGATCAATTAACCCTTCGGCTATGCTCTCAATTTAATATTGACAAAAATGCCATAAATCAAAGAAAATCGTGTAGCTGGCAATGAAATGGATATTTGTATTTGGATTGAAGGAGCTCGGTTTATGACTAATATAGAATTGTATATGTATATGTATATGTATATGTTTGGATTATGTTGTAAAGATTTGGAGCACTAACTCTAGAACTAGAATATAAGATTTCTAGATGATAAAGATCTAGATGATTTGCGATGTCTTAGACATAAATATTTCATTTTTAATTTATCAATAGAAGAATCATCAGTAACTTATTCGTAAAGATTTGGTGTTCCAGCTCTTAAGCTGAGAAAGTTATAGTTCTACCACGCCTCCAATGGGCGTAAATCTTATATACTTGATTGTCATGCGTTGCGTACAAGAGTTTATATTCAATGTTTAGCAAAATTTCAAATAATGTATGTATGGTATGAGTATGCAGTACCATGCCCCTAGGTGTACCTTAAGGCTATATAAGGCGAGGGGCACCAACGATTATATAATTTTCCAATTTTTTAAATATCTAGCTTCAATAGGGAAGAATTGGTTGACAGCTATTCGGGCAGCGGATCGGACGAACCTTCGTTCGAGATGGAAGAGTTATATCTCAAATTGAATAATATCTACTTTGCCCATATCATAACTATTAGTTAAATCCGTTCTATGTATTTTAATATACAATTTTTGTTATTTCCTGAAATTGAATGATAAAGAACTAATGTATATATAAAGAACTAGTATAGCCGCTCGAGCAACAAAGCTTTCGTCATAGCTCAATCATAGCTCTCATAAGTTTGACTCGATTCGAGAATTGTCGGGCTTGTGACATCGATTCGCTTGATTTGTGCGAAATGCGAACACAGCTTGAGACACGCAGCCAGACAGATGGGAGTTTCAGTTCCCAAATCACACACTGGGTTGCATAAGTATACGCACTAGCGTTCGCCTTTCTCCCAGTCGCACTCGCTGCCCCTCTCCCTCTCTCTCTCACTCTCGCTCTCTCTCTCTCGCTCTCTCTCTTTCTAACTAAAGTGTCTTGGCGTCTAGTGCTGTCTCAGTCTATGCTATAGACCACAACCTCAGCGGCCAATTTGACTTGAGCAATATGGCAATCAGCGGCTGCTTGGCCTTTGCTTATGGCTTTGCTTTTGCTTTTCCTCTTGTCGAAGTCGAAGTCGTAGTCGTAGTCGTAGTCGTAGTCGATGTCGATGTCGATGTCGATGCTGTGGATGTTGATTGTCGATGTGTTCTGAGCCATATATATTGGAGGCCGCGTCAGGTCGAGTAGATGGTCACAATTTAAATTAATGATTTTTTCTACGCTTGATCTGTGATAGTGACTGACATTTTCCCGTCATTTCTGAGATTAGTCCAAAGTCATCGGCATTTTCAACTTTCTACGACGCCTGGCTGGGCTCGGTCTGGCCTGGCCTGCCCTGGCCAGCAGAAATAACCAGCAGGGCCAGTGGCACGGCCAGTGCCATTGTGTCAGGGTTCGTCATTTATCCTCCTATGCGCACTATGAGCGAGCACTTTTTTCTTGTCGATGGAGCAAAACGTAATAATTATATAAAGAATCATGTACGCCTTTTGCGTACAGTAGCTTTTACTTGAAGCCGCCGCAACCAATACCAAAACCAATACCAAAACCAATACCGAAACCCGAAGCTGAGGTTGAGGTTGAGTCTGGAGTTCTTTGGCTGGAATTGAAACTGTGGCTAAATCGGCTTGGGAATCAATACAGTGGTTACTTCTCTACACATCGGGTATATATATGTGTATGTGTGTGTGTGTGTGTGTGTGTTTGTCCGTGACAGTGGCCAGTCACTGATTTTTGATTCGAGCGCCGTGTGTCTGCCAATCTGGCACTCTGGCGCTTCGGCGTCGTCATTACTAGATTGAGATTGATGGCTCATACTCATACACGGTACGAAGTCCCGGTCTTTGTCCCAGTCTTCGCACTCGGTACTGGTAAGTGGCGCCAGCGTTCTGTCGCTGCCTTGTTTTGAGCTCGGTCATGGGTTTTGGTTTTTCTGTTTTGGGTTTGGGCATGGGTATGGGTTTGGGTTTGGGCCAGGTCTATAGCGACGGCAGCTGCCGCTGCCGCTGCCTGATATTGTTGTCAATAATTTGTCACAATCGCGGCAATGGAACAAATTGTTCCATGTCATGTTATTGTCAAGATTTGTCGATGCCGGGCGTCGATAAGCAAGTGACAAAATAATTAAAACCCATTTTTAAGCCCGACGTCACAGTGAATTTGGAAAATAAGGCGACAAAACGTTGAGTGCTCAACATCAGATGGCTTCCAGCAGATGCCTCGCCTGGATATGGCTCGGGGCCCGATTCAAAATCGGTCAGTCATGCACTTACTTACGCCTCTTCAGCCACTTCTTGCAGCCAGATTGAGATACAGCCCATGTTAAGTATGAGAAATGCGACAAGGATGAAGCAGGTGTTATTCACGGGCTTACACATGTTTCGATTCGATTTGACTTTTAGCCAAGAGGCTTAGACCTCGATATCCAGCTGTAGACATCTAGCGAGAGTTGAGAATATTAACTGGTATTTCATTGCGATATTAGTTTAGGAAATCTATCGAAGCCTTTAAGGGCTCGAAAGGTTTTTAAAAAGTTTATCCAACTAGAGGATGTTCAATTTACTATTTTTAAGAAGAGTCAGTAGACTAGTCCAAAATGATATCACTAACTGACTTCGAGTGAGAGTCGAGCTTATTAAGTGATATTTCATTATGATATTACTCTAGACTAAAAAATCTATTTTAGGAACTACTTGAAGCACCGAAAAGTATTTTAAAAACAATCCATCTACTGGCAATCCATCAAATTGGCAAAAGTCAAATAAATATTTTATGAATGAGAAGAGGGACAATCATAGGCCAAGCCCGAAATGATATAATATTCATAAGAGCTGATCTGTTTGTCAAATGAGAGTAAACAATATTATTATATTATTCTAGGCTTATATTCCAACTGTAAGAATGAGTTGAACGTGGCTTGAAAGGTGGATAAACTTCAACAAATTCGAAGAAGACTAAATCTAGTTCAGAAACCCATTCAGAGTAACTGGATATTCTAGCTATCAGATCGATATACATTTCTTATGAATAGAAATACTATGTTTGACCCAAAGCAAACTCTCTAGTGTTTCCGTTTCTTAATTATAAATAATAAAATCAATGCATATTATGTACATGGGATTTTTGGGGTGAATTCCCGCAAAATCAGAGCGCAGTCATTAATTATGATTATTACAAGGTATTCCCGAGTCGGCGACTTTGACAAATTCAGCTATGCAGCGTGGATGGCGATAACAAATGAGTGTCCCTGCCCCATGGTCATCATCATCATCTAGTAAGAGAAAGAGTGACAGAGAGAGAGAGAGAAAGAGAGAGAGAGAGAGAGAGAGCGAGCGAAAACGAAAGATGGAATATCGAAATGATATGGTTGCTCACTTAGCCGGGTATACGGCTTTCGGTTGGGGGAGAACACTTCATATTTTGTCATTACATTTAATGGCCTGTCCGAAACGAGTGTACGAGTGGTGCGAGAGCACCCGCCTATTTTGTTGGTTGCCAACTATGCGCAGCATCCAGCATAAACTATTCAGTTGGTTCGCTCTGTTAGCATACGAAATGATGCCCATAGGAAACGAAATAGTCGTAATCTTTGATTGTTGCTCTTGCTCGTCATCTGTGTGCGTGTGTGTGTGTGTGTGTGTGTGTGTGTGTGTGTGTGCGTGTGCGTGTGTGTGTTTGTGGTGTGGTACGGTGGGTTTTTAGTCATGGCCAAAACATTGTTAATGGCATTTGGACCGTAATTTCGTTTGAGATATTTAAAATTTCCCATAACTCAAAATCAGTGGAAACTATTTGTGATTACCGCTTGTTACCGCTGCTTTTCATACTGCTTTCTACTGCGATCAATCAACTCAATTTGTTGACCCAGCCCCAGCGCTGTGTACAAATTATTAGAGCCAGAGCTCGGCTCGAAGCTGAAGCCGAAGCCGAAGCCAAAGCCGATCAGTCGAGTCGAGCAAAGGGCCGCCCCAAAGATCAGCATCGGCATTGGGCATTGGGCAACGGCAACGGCAACGGCATTTTCATAGCTGGTTATGGCTGTCACGGCGTCCATCTATGAGAACCGCGGAAAAATTAGTGCCACAAGAGGCAATTACCGCATCCAAATGCAACACATGTACAACACGGAGCGGAGAGCGAGAGTAATTAATTACCATTTCTCGGCTCTCGCTTAGGGATGAGCCGCAGCCATTTTAGATAATCAACGATCACAGGATCGCAGCGTGACAAGAAAACAAATCGGAAAACCAAATCCAGTTGATACAACCATTGTTTTGATTGATCATTTGTCTAGCTATTGTTTTTTATACCCTGAACCCATTTTCAATGGGAAATCAGGGTATAATGGTTTTGTTGAAATGTATGTAACAGGCAGAAGGAGGCGTGGCAGACCCCACAAAGTATATATATTCTTGATCAGGGCGGCGAGCTGAGTTGATTTGGCCCTGTCCGTCTGTCTGTCCGTCTGTCCGTCTGTCCGTCTGTCCGTCCGTCCGTCTGTCCGTCTGTCCGTCTGTCCGTATGTATGAACGCGTCGATTTCAGAAGATATAAGAGCTAGAGACTTCAATTTTTTTTTAAATGTCCGTAATTACAGCGCGCATATCAAGTTTATCATTAAAAATCGATAACTCATCCCGATCTTTTTTTATCGATAAAAAACCTTATCGAAAACCAGTTATAAAATTATATCTTCTACACCTTTATTGCTAGAGTCTCAAAATTTTTAATGTATGTTTATATGCAATTTATACAATTTCGATTTTTGTTAAAATTTACCCCCCACCTCTAAATTCACCCCCTCACCCTCACTTTTGTAAAAAGCGTATTTCAAATACTAGACACTTGTGCTTTGGCAATTACATGCATATCCATGTTATAATCATAATTTGAAAGTTTCATGAAGATCGTACGTCCACAAAAAAAGTTATTAAACAATTAAGTTCTCATAGTAAGCGCTCACTGCCGCCCATGCGTGTTTATGCTTGTGTGTGTATATGTATGTAAATGCTTGTGTATGTGTGTGTATGTGTTTGTGTATGTGTGTGTGTGTGTATGTATGCCTGTGTGTGCGTGTGTGTGTGTGTGTGTGTGTGCGTGTTTCTTGTGTAAGCTGAAAGACGCGAAAAATGATTGAAATAGCTATTACTCCAAGGGTTCAGGGGATCTCGTAGTCGAGCAGTCTCGACTAGAGCTTTCTTACTTGTTTTTTTTTTTTTTCGTTTTCCCGTATACAAAGTTTTCCTCGTGTAATTCATAGATAATTGTTGCTTAGCTGAGAGATGCGAGGTAAAGAAATTATAGAAATTGTCACGAGTTGATAGAGGTGGAGTAACATAGAGATGGTTATAAGGAAGATAAAAATAAACATGTGAGTATATTGTCACACTTGAGTATTTATAGACTGATCTATAGGATATATGCCTTGGTCCAATTAGCTCCTCATCCTGCTCAAGTCTGTCTTACGTACCATTCGTCACCCATTCAAATTTACTTCAATTTATTGCTCTCTCTCTCTCCATCTCTCTTTCCCCCTCGAACTGTTAAAAGTTTTCATTTCGCCTGCTGTCATATTCGTTGCCGTCGCGTCTGCATTACGGGTCGCAATTCGCGTGCACCGCAGCCAGTAGGGCGTGTTCGTATCGGACTAGGGGTGAAAGCCGTACGTACATACAGCTGGCTAGAATGGCCTGTCTCCGCTTAGGCTTGGCACCACTTTCCGTGGGAGGGCCGTGCCATAAATCAGTGAAAGATAATTGAAGGAGTGGTCTATGCGGAACAACGTCATTTTTATTGTATTTCCTAACTACCGTGCACAATGTTACCCCCTTGATGAAAATGGCTGCAAAAACGTAGCATATATGTACATATGTCTGTATGCATGAGTGTGTGTAGCATGTAACAGCTAATCGTTGCTGGCTTCGATAGATAATGTGTCTAAGTGACCCACTAATTTAAGCTACCAGCCGGAGAGCAAGCGGGCAACCGGGCAAGTGGGCAACTGGGATGGAAGCAGAAGGTAGTATAGGGCGGTATATGTATTGCCTTGGCTAGAGAGATATAGTGACAGTTCTATCTCCTGGGCAAACTGTGCTATCATATTACATTCTTAGTTGTTTTTGGAATTCATGCAAGGTCCATCGTAAATTTCATAATGCTGGCTTGGTTTTCTCAAAGATCTTCGGCATGCTGAATCCGATGATCCCAAATCATGAAAGCTAACTCAGTTCAGGCACTGCAGCATCAAACACCCTTTTGCTTATCTTAAAATACAATTTGCATTTTGGATATATGTAGTTCAATGAATGTTGACTAATGCCATTAACTAATCATTCATTAACTGTCATTCAAAATTATTTATCGGCTCGCACTACAATACAATTGCGAAGTAGCATTTCTTTGTAGCCCGCATCAGCTCACGCTCTGTTTCCTCCACTTAGTTTAGTTTGTCGATTTGCATCGGCTCGTGTGCCGACATCACATCAGGCATTCCATGCGCTGGCTGTGGCATGCGAATGCACTTTGAAACTCCAATTCACGTTTATTTGTCTATTGCTGCAAGCGAGTACAAACAGCAAAACGCCAGCGAATGTTTATATCATCATTCGGATTTGGATGCGGATTGTGGGCCATGGGCCGTGGGCTGCTGATGCTGATGCTGATGCTGGAGACAACCTGCTGTGCTTTGAACGCCTCAAGATGAAACAGTCCTGATCAATTTCTCCACACATGCACTTGTTGTTGTTGCTATTGTTGCTGTTGTTTCTGCTCTTCATTTTATTTTGGACAACTCAAGTGTCTAAGTGCTGGCCGGATTCGACGCCGATTTCGGATTCGATTCCGTTGCTGACTTTGACGCCGCTGCCATCGACATGAACGAGGCGCTGCCACAGCTACAGCTACAGCCACAGCCAAATCCAAACATTCAAATGTTCTACCCTATACGAGTACATTGTAGGCGCGCTCCACTCAACACAACAATCCAGCAACTCACCTTTCAGTCCATGCCATAAACAATATATATATATATTTATGTATATAGATATAGATATCGAAATAATTCATTCTATGAAAAGGAAACATTAAGTAGCTATATTTATTGAATTTTCTGCATATGTAGATATTATATATCTATAAAATTGAACTCAACTTTCCCCTATATGTAATATATCTAATATTCATACTTCCAAGCTCTGTTTCCTTTACGTTTACGAATGTCGCCACAAAACGGAAGCAGCAATAACTTTGCTCTCTGCTGAGAGCAACTCGAAGCGAGCTGTTAGGAAAGTTTATGCATTGGATCTATTGCAACACCTTCTGGAATCTCTTGCTCTTCGCCTCACTTGTATTTGGCAATCAAGTTAATTTCAATTTTTTCCAGTGTATGCCATTGGCGTCGGCTAATACCGTCGCCAGTTTGGTCGTCGCCATCAGCATCAGCGTTGGCAGCTTTGGATCGCTTTGGATCGCTTTGGATCGCTTTGGATCGCTTTGGTAGCAGCATCGGCAACAAGAATTCGGGCGGGGGCCATCTGTTGCACATCATTCGCACTTGGTTTCTGTCGGCGCGTTGCCCTATATTAATGGTAATTTCTAACTTTTTGTATACATTTTGGTTTTCGAATGTTTTTTGTCTATTTTGCTTTTGTTTCGGGGCAACATTTGCGATGCGAGTTTGTGGGGATTTCAAATAATTTAATCGCTCCTCTTGCTTTGCATCTTAGATTTATATTTTGTTGATACTTAACAATTAAGTATTTTGCTGTAGCTGTTGCTGTTGCTGTTGCTGTTGCTGCTACTTCTGTCTTCTGTATATATTGTGTACCTACATATATACGTATATTTATATGTATTTCTATTCATTATACATATGGCAGCAACAAATTACTAATAAATTTTCCGCATTCAACTTGCTCGAGATCTGCACTAATTATTGCCATTTTGGCCTTTATGGCTTTATAGTGATTATTAATATTGGATCGTAAATGGCAAAACTTGAATTACAATTATAAATGGCCGAGGTCGAAGTGGCGGCACAGTGCAAATCCGGGAATCATGGAGGCGATCAGCCGCGAACCCGACCAATCTTTTTAATGGGCCGTTGCAACCAAATGCCGCACACTCACCAAAGCACACCAAGAACAACAAGCCAGAGGCAGCTGGAGCCACGTTATTGACGGACAAAGTCGAATCATCTGGGCGGCAAGAAGCAGCACGAGCTGTAGGTACAAGATGAAGACCCACGGTATGGGGGAACTTTTTAGTAGTCGAGATTTTTTTACTATTTCGCGTGAAAGAAATTACGATGAAAAATGTGCTCTAATAACAATAATGAAAAAGCAAACAAAATTCTAACCCAACCAAACGCCACAAAATACGTACTATGTAGCCCAGCCAAATCACACACACACACGCACACGCACACGCACACACATGGAGACACATGAACACCCCCGCACACACACACACCACTGTGAACAACAGATTTCACCTCAAGTCATTGCCAATGAAATTTAATTATACATACAACAAATACAATACGCAATTGTATCTATCTGTTTGTTCCAATGTGTTTATATTTGCGCCTGGTCACCCCTGCTCCACTGCAGTCCCCAGAAACAGCTTCCACAGAAGCACGAAATCCTATTTCAAATGAAAGAAAAACACACACACAAATAACTCGGGCTAATTCATTGCACTGTTGCCATAAAGAAGCAGAGAACACTAAAATCATTGTTTAGCCGAAAATTTCAAGCGTCTGAAAACAAAACCCTCAAGCAGATACAACTTATTGCTTATGTAAAGATTTCAGTTCGATTGCCCCCAAACGGCTCTCCAAATTTATCCTTATACTCCCAAATGAAGCATCACTGATTCTCAAATAGATCCCAAACAAATTTCTCCAGCACATCCTGAAACAGATCCCAACACATCTCCAAGCTGATCCTCAAACAGATTGTCGAACAGATCCTTAACCAAATATGCTAACACATCCCCAAAAAGCTCCTCAAATTATTACTCAATAGTTCAGATCCCCAGACAAATCGTCAAACCCATCCCCAAAACAAGTCCTCGAACAGATCGTCAGAGAAATCTTCAACCAGATTGTAAAACAGATCATCAACATGATATGCTAACAGATCCCCAAATAGATTCTCAAATTGATACCCAAAGGAACAGATCCTCAGATAGATGATGAGACCCATCTCAAAGCAGATCTTCAGACGAATTCTCGAACGGCTCCTCGAACCGATAGTCAAACAGATCCACAGCCAGATATGCAAACAGATCTCCAAATAGATTTTCAAATTGATACTCAAAGGAATAGATCCTCAGTTAGATGATGAAGACCATTCCCAAAACCGATCCTCCGACGGATCCTCGAACCGATCGTCAAACAGATTCTCTAACTAAGCCTCAAACAGATCATTTTCCTGGCTGCGAAGATTTCAAGCCTCCTCAAGCTTATCCCCTAAAGCAAAGCTCCATTAAACTGTTCCTCTTTTGCCCGTTAACAATTTCCTTAACTTCAGCTCCGGCGCTCAATGTGAGATTATGAAATTGGGCATAGGTATGAGCAGTGGCATGAGCATGGGTTGGGGTATGGTGAATGGGGCATGGGGCATGGGGTATGTTGTTTAGTGTATAATCATAGCTAGGTGTACACTAACAATGCAGGCAGTGTGAAAAGCTATCTGGTCATGCTCATTCCTCTGCATGTTAGCAGCAGCTCCTCAAAATCTGATCTAATCACCTCGGCCCCCCGCCCACCGCACGGCGAGTTGGGGGCCTAGCTGTGGCACTAGCCGGCCGCATGTGCCAGCTGAAGATGAAGCGTTCTATTTGGTTTATGCCACGTGAAAAATAGCGGTCCAAGACTTTAATGCGTACTACAAATTTTTTTATTTCTAACTTGGGTAAACATTTAGCCAGAAGTAAACAAATACAAGACACTTAAAAGGTATTTTCGGTAGTCGGTACTTGTGCCCAAAAGTAGACATTCCATTTGGATCAGTTCGCACGGCAACGCATCGGATCCCATCGGATCGTATCGGTTCACAATTTGTTTCTATTCGTTGCGTTTGGTTTCGTCTGTTCGATTGTAGGAAACGCAAATGATCATTTCGTTTTTCATTTCTTTAAGTTTCATTTTCTATGTTTTTTTTTAGGCTTTTCTTTTTTTTCCACGTCTTCATATATACATACGCATGTATGTATGTATGCATGTTTCTGTTTGTTGATTTAAGGAATAAGTTGACTCATGCGCCATTAACACTTCAAATGTGCACATACACATATTATACGACCCATAGAGAGCGCGCATAACACAGATGTGCACATGGAAATGTTACAACTGTCGTGATGATCTTTGTACGTATCAACAATTTAGGACAAAGTGTTACCCCATCATGGCCCCCAGATAGAAGAGAAAAACGAAAATTACTTATAGATAGATTAAACAATTTTCACATCAACTTGCCATAGACCATTCTGTTTAGAATTCATGATCTTCTCTAATCTGCAGATTCCCAAAGTTTTACAAAATATTATAAGAAAAATATATTAATTTTTTTTTTTTTTTTTTTTAGCTATCAGTAGAAACATATTACAGCAACTTATCATATAAAATTCGCCAGCTTGCCTATCTTTATAGATCCATAATATATGCTAGGTATTTCGATGTCTTCTTATTTATGAAACGAAAATTACATTTAGATGAAATATTTCATATCAGCTCGTCTCATCTCTCATTATTTCAACAGCATGATCCAGTCTGCCAATCCTCATAATGTCTGGGCTTCTTTATATAAGAGTCAAACATATAGAAGCATTTCTCATCAACTCATCAACCTCTATAGTATGCAGATCCTTAAATCTCTCCAATAAATTTTGAAGTATATCTAATATCATATTGTAGACTATTTAAGATTCATGATCTCCTCTCTAGTCTGCAGATCTTCAAAGATTTAAAAATGTTTAATTAATCTAAATGTCTATATAGGAAATTATCCACATTTGGCTCAAACCAATTGGCCTTCAGCTTTCTTTTATTTAGGCATTAGCACTTTGTCAAGTAGCCAAAGTTTTGCTTTTGAGGTAAGAAATCTTGTGATCCCAAATTGCTCGCAAATTGATGCGTCGTCTGATCGTTTTAGATCGGGCGTTCCGCTTTTAGGCTAACTCTTTGGAAACGGTGCGTGCTGTCTCCGATTTTGCATTGTTTTTGTTTTTGTTGTCGTCTTCGTTTTCATTTTCGTTATGTCCAAAACAGGCCGCGCCCTAAACTTGAAGCTGGACGGACCTAAGCCACAGCCCAGACATATCCTCTCGCTTCGCTTTGCGTGCTTTTTGTGCTCTCGTTTTTTTCGGTTTTAGCTGTTTTTTCTTTTTTTTTCTCCCCGCTTTGTCTGTGCCTGTGTGAACCAACATCGATCGGCGGCGCTTGCCCGTAAACTGGGTCCACTCTGGTCCAGTTCAGTCCGGTGCTGTGTCCCAGTCCCAGGGCTCCTTGGCCGAACTGCCCTTAAAAACCAACAATAACAATAACAGCGACAACAAACGAAAAGAAAAGAAACGAGCGACAGGAACAGCAACGAAAAAAGCTCGCTGTCCACCTATCTGTCTGGAGTTTAGATGCCATTTTTTGACTTTACAGCCAGAAGGTAACACCCACTTGCCGATTCTTGCATATTCCAAATCGAAATTCATTAAGATTCATTCTATGAGGGCCGACAGGGCACGAAGACAGCTTTTTGTGTATCGATAAATATATTTTTGGTGGCCTTTTTTTTCAAGTCTGGACAGGATCTGCAGACGGATGTGCGTTTTTTTTCTTTTCTCGTTTTTTTTTTTTTTGTGATCTGTTTATGTTTTTGTGAGTATTTCGATGGGATTTGACGTTAACGCATCCATTTCTCGCCGATCTTCGTAACTCAGGTTATAACTTGACAGCAAGTCCAAAAAAGAAATTAAATTAAGCACTCATTTTAATGGATTCCCTAAGCCCAAACGCGAGTACCACTCGCCGGAGACAAAAGCAAAAAAAAGAGGAAAGCAAAAACCCATCTACGACAATCAACGCGAGGACCACAAGGATGAGAAGACTGAGAATGAGCATGTGAATGAGACTATGGCACAGCATATCCACATATGTATATGCATATGTGTATGTATGTATATATGTACATGTATATGCTTTGGGCTTATGTGTTAACCCTTTGGCTTCCCATGCCACGTCTGCGCCTTGAAGAAAGAATCAAGTCAAGAGAATGGCAACAAATTTGCCTTTATTTGATTGTGTATAGTAAATCCATTTGGTAGCTCGACTTTTATTTGTTAATTTATTATGATGTTCTGCCGAAAATGAGTCTAGAGCTCCCCCAATTTTCCATTATGCATGCGTCTTAAGCCTTTCGAACTGCCCATTCAAGAATACAAACTTACTTGAGCCGTGATCCTCTCGATAAGGCTGATATACAATTGGTTAGCTGCGATTCGCTGGAAAAATATTAATCAACTTTTTTGTATAGTGCTTTCCGTTTATTGTTTACTCACACTGAGCGGACTTTAATTCTTATCAAAGGTCAGTCGAATCGCAACAATGTAGAGGGCAAGGAACTGACTTTTGTTTCATTTAACTCATCACTCTGATAATGATTGCCAACTGTTTCATTGTCGCCATTGATCCAACATGATCACTGATGATAACTGAAACTAAAAATTGAGTTGACTTTAATTTTTCCCAAGTGTGAATGCTGTGAAATACTTTTAGAAATACTTGAATAGGTAGCTCATAGGCATAAAAGATTCATGCATTACATATGAATAATATGGTATGATTCAATGATAACGGGCTACCCCAGTAAGAGTCCTTCCTTACTTGAACGATTTTACTTCAATATACTTTAATTTATATCTCATTCTCAATCCCTTCTCTTTTTCTCTTTCTTCCTCTTCTCTTTCTCTCTTGTTTAATTTATATTTCATTCTCAATCCCTTCTCTTTTTCTCTTTCTTCCCCTTCTCTTTCTCTCTTGTTCATTCTCTCTCTCTCTCTCTCGTTGTCTTTTTTGCTTTTTGTCTCTTTTTCTCTCTCTCCTTTTCTCTCTCTATTTCCCTTTCCCATATATTCCTCTCCTTTGTTTGTTTTTCTCTCTTTCTCTCTCTCTCTCTTACTTTCTCTCTCTATTTCCCTTTCCCTTATATCTCTCTCCTTTGTTTCTTTCTCTCTCTCTCTCTCTTTGTGTCTCTATTTCCCTTTCTCTTATATCTCTCTCCTTTGTTTCTTTCTCTTCTCTCTCTTCTATCTCACTTATTCTCTTCTCTGTCTTCTCTCTCTCTCTCTCTCTCTCTTCTCTCACTCTCCTTAATAACGAGTCCTCTTTCTCTCTATAGATCTTCCCTTATGCCTATGGATAAAGCTTATACCCTATTTTAGCAATATTTACAGGGTATACACACAGCGCCAACTTAGTCAAAGTCATCCCTGATATTTCTATTAATTTCATTACAATATCTCTCTATTGATCTGTCTCTAGCCCCGCCTCTCTCTCTCTCTCTCTCTCCCTCACACTTGCTGCCTCTCTTTTAGTCATGTATCGCTATGACTTTCAAATTTTTTTCAAACATATCGGAATTGCCGTTGTACTTACGGGTATTAACTACTTATTTCTTCGTTTAAAGCAACAATTAACCCAATGGCAACAAAAGGCTTACAACAAGTCAAAACATTCTCTGGTCATGGCCATGACGGCAGTGCCGATCTCGATCTCAATGCTGATGTCGATGTCGATGGCGATGTCGATGTCGATGGCGTCTTCGTGGGGCGCATGGAATTAGATTTATACATAGAATGAAAACCTTAATGGGTTTCGGGCCGCCACACAATGACGGATGAACAAATTTTTGATTTTACGCTCTAAATTATGTACGTACGTTCGATCAGCTTTTTCGGTAATCTGTATATCGCTTTTCACAGCGCCCCATACAGGGTGCATTTTTTGAAGGTTGTTCAATTTCGCTTTAATTCTCAAATTTCATGTGAATGCGAATGATGATTATCACTAAAAAGACACAGATGATGTCTGGATGAGTCCAGGGTGTTCCCTGGGGGCACCCTGTATGCGCTATATTGAAAGAGCTTCCTATATCCACATTCACACGGACAAAATCAATCCATATCTATGTGAATGACCATGCCCATATATGCATATACATATATTTATCTGTATATATGTAGGTATATCCATCCAGACAACGCGGTGACCATCGAAGACCCAGACCCAGACCCAGAGTCAGACGCAGACGCAGACGCGTTTCATGTATGTCCGGCCCGGCATGGCCTTTGCTTCATATGCTCTGTATCTGTGTGTGTGTGTGTGTGTGTTTGCTTCGAGTCATGTTGTTTTATAATAGACTACGGCTTTGAAGTTGTTTTGGCGATGACTTCGTCGCTTCATTCTCTTTCCGTTTTCCATAAATTTAAATTATTAATTTTTTAACCACGGATAAGATGACGGCGACGATGATTATGTCGTTTTGTTATTGCTGCCGCTCTGCCTGATGCCTTTGTGCCGTTTTAACGAAATGAGAGTAATTTGTGAATTTTTACCTTTTTTTTCAGTTTATTTTTTTTTTCTCCCCATTTTATTTCAATTTTGTGCGTGTGTGTGTGTGTGTGTGTGTGTGTGTGTCGACCATGGACCAAACAAAGGCAAACCAATTTGACTACATGCGGCCCAACATCAAAACCGTCGCCATGATGCTCAAAACAAACATGGAACAAGCCGCACAGAACTCGACCAGGGCCACGAAATGCTCCTTGGCTGGGCTGGGAGCTAAGAGCTAAGAGCTAAGAGCCGAGGTCGCCGCCGAGGTCGAGACCAATTGAGGGCCAGACACACAGACAGATGGACAGACGGACAGACGGACAGACGGACAGACGGTGGGCAGCGGCATCAGGTAATGTCTAATGTCTGCTAATGTAATGCAATAATAACAACGGCCGAAATATACACGAGCCTGATTAAGGACATTCAAGTGAAAGGATGCCTGCAGGCTACTAAGTCGCAAGGGTTATTTCTATAATTAAATTAAATATTTTCTAAAATATTTAAATCATTTTAATTATGATTAAATATTTGAATATTTCTAATGATATTTTACATCTAATTCACTTGAGCTGCATTTGAATGCGGAAACGCCAATTGTCCTCTGTAAGTGTGTGTGTGTATGTGTGTGTGTGTGCGACCTCTCTTGTTGAAGAGGGTGTTGCAATCGGAAGCTGTGTGGATTAGTGCTTGTGATAACTCTTGAAACGAATGCCTTTTGAAAAAAGAAAGCACAGAATATATGCTACAATATATAGAGCCCAACACTTGGGGCCCAATCAAATGTTTTTCTTTTATTCAGCTCCATATTTTTTTTTTTTTTTTTTTTTTGGTTTGCTGCCCGAAACCGATGGCAATGGGCTAATATAAAAGGGTATGCTGGTTCTTAGAGCAATTTTGTAACAGACTGTAAATACTTTTGATGTCAGGAATCACAAGTCGAACTGTGCAGTTTGAGCTATTGAATTCATATTAATATCGATCAACTTTATCTTGATTATATCTTTATATCACACAATTATAGAAGTTCCAAGCATTCTCACTGCTCATCCTTCAACTTTTGCATACAGTAAAGCTACGCAAATTCAACTACTATATGAAAAGAAAAATAAAGTAGAAAGTAGAGTATCTATGTGGCATAGGTGAGGGCATCTGCTAGTCGGACACTCCCTTTCGGCTAGAGCACTTGCGCTTGTTTTCTTTGTTGTGTTATTTTTTTGTTGTTGCTCTGGTTGGTTTGTTTTTGTAATCCTTGCGGCTGGCACAATCATGGCAATAATCTCACATGTTTGGAGCAAGCGATGGCACTTGACGAGCTCCACTCCAACTCCGAGTCTGACTCCGAGTCCGACTCTGACTCTGGCCGTTTTGGGCGAGAGAGCGAGTGAGACAGCCGCTACGCAGAATGCACCACCAGCCCCACGAATTAGTGGAATCGTCAGCGGCATCGCCGAGGCCGCCAGCGAAATTGACAATGGTAATTGAAACGCGCGCACGGTGAGTGCTCTCGGCAAACTCGCTTATCGCCATAAACCACTTATGCGGAAAGTATCTCAATGTGCTGTTAGTTTCCCTGCATGCATACCCTAACCGAGCGGCAGGCCTATCAAATATTATACAGATTTGCTTGGGCTATGTGTATCTGTGTCTTTGAGTCTTTGAGCGCATTTCCCATTCGTTTCTTTTTATATTTTCTTGATTGTTGATTTTCTTTTTTTTTCTCTCTTGGCTTCTGGTGGGGCATGCGCTGAAACTTTGGACCTTGTTTTTAATCGCATCAAAATGAAACTAATGCGAGTATTATTATTAGAACGAAAACAGGAACAGGGGCAGTGGCAGGGGCAGGGGCAGGGGTAGGAGCAGGGGCACGACCCACAGCTGCTGCTGCTGCTACTGTGGCGTCTGCTGCGGCGCAAGCCCAGCGCCTGGTTGGAAGTTCTGGCTTTTCGGAAGTTTTTCTTTTTTTGTATGTGGGGAGGAGGGGGCTAATGAGTCGCTTCGAGTGTCGCACGTGCGTCGGCTACGGCTGCTGCTGCTGCTGCTGCTGCAGCCCACTTAAAGAGCGTACCCCCAGCTCAGCTAGATTGTTCTGGCAGTGCCCAATTAAGGGACCCATTAAACAAATGACCATTCAAGAGCTAAACTTTGGAATAATCTTACAATTGGCAGCAAACAGCTTAAGGATCCAACATCCTAAGCATTGTATAGCAACTGTCTGAGCTGCATTGGCTGGAACATTTGAGGGGCGGACATCTTGCTGATTGGAAGCTTGTAGACAATAGCCGATCTATCTCGCTCTCTCTCTCGCTCGCTTGCTCGCTTGCTGCCGCCTCTTTGTTGCTGGCTGCTGCTGCTGTTGTTGCTATTGTGGCTCTCCTTGTTGCGGTTAAGCCCATCGTTGTCAATTTTTCCTGGAAACAATTCCAAATTAATGATGTTTAATGCTGCACGCTTCGTAGGCCACATGCGTTCGGCGTTCGGCGCTCGACGTTCGACGTTCGACGTCCAACGTCCGATGCTCGGCTCCTCGCAATCATCTCGCGAAACAGAAGCAGCCGCAGTCGTGCCATATTGCTGATGATTCCAATATGCGTTTGGATACATGTTAATGCAGCCGCCACATAGCCCATAGTCCACCACCCTTCCCCATGTGTGTGTGTGTGTGTGTGTGTGTGTGTCGGTGTGTGTGCACAATGAAACATGCACATTCCGGACAAACAAGCATGCGTAGCATAGGGGAATAATCGGACATGCAGCGCAATTATGCTTAGATACTCGAGCTCTATATGTATGTAAGATGCAGCCAGACATATGCCATGCCTATGGCCAGCCATGTTCGTAATACTCACTTCTTCTGGAGTGATCGAAACTGCAGCGATATGATATTAATTAACCCGAGAAGTCACCCAGCATCAGAAGGGTTACCCCAGGAGGGTTCAAGGCAAACGCAAATCAAGAATAGCTTTTCCTTCAGATTCGACAGGCATTCCATTCATTTATGGACCCATGAGATGTTTGAGAGAACTCTGTAATGAACATTTTATATCATAGTCTATATAGATCGATCTCTCTTAAAACCTACATAATCTAGACTCGTTTAGTGCTCATCCTCTCATAGGGTATTCCTTACTCTTGCAATTTGGATTAGTATACCAGCACTATACATGTATGCATTTCATTCATTTGTATATTCACAAAGCACTATTCACAGCTATTCCATCCACTCCTGTTTGCTTCTCTCTAATGAGCCCTACATACAGCTACAACTAGCCCAAGACTCCTGCTCTCTGCTTTGTTTTGTCTTTGGTTAGGACAATGGTGCGTGGCATTTTGAGGCAGTTTTTATGGGTTTTCTTTTGAATTTTGCTAAAATCACATTTGTCCACTTGCGCTTCCCCATTCAATGACATTCACATGCATTCGTGAATCATCAGCAAACAGCAGCAACAACAACAAATATATATAAATATATATATATATAAAGAAAAAAACTGAACAAAATCACTTGTACTCATATGGTAAATTGATTTTGAGAATTTCTCGCGCGTGCATTTGTTTATCCCTTCAAGCGTTAAGTGAACAACTGCGCTTAATGATCACAACAGCAGCAGCAACAACAGCAACAGCAGCAGCAACAACAGCAGCAGCAGCAACAATTGCCGCTGCTTGCCCGCCTGCAATTATGACTATTTGCATTGCATATTACACATTTCACACTGCCAACTCTTAACTCAACGCCAGGCAGTTTTTCTTACTTATTACTTACTCGTACTACCTTCTCCTTTCTTGTTATTGCTGCTGCTGCTGCTGCTGCTGATGTTGTTGTTGTTGTTTATGTTTTTGTTATTCTCAAGTTCCCAAAACCCGGCCTCGTCTTCAGTTCAGTTGAGGCTTTTCGCAGAGGCAACAGGCCCACAGCATCTGGTTGTCTGCTTGTTATACCCTGTACCCTTTCGGAATGCGATAATGAGGTATATGAAAGGTGTGTATGAGCATGTTTAGCAGATAGAAGTAACATGTATTGTGCATGTCGGTGGGTCAACAAATCTAACCAACAGATCGATAAGTAATCGATAAGTATCAAGCTCTTGTATGTGATCCATGTGAGTACAATTTGAATACAAATCACCTCTACGTCCACTACTATCGACATAGGCTGATCACTAGATCGATAAATTAATAATCAGCGGTATCTCATTCACTATTGTTAATATATCGATAAGTATCGATTCAGCCTATCACTGACTCTTCTCTATGCACAGTACAGGGCATCGATTCGCCGATCACAGCCGACTCTAGCAATCATACTTGTTTCGGGTTGTTTGAGATGACGCGAACCGGCGACTAGAGAGTAAGAGACTCTAGACAGGAGACAGGAGACAGGAGACTTCTCGAAATGGTAAAGTCTGCATACAGAGATGCGATGCGATGGGCTGGGATGCCATGGGATGGTTATGGAATGGGCCGGGCTGAGCCCACCGCCATCATATAGCCAGTGCTAAGTAGCTGCTAGCGAGCACACGTACCTCAGCGCGTAGAGAGCGGTGCAGCAGTCCGTTTATAAATAACACATATTCACACTTTCACGTTCGGATTGAGCTAATTGAAACGTATCTGCATAAACTGCATCAGGAACTGCCCTCTCTCGTTAAGCAGCACTGCCTGCGGCCTGCGGCTCGACCCGGCAACAGAATCCGCACTGCCATCAGCTGCGGCCCATCGGCCTGGAGTGTGGAGTGTGGAGTGTGGGGTCGGGGTGCCAATACTTGGGGGCCCCGCAGATTGCAACATGCAGTTAAAGCTAAAGCTAAACTCATTGTCATGGTCGTGGGTCGTGCTAATGGTAATGACTCTCCTTAGCCACAAAACACAAACACACACACACACACACACATACAGAGACACACTCATAAAGCTCTGCTATTTAGCACTTGCAATTTTCGGCTCACTGAAAGTACATAAAGCTTACAAAGATTCATCTCTAGTCACATTACAGCAGATCACGATGAGAGCTACAAATTAACCCATTCACCGTGTGAAATGATCAATCGAAAATTATATAACGATTTTATGAAATAAATATGATTTAAATTTAAAAAAAAAAAAAAAAAAATTTAATTCAATTTATCATCTTATCCACTAAAATCATATTCACTAAAAAAAAAAAAATTGAAATAAATAAAAAAAAATAGAATAACCTATCACTGGATCTTAGTAGCTCGGAAATTAATTTATTTATATCAACTAGACTGTCAAGCTAGATAGTAAAAGTGGATAAGCCTTAGGGATCTGCAACGCCTTCTTCTGCCTGTTATATATTATTATAATCAAAAAATATTTGCTGACTTCCCATTTTCAATGAATTTCAGTTAGACTTCCACTTCAACTAATTTGAAGTTGAAAGATCACGTTCAATCAACATTTCATTAGAGGTCTGCTCTACTAGTCCTTAACAATTAATAGATCTTCAGTCATTCAATCACTTGCTTATAACAGAACAAAATTTACATTTAAAAATTATAATTATAATAATTATATAATTATTATAAAACTTATAAGTGTATTGAAAAAGAGGTAGAGAGGATTACGGATCGACAGCTGATCCTTTACCTGTTCCTTAAGGATATTCTTTGCTGCACGTAACTTAATTTTTAATTATTTTCAATTTTAACTACGAAATCGTGAATTTTCTCAATAATGAGCGTTCATTCCAAAAATTCTTTCGTATAGCCATTAAGAAAAAGACGGGGTTTTCATTGCTTTTCCCCAATTGATGGCCCAGAAAAGCAAGAACTAAAACAACAGCAAAAAAAGATCGTTTGCCAGTTGAGATTTGCAATCGTTTATGCGATGGCCAAAAGCGATTCCAATAGATTGGGCTGTATGTCTGTGTGTATCTGTGTGTGTGTGTGTTAGCGCGTCTGGGCTACTGCACATGAAACCCGGCCGCATGGTCGTAAATTGTGAATGGGTTTTAGGGGTATGTATACATACATATGTGCATGTGGTATCTATCTATATCTATCCATGGCTATGGGTGCTTCATCAACCAAACATCGGCAACGACATGGACAGCGACAGCGACATCGACATGGATATGGACATCGCCACTGCGATCATTATTTTAGCTTTCAGCGATCGGTGCCAAGTGAAACGACAGCCAACACCAACACCAATAGCAACAGCAATAGCAATACCAATAGCAATACCAATAGCAACATCAATAGCAATTGCAATAGCAATAGCAATAACAACTGGCAACTGGCAACTGGCAACTGGCAACAATCCATCGCAAGTAGCTCGAACGAACGTGCCACACTCATTTCTAAGCATTATGCATATGTATGGCACATATGTATGTATATTTAGGGGGGCAGCTGTTACGGTACGGGGGGCACGGTTTACGAGTACACGACAGTAAGCCGCAGGTGGAGACGTACTTGGAGACGGGCCCCAAAAGCATTCGTCCTCTAATCACAGCGCTGAGCGCTGAGCGCCTGAGCGTGACTAAGTACGACTACGAGTACGGGCTAAGACTATGGCCACTCGTTCAATCGTACAATCGCAGTCGCATGGAGTGGCTCTGTCTTACACATTTGAAAGAGCTGCAGCATGGTCGCTGGTCGCTGGTCGCTGGCCGCTGGTCTCCAGTCGCTGGCCGTTGCATTAATAGCGAAGCAATCAGGGCGTTGCAGAAGCGAGCGCGGAGATCATAACGAACGGTTTAAATACAATATATTAAATGGATTTATTATGCCAAGATATTGCGCCTCTGCACGGCCGCAGCGCAGCTATCGAGCATGTAACCAACTACATGTGTATGTGTGTGTGTGCATGTGTGTGTGTGTGTACACCACTCTCATTCACAAGTACCTAAATATACTCCATGCCAGGCATACTATGTTACACGCTGCCCATATAGCCCAACCGAGCCAACCAATGCCCAATGGCTGACCACGAAGATTCGTTGTCGCTGTCGTCGTGCGTCACTCATCTGTGGGAGGCTCAGCCAAGTAGAGATGACAGCGTGACACGATCTACAGTTTGCATTTGAACACATGTCATGAGAGACCTATCTCTTCTAGCTGTCTTTCTTTTTAAATAGTTTTACTATATTTCATATATTTCTATTCCGATTTAATATATTTCTCAAATATATATATCTCTATTGGTATATATTTCTCTGTCTATATCTCTCTATATATGTACTTCCCTCTCGTTCTGTCTCTTTTTCTCTGTACCTGCCAATCTGTCTTAGTCTCTATTCATTAGACATTCTCTCTCTCTCTCTCTCTCGCTCTCTCAATCTCTCGCTTTCTCTCTCTCTCTCTCTGTTTTGTCGTTTTTCTCGCAAACTTCTCTCTTACTCTCCGTCTTTTTATCTCTATCGCTCTCTTTGTTTGAATCTCTTTATTTTCATATATTTTTTCCTTTTCACTCTCTCTCTCTCCCTCTCTCTATCTCTCTCTCCCTCTCCTCCTGTGTTTCGTTCCCTCGTTGTCTCTTTACCTGTCTTTCTCTCTCAATCAGTCACTTTCTCTCTCTCTTTCTCTCTTTATATGTGACTATCTCTCTCCTCTCTCTCTCTCTCTCTCTGCTTAGCTCAGTCATATTCCATATCTTATATTCTTTTTATCTCTTTTTACAATCATATATTTCAGTTCATATTTCCAATTGATGCATGCCAAGAGTGAATCCATTTTATTTTAATTATAATCGACACGCGCTCATCTCTAGGGACTGCCACTTGGCTAGCTACGATTTCGTAGTCGCAGTTATTACTCAGTCCAGTCGCAATTAATGCTTGAAAGTGGAAAAAAAAAAAACAAAGTAAAGGTAACGTCTTTGGCTGTGCAGTTTGCCGTTTGCCGTTCGCCGTTTGCCGTTTGTTTCATCGTCCTCACTGAACACGCGCATAAATTTGGACTTAATTAGAGATACGAAGACGAATGCGACTACGTACCCCAAAGATGTGTAAATGTAGTTCCAAGTAACGCTATCACTCGCATGCCGTGTCGCTATCCACAAGAAAATTGACTATGACATCGTTATCTCCCACCCCATCTAGCTCTAACTCTCCCTCTGTCTCTCTCCCTCTCACTCTCTCTCACTCTTTAATAGCAGCAAGGGGCCGCTGCTTTCGAAGCTGCATCAAACTCCATAAGCGCATCTTTCAACAGTTTGTAAATTAAAATATTTCAGCTTGAATATATATGTACGAATAAAATGCAGGAGAAACTAAGCATATATATGGTTATACTTGAGTCAGGCCCAAGCTGAGCAGCTAAAATAGATCTAAAACTAAGAGCAAAATCTAAATATTTGTGAGTTCTTTTTAATTTATCCCAAATTTACGTCAAGTTCGTGTAGCTGCACGAAAATATACAGAGAGAAAGCATCCATTCTTTTTCAATATCTATTGGATTATCATTAGGCTCAAGAGTAAATTTATTATAAGCTATGATCCAAAAGCAATTTTAATGATTTTTGTAAGCCTTGGAGTAAAAATTGTGCTGTCAATTTTTGGAGCTCTAACACTTATAAAGATAAAGAGACTTATCCGATATGTCCAAATGCATAGCAAGTCAAAAATTCGTCAAATATGTATATATAAGAGTATGTTCTATACATTCCAAATTTTTCATCTCGAAATATAACAGAATTCGTTGAAATCAATTTTTTTCGATGGATATTTATTAGCAGTAATTTCCATAACGAAAGTTGGGGCTATAGCTTTCCCAATTCTCATAGCCCACAATGGGCCTAAGTACATCTACTATATATTATAAGTAGGGGACCAAAAATATTTATATTTATAATAGTTTTTCGTTTAAACCACATGTATTATATATCTATTTGCCACGCCCTTAGAGAACGTTACTGAATACTCTAGGATACAAAACGGAAATGCGTTTTAAGGTTCCCAATGTCTAACTGAAATAGCGGAGAAATGGTTTGCGTTCATATGGGCAGGACGAACTGGTAGACGAATGGATGAAACGGAAGGAGACACGGCTGGAGAGACGGTTAGACAGACAGTCGGACAGACGAGCAGACAGATGGTTATACGAATGGAGATTGCACAAAACCAACATCATCTTTCCATATCGTATTAAGATATATATATATTATGATTTTATCAAGTGCTTAAGCATTTCGCTATTTGATATCCATAATTTGCCTGGCCTATAAAACAAATGCATTATCCATATAGGGCAATGGCAACTTTTTCACACACCCCCACACGCACGCACACACACACACCAGGCCCGTTATATACCCACGTATTTACTTAGGTAAGTGCTGAACTTGAAAAGATACGCTTTGCCTGGCAATTACCTTATAAGTATTTCATTGTGGGAACTCTGCCGCCTGGATTATGAGAGGCATATACTACATATGGAGGATATGTTGTGAACTAGATTTAGACTACCCTTACCATAGAGACTGTATGCGAGAGAGGGAGAGAGTGCCTGTATATGTGTGTGTGTGAGAGAGAGAGGGGGTGAGTGAGATCTCAGCCCTTCAACCGCCACGCTCATGCCCAGGACCATATACAATATGTTGCGTAAGTGTCTAAACAATGGAGGCCAATGCCAAGGCAGACAATGGGCAAAAGTGCGTAGGCACAATGCTCGCAGCTCGCTGCTATACAAATACACGTTGTGGAAAAGGACGACAGCGAGTCCTCCATGCTGTCTGAGCCAAGCAGATGGCCCTGGCCATGTCTTCAATATCATGCTCGTCATTTGGCCTGTCGCAGCGGATCGCTAGAATTGGGATTTCTATTTGAGAACAACAAAAACAACAACACCAACAACAACAACTAGACAAAAATGACAGCATAATAATGCTGCAGCAGAGCTTCCTTATAGGGGTCGAGGCGTGTGCGTCTTGATAATGGCGTCTGGCGATGATTACACAATATTTATTTACAGAAATTATTATCATTTATGATACCCGCCAGGCCTGGCCCGGGCTGCTTTAGCCTGGCATTTCTATTCACATCCTATCATCGCGCTGGCTCATCGGGCCCGCTACTTAGCCCCTCATTTGGGAATCGAGACAGTTGCTTCCCTGCCTGAATTGCTGTGCAGAGGATATAGCGCATACGGCTGACACACAACAGACACAACAATTGCCAAGTACTTAAGGCCACTCAATTTGGCGCATCCAAATGCGACTCATGCACGCCCTGACATCTCTATGCGCACTCACCTCAACGTGATGAAGATTTATAACGTCCAACAATTTGACTAGCGAATCTTTTGTGGAACCAACTGTCAAACCTAATATTCTGCGATCTATCGATCTTTGAGTTAGTCGAAACTCGTAGCCAGGGAGAACACAGAAGAGATATAGTATCAGAAAATACTGGACAAACTGAGTTTAATATTATTGTAATTAGTTAAGCTATAGCTGAATTGTAGACTTAGTGCCTACCTAGCGATACAGTAAAAGATATACCTATATAAGATACCTATGAGATATAGGATATTGACTGATCTTTAGAATTTCGCTTAAGGTGCTTATAGTTCATACGGCTCACAGTCTATCCAGCTGCTTGCCCAAGGAAACTTTTTCCTTGTCATAATCAAAACTTACTAAGCAAATTAAACTTAAATATTATATAATATTACATAAGATATGACGAAACAAATCAGCTGTTAGCAAAATATTTAGAATTCTGATTATAATTGAATTGAAATTTGAAATACTAACTATATTTATGAATCATCTATATCCTAAATATCATAGGCAGAGCTCTTCAAAAACTATCTAGCGGCTTGCCCTATACAAGTTCATGCTTCTCGCATTCTTAAGTCACTAAGCAAACGAAGCTACATACATATATTTTGTTTATAGACCTAGAGACCTTTCTAGAATACTGTTGATATTTTAAATATCTAAATACTAACTATATTCAGGAATCATCAATAACATAGATATCTTAGACAGAGCTCTTCATATACTTTGCTTATAGACCTAGAGACCTAGTCAGGCATGATTTTCTTAATGAAATTTCACTATGCTAACGATATTCATGGATCATAGCCATCACAGACAGAGCTCTTCACAGTCCTATGAAATTGCTTCCTGTTGGCAAATCCCATTCGAACAATGGCATGGAAATCTAGTCTAGCGTTATGTAATATCATATTTGCTTTATACAAAATGGCGTTCGACAGTTGATAATAGGGTAAAAGGGTCTCTGCTTCTGCCCTCACTCCAAGTCACAGCCTCAGCCACAGCCAAAGCCAATGACAGCAGCAGCTGCCTCGGAAATCGGATGCACTGCAGGATTAGCACATTGATTACGAATCAATGGATTGCTGCTGCGTCTGCAGTTGTTGTTATTATTCTGCAGCTCAATTATGAAATCGATGCGTAATTTCCTGCAGCAAATGATTACAAAAGTTAACTGCAAAGCTAGATTTGATCCAAGATCCACAAGATCTGTGCACCGATTGTGACCTTTCACCGGGTGCGACGCGTCGCTGGCCTTGAACCTTTCGCATTGCCGAGCAGATTAACAATTCAAGGCTGTGACTTTAATAGCAGCGACAACATGAAGAGAAATATCTACATAGCAAAGCAGTTGCTGTGACTTGAAATGGAAACAACAAAAAAAAAACATCCAACATATAGAAAATGGGGCGACACGATGCGACGGGGCGGCTAGGAATGTTATGTAAATTGAACTTGAAAATCGCTGAAACAATGGCAAAGGTTTTGAATATTTCTCTCGCTTAATTAGAAACGCAAGGAGGCGAACGCAAATAATTCTCCCCCAAGCAGCGGCAGCGGCAGCGGGGTTACGTGAAAAGTCGACGCAACAGCGCGACATTGCCGCCACAGCTACGGCCGTAGCCGTAGCTCTACTCTCAACTCGGAGGAGGTGCCGCTGACAACAGTGGCGCATAAATTATTCAACAGCTGTGGGCTGGCCGAGACCCCAGAGCTTCGAGCTCCGCGCGTTCACCGCGGATCGCGATATTCCGTTCCGTTCCGCATTGGCGACGCAATCGCAACGCAGCTGAGGGAGGGATCCCCCCAACCCTCTCTCAATCTCTCTCCCCATCTCTCACCTACCTCTCTGTGGATCGTCAGGTTGGCTAGTGTCTTGGATAATGTCATATGCATACGCGTGTGTGCAGGTATTTGCCAGCGATTTGTGACGCCAACGACGACGACTTCAGCTGAAAAATCATTAATGTACTCGTTGATATCTAAATGTGTACGAGCAGGTGCCAGAGGGTGTCTCTCTCTCTCTCTCTCTCTCTCACACACACACTCACTCTGTATCTCTGTGTGTGTCTGAAAATTGCTCTGGGAGACCAAAAATTTGAATCGTCCCCAGCATTGTTATGCAAATGATGTCGCTTGACACGCAAACGCCACCGTCGACAACCGTCACCGACATCGCCCCGTTGCCGTTGTTGTTGCTGTTGTTATTGTTGTCGCTTACAGATCTCTTTGTTGTTTCCACCTCCGGCGATTGCATATTATGCGAGTCGAGTCTAGCTCTACACTCGACTCCACAGAGACCACTCCAGCACACACTATACACCACTCCACACTGTATGGCCACTCCACGGGCCAAGAAACTGGTCAAGAAATGTCAACAGAGCCAACTCTGGCCATTTGGCCAAATGCAAAGTGGATCAGTTGGGGTGATCTCATCAACTTAATGGGTCAGTGATTCCCAGTTATGATTAAATTCGTAACTCGTTTGCCTCGTCACAGTTGTAGCCTTCTAGGCAATATATTCACCCATGCAATTTCATAATTCTGGCGAGACCTGTCGCTTAGCTGAATTCTTTACGATTCGATCGTAGCCCGAGCAGCTTTAGTTTCTGACTTCTGCACAACACCTCAGACAAAAGGCAATTAAACCTGAGATATATTTTCTATGAATATATCAAAAGAGGGGGACATAATTCAAGAGATTTGCATTCATATTAGACACAGGTTTGCTCAAATTTGCATTATCATTATCTCTATCCCTATTGCTGTTATTCTCATTATCATTATCCATATATTGATGAATTATATTATGACTGTTGTTCTTATTATCATAATTATAGTTGTGCTTGTCACTCTCATTCTGATTTATTTTCGTTCTCAATCTCAGTAGTATTCTCATTGATACTACGATTTTCATCGCAGTGTCATAATCATTATCATCATCTAATCGTTTTCATTATTCCTTTCATTGTCATTATTACTTTTAATTTTATTAGAATTGGCATTAACAATAGCATTGAGATTAGCACTAGTATCAACATTAGCATTAGCATTAGCATTAGCATTAGCATTATCATTATAATTATCATTACCATTACCATTAGTATTAGCATTAGCATTAGCATTAGCATTACCATTACCATTAGCATTAGTATTAGCATTAGCATTAGCATTAGCATTAGCATTAGCATTAGCATTAGCATTAGCATTAGCATTACCATTAGCATTAGTATTATCATTAGCATTAGCATTATCATTATCATTAGCATTATCATTAGCATTAGCATTAGTATCAGCATTCGTATTAGCATTAGCATTGCTAATTCCATTCACTGTTATTATCATTGTTATTTGATAAACTATGAGATAACCCCTTACTAAACATAATTGCGTAATACTTTCCATAAAATATTCGACTGATCAAATCAAGAGAACACAATTCATATTTTTCTAGTAATTTCGACCTATACCATAGAACGATCAGTACGATATCCTCAGGAGTTACCTTCAATCTGAGCTCATAAAAATAATTCATCAAATCATGAAATATAAATGGAATTTCGCTGGGTCGCCTTGGTAACCAACTATTGACATGAACAATGCTGAAAGAGCAGAAAGGGCGAAGGAGATGGAGATGGTGAGCGCAAGGGATGGGGCGAGGATGGTGAGGAAACAGGCAACAAAGCCGATAAGAATGACACCCAGGTTGTGGTGATCAATTGCATTCGATCTGGCACGCTGCGTGATGTAGTGTCACGTGAGGAGTCAGAAGCTTCTATTGCGGCACTTGCCACACACACGAACACACACATACGCACACACCCATACAGAGAATGGCGCACACACATGGACAAACAAGAGGCTGTAATTAGCGAAGCGGGGTCTTAGCCATTGCATGACATTTGGCTTTGGCCACGATGAATGATGCCAAATTAACCAACACTGAACAACAACACACGGCTGACTGCGCGAGATGGCTCCGAACAGTTCAGTTCAGTTCAGCTGAGATTCAGTTTCAGTTTAGGTATGAGTATGAGTATGAGTATGGGCAATGGGTATGGGTATGGGGGACCTCCTGCTCTGCAGCGGAGCTGGGGCAACTCTGGAGCTGCGTGTTCGTTAAGATGTGCCCGCAGATAACAGAGGCGGCAACAATTTTTCGAATTGTAAACAATTTGCGCTGCAGTTGGGTCTAGGCGAGTCGCTGCGCTCGCTCAGCTGGCCAGAAGCACTGGGAAAGTTGGGCAGCCCAGCGAGCTTCAATGTGTGAATCGAGCCCAGCATGCGGCGATGCTGTGCAGATCTCGCTTGATTCATTCGTTAATTAAACAGAGGCTCGATCGCAACTACAACAACAAAAATTAATACAAATACAAAAAATAATGTACAAACTGTCATAAGGGAGTGAAAATAGTTTTTGGTTAACTGTCGATCAGTGTGACCGTTTGCATTTAAGGATAATGCCTAGAAAGAACAAGCTAAAGTCTAGCTATAAACTAGAACTGCAGCCAAAATGCGGTTAAATTATAAATGGCATTCATATAAGAAACGTAAGTCAACTTATCAGTGTGACCGTATATTTGAGAATGAAATGTATAGATATTGATCTTACATAACCTATAGCCCAAACCATATATAGTATACATGCAATATACGCGATACTTACAAGTCACTTTCATAGTTTTAATTGCACCACGCCCACGCCTAATGCCGCCCATTATCAAATTTAAATATTTCCGACAACTAAACCCCAATTAAAATGTGCTCAAAAATGTTCACAGGTGCATTTGCAGGTGGCAGCAGCAAGCCACAGCTATGACTACACTAATAATAATGACGATCATGATGATCACGATGATCCTCATGATGATGATGATGTTGTTGAAGGCGAATGCAGCTTGCGTGCATCTTCCTAGGTATTCAGGCAGTTAGCTGGCCCGGCCTAAGCTATGTCCCCAGTGCAGTAGCCAAGCGTGTAATAAGGATCGAATCCACAGCAATATTGCAATATGGGAATGGAGCACATAGAGCCAGCCAGGCCATTGGTTGGCATCATAATCAAAGGCCGTCAGTGCACGATTGCAGCCAAAGCCAGCTCCCCAGGCGTTCCTGTTGTGATCTGCCCCATTGACAACTGTCCGGGGCCAAAAACGAAATATATATACAACAACAACAACAACAACAACAGCAAAACAGTTCGAGTTTGGCTGGCGGGTTTTGGGGGGCGACTAAGCTGGCACAGCCCCTCCACTCGGCCAGCGACTGAGTGGCTGGCTCAGCATCGAAGCTGGAGTCAGACAATTGGACGGCTGACCGGCTGGCCGGCTGTCCAGCTGTCCAGCTGTCCAGCTGGCTGGCTGTGCGACCGATCGCAATGGGGCTGGGAAAATTACATGTCTTCGTATCTAAACGCACATTAACCATCGCATTCCCCAGCCACAGTCAGAACTCTGGTCAGTGCCAGAGTCTCTGGCTATGGCTGTGGCTGTTGCTGGAGCTGTGACGGTTTGGGGGCCAGTCGCTGGTTCCCTTATATATATAAAAAAAAAAAAAACCATTTTTTTATTTTTATTGTGGGACGCCAGGCAATCGGCAGGGCATTTTCCTCCTTTCTCGTTGCTTACTTTTCTTATTTAATTTCGATCGATCACTTAAAGAGTACGAATAATGAAAAATTGCAGCAACATGCCGCAGGCCAAGAGCTTGGTCTTTTAGATAACACACACACACACACACACACACATACACACAGAGTCAGATCTGAAAACAAAAGGGCATGGCACAGGAAGCTTTGCGCTCAGGTCGCCATTGAACTAGCGTCGCCAGTAGAACGAGGCAGATGGCCAAAGATTCGATTCGCTATACTCGTAAACACACACTTTAGCTTGACGTTTCACAAAAAAAAAAAAAAAAAAAAAAAAAAAAAAAAAAAAAAAGACTTTCTCGGCGCTGCATTTATCTATCGCACTGAACTTGGCCAGCAACTGAAACTCAGCCTGAAGCTGAACCCCAAACCCCAGAGCTGAATCCCCAGCTCGGAGATTACATCGGATTTGTGACGCTCATGCGTAGAGCTTGAACTATAAGCAAACTCATTTGTGGCACATGCATGTGGAAATCAATTAAGTGCAGTTCTCACGATCGCAAGCGCGCTACTACGGCTACCGCATACCGCGAACTGAAGGCAGCTCAAGTTCTCATACATTGCACGGCTCAAATCAATCATTTTCAATATGCAATTCGCATTGAACTAGCGACAGCTACAAAGGCAAAACATATCAGCAATGTTACCTGATTTACTTTAGAGTTTCTCGCTTTCATATGAAATGTGAGAGAAACGCTCGGTCAATCAGTCCAATGTGATAGTCAATCAGCCAATTTGTGTTCAATCAATTCAAGAATTAGTTCATTTTTTGATTCCCTATTTGCTCTAGTCAATCAGTCATCTTTCAACTATTCAATCAGTCTATCCAGATGACCATCAATCATTCAGACTCTGATTACATCAATCGACTTACCAATCATTCTATCAATCCAATCGTTAATCTAGTAGTAGTTGTAATCTAATCATTAAGTCAGTTAGTTCTCTGAAACAGTCATCATTCAATCAATCAGTCAGCCAAGTAGGATTTCACTCAATCGTTAATCAGTCGTCGGTCTGCATTAGGGAACTAACCAGCTATTCAGTTAGTTATTCATTAAATTTGATTAATCAATCGCTAGTCGACTGATTGACTCTATTAATCAGTCAGTCAGCTAACTATTCAGTTAATCATTCATTCAGTCAGCTAACTGGTTTCCCAGTTCTTCAAACAGCAGTCAGACAGCCAGTCACTTTGTCAATCAGTCAAACAATCACCCAGTTATGATTGACATTACATGACAGCTCTTCAGTCAATCAATCCATGCAATCCAGTTTCATAACCAATAGTTTAATCAGCCTTTATCAATCAGTCATTAAATCAGTCGAGCATTCAATCAATCTTTGGGCAGTCAGTCTCAGTCAATCAGTCGCCAATCAACCACACAAATGGACATTCGGCACAAAAGTCAGTCAGTCAATCAATCAGTGAACCTTTGGTCATTCAGTCTCATTCAATCAGTAGCCAAGCAACTAACCAGTCAGTCAGTCTCAGTCAATCAGTCAGCCAATCAGTCACTTAATCATTCACTCATACATTCAATCCTTCTCCAACTCCATCAGTCAGAACGAACCCCGTTTAGAGACCGATTTACATATGCTGTGGAAATACTTTCGACTATTGCTCGACCCCTGAATCAATGTACTCGATTAGGATGCTCTGCCCATTTAGGCAGCTGCAAACTGGCCAGCTATCGACCAGCTCAATCAACCCATCCAACTCGAGCTTGGCCGCGACCCAACCCAGCACAACCCTAGCCAACTGACTAGCCAAAAGTCTGCCGTTGCAGTTGCTGCTGCTGTTGTTGTTGTTGCTGTTGTTGTTGTTGCAGTTGTTATTGCTGTTGCCTTTGCATTGCAGCTGATGACTCGGGGCATTTGTGTTTCCGATCCCGGCCAGATAGCATCGCAAGGCAGGGAGGCAGCCTGAGGCAGGCTGATGTCAAAAGTAAATCACATTGACTTGGAACTGCGATCGCCTACGCCCGGCCAAGAGCCCTTGTTGGCCACTTGTCCACTTGTCCACTTGGCCACTTGGCCGCGGCACTAATCGCATGTCAGGTGTCTGAGCCGCAGTCAAGAGTTCTGCGGCGACAAATAACAAATCCTGTCCCTTTTTTCTCTCGCTCTCTCTCTCTCCCTGTCAGTGTGTATTTGAGGGTGTTTACGTTTCGAGAGTCCTGATCCACACTTCGGCCTGATCCGGTAAATGTTTGGCTTCACACAAAGGGGATTAAATCATAAAATGCTCATGACATTCTTTGAACCCAACCAAAATTTCACAATTTCATTGTTTTGCCAGCCACATTGGCGCATCCTTTTTTTCTTTTTTTCTTTTTGTCCTCTGCTTGTGTGTGTGGCTCAACCACGACTACGAATACGACTACGCTCTACCTTGTGCCAACAAGGTGACATCGCTAAAAAATAAGAAAAATACAAAAAATACGAAAGAAATAAACAAGTGAACAATGAAGCTGACTTAGCTGACAGCCACTGTGCGTGTCCGCGATCTGTTTTGGGAATGTTTTTTTTTTTTTTTTTCTTTTTGTCTCTTTTTTGTGTTATCTACAGACTAGTGCAGGGTATTCGTAATTTGAGAGCGTTTCAATTGCGTCAGCGATTGGCAAATTTACGAGTATGTTGATTGAAAACTCCGATAGCCATGCACTCGCACAGTGGTTCGAAGACTCGTCAAAACTGCCAACAAAATGGAAGGCAGCAGAGGGAGACGATCTATGGAATGATATTGTTTAGACAAGTGGAAAGTTAACTATCATGAATTGTTGGATAACTTCTTGGTGGCATAACGGACACAGCTGAGTGATTAAGTGCTGATTGAAAGCTGATGAAATAACTGATTGAATGACTAACTGATGGACTAACTGACTAAACTGATGGACTGCGTGATCGAGCCCATTGACACTACTAATTGACCGCTCATTCAATTGATTGAATGACTGATTAATTGGACGTATTGACTGATTGATAACCTATCCGACATGGACTCATGGCTGATTGATCGATTGATTGATAAACAGTTTGATGGAGGGATAATTAACTGATTAATTAACTCTATGACTGAGTTGTCGATTGACAGATTGGTGGTATAATCGATTCGATTTGATTGACCAATTGATTGAATGAATAAATAAATACCAACAGATTCGCTTATGAATCTACTGAGTGATCAAATATTTGACTCAACTGATTTACGCAATCTACCTAAGAGATTCCTTATCATTGATTGACTGATGACAGACTGGCAGATCAGTGATTGATTGATTGACCGTCTGACTGAGTGATTGATTGAGAGACTGATTGACCAAAATATGTAAATATTCAATATGTTGTCGCACCAATCGGGTGATTGATCGTCTGATGACTGATGGCTAGGTGATTGATTAACAGATGATCTGGCTAACATTTACTGATTGATGGACAAAAGTTTTGGATAACTGACTGACTAAATAATTGACTGATTGACTTATTAATTGATTGACAGATCGACTGATTGACTCGCATTGAGAGACAAGTTTTCTGTGTATCTGATAACTTGACGGTTTATCATACTGACTGATTGACTAACCACACCAGTTGCCTGACTGTCTAACTTGACTGTCAATCAACGGTGACAAACTAGGTGCTACTACTGGAAATCCTCTCCCTTATCATTCCATCTGCTGCCAACGTCCAGTGAATGGGCATGTAAGACATTTTGGTGAAATGTTGTATTTGACACCACTGTGCCATGGGCCTGGCCATGTCAATTAACATTAACTGAAGTGAAATTAATTGCCGTGCCATGGTCACTCTAATTGCGGTTAATGTGGAACCGATAGCCCAACTCGCCGCAATGGGCGCAATTTCTGATAAGCGATTAAGCGATTATCAGCCGCGCGCAATTTCCACTGCGCTTCATTAGCAGCCACAACAGCCGTAAAAGAACTAACTGAAGAAGAAGAAGAAGAAGAAGAGCAGCGAGTGAGTGTGTGTGTGAGTGTGCGTGCGTGTGTGCGAGTGTTGAAGTGCCATATGCTGCTGCTGCTCAGAGTGGACAGTGTGGACAGTGGGATCGACATGTGGCTATGCAGTTGGCGTGACCTTTACGACACAATCAACAACTGCTGACCGCAACGACTGCAAGGACCCCAAAAGCGTGCAACAGACGAAGCAGAAGAAAAGGAAGAAGCAGAGCAGAAGAAGAGACAGAAGTCCTATTCAATATTTGTCATGGTCATTATGAGTTATAAACGATATTTTGATCCCTAATCACTTGGCCAAAGACAAGAGGGAGAGACGGAGAGAGAGAAAGAGAGGGAGGCAGAGTGAGTGTGAGAGTGTGAGAGTGAGAGAGGGAGAGGGAGAGATCTAGCAAACAGTCGCAAGCTGTCAACGCATTCGTTTCACGTTTTACCCAAATGTCGCTGCCTCTGGGCCGCTGCTCGGCCCGTCGTCCTGCCCGACCCGCAGCGACAGTAGGGACACATTTTGTCGGATCGTCGTCGTCGTCGTCGTCGTCGTCGTCGGCGGTGGAATTAAAGGAACAATTGTTGCAGCAAAGGGCAATTATATATTATCACCTTGTTGCCATCCCGCTTGCAGTGTGTGCGCGCTATCTCTGTCGCACCGCCCGCAACGCGGACTAAGCCCGGGCATCGAGCATCGGACATCGAAAAAGAACCATAAAAATGACACCACATTGTTTTTATCTTTATCGCATAATTGCGGTCAATTCCCTCGTCTGTGGCCTGGGCTGGCGCGGCTTTGGTGGCTACGGTGGCTTCGGTGGCTTGGCTTGATTTCAATAGCAACGGCAACGTTTTCGGCTTTGTCTTTGATCATGCTCTTTGCCATGGCTATGAGCAGTAAGACCGACAGTCGCACAGCGAGTGAGGGAGTGAGGGAGAGGGGCAGTGCTCGCCCCCTGTGTGACAGCGTTAGAACAGCAATAGGTGCGGCAGCAGACGGTGGCGTTCGCTGGGCCAGGGGAGGGGAGAACAGCACATTTATCTTCTTGTCACAAATTAACGCTCTCGAACACGAACCAACAAAATCCCCAAGCAAATTGCCTTTAAGAACTAGTCACAGCTGTCACACGCAAATCGGAAATACTAAAAGACACAAAGGAAGTCTCACAAATATTCCGGATTATTCTACTATTATTTATAGTAGCAGAAAATTGATTATAGGTTATGGAAATGCGAGTATGATCGAATCGGAATCTTGAATAATATCGAATTCAACGACATCGAATTGTTTTGCGTTCGTGTGTAGCGGTAAATAGTTCGTTTCGAATTCAACTTCGAACTGATATCCATATACTCATTATTCTGAAGCAATAAGTGAAAAATATGGAATTCGTGTTCGAATTGATAGCAGAATATACGTATGCCTATACTTATATACTTATGCAGGGATGTAAAGAAAGATCGAAATCGAAATCGATACTTGATAGATTTCGAACTCGATCTAGTACCTACTATGATTCAGGTTTCGAGTTCGATTTAATATGGATACGTAATATGTAATTCCATAAGATAAAACATTAATCTGATATGTCTTAGCTATATAATTCTTCATGGACTTCGAATTCGATATATATTCGATATATGCCATATGCATTTGTAAAGAATTCCAAATTCGATATCAGAATAAGATCTCAAGTAGCATATAATTCGTGACAGAACATATGTATATTATAGATTTTGATCTGATATTTAATTATCATATGATTATTATTATTCAATATAAAATCAATGATTTTTTAAAGATTTCCAATTCGAACTCAAATAAGTATGTAGTAAAATGTAATATTTTAATTATTACCATTTCAATTGGGTACATATAGAAGTTCTATATATAGACCTACTCAATTTTGAAACAAGCCATGACATTTCATTTGGCTCTTGTATATTACTCGTTATTATAGATTGAAATCGATCTATATTACTATTATTATATTCTACTACAGACTTTTAAAAAGTGAGAATGATAGATACGATTTATGTAAATTGGATTAGATGAACACTTGTTGAAATTTTCTATAAAACATATACATTAGCACACTCAGCTCAGTCGACATGAAGATATCGTTATATGATATTCTAATATCAAGTAAAGCTATATGTATGCAAACTTATGTATATACATACATACATTCATATCTAAGGCTAGCTCTCTCTCTTTAATCACCTATCCTGCTGAGTTAAATCTTGAAAACAAAATCAAAAGTGATGCTGCGGGTGGAACAACGATCGTTTAGCCAAAGTATTTGATAATTTGCAACTATTTGCGAGTGTTGAGATAATTCAAATGCTGCGCGCTAAAACCTCAATTGCAATCAGCAGACGAAATAAAAACCGGTTTAGCCATCCTTGGCAAGCGCACAAAGAGAGCGAGAGCGAGAGCGAGAGTGAGTGAGATAGATAAAGAGGAAGCAGCTAAGTACGAGAGTCTTTGGGGCCTGGACTTGACGACCTTCAGATTGGCTAACAAAAGACCGCGACGCTCCCACACTCCAATTTGAAGTTTGAGCCGACAACAACAACAAAGATAACAAACAACAATAACAACAACAACGCCGGCAACAACAGCAGCAATTGAAGTGCCACTCTCCAAATAACAGTTATGATCTATTCATAAGCATTTTGATGCACATAAATATTTATTTGGCTATTGGGTCAAGTTGTCGCAATTGTCGCAATTTTGTTGCGATTTTAATGCTTGGCCCTAAACTGACACACACACACTCGTCTTCCCTTCCTCCTCCCTGCCACACTCCCTCTCGCAGTCATTCCCTCTGTCTGCACGCTCTGCTCGCTGCCACCCTGCCTCCCTTGACCAAGCAGCAGCAGCAGCAAGGCATTTGCACTGCTTTGCCGACATTGTCATAAGAGTGAGAGCACAGTGGTAATTGCTGTGTGTGTGTGTGTGTGTGTGTGGAGGCGAGAGGCACGCTCTAGTTGTAGCCCACTCGCACGCACGCCTCTGTGCTAACGCTCTCTTGCTCGCTCGCGCGCCCTCTCTGTCTCTCGCTCTCGCTCAAAGCCATGCGCGGCCATCCGTTTCGGCTTTGACCAATGCTGTCTTTTTTCGATCGGGTAGGGTCACAGCAGGGCGTCGCGGCGAGGGGCGCGGCTGCCGATGCGACGACAACGTTCGACGCGCGACACATTTCACTGTGTCACATTCGTTGCGTGGGCAGCGTGTGCTAGAGCGAGAGGTGGAGGTGACGGTGGTGGTGCAGTAGGAGCCGCCGAGGGGTGGAGGGAGGGAAAGGTGAGTGGGGTGGGGCTTTAGGGTGGCATTGCCGACCGCATTCGTTGGCTCCATTGGCTGACGTCGCAGTTGTCGTCGATTTGTTGTTGTTGTTGTTGTTGTTTTTGTTATTGTTGTTGTTGTTGCTGCTTCTGGTGAATGCGTGTGGGAAAAGGAGAGCTCTATATATGTATACATGCATACATATGTATATGTATATACATATACATATATGCTTATGTATGTAAATATATATAAATCGTTGACGATTACGAACAGACTTAAGCAGCTAACGGTACCATGAGTGCTGAGCCGCAGCAGAAGGAAGATGCCAAAAGGAAGGAAGTTCACATAAACAAATGATTTACCTTCAAATGGGACACAAACATAGATATATATGTACATATGTATGTTTATTTACATAAATATCTGTGAACATATATAACAGTTTTAATAGTTCTATACATTTTTAATTTATAGTACAAACAGATAAAAGTGATATAAAAGTCATTATAAATCAATTATAGACTGAATCTTCAATTTTAATACATAATCAAAGAAATTAATTATGATATTTATATACGTATATACATACATATGATTTCATTTAATAAAACGGGACTCTCGAAACTCAAAATACAAAATTAATTTTCAAACTGGAAACAGTATAAGATCGAAATATTTAATAGGCTGCATTTCCATATAAAAAAATATTTATTTAACAAATACCACAAGATAAAAAACAAATGCTCATTTCAAACTTTAATTAAAGCTACAAATTTGTTATAAAATTGTAATATTCATATAGACAATATGAACATAAATATATACGTGTGTAGAAGTAACACATAAATATATATTTTATCGAGCGAATTTCACACAAAAGAAATCAAATATGAATAACCTATTCAAATAAAAAGGGAAATATAGTTCAAATGTAAAAAGTTTAATGAAAATGAGTTTTTCATGAGGATAATTCCACAAGCAATATTAATAAATTAAATCAACAGATTAGCAAATTAAAACTAAAAAAAAAAAAAATAAAAATAAAAAATAAAAAAAATTGATTGAAAATGAAATTTTAATTATAATAAAGAAATAACATATTAGACATAATGATTTTTTAAATATTAAATTTATAAGAAAAATATGCACAATTATAATTATAGGAGCAAAAGCCTTATTATATATACTATACCGTTTTTCTATGTTTTCTAAAGTTTTTTTCTTATAAATTGAATGGCAATAAATGAAAAAAAAAAAAAAACATAATTATTTTTACATAAAAGTATTTTTTTTTTTTTAATTCTTTAATCTTATGTACATAAAACTATTACTATTATTTTTTTTTAACAACTATTCATATTCTAAAATATAAATATTTCTGTACACTAAAATTGATTAAATAATTTATATTATTCTTTCCCTTCATTTTCAATTGATATTTGATATGGAATAACAAAACCTAAAAACAATTAAATTAATCGATGATCAATGAAATTTGCCGACGGCACTCGATGAAACAAAATCAATATATTTGTATATAAATATATAAATATATTAAAATATGAATATATAAATGTCTATGTATTTATGCATGTGCATTTGCATGGAAATAGCATTTTGTGGCTGAGAAATCGCTTAAAGTGGTTTAATTAAATTTGATTTGATTTGTTGTGTTCGATTTTTTTTGGCTGCATCAAAAACGGCGACACCCCATCCACACACACACACACACACAGACGGACATAAATAGATACTTATACACACACACAGAGAGACACTTAAAGCTAAGATGTCCAGCAAGCACCACACACACACACAAATAAATATATGCGAGTGTGCATAGACCCATCTCTCACTATACATGTGTATGCGTGTGTGTGTGTGTGTTGAGCAACGGCTGAATTTTGTGCTTGTGCTCGTAATTAATTATTTCATTAGTGCACACTTGATTCAAGCCATGCCCAGCGCCCACAATGAGTTGGACAGTGAGCAGAGCGGCCAGCATGGTCTCTAAATGCCCTACAAAAATGTATTTGAAGTAATAGTAGAGGCTAAGCTAAATAATCATGTTATAAAAAAAAATTACAATTAGTTATGTAAAAAATATGTATTATAGTACCATAGCTAAGTATTGAAAATAATACAGAAACCTTTTAAACTATTTGTTCATTGATAAGAGCTCACAAATGGCCGAATCGTAGGGTGCATAACCATAGTGCAGAGAGTCATCGCTAACACCAAAGAGCGCAGAGCTCGCTCTTAAGAGCGAACGTGGGAAATAAGCATTTGAATTCAATTTTGAACTGCTTGCTTGTTTTTTGGTTCTCTCTATCACTCTCCCTCTCTTTGCCATTCTGTTCCAATATGTTTTTTCTCGTCTTTCTCGGTGTGTGTGTGTGTATATGAGTGTGCTTGCTGCTTATGGGCTGGGCATGAGCGAGAGTGAGGGAGCAAGCACTACAATACGCACAGAAGCGAATGGACACTTGCGGCGCCAGTATATGTATTTGTGCATTGGTGTGTGAGTGTGCGTGTGTTTGTGTGCTGGTCGCCACCAGTGGCCGTTCAGCTTATGCATGCGGCGAAATATATGAGAGAGAGAGAGGCGGTGTGAGTGTGTGTGTGTGTGGCTGTTGTGTGTATTTATGCTGTCTTTTCTCGCCGCTAGGTGGGTCTCGGTCTCCGAGTCCAAGCACGAGCGCCAAACACTGCCCAGGCCCATGCGGCGACGACGACGACGACAGCAGCAGCGTCAGCGTCAGCAGCAACATCAGCAGCAGCAACCGCGACGGCGACGTGCGTTGGATGTGATTTCAAATAGTAAAGTTGAGTTGCCGCTGCCGCATCGCCATCGCAATCGCATCGCAATCGTCGTCGCCGTCGTCGTCGTCGTTGCCGCCGCCGTCGCCGCTGTCGTCGTCGTCGTTGTCGTCGCAGTCATAGTCTCTCTTGTGTGAACTGAACTGCTTACCGATATTTTATCGTCGCGGCCATAGCCGCCGCTGCCGTTGCTGTGCTGTAGCTGTGGTGGCTGTGGCTGCACTGTCGCCCCCACCGGCATTGGCTGCGCTGCCGACTTTGCCAGAGCCCAGCCAAGCCAAGCCAGGCCAAGCCACTGCCACTGCCACTGCCACCGTCGCTGTCGCTATCGTTGTCGTTGTCGCTGTCGTTGACGCTCCTCGTTGTCGTTTTGTTGTGTACGTTTCCTCTGTACGTTGTGTTGTGTACTGTTCTGTTCTGTTCTGTTGTATTCCGTTGCGTTGCGTTCTGTTTCTGTTTTGTTGTTGTTGCTGCTGTTGCGCGCGCGCGTCTTGTTTTGCCGTCGCTAAAACGGCAAAGCGCAGAACAACTGCAAAAATTAAATAAATAACGAAATTAACAAAAATCGAAAGAAAAAGAAAAGATTTAAAAACATTTCCACGTTCGTTTACCAGCATTTTATTTAAATTATTTATTCAATTATTTGGTATATATTCATTTTATTTATTTATTTTTTTTACTGTGCTTCGTCAACGAGAATTTATAGTTTTAGTTGATTGCAATTGCAGCAAAAAATAATAATAATAATAATATAATTTTTTTTTTGTGTTTTTGTTTTTGATGTGTAAAGAGAAAGAAGTAGAGAGAAACAAGGAAACTCTGTGATAAATGCGAAATGCAAATGCACAAAATGTGCTGCAAGTGAAACTTGGACAAGCCATAAAAACTGCCCCTAATACACACACACACCCTCCGCCCACACCCACACACACACACACACGCACATAGAGAGAGAGTCACATGTATAACTGTATATAGTCCTTGACTGGCTATGTACTGGACGAGCATAAAAAAATGACTACCCTCAATTGTCGCCACTGGCTGGCTGCCTGGCTGGCTGGCAGAGCCCAGCTAACTGTTGTTGTAGGGGTCGCGCTCGTCGTTTGACGACAACGTTCTCGCTCTGCTCTGCTCTGTTCAGATGGTGCTGGTGCTGTCCTGCACCACCTACTCGACAGTTACTCCTATTCCTACACTGCTTGCTTTTGGCTTGCATTCCAATTGCCATGCTCTCGCTCCCACTCGCACATAAACATAGGCACAGCCGCATACACACACACAAACACATACACAAGTGTCGCGCGTCGTTTGTCGCTTGTCGCTGCTGCTGCCGTCGCCTTTTGCTCTTCTGCTTCGTCATTTTGTGCGTCCTCTGGATTGGTTTCGGCGTTTCAATTGCGTTCGTTTTTTATTCTACCTCCCCCTCTCATTCTGCTGTGTGCGTGCGAGTGTGTGTGTTTGTTCTCGATTCGATTGGATTACATAGTCGTTGTCGTTGTCGTCGTCGTCGTCGCTGCCGACGTCGTCTCTGCTGTCGCCTGCCTTGAGGTACTCTGTGTGGCTGCGTAATTTTTTTTTTCTTTTTTTTTTTGCTCTTTTTTAATACATATTTTGCTGTCCCTCAGCATCTGCAGCGCTGTTCGCCCCCATTCCAGCCGCGCAGCGACGCCGACGACGACATTTCGTTTTTTTGAGATTCGCTTTTTGCATGTTTCGTATATACATGCTGTCGCTGTGTGCGTAGCTCTTTTTGTGCGCGTGTGTGTGTGTGAGTGTTCTTTAATATTGTCGTCGAGTGTCATTGGTCGAAGGCAAACGCAAACAGCGCTGCCAGCGTCGGCGTCGTCGCATATTGTCGCAAAACCTTCGTCTCGGCACGTTTTTTTTTTTCTCGTTTATTTTTGTGTTTTTTTGTTTTTATTGGCTTTCGGCTTGCTGCTGGTGCTGCTGCTGCTGCGGCTGGCTGGCTTTTTATTAGAGTCCATGCAAAGGGCGTAGGGGTGTGGCACATAGAAATGCTTGGTCTGCCTGGTGGCCGAGCGCGCTTTAGGGCCGAGGGCTGGTAGCACGAGGAGGCGTGTGCACCCAAGTAGCCGAATGAGTTTTTGATTGTGTGTGTCGTCGTCGTCGTTGGCGTCGGGTGCGGGTGACTGTGTATGTGTGTGTGTGTTTGTTATTTGTGTCGTTGTCGTTGTCGTTGTCCTCTCTCGCCGTGTGTGTATGTGTTTGTGTGTGCGTGAGCGAGAGCGAGAGCGCATTAGCTGCATATATATATGCATGCACGTGCCTCTGTGTGTGTGTGTGGGGGTCTGTGTGTGTACGAGAGCGAGTGCAAAGTGCACAAAAGTTTTGCCAAGCAAAAATGGCGACAACAGCAACGACAACGACAACGACAGCAGCCGCAGCAGAAGCAACCGTCGTCGTCGTCGTCGCCGTTGCCGCAGCAAATTTTTGTGTCGTGCGATTTTATAACCGTTTTCAAAAGCGGCGGCGCTGCTGCTTCTGCCTGTCGCACAAAAAAATCGCACTCGGACGGACAAATACACAGCAACAACAATCAAATTAATCGAATTAATCGAATTAATATAGAAAAAATCAAATCAAATCAAATAAATGATGCAAACATATTCTTTAACCCAAATATGCAACAAAACATTTTGTTTCAGTGTATATATGCATTCGTGTGCGTGTGTGTGTGCGCGCGTGTGGGTGCAGCTGTGCTTAACAAAAACAGAACTTAAGATTTGAGCTTGTTTTGGTGCACCCATAGAGAAAAAAAAACAAAAACAAATTCTAATAATAAAAAATCAACATTAATTTTACAGCTAACAAACAACAAAAACAACTACAACAAACAAACAACAACAAGCACATTATCATAAACATAAACATAAAAAAACATAATTATAATTTTATATAATTATAATTATGATGTGATCAGAATTTTAACAGCAACAAACCAACAACAACAACAACAACAAAAGGTGCTAACCACAACAACAACAAAGTAGAAGAAACAGAGCTGACAACGAAGTATTAACGAAATATAAAAACAAAAACAAACACCTAATAATACTTAGTTAATATAGAAGAAGAAGAAGAAGCTAAACAAAAAATGCTCAACATTTGCAACAACAACAATCGCACACATACATATGCCCAACAGTGTGCGTGTGTGTTTGGCATGTGCATGTATGTGTGTGTGTGTGAGTGTGAGTGTGTGTAACGATGTTCAACAACTAAACGAGTTAACTAACTTAACAAACACATCAAGCAAATTGATCAAAACAACAACTACAACAACAACAACGAAAACACAAAAACCAAACAACTTTAACAGCAACTTCAACTCCACCAATAACAACAACAACGACAACAACACCAATTACAACTGAAACAACAACTACAACAACTGTTCCAAGAGTATTAACTAAGAAAGGAGTTAACAAAAGCAGAAAGAATTAAACTCAGCATTCAGGTAAGTTCTCATTTTGGCTTAAACGCATTATCTTGCGATAATAAGAAACTAGCTATTGTATAGTTGTATGTCATATAGTAAATACTTGGTATATATTTTCTAGATTTATATAAGTTTCGACAGATTTTTATATAGATTTTAAGTGTTACATGGCGTATGCTCGACAAAGACTTTCTTTGACATTTTTGACACAGAGATCTCCCTCTCTCTCTCTCTCTTTCTCTCTGTCTCACTCTACTTTTAAAGTGACTACAATATATACATGCTTATATGTACTTATGTATATATCATATACAACTGATAATTGATATATAAGTGCATATCTATGTATGTATGTATAATCATCATACACACTATAGTACTACCATTGCTACTATTTCTTTGAAGGATCCATTTACAATGTATATCCTTATTAGGATTTTTTTTTTTTTTTTTTTAATTAAATTCAATTAAACATTTAATTGAAATATATGTAATAAGAAATATGATATATGAGACATTACAACAAGTGAATACCACTCATAGACAATATGTTGTTGGCTATCTTCAGTTATATCAAAGACTTATAGAAATTTGAGTAGATTTACTAGTAGAACAAACGAAACTAAGGATTGCAAAGAGTATATACATAGTAAGGGGCTATATCTATATTTACATAATGTGCTACATATAAACTCTATATAAATCATTTTTATATATATTTTTTATATACTTATACTACTAATTAAATATAGAATAAGCTATATGTCAACTCTTTATATAATGGATAACACATTATGATTATACATGTATTATGGGCTATACATATACGTATACTCTTGAGGGCATTTAAAGTTCATTGCAGCTCGTAGCTGTATTATGTATGTACATATATACAAAATATATTTCCTTATATGTATGTTTGCTTATCTCTCTGTAAGCTATTAAATCATAGAATTTAATAATAATATTAATATATATGTATAAGAAATCAACACAAATCCTATATATGTATACTGTTTAAACATCGATGATTTTCACAGCCTTTTTAAGCAGATCTTGAGAATTACTTGAGTTATAGCAATGAAATTTAGTTTATTATAATGAGTACGCCGAGTTGAAGTTATATATACAGACTCTTGATAGCATATATGTACATATATATGTATATGTGTGAAAATCAGGGTATAATGGTTTTGTTGTTAGCATTAGTTTTGTTCACTAAGTTTATCATCTTCACTCAATAAATCTCTCGCTTTCTATATATACACTATATGTATCTCTCTCTACATCTATAAATATCTTTAAGAACCAAACTTCCATCTGGACAATGCTGAAATTAATTGGAAATCTGCTAAGAACTGAGATCCGTCTCTCAATATCTTTAACACCTTGTATTACCAGAGGTTGGTAAAAATACAGAAATTAAATATAGAAAGAGTTTTGCTGCTCTGCAGTGAAAACAAAGTTTCAAGAAATGAAAGTCTTTGAAATATTTTTGACCAGCTGCGCTAAGCAAAGTCGTTTATCTATATTTATATAGTATATACATATATATTTATCTATGTGTGTGTTTGTGTTTTGCTGTCAAGAATTTCGATATTTGCCAGTTGTCTTAATATTTACATTAACATCTCGCGCTCTTTGCCTTTTGTCAAGTCGCATAGCTCTAAATAGTGAAAAGGAGAAGAAATAGAGAGAGAGAGAGAGAGGGAGATGGTGAATTGGCATAGGTATACCTATGTATATTTATCGGTATATTGGTATATATAATCGCCTGTTCGTGAGCTGTAAACACAGGCATTGTAAATTTACACCATGCTTATAATTAGCTATAGAACAGAACAGCCAGTTGACTTTTTTCCTTTTATTATATGCTATTGTTAGGCATATAGTATATATCTGTGTTCAGATATATATACCTATATTTATATATATATATATTCATGCTGCAACTTCATAAGGTACTCGCACACACACACATAGGCACACACAGCTTCTGCTCAAGTGTTAACAAAAAGTCTGTAAGGCTTTACTTCTGTCTGTCTCTCGCTCTCTGTCTGTCTTAAGCGCCCTCTCTCTCTCTCTCTTTCTCACACTCTCTTGGCTCTGCGTCTCGTTACGGCTGCTGGCAGTCGCTGATTTGCCTATGCTTGATTGCCAGCAATAATTGTCGCTCAGGCGTTGACGCTTGACGCCAACTTCAGGGCCCACCAATGCCTCAATGCACCTGCAGCTGCAGCCAAGCCAACAACAACAACAACAACTACTACTACAGCTTTGACAATAGAGTTTGCTCTGTCGCCACCGCAGAGTTGTGGCCACAAAAACAAAATAAATAAATATTGACAAATTGCTGATAAATCATTTATTATATTGAGCCGCGTTTGCTAGTCTCTTAGATATACATTTAAAGATATATACACACACACATATATGTACGTATAATTCGTGACTAAAACCAATTGAACTTTTGCACAAAAAAAAAAAAAAAAAAAAAAAAAAATTAAAATAAAAGAAAAAGAATAACGATTGGATTTGCGCATAGATATACTAAATATATTGAAAATCTTGAATTTATATATATAAATATATATTTGATTATTATATATGTACATATATTCCATTAATATTTTATATATTAAGCTTTATCAGTATATACTCATATGTATATGATATATTGTATGTATAGACTTCATATATATAAGCTTAGTTTTCTATAGTTTTTTTTTATATCCCTCATAAGCAAATTCTACATAATTGAAAATTCCATATGAAAGTCTAAGTTCAGTTTCATATTTATAGTTCCTTCAGGACTAGCTATAAATGTTTTCGATTCCAAGACCTAAATTCTTGAAATTAATCTATGCTAATAATTGCTACCTAAATGATGATTTATCTTAATGATGATTACATATATACATATATACCATATTGCTCATATTTTCAAGTATTTGCCTAAAGGTTAGGCTCAAAGATATCATAAAATATATCATATCAACAATTTCGCTTTAGTAACAATCGTAATAGTTTCATTTCTATATATGGTTCTCTATGGATTGTTGTTTCTTTTACTTCATGAGGGATGCCTCTTCCTCCTCTCTATCTTATTCATCAACTGCTTATTCTTTAATTTCTTGTTGGTATTCATCTTATTTTTCTTCATTTCCTTCATATTTTTAATTTTCATCATAATATATTTTCCCCCATCTTTTTCTTCTTATTCTACTTTAATCTTCGTTATCATCTTCGATTTTTTTTCGCGTCTTCTTCCTCTTTCTCTTCCCCTTCCTTTATATCTCCATCTATTTTCTATACTAAGTATATCCTCACATATGCTTTCCATATATTCTATTTACGATTCTTAGACTTCTTTCTCTCTCTCTCTCTCTTCTTCTCTCTGGCTTGCTCTCATTGCTGTTTCGTGTTGCAGTTTCAGCTTCAGTCAGCTGCAGTGGCTCTGCTGCCTGTGCCTATTAATTAACATATTTCGTCATGAATTAGCAGTTGAGTTATAATGAGGTGGAAAGCAATTCCGGTTCCAGAGAGAGAAAATGAGATATTCCCTTTTTGCTTGGATGTAAGCGATATCTCCTATATTATCCATTGCCCTCGGCTTCGTCCTCGTCCAGGACGATAATCGTTTTGCACGCTCTCCAGTTGCATAGTCCCTTCCTTTGCCTCCTCTTCCTTCCGCCCCGCCCCGCCCCGCTCCGCCCATCCCTCTTGCTGGGGACGGACATTCACATGCCGACATGTCGTCGTCGTTGTCGTTGTTGTTGTTGTCGTTGTTGCTGCTGCTGCTGCTCAGCGCCAGCTCTCATAATCCGTTGCCTTTGCAATAATTGCAGTGTCGCCGCTTGTGCCCCTGCACAGTGGTACAAAAGCGCTAAAAGGGCGCAGAATGTAAATAATATATATTGTTAGTGCAATATGCAATAAAAGAGTAAAGAATAGAAAAAAGTGTTTTCTAGCCAGCAGAAAGAAGGAAATAGTCGAAGAATTTAAAGTAAGTAAAGAAATATATGAAATAATATAAGAGAAAAGGAAGAAGAAATAGAAGTAGGAGAGAGAGAAAATAAGTAGAAGGGGAAGGACTATAAGATAAACGAGATACGGAAGAAATATGTATTTTTGATTCTATTTGTACTGTGATATTAATATTCAGCTTTTGCATTATTTTGCATATGAAATTTCAATATGATTTTTTGTGTTGTTTGTTTTAAACATATCAAGTATACGCATGTTATATGAAGTATACGTATAATATGTACGTATATATATTTAAGTACTATACATTCTATTATACAATTATGCATTAACTATAATCAGTAAACATGCAAAAACTAAAAACTAGATGGGAGCTCGCTAATGGGAGAACAATCCAGCATTAGAGAAATTGATAGAGCTAGAATATGATAGAGCTAGAAAGTGTTTCCAATAGCTATCAAATCAAACAATAATAAATACAATCAAGGGGCCTAAGGAAAGCTCTACAAAATAATTTACATACATATATCAATAAATATGTAAATATATATAATAACCCATCAGTTCATCATCTTTAACTCAGCTGCATCAAATAAATATTTTTTTTTTTTTTTTTGTTGAGGTTTTTTTTTTATATATTTATAGATTTTCTCTTTTTCTTTAAAAAATCTTGACGTTCTTAAATACAGCAACAGAAATCAGCTCAAGCTCAGCTGGGTTAACTTCAGCCACAGCATAGGTCCAATTTAAATATATTTTAAATAATATGGTATTATTACTACTTTATTCTAATTATTATTATTTAAATTTTTGGAATAACATTTCCTCGGTTCTATTTCAAGTTCTTAAGCTGGCAAACGCACGAACTGCCAATTTGTGACACGAGATTGAGTTGGCAAATTAAGAGACTTAATGGGCGAGTGCTTAGGCTAGCTACGATAATAGCCAGAAGCAGAGCCCCATCTCCAACCTTCCCCCTCCCCCCTCCCTCCACACACACTCTTTGGAATAATTTGCTGAAACATGCATATGTTTTTGTGTCCTAATTGCAAGGGTTTCGTACCACGGTGCGTTGGCACAGCAAGTCACCAACCAGATGTTCAATCCCATGTACAGGCCAATGTTGTTGTTGCTGTCGCTGTTGTTGTTATTATTATTATTGCCTGTACCTTGGCCGATGCGATCCGATGCGATCCCGTCGAACGGTCGCGACTGCAGATGAAGACGACAATTCGGAGCTTATGTGTCAGGTGCGCGAATGAAACAATTTATTGCTGTTGCTGTTGTTGTTGCTGTTGTTGTTGCTGCTTTGTTGTGGCTGGCTTTAAATTGAATTTTCCCGCAAAGCTCTGTGCACAATTCGCCAATTTCAAAGTCTTTGCGCTGGCTTTGCTCTTTGCAAGTCATAAACAAGCGAGTGTAGATGGGAGAGGGAGAGGGAGCGAGACAGCGATATGCGTTAAATTGGCCTAAAATAAGGATCAGCAGCAGGCATACAATTTCAGTTGGCCCTTCTGCTGGCCAACACGTGCGCCATCTGTTGGCCGGAAGTGGCACTGCTGCGCCTTTAGCAACACTCGATTGATTGTGATTCGTACAGCGTGTCGTATGCGTAATGCCTCAATGTCTCAACCAAAACAAAAACACAAACAACAAAAAAAGACAGCAATATTAATTCATGCATGCGTGTGTGTGTGTGTGTGTGTGCTGTCAGCCTCTAGCTGTCGCTGTGTCCCGGACCTGAATGCTCTGGCATCTCGTCAAATCGCAATCACAAAACGCTATCGCCGATCGCCGTTCCCCCCAGCCCCCCAGCTACCCCCCTGCGCAGGCAGCTGGGGTCGCGGTTCAAGGTAGTCGATCCGCGTACACAAAGCAACGAGTACGAATGCAATTGCAGAAGCAGAAATACAAATACGAATACAAATACATATATACAGAGTCACAGACACAGACACAGATACAGATACAGTTACTGTTGCTCTTGCTGTTGCTGTTGCTTTAGAGCCACTCACAGTCTTTAATCGTCAGGCCTGAAATAATAAGCAACATCAAATTGCTCGCTTTTTCAGCGAGGGGGTAACGCACAGCTTCAACCTGACTACACACACACACACACACACACATACATAGCTGTGCGTACATAATTCATGCACAGCATTTTTCTTTTTTTTTTCATACAAAATCAATTCAGAGTCACAGTCAAAGTCACGAGGCCGTGAGAGATTGGCAAAGTCTCCATCTCCATCTCCATCTCCATCTCCATCGCCATCTCCATCGCCATCGCCATCTTTGTCTCCATTTGTATCTCCATCTATGCATATTGGCCTTTTGACGCAGCTCAGCTCTAGCAAGGTCAATTAGAAACCAAAAATATAATTACCCAATCACAATTATTAATAAACATTTAGCCGCACTACAATGGAAGATATTTTGTTCAAGCTCTTGATTTTCTATGCGTATACCCTGTGAATGCCAGTTGTTATAGGGTATGCGCTAGCTGTGCTTCAGCTGCGTGCTGCAATCGGTTTGTTCTGGCCATGCCAAACGATTAACTGAAGACTTTCAATTGCCAAATGTGAAATGCTAATCAAAGCTTTGCCGGCATTAACAGCCTTAACGTGTTCTTTGGCTTTTCTTTTTTGGCACTCTGCCAACACACACACATGCAGCAACTCTCTCTGTGTGTGTGTGTGTAGAATGTGCAATTGGCTTTTGCTTGGTCTGTTATGACTCTATAAATGCTTGGCTAATGGGCGGCAGCGTCCGCGTCTCTAGCTGGGCGTGCGGCAACAATTGGTTGCACCAAAAAGCTGCCACAAACTGAGCGATCGGAAGCGCAGAACTAATTGGGAAATAATTTACAGCCAGCAGGCATGAAATTCCTAGGGTATTATTAAATTTAAATAGCCAGCAATTGAGAAAAGAATATATATATGTATCAATGTCTATCTATATCTATATCTATATCTCTATCTATATCTATATCTATATCTATATCTATATCTATATCTATATCTATACTATATCTATATCTATATCTATATCTATATCTATATCTATATCTATATCTATATCTATATCTATATCTATATCTATATCTATATCTATATCTATATCTATATCTATATCTATATCTATATCTATATCTATATCTATATCTATATCTATATCTATATCTATATCTATATCTATTCTATTCTATATCTATCTCTATATCTATATCTATATCTATATCTATAATCTATATCTATATCTATATCTATATCTATATCTATAATCTATATCTATATCGATATCTATATCTATATCTATATCTATATCTATATCTATATCGATATCTATATCTATATTCTATATCTATAATCTATATCTATATCTAATATCTATTCTATATCTATATCTATATCTATTATCTATATCTATATCTATATCTATATCTATATCTATATCTATATCTATATCTATATCTATATCTATATTATTCTATAGCTATATCTATATCTATATCTAGATCTATATCTATATCTATATCTATAAATCTATATCTATATCTATATCTATATCTATATCTATTATCTATATCTATATCTATTCTATATCTATATCTATATCTATATCTATATCTATATCTATATCTATATCTATATCTATATCTATATCTATATCTATATCTATATCTATATCTATATCTAGATCTATATCTATATCTATATCTATATCTATATCTATATCTATATCTATATCTATATCTATATCTATATCTATATCTATATCTATATCTATATCTATATCTATATCTACATCTACATCTATATAGACCTCATTGCAGTAGATGCTCTTCAGGTACCCCTCGCCCTCTCCCTCTCCTTCTGCTTCTTTCTCTCCACTCTTTTCCTCTCTTGTTGTTTGTTTTGTTTGTTATGTTGGCTTCGACTGTTTGTTGCTTTTAGCTGTTGTTGCGGCGTCTTGAAAGCTTAAAGGTTTTGTAAGTTTTTGGCTAATTTGTGACATGCGCGACCTTAATGGCTTCTTTTCACATCGTAAACTGCGTTTAATTGCTCCACAAAAAGCAAATCAACTTCAGCTGCTTCTTGGCTCTCAGCCAAGCTCCGGCTGACGTTGACAATTCTCTGGGCGGCCGTCTGATGGCTGGCTGGGAAACTATAGATAGAGACATGAGCCGGGTTCAAATGTAAATTAATTATGCATTTTTTTGATGTCTGAGAAATGTGTGTTTTTTTTTTCTGATTTTCTGTCTTTTTTGTTGTTGTTGTTTTCTTCTCTCTTGTTTGGCTTGATGTAGTCGTCATGGTACGCGCTCATCAGCTTTCCAAGTAACCCAAGCTGGGGGCTAAGTAATATGCTTTTATATTCAAATTATCACGCATGCCAAACAGGGCAAATGTTGTTAAAGAAAGCCAACAACATCTGCCTCTCTCTCACACACTACCCCCCTCTCTCTCTCTCTCTTTCTGTCTCTCGTGTCTCGGCATCGCCTAAGTTTTAACGAGCTGCGCTGATGATGGCCGCGGGGCAAACTTTATGTTTATGTTTTGGTCCAAATAAGATTTTCGATTGGTTTTGCCGGCCTGCAATTAGTCGCTGGAAATAGATCCGGGCAAGCAGAGCGAGTGAGCGAAAGAGCGGATGAGTGAGTGAGTGAGTGAGTGAGTGAGTGAGTGTGTGAGTGAGTCTCAAGGTCGAGCGTTGGGGCCGCTTTAATGAGCATCGGGTGACATCCAGTGTCACACAATTAAACTCGTATTTATTGATGAACTGGGACATTTTTGTAATAGCCAGCGATTTCCTGGCCCCCAGGCCAGTGCTCCAGAGCTGTTTGCAGCGCCTGTAATTGAGCTCACGCTGGCAGCTGTAAGCTAATGACAAGCCCGGTCCAAGCATGCCGAGCGGGCACGCATCCAGCATCGATAGTCGCCAACTTGCCGCCGTGCCATGTCGCGTCGATGCGATTCATTTCGGGATCCCCTTTGGTTTCATTTTTTTTTTTTTTTTTTTTTATTATTATTATTTTTATTTTTTTTTTTGCCATGATCTGGCCGGCACTTTGCACCATTATCTGCTGCAATTGCCACGCCGCATGGGTTGGTCGCAAACACGCAACGCCAGCTCAATCCCTGCCCTCCAGCTGGCACTGCCTCTCTCACTCTCTCTCTCTCTCTCTCTCTCTCTGTCTCTCCCGTCTCTCTCTCTCGCTCTCTTTCTCTGTGGTTATGGCCATGGCCATCGTGCTGATATGTTGATTAGTCAATGTTCTTGGTGGCGCAGTCGGGCTTCTGCTCGACTTGACTCGAGTCGACCGAGTCGATTTGGATCGGCTCGGTGTGGGGGGCACTCGTCATAACTGGCAGCAGTTGGCGCTGTGCTGCAGAGCCGAAGACAACATTAACAACGGGATGACAATGCATTCCTACACAGTCATCCGTCTCCCCCTCATCCCACAGCTCTCCAAATGTGCTTTCGATCATTATTATTATTATTTCATCTTCTTCTTCATCTTTTTTTTCGACTGGTGAGAGCTGTTTGCATGCGGAACTCGATTGGGCATGCCAAATGAAAGTATCGGGATTAAGCTTTAGTTGATAGTTTAGCCAAGCATTGCTAAAGAGGCTCTGAAGATGCTCCAACGAAGTTTAACGTACAGTGAAGCTAAAGATGCTTAACTGCATAAGAAGAGATCAACATTGGAGTTGGCATGGATAGAAATGCATTTTGTTATGATAAAGCAGTCAATGTCTAATAAAAGTCCATCGATTATAAACTGCATGTTAAAGTACAAGTTAAATTTTGAGGGAATGTAAAAAATTGCATAAGTATAGTTCGAATGTCTATAGAATAGATAAACAGAAATTTTATATTTATAGCCAATAATGCAATACAAATTGAAGTCAGCTAAGATTTTCTTAGATGACAGAAACTTAGCGGCTGCAAGTGCATGTCAAAGTACATGCTAAACTTGCAAGTTGTTTGGAAACATGTTACTTGCATAAATATAGTTATAAATTCAGCTTAGCGCTTAAATTCGTATATTAAAATTAAGTTTAATGTCAAAGTACATGTTAAACTTGCCATGAGCATGAGTCAAAACAAATTTATATCACATTATGCCATCCTATTTAACTATTTCAGCCATACAGTTAAGACAAATACAACACCTGCAAATACATGCTAAACTACTTGTTAAAGTATATGTTAAACTTACAATGAACATGAGTTAGAAGCACATGATTTTATTAATTTGACGTCAGCAAAGCAGTTCATAAAATAAATTTAGCACTTACAAGTGCATGTTAACGTACATGTTAAGCTTACAATGAAGAGCATGAGTAAATGGATCCATCTACTTGTTACTATCGCATTGTGGCTCAAACAATTATGCAGCCTGAACTAATTTAGGTTTAAGAACTTGATACTTCGATGTGTGTGCTCAGCGAACATCAAGTGGCAGCCATCAATGGACATCTAATTTCGCTCTATTGCTCAGGCAATGAAGCTGGCTTGGGATGAGCTTGGGATAGCCGAAGAAGATCAGCAAGATCAGCAGCAGCAGCAGCAGCAGCTTCAACCAATTACAAGAGCAACAACAACTGCGCTAAGCACGCACACAAGGCTTCCCGATTGACAGCGGAACGAAGATGACGAACCGGGAATGGGGCTTGGCTTCGGTGGCTTGGTGGCTTGGTGGTTCGGTGGTTGGCTGCACGTTTTCGCACTGCCCTTTGGTTAATATTTACACCTCTGAGAGACGAATCCATCAAAATATGGCAACTCGTTATATAGCTAATGCTAGTGGGGCCTGTCGTAGACTGTGCGGTGCGAGTGGAGCGGGTGGGGCGGCTGGGGCGAGTCGGCCAAGACCTGTGGCCAGTGGATCACGATTGCGGTTGCGAATGCCAGAAACGGCAGCCCGTTGACGGCGGCTCGTGATGAAGCACGCAAAGGGGGTGGGGTCGGTTATTGGGCTTTAAGCTAGAGCTGCAGCGCTTCAGCGGGTGACGGGCTGTGGGTGGGGGTCTAGGCGGACACTTGTCATGTCGCACGACTAGGCCTGGGCCGTCGACATCCACAACGCACAGAGAGAGAGAGAGAGAGAGAGAGAGAGAGAGAGAGAGAGAGAGGGAGAGTCGTAGAACATGCCGAGTTTAGTTTCTGTTTGAATTTATTTAATGGCATGACAAGGTCAAGACGCCACTACCACTACCATTTCGACAGCCTGACTGCACAGCACTCCAGGTTGGGCTTTGGCTTTGGCAGTCTCTGGCCCTGGCTACCTGCCGACTGACGATCGGCGAGCGCACAAGTTGGGCCGGGCCATAAGTCACAAAGCAATTACAGTGAATTGCTTTCTACAGGCAAAGAGGCTACGGCTACGGCTTTGGATGCGGCGTCGGCTTCGGCTTCGGCACAGGATCGACTGAAACTCTGGGCAGTGCCGCCAAATGCGGGCAGGGCGGGCAATCCACAATAAATGGTGGAGCAGGAGCAGCAGCAGGAGCTGTAGTTGTAGCTGTTGCTGTTGCTGTTGCTGTTGCAGCAGCGCCTGGCGGCATGCAACGTCCATCTTTGACCAGCGGATGTAAGCGTTGGGTGTGAGAGCGTCGACAACGACAACGACAACAACAACAGCGACGACGACGGAGACGACGACGATGGCGACGTTGAGCGGCAGCTGCGTCTCTAAAATGCTGATCGCACCTGGTCAACCAGTGGCGGCGTTGGCCGGCTTAGCTCAGTGAGCTCAGTTATGGCATTAGCCATGCTTGAATATTCACAAATGCCAATGCAATGGGGCTTACTGTAAAGGGGGGCTAATCCAGTGTTTGGCCTTGGCTAAGCCCCAGCTGAGTAGCAACGATAGTCACTTACATACTGCTGCAAACTATTGCCAGTTTGCTGCTAGTTTACTTTAAATATCGATATATGTATTTATCGATAACAGTATATACAATAAGCTATATCATTATTTTTAGGTGCTTATATTTTAATATTTTAGCCAACAAATTCTTGTATGAATTATCTGACTTTTAGGATAATATATCGATGTAACTGTTCATTTGAATATTAGCTGCATATATCGATATATACTGATTGGTGTTTCGATGACAGTTTGTCATTTCTAAAATGAATATATCGATCAACCATAAATTAAGCAGATGTAACTACCGATCAATCATTTATCGATAATTTATCGACAAAATATCGATTTGGATTTTCATAAATATTTTGCTCAAATTATAATAAGTTGCAGCTATCGACAAATCACTTTGCATTATGATGATATTTCGATATATTGTGATTCGATATTTCAATTTACAACTATCGATAAGTCAGTCCATCGAAAGCTCAAACGAATATATTAACTAATTAATATAGTTTACTATCCAATTCGTCTTGTGCTCTATATACAAAGACATATGCATGTATTATAAGATATTATGTCAAAGAATGGAATCTAATCCCCATTGAATTAATATGAAACGGCGCCTGTGCAGCTGTTGCTGTCGGCTGGAGTGAGCTGAGTGCAGTTTGTGACTTGTGTTGGAGGCGGTGGCGGTGTCGGTGGCGGCGTTCAGCTGGCCGAAAGCTCTTTTTGCGGACCCCAAGTTTCATAACACTATAAAGATGAAATTGAAACCGATTACCGCACTCTTGAAAACGATCAAGTACCACGAATGCTCGCGGACACATTTTACTCATGTAATTTTATTGCGGCTGCGAATGATTGGCAATTCTGGCTAAAAGACAAACGCAGGCAATGGAGTTGCGATTGAGGACAGTTTGTTGGCTGGCGGGGGCGTTGTGCGCGAGGGCCGGGGGATGAGTATCGGTATGGGTATGGGCATCGGCATCGGCATCGGCATCGGCATGGGCATGGGAATGGGAATTGAGGGACGACGATGTCCAGAAAACCAGTTGCCGCTGTTTGCCACAATGGCGCAAAATGACGACAACGACGGTTGACGGTGTTGGAGCGAAGCTGATGATGATAATGCGGCTGATGAAGATGCGGATGATGATGCTAAACACGAAAACATGTAAAACAATGGCAACCAAATCGACAAAGAACGAATCGAAGACGAAGTCGAAGTTGAATCGGCAGCCAAACAGTTAGACGAGAGACACCTGCCATCAATATGGCCAAGAGCACAGCTTAACTCGGCTCAATCCAAAGCGAACCAAGCCAATCCAATCACTCAACAACACACACACACACACACACACACATATATATATTGAGAGACAGGGACAAGGAGCAGCTAAAAAGTATGGCAATCTCAGCCATCATAAAATGTGCGAACGAGAAAACTTTGCCCCGCCATTTGCCGCCTCAGCACTCGCATCCGCGTCGTAGATCAGCCAACATCAAAAAAAGAAGCAAAATAAAAAAAAAAAGGAGAGAAAAAATAAAAGAGAAGCCACTTATCTCTTCTCAAGCTCAATAAGCAAACGGAACAGCCGCAGTAACAGGAACAGGAGCAGAGGCGGGAGGTGACAGGCGGGAGGCGGGGCAAAGGAGCAATGGCATCGGCATCGCTCACATCTCACCTGGCAGCAGTTGCCGCAACAGCAGGCATGAGAATAAAAAGGAAAATAAATGTAATGCCGCATAAAAATAAATAAATAAAACCTTTCAGACGCAACCGAAAAATTCTACACACTGGAGCAGGGGCAGGCTGGTGGCGGGGGGCGGGGGGCGGACGAGCAAACGGCGGGCGGTTGTCCGAGGGGCCACAAAAGACAATGCCCAAAAGTGAGGCAACGCAAAGGCAACGCCGCATAGCCAGTCACAGCGAATATATCTATATAGATGGCTGACTGATTGATGACTGCTGAACTTGTTGAAGAGTTTCGGATGGTTCCAGGTCCTTTCTGTCCAATAAGTACATCTGGTTAGCGCTAAAGGAAAACACGCAAAAAAGGACAGAAGAAAATGCCAATGCGAAAAAACGATGGGAAATAAAGAACGTAACGAAAAACGTGAGAACACTTAGCCACGAACAAGCGACATGTAAACAGCGCAAAAAGCTCAAGCTAACTGATTTATTGTCAACAGTTTTCTTGCAGTGTATGCCTAGAAGTCGCTTAAGGCTGCCACAATTCCAAGTGTCGTAAAATGAAAGAAAATACTTGAAAGACGTTCCTAGGTTCACTCAGAGTTAACTAAAAGAACTCGTATAAATCTATAAGTCAATTGATATTGCGATAAGCCTAAGGATTACATATGTACCTCTGTACTAAGGCTAAGATTGTATTAAATCTAAATCGAGGCAGATATTCTGAACCCTGTGCCTGTATGCTGTATGCTGTATGCTGTATGCTGTATGCTGTATGCTGTATGCTGTATGCTGTATGCTGTATGCTGTATGCTGTATGCTGTATGCTGTATGCTGTATGCTGTATGCTGTATGCTGTATGCTGTATGCTGTATGCTGTATGCTGTATGCTGTATGCTGTATGCTGTATGCTGTATGCTGTATGCTGTATGCTGTATGCTGTATGCTGTATGCTGTATGCTGTATGCTGTATGCTGTATGCTGTATGCTGTATGCTGTATGCTGTATGCTGTATGCTGTATGCTGTATGCTGTATGCTGTATGCTGTATGCTGTATGCTGTATGCTGTATGCTGTATGCTGTATGCTGTATGCTGTATGCTGTATGCTGTATGCTGTATGCTGTATGCTGTATGCTGTATGCTGTATGCTGTATGCTGTATGCTGTATGCTGTATGCTGTATGCTGTATGCTGTATGCTGTATGCTGTATGCTGTATGCTGTATGCTGTATGCTGTATGCTGTATGCTGTATGCTGTATGGTGTATGCTGTATGCTGTATGCTGTATGGTGTATGCTGTATGCTGTATGCTGTATGCTGTATGCTGTATGCTGTATGCTGTATGCTGTATGCTGTATGCTGTATGCTGTATGCTGTATGCTGTATGCTGTATGCTGTATGCTGTATGCTGTATGCTGTATGCTGTATGCTGTATGCTGTATGCTGTAAGCTGTATGCTGTATGCTGTATGCTGTATGCTGTGTGCTGTATGCTGTATGCTGTATGCTGTATGCTGTATGCTGTATGCTTTATGCCATATGCTGTGCCCTTCTTGTGCTCATATAAATGCAGTATGAAGTATTCCCAGTATTCGCAGTATTCCCTGCGAAACTTTTGCGTGTGTCCCCCAATAATAGTAGTAATTCTAATAATAACAATAATATATTTAATAAGAATAATAGTCATAACAATATTAATATTATAATGACATCCTTTGCTGGACTCCGGCAAAGCCTGAAAACATCAAGTTTCAATGAGTGGCTGGCCATAACAAAAAGAAAACCACTCGAAATATGAATGAGTGCAGGCTATAGTCTTCGTAATACTCCCACACACACACACACACACACACGCACAAACACACTCACACACATACACACACACACGAACGCGCACGTATGTGAGCTTGATTCTGTTTTGCACTTTTATCGGTGTTGGCGATCAACGCGTCGGCAATATCAAAACAAAGAGTCCTGCCGTGCCGCCGATAGGATGAGAAAATAAGATAGCAACAAATTGCCATGGATATGGGTGTCTGTAATCGTCAGATTGGGTAACATTTGCTCGTAAAAGTATCACTGTGAATCAACACACACACACACACACATACACAGGCAGGAGGCAAGAGAAGAACTAACAAACGGTTGTCCATATCGTTCAGCGCGATATCGATACGGACTATGGCTGCGACTGTGGCCGTGTTGTGCCTGGGAATGTGCCAAAAGCGACGCCGACGCGGACAGTATCAACACCAGCAACAACACCAGCTACTACAACAACAACATCGAGTACTGACAACCGCAGGCAGATCCATGGCCTATTTCGATTTGAGTGCGCAAAAATCGACCGCTGCGCTGCAGCTGAAACTGGAGGCTGTCGTCGTTGCAGACGCACAACTGCGTTTTTTTTTCTGTTTTTATTCAGTTTTTTTTTTTTTTTTTTTTTTATCCGCTGCCCCAAAGGCCTCTTTGGTCAGCTTGCGCGGCATGGTCAAGGAATTGACTTCAGCGAGCGACCACATACGGTGCCCAGGCCCACCTGCCCACCGCCTGTACAGTGCCGCGTTTCCTTCGTCCTCTCTCTGCATCTCTCTCTCTGCTCTGCTCTTTCCGCTTAGTTACGCAGTGGAACCAGCATAAGCTGCTGATCCGCAGCCGATCGGTATAAGCCCGATCAACTTTGTCTGGTTTAGTTACGGCCTAAACGTCGCAGCCACCGCATCGCCCGGAGCCAGTAATCTCTCGGCCAGCTCAGCATCACAGTGAATCGAGCAATCAATGGGGCGAGCGGCGGGCCTTAACTTGACTGAACTTAACCTCGAGCAGAGAGTGTGCACAAATTAGATCTACTAGCTAGCTGCTCATGACCCGGTCCTTGACTTACATTTAAATACTTATGACTAAATTAAGGCAATGTCGAGTTCGATTTGAATTTAGTTTGCAAGCCAAGTTCAGTTGGCCAAAAGAGAAGTTTTGTTATGGGTCTTAAGTGCAGATTCACTCACTTGCGGTGGGGGGGGTAGAGCAGACGCCCTCTACTCCGCCTATGGATTAGTGTTCTTTTATGAATATAGAAAAGTGCACAAAAGTTTTAACGGATCAGATCATGTCGAATTCTATACTTCAGCTGAACACGCCAATATCATCCAAGCTCCTAGGAATATGGAGTAATAATGACGTAGGAATTCTAAACTAGACTCTTCTTGAAGGGTTTTCAGACCTGTTTTTCTTTGCCTCTACCCGTCTCTTCCTCTCTCTTCAGTTCTTAATACTAAGCCACCCTATGTACCTCAATGGTTCCTGAACAATTCGAAATGAGAGCAGTCAAACGTTATTATAGACGACATTCAGTCACTTTTTCCGTTAAACACCTCGACAGAATGCACATCAAACGAATTCGAACTTATTGCACCGCTTCACCAACCAATTGTTTACATAATTTGTTAGTTCTTTTCGTTTTCTCTTTTCTCTCTCTCTCTTTTTTTTTTTTTTTTTTTTTTTGTTGTTTTGAATTGGATTGGATTGACAGAGTCGAGAGGCATTCGCAAGTGTTTTCGGGCGACACAATTCACCTTCTGCCATCTTCCACTCATACGCCCCGAAGCGGTCTCTGAGAATGGCATTTGGAGGAGGCGACGAACTATTTTTCCCCGTTAACGTGTTCACTTTTCAAGTGCTTCCTTTGTGACTGACTGCCTGACTGGCTGGCTGACTGCCTGACTGACTGACTGACTGAGCGCCTGTCTACGTATATAATGCATGGTCGGGCGCTCGGCCGGCATAAACACTGACACAGCCATGACGTGTGCCTTTCAAAGAAACGCAAACGCGAACCGGCGAATGCCAGTCCTCAGTCCTCAGTCCTCCATCTTCCATCCGCCGTCCTCTGTCCTCTGTCCCGGTCCGAGCTCTCAGTTGGCAGTTCTCAATGCTCAGTTGCAGTCACAGTTACAGTCTCAGTCTCAGTCTCCAGTCTAAGTCTCAGTCGCAGTGTCAGAGCTCGTGCGAGCGCGAAAAGCAAAGATTATAATGCCAAACAACTTCAGAACGTTCCTTAGGCAGTTGACGACGCCAAACTTCGTCGTTAACCCTTATGTGGATGCATTATGATTTATGCCCAATTGTCACGATGCTCACTAGTCCCAACTAGGCCATAAAACGTCAGCGGAATGGATCATATGTGGTCCCATATATTAGGAAGTCTCAAGGGTTAATGTTCGGTGTGTGCTAAAGACCTAAATGCATTCTAATGGAAGATCTGTGAAGATCCGACCGGACTCAACTTGATGCTCTCTGCTATAACTACCCATAAAGTCAACGCATTGTTAACAGGGTATTAAAAACTTAGCTGATTTGACGTCGCACTCGAAAATCGCGCGCACTCTCTTGTCGCACATTCAAGTCAAAGTCACTACTGCCATGTCGGACCCAACTGACGGGGCCCTCGTAGCAATGCGAAATGCCGGCGGTACAGCTGAAAGAGTCAACCTGGTGGACGTCGACGTGGATGTGGATGTGGATGTGGATGTGGACGTGGATGTGGATGTGGACGTGGCACGACACAACGGCAAACGGCAAACGGCAACGACAACACGACATCATTTTGTACGTCACTCAAAATGTTCGTAGGCTGTCAGGGAGACAGTTCAAAAAATGAAATATATACATACACATTATAACAAATTCTAAAACGCAAAAGAGACACTCACTCACACAGACACATGGGACGACGGCCAGTCAGTCAGCCAGCCAGTCAGTCAGTCAGTCAGTCAGTCAGTCAGTCAGTCAGTCAGTTAGTCAAGCTTCATTGTTCGTACACATTCGATTGAAGGTGTAAGGCGTATGGATCAGCCCCAGATCCGACGACCGATGTCAGAGACCCAGGACAACCCCAACAACACTTTTTCACATTTCACTCCATACAATGAGGGTGCGAGCGAGTCAGCCTTGTTCAAGTGCGCTTGCTGCCCCGTTCCCGCCGCTGACGATGACACGGACACCGGCGCCGTGTCACAGACACAGACACAGACACGGACACAGACATGGACACGGACACGCTTGGCTGCTATATGCAGTTCCAGTTGTTGTTGTCATTGTGGAGGGGTCTGGGATGAGGTGAGGGTGCGGCAAGAGCACCTTTTGATTTTATTATTGATTCAATTACAACGTCAATGCTAAAGGAGGCGCATATGGTCGTCGCCAGGATTGTCAAGTGCGCCACTGCCAATCACATACAGTTTTGCCATCAACTTATCAACTGTCAATTCAATTTTGTTGCCTCTACTGCTTCTACTGCCTCTTCTTCTTCGTCATCAGCTTCGTTCATTTTGATCATTTGAATCGTTTATGAGTATTCATGCATTCACATACATACATACATGTGTATGCATGCATGTATCTACGTATCTATACGTCTCTGCGACGTTGACATGTGCCTTTTTAGAAAAAATATAATACACATCTGATAATACTGCTAATTACTATATACAATATTTGCATTGTTAAAAACGAATTTAAGCTGCTAACTGTCCAAGTTTTAAAGCCAAACAAACTTGAGAAAAGGCCAGTGAAAAGCACTGCCCAAAAAAAAAACATACATGGATAGCTGCGGGTATGCACGACGTCTAAATATGCAGCAATGGAGGAAAAATATTTTGATGGTTCAAATAGAAATAATAATATAATAATAATTATATCTGGTATTGATCTCAAAAGTTTGAAGATCAAAAGATAATAGCAAAAAATGGAACTTATGTTAGATGTTAACAGATTTCCCTGAAATTGAAATCTCTTTAAACAATGTCCAACACTTTCCCACTTCACCTAAATCATCGAATCTCCTATGTAGTCGAGCAAGCAGCACAGTGTTTCGATAGCGGTCAGTGAGACCTAAATGGTACTGCTAATAAGCCGTTTAAATTTTTTTCGTAGTGCTAATGACAATAATATTTGATTAGCCAGTTTAATTGGTTTTCTATTTTCCACTTTGTGTCAAACGCTGTCAACTGACTTTGCCTTGGCGTATATATATATATATATATATATATATTTTTTTTTGAATATGACAAATCGATACTTACTTATCGATAGCCAACGTAAATGTTTCACAAATTATCGCATATTTATTACATCAAACGTTCCTGAACCTAGTCGACTGACAGCTCTCTAATATCTACGAATAGTTTACTGTCTGCCGGCGAGCGAATGTCGTGGGATCTTGTGTTTGCACAAGGCACTTAACACATTTTTGCCGTATCGTATTAGAGAAGACTCGGATTAAATTTTATGGTCGTTTATTATATTTTGTCATTTGATTTGAATTAACACCATTTCGTGGCATTCGCTTTATGCCGCATTACAAATGCGTTAGCAAAATATATTCTCATATTTCTATAATAAACAGAGCATTTTTGATTGTCATTGAAGGTTTGTGCGTGTGTACGCTGACTATCGATAAGATTGTTATCAATATCTAGATGTGTGTATTTGTAATCAAAAGTTAACACTATCAAAAATATAATCAAGCCTTTGGCCTGTCATAGGTAAAAAATATTTGCTTGATTTTTGTATAATTGGACAATCGATAGAGCTGTTATCGATAAGTAGATATTTATAAATTGTATATAAAACGGTTAGAAAGATCAGTCCCAAATAGAAATGAGCCATTTTGTGGCTAGACTATCGATAGCTTTACTATTGATTATTATATGGTATCGAAAGTAAGCCCAATCTTGAATATGAAGACTGTATATATAGCGTGATATGATTTTAAACCACCAATTATTCAATGATATCGATAAAAATCGATTAAAGTCGACTTTTAGTAAGCAGATGATACGTCTCTCATTATCAATTATCTCTAAAACCAAACTTTCCATTTCCACTTAACTAATTTGCACTTAAAATCTCTATTTGCAGATGTTGATTTGGGAGGCCTATGCACTTTTCTCAATATGTAAGTATCGATGGCCGTGGCAGCCTTTTACTGATCTGGAGCTTTGGTGGCAAAGATTATGTCTGTTGTGTGTCTGTTGCTTTATGCATTCATGTTACCTTTTTGCCGGTCACTCATAGGCGTTTTTGACAATGTTACAACAGACTAATTTTTATTGTTTCGTAGCATATCTTAAGCGGACCGAGATGCCCTCAGATATGCGCCTCAGATACCGGGCCAACACAATAGAGTCACAAAGCTATTAAAAACTGATATAAATCTCATTAAATGCGATGGTTGTAGCACATGAACAAAGCCGCCGCCTTGCCTTCAATCAATCGTTTGTTTCGCTCCCGGCTACAAATAAGATATAAGAATGGGCTCTTGTCTTTGGTTCGGTTCAGCTCAGTTTAGTTCGGTTCAGTTCGTATCGTTTCGTATCGTTTTGTGTCTCGCGTATTGCATCGTTTCATTCGCTTTTGACTCTTCTTCACCAAATGCCTTTTATATGGCAATGTATTTACGAGTCTTTCCGTCCATTCGTCCGTCTCTCTCTCTCTCTTTGCCCTTTTCCCCCACTTTTTGGGGTCCGGCTGTCTTCAGGGCTTTTGACTTACTTGTGGCCAAGTGAGCGTATCATAACTCATAAATTTGTCGTCAGGTTGATGACGCCACAGCAAGGGAGGGCGTAAACTGCTGCTCCACAATGGTTATTTGGCATTTGGAGCCTTTACACATTTTTCGATTTACACAAAATATGAAAATTAAATAACAAAATATCAGATGTGTTTCCTGATAATCAGTGTTAGTTATAAATTGCAAATAGCAATCTGTGATCGAAACGGATGGCATTTATTGATGTTCTTAAATCATGAGAAATTTTAAGTATATAGATTAGAATTGGTATCGATACTATCGATATATATATCTATCGACTTGCAAGAAGTTCAATCAATATCCAATTTAGGCAAATTGAATGTCTTAATATAGATTATTTCTATGGTAGTCGAATTTGGTATTTTTATCGATAATATCGATTTATAATTTCTCTTTCTTATAAGAAATAATCAATAGGATTAAATCAATTTTAAATTCTAAAAAATTTATTCAGGTGCAGCTCAATATATCGTATGGCTTGTTATCGATAAATATCGATGTGTGACTAGTTCTCTCACAACCGTTGATTAAAACTCCATGTGATAGTGAAAAATTTGAGTTTTCAGTAAATTTTTTATGCTATTGTGAAATACTAACTATTCTCTATCGATAAATATCGATTCTTTAAATCATCACTTTTTAAATCATCACATTTAAAGGATCACTTTTATGCAATTTCAAGCAAAGGAGTATCTTAATAAATGGAATTAACTAACTCCAACTGTGAAATAGGAAAATAATCGTGTCCCCTGCTTTTCGGCTAAGTGTAGAGCCACTGTCATCATCGATCTCATGCATTTCAACTCCACTTGTCTACCTTTTGGTGGCTATATTTAGGACATAGTGGCAAATTCACACCTTGCCTCCCTACCGATCGTGTTCGTTCGTTCGTTCGGGCGTTCGTTTTCCATTTGCTATCTGTTGATTTGCTTGGCTGAGCATCTCTGGTGCTTGATTCAATTACACAGGGCTCAGCTCTAAATTGCGTTCACTGAGCCAAGGGTCTTACAAAGCTGTGAACAATACGGAGAATGCCAGCTCCTGCTGTGCTCCCGAAAGGCTAAGGAAACCAAATCGAAAAAAAAATATCCAACACATTCAGAACTGATCGGGAGAGACATGGGGACCCGGCCGGTACAAGTAGCGCCACAGTCTTAGTCGCCGAAGATGAATATGCATTTGTCGCCCAAAATGTGTCAGAGGCAATGCCAAAAACCGCCAGCTCCTACCCCATGCCCCATGCCCATGTCCCGGTTCGTGTCCATGTTCGTGTCCATGTCCTGCCATTGAGCACTCACATGGATGCCAGCGTCTGTTGGCGCTCTGTTGTTGTCTTAGCTTCCCACCTCTGGATGTTGTTGCTGCTGTTGTTTTTGTTGTGCTGTAGCTGTTGCTGTTGGCAATGCAACAGCGGTGTCCGTCAACGATCCTAAAGCGATTTGCATATTAAAAAAAAAAAGCACACACACACACAACAACAACAACAACAAGAAGAGAATATAAAATTTTTGTTGAAATCACTTTGTTAAGCTTTGTTCGGCGGCAGTCGGAGGCGATCAGAGGCGTTCATAATCAAAACTGAAGTGATGCGGTGGTCACGCTGCTGGCGGCTTTGACTCGGCCACAGACGGCGGAGGGAGACCATGGGAAGATTGGAGCGTTGGAGCGTTAGCTGCCGGCTGCCGGCTGCCGGCTTGACCAACACATATGTATCTACGTATATATGTATCTGTGTATTTGTATATACACATATTTTATATGCAGCAAGCCGTGTTGACACTTTTTATGTGTTTAATAAATTAAGTTTTACAAAATAGAGAGAATACGACACGCTGTCGCTTCTGGGCTGCCCCTCGCTCTCTCCCTCTCTCTCTCTCTTCCTCTCTCTCTCTCTTTGGCAACTCCTGAACGCCTCTTTATGGCATCTTTTGGGACATTCGGTTCGTTTAATGGTTGACATTTGAAATTTTTGTTGGTCGACTTTAACACGCATTTATGGCTTCTGCTTTATGGCCTTCGAAATGCGTTACCTTTAAAAAATATATACAGATATATATATATATATATACGTAGTATTTATATATATACATATAAAGCCAATAAAGATGATTGGTGTCTGGTCTGGCCCGGCCTGGCAGCGCTAAGCCGAGAGATGAATATTTCTGTATTAATTTTCTGGTGGTCTTTTTGAGAATTATGAAATTTTAATGAATTTCTAGGGAAAGTAAAGGTGCTTCATTAGAACCAGTTGACATAGCCAAATGGAAGTCAAAAAGTTGTATAATTGAATTTGTTCAGGTCAACTGTGATTTATTGTGAGTCTATAAACCGGAAATTTTGATTATAGAAAATCACTTTAAACTGAAGCCCATTGATTCACACCTTAAAACGTAGTTGAGAGAAATACAAAAAAATGTCATTTAATTTTGTTAAATATGGGCAACGCCTGAAATAATTACACAAATATTTCAATAAGCAACAACGTCAGGCAAAGCCACAGCTGAGAACTTGTTTGGCAACAGTGACAAATGAAACTAAATAAATCGACAGACAGACATACGATACACATATACACATACATATATATAGCTATATATATGTATGTCTCAGTCGAAAGCAATTAAAACTTGGCCAGCGTTCATCTCTGCTGGGCAAGTGGCCAGAGCCAAGAGCGTCAAGTAAACTGGGCTTTGAGCTTGGCGTAATCGAAATAAATGTCATTACAACAACAACAGCAACAACAACAACATTCACGAACAGGTGGCAATTAAAATACAATTTGTGCAGTATTTAAATGACTTGCCCGAGATGACATATGTCATGCAAACTGCCCACAGACGACAAACAACAAGCGATTGTCGTAATAACAATAATATCGAAACAATACGAGCTTCAAAGAGAAGCAAACTGTACACATACATATATGCATCTCTATATGTGTATGTGTATATCTGTATCTACTTATGGACACATGTACAATTGTCAATAACAATATTATTTATTGAAAGTGACATTGCTCAATGCTTATGTAATCTGCTGTATATCCGAGAACTTTCAATGGGTATAAGTGACTGCATAATACTCGTCTCGTACATCCTACAAGCTAGAGTCTCCGAATTTTGATTTATATTTATATATGTTGTGTGCATTTTATTTATATGTGTGCATGCATACAGCATACAGCATACAGCATACATCATACAGCATACAGCATACAGCGTACAGCATACAGCATACAGCATACAGCATACACCATACAGCATACAGCATACAGCATACAGCATACAGCATACAGCATACAGCATACAGCATACAGCATACAGCATACAGCATACAGCATACAGCATACAGCATACAGCATACAGCATACAGCATACAGCATACAGCATACAGCATACAGCATACAGCATACAGCATACAGCATACAGCATACAGCATACAGCATACAGCATACAGCATACAGCATACAGCATACAGCATACAGCATACAGCATACAGCATACAGCATACAGCATACAGCATACAGCATACAGCATACAGCATACAGCATACAGCATACAGCATACAGCATACAGCATACAGCATACAGCATACAGCATACAGCATACAGCATACAGCATACAGCATACAGCATACAGCATACAGCATACAGCATACAGCATACAGCATACAGCATACAGCATACAGCATACAGCATACAGCATACAGCATACAGCATACAGCATACAGCATACAGCATACAGCATACAGCATACAGCATACAGCATACAGCATACAGCATACAGCATACAGCATACAGCATACAGCATACAGCATACAGCATACAGCATACAGCATACAGCATACAGCATACAGCATACAGCATACAGCATACAGGCATACAGCATACAGCATACAAGCATACAGCATACAGCATACAGCATACAGCATACAAGCATACAGCAGTACAGCATACAGCATACAGCATACAGCATACAGCATACAGCATACAGCATACACAGCATACAGCATACACAGCATACAGCATACAGCATACAGCATACACAGCATACACAGCATACAGCATACAGCATACAGCATACAGCATACAGCATACAGCATACAGCATACAGCATACAGCATACAGCATACAGCATACAGCATACAGCATACAGCATACAGCATACAGCATACACAGCATACAGCATACACAGCATACAGCATACAGCATACAGCATACAGCATACACAGCATACACAGCATACAGCATACAGCATACAGCATACAGCATACAGCATACAGCATACAGCATACAGCATACAGCATACAGCATACAGCATACAGCATACAGCATACAGCATACACAGCATACAGCATACACAGCATACAGCATAAAGCATACAGCATACTGGCGAAGGCCTTATTACATTCTTGATCAGATCGACTCTGCTGATTTAGCCCTGTCCATCTGCTTGTCCATCCCCATTCTTTCACAGCCAATTTCAGTTGCCATATCTTTTTCTTTATCTCTAATAAAATGTAGTTTTAAAATGTAGTTTTTTTTTTTTCATCTCTTGCAATCCGTAATCTGTTAAAACAAGCGCTGTCATTCATTCATTTGCTAAAATTAAACTAAATTGTCTCCGGTGGCTCTGCCGCAGCGCTGCTCGTGTTGACGCATTTGCGACAAGATGTTGTTGCTCTCGCTGGCAATACGTATACCACTATTCGATATACCTATTTAGGTGATATTAGGCGCAATTTGTGCTCGCCTCGTTGCTTAATGATCGGCTTATGCTGCTTACCATTTGGGAACGATGTTGAACGATGACGAGGCCATTCCCAATCATAATTTGCGTATCCGAGTCGCACAACGATGGCGATCGCGATCGCGATCACGAGCTGCGACTTGGGTTGGGGCACGGGCTGGTAGTGGGGAGGTGGGGGTCTAGCTGGCTCTATGGCTGGTGCCATGGCGGTCTTTGGCTAGACATCGACATGGAGATCGCCTCTTGTGCGGCGCACAAGAATGTGACATGGGAATTTGAAGTGGAAGTGGCCATGGTCGACAGCACGAAGACCGTCAGAGCGTCAGCGTCTTCTTCTCGTATTGGCACTGGTACTTGTCTCTCCCTCTTCCTCTCCCTCTCGCTCTCTTCCTCTGTGTATGTGTGTGTGTGTGTACATTGTCATGTCACGCCGGGGCAACTCTAGAGCTCAGCTCGTTCAGCCAAATGTCCACTCTGTGTGTCCAGTGACTGTCTGTGCGGCATCGTTACCATCGCTCTTAAAAACGTGAAGTGTCCACTCAGAATTTGTCACATCATTATTCTTATTTTTCTTTTAAATAATCATATTTACACACACGCACACGCGCACACACACACACACGCAAAATACATGGCAGTTGGCTGAGGTGCGCCTGGGAGGTCTGTTGGCCACTTCGTTAGGCCGTTTCGGTGGAACTCCTTGAGCATCAGCAGTGGACAATGTTTCACATGGAGACAGCAACAGTGACAGCGACGGGTGCGTGTTGCCCCCAACGAAGGGCCAAGGGGCGGGGCGGGGCGCAGGGAGAGGGCCAAGAGAGCTGTGCACCACATCGATGACAAGACACGAATTCGAATCGAACGCTTGCGAGCCAGGCGAATAAGCCCTAAAGAAATGATTTATTATACCTACAGATCATGTGACAATTAATTATATATTGCGAATGGAAAATAATAAATAATAATTAGGGGAATTTAGATGTTTAAATGAATTTGTAAAGCTAACGCTTAATACCTGAACAAGCGAATTAAGAAAAGGGAGAGTGAGAATGAGAACGAGAGCGAATGAATGGAGAGAGAGAGAGAGAGAGCTAGGGGGTGAGCAAAAGGTCGAGAGAAAGAGACAAAGAGAGAAATAAATTTGAGAGAGAGAGAAAGCTAGAAAGAGACATAGAATTATGGAGGGAAAGAGCAATAAGTAGTTAGAAAGAGAGAGAAGGAGACAAAGAGAGAAACAGATTTAAACAATGAGGAAAAGAGAGATAGCATCAGAGAGTTTGTACCTTCTCTTCTTCCTTTTCTTTCCCCTCTCTCTCTCTCTCTCTCTCTCTCTCTCTCAATCTCTCCCTCTCTGTCCCTCATTCTCTCTTTCGCTATTGTTATGTACCTCTCTCTTTTTATCAACCTCTTGCTCCCTCAGCAGTATCCGTCTCTCTCTTTCTCAGCCGCTCTTTCGCTCCTTCTCGCTATTTTCGTAGCGTTCTATCCTCTCTCTTTCACTCCATCCATTCCTCCCTCTCTTTTTTCGTCTCTGTCTCACTCTATCTTTTCCCTTTTTATCTAGCCTCAGTAGCTCTAACTCAGTAGCTCTCTTCCTCTTACTCATTCTCACTGGATCCCTTTAGCTTTTAGTCATAATACTTAGTCTACATTATACTTTTTTTTTTCGTTTTCTCATTGCAGCTTCGAAAATTGTCGCAATATTTTGGAAGCAAAAACAACGAATATTTCTGGATCTGCAACGGAAACATACTATATCAGTGTCTAGTCTAACGTATTGTCACAGCTCTATATAGATTAACGGTAGCTTGTAAGGCAGACGCTCTTGATGAATATTGGTCAGGAAAAGCATACGCATCAGTCGCAGCAGTCGCACACGCATCCACATCCACATCCGCAACCGCATCCGCATTCGCATACACATCCGCCACAGCAGGCGATCGGCAATCGCAGCCGCAGCACAGATCCACACAGTGTCCCGGGTGCCGTTGCTGCTGGAGCCGCTCCATCTGACTATCCCGGCCTGCCGCTTGGCTATCGCTATACGCTGCCGCCCGGCCATGATCATCGACTGCACATCGAGCACCTCAGGCGCTCCGCTGGGAGCGAGCGGCAAGTGAGAAGTCCCAACGGCTGTCCCATGGTTATGACACCCAGTCGACGCAGCTCGCCGCAGCCGTTGCCGCTGCCGCTGCCGACGCGCCATGCACTAAGCGCTGGCTCCGTTGGCCCAGCTGCCCAGCAGAGCCACTCCCAGTCCCAGACCCAAGCTCAGGCTCAGGCCCAGGCCCAGGCCCAGGCGCAGGCGCAGGCGCAGGCACAGGCCCAGGCTCATGCACAGACGCCGTCCCAGACGCAGTGCATGAACGCTCACTTTTTACACTTCCAGTCGCAGCTGCATCAGAAGCTATCCGCCAGCTACTTTCGCAACCCGCCTTCGCCATCGCCAACGGAACGTGAACGTGATCGGGAGCGGGAGCGGGAACGGGAACGGGAACGGGAGCGCAACATCTGCGGCACCGGCACATCGCCGCCGGCGACGAGCATGAGCGCAGCGCATCTGAATCCGTTGAGCGATCTGCAGAACATGCAGCCCTTTGACTTTCGCAAAATCAACTCGTTCGGTGCGCCGCCGAACGCGACGGATTTCGTGCACCACCAGCACCTGCAGCAGCAGGCGGCGGTGCTGGCGCAGGCGCGTCGCCGCATCAATGAGGCAACCACAGCAAGCGAGAAGAACGCTGCGGTGGCAGCGGCGGCAGCAGCTGCTGCGGCTGCTGCCCAGAGCAATCAGTTCTTTAGCGCAATGGCAATGGCCGGGCATCCGTTGCCGTATCACTTGCCACCACCGCCACCCCCACCGCCGCCACCGCCGCAGCAGCAGCAACAGCAGCAGCAGCAGCAACAACACCAACAACAACAGCAGCAGCAGCAGCAGCAATCGAACAACAATCAGGTGTCGTTGGCCGGCAGCGTCGCAGAACTTAGTCACGGCCATGGGCCGCACTCGCCAAATCACGCACAGGTGAATCACAGTCACAGTCACAGTCACGGCCACAGTCACGGCCACGGACCCGGTCACGGTCACGGCCCTGGTCACGGCCACAGTCACAGCCAGTATCAGCAGCACTCGCATTCGCATCATCACAAGGCCGGACAACCCACCTCGCCGGAGGATTCGAGCATCTCGAGCAAATCTCGTCACTTGGCCGCCGCCGTGGCCGGGGACAAGTCGAACAGCAGCTGCTCCTCGTCCAGTGCGTCGGGTGCACAGCCAGCTAGCGGATCGCAGCGCTTGACACGCCTAGCACTGGCCTCTGGCTCTGGCTCCGGAGCCGGGTCCGGCTCGAATATGCGCGCCAGCCGCAAATCGGGCCACTCGCCGGGCAGCAAGCGCCAGTGGGGCTCAATGCCGGCCAATCTGGGTACTCAGTTCATCAATCCGGTGACCGGCAAGAAGCGCGTCCAGTGCAATGTCTGCCTGAAGACATTCTGCGACAAGGGCGCCCTCAAGATCCACTTCTCGGCGGTGCATCTGCGCGAGATGCACAAGTGCACGGTGGACGGCTGCAGCATGATGTTCAGCTCGCGGCGTTCGCGCAATCGTCACAGCGCCAATCCGAATCCGAAGCTGCATTCGCCGCACTTGCGCCGCAAGATCTCGCCCCATGACGGACGCAGCGCCCAGCCGCATCCGCTGCTGCTGCAGGCGCCGAACGGCATCATGGCTGGGCTGGGTCCGTTCGGCAGTTTCCCGCTGCTGACACCGCCGCCCGATCTGCGACACCATGCGATGGGCGGCATGGAGCTGAAGCATGGCCAGGAGTATCTGCGGCGCTCCTACATGGACAGCAACGGCATGCTCGGCCGCTACGAGGGACAGCGCCGCAAGACGGCGCTCGAGCCGGGCGACGAGGACGATGACGATGACGAGATACTCGAGGTGGGCATCCACATGCCCGATGACGACGACGATGATGACGAGGCGGATGGCGAGGGAGATGGCGACGATGATGACGATGATCCCGATGGGGATGGCATTGTTGTGGTCGGCGATGAGCTGGACAGCATTCCCGACAAGGACAAGCACAGCCACGATGATTATATGCTGGACAATGGCAACGAGAGCGACGAGCGCTCCACCTCGGCCATCTCCAGCCACAGCCTCAGTCACAGTCTCGGTCACAGTCACGCTCACAATCTCAGTCAGAGTCACAATCTCAGTCACAGTCACAGCCACATTCACAGTCACAGTCACAGTCACAGTCAAACCAAAGAACAGCAACAGCCAAGCCCCTGTCCGAGCAAGGCTGAGCCGGAGCCCTGCCCGGAGGCTGATGAACAGCACGAGGACTCACAGAGCCTCACCGACTCCTCGCACGCCCTCGGCCAGACGACGGCGAGCAAACGCAAACGCAAAAGCCAAAATCCGGTGCGCTGCACCGTGCAATCGGATGAGAACTCTTGCGACAATTCACTGGATAACTACGATGTGGCCGCCGACCTGTCCATCAAGAAGATCAAGCTCAAGGAGGAGGATGTGGATGCAGTGGCAGCTGCGGCAGCAGCAGCAGCAGCAGCCGCAGCCGCAGTAATAGGAACAGATGCGCCATTGGCCGCCCAGCTGGACGCAACAGCCAAAGAAGCCGAGGTGTTAACCGGCTCCACAGAGTCCACCAAGGCGATACCCTCGCCCCCGCTAACGCCCTACACCAGCGAGGCCAAGTCGCACATTAAGATGGAGCTCGAAGACGACGATGAGGAGGGGGAGCAGCCAATGGAGAAGGTGCAGCAGCCAAAGGCTGTGTCACGGCCGGACGTGGCAACGGCAGGGAATCCGTACGCCCACCCAGACGAGGCAGTTGGCACGCTCGATCTGTCGCTGAGCACGACCAGTGGGGGATCGATTATCAAGCAGGAGCCGTTGGATGAGCTGGCCTTGAGCTATGGCGCCGATGCGGACGAGAATCGCTATATGCGCATCAAGCAGGAGCTGCTGGGCGACGAGGAGCCCAGCTTTGGTCGTGCAGCGGTCGAGGAGTGCTTGAGCAAGAGCAGCAACAACAACAACATTATATTGACTGAGAGCATGACGAGCAAGAGCCGTGACTCCAATGGCAGCATCAAGGCGAAAGCGGAGCGTGAAAGAGATGACGAGCAGGAGCCAGAACCGGAAGCAGAACAGGAGCCGGAACCCGAGCACGAGCCCGAGCCCGAGCCCGAGCCCGAGCCGGAGCCGGAACCAGAGCCCGAACCAGAGGTACCCATCGACAAGGAGAATCCATTGAAGTGCACCGCCTGCGGTGACATCTTTCAGAACCACTTCCACCTGAAGACCCACTACCAAAGCGTCCACCTGAAGCTCCATCACAAGTGCAACATCGACGGCTGCAATGCGGCCTTCCCCTCGAAGCGCAGCCGCGATCGCCACAGCTCGAACCTCAACTTGCATCGCAAGCTGCTCTCCACCAGCGACGAGCACAATCTGCTGCTGCCGCCCGATCCGCTGCTGGAGCTGATGAACATCAACAACAACAAGGCCTTCGGTAGTGCTGGCGTCGCTGCTGGCGGTCCCGTTACCGCAGCCGGCGGCATGCCCAGCAGCATTCACGCCGAGATTTTGGCACGCATCTGTGCGGGTGCACATGGCCTAAGCATGCCGCTCTGCTTCGAGGCACTGCAGCATCGTTTCCATGCTGGCCACGGCCACGGCCAGGTGCCGGTCGGATTTGCCGATCCAAATGCCAATGTCAGTGTCAATGCGAATCCGAATCCGGGCTTCATGCCGGCAACCGATCCACGTCTGCTGCTCAATCATGCCAGTAATCCGCTGCTCTTCCCCGGCCTGCGACTGCCGCGCTTCCCACCCCTGACGCACCACATGCTGGCGGGTGCCAGTGCCCTCAGTCCGTTCTGCCGTCGCACCTCTTCCGACTCCAATTCCCAGCACTCGATAACACCGCCCGTTGGGGCACGCGGCTGCGATAGCGTCTCGCTGATGGGCATGGGTCCGCGTTCCGGCTCCGGATCTGGATCGCCCGAGTACGATGCGCAGGCGAATCATGGGCATGCGCATGCGCACACACACATGCACATGCAGGCGGCCGGCGAGGAGGCCGGACAGAGCCAGCGGCAGTCGCCGGATCGCATATCATGACCATGTACCTCGTACTATGCCAAGGCGCTGGCATTTTATCACTGAAGCATCGTCGTCGGACAGCAACAATTCATTCATGCAATATCAGGCTAAAACTTAGGACTACACAGCATTGCTCATAATCATAATCGATGAATCGATAGGTCGACTTATCGATCGAAGAAGGACGAGGAGAAAGTATTCGCAATCCAAACTGCAGCTTGGCTCACCGGCGCTCATTATAAACAATACTTTTACTAGGCTAATATAAAATATTAGATGGATCAACTAGCATTTTTTTTTTCTATATATATATATATACATACATATATATAAATAAAATAATGAGACCCCCATTTTTTTTTTTAAACTTGTATTTATAAAAACTGTTGTTTTGTGTACAAGCATGAAATTGTAGAGAATTGAGTAATAATAATAATAAAAATAAATTATAATAATAATAATCGTCATTACAGCAATAATGATAATACGTATTATAATGATAATGATGAGAAGAGGGCGAATAATAAAGCAAATTCATATATTAATTAATAACGATATATATTGTTAGTGATACTCGATTATGTAAGCATAGCCTCTAAGCGCATTCTTGACATAGATATGTGTGGGTGGGTGGTGTCGACTACTACAACTATGAATTTTTTTTTTTTTTTTTTTTTTTTTTTTTTGTGAATGTATGGAGAATCCCTATATGTATTGTATGATAACAAATTGAAAACGAGTCAACGATAATGATGATGATAAAGAACAAAATGCTTTCAATAGGGCAAACTAAACTGATTACCAATTACTGTATCGATATGATCTATCTTTCTAGTTTATATACATGTTTTTTTTTTCTGTTGTCTTCTTTTACGAGAATCCTAGAGTATCATATAGTGGGATAGTTCTGAGGCAGTAACCAGGCAAATACCTTCAACTCATATTTAAGCTATATATGTTTGCAATAAAATATCATGAAAAATATAAAAACAAAAAAACGAATTATGCATTTTTATATTTGGTGTGAATCGGGACAATGAGATGGAAATATATAACTACCAAGCTAGCAGGGCTAGCAGAAGAAGAACGAAAAGTTAAAGTTTGTATAGGAAAAAAAAAAAAAAAAAAAAAAAAAAAAAAAAGTATTGGATTGCATTAACCCGTGCCAAGAACAATCTCCTAAAAGCCCATTCAAATGGGAAATACATTAACGTTTAGTGGAAGAGGATGTGACAAACCCCGTCAGTCTATCCGTTAGTCGATCCAACCGTCCGTCGATAAAGTTGAATTTCTTTGTGAATCAAAGTACTAATAGATTAGTTAAGGGAACTAGATAAAGAAAATTCCGACTTAAGTTCTAGCCTGAACAGCAATTTGTGGTCGGAGATGATGCGCACCTTTAATACCAAAAGAAATACCAATTATAAGACTTTAGTTAAAACATAGTGTAACAGCGCCTATGTATAGAAACAGATGAACAGCTTACATGCTAAGTGCAAAAAAAAAAACATCAATAGATGGGTTATGTAATACCCAGTAGCTACCAGACTAAGCAAAATACTTTCAATATAATACTAAATCTGCATATACTCAATATAATATATAGATATTCCTTGAAATTGAAACTAAGATACAAAGGCGACCTCTAGATATAAACCGATCCCAATATTTATTAAAGGCACTGAAAACTCTTCAAATATTACGCTTTTACTAAATTGAGTTTCAATCTCAAATGAAATATGTATGTGAAATAAATGCCCAGTTTGGCATAGGTCAGAGGTCTGGCGGTGCTACTTATTAGGATGCCATTGATAAAATGCAAACTTGTGGTTAGCACATTTTAGGGGGTTGCTATGCATGCGATTTTAATTTTAGATCGATTAAAATGGCTCGTAAATTTAGCTGCCTCCGCGTGGGCGTTCAGTGTCCAAATAAATAAATGCATCGAATGGGTTGAATTCGCAATCGCACTTGGGCCCACATGTGGGTAGCGCTATCTATATGGATACACATATGCACAAGCAAACGTACATGTCTCTATATATGTATATAGATATGTATATACATATACGTATGTGTATATATATGTATGTATAAATACAAGTATCTCCGGGCTTGTGGTTGTCCATGTCACCCCTGGGTCGTCGTCGCCATTGCCAGTGCAATGCATTGGCCTCCCTTTGGAGAAAATAATAGAGTGTACGGTGTGTACGAGTAGTGCAATTTATTTAAAGTAACATTTTAGTGTTTCCTTCCGCTGAAATTCGTTCTCTTCCTTCCTGTTTGGCAAAGTCCCGCTGTCTTTCCCTCTCTCTCTTTCTCTCTTTCTCTCACACCCTTCTACTGTTTCTGTCGCTCTGACTTTCTGTCTCGCTATCTCGCTGGGCATAGGGCCTCGGCCTGCAGTAGACATACATACATACATATGTATTCGTATTCGTACTCGAGGCATAACAACAGATTGTGGGCAAATAAAATTGCCACAATGTTATCGTTAAGCCTGCAGGACACGCAGTAACAACAACAACAACAACAGCAACAACAACAACATCAGCAACAACACCAACGCCATATCCGTAACTACGGCACGTTCAGAGCCGCCTCCCTGCCGCTTACATACCCTTACATTAAGCTTACATATGCACACATACACACACAGTTGCATATGCCACCATATGGCGGAGCACACACACATACACATACACATGTGTGTGTATACACGTATGTGTTGTACTTAGTTTTTCTGACTGCATTTCATTTGCTACTTTATTCCGACTCATATGTGCAAGTTTCTATATATATATATATGTATGTATACATACACATGGACATACATACACGCATATTGCAATTATACACATGTACAATAGGCGACATTTACCCCACACACACACACACACACTCATACACACAGCCAGCAGATATGACAATATTACATGGATAATGTTGTTCTAGATGCAATTCAACTTTTGTTTACGGCCCGCTTTGTGGAAGCTACGTAATCCTGCAGTTTTGTGCCCAAATCACAGATACACTTACACACACACTCACACAGTGAACAACTGATGAGCGTGTTTGGTATTTTATGGCTCTAGCTGCAACGCTTTTAAGACAAACAAGCCAAAATACAGGCAACACAATTGATCAACTGAAGAATACCCAGTAAAAGTTTAAAAAAATTTAAAGTGAATATAGAATATTGAAGTACGTATAATATATATATAAAATAAATATATATTATATATAATATAATAAAATATATAAATAAACGTATATAAGTTAAGCACTCATGTAATACAGGAGGAGGTAAAATTATTACAATTTTTTTATTTTATTTTTTTTTTTATTGAAATATTTTGTTTATTGCTTGAGAAATTTGTTGCTAGAATTTATTCCGTCAAGTCAAGAAAATAATTTAGGTCAAGTGGATGACCATCCGAATCCGTTTCATGTCATATTCCATCACTATGCGATGCCAGATAAGTTTTTTTCTTAAAGTCCCGTTTAAAAACGTTTTCACATTTTCCAACGGATAATTATTTTGGCTCCATCCCGTAAATATACAATATGCTTATCTATTACCAAGTTAAGCTTGCTAAGATTTATGATTGACTAAGTTAATACTAATACCATATATCAATATAAATCCATATATCAATATACATTTTATAATACATATTTTAGTCTATATTCAAAAAATTTTATAATATTTAACTATGATAACTATAAGTCTATTATTTCAACAATTTCATTATCTGATTGAAATTTCAAATAATCTATTTATAAAATTTAAGGTAATGCATGTAAGACATATCAAATCAAGCGAAAACTATTTACAGGGTATATACAAGTAGCTACACTTATTGCTCTACAAAGGTATGTGCTTATGTGCGTGTGTGTGTATTGGGACATATATGTACAACTACAAAATGTATTACATAATTCTAGCAGGGTACACAAAGGAATTGCCCGGGCAAGTAGACAGGTAAATATCAGTATAGTTTGCTCGTATGTGCATGCATGCATATGTGTGCATGCATGCATGCATATATGTGCACACACACACACACACACATGAGCATATGTACATACATGTGTATGCATATACGGTACTCATACGCCGCCATATAGACACCTTGGATGCCACGGATAATGCAGTCTATGTCTAGCCCCTAACGTGCAATTGTTAAATTTTGGTCTGCCAGTGGCAGTGGGTGGAAATGTGGTCTCGGTCTCTCGGTTTGGGCTTTTGGGTGTGTTACACGGTTTGGGTCTGTTTACGGTTCCGGGACCGTGTTTTGCACCGCACAATCGCCGCCATACAGATGTGGCAGCCAAAAAAAAAAAAAAAAAAAAAAACGAAAACAAAAAAACTGATAATGTACTTCTCCTGCCAACTGCAAAACTAATTTGTTACCGAGGACCTTGCAGTCAGTGAGGCGTTGAATCGCATCGTAACTATTTCATATATGTACATGCATCGTGGAGCATAGTTTCAGAGTACGCCATTGCTAGATATTACTTTATAACTACGCTCAATTATAGCCCTTTTGGCTGGAGACTTGCATATGAACGGCTTTAATTAGCCAACCTGCACTGAGGCTGGCACCTAGACTATTGATTTTCAGTTAATGTTGCTCGCGAATAATGCAATGCAAATATAATAATTAAGAAATATTAGAAATATGCATTTTGCAGGACATTGTCAATGAAGGAATTGACTAAGACTCTACAGTGGCAAGTGACAGTCTTATGAATAGAATAATGATAATTATAATGATATGAATAATGATAATGATAATGATAATGATAATGATAATGATAATGATAATGATAATGATAATGATAATGATAATGATAATGATAATGATAATGATAATGATAATGAATATGATAATGATTTTTTTTTTTTTTTTTTTTTTTTTTTGTTGGGCTGAGGTAGGAAAAAATGCTTTATGCACCGTCAGTCATGTCGTCACTTTGACCGGTGTGTCGGACTGCATAACTGCTTACCGACTAAAAAATCCTCCTCTTCTGGGGCTCAAATCCACCTTGGAACCAGGAGATATCCCACATTAACCTTCAAGGTGGAACCCCATTGTGTGCTCTAAATGAGCGTTGCCCTCTGTGTGCCTGCGTCCAGGTCATACTTCTTCCGCCGCAGAACCTTTTCGGCGAAGTCATAGACTTTTTTCCAAGCGTCTATGCTGTTACACATTTGCTGTACTAACGTCTCTACTTTGACTTCCCCTACTGTTTCTGCCAGGTCGATTCTTTCTTCCGACCATCTTTCGCAATTGAAGAAGGTGTGTTCTGCATCGTCCATTGCATTTTCGCAGTAAATGCAGCTGGATTCGGCAGTTTTCCCCATTTTATTTAGGTACTTTCGAAAGTATCCATGTCCGGAGAGTAGTTGTGTCAAATAGAAAGACGTTTCACCGTGCTTTCTATTTATCCACTGCTCCAGATCGGGGATTATTTTAGCGGTCCATCTTCCATACCTTTCGCATGACCATCTCGCCTTCCACGAGACTATGGTTTGCTGTCGTATGCTCTTTGCCGCATGTTCTGAGTATTCTCCTCTTTGCCGAAGATTCCATATTTTTTTGCGCTCTTGGGCAAGCAAGTCAACCGGTATTACTGCTGCTATCACAGTCACGGCCGCCCCGGAGACTGTGCGGTACGCCGATGTTATCCTTAAGGCTGCTCTTCGTTGCACAGCTAGCATCGGTTTTCGCCTTACATTTGCCTCTAAGGTATCCGCCCATACTTCACTGCCATATAGTAGTATTGCATTTGTCGCTTCCATGAGGAGTCTCCGTTTTCCTGCCGTCGGGCCGTCAACGTTTGCCATCAGTCTACTCAGAGACCCCGTTGCTGTCGCTGTTTTCCGCGTGGCATACTTCAGCTGTTCCCAGAAGGTAAGTTTACTGTCCAGCCTAACGCCTAGATAGTTCACTGTCCTCTGCGTCCTTATCAGGTTTCCGCTTACTCGCATCTCTATTTCGGTTGGGATCTGCTTCCCCGTGAACAGAAGTAGCTCTGTTTTATGGGTGGCAAGCTCCAATCCTCGAGAGCTGAGCCATGTCTGTGTGCGGATCATGACTTGGGTAAGTCTCTTTTGGGCCTCTATGGTGTTTCTGGCAGTAATGACGGCTGCGATATCATCGGCATAACCAATAAGGAAGGTGTCTTCAGGCATTTCCAGTCTTAGGATGTCGTCGTAGCTGATATTCCACAGGTCTGGTCCCAGGATTGACCCCTGTGCAGCTCCTCCAGTCACTCTGTATCGTTTTGTTCCAGTTTGCGTGGAGTACAGGAGTATTCGATCCTGCAAATAGCTCCTGATCATATTCATGAGGTACTCCGGTATCTGGAAGCGGTGTTCCAAGGAAGTAAGCATATCGGTCCACCTTACACTATTAAAGGCGTTTTTAACGTCCAGCGTTGCTAGCAGAACAACTGGGCGCGAGTATGCATTTCCTCTTTGCGTAGCTCTGGCTGCCTGAACCACTTCATCGATAGCTCCCATTGTGGATTTTCCAGCTCTGAACCCATGTTGCCTGGGGCTAAGTCCTCCAGCAGCCTCTACTGCTGCGAGTAGTCTAGGTCTTATGAGCTTTTCTAAAAGCTTCCCAGCTGTGTTTAACATACACAATGGGCGATAAGCCGAGGGTGTGTTGGGATCGCCTTTGCCTTTGCTAATGAGCACCAGTCTCTGTTCTTTCCACGCTTCTGGGAATATCCTTTCTTTTAGACATGCGTTATACATCCTAAGTAGAAAAGTGGGACGTCCTGATGCTATCACCTTCAGTATCTCTGCCGGTATATTATCTGGTCCCGGCGCTTTCTTGTTCTTCAGGGAGAGAGCTGCAATGTTGAGTTCTTCCTCGGTGAAATCTGGGACTGAACCATCGAGCTCTACGGGTGCTCGCTCATGCGCCTCGTGGATGTGTGCTGGAAATAGTGTTTCCACTATGTGATCCATCGTGTTATCATCCACGTTTGGCACTGCTCCGTAGTTTCTCAGCTTTTTCATGACTATCTTGTAGCCAAGTCCCCAAGGGTCTTTATTTATATCTTTGCAGAGCTCTTTCCACTTGTCATGCTTACTGCGTGTGATAGCAATCGACAGTTCTTTTCTCGCAATCTTGGCTGCTAACGCTTCCGTCGTGAAATTTCCAGAGCGTCGTGCCCTTGTTAGCCTTCTTCTACATTGTATGCATACTTTCCTTTTTTCTGCAATATCGTGGTTCCACCAGTACGCCTGTCGTCTACCTCCGTGTTTGCTGTGCGTTTTTGGCATCGATACGTTACACGCTCTTTCCATAGCGGTTAGGCTTCTTTCGACCACTTGCTTCGACGTCAATGTGCCGTCGAACTGTCGTTCTCGCCTATCTAATTCAGCTAGTAGTTTGCCTGTATCCACCTTACTTATGTCCCATCTATGAGAAGTCCTTCTTGAGTATGATGGGTGGTTTTGCTGACTGGTATTTTGGAAGTCATATGATATATACTCGTGATCACTTCCCGTGAAGTCATCGAGTATCTTCCAGTCCTTTATCCGATCTACGATGTGTTCGGAGCCAAAGGTTACGTCAGGTATTGTGCCGTCACATCCCGGCCTATGGAAGGTAGGTCTGCTTCCGCGGTTTGCTACCACTAACCCGGACCTAGCAGCCATATCCATAATTTTTCGTCCTCTAGAGTTAGTAGACGACATTCCCCAATCCACTGCTCGTGCATTCAGATCGCCTGCCACAATGAAGGGCTGCCGTCGATCCACGAGGAGATCCTCGATTGCATCGAGTTTATTTTGGAAGGTGCTTATGTCATCGCTAGGGGTTAGGTAGCAACTGACTACTGCGACTTCTCTGAAGCGTGCGTAGACGTAGCAGTTTCCCATCTTGCTTTCTAGTGGCTGTTGTCCACTACTACTGGGGATCCATATGGCCGCAGTCTTGGTGTCGTCCTCTAACCAAACTCCGTTCTCTTTTCGCTTATATTGCTCACTGATGATCACTACATCTATAGCATGTTCTGCTACTATCTGTGTCAAAAGTGCATCTGCCGTTTTGCTCCGGTGTAGATTACCTTGGAGAATTTTCAACATTTTGCTGTAGTTTGTCGTGCGCTTGGGCATTTCTGCGATCCCGGCATGTGATCGACAGAAGTACGCCCCGCATCCGTGCAAATGCAGCATTTTGGTGGTTTTTTGCAGTCTTTCATCTTGTGTCCTGATTCACCACATCTAATGCAGATGCCACCACCACTTCTGTCCGGTCCTGTGCAGTTGGTCTGCAGATGGCCGACCCCGAAGCGTCTGTAGCATCTGCGGATGGGTTGACACATCCTGGGCCTAGCCCTGACAAACCCAATTTTAATGTCTGAGCTCAGCAACGTCTCCGCTAATTGGCTTTCTAAAGTTACAAAGGCCCTTACTTGCTCTCGACTGTTTGGGGCAGTGACTTTTATGCGCAAGTCCACTGATGAATTATCAAGGACTTGTCGCACTGCCTCAGCCACCTCAGACTCTACAGTTAGTGAGTCTAGATCTCGGATCTCCACTGTCGCTGTAGGCTTTAACTCGGCTACCGTAGCGGTTTTTTTAACGGTAGCCTTTAGTTTTTCAACTAGTTCTGGATGTAACTTTTCCCCTCTGCTCAGTTCTACAAGGAGTGCCCCGGATCGGGTTTTCCTTATGCCTCTCACGTTTGCCTTTTCGTCTTGTTGGATTGTGCTGCGTATGTTTCGTAAAACATCTACGTAGCTTTGTCCACTTTCAGGTTTTATGAGGACTGCTTCTGAACGGGGAGGTTTCTTCTTCTCTTTTTTTGCTGGTTGTTTTACTACTTTCGGCTTTTCTGCGGGTGCTGAAGTAGTCTTTTCCGCTCTTTGTTTCAAAGTCCCTTTTCTGGTGACTTTTTGCCACAAGTTCTGTTGTCCCTTGCAAAGTTTTTTGCCGGACTCAGACTCTAGGGGGCTAGGGGCTTGTCTCTTTTGAATGGTAGGTGTTTCCACCGTTTCCAAGATCCGTGCCTCTGCTGCTGGCTCTAATTGCTTCTGCTTAGTTGCTTCAGCTTCCAGCTTCTTCCAGGAGTTCCTACAGTGTCCTAGGATATCGAGTAGTTCGTCTAGGTCGGATACCCCGCTTTTAACATCCAGACTGATGTTTTTTTGTTTAGCGACAGCGGTCTTTATGCGCCGCAGCGCCTGGCGACATTTTAGAATGGCATCCTCTTCCTCGGCCCGGAGTTTCAACATGTACTCATGCCTTGGAGAGATTACCGCCTCTGCAACAGTGTTTGGGACACCTACTTCAGCGGCAGCGGTTTTTGGAGTTTCCTCCACACTTCTTGGCGCCTGCGCTACAGGGCTCCTTTGCATTTTTGAGCTTTTGCCAAAGCCCAGCCGTGGGTCCGTGAAACGGGCCTCGCTCTCTTCCAGTGGTGTTCCACTGATTGTTTTTTTGGATATTGGGGTCTTTCTAAATTCCATTTTAAGGGGTCCCGACTCCAAGCCGCTATCTTAGATCGGGTGTACAGTTACTCAAACGATCCTCATGGTTATCTGTGCATAGCAGGGAGGCCATGCGAGGGTTGACTTTGGTCCTTATGGGAGCCAATGTTCAGAGCCAGGATCTTGCACAAATTAAGGATATATATCAACTTAAACCTGCACCACCAATGGAAAATCAGTTGGTGACGATCTTCGAACGTACTTGGAGGCCTGCCAGGGTTTTAACGGGACGGGGGCAGATGCAGCATTGACCTAGGAGCCATTTCCGCAGGATGTCACTCCTGCTTACTGAGGTCCTAGAATGCGACAGCTGTCAGCCCAGGGGCAAACATTTCAGAAGTCGTGTATTTTTTCGAAGTCAGGGGTCGGTCAAAGATTTCACTTTAGTGAGTTCCATCTTTCTATTTCTTCTAAAGTCGCTGCACACATTAGTTCACGATTGGTCGGCTGCCCAATCGCTATCCAGTGGGGCCGATCGTGGAGGCTGTGTGTCAACTTGAATTACCAGTGACAAGGATTGCTATTGAAAGTCTCTAGACGAGCAACGTAGCGTTGCCTTGTTTTCGTAACCCCATCCCACCATAATGATAATGATAATGATAATGATAATGATAATGATGATGATAATGATAATGGTAATAATAATAATAACGACTATTAGAGCAACAACAATAGTGCTTAAAAGAAAGAATATTTATGTTTTTGTAATATATTAAAATATATCTAATGGGTCAGTCTAATAAAACTAATATAGATAATGATAATGATAATAATAATTGAATGTAATTGTAATATTCTTACTAATTACTTACTTACTTATGTATACTATGTCATATGATACGATACGATAATAACAATAATTATAGTACTTAAATGGATTTTATTCGTAATACTTGAATATACATATGTATGTGTAATACCCATATTAGCTTAATAGAAATACTAATGATTCTTCTAGTGTCCGATACAATACTCTCTCTCTCTCTCTCTCTCTCTCTGTGTCCCTCTCTCTGTCTCTGTCTCTCTCTCTCTCTCTCTCTCTCTCTCTCTCTCTCTCTCTCTATCGAGCGTGATAGATCACGAACATTTACAAATATTTCCTGATTTGATAGATCTTTGACAAATGGTAGGGCAGGCAGAAAAGTAAAGGATTTTTCTGCCACGAGAAGCTGAGCCGTGCGGGCGCCGAGAATGGGAGTGTTGGGCAGGTAGAAATAATCCAATTTAAAAAGCTGTTGGCTAATCCCGAAAACGTTCGAATTTGTCAACTAAGTAGCTGTGTGTGTTTCAGCTGGGATCAATGAATGAATCCGATGGCTTTGGCTTTCATTGATCTGCAGTTGTGGCCCAGCGACGATTACAAGGGCGGCCGGGCAAATCGAATTTAATCTATGGCGCAGGATATAAAGTCGTAATCCCGCAGCTTGCGCACATTCCCTCTCGATTCCCGGTACGAATGTCCCAGGAATAAATAGACCATGCCAGACGAGACCGCCGCACAGTCAATTGAGAACATTTACAGTGGACACATCTCATCGGAAGATTCATTTGAAACATGTCCATGGATACGGCGCCTGTGTTCCAGTCCAGCTTCTCCATACGCTCGCTGCTCTCCAGCACGCAGCTGGAGGAGGAGTCGGGTCAGCAGATCGATGTCGAGGTCGAGGCACAAGCCAAAGTAGAGCCACACAAATATTATACTAGCTCCAGTCCAAGCGATTCCTGCAACAGCTCCGAGGATGCGTCCTCTGAAGATGGCAACACCCATTCCCCCACAGCAAGCTCCAGCAGCAGCAGCAGCAGCAGCAGCAACAGTAATAGCATATCGGATGTGAAGCCCGCCTTTACGTATAGCGCGTTGATTGTGATGGCCATAAGGCGGAGTCCGGAGAAGCGATTGACACTGAGCGGCATCTGCAAGTGGATAGCCGATAATTTTCCCTACTATCAGAATCACAAGAGTGTCTGGCAGAACTCCATACGCCACAATCTGAGCCTCAATCCGTGCTTTGTACGTGTGCCGCGCGCCCTCGATGATCCGGGACGTGGCCATTACTGGGCCCTGGATCCGTATGCCGAGGATCTGACCATTGGCGAGACAACGGGCCGTTTGCGTCGCAGCAACAACTCGCTGCTGGGCCGCAGCAAGGCAACGGCTCATGGCAAGAGTCATGCCTATGCGCATCCTTATCAGCAGCTAACCGGCAATCCAGCTGCGGCGGCAGCGCTCTACGCTCAGCTCTTCAAGCCGCACGCTGCCTACTTTCCCATCGTGCCAGAGCCAGCACAGCCCCAGCATCCAATCATGATGCAGAGCGGCCAGCATGCGATTGGAGCTGGCATGGGCGTAGGCATGGGCATGAGCATGGGCATGGGTATGGGCATGGGCATGGGCATGGGCATGGGCATGGGCATGGGCACATTGGCTATGACAACGGCCGCAGCACAACGATACCAGCAACAGCATCAGCAACAGCATCAAACACAGCATCAGGGTACCTTATCAGCGCCTTACCATCAGACACACACTGAAGCTCAGTCACAGCCCCAGTCTCAGCAACACCAACAACAACAACAACAGCAACAGCAGCAGCAGCAGCAACGGTACAGCAACAACAATTACTACCAACGACATCAGCAACACCAGCAACAGCAACACCAGCAGCAACAATTCCAACACCAACATCATCATTATCAACAACAACAACAACAACAACAGCACAATTATTATCTACAACAACAACAGGAGCAATACGCCTCAGCCTATAACAGCAAATGGATGCGACAGCCGACTGAAAGTTTGTGGCGTTAATAAATGTAAGAAACAAATTTAAATGTCCTTCAGAGGGCGTGCATAAATGCGGGTGTGTGAGTATGTGTGTGTGTGTGTGGGTCATAAGTTTTTTTTTTTTTTTTAATTGACACCAAACAGCAAAGGTTACCTGCGATGGCGTAGAACGCGTTTTATTTAAGGGATTTTCAGACTTGATATACGAAATGATATAATATGCTATTGATATACATATAAGATATATATATATAAGATATATGATAATGTGATATATCTATTCGAAATGATATGACATCGATTTAAAAAATATTATAAATGATAATATAATAAATATCTGATATCTGATATATGATACTCTGATATAATTTAAATGCAAACATAATAGAAATAGCTTTACAGAATTGGATATAATCGTGAATAGTTTTATATAGATGTAATCTTAAATAGTTTAATAATTTGTTTATAGAATTTATAATATTCATACACAAGTTAGTAATAAATTTTATGATTAAAATAAAAAAATAAAAGCTAAAAAGCTAAAAACACGTTTGTTTCCCATATTTAATAATATGCACAAGTTTTCTGAACTAAAAATAGTAGATCTTAAGTGAGCTTTGTGAAAACATAGCTAAGAATTTAATAAATTTAATAAATTCCCAAAAAAAAAGAAAAAAAAAAAAAAGAAAAAAAAAAAAAAAGATTGTAAGATGTTTATTTAATACATATATATAATTTTATAATATAAAATATGTTATAGGGTAATCCAATATAAAAAAAAAATTACTCTTGAAGCAATCCAATATCAAGGAAAAAGGGAAATTTAGCAGGTTGATCTACAATTTCTAAGAAAGCTCTATGATCTGTTATATGATAATACAGTGTACCTCGTATAATTGTGGAAATATCAGATACTTATTGAGTTTTAGGCTCTCTAGCTACACTACCACTATCAGCTCACCCGACTCAATTTTTCATAAAAGCAAAAAACACATCTAAATCACACATTATCCTCATATTAACCGCAAGCGGCTTAAGACCATTGGACTAAGTTGACAAAACACTTGATGCTTTTACAAGCTTACAAGCTGCAATGCTAGTTAATATGCTTGCAAATCAAGCTCAATTAAACTAAGCGGGGATTGAGCTGCTGCTGCTGCTGCTGTTATGCATAATTATGGCCAAATCGTGGACTAAGCTGGGCTCTTATGATATTTCGTATTGGCTCTTAGCTACACCTGTCGTGATGATGATCAGCAGCATTATTATTGTTATTACTATTGTTATGACTATTATTTTTAGTTTTATTTTTATATTTTCATTTTCATTATTATTATTATTATTATTGTTATTATTATTATCAACAACATCATAGAGCATCATATGGCTGCTGGCTTGGCTTGGCTGGACTAGCTGGCTGAGTGGCTTAGCTTTGGCTCGTAACTTAATGCTAGCGGTCAATAGCATTACGCCAGCTACAGCAACAACAACAATAACAACAACAAATGGCTTATGAAAAGAGCTAATCTGATAATACAGAATTGAAAGGGGCGGTCACGGCACGAATTTTGCTACACGCTCTTGATACTATGGCAGCAGCAGCAGCAGCAGCAGCAGTTGCAGCAGCAGCAGCTTAAGCCAAAACAAAAACCAAGCTGAGGAGGGGTAGAGGCGCGGTAGGGGCAAAGAGAGGGCGTCAGTGCCAGTGGTCTTCAGACTGAGCCACAGCCTCAGCCTGGAGCCGATGCGACGATTGACGACGACGACGACGACGACAACATCAACTGCCCCACCGAACCACCGCCAACATATATTGGTATAGTGCACCACATGCGAGCATAAAAACAGAAGGGATCGATGATCGGACAGCGAAATTGCATTTGTCTGCAGCCAAAGCTGAAGCTGCAGCTGAACCTCAGCGTTGGGAGTTGTTGGCCGTGCTGCACTCGTACTTATTATTGGCCGGCTCTACATGGCCATAACGATATCGAGTAAAGTGCACAGTGCACAGACCAACACATACACACACACACACACATACTGTGTGTACACATGTTCGAACATGCATAATGACGAGAAGCTGCATGCTGCATGCTGCATGTGGCATGCCCCCAGTTGCTTGTTGCTGCTGCTGCTGCTGCTGCTCGTAATCTGTTGCCCGCGATTGGCGTCTGAGCAACAGATGTCAATAATTCAGCAGCAATAGCGGTGTTTTTTTTTTTTTTTTTTTGTTCGCTTTCTCGCTCTGCTTGCTGCAATAGTTGAGCTCTATATTTATGTGCAACGCGCACTTTGTTCCACTTTGGATCGTTTTAATTTGCTTACTTCCTAACTGATTGCTGATTGCTGGCCGCCGTCGCCGTCGCTGTCGTGTGGGACAAAAGAAGAGATTAACGAAAATATATGCGAAAACGGAATACGAAATCTGCTCTCAGCTCTCAAACTCAAACTCAATTATAAAAATTTCAACCCAATCTCAATTCTGGCGAAAATGCTGTTTTGAAGTTTTTATTATTGCCGTTCGTGGCTTTAGTTCGTCTGATCCCGATTTCAGAACCCTTATCCCTAAACAAGTCTCTCTCTCTCTCTCGCTCTCAGTGTGTTTGTTGTTGTTGTTGTTGTTGTTTGTGGTCATTCGTCATTTTAAGTTTTGCACACACATGCAGAAGAGAGAGAGTGAGAGAGAGAGAGGGTGAGGGAGACAGAGAGCTGTGGACCCGCTCCCCGTGCCCCAGCGAACAGACAGTCCCTAGCCATTGACACTGATATGTGTGGCAAGGTATGTCTTTTGAAATGACAATCTGCAATTTGCTATTCGAAACCGTTTAAAGTAATTTATTTTTACCCTTGCCGAGGACGCGATCCGCGACTTGTTTTCCCAAACGCACACACAGACGGACGGACAGACAGACCATTGCAGTATATATACATATACATATGCATATATATGTATATATATGCATATCTTTTAATACACGCTAAAAAATTGATCAATTTAGCTGTTTCAATCAATGTTTTTATATTTATGTGGATTGGATGTGGATGTGGACACACATGCAGTAGTATCCGGTTATAACGACTCTTAAGGAACCGCTCTTATACCCGTAAGACGCTATAACCGCATAAGCGGGGTCACTATAACCGGATTATATTTTATATGAATTTCCTTCTATATGGATTCATTTTCCAATCAACTTCGTTTCTTAAAGCTATTGAAAATGGGATTTCAGGCTGTTATATTTTTTTGTGACAGTGTATGGAATAGGCAGAAGGAGGCGTGGCAGACTCCTTAGATATAGACCAAGTTGAGTTGATCATCATCGTCTGTCTGTCCGTCAGTCACATTCCCTCGAATTTGCATTTCGGATTAACAGCACTTCGCAGGTTTCAGGGAATCTCTTAGTTGGGTAATACCGAGTATAATAAATAGTTTTCTCTAGGACCTTAAACTCTTTCGATTTAGTTTAAAGAATTCCAAATTTGCAATTCCTTGCAAAAATAGAATTCGAATTTGAGCAACTGTCCCAAGATTTTGTACAGTGTAGCTGTCTTCGTCTCTGTAGAATGTCCAACACTGGCCAGCAATAAGCGTTGCACGGTCAACCGGATGTCTGCTCAGATTCAGTGCTTCACACCGCGACGCTCATTATATATACATATGCATGTATATAACATGTATATATATACATATATATATATATATATATATCTGCTCTCACATTATGAAACTAACAGAAATGAATTCCCAATAGATGGGCTCAATGCGCCTCCCTTGGGCGGGCCACATTGATGCATTGCCCGGATTTTTGTTGGGGACAAATGATTGGCAGAGCGCAGACAAATGACACTGGCTGATTAGGGGCCATCGGTATGGCATTTAATTAATGGTTTCTGCATGGCACGAACATAACTCAAAGAACACTCCACTGACTCGATAATCAATGGACCGGCCGGACTGTACTCCAACATATCCTCCGGCATATCCTGCACACATGTTCATCCTTCAGTCAGTTAGCTAATAAACAAAAAGACGAAAAACATTTCGTTATGCTAAATTGAGTTCGTAAATATTTTATGCAGCCGAGCGATACAATAGTTTTCGCCCGCAACCAAATCCGAGCAGAAGCCAAATTTGCTCTCTTGACGTTCTGATTGAAGAGCGCCCCACACAGACACACTGACACACACACACACACATATGTCAACCCTTTTATTGTGGGCTGTCATTGCTGGTCAGTGGATGGCCATAGAGCATGGACCATGGCCCAAGTTCCGAGTCCTGGCTCATAAATAATGCAGCCAATTAAGGGAGCGTACATGTCACACATTACATCATGTTATGCATGAGAGTTTGCACGTCGGCCTGGGCGCTGCTGCTGCTGCTGCTGCTGCTGCCCAGGTATCCTTCTCAACAAGGACATGCTCAGACAGCCGTCAGCCGACAGCGGCTAGAACAGACCACTGCATACAATATGTAGAGACTCGAAACTAGAGGAATCAGTTCAAGTAGCTTCGGCTTAGACATAATCTGCGGTTGCTGATTTATACAGGTGTCAGGTGGAGTGTCTTAAGGAGACTTGGACTTGGAGTTGGAGTTGATTAAAGTGTAGAGCCATATAGAGAGAGTGATCAGCTCAGATTGTTTCATTTACCAACATCCAGTAACTATAGACTCATGAGTGTCTACTCATACAGGAGATTCAGAAATTACAATTCAGATTTGATTGTTCATCTGGCAAATATAGACTTATAAAAGAGAATACAATTCAGGATAAGCTAATAAGCCATACAAATTGGCATTCAAATTGACTTTTAAGGGTACATTAGTTTTTTTTACAGTGTATGTTACAGCAAGACGCGTGAGAGCCACCTTATAAATATCCTTGATCAGAACGATTTAACTATGCCCAACTGTCATTGCTTTCACCCGCCCGTCTCTCAGTCCGACCGACTATCTATCCATCCGTCAGTTCATCCTTCCACCCATCTGTCTGGCCATCCGTCCGTACTTCCATCCGTCCATCCGCCCGTTTTTCCACGATCCATCCGTCCGACTATCCATCCATCCATCCCTCCATCCATCCATCCGTCTATCCATCGATCCATACGTCCGACTGTCCGTCAATCTATCCGTCCGACTAGCCATCCATCCATCCGTCCATCCATCCATCCATCCATCCATCCATCCATCCACCCATCCGTCCGTTCGTCCGTCTACCCATGCATTCCGTCCATCCATCCGTCCTTCCCTTCTTACAGTCATCCTCCCGCCCGTCCGTCCATTCCTCAGCTCAGCTGCAATCATCTTAAGGAAAAGTAGATTATTTTGAATATCAGCTTTCAGTTATTTCCTGGTCGGGCAGCCCCTAATCGAAAACTCTAAATTCTTTGTCATACTTGTCTTAGCCATCAAGCCATGAGGACATATTTTATGGCCAGTGTAGTTACTCTAATCAGTGAAAGTTCAATCAGCTTGCATAGCTCTCTTGAGTTGACCATAACTTGTAAATATCTTGAGCCAGTTGTTGACTGATCGGATGACAAATTGACTTAAGTAAAAGTGATAGTGTCACAGTGTCAGTTATCAGGTGTCAGGTGACGGGTGACGGGTGTCGACCAGGCCAGTTTACATTCAGAAAGTTGTCCCCAAATGATTGACAAATCACATTGGACTTGGACATGGTCCTCATGAGCTGAATCTGGAGGCAGCGTGGAACTGGTTAGGTTATGAATCAACTGCAATTAAGTCAGAGCTGAGGGCTTACATTTTCATCACGTCTGTATATGGCATACATATGTATAAGTGCCAGCAAATAGGATTAAGTGCTGCCAAGGTAATGTCAACACGCTGACTTTCGACTCACTTTCGCTGTGACAATTTTCACGCAGCTCTGGTCACACTGGGCCAACCTGTTGCCGGCCTGGGGCCAAGCGCTAAATCTGGCGATCGTTTTTCATCTTTTCACGTTGCTCCACTCACAACTGGAGCCCCATAAACCATTTGATTGCCTTGAACCCTTTTTGCAATTGTCTTCCACTGCTGCTTCTTCTACCTCTTCTCAGTTTTTTTTTTTTTTCTTCTTTTCTTTCTTTGCTCTTGTTACTGTTACGATCGCTGGCGCCGCCTCCACTCGACTTACCAAAAAACAGAATCCGAGAAATTCTTCTTTTTTTTCGTGCTGCATTTGGCAATTTCTTATGCTGGGAGCTCTTTAGCCGTCTCTTCTTGAATTACCTGCAGACGTTGTCCATTGACTCCTCGCCTTTCGATTTCCTTTGTTTGGCTGCCCGCACTTTGTCTTTCCCAAGCTACCAGCACTCGACAGCTAATCATAAACATAATTAAATTATTTACAGTACTTTTTAAATTAGTCAAAACACGATTTGCGTGTCTGTAGCTCATTGAGAATGTATTTTGTTTATTCCTATATGGTTTAGTTTACTTCGCTAAGCGATCGAACTATCAGCTGATATAAGCTCATTTGTTCTCAGTATTGAATATTGTGTTAGTAAGTAGAAAAGTAATAGAAGTAGCATCCATACCTACATTGAATACTTTAAAGTCCTCTTTATGTTATCCCGTGTCAGTTTTACAGCTAACAAATTTTTACTTACTATGTAAGTAAGTAGTATCTTTTCTATGTTTAGAGTATGCTCTCAAACTTTCTTATTCATGTAATTTCTACTTGTCTACTTTTAAGACGGAATTCGCTGCTTTCATAGCAAAGCTAATTAAAGGTAAAACTTCCAAGGAGAACTGAGTCTACTTAACTCTCTACTACATCTCTCTGCTGTCTTTCCTTCTATTTCCGTTTGTCCTTCTCTCTCTCTCTCTCTCTCTCTCTCTCTTTCACTATCCCTATTGAATTCTCTCTCTCTCTCTCTCTCTCTCTCTATCCGTCCCTCTTTATCTTTTTCTCTCACAAAATCTATTTCACACTTATATTTAGCTCTCAGTTATTTACTCTCACTCTCTCTCCCTCTCTCACCCTCTCTCTCAGTCTCTCTCTCACTCTCTCTCTATTTCTTCTATCTCATTTTCAATCTCCCTCGCCTTTTTCATTTGCTCGCTCTTTCTCTCTCACAATCTTTATCTGTCTCATTCATTTTCACCAATGCAATATTAATCTCTCTCATTCTCCCTTTTTTACTCTCCCTTATCGCGCTCTCTCCCTCTCTTTCTATGCGATAGATGGAGATCATTCTATCTCTCATCTCCCTATTTCTTTTTTATTTATCTCTCTCTCTCTCTCTCTTATCGTACCTCGTCTTGCCTTCTATTTCTTTCAATCTCTCTCTCCCTTCTTCTGACACCCTTCTCTCTCTCTCTCTCTCTCTCTCTTTCTCTTTCTGTCTCTATAACTCAGTCATGCCCATATTATTTCTCTCTCTATCTCTCTCTGCCCCTGTTTTCTGTGCTGTATGTGTATGTGTGTCCTCCATGAGCCGTCCATTATATAAATATTGACAGCATATGCGTAAATGCTAACGAATGCAAACTAGTTTTCTTGTCTATTATTTTCGTCCTTATTAATTGAGACAATTACAAGTCGATTTGTTGTGCTAGGTGTCACTCAGTCAGTCTGCCTGTCCGTCCGTCCGTCCGTCCGTCCTCTGGGCCGCCTTGTTACGCCTGTTAGTCTGCAAAAGCACAAAGAAATGCATGCGGCTAATTAACAATAATTAATAATGCAATAGTTTCAAGCAAATACACACACGCACACACACATACACATACATACATGTCTCTCAATATACAATGTGTACAAAAGTCAGGTCCAATTCATGCTGTCTCATTGTCTTTGTGGTTGTCGCTGTCGTTGCCGTTGTTGTCGCTATTGTTGTCGTCGTCCTTGCTGGCTGGGTTTGCCATGTCGCAAGTTGGCTAGCCGCTCGCTCTTCTTGAATTGCGTGTAAGGGGCACATTTTGCCAACATGCGTGAATAAATAAAAGTTTCTAAAGGGATTGTCACCCATGCCACTAAAAACAAAATCCGCCTGTCATATATATCACTCCACAGAGGGGGCCCCAGACCAAGGCAGTCGAGCTGCCAAAATGGACTCGGCGACTGTTGCTGTCGCTGTAGTTTGGAGCTTGGAGCTTGGAGCTTGGAGCCGTAGACGGAGCCGGACGTAACCGGCCCATAAAATATGACAAACTTAACAACGGCACGGACTGCATAACAGCAAAGACAACACCAACAACAACAGCAGCAGCAACAACAGCAGCAGCAGCAAAAGAACTGTCGGCATGGCCAAGAGAGCCATGGTTAAAGGTAACCAATGGACACCCACTTCGCAGCTGTCAATCGTCTAAATCGTTATGGCCACTTGTCGTGGGGAACAAAACAAAAACAAAGGCAAAAAGCAAAACAACAGCAACAACAACAAAAAATAACAAAAAGTGCAAAAGGAAAGAAAACAAAAATTATATATGCAACCATTAAAAATGCCACAAAGTCAGTTCTTAAATTATTAACGACAACAAATGTTGTGACGGCCCATGTGCCGATGACATGTAATACGAAAAACGCCAAGCTAATATGGCCAATAGACCAGCTATTAACTGTACACACACACACACACACACACACAAGCATATACATATACATATATCTCATTGCAACTCTAATTAAGCCGAATTCATAATTGACTTCCTGCCAAATAAATGACATCGTATACTTGAGCATCCTGTCGTCACATTCGTTTAAGGCACTCTGCCACGGCCAAATGATCTTGGCCCAGATGGGCGTCCGTCCCTTTAGGCCATGCAGCGTGGGCTCTAACGACTATGCAAATCAGCTACAGGCGTAAGTTGAAAGTGTTAAACTTGCAAATCCAATTAAATCCTAACTAAGCACAAACAGCGATTAAAGCTCTACGAGTTTCTGTGCATCTATAAGCAATTTAGTATCTATTTATTACCTGAATAGTTAAATGCTTAAAACAGCCAAAAGACTTATCGATGCTAGTGATGCACTAAATTTTAAAGTTTTTTTAATTTATAAATTTTAAAAATTTTATTTGGCTTTTACTTCTATTTGAAATGAGCCTAATTTGTTATTATTATTATTATTATTATTATTATTATTATTATTATTATTATTATTATTATTATTTTTATTAATTTTATTATTATTATTATTATTATTATTATTATTATTATTATTATTATTATTATTTTTATATATATAACATAATTTTAAAATTCTGAAATATTGCATTTAGAAAATAACTGAATCTCCTATAAATTTCTGAAATATACTAAACGAGCCTCGCATCAGTTCTCGATAGAAAATCTGTTTAGATGGCATATTGAATTTGGCTTTAATCCATCAGAATGAGGATGTGGAATTATCAGAATGGAAAAATACAGTAGAATTTTTAATAAGTATATGTATATAAACAAAGCTAAGGCACTACACTAACCAAAGAGTTCTTACGAGCAGATCTTATAAACTACTATAAATCATACCAAGGAACAATGATAATGATGATATATCGTAAGGATACAGATAATAACACCAATAAAAATACTAACAACAATAAAGACGATAGTAAGAGTCGGGAAAATAAGCAAAATTATAGTAATGTAATACTAACAATGATAATAATGCCAATGACAATGATAACAATATCAGTGATGATGTGGATAAAGACAATAAGCGAAATGATGCATTATGCATACTATAATAAGAACGAAATACTAATGATTGCATTGATGACAATAACCAGCGATGGCAAGAATAATGATAATATGAAAAGGTTTCATAGCAATGATAAGAATAATGAATAATGTTAATATGCATAATAATAATGACAGCATTAGATGAGATTACTTCTATCCAAAGAACAAGCAAAACGCAGATCATCTATGTATAAGAAAACTAACTTTGGATTAGACTGTTGGTATATATGTATTTCTCTATATGGTAGGGTCATAAAGAGACATACATATATACATATATGCATATAGGTCAGATTTATTTCGTTGAGGTCGAACTGCTGTTGTTTTCCGTGGTTTTTGTTGTTAATACACACAGTTCTGGGCCGGTTAGCAAAGGCGCCAATGTTTGCACTGCGGGGCGCATTTTCGATGCAGATGAAGCACATCTCTGCAGCTTCTTCCCTTCTTCTTTATCCTTTTTCTGTTTTCTTTTTTTTTTTTTTTTTTGTGAAAAAAAGAAGGAAAACAGAAACGATTTACCTTCTGAGTAGCATATTTAGGCGATTTTATTGCATTGGCCTGTGAAATGAGAAATAAAACAATGTTGTCGCTGAGCTCCATCTGTGTTGGTGTTGTTGTTGTTGTTGTTGTTGCTGTTGGTGTTGCTTTCTATTTGCCGTGCAGGAAGGAAGTTGTGAATCTTTTTGGGCAGCACACGTCTGACAGCTTTGGTACAGCAAAGATTGTATTATTTTTTTTTCTTTTTTTGATTTTGGGTTTGGTTTTTTTTTTTTTTTTTTTTTTTTTGGTTGTTCCTTGGCTTTTTGGCGAGAATGACGCCGGTTGGGTTTTTAGTTTTCGAAAACATTTGAAAAGTAATCGTTCAACGAACCGATTGACAAGGTAATCTTCCTGAAAACATGTGTTCACAATATCAAGGCCTCGGCCTCGGCCACATACATACACGCGCGCACACTCTCACACATCCCACACACTCACAGAGCTGGTTGCGGCTGCAAAAGTTTGCCAAAAGAAAAACCCCATCGAGTTAATGCTGCAAGCGAATGAAAATGATGCAAAAAAAAAAAAAAAAGATCAACGGAAAAACGCAAAGGGAAAAGCCAGGAGAGAGCGAGGGGAAAAACGAAAAAGAAAAAAAAAAGGCAAACGTGATGGACGAAAGTTGAAGCATTCTGATAAGATTCGACGAGCGGCCCTTTGGGCAGCATTGAAAAGGGTTTTCGCCTGGTCAGAAGCTGTTTGGCAGGGGGGTGAGCAGCGAGTTTCTCGCTTCATCACTTATGCATGCTTTGGTCTATTAGATTTCCGTTTCCGGTTCAACTGTAACGCACGAAAGTTACGCAACGTGTTTGAGGTTTTACGCTCTCTTGGCACACACGTCAATGCGATTTGAACCGCTAAGGCTCACACACCTGGCCCGGCTTATAAGCATACTCCAACTGCTGCGGGGCCCAGCACACAGATGCTTACCCCATCACCTGCCAAACACACACACACACACACACACACACTGTTCTACATATATGTATATGTATTTTCCACTGTTTTGGTTTTTCTTTTATTTTTTTGTAATACTTGAATTTTCATACTCTAAGCTGAATGAGATGCTTGACCAGGGCTTTGCGGGAAGTCTTGACTAGATTCTATTATATTAGCATATGTTGAGAGGAAGAGTTATGGTTCCTGAAGGATCATGATGGAACTCACAAGTGATCTTGCAACATTTAGCAGTCAAGTCTATAATATGAGGATAAAAAAGTCTGAATGCTCATCACACAGATACAGAGGTGAACCAGAGATCATATTGATTGATCTATATCTCATCAATCAGATGATATATCGAAATTTGTGCCGACCAAATCATTCTTCTCCAATCTCAACCGCTAGTTAGGGTATCTCAGCTTCGTTCAGCCTTGGGTTGGGCACTTTGAAAGTCTTTTGACATTGGGTGCCAGAGGTTTAGGTGGATGTAAGCATTTAATTCGTTCTAGCCCGTTGGAATTCAAGCGATAAGGACGAACGTTTAGGACGCGAATGGTTAGATGGATGAATGGTCGGATGGATGGATGGATGGATGGGCGAGTGAGTGGGTGAATGGCAGCTTGGGCAGCAGAGTTTTTCAACAGTTTCCAAAAAGACAAAAGGGTGAAGATACAAGCACATGTGAATTTGGCAAATATATATACGTACATATATATATTTATATACATATATTCTCTACATCGAAGCGTGCATAGCAAGGGGATGCCTCCGCTTAACCTTAGACCCATTGCAAGTTATTGTTGCTGATTTCTTAAGTGGCTGCTTCAACATTTTAGATTGTTTCGCTATTGCGCAATAAATAAAGAAACACTTTCCCACAATGTACTCAATGATGAATCAGCCAGTCAGCCTCACTCTCTCCCTCTCCCTCTCCTTCTCCCTCTCTCAGTCCGACAGGCTTTTCGTGCATATTAATGCGTGTTTAAGTGACTCCCTTTAATTTGATGCCCGCAAGAGCTCAAGGAGCTTACAAAGTTTTCTTTTAACATATCATTTTGGACGGAGAATTCAATTTCACATTTCATGTTTTCAAAATGATATTTTTTTTTTTTTTTTGCATTGGGGATTACCTTCAGCTGTCTGCATTCTATTGGTCAATCTCCGCTCAACTCTATCTCAGCTCTTCACAGCTCTTTGACTAATTGTCGCTGAGATAGCTTAGCTGGAAAAACATATTTTATTGCTCAAAATTTATGCTAGTATTGATCAAATAATAATATATCATATTATATATCAGTGCGCATTACTTCAAATTTGAAGTTATATAAGCATTTGTTTTATATTTATAGGTATAGCTATATCTATAGCTTTTTAAAATCATTTCATACCTTGGGTTCAGGCAGTAGTTAGATAGTAGAAAGCGTGAAGGGATTTTTTATAATCTCTCGCAAACCGCCTGCAAAACATTTCATATTCTAAAAGTCAAATATTTCCAAAGATATTCATAGTAAAACTAAAATAATTACTTAGATCAAACAGAATTCTATTGAAAGGCGGAAGAATAATAAATAGAATAATAAATGAATTACAGTTCCAGGTGTAAATTACATAAACTTCAATAAACACTTTGCATAAGAATCAGCATGCTATACCTCACATACATATATCGACCTATCTAACTTGATCGTATGCATACCTATATCCATACATAATACACATATTCTTACTTGCCTGCAATATATGTGAAGAGGCTTGGCGGACTCAACTTAATTGAGAGGCCGCTAATAAATGGGCAGCGTGGCAGCGATAAAGCGATTCATCAATTCATCGAGAGATCAATGACAGCGAGTCCTTTCTCGATATTTCGATATTACATGCAGCGTCTCACGTAGGGATATTTACAATTGTGACAATTTCTCACTCCCCATGATGCAAACTATGCAATTAATCAAATTTTGTAAAGCTCTCAATATGACAAAAGTGGAATTAATGATATACACGAGTATATACCACATGCCACTCCACTTGTCGAAGGGGCATGCACATGAAGAAGAAACAAAAAAAACAGGAATGGAGTGGAAAGGAAAAGGGCATACAAAACGAAACTGAAAACTGAAAACTGAAAACAACAAATCATCAATTGACAAATCGATGCGCATCACTAAAAACTCATTATTCCAATAACAGGACACAGCAAGCCACATTCCCAGCCTTAGCCCGGCCAAGACGAGCTCTCGGCCAACAGGCAACGTGCATATAACCATCATCGGTTGTCCGTCTGCCCGTCCTGTCTGTCTGTCTATCTTACTGACTTCAACATCATCACCGCCTCCGCCTCCACCCTCAGCCATAGCAGCAGCAGCAGCAGCAGCAGCAGCAGCAGGCTGAACAGGGCTCAGGCAGTCGTCGAGCAACATTTTCAAAATCGTCGCATTCGTCATCGTCATATCAGCCGCTCATCTTGTAGTTGAGTGCGAGAACAGTGGTCATTATCTGTTCAGATTTTGTTGCCTGCGTATTTGTGACGACAGACAGACGGGACAGAGAGACGGACGAGACAGGCAGACAGACAGGCAGACAGACAGACAGAGCAAAAGGGCAGCTGTATATGGGCGACAAGAACAGTGAAACAATTTTGTTGCCGACTGCAATCATTGCCAGGATCAGGGGCCTCAGCCGGGCCACATATCGCATCAAGTGTAGGCAAGTGGAGTGAAGAGCAAAGTTAAATCCACTTTGCCTCATTCGTAATTTAGCAGGTTAATGGCTAAAGGAGGCAACCCAAACTGAAGCTGAAGCTGAAGCTGAAGCTGAAGCTGAAGCTGGAGCTGGAGCTGGAGCTGAGGGCGACAGGCGTTGTCCAAAACGATGGCCACAAGGAGCGAAATATGAAAAGTAAGAGAGAGAGAGAGAGAAAGAGAGAGAGAGAGAGAGAGAGGGAACTCAGCCCCAAACTAGAACCGAACAATGGTTGCGCTGTGGTTCGATAAAAATGGCCCCAGACCTCGGGACAGTTGACTTCAGTTCAGCTCAGCTCAGTTTAGTTCAGTTTAGCTCAGTTCAGTTCAGCTCAGCTCAGTTCAGTTCAGCTTGGCTCAGCTCAGTCTGCAATCTGTCGAGTTATGTGCCTCTCTCTCTCTCTATCTTTCTCTCTCTGTCTCTGTTGGTATCAGCTTGTCTGCGTCTCAGTTTAGTTTAGTCGGTCTGTCCATCTGGGCGCCCCGTCTGCCAGCCTGTCCATCCATCTATCCATCGAGCCAGAGCCCGAGCCCGAGCCAGCGCCTGAATCAGAGCCAGAGCCAGACCCAGAGCCACATACATTATTCCAATTCTGATGGTCATCATCTTTATCATTAACTTTTTGCCATCGACGATAATGCCCGTGTGCCGGCCAGTCCCATGGCATGCGTACCGCAACGCCCCCGTTACCAAAGCACCAAAGCAACCTGCCTGGCCCCGCCACGCCCTGCACTGCCCCTGGCCCTCAGTCGCGGTCTCGACTCCCCACACACACATACTCATACAGACTCACGCTCTCTCGACTCGACAATGGCGCAGAGTGAATTAAAAATACGAAAATGAAAATAAATCATCATCAGAGACGCATGTCAAATTCATCTCTTGACTGCGTGCGCTGCGGCTGCGGCTGCGGCTGCGACTGAGATTCAGATTGAGATTTGAGGCAGCGACTGCGACTGCGACTGCGACTGAGATTGACTTTGTCTCTGTCTCTGTCGCTGCCTCTCTTCCTGTCTCTGTCTGCATGTTGAGCTATGTCATTCAAAATGTAACATGATAAAAATAATTAAGGCAACAGCCGCACACACTCAAGCTAGGCAGTTCATACACACACACACACACACACACACACACACACACACATGCATACACACTTTGCTGGCTGCCGCACATAGAACAGGAGTCTCTGGAATTTACTGACGCCGCATGCTTAATAATATTCGCATACAATTATGATCCAATCAGATCTGCATAATTACCTAAGCGAAAATGGAAAACGAAAAGAAAAAGATAAAAACAAAAAGCAAAAAAAAAAAACGTTTGCATTTTAAATCAATTTTCTTGTCATGAGATTCGTTGCGGTATCCTGAAGGTATTGGAAATGTGTATAAGAAAATCGCAGAGATTAGGCATATATTTATGATTGATTAAGATGAAGACCTTTGGGAGATCGAGGTAGGATTCTTCCTTACTCTGTCTTACATAGATGATGCCAGATCATAGCTGCTGGACACTTAAAATTTTAATACTGCATTTTTATAGTTTGTGTATATTTAGTAAACGTTAACTGTATTCACTCTAATATCTATCGATTATACATTTGGTATAAATTTAGCAGTTAGGGAATGTTTTTTTGGTTGTATGACGAGCGCTCTATTCGGAATTGCCTGATCAGAAAATGGATTGAGCCCAAAGCATAGCTTCTATATCACTTATTCTAAGCTTCTTTTATACCTGGCACACACACACACACACACACACACTCACATAAGCCTGCTCTGTGGTTCTCCATCTATGCATTTATATGAATCCTCTAACCTTGTTCTGATCAAGAATATACATAGAATGTATATGTAAGGTCATACCTTTCATTCTTAAATCCTCGAAAAGATGTAAACAAGCTGTAATGGATCTGCTTTTCTACAGCCATTGATTCAGGCTATACATAAATAGGAAGTCAAAAATTGAATTGATCTAAGCATTTTCATATCAAAAAAACCAACAGCCTAGCTTTGAGATATTCGTCTAATATTTCTCATATGTACATACATATATACGTATATCTCAAATATATTCAATCATAACTATGTCCAAGTATACATACACATCTTCAAGTGCTATAAATCTTACTTAACGACGTGAAAGCAATGACTCAATTTCACTATAATACAATATTATAAATTGATTAAAACTCATATCGAAATCATGCTTTATACTTATATTTCTCTTACTGTACCATCAAAAGTATGAAACGCCTGCCTTTGTTAGCAACTCGAATTGTCAACTCGAATCAATCATTTATAATGCTGAAACTGAAAAGATTCTTGCCGGCCCTTGGACACTGCCTATAAACCTGTCCGTCCTGGTAAATGGTGTGAAAAGCCGAAACGATCTAGTCAATTGCCCAACTTATTGTGTTCTGCTTGGGCCACTCCAAAGAGCGACGACACACACACACACGAACACGCACACACACACACGTCCTGCCCAGATGTGTCAAACGTTTTATGTGGTAATTACCTGAACCCAATCTCCAATCCACAATCTAACCCAATGTGAACCGAAAAACCGTGCCACAACACAACCGAGCAACCTAATCGGCTTAGAGTCAGTAGCGTTAAGCTGATGCTGATGCTCATGGTGATGCTCATGGTGATGCCAATGCTGATGGTTACTCTTGCTATTGTCAAAAAATAAAACAAATGAGTAGAGCACGACTAATAGATGCGCTGCAAAGAACTCCATAACTATATAACTAGATCTTTGGCCTCCAGAGTATTTTTAAGTCTGCTTTCAGGCAGACATTAACAAAAAATGATTTTTAAAACCGTAAAAATGAATAGGTTAAAATCCTTAACATTAGTTAAAAACTAAGATTTTAATATAAATTAAAAGAAAAAATTTTTTAATGAAAAAATAATTCAAAAATCGTAAAAATAATATTTTGAAAGCAATTATTTAAAAATTACTCTTTAAAAAAAATAAAAGAAAGAAAAGAATCCTTAATAATAATAACAATTAAAAAATTTACCAAAATTTTTTTTGGAAGAAAAAGTAGTTAAAATATCAATAAAAAAATGTTTTTAGGAAATTAAAAAAAAAAATAAATTAAAAAAAAAAGAAGATAAAAGAAGATATTATTAGTTAAAAATTAAAAAATAAATGTAAATTAAATATTAAAAAAAAAAGTTGTTAAAAAATTCGTTAAAACTTATTTTTTTACCTTAAAAATATTTAAAGAATCTTACGAAGAAAAAGTAGCATTGCCTATCAAAGTAGTTCAACCAGCGATAATTTTAATTTTCACTTAATCTAAATGATCCTGATGAGAAAAACTGCGTATACATAAGCAAAATGCATTTCAGTAACATCATTATATCATTTCCGACTTCATATCATAGAGATTTGAAACAAAGTGCACAAAAACTATAAATGAGCTATAAATAATTCAAATATTGATATAAAGAATTTCATTTAATATAATATGAATGTGATATATAATATGAATATACTAATATATTAGGTATTCCACTTAACACTGAGCATGCCCTTGCACAGTTGCCTGTGTATAGGGTATTCGCAGCTTGGCCACAAACAATTTATTGTCAAGAAACGCGTTGGTCCACGGTTGACAGACGCTAGACTATGGGACAATGGGTCGTCGTGTAATCAATCAAAATTAGTTTTGACTTAGAGGCCGAAGCACAGTAGTGCATATTGTGACAAACCGGCGAGTCGGTGGCCAGCAGAAGCGCAGACGGCTTTAAGCCACATACCAAATGGCATTGCCATGGCCAAGTAAGTAAGCCATTCAAATTTAAATTATGATTGACAAAAAGCCTGGCAATGGAAGTGGAACTGGAACTGGAACTGGAACTGGAAGTGGAATTGTAAGACAAACTATGAACCAAGATAGTTGCATTCGTTTCTCTCTCTCTCTCTCTTTCTGTCCCTCTGTGTAAGTGTGTGTGTGTGGCAATGCCTGTGCTGCTTATCCAGATGCAGATAAAGTCGACGGCGACACGAAACCAGCAATCAAGGCGCTTAATAACAAGCTCCAACTGCCCCAACCCCCAGCCAACAGGCAATTGCCTGCACCCTCGACTCCGCCAAGTTCTTAACGCCAATCCCAGTCCCAAGCTCAAGCCCAATCCCGATCCAAGTCGCTGCGATATAGCTGACAGCTGCGTGAAGAGCGACAGCATTGCGATTCCCACATTTTGGAGCAAAAGTTTTGTCAGTGATTTTCCCTTTTATTTATTTATTTATTTTTTTTTTTTTCGTTGACTTTCGCACTTGAATGAGCCCACAGGACTCAACTGTAGTAAGGCAACTGTCGCTTATCGCCTTCGCCAGAGAGATAGTCTGGCAATGTGACCTCGAAAGAAAGTTGGTCACTGGAGAGTTGACTGACAATTGTAGCTATTAAAGTCGTGCGCTCATATTGCCTAAGTATGGGTCAGGCGATATGCATTATAGGCTAAAAGAAGATTGATACTAATGAGGATGACATTCATCCATGCTCCAATAGATCTTGAACCTATTAAGAAATTTGTGTCTATTCCGTAATACATCAGTTCCTTGTGTAATATATTGAACACATTTGTACTAGACCTTTTACTAGACAGTTTTTGTATATATGTATGATGTATGTTATATATATATATAACATAGCATATGATACAGTTAGTCGAGCTCTATGCTTTTTTCGGTAGCTATATAGATTAGAATACGGTTATAATGACGCTCAAGGGACCGTATAACTATGAGACAATGGGTCTTATACCAGAAAGACGCCATAACCGTATAACTATAAGACAATGGGTCTTATACCCGAAAGACGCCATAACCGTATAACTATGAGACAATGGGTCTTATACCCGGAACCCCCCATAGCCGCATAAGTTTGCTCATATAAGTTTGTCTGAGGACCAGAATTTTCTTCGCAATAACCGTACGGACGCTGTAAGCGGACTCTTTCTAACCAGATCAGATAACCAGATTCTACGGTATATAGATATATGTACATATTTTTAGATATATACAAACGTACATATAAATACATATATGCTATAAAGATATAGTTATATACAGGGCTGTCTATATTCGACGGAAGCATCCGTAAACCCTATAAGGTAGCCCATGTTTTCCTAGATCAGAAATTGTTGTCTGTCGACGATAATAATCATTTTATTTAGCTTAAGTAGATTTCTTGACAGCACTTCTTAAACACACCTTGAGCCAGTACGGCGTATTGTGCCCGTTTCTGTCAAAATATATAGAGAGTTGCCAGATGAGTCGAATATAGACAATCCCGCACATACAGATATAATAATATATATATGTATATAATCAGATTCCATTGCATTTACCCTCTTGTTGCTCACTTTTCACACGCTTCACTTTTTGGGTATATTGTGATACAAATACCCTAGAATTAGCTGTGTTCTTGGGCCATTTTGTGAGGTCTGCCCATCCAGTGACCTTGCGTAATGCCAAATTGACAGCAGCTACAAACGGCAGCACCAAATGACACAACAACAACAGCAGCAGCAACAACTGCAAACAGAGAATCGTTAAAACAAAGAAGAAGAGGAAAAGCAATGGATATTAAAAACAAAAACAGACACAGAGACAGAGAGGAGCAACAAAAGTTCTCAGGTAACCAATGGATTGGTTCAAGTTAGTGATTGCAGAGTTTAATAGCCGCATTATTACAGCCAAACAGATCCATGCAAAAACCATAAAAAACAAAAAACAAAAAACAAAAACTGCGACTGTGGCTGAGGCTGAGGCTGCAGCACGTTCGCGCTGCCTTGCCCCAAACGGAGGCAGCAACAGCAGCGGCAGCCGCATAAAGCAGTTGCAACTGCACCATTAATGCGCTGCAAGTTAATGAATATTGTGTTTCATAGCCATCCAGCAGCAGCAGCAGCAGCAGCAGCCGCCGCAGCCGCAGCAGAAGGCCGAGTCGAGCCTTTAACAGCTTCCGACTGGAATCCGTTTGTTGACTGCTGCAGCTCAATAGAAAGAGAGACAGACGCAGTAAGTGCGAGAGAGGGGGAGAGAAGCGATGCAATCTCGTGGCAGCTTGTGCTTATGCTTATAGATCGAATGAGCCGCTGACGCCCGTGGAAGGTCGTGCACGCCATCAACAGATCAGAGCACGACACACTTGCGCCTATGCAAGCGCCGTCGTCTCCGCAGTCAACCCCAAAGACGGAGCCAAGTGTAGGCGTAATTGTTTTATGTTGTGCGCTTCGCTACGGCAGGCAGCCAGTGCAGTGCCAGTGATAGAGAGAGGCGGAGAGAGGGCAAGAGAGGGCAAGAGAGAGGGAGTGAGAGAGTGAGAGAGAGAGGGGGGTAGAGTGAGTGTGCGAGAGCGAAAAGTTACGAGCTGGAAGCCTGGGCTTGGCTTCGTTCCAGAAGCAGCATGCCTTTTAAATTGGCCGACCGTACCGCCTACCCAGCCATGGCAATGCCAACGCCAACGCCGACTCCAGCTCCAACTCCAGCTCCAACTCCGACGCCGACTCCAAGTGCGACTCCAACTCCAACGCCATTGCCATCAAATGGTTGCAGGTTGCACTTGACTCGCGCCGCATGCAGCATCAAGGAGCCATGCGGCATCCCTTGGCCCAATGAGCGCATTTTCAATTTTATGCTAATTAGTTTGGATGCGACTGCAGCCCAGGCCCAGTTGGGCCCAGGTGCGAGCGCCCGCAGTGGCCACCATTCAATGTGCAACGCCTCGAACGACGCCCTAACGCGCCCTGAAGCTGCATGAATGAATGAAACGCTGCCCCCATTAATAGGCCGCAGACGGCAGCCTCTGCACCTGCGACGGCTCCTTGGCCAAATCTAGGTAAACAAACATTGCATCGACGCATCGAATTATCTTGTCTAAAGTTTTTTGTTTTTGATATGGTATGGATTCAATCTATTAACTTAGTGTTAGACTGCATCAGTTTTTGATGGGGATTACGAGTTCAAAAGATATCCATTTCTTTTGACATCTTCTATTGGCATTTAGATATGGGATTGAGATCCATATATCTGTGGATGGATGAGCCAAAGTAGGACGAAGAATTCACGGAGGGATACTAATTTGTAAAGGGAGATGGAGAGAACGACAGAGAGAGAGAGAAAAAGGGAACGAGAGAGAGGGAAATAGATTGATAGAATAAAATAGTTAGAAATAAAATAATGGAAATATGGATATAAAGAAGGAAATACATATGTATTTAGCGAGAGAAAAGGTATGAGAAAGAGACAGAAAATTGAAGTTATTTAGAGTCAGAGACAGAAAGAAAGAGTAGAGAAAAGAAAGCGAAAAATATCCATAGAGATAGAAATATAGAGAAAAACAGAAGGAGACCCAGAGAGAGCAAGAATAAGAAATTTAGAGATTTTGTAATTGAGAATTTTAAGATTAGGGAATTAGAGAATTATTGCTTTAGAGAATTACATATAAAATTGCGGAAAGAGAGCATGGGTTAGAGAAATAGAGGCAGGCAGATAAACGATGGAGGGAGCTTTGTGGGTGGCAAACAGAAAAAGATAATGAGATAAAAAATCGGTCAGATAAAGAACAATTATAAGATGGAAAAGATAGAGAGAGAGAGAGATTTATAGAGAAGTATATATAAGACAGACAAAGAAAAGGGAAATGGAAAATGAGCAGGAGATAGATATAGCGAGGATAGACAGATAGGATACAGAGATTAATATGGAAAATCAGATGCACTAATAGAAAGATGAGCAGAGAGAGAGAGAGAGAGAGAGAGAGAGAGAGAGAGAGTGCAGAAAACAGTGAAACCCAGGGACCGCCAGAGAGTGGCAGAGGGACGCAGAGTGAGCCAGAGAGAGACAGAGAAAGAAATATTATTATTAGCAAATATTATTATTATAATTAGCATATAAAAGTCTATATCTTCTGCGATTTCCTTGGAAATACCTCATTAAAATCAAATAAAGTCAAATAAGGAAGGATTAGAGAGATTTCCTTTCCGCTTAACTATCTCTGTGGCATCTTGAAAAATTCTGAAATCCTAAGAGAAATGTTACCTCCTGTTATCTACAAATCACTTCAAGCTGTGGGATAATAATGACAATAGACTATCGGGCCTGCCCAGTAGGTGTAACTGATATGCCCTCAATGATCAATGGAAGAACAGGGTATTTAATTTGAATTAAATAATTACGCAACTATATGAGGCGAATACGGGGTGCAAGGCATTACTTTCGGGTTGATTAGCAGCGTTTGCTGCAGCTGCGTATGGAAATGAGGCAGACGCTGAAGAGCAAGAACAAGAAGAAGAACGGCGAGAGATTTCATGAGAATACAGTCCATATTGTGCTGAGAGGCCCCAAGCAATTGCAACTTTAATTGAACCCAATGAAAATTATGGACAAGCAAATTTTCCCACAGATTGCCAAAGGTTTAACGATATTTTTTTTTGTTTTGCAATTTTTTTTTTCTGATTTCGAACGTAATGAGCCTTTAAGTCAAACGTAGACCTGACAGCTTCAATGGCTTAAACGTAGCACAGAAGCTGCAACTAACCACAAATCACAATAACACCCATGCCACACACACACACACACACATACACATGGTTTGAGCTGAGTGTGTGTGGATGTGGAAGGGAACGCATAATCATTATCACTCAAATTGGGGGCCCCCTCGCGTGTGTGTATGTGTGTGTGTGTGTGTGTGTCTGCCCGATCCAAAGACCAATTATATATTGAAACCCAGAGACGAGACCAAAGAGAGTGACTGAGAGAGGGAGAGGGAGGGAGAGGAAGAGAGTGTGTGTGTGTGTGATCAGCATATTCGTATATGCATATGAGCTGGTCCGACACTTAAACGGTCTACAACCATGAAATGGGCAGATCCCGGCATCGAAAATCCCAATTCGAATACCGTAACTTAAGCCCATGAATTAAGCGGCCGCAGCTGATGATGAGAACCGAGCCAAAGCTCAAACCCAAACTGAAAGCCAAAGCCAAAGCCAGAGACGAATTGGAATCGATGTCCAGCGATGCTGACCACCACGACTCCACAAAATGCAACTCGAATTTCGCATGTGTGAAAGAGAGAGCTAGAGCTGACAGAGGCGGAGAGAGTAATGCGGCTAGGCGGTACCAAATTTATAACTTAGATCATAAGTGAACCTCTCAACGCGCGCATAGAGCAGCAGCGCCTCGAGCATAATAAGTGCATTCGCCTGCAGCTGAAGCGTTTCAGGCAAATTATAGTCCACACAGGCGATCAAAGATTGTTTTCGCCTAAGCAAACGTTTAGATAGGCTAGATAGACATATACATAAAGTTGTCATAAGAAATGATAGTTTTAAATGACATTCAACCTATAAAGTTATGATATATGATATATGTATCTATCAAACGCTTGCCGCTCAAAAACTGAATTTCCGTGGCCCTCTTTGCGATTCTCATAAACTCAAGCAGACGCTTTCTTTTATTGTACGAACTATTTTGCTGGTATTCACTTTATATATTAATTTCACTCCACTAAACATACTCAAATTTAGAATCCTACCAAATATTCCGCACTCCCACTCTCCTCTCTCTCTCCTCTCTCTCTCTCTCCTCTCTCTCTCTCTCCTCTCTCTCTCTCTCTCTCTCTCTCTCTCTCTTTCTCTTCTTCTTCTCGCTCGTTTCTAGTCCTCGTCATCTTCAATTTGAGCATAGTAGTTGCATATAGTAATGTTTCTAAATATTTATATATCTTACGGTTAATTGCAAATAACATATCTATATCTATAACTCATAACTCACGCCATTCAAATAGCCTATTCTTCCACCATAATTGTATACTACAACCATTTGGCAGCTTTCAAGCTCTTCACCACACCGCATACACACACCTTTGCTGGCGTCATCTACTGCAGCGCTTACGCAACTACTACTTAGTCAATGCATACACCGCACATGCTTAAAAGCACCGCATCAGCATAGACACACACCACAGTGCTCGCACTGAACGCAACTAGATACTCATACAACGACGAACATCGCACGAACTTAACGAATCGAGCGAACACTGAACGAAAACTGAAAGAAATCTGAACGAAATGTACCCGCTGTTAGTTAACAGGCAAATTGTCAGATTCAAAATACATGCGACTTTCGTGGTGAGCGGACGTGTTTTTTTTATTATTGTTGGTTTTGTTGCTTCTGCCCAAGTACTCGACGTTTGAGTACACCGCTTAGTGCGCGTCGTAGATTGTGTTTATTGTTGTGAGTACTGCAAGCTGTTTTTGTTGTTGTTGTCGTTTTGGTAATTGCCTGCCATACAAACACACACATACACGCAGCTAAGTCAGTCATGAATTGGAATCGGTGCGCGCGGTCGTGTGTGTGACGGTTTGTTGTATCTGCAACTGCATCTGTATTGTTGTACCAACGTATATTTTCGTTACGGTAATATTCGTACATATTGTACTTTTTTCTATCATATTTTTTTACTGTTGTTGTTGTAGTCATGAAATGTTATTAGAAATTGACGACAAGACACGCCAAATTAATAACACAGCCCAGACGTGATATGTGTATGTGTGTGTGACTGTGTGCTATTGTATCTATGTGCACATGTGTGTGTGTGTGTGTGTAGTGTGTAGTGTAGCTGTATCTGCAGCCGTGCATCCGCAGCAGCGGCTGTGCTTAAGCAAGAGTTTTGAACGAGACCAAGTTGGATGATTCTTATTGGATTGTTGTGGTTGTTGTTGGTGCCGCTGCTTTTGTTGTTGTTGTTGCTGCTGTTGCTGTTGCGTTGCCGGTGAATGAACCCAACCGAAAAAAAAAACGCACAACAAACGTACGCGACGTACGTTTATGTACGTGTGTGTGTGTGTGCGAGTGTGTGAGACCACAAAATGGTGGTAGAAGGTAGAAGAGCATTAAACATTTCTCGAAATATTAACCCAACTGTGCACAACGGCATAAAGCCTCAAACAACAACAGCAACAATAACAACAACGAAAGGGAAGTAAGAAAAAGTCAAACGAGCAAAAGCGTCCACCGTTTTGTTTAATGTCTTTTTCACAGTTGCTTTTTGTTGTTTAACAGCAACAATAACAACAACAATAGCAACAAAAACAATGGCAACAGCAGCAAACAATTATCATTTACAATCTATCTCTCCAATTAGAACTTACACACACACGCACACGCACACATGCATACTTTTTATCTTATCAGCTATAATCTTTTGCAATCTGTTGGCAGCATTTGCGCGCAACACACAAAAAAAAAACACATCAAAACAGCTGCCTTTGAAATTGACTGACTAACTAAAGCTGTCCATGTACACCAATACATATACATAACATGCATGTATATAACACTTCTGTTATATACACGTATGTAGATTTACATAGCTGCATGCTACATGCATTACTCAGAGCTTTTTTTTATATTTTTTGTTTTTCGTCTGCGTGTGCCATATCCGATAGCCGATACCGGTTTAAGGTCTTAAGGATTCGCAACTCGATTCGCAGAAAGCGGGGTGCGCCAAAAGGTGCTCTGCCTCTCTCGCTCTCTCACTCTGCCGCTCGCGCTGCCTCTGCCAGCAGCTTGTCTTCGTCTTCTGCTTCGGCTTCTTCTGCTGCCTGTGCTCACTCAGTGCTGCTCGAGTCAAAGCTAAGCGTATGCAAAAAAAAAAAAAAAAAAGCTAAACAATTGTTGGTGCAATCAAACAAACGAAAGTGACTTTATTTACTTATGAAATTGACATCATTCTACAAATATAAATAAATATATACGATAACCAAATAAGTAAGATATCGGTTATATTATATTAATGATTAATTATGCAGTGCAGCCAATGTCCGTAAATTTAAAGCTACTTTTAGCAGTCAGCAGTGCAGAAAAGTAGCTAAACTAAAGTGTATTGAGTATCTTTTTGGCTACAAAGTATACTTCTATAGGAGATGAAGTAAAGAAGAAGAAGAAGTGAATGTGTGTAAACATTTTATCATCATACATTTTTTTTTTTTTTTTTTCAAAATAAACCTTAAATAATGAGTTCTGAAAAAAAGCCAAATATGGCACTTAACAAAAAAGGCTACTAAAAACCGGCTAAGACAGCTCTTTAACTTAGCCAAGCTGGCATCACTGAGCGCTCACCGGCCTGGCTCAGTGCACACGAAACAGTTAAAAGTTCAGGCTTCAAAATTAAAGTTCGCCCCGGTCACATGAGAATGCTGTGAACACAGCTGTACTGGGCGAGTGCTGCGGGCGCTGCGTACTGGCTCCAAAAATGATCAAATACTACGAATCGAAAGCGCCTTATCATCACACTGTCAAGGTGAATCTGCTATACATACATATGTACGTATGTAATCTAAGTGGTTCACACTTCTTGATATCTGTATGTATGTGAATATAGATATGCCGTATACAACAAATTATGATTTATGGGCAAAGCAAAGGCAATTGCCAACCTTCGCTATAACAATCATATGCTATATATATATGTGTCCGTGTGTGTATGTATGTATGTATATAGAGGTATGTCTGTATGTTTGTGCTTAAATTTACTGTAGACTTCAGTTACATAGAATTGTGCACATAAATTTGACTAAAAAACGCTAAATTGCCGGCAAAAGTCACACACAGCGTTTTCTTTATACTTTATATATATATACATACATATATATAATTTTGTACCTCTTTTTTTAGCTGCTTCTTCTTTCTTTTCTTTATTTTGTCCATTGTTCAGTTTTTTGTTACTTCTGAAAACCTTGCATAACTACAAAGGTACACAGTGGGTAAAAATGAAATAAAAAATAATTATAATATGTGCGCGGCGTGGGGTGGGGGGAGAGAGAGAGAGAGAGCACACAAAAATCAAATAATAACCCAGCCGTGTGAGCTTTCGTCTGTGTGTGTGTGTGTGCGTGCATGTACTTGTGTAATCAGCATGAAACTATGTTGTGTGTGTGTGTGTAGTTCATATGAATTTGGTGTATGGGCGGCTGCTGTAATCGTTCGTAATCATTTAAGCCGGCGCCCATAGGCAGCTACAGACCCACATACATACATATACATACTATGTAGATGTACGTACTATAATGTATATATTATATATAATATAAGTGATATACAAAACGCTGTGTGCAAGCATCTGTATAATCGTAATTGCCAGCGATATCTGGCTACCTTCTATGCATATATAAATATATATGTACATACATGCATACAAGCACACACACAGACGCATACATATACACTCATCTATGCGATACCTAAAAGCCAGACAGAGCACAGCCATATAAATGAGGTAGGGGTAGGGATAGGGGCTATGGATAGGGAGGCGGTGTTGGGGGGCAGACACTTCACAAAGCTGGGTTAGTAGTTCACCTGTTGATTGCATTGCTGCTCGCGACCGCACAGTGAGTGAAATTTGATACATACACACACACAAACACACATACACGCATACACATTCACTGAAACTCACTGAATTATCAATTTAACGGCTCTTTTGCAACTGCAATTGCACAAGTAGTGCACTAACAGCAAGCGGGAGGAAGAGAGGCAGAGGGGTAGGGGGATTAGGTCGGCAGGAAGGGCGACAGACAGAGCGAAACAACTTAACTTTAACCCGAGCTATGAGTTGGCTCTGACGTCATGGACACAGTGGAGTAAAACAAAAATAGCGAGAGCGAGATAGTATATACATACATATACAAATATATTATAAGACTCTATATCATATACTGTGTATACCATTAAACTTCCTATATTAAGAGTACATTTCCATTCTTGAAATATCCTATATAAGTCCCTATGATAGAGTAGTTTAATAGAGCTAATAAATCTACTAAATGTCCGGTATATATATATATAGTTCCAGTGTTGATCGATGATTACTCTGACAGCTATATGATATAGTGTTTCGATTCAACCAATTTCGATCTATAAAATAATTAAGCTATATTGTATTTCATAAGCATCGCTTACAAACTCACAGACTATTGGTATTGATCTTGAAAATATATACAATATATGTACTATATACTATAAATGAGTAGACATTAAGTAATTTAATATCTATATCTAATAGACCTACACATATGGTCACATATGTATACTTATCTCCAGTCTTACATACAGTGGGCACACGATGACGTGACCAACTCGCTGCTAGCTAATCACTGAAATATCTCCATTTATGGTGCGGCCGTTAAATCAATCAATATCTCATCACTCGACAGTCCACTAAAAAGTTGCCACTAAAAATTGAAGACGTTCAAGCCATTCTAACTTTTTGATGGGCCTGTGACATTGTCACGAATCTCTCAAAGTCACAATTAATGCGAAACACATTTTGAGTTGTAAAGCCAGGCACAGTGGGTAAAAAGTTGCAGCAAAACGAGCTGATAGATAAAATCTGTATCAAATCAAAGAAATGTATGCGTAACACCCATACCCAGAGCTCCATGTACTACTCAAACATATATAATGCCCGGGCCAGCTGGCCCGTCACATAACTGAACTATCAGCTATGTGCCCCATTCCACACGTTTCTTGCAAGTCGAATCCAAATTACGTAGGTTTCATATTTAATGCTCTCAGCTATATCTTTGTTATTTTATACTCTATATAGAGTTTTTCCCAAAATGCTACCCAATTTCTAATTCCGCTCATGAATTTTTGCTGTACATAGTTCTATCTATATGCAAATTGAGATAGACGTAGATGGTCCAGTAATTTCTCAATTGAACTTAATTAAAAGTGCATCGCAGGCACTGCAATCGTCTACGTATTTCTTGAGAAAATCTATTTCCATATATGGTCTATATGCGGATAGGCTAAGATGGTTGGATAAAGTCTGTTTATAGTGTATAATTTCTATTCAAAGAGGCTCAGATATTTGGACAAAGTCATTCATATAACCAGTATTCGGATAAGCTCTATCTATAGTTCAATCTACTCTCGGATATGCTCCAGATATTTAGATAAAGTCTATCTAGTAGTAGTTGTGGCATACAACTTATATTCACATAAGCTAAGATAGCTCAATGAAGCTTATCTATAATACAACCTGATATTCCGAGAAATTCTATCTATGCAAAAGTCTACATTCGGAAAGTTTCGGACATTGTGATAAAGTCTGTCATTTAGATAAGTTAATATATGTATATAAAATCTATTATACAAATTTTATTAAGTCTATCTATACTAATGTTCACATTCAGATAAGTTAAGATATGTGGATAACATCTATCAATACTAATGTCTACATTCAGAGCAGATAAAAGAGTCTATTCATACTGTCTATTCAGATAAGTTCGGACGCTTATATTTATTAGATAAGTCCAGTTTCCCTCTGGGTATACCCCTTCCTTATTACACTAGACACTTCATTGAGCTCTCGTATATCTGCAGCTAATTCCGTATATAATAATCAATTTTTCCGCTATTTGTACGATTTGTAATGTGAGAGCTCGTAAACAATATAGAGAATTGAATGCGCATTCGCAATGGCATTCTAGAGGCATGCATAAATTCATGAGGTCTGTTTGTCTGGCTTTTGGTTTCGCAATTTCGGTCTCAATTTTCTTTCAGCGAGTCGGGGCTAATCGAGTTACCTTAAACAACATCGAAGACGGTTTCATTCATAACTGCAATTCAACCAAACAGTCTTCACTGTGCCCAGCGAGTGCGAAGCTAGTGCAATGGCGTTTTAGTGGGTCAATCTGGGAGGGGGTGATGGGGGCATGGGGCATTAGAATGGCGTCATCTTTTAACAATTAATCGATGCCAAGAATTAAGTAATCGCAATTGACTTAAATTTACTGCAATTGCCATGAGGTATATGTGTATCTCCATATACATACATATATATGTATATTGTATATATATTTGTATGCTTATAAGTCGGCTAGAATATTGGATAGTAAGGTCAATAGATGACGTATGCACAATGCGCAATTAAAGATTCATTCGACTCACTGCACAGATTGAGCAGCGGGGACGCCCAGAGCCATAGACATGTGCATATCATTATAAATACAAAGCAGCAACAAATCCAGGGAACGACTAGAAAATGCCCTGTAAATTGAGTAATTCTAATTGATTTAAGAGATGAGCTTAAGATTTTGTAGTAAAGAATAGAATTAAAGTATATTAAAGTGAAATGATGCATGGCACGACTAGAGAATACCCTCTAATTGAGATATGGAGATATGGAAAAACTTTTGCGATTTCTGAAAACGCAATAGACTTCAATTAGTTGCTGAAGATGAAATCGTTAGCAACTAGAATATACTCTGTAAATTATGTTTAACTACTTTATTTCAAGGGTAGGCTTCAAAATATACTTTAGATATGTTATAGAATCAAAGATTACGATAAATAAGAAATGAAACGAAATGAAATGGCTAAATACGACTAGAGGATACGCTTTAAATTGAATGTTTCTATTTCAAAATATATAGAATGTTAGAACTAAATAGGGTATCCCCATAGTGTGGCATATCTAGTCAATTGAATTCAGAAAATATCTTGGGCATTTCTCGGGCATGCTCGTAAATAAAAAAAACCAAACACTTGAGCCGGCTGGGCGCTTTAAGTAGCGCTGAGTACTAGGCGAACGGAGATCAAACAGAAAAAAAAATAGAAAACAAAAACAGAAGAAACACGCAAGCAGACGGGAACTGCGAGAGACCAAGATACTTGGACAGTCAAAGATACATTCGGCCAGTCCGGGAGATACAAAGATACAGATACTGAGATACTTGAAAGTGTTGCGCAATTTATTGTGCGTGCGCACCAGATCTATGCATACATACATACATACACACAATACAGATATACATATAGTATATAGAGAGTTGATAAAGTACGCACTGTGCGTAGCACACACGTAATCACGAAGTTTTTGCCTGACTTCGAAATTGAGTTTCACATCGAATTGGAATGCCCGTTGCCATTCCAATTGGAACACAAGTCACGAGGGCTCAGCACAGCCAAGCGGAGCAGCGGTTCTAATCAGAGCCGCACAGAGTAGATACTAAAAGAATTGTACAAGTGTTTTTTGCTTTTTATATATTTTTTTTTCGAATTGGTTTTTGCTTTTCCCGCCACTCCACTTACTTCTAAGTAACTCTTGGCCTTGCCGTAAAGCCAACTGAGTTTATGGGATCAGCGCGTCGAGTAACTAACGTTTAAATATTTTGAGGAAACGAAAACCAGTTTTCTAAATGCGCTTCGTGCTTGACTCTGAAGTTCACTTGAGCAATTTCTTAAAAGGCAGCAAAGCACAGACAAAAAACAATATACAAAATAAAAGAAGAAGACTGCTGCGATCGGCTATTAGATACATCACTAATTATACCCTGTAAAATGAGCACAAGCAGAGGAAAAAGAGAAATGCGGCCAGTAAACGAAATCACAACCATAATTAGCCGGGAGAGTTTACTTTTTTACTTGAGCATAAATGCAACACTGATTATACCCTGTAGAAGGGAGGAAGATGAAGTAACTGGGCGGCTAGGTCACTGTGCAAAAGTAATCACAATTTGACCTGATCTCTATGATAGATGTAAGATGTGTTTTATTTGCCTTTGCAATAGATGCAGCACTCATAATACCCTGTAAAATGAGTACAAGCAAGAAGAAATGCGGTTAACTCACTCAGCTGTGTGAAAGAAATCATATGGGCAATTAAGCTTGGATATTTCGCCTCTATAATATTTATATCACTAATTATACCCTGTAAAGTAAATGAAAAGGCGGCTAGCTCATTGAAATGTATAGAATTTACCATAAATGGAGTGCACAATTAATCTCGATAATAGCTATAGCATTTGTCTTTGCAATCGATACAACTCTAAGTATACCCTGTAAAGTGACTGTCTAATGGCAATCCATGATCACAATCATATTTAGGAGGCAAAATCCTCCTTTTTAACAGCTAGTGTGTAGTATCCGCCTTTAGGATTTTAAAGCATTAAGCTTAGAGTTAGAATAGTTGCTGATTATCGATAAAAAAAACTTGTCGATAGCTTTTGACATTGTTTCTCATGGATTGTCTACTCGTCATACACTACATCTTGATGTTTATATATCTAAATTATTTTCTATATACCCAGGGTATGTGCTAGTCGATCAGTATTTGCCTTTGCCTTTGGCGCTTAGCACATACAAAGCTGCAATATCATGTATCGTCTAACCCAAACGGGATTTACCTCTTTCGATAAGCAACAACAACAATAGCGAATAACGAATATTCTCATAAAAACATAATTATTGATTGGAAGCGTAGCTTCGCCCTCTCTCTCTCTCTCTCTCTCTCTCTCTCTCTCTCTCGCTCGCTCTATGTCTAGATATGGGTTTTATGGCCAGCTCAATGCCCCGACAAGGTTTCCCGCTCACACATTTTGCAAGCTTTATGCAAGCCATATGAAATTTTGCCAACTCAACTGTAGATAGGAATCGATGCCTATCTAACTGTATTGGATTGAAGCAATTGCAAAGAGTTCTTAGGAAGTATATGGAACTAAATGAGCTATAGGGCTTATATGGGGCTCTTGAGGTTTGGATGAGCTCTATTATCTACATAGATAGCAGTGTATGGGGTTGAGGAGCTACATAGGGCATAAGGGAAGAGCAATACAGGGTAGAATAAATGAGAACTTAATGGCCTACATTCATAGACTATATAGGATCTATCATTGGCTTTCGAGGTTGAACTCATCTTTTGCAGATTAAATATAGATAAGAATTCTCTCCATAAGCTAAGGAGACTCCAAGGGTGGTATAGACTCTAGACTATTTGGCCTACACGGACGATACAATCTCAATGGGAAAACGGAGTGGTATGTGTCCTATAGGCTATAAGCACTATACAGATTGTAGAAGTTAAGTGGACTGTGGGATCTATATGGACTACGCGGATGTACAGGATGTATGAGTTGTAGCGAATCTAGGACTAGACAGCCTATATAAGCTTAGGGAACTGTCAGATCATACAGACCTTATAGAGCTTATTCTGACCACACAGATTGTATTACCTAGACAGACTAACGGAAATGTTGCGGCTATATAGAGCATACAGGCCGTAAAGATTAGATAAGCATGGGGGGCTATTGGATAGTTGAGAGTTTCTCAGGCTATATAGCTTGTATAAGGCCGTAAGGATTCTAGGAACTATAAGTGCTAGACGGTCTACAAATACTATATTAGCTTAATGGGAACTCAACCTATAAGCTTTATGGGCAATTCGAACCACATAGGCTGTACATACTGTATGGCCTACACGTACTGTATGGCCACGGGGTGTACGGCCTGGGGGGGAAGGGGGCATATGTTTGCCTTTATTGAGGTCGATTGTTCATTTATCGTCAATGTCAGTCATCAGTTGGGCTGGCTTGGCGCGTGTTTTGTTGTCTTTACACATTCCCTTGCGTGTGTGTTTCGGTCTCTTCTTCTTTCGTTTTGTTTTATTTTGTTTACATGGAGTCGGAGGGATGGGGAGGGACGTTTATATTACAAATGAAGAAGAGCCAAGTGCAGCCAGCCAGTAAGCCGGACGAGATCTGGGCGACTCCAATGTGAAACGAAAAGAACGAACAAAATGTAATTTAGGTGTTTCTCAATACAAACAGCTGGAGTTTTGCCATTTGCAGGCAACGATAAACACGCAATTAGCGTTAGATATATGTTTGGACCAACACCCAGACAAAGATATGTATGTATATATTATATGGCAGAAGCTGCAGTCGAATCGATACAGCTTGTCTAGACTTCCCATAGTTGCTTTTGTCTATCTTTAGTTTCCTTTTTTGGCAGGACTTTTGCTGCAGTTTGATGGCCAGCGTCTGGCTAAGATATGTATCTAAGCATAATCCATATAACTGTCTGTGTGTGTGTGTGTGTGCGTATCTTATCTGCAAGTTGTCGCATAAATCTTTTTGGACCGCAGCCCATTGACTTTATGGCGCCGCGTCTCAATCTATAAATCATTCCCGATTGTCGTCTGCCTAAACAGATAAAAGACTCTGGCTGAGAGCCCTAAAAAAATGAAGAACTGAACTGTAAAAAAAATTGAAGTTTACATAAATCAAATATCATTAGACGTAATTATTGCCTAATGAAATGTTAAATGTTTGAAAATATTTGATTTCATCATAGCTAATAATAATATTTGGTACCCAGAACAAACGCCCTATAGAAGAGATTGTATTGCATATTGTTAAGTTATAGCTCAATTTGACTTTGTCGGGCGACTTCTTATCGCTTCTCATTGCTCCCTCAGTCTCAGTTATTGGAATTGTATTTATTTTGTGGACACAAAGAAACGATTTACTTGACTTATTCGTTGGCCTTCGAAAAAAAAAAGAATTCTTTATCTTTACAAAGAATCGATAGCTGCTTGCAACACATGTTTGTTTATATAATATATGTCTATACATATATGAATACAAGATAAAGAACACTTAAAACTTGCTCACAGTGCATTGGTGAGAGGGAGAGAGAGACAGAGAAAGAGAAAGAGATAGTGGGGGATATTCTGTAAAGCTAACAAATCATTTGAAATCCTTGATATTTTGATTTTTGAGAATTGCAGGGAAAGGTTCATATTGTGTTTGTTTTATGTAACCTGTCCTATAATCTAAGAGATAGGATTGCTTTTAACATTGACTTAAATATAGAAGACATATTAAACATGCTTACAGGATATACACCAGTTCTATAATAGAGAGAGAGAGAGAGAGAGAGAGAGAGAGAGAGAGAGAGAATGCAAAAGAACGAAATCTAAAATCCTCTTAGGTAAATCAGTGAAAAGCCGTATACCTTACTTGAGCTATGAGAATTTCAGAGAAATGAGTAAATTTTATTCTACCTTTGTTTCTTTCATATTACGAATTAGTCAGAAAAGGCTTTTATAAAGTCTTGTATATATGTATGTATGTGTAGAATACCACATAAAGAACACTTACAACCCTTTTGCAGGGTATCAATGCCAATTAGTCAAAGCTCGACAACAATAAAATATTTAATGTGGGCAAACAAGAAATAATAATTATTTATATACACTTATTTACGATTGCACTCAACATTCTTGTGTTTTCTAAATATATCCATGTTTAATAAGCCTCCTTCAACATCCCCGAAAAACTCATAATATTCCACATTTACAGATGTGCTCATGAAAATAGTAGCGCTGCACTACACAACAAAAATAAAGCAAAAGGAACATTAATTAATCAGAAATATGTTAATGTTAATATTCGTTTCGAATTGCTTTCAAAATATTGTTTTTATCACTATATTAAGTTCTCTAACGACTTAATGCTCATTCGCACTACTCTTTTAACTAGAACAGCTGTAGGTGGAGCGTACCGCCAGACCTCCCATTCAATGAAATGAAAACTAGCAAAAAACCAAAAATTTCAAGAAAAATTTTCCAATTGCATTTCCAATCCAGAAAATACTTTTTCCATGCCTATGGTTATTTATATATATATACAATACATATATTGCTAGTAGTTTCTCGGGGGATGTTAGTTAATAGACGTCGAGCAGGGGTGGATGGCACACATGTATAGGGTATATGGTTAGGGTGGTGAATGCTGAATGTTGACCCCACAACAAATGCTCGAACTCATTTCTCCATTTCAGCGAAATATGCGACAAAGGGTGGCATTCCCTTCTATGTGATTTCACTAAGTTTTCTTTTGACTTCTTTTCTGGATATATATATTTACGCATGAAGTCTCTTAGAGTTGGGCTGAAGGTTAGAAATATATATGTATGTCTGGGGCGAACACCTGTCCCTGTTTGTTTTTATTGCTTTTGGGGTTTGTGTACATTAAACAGAGAACATGTACAACTTGTACAAAAATTTATTGACTTATTTCCTTAAAGTTGATCTATCCATCTATTTGTATATCGCAGTCGATATTACAGTATATCCTGGGCATATTTAGCTGATTTTCTTAATTTATGTATGAAAATACATAATGTAAACAGAAAGTAAGAAAATTGATAGCAAATATTGACCTTTCTCTGCAATTCTCAGAAGTGTGATTTACATCTGCTATGATTATCTCACAATTATTGAGTCTTCATATCTGTACCTCTCATTCTCTAAGTGTCTATCGTTTTCTCTGTGTATCCCCTGATATTGTTCTATCTCTCTCTCTCTCTCTCTCACTCTCTCTGTGTTTGACTCTCACACTTTTTCTGTCTTCCATATTTCTTACTATTATTCGTGCGGTATTCTCCGGTAGTCTTCTGTTTCCCTTTGAACCACTCTATCTTTTTTTACCTTCTCTTCTCATGTTGTCCTTTGCTTGCCTCTTTATGCTTTCTCTCGCTCTCTTCCTACCTATCGCCTGTGTCTGATTCTTACCGTCTTGTTAACATATTCGTCCCCTTTCCTATTCCCCCTCTATCTGTCTGTCAATCTAGATCTGGATCTAGATCTGTCCAACAATCGAACTCTCTTTCTCTCTATCCCTCTCTCTTTCTCTCTTTCTCTCTTTCTCTCTTTGTCTATATTTTGTGTGTTTCTTTATTTCAATCTCTAATTTCCTGTCTCCCTGATTGTCTTTTGTCCCCTCCCTCTCTTCTCCCCTTTTGACACCCTGAACGTTCCCAACTTCTCTTCAAACTCAATGTCAGCATTTTTCTAATTACCGCCCTTCTATGCAATTTTCATGAACTCAATTAGCTTCGAGATCTTAATGCCGTATAGTCCATATTGTTTGCGTGTGTGTGAGTGTATTTGTATAGCAAACACTTATAGCTAGGCTCATAATTCCAGACAATTTTCGTACTCTATAGAAGTGGATTAGCACAAAGGCAACAAAATGATTTGAGTGAAGCATTCAATTTGCAATCGGCTGGCGATTTTGTGAGACATACACTAAATGCGCAGCTAGTCGTATCAAGGTGCACTAGATATTTACACAGAGAGAGAGAGAGAGAGAGAGAGGGCCCCCTCTAGAAGTCGGTCAGATTTGCATGCAAATTGGATGCAAGGCAAATTCTTATTTTTATTTATTTTTTTAATGCCTCAAGCCGGTTAACAGCTGCATGCAATGCAATGGACAAACCCCTGTACCACCCGCTGTAACCGACCAGCTGCATGTGTGTGAATGTGTGTGTGTGCGTTTGTGTCAACCCCAAGGCAAGGCACGGGGCAATCTTCGTGTTAAACAATTGTCAACTCTGGCGTTAAATATGGGTGAAAAATATTGATTACATTGGTAAACGCAGGCGCAAGCAAAGCCATACATATATATATGCATATAGATGTGTATGTATGGGTATACATAGCTATTACATACATATGTAGATCGAAATTCTGCATATGTTTAACCATATGCGCATTTCATTACCGCACAAAAGGTACGCGCAAAAGATTAGCTATCAAGTGACCCAAATGCAGACACACACACAAACACACACTCATATATACATACATAACCAATATCTACATATCTATAGCCATATCTATAGCTATATCTACATACACTCAATTCAGCTCACTTACGTCTATGAGCCGGAAGAAATAATAATTATTTAGAAATTGCTTTGCTTTGGCTTTGGCTTTTGTTGTTTTTGTTATTTTCTGCTATTTTGTTTATGCACATTTTTCACAATTCTTTGGCCATGCCCTAATGAACAATAATAAATGATTTGAACAAATTTGTGGCAAAAAAAAAACACAGCAATTCGCAACAGTTGGCAGCAAAAAGAGAAAAAAGGCAAGAGTTAAGGCAGAGAAAAAAATGCCCAACTTGGATATACCCTCACTAAGTTTAATGCGACTTTTTGAGACTCCATAGAAGTGTATGGGATGGCGATGGGAGCGCTCTATATAACTATTCATATGTATATGAATATCATATTGAACTAAGTTACACTAATCTAACTAACTGATACTAAACTAAATGTTGCACAAAAAACTAAATAGAACTAGCTCTTATATCTTCTGAGATCGACGCGTTCATACATACGGACGGACGGACGGACAGACAGACGGACAGGGCCAAATCGACTCAGCTCGTCGTCCTGATCAAGAATATATATACTTTGTGGGGTCTGCCACGTCTCCTTCTACCTGTTATATACATTTCAACAAAACCATTATACCCTGATTTCCCATTTTCAATGGGTTCAGGGTATAAAAACTCAATATCAATATCCAAATGAATAACATTATATGTTGAGCTTTATGTTCATTTCAAATTGTTGTTAAAGTATTTATTCAGTTCGTTTATCACTAAGTTTAGTAAACATTGAAATTACTAGTAATTTATCTACGCCTGGTGATGTTAGTCTGAGACACAAGGTTGATAATACAATATAAAAGAAGCTCTACCTATAAAAAAAAAAATAAAAAAATATGTCCAACATCTAGTACAACTGAGCACTATTGTTATTTTAGGTATATATACATACTTGCCTAAGTATATATACATATATATATGTACATGTGTTTTCATAGAAACTCTAGTTTCCCAGCTATAAGGCTTGGAACTGCACTGAAACAAAAGTTTTTTAAAGATTTTAATTGACTTGTGGTAAATGCACGGAAAAGTTGTTGATGCTAATTTGAAAGGTATAGAGGCATAAAGGTATATATGTATATATACAGCTATACTTAATCTACATACATTTAAAATTGCATATCTGTAGCTCCAATAGCTGTACATATATTTATTTATATACATATATAGTCTTGATCAGGCTAAACGACTGTTCGTGTCGTGTCTTGTTAGCCTTGTTCATCTGACCGTTTGTTACGTCTGTTTAAGCCGATCTGAAAAAAAATGTATATATGTATATGTTTACATATATATATTTTTATATTTACATATATATGTATATATCTACACATATATAGTATTATTTACGTTTGTATATATACATACATATATACAGTCTTAATGTCTGTTTGCAAAACCAATTACAAGCGGAATTCCCGTTCGCAATAGATTACATAGAGGGTCAAACGGTTGTTTCCCCAGATATTGTTCTACTTTCGCATTTTACCTGAGACAAGAAAGGTCTGCCCTTGACTGTCATATGCCAAATCCCGAGCACAGATGTCACGTAAAATTGCAATTTTACAAGAGATGTGAAGGAAAGTCTCAAATGGGCCTAGGGAGAATAACAAATTTCAGTTCGAATAGAGCTCAGCGTAAGGCTATAGCTATAAAGAACATTTATCAACTGAATTATTATAGTCAGTTCAGGAATAATATTGAGACTATTATCTATTATCTCAGAACACTGGGGGATTACCTTAAAGGGAATAAATAGAAATTCTTGAATATACACCAAATTTTTATATTTTGTTTTTGAACATACCCCGTATATTCATATATAAGGGGTATATAGCTATAAACCTTCTGGACGAATCGGTTAAAACTTTTTTTCTACAGGTCTTTAAGGTAGGGCTTGGAAAATATACAAGTGGAGCCCAGAGTGACTTTACCTAGGGCTAAGATTTTTCAATAATTATTTAAAGATGAAAAATAACAAGTAAGAAGGCTCCAGTCGAGACTGCTCGACTAGGAGATACCCTGAACCCTCCAAGATGATATAATTATCAGTCTGGACTTCTTTTATGCACACATACATACACATGCACTTATAAGCACGCGCTCTGCTGACTGCGCAGTTAGCAGCGACTGCGCTTGGGCTGCGCTGCAATGTGGGCAATATTATGAGAATTTATTTGTTGAATAATTTCGTTTGTAGACATACGATCTTAATGAAACTTTCAGAGCGTAATCATATGGTTAAAATATGTGTACATTCCAAAGCACAAGTCTCTAGTACTTGAAATGCGTTTTTTACAAATTGGGGGCGAAGGGGGCGTGGTATCCAAAATCTGTAAATTACAAAATCTTTGTGTCCATTAACTCTATATACAACGCAAATTTGGAGTCTCCAGGTTTAAAAGTGTTCCAACTAGGATGAAAAAACCAAGTCGATTTTTCGATTATTCTCGATAAAAAAGTTATCGGATGAGTTATCGAAAAAATAAAGCAAACTCGTACTGCCTATGGTATTCACGAGTATGCATGCCAAATTTCAGCTCTCTAGCTCTTATATCTTCTGAGATCCTTTTGCTCATACGGACGGACGGACGGACGGACGGACGGACGGACGGACGGACGGACAGACGGACAGGGCTATATCGACTCAGCTCGTCGTCCTGATCAAGAATATATATACTTTATGGGGTCTGTGATGATTCCTTCTGCCTGTTACATACTTTTCACAAAACCATTATACCCTGATTTCCCATTTTCAATGGGTTCAGGGTATAAAAATAATATAATATATAATAGTTTTAAATGGTACACAAAGTACTAAACTCTCTCTTTCTCCTTCTCTGCTCTCAACTTACAGATAGAAGAATTCCGTATAGCTAGAGGCGTTATGAAAACGCCTAGCGATTGATACAGCCAAGGGAATATAAATTGCAAGTAAGCAAAGTTATGATATAGTAGAACCCATCTCTCGATATCTATCTCTCTCACTCTCATTGATACAATGTAAATCTGTTTCAGAATTTCTTGCTTGCTGGGACTTTGGCAACAATCTCAATGGTGGGCGGATATACACGAGTGACTTCCAACTATCTTCCACTCCAAATCCCTTCGTACTCCCCAGCCCTGTCCCCCCTCGACGAGCGCTACGGCCTAAGATGTCTGACACATTAGCCAGCGAGCGTAACGCCCCGGCAAATGGAACTTTAAGCGATACGATTGAGTCTATTGAGGATGCCCAGCTGTTGCTTGATTCGAAATCGAATTCGAAATCGAAGGTATTCAGCGACTATATAGTCCAGGAGGAGCCATTGAAGATTGTGGAGCCGAGCGATAAGCTGGAGAAGAGTGTGCAGGAGAAGGAGAAGGAGAAGGTGAAGAAGTGCGTCACATTCAATCCGAATGATGAGAAGATACGCAAGTTCACCACGGGCGATCCCATTGTCGATCAGCAGAATCCCTTCAAGAATGGCCTCATAGATAGCAGTGGCAAGAAGAAGACGCCGCCGCCGGTGCCCACCAAACGATCCACGCTGAGTGTGAGGAAGACGGTGACCCAACAGTTGCGTGAACGTGAACGCGAAAAGGAGAAGGAACGCGAGAAGCTCAAGGAGCGCGAGCTCGAGGAGAAGTCCCTGAAGGACAAGGAGCGCGAACAGCTCAAGAACGAGGCGAACAATCGCAAGAAGGCAGAGCTCGTGGGCGACGATTTCATCACCACCGAGGAGGTACTTAAGCAATCGAAGTATGTGAAGACCTATATCAAGAATCCGGATGCATATTTTGTCTATGATCCCACGGTGCTGGCGCGTCTGAAATTCGAGGAACTACGCGAGATATCCGGCAAGCCGCCCAAGCGTAAACAGGTCTGGACGAACGGACAGCAGGCGGCGCATCGGCTCAGGGAGGCAAAGACGCCGGCAACGAAGCTAGCGAAGCAGCAGGAGGCTAACGGTAAACCGAAAACGGCCACGTTCAAGAAGTGCTCCAAGCCCAATTATCCGGAATTGGCCAATCTGAAAATACGCACGGGCACCGACACCAACGGCGTCTACTTCAATCCCGCCGAGGTGACCAAGAATGCCAAGAAGTTCGACGAGCGCGTGAAGAAGCTACAAATCAGTTCCGACGACGATCTGGACGAGATCGACGGTCCGTTGACCAAGAGCGAGTCCAGCGACGAACTAAATCCACCGAGTGCCGAGGACGATCCAGCCACGATGACAACGAATGGAAATGGGAATGAAAATGGGAATGGGAATGGGAATGGGAATGGGAATGCAAATGGACACCCTTTGGGCACCTTCACCAACACCATTAGCTCTGAGGAGTTCCATGCGTATCTGGAGCGCAAGGGCCTGGCGCTGATGCCCAAGCGGGAGATCAACAGTCCCACGCCCACGACGACGCCCAAGTCGACGCCGGCAGCGACGCCGACGGTGACGCCAACGCGTGCTACGGCCGAGGAGCGACGTCAGCAGGTGGCCGAATCCTTGGCAGCATTGCGCAAGAGCAATACCAAAAAGCTATCCGTGCTGCAGCGCCTCTCCAACAGTCTCTTTGCCACGCGCCGCAAGACCACGCCCAAGGCCGTGCTGCCGGCGCCGCGCAGCGTCTACAGCGACGCTGCGGAGCCGAAGCAACTGAGGACGCCCGCAGAGATGCGACGCATCCTGCTCGAGAACCAGCCCAATGGCCAGTTGAGGCAGGAGCTGAGGCAGCCTCAACCTCAGCCACAGCCACGCTCCAAGCCCACGCTGGAGGCCAGACTGGAGCCGGTGCCGTTCCAGCGCAGCACCGTCGAGCGTCAGAGTCTAATTCCGCGCCGCGTCTCGCCGCCGGAGAACAATTTGAATCGCTTCACGCGTTCCGCCTCCATGGATCGCAATCAGATCAAGCTGCACGGCCAGCGCACCCTGAGCCGGCTGGAGAGCGTGGGCCAGCGTCGATCCGTGGCCTCCAACGAGGAGCGCAGCAGCAACAGCCACAGCCACAGCAATAGCAATGGCAATGCCAGCAGCAACAGTTGCAGCTATCCCATAGCCACATCGACGCCGGTGCGCAAGGCTCTGGAGACGCAGTCGAGCAATCAGAATGAATGGGAGCAGCTGAGGGCGATCAAGGAGGTAACCGATAGACAGCTCTACAACAAGGTCATGCAGCAGCAGCAGCAACAGTTGCAGCAGCAGCAGCAGCAGCAATTGCAGCGTCAGCGCCAACGCCAGAGCGAGGAGAATATTTATGAGCATCTGCAGTCGCAGCAGCTGGCGGCGCCGGCGGCATTTGTGCGCGGCTCCGTCCAACGCAATACCTATGCTGGCGTCAGTGGACGCAATCGCCAAATGCTGCAGCAACAGCAGCAGCAACAACAACAGCAACAAAAGCAGCAGCAGCAACAGCAGCAGCAGCAACAGTTGCCCGCGCGCTGCCAGAGCGTGCTGGATGAGCTGATTAGCCCGCCGGAGCGGGGCATGCGGCGTGGCTACGAGAGCGAGAACGAGAACGAGACGCCAGTGGTGCTGCGACGCAAGGAGGCCAATGCCGGGCGACGCATCGGCGGCCTGTTGACGCGCGACGAGATCCTGGAGAAGGTGAAGGACTTCTGTCGCAAGTCCATCAATCGCACGCCGGCACCGGCGGCCAAAATGCAGCCCATCTATGAGCGTCACAATGGCCAGCAACAGCATCCGGCGGACATTTCGCCCGTGTCGTATGCCTCCGTGGAGACGCAGAAGCGTCCCGCCTCCCAGCTGAGTCTGGCCCGGCCCCAAGTGCCGCTGCGTGTCCAAAGCCTGCCGCGCTCCAGCTACGCCGCCACCGCCTCGCCCATCTATGCGCACGTGAACAAGCGCAACAGCCTCCTGTCCAACGAGTCCGAGCAGTATGTGTCCAATCAGCAGCTGCTGCAGCGCCAATCGCTGGTCACGCTGACGCCCACGGAGTACGTGCTCATCCAGACGGAGGATGGACTGCAGGCGGCCAAGCTGATCACTGACTACCAGCACAATAGCAGCTTGTATATGCAGCCGCAGTATATACGGGCGAGTCCACAGGGCTACGTGCGCATCGAGGAGCTGGCAATGGCACAGCAGCAACAACAACAGTTGCAGCAGCAACAGTTGCAGCAACAACAACAACAACAGCATGGCCGTGCCACGCCTCTAATCCTAGATCGTGCCGCACAGCAGACAAGCCAAATCTATTGGACGCCGCAGCATCAGCGGCTGCAGCAGACGCAGCAAGCGAATCAAGCAAATCAGCTGACGCTACAGAAGACACCGCGCATGTATCCAGTGCCGGCGCCCAGGCTGCACATGCCGCAGGGCTATGTCCTGGCGAATGGCCAGGCATATGCAACAGTTATGCCGGCGCCAAGAAACCAGGCAAACAGGCAGCAGTCGGCCAGGAATGCGTCCAATTGGGACTGCAGCTCAGAGGCGGGCGAGATACGACACATATTAGATAAATCGTTGTAGGGTAAGTTAACCAATACCAAAATTGCATTAAGAATAATATAAACAGCAAATATGTGAGCAAATTTAAAAATTGCGCCTTAACCAAAGTTTACGTGTGCCCGTATCTGCGAACACACAGAAAATGGCTTAAAAAATACCCAACACCACAGTATCGAACAGTGTTATCGATATATCGCCGTGTAGCGCAGAAAACATCTGCTTGATTGTGTATTGTATCTATGTGCGTGTAGTCCAAACACAAAGGTTGACGCGTTAGGTAGGAAATTGCGACGTACGTGCATAGCAGCGGCCATCTGCAGACAGAGTTATTATCTACATTTGTGAGTTAACAATTGTCAGAAGATTCAAGGTCCTTCACTTATCAGCCGACAGCTTGATAAATCTGAATATTGAGACAACTAAACGACGCAAGCACAAAAGTGATTTTATAAATGTGAACGCGTTTACACACATACACAGGCAGTGTGTTTACATATATATGCATTGTTTTTAAACGAATTTGGTGAGTATGGGTTCAAAACAAACCGAGTTATCTATGTGTGCGTGTGTGTGTGTGAGTGCATGTGTCAGTGCATCCACGTTCAGTACGTTCATTTGCACAACAAATGCAGAAATTTGCGTAATAACAACACACACACACACATGCAGAGAGAGCGCTGTTATAATTTGTTGTTAATTCTAAAAGAAAAAAAAAAGAACACCAAATCGAATTGCTAAAATTTTAACTTAAACTGTCAAACACATTCGAGACCTTTCACGCAAAAGCACAATAAATACAATTCCCAGGTAAAGATAGATATATACACATACATACGTACGTATGTGCACCGACATACAAATCTATATAGTCCGAGGCCCGGACAAAACAGCAGTAAATTCGCGCACACACACATGCACACGTATCTGCAAGTGCCAACAGTGCATGCATACATACATATGCAAATAAATACATACATACATGCATGCATGAATGCATTAGCATGAGCAACAGTGCAGCTCAGTTCCTTGCGAGATTTTAAAGGAATATATATGTATGTATGCATGTTAAACTTAGAATAAAATTAGACAATTTATAAAAAATAATATATTAAAAAATAACAATAATAATATTATTATAAATAATAAAAAAGGCATTAACTAGTTATTCTATGCAATTTAGCTATAAAACAGCGTTCTTAGCTCAAAATTAATAAATAAAATAAAATAAATAATTTTTAAAAAGCAGAGCATATTTTACACAAAACAGACAGCAAAATATTTAGCTATAAAGCAGCGTATTTTAAAGCCATTTAAAAGGTATTTAACTAACCACATTTACGCTCTAACAAAAAATAAATAGAATTGTCTATAAAACAGCCGCATTTAAGGCTCAACAGTCAATCATCAAACAAATATATATATATAATAGTAATGGAAAACAGATTCAGCACTAAAACACATTTTAAGCTGAAAACAGCACACTATAAAAATTAAAATACGAATACATATATAAAACAGTCAAATCAAAAACTAGTCGGTAATTTGTCTTTTGTAAGAACCGTCAGTAGGGAAGTAGGCTTTTGTAAGAACAGTCAGTTAGAGCTGTAGAATCGTTCGCTTAACAACACTGTTCAGCATCAGTCCCAAAATAGAAATTGTCGACAAAAATTTGTGAAAAATATATTACAAAAAAGAAAAATAAATAGGAAAAACAAAAAACATATTCAAGTACTCACACTAAGATTGCAATTCACTTACCAAATAATCGCATAAAGAATAATAAATTATTTGCAAATATTTGCTTGATAAATAAACAAAGCCAAAGGCGTTAAAGTAAGCGAAATTCAGCTATAAACTCACAGGTTTGCCAGCACTGTTGAGCAGAGGCCGTGGCTAGTGACGCCACTGGCCATTGGCCATTGGCTAGCTATAATTCTCGAGCGCCACGAAGGTCGATACGAAAATATCTTTGACTTATTCTGTTTCTTGTATGCATTTTTCAGACAAAGAGGCCAACAGCCCAGACCGACCAGACAACGACGACGCAGCATGGATGAGGAGCAGAGCAAGAGCAGCAGCGGCAGCAGCAGCAGCAGCATCATGGACGATCAGAGCAACATCAGCAGCGGCAGCAGCGGCAGCAGCGACAGCAATAAAAGTAACAGCAACATAACCAAAGCACCGGAGCAGACGCTACCCATTAGTACATCGTCATCGTGGACGATCTTACCACCAGATAGAGTCGAGGTACTTGAGCCAAGCAGCAGCAGCGAGGAGTTTGGGCAGCAAGCAAAGCCAGCGGAAGAGGCAAAGGAGGACGAGCAAAACAATGCAGAGTAAGTGCAAGGAAAGAAAGCCAGAGAGAGAGATAATAAATAAATATATATATTTATATATGTATACATTCTTTACACCCATAGAGGCACGCTCGTCGAGGATGCAGACACCCAGGCCGAGGACGTCTCCGACGGCATCTCGATAATCAGTGACTGCGAGAGCACTGGACGCATTTCGCCGCATCCCTTTCTGCGCGAGCATCTCAACGAGCTGAGCTTCAAGTTCGATGCGGGCCATGAAGTGCCGCTGCTGGGCAATATGCCAGATCTGAATGCTGCCCAGGAGATGCGTGAACGACGTCGCCGTGACCCACGCCCAGCCCTGCAGCTGAATAATGCAGCGCAGCCAGCAGCACAGCCAGCAGCAGCGTCGACAGCTGTGCAACGTCGCTATCGTATGCCGCCGCTGATACATAACGGATTGACCGCCATCTTCTATGTGGGCACCACTTTGGCCGTGCTGGCACTTATTGGCCGACTGCGTAATCCCGAGTGGAAGTTGTTCAGCGGCAATGAGGCCGTTCCGGATCTGGAGCAGCGGCTGCTCGATCTGGAGCTGCAGAATAATCTGATGCGCGCCGAGATTGATATCATGTCCAAGCAGCTGCTATATCTTAGCTCCATAGTTGGACAGGGTCACGGACCGGGCCAGGGTCAGGGACAGGGAAAGGGACAGGGAAAGGGTCATGGACACGGTCAGGCCCAGGCTCAGCCGCGCAAGCCGAAAACATTCAAGGCCTGGTCCGGCAACGGCGACTCTGTGGATCCTGTGGACATTACCAAGGCGGACCTGAAGCGCCCGTACAAGTGCCCCGATGGCAACTATGTGGAAATCGCCGCCATGTGCATGGAAGCAAAACCGCATGCCGAATCTCTAGCCGATGAGATCGGTGATGCGGTGAACGATGTGCTGCGGCAATCTCAAGCTTTTCACGACTTTGAAAAGGTCACCGAGCTGCTAGGCACACTCGCTGGCGAGGACGAAACGCCCACACCCACACCGAATGTCGGTGCCAGCGATTCATCCAAAGCTTTCCATGTGCATGGCGACAAAATGCGAGCACCGCCCCTCGAGACGAACAAGCAACGCTATCCCAATACAGATGCATCGAAGGAACGCTACAAGACCAAATACAACAACAACGCAAAGTGGCAGGACTCCAAGGAGCACAAGCATGATTCCAAGGAGCACAAGTACAACTCAAAGGAACGCCGCTACCGCAAGCATCTGGACAACTCCAAGGAGCAGCAGCACGGCAGAAGGCAGCGCCATGATGATGACGATGACAGCGCCAGCGGCGAGTGGCACGAGCGCATGATGCAACATCGTGAGCACGCACGCCAGCGTCACGAGAAGAAGCGCAACAACAATTGGTTCATCGAGCGCGGCGGCGGTCGGGAGCAGATCCGCTCCAGCGAGACGCGACGTTAAGGCAAGGCGGAGGAGTCATGGGCAGATGGGGGCAAGGGCATAGGGCGAGGGCAGTCTGAAAAGTTGACAATTTTTGGCTAGTGTGTCAAGTTTTCAGGACTGCCCTCTTAGAGTGGGTATACGACAGGGTATGGGGGTCTGTTCTGATTGTTCGCATATTATGAACCCAAAACTATAAGTTTAAGTAATTGGATTTTTGTCTAGTTGTTGGTACTATTACGACGTTATATAGAATATCTCGATCTACAGACATTAAATGTACTATGTGCTTATATATATGTGTGTATATGTATATTGTATGTATGTATGTATTTGTCTCTTATCCTATGACAAACCATAAATGCGCTATTTGATGTAAGAACCTTAAATATAATGAATAATAACGAGACGAAACAGAAGCAGAGAAATAAATGAAATATATATTATAATATACTAGATCGATTCTAAGGTAAACCTAATTTAATTCCACATTGAATGTAATTGGGCTCTTCCTTTATCAATCAACACAATTTTTTTTTCGGCTTAAAATAAAATATACATATTTGTGATATATACACCTACACACTACTACTATGATAATTGTGTATGTTTTTTTTTTTTATTATTATTATTATATATACATATATATTTTTTTTTTTTTGTCTTAGGCTATAATATTAAATTATTGTACCATACTAGATATTCCTTGGAAGCCAATTCATATAAATATTTTTGTATGCATGTAATTCCTTATACAGAATATATATTATATATAAATGGATCTACATATATATGTGTTTGTGTATGTATGTACCTTTCTGACGATGATAAATAAATAAACCTATCCAAAGCACACGAAACGAAGTTAAACTTCAATCTTATTATGTAAAATGTGAAAATCTATTTATATATGCATAGAGGGGCAGGACTATGTGACACACATACAAATGTATATAAATATATTTATACATACATATATATATATAGAGTAGCATAAGCGTTTGTCCTTTTCAGGACATTTTTGTATGTCAACTATATGTATGTAGTATGTATATACGTGTGTGTGTGTGCGTGCGTGTTATGTATGCACTTTCGTTTCTGTGAGAAAGTTCCCTAGGTACAAAACGTTCGTTGTGTTGGGGTTGTCCTACGCTTACAGTTCTATTTTTTTACTACGTCCCTAAGCTTTCAACATACACATATACAGAGCGTTATGCATGCAGGCGTGTGTATGTGTGTGCGTATACAACAAAAGCACACAATATTATGATGATAAAACAAATTTAGCCATCGTAGCTGTCAGGAAAAAGCACAATAACTGAGAGAGAGCGAGCGAGAGAGAAGAGAGTGTGTGAGCACGAGAACAGCTTAGAGCACTGCAAACGTTCGTGTGGCTAGTTCGTTAAAGGCACGAACATCGTGTGCACATCGTTAGAAATGCAATTGTGCCAGTGCTTGCCTGTGTGTATGTGTGCGCTGGGAGTGCGTAGCATGAGTGTGTGGGTGGGTGTTGTACAAGCGCGTATTTGTTTGTTGCTGGCTGACTGAGTTTCGCGTTCGCGCGTCAATTCAGTTTCATTTCAGTTACTACAACGATTTCAAGACCTACGGACGTTCTACACGGCGTTGGTAGCGCGCGCTGCAATTAAGTAACGGGACAGAGCGTTTTACAAAAATTACAATAAAAAAACACAACACACGAAAAAAAAAAAAAAAATAAAAATAAAATAAAACAAATTAGGTATTAAATTTAGGAAAAAAATTAACTTAAATATATGTACATAGAACAATAGCAATGCAAATATAATAACTAAACCGTATTACACAACTCGACAACTCTCGCCCATCGTAATAAACAACGACGACAACAACAACAACAACAACAACAACAGCAACAACAATAATAGCAACAGCAGCAACAACAACAGCCGTCATTCAACATAATAAATACATTTGGTATATGCTCAAATAAATATATCAAATATTGTGTTGTGATATCCAAATCTAAATCTAAATGTTAGTTTTGTCGTTCTTCTCTCACACATAGTACATATATTTTTTTATGTATTTTTTTTTTCTTAAGTAACTGTAATTTGCATTACAAATGCACATACGATGTGTGTAAATGTGAAAGATACTTCTATATCAATACATACGTACATATGTGCACTACATAGACAGTGTGCGATAACTAGAAAACGACAACAAAACGCATTGAGATACATAGAGTACACAAATTTCGAGTCCGAATGTCCCTGTCCCTGTCCCTGTCGCTCTCCTTGCCCCTGTCCCGTTGTAGTAGAATCAGTTGCCGATTTGACTCCATTTCGTTTTCGTTATCGCTCAGTAGGCCAGTGGAGCTCGTGTTCGTGCTTCGGCCAGCTGTTGAGGCTGTCGCTTTCCCCCTCCCCCGCAACTCAACCCAAGTCTCAGTCGCATCATCGCTCATCATCCCGCGCAACCCCTCGAGCCAAAATGAATGCGGACACGTTCCATCAGCCAAGTGCTGTTGTTGCCTCTAAGTTATTTTTTACGTATTTGCTTCCCGTGCGCAGCAGCACACAAACAGACACACACACACACACCAACAGCTACACCTACACCTACACACATGCATACGTAGATATTGAAAATCAAATGAATAAAACAAGTGCGTCCTCTCATGCTCTCCCGCTCACTTATGGCCTGCTCTCGTTTCTGGCAGCAATTTGTCGTCATAGTCTGCACTCAGCTGTTAGCTGCTACGAGACTCGACGAGCTATACGTAAATAGGTACATACATACATACGTACATGCATATATATGTACATATGTACGTGCGTACATATCCTACACATGTTTCTGCACCAGAAAACTAAATGCTAAATACTCCTCTTATTATGTATTCGATTCGATTTCGATCAACCACAAATCCGTTTTAGTGGCTTGACAGTGTTGAAAATTTTTGTAAATATGTGTACATACATACACATGTACAGGGATAAGCATGTATCGGAATGCATGTGAGCTTGCATACATATAGACATATACGTATGTATGCATGTATTTATGCACAGCGTACATATGTATGTATGTATATAAATTCGTATACAATTTGTGCATAAATATCTCTACAAATGCTAGATGTGATACATATATACATATGTACAGATATACATATCTACAGTTGTTCATATTTACGTATTTGTCATTTCAATTTTCATGTGTGCAGAGATAAAAAAATCATGTGCTTTAGTTTTGCTGTCACTTATAGTAGGTACATTCGTACCTACACATGTACATACATATGTATGTGTGCATGTTTATTGTGTGTATGTATGTAAGCACACAAAAGCAGACAAAATTAGCAGCAGCGAACAGTTCCCATTGTATTTAATGTTGAATAACATCAGCTGTTTTCCAATACGATATTTGCCAATAATAACGTGCGTGCATTTTGTTATTGACAACAACAAGCTGCGATAATAATAACAAAATTGTACGAGCAAAACCATTTTAATTGTGGCAAATTGATAGAAATATACGGACACACAGTGGTAAAGCTCTGAACAAAATATGCTCAAAAGCACATACAGAACACGCACACAGCCAGACACACACAGGCACAGACACAGATACTGCCATATTATACGCACGCACGCAGATGTAAACACATGCAAAGGCTGTCAGCTGTTTTGTGTTGTTATGCCAAATTGTCTTCAGCAAATTTTTTGCTTGCCTGCTGATGATGACGATGTTGCCGTTACTCCTGCCAGATGTAGGAGAGAGCGGCGGGATAGAGAGCTTTACAGAAAATACAGCAAAACGTAAATAAGCGACAGCCGCTTGTGAGAATGCGTAAGTGGGAGCAGAGCAGCGTGAGCTGTCGTAGCTTACGCCTCTCTTAGGGTGTATGTGTGCGTGCCTGCCCGCCTTTGCATTTGTGTTAGTGTGGTACATGCTCTTCGGGGGCAAATGAGAGGCAAACGCTGCTCAATGTTGAGACGAGTCAGTGAAAAATATTTCCCGTCATATCTAGTGAAAAATAATTTAGTGTATTTACGATTTTATAATATTAAGTACACGATCAGGTGCTTATGTGCGCGCGCGCGTGTGTGTGAATGTAGCTGCATGTGTGTGTGTGTGCTCTGTGTCCACTCAATTTTTAAAGATGTGCTAAACAGCGAATAACCTAAAAGGAATTATGCAATGAATAGAAAAAAGGCTTGCGCTTAACTGTTTCTTTTTCTTTGGTGTAAGTGAAAATTAACACACACATACACATATGTATGTACTTAAGCATGCATATAAAAGTCATGTAAAATATGTAAATGCGAAAGTGCAACGCTAAAGATAAACAACGAAAAGGTTGAAAAACAAAAACAGTGAAATTTATTGGCAAGCTAAATGAACAAAAAAATCAGCTGCACAAATGCACACTTACATGCATAAGTAAATATAAATATACATATGTATATGCATATGTATGTTGGTATTAGTACATCACATTTGCCATTTATTTGTATTTATGTAATCGCCAATTGCTCTCTGTTGAGAGTTTAGTGTCAGCTGCAGAAGAACAGTTAAGGCAAGGGAATTCGAACAGTTGTTCAATACTGTAATAACAACTGTGCAAACACACACACATACATACATATGTATATATGCATATATGTGCATAGTCAGCGTGATGTAACAACAACAACTGTTTCTGACACTGACATGTGAACTGGATTACACATATTATTGGCAGCATAAAGAAACAAACAAGAATAACAAAACAGAAAAGGCAACAACAACAAGAAATACGTCCTCCCACTTTATATACAGACATGCAAGCTTACAACATACATAGTCATTAGTCTGTATAGTGCATATACATATGTATGTACATATGTATGTATATACCAATATGGTTTTACGTACGCTCTAATTATCGACAAACAAGCTATTCGAAGGCCACTCAGATATTTAGATCCGTAGACATCTAGCGATAGGAGTGTGGCATATGCCTTGCCTTACCTTCCCATTATCACGGCGTATTCATAATCGACGGCTTAAGAGTTAATTAACTTAAAGCTATCTAATTGAAGAAACCAGAAAGCAACGGCAATGACAGCGGCAGCAACAACAACAACAAACATAACAACAACAATGACAATGACAACAGAAAACTCTAACACTTTTAATTGACTGCACGAACAATGCCATAATATCACGCAATTCCAAAGCCAACCCATTTGAAAGCACTTTGTCGTGCCCTACACCACAATATGCTATATGCCACATAACGGTAATGCTGTAAAAGTTTCTAGACCACCAACAAGAACAACAACAAATTACGCAAACAAGAATCGAAGCCAATGATCAGCTAGTCAATACCCTGTATGCAGTTACTATACATAAATATTCGATATATGTATATCGAACGTCCGATACATTATAATATAAATATTACCCAACAAATATATAAGGAGATATACTACAAGAGTATATATATTATAGCAAAAATGTCTCGGAATGATCATAGCCTTTCTTATACATTTTTAATGCCTACAGGGTATAAAAATAAAACAGCATAAAAACAGCAAAGAAATGAGAGAATTGCAAGGGAAAGACATGGGAATTATATTATTAAATGAAATTTCCTTTCAAGGCTCTCAATAAATTGAAACCTTAAAACAAATGTGGATCCAACAAAAATGTATTTTCAATTAAATTAATTGAATTTGTTTTATGAAAGATTTGAACTTTTAATTAATTAATTTTTCATTTACAACCATTTCATTAATAATTTTGTTTTTGTTTGTTTGTTTTTTTTTTTTTTTTTTTTTTTTTTATACCCTGAACCCATTGAAAATGGGAAATCAGGGTATAATGGTTTTGTTAAAAGTATGTAACAGGCAGAAGGAGGCGTGGCAGACCCCACAAAGTATATATATTCTTGATCAGGGCGACGAGCTGAGTTGATTTGGCCCTGTCCGTCTGTCTGTCCGTCCGTCCGTCCGTCCGTCCGTCCGTCCGTCCGTCCGTCCGTCCGTCCGTCCGTCCGTATGTATGAACGCGTCGATTTCAGAAGATACAAGAGCTAGAGACTTCAAATTTTTTTTAAAATGTCCGTAATTACAGCGCGCATATCAAGTTTATCATTAAAAATCGATAACTCATCCCGATCTTTTTTTATCGATAAAAAACCTTATCGAAAACCAGTTATAAAATTATATCTTCTACACCCTTATTGCTAGAGTCTCCAAATTTTTAATGTATGCTTATATGCAATTTATACAATTTCGGTTTTTGTGTAAATTTACCCCCCACCCTTAAATTCACCCCCTCACCCTCACTTTTGTAAAAAGCGTATTTCAAATACTAGAGACTTGGGCTTTGGAATATACACACATATTCACCATATGATTACGCTCTAAAAGTTTCATTAAGATCGTATGTCTACAAAAGAAATTATTTAACAAATAAATTCTCATAATATTGCCCACACTGCAGCGCAGCCCAAGCGCAGTCGCTGCTTACTGCGCAGTTAGCAGAGCGCAGGCTTATGCGTGCGTGTGGATGCATGTGTATGTATGTGTGTATAAAAGAAGTGCAGAATGATTAGAATATCAGCTTGGAGGGTTCAGGGTATCTCCTAGTCGAGCAGTCTCGACTGGAGCTTTCTTACTTGTTTTTTTTTTTTTTTTTGTGGCCCATGAAAAAACTTCACAATTTAATTGAAAAGATAAGCTGATAAAATGATGGGAACTTTGAGTTCGGTCATGGGGAACCTTTTCCTTGAAAACCAACCCATCATATGACCCAAGGGGGGGAAGGCATTTGCTATGCCAGCACACACAGTGAAAGCTCAATTGACGAACAAGTTCCGTTACACGGATATTACTTTTTAACTTCAATCTATTTCTTTTATTGCTTTCGTATTTGATGCGATTATTGGCAGGAAAAATCAACAAACGAGAATGATTCTTTTTCAACTCGCAAAAAGAAATAATAAATAAATCCATAGAAACTAGAATAAGCTGGCATTGGAAATTTCAATTTCTAAGCCGCTGTGCTAAATCTCTTTCTTATTTCACAGATAGAAGACAAATGCGTGTATATGTGTATATGTGTATATGTGCATATAATGTATGCATGTATGTATATATGGTAGTATGGGTGTCCGCTCAACAGAGCTTTCCCTGTATATGGTTACATGCATAGCTTTGAAGTCCGTTGGGTCTATAAATACATTTCGCTTGAAGTATATTTGGACATTCAAAAGCATTTTGACAATTTGTTGCACACAGCAACCAAGCAGATGATTATCATCAACAAAACCAAAAGGAAGCCACCCACCCCCATCCAGCAAGCATCCCTCCATGGATGATGATGATGTTGTTGATGATGATGAACATGCTTCCAGCCAGCATTAAATGCCATGTAAAAGTAAACACAACAACATCTGCGCCTCGCTCGCTCAGCTCTCAGCCGTCGCTCTCTCGCTCTCGTTCTCCTTTTCGCACTCTTTCAGCGGCGTCAGCGTCGTCGACGTCGTCGTTGTCGTCGTTGTCGCCGTCGCCGTTGCCGTTGCCGTTGCCGTTGTCGGCTGCTCTTTGCCACACAATAAAAATCAATAAAATCTGGGCCACCAGTTTTAAAGGTTGATTTAAAAGGTATGGCGATGCCACTTTGACCTAACTCTGCACACATGCATACACAGTACATACACACACAGACACACCTCATCATACATTGAGGGAGGTATGTGTCTGTGTGTGTGCGTGTGTATCTCAGTATATAAATAAACAATAATGAGCTGTCAACATCCGGATGTTGCCTACCCAGAGGGGCTTTATTAATTACGACCATCTGGCAACTCTCTGTATTGCACTTCGCCAAGGAGATTTGTCTGCATCTTATGTAGCGACATGTACCTACATGTCCATAAAAGTGAAAATTGAGCTTTTTCAAGTTCACACAAATTCACACACACATATACAAGCATGCAAGCCTATTCGTAGATACATATAAATACATGCAAAGTGTAATACTTGTACATAAGTACATATGTACATATGTATGTATTATGTACTCTATTTCTGTTCTAGCTAAATGTTAAGCTGGAATTAAGCTCTCATGGAAGAAATTTTCGCATATACTTCTAGTGCTTCTATTAATATATGACTTCGATCATTGAGTATGCAATATATCTACATATATGAAATATATACAATAATATCAAATTGTAAATCATGAGTACACATGTATCTATTAGTATGCTATGTATAATTGAAAATGTGTAATCACATAAAGTATTTCCTGAAGCACCACTTCAGCAATGAGTAATCTATAAGTAATTATAATTGGCTCTTATCGTTAATAAGATATCACGTAGGTGATTGCAATTATATATAATACATATATACATACATGTACATATGCCATAGCTGAGTATTGATAAGGAAAAATTCGTTAAGCTGAAACTTGTACAATTTATTATATACAACTTCATAATTTACTGATTTTCTGACGGTTTTTCATATCATTAAATATCATAGGGTATTCGCGCATCGATGCTTACCATGCTTGCCTTTGGCTCGCCTTCGTCTGTGTAAATGTGTGTGTGTGTGTGTGCGTGGCTATTATTAAGCTACGTTTCCCATAGCGCTGAGCTTTGAGTCGTACGGCCTTCAGCCAGAGCGCAGACTTGCAAACGCACATAAGTACATATATCCGAATACATACATACAGCTGTGCTGCTAAATATACATACATATATCAATGCATTTAACACAGCTGCAAAAGCGCGATTAAGCTGTACATGCACTTGTATAAATACATGTGTATATGTATAGCCATGCATATCGGTGTGCTTGTGTATGTGTAGCGCTTTAAATGTCATTGCGCATACGCACAAGCAATTTGAGCAACAAGAGCAACAGCAACAGCAACAACAACGACAACAACAGCAGCTTTTGCTCTTTGCTCTTTCGTTCGTATACGTCGCTGCTCCAATTATGAACTGCAGCCGAGCAAAAAAAAAAAGGAAAAAGAAGCAACAACAACAACACTCGCTATTTGTTCTTTGCTCTTTCGGTGTTCGCTCTCGTCGTTGCCCCAATTACGAACATGCAGTTCGGCTTTCGCTCTCGCCTGGACTAGTTTTTAGCTGCTCTCTTTGGGATGGCCATGGTTAACCTATATTCGCGGCTGACATTTAGGTGCAGTGTATTGGGCACTTGTCTGCAGCTGAATGACGTAGCTAGCTATCCGTGTGTGTGTGTGTGTGTGTGTGTGTGTATATATATACATAAGTGCAAGTAGAGGCCGTTTTTTATGAGCTTTTAAAATATTCATTGAATGGAAGAAGCCGGGGACGGGCAATTAGCGTGAGAAATAACAAAGACTTAATTAGTCAATTGATTGGCTTTAAGCAGAATCCAGAATTTGAATGGATTTATAGTAAATAAAATGAGGACTTTGACTGTTTCCCTTATGAACAAAAATGCCTCTAGTCAGGAAATTTTAGACGTAACGTAGTCAGGATATTGAATTCATTTCTTGATTTAAACATCGTAAATGCATTCGCCGCGATGATGTAGACCTAAGGATTTTATAACTGTTTCACTGGGAAAAGTCTTTTGATCAGGAAATTTAGTACATTTATTGCATCGGACTGGATTTCACATAGAACCGTCAATTTCTTAGTGCTCCAAAATGGAGCGCTATGCATAATTTTGCACTAATTTGAATATCTGATATTTACATAACTGTCTTCTGAGCACACACACATAGAATTTGATTGGCCAAAGTCCATCCGATTTGCATTAAATATCATCTGTGGTCTCAACAATGCGACAGATAATGGGTATATCTTCTGGATGTGTACCATTAGTGTTAGTCTCAATCAATGTGCTCTGCACATAGTCTCGCTTGAATTTCTCCCAGCGGCGCGTCTTCAGGAAATGATCGAACAGATCCTCGCGCGACGGTATATTCGTTTCCAGCGAGAATCTGCGTCGCATCCAGATATGGCCCGGATTCTGTTCCGCGGCCATGAGCCAATAGCGAGGCAATAGCAGACATTGCACCACGGTGCGAGCCATTATGACACGATGGGTGATTTTTTCGCCCAGGCCAAAGATACCGCCATAGGTCAAGGAGCCGACGTCTATGAAATGCGTCTCTGTGGGCTACCAAAAAAAAAAAAAAAAGATTGTTTTCAAATAAATATAAGTAGCTGAGCTGTTATCCTAGATTACGTGTAACTAACCAGATTTGCTAAACTCTTCTTCTCATGGCGGATATGAAAGCCCAGCAGCGAGCTTGAGCTATCGTCTGAATCGTTTGAAGCCGATGCATCTGCAATGGCTCCATCTGCACCAACAACAGTTACGTTCTTGATCCTGCTCAGCTTGGGACCGATTACGGTCGTGGCGAGTTCCACCTCGCTCGATGGCTGTTTATCTTGTATTATGGATGTTTTGGATAATTTTGTTGTTGAGCTATTCGGAAGGATGGAAGTAGGATCGCTTTTCTTTTGGTTTTCGCTTTCGTCTTTGAGTGAATTATCATCATCCTCTTCAATAAAGACAACCATATCCTCTTCGTCGTCCTCGAAATCCACTTTCCAAATATTACTCAATGAATGCTTAAATTTCATTGTTGTTATTCGCCTGGTGGAGCCGCGTAACTTCTTTTTACTTGAATTCACTGAGGTGCCAGTGGCAAGTCCACAAGCGATTTCAATTTCTCGCAGACCCGTTTTACGCTTCTGCAATTGTATAATCAATTTAGATGCAACGATGAGTTCAATAACTCGAAATAAGCCATCAATACCGCTTTTCTTTGCGCTCTAGACTCCTCGTCGTTGAGGTCCGATGACGATGCCAGTAGATCAGCGAGATTGAACTCCGATTCAGATAAATGTTTATCCTTCCTTTGGGCTTCGTCGAGGAATGAGCTATTGAATGATCGGGCCGATTTTGTTGGATTGACAAAAATATCCTGTTCCTTCTCCTTAACAGCGACCAATTCATACGTTCTTGTGCCATCCGGTTTGATGACTCGCTAACCGCGTGACATGGCAAAAACAATATTGTTAGCCAACAGTTAGAATAGAGAGTATACACATATATATGTATATATACTATATATACTCGCATCTGTACTCACGATCACTTTGAGGCACTGTAAGACAACGCATTCGCCGCTCAATATGAAGTGAACACAGCTGACAGCTCCCCTGTCCTCCGAGTAGATCGAGTGCAGTGGATCGTACTCCTCCAGCTGGCAATAGGCGCATGCTCGCACAACCTGAAACATATATTCATACACATACATATATCTGATTATATATATATATATATATATATATATATATATATATATATATATATTTTATAGTCGTAACCTGGTCGTCATTGAAATAATTGAAATAGTTTAACGAGCGTATTGCCGCTTTTTTTTGCTGCCATTGTTTTCTCATGAATTTACCCAAAACACTTTTGAACTCATCGTCGGTTATGTAGAGAACTTCACAGGGCGCTACGAAATAGAAATGGGCATTTAGTCTGAGATTTTATCATCGTTGCCATTTCCGAGTCTCAGCACTTACTTAGCGTTACATAAGTGTTCAGTCGCAGGCAGTCCTCGAGCATTGCCACGTCGCCTATGATATCGCCCACGCCCACAATTGCCTCGGAGACCATGGTCACTTTCTTTGTGGCCTAGTAAACGTAAATTATTGTGAGATTATTATAGTCAGAAAATCCTAGAATGACCCTGAATGTGGGCCGGGTCAAGGGATTTACTTTGAATGTTAAACTATGTAAGCTTTCCCGCTCTTTCTCTCTCCCTCTCTCTTAGTTAAAGAGATTGGTGGGATGATATTAACAAATATGGAAATATGTATGGTAGTTAAGGTATAAATGCGCTGTAGAGTTTACGACAAAAGCTGCAATAAAACTATATGATATAAAAACAAGTAAGAAAGCTCTAGTCGAGACTGCTCGACTACGAGATCCCCTGAACCCTTGGAGTGCTAGCTATTTCAATAATTTTTCGCGTCTTTCAGCTTACACAAGAAACACACACACATACACAAACACATACACACACAAGCACCCACGCATAAACACGCATGGGCTGCAGTGTGCGCTTACTATGAGAACTTAATTGTTTAATAACTTTTTTGTGGACGTACGATCTTCATGAAACTTTCAGATTATGATTATAACATGAATATGCATGTAATTGCCAAAGCACAAGTCTCTAGTATTTGAAATACGCGTTTTACAAAAGTGAGGGTGAGGGGGTGAATTTAGAGGTGGGGGGGTAAATTTTAACAAAAACCGAAATTGTATAAATTGCATATAAGCATACATTAAAAATTTGGAGACTCTAGCAATAAAGGTGTAGAAGATATAATTTTATAACTGGTTTTCGATAAGGTTTTTCATCGATAAAAAAAGATCGGGATGAGTTATCGAATTTTAATGATAAACTCGATATCCGCGCTGTAATTACGGACATTTTACAAAAAATTTGAAGTCTCTAGCTCTTATATCTTCGGAAATCGACGCGTTCAAACATACGGACAGACGGACAGACGGACAGACGGACAGACGGACAGACAGACAGACGGACAGGGCCAAATCAACTCAGCTCGTTACCCTGATCAAGAATATATATACTTTGTGGGGTCTGCCACGCCTCCTTCTGCCTGTTACATACATTTCAACAAAACCATTATACCCTGATTTCCCATTTTCAATGGGTTCAGGGTATAAAAAGAGGAGAATAATGATGGAGAGAGAAAGATAGGGTAGAATAGAAAAGGAAAGGAGACGGAGACACGTGAAGAAGGTGAAGAAAGAAGCAAAAGGTGGCACAGAAATAGAAAAGAGAGCATCAGAGAGTGACAGAGAAAAGGGCAGATGTCAAGGGAAAGAAAACGGTAGTGAGAAGATCAAACGAGGGAAAATTAATAAAAGAAAAGATGAAAATAAAGAACTGGAGAAAGGAGATAGAGAGTGAGAACGAAGGCATGGAAAACAGGAGAGGGAGAGAAATTTAGTAAATAAAATGAGAGAAAAAAGAAACACCTATACGAATATTAGGACAAATTTATAGATATAGATAGGAATATAAAGAGAAATATATAATAATTTATTGCTCAGCTTTTTTTCAATGCATACTTATTATGGACCCACCTTATCGTAGATGTTTTTCCTCATTTCAACCTCGCCAGATATCATGAAATAAACTGTAATCGGTATATCATTTTGTCGTATTAACATTCGATCTTCTCCATAGTTGGCGAACTTTAAATACGGTATTAGCCGGACTCGTAATTTCTGTAGGCGCACTTTGTACTGGTAACTGGTATATCGATATGCTACTAGGCAAACACTTACTGGAGGAAAAGTTGAGAAGCACGGCAGAGCAGCTACAATTAGGCAGAGTTTCTTACGCTCCTCTACAGTGCGGTTCGCATGGGGAGTTCGCAGCAAAGATTTTTCCTATCAAAAAAAAAAAAAAAAAGCAAATAGGAGGCATGTATTTAAGAGATCTTAAGTAGTATATATTGTGAAATGAATATCGTAAAACGAATATCGTAAAACGAATATCGTAAATGATATATCGTAAAAGGAATATCGTAAATCGAATATCGTAACAGGAATATCGTAAGCCGAACATATTTACCGCAACTGTCAGAACACCGGTCTTGCGCTTCTGCCTGATGAGAAAGGCAACATTCTTCTTAGCATTCATTACGATGCCCTGCTCCTCGGGTTCATCCATCCATTGCTGATTCAGCATCACAGTTAACACCAATTTCTTAAAGCGCAATCGAAAACTTTTCTTGCGCAGTTGCTTTTCGTCTGTCTCGCGTTTTTTAGATTGCATTGTGATCAATACGTAAACTTCCCGAAACTTTATATATTTACTTTTTTTTTCTAGTTTTTATTGTTTTAATGTGTTTTTGGTATTTCTTGTTTTATTCGTTTTTTTGTGTTTTCTTTTTTTATTCTGTGTTTTGTTTAAGGAAAAGGGTTATCTAAAATATACATGAAAGGAATCGATTGCTTTGATGTAAATGGAATTTTTAAGAAGGCGAAAGGAAATTTTCAATGTTTCTTTTTTGCATTTGCTGAGAGAGGAAATCCATTTGATTGCTAAAATCGTAATTAAGATAATAGTTTTAATAATATTTACAATAGTATGGATGCTTCGCTATATTTTTCACAATTGCTGTATACTATTTATATATTCAATATTATCATCAAATTTAATTCATATTTTTATCTTTTATTTACAGGTACATAAAATATAAAACATATAATTCTTATGAGCACTGCACACCGCTGTGAGCACACACAGAGAGAAAGAGAGAGAGAGAGAGATAGAGAGAGAGAGAACATAGTCAAAGACAATAGACTACCAAGAGCAATAGACAACCAAAACATATAGATGTAGATAAATATACTATACAAGCATAGAGATATTTAAGCAAATATGTATATTTAAGGTATACAGAAGTCACATACATACATATATACATGTATATATATGTATATAAATGCATATATATTGAGATCTAGTTAGCAAAGCTCGATACGTCAACTGAATGGGGAGCACTTAGTAAACCAAAATAAAGCACACAAATCTCGTTTGACACAGAGAAACAGTTTGATAAATATATTCACTACAGCGTGCAATACACAACAACAGAAAACATACATTGGACATAAGCAAAAACAACAAAAAAATACAAAAAAAAAAGTCAACAAATTACTCACGCAGACACACACACACGGCACATACAAGAACAAAAGCAGATCAAGAAGAAGAAAAATTATTAACAGAAAGCCAAAAGTTATTCGACCAAAAAAATAAATAAATAAATAAAAGAAATAAATCAATAAAATAAAAATTTAATAATTAAAGAAAACCGCAAAAAACCAAAATAAAAATATTCCAAATTTAAGTTAATAAGTGAACCGTTGCATAAATTAAATATATTAACTGCCCCGCATAAGAAGAAAAAAATTAGTGTTAAACAAATTTTTTTATTTATTTTTTTTTTTTGCAAATTTGAATTTTGTCTGAAGAGAGGCAGAGGGAGAGTTACATAAATAACTCTATATATATGTTATACAACTATATACATATATATAGCTTGTAAATATATATATATATACCTATATGTATATGTATTTATAAATGCATATATATATAGTAGATCAAGCGTCGATCGTGTAACAACAACAAGCTTGCGGAGTCTGGGGGCGGCCATCAAAATGCATATTGAAATACAAGTGGCGTTGAATTTTGTCATTTCGTATCTGTACAACAAATTGCCGAGACGTCGTGTGAACATATTCGGGGAGGAACTAGAGAAGGCGTTGCGCGACAAGTTCCAAGGACACTGGTACCCAGAGAAGCCTTTCAAGGTGAGTTTAAAAAGATAATTAACATCTATCATACATCATCTATCATCTATCATCTATCATCTATCATCTATCATCTATCATATATCATATATCATATATCATATATCATATATCATATATCATATATCATATATCATATATCATATATCATATATCATATATCATATATCATATATCATATATCATATATCATATATCATATATCATATATCATATATCATATATCATATATCATATATCATATATCATATATCATATATCATATATCATATATCATATATCATATATCATATATCATATATCATATATCATATATCATATATCATATATCATATATCATATATCATATATCATATATCATATATCATATATCATATATCATATATCATATATCATATATCATATATCATATATCATATATCATATATCATATATCATATATCATATATCATATATCATATATCATATATCATAGATCAATATATCATATATCATATATCATATATCATATATCATATATCATATATCATATATCATATATCATATATCATATATCATATATCATATATCATATATCATATATCATATATCATATATCATATATCATATATCATCTATCATCTATCATCTATCATCTATCATCTATCATCTATCATATATCATATATCATATATCATATATAATCTCCCCAAAATATCACATATTACTAATATCTCTAATATATACATCTATTTCTCCTTTATAGGGCTCGGCGTACCGCTGTCTCAAAACTGGCGATCCCATTGATTCGGTGCTGGCTCGTGCGGCGCGCGAGAGCGGCGTACCCATAACCGATATACTTGAGAATTTGCCCAACGAGCTGTCTGTCTGGGTGGATCCCGGCGAGGTGTCCTATCGCATAGGCGAAAAGGGCGCTGTTAAGGTGAGACTCTCTCTCTCTCTCTCTCTCTCTCTCTCTCTCTCTCTCTCTGTCTGTCTCTTTCTCTCTCAATAAGTAATGGTATTTCCATTTCAGATACTCTATACGGAGAACAATGATAATCCCGAAGACAGCCATTCGGCCGATCGTGAAGTTACCAAAACGTTCAATCCGGAGGCTCAATGCTTCCGTCCCATCGATGTGGTCAACACGACCATGAATAACCTGAGCTTAAGTCCCAAGGCATTGCCATTGCCGTTGCCGCTGCCATTGCCATTGCCGCTGCCGCTGCCATTGCCGTCGTCCGGCTCGTCACCACACTCGGCCGCCTCGAGTGGCTCGCCCACCTACAAGGGCAGCCCGAATCCCAATGGCGGCGGCAGCGGCGCCGGTGGCGGTGGCGGTGCCGCTGCTGCTGGCTCCAACGGTGCCGGAAGTCTCTCGGGCAGCAGCAGCAGCAATGCAGCCACAGCCAATGCTACAGCCACCGCCGGTGGCGCGGGCTTTGTGCAGCGCGCCGCCCAGGCACCGCTCACGTTCACCACGGCCACCTTTGCCCAGACGAAGTTCGGCAGCACCAAACTGAAGACTAGCTCCAAGCGTACCAACAGGTAGGAGAGACTGATGGATAGAGTATATATATGTATATGTGCATTAATTGATTCGTTCATCTCGTACAGCAGCTCGTATCGCATGTCGCCCACTGAGTTCTCCAACTATATCAAACAGCGTGCGATGCAGCAGCAGATGCACCATGGCCACACCGTTGGCGGCTCCTCGGCATCGGCATTCGGCGGCCTGGATGCCGTATCGCCCGCTCGCTCCCTCTCGCCGAATCCCCTGACCTTGGCTGGCAATCAGGGCAACGGACCGAACGTCGCACCACCAACTGCAGCCGATCCATTTTACTATTCAAACATTTCGATGGGCCTGTATCCGCAATACAATGGACAGCGTGGCCTATACGAGAATCATTTTAATGCGGATGCGGGCAATCTCGGACTGTTTGGAGCTGCAGGTGGAGCAACAGCAGCAGCAGCCGCCGCCGCCGCAGCAGCAGCAGCAGCAGCTGCAGCAGTCGCCAACAATGGAGGAGCAGCTGCTGCTGGCAGCAATAGCTTCAGTACTTACCTGGAACCGTGTTACTTTAGCAATGGACATGTCAATGTGAATGCCAATGCCACAGGCGCCACTATGATCAATCAGCAGCAGCACCACCACCAACAGCAGCAACATCATCATCATCTTCAGCAGCAACAGCAACAACAACAGCAACAGCAGCAGCAGCAGCAGCAACAACAACAACAGCATTTGGAGCATGCCAACAGCAGCGATAGCTGCTTCGGCCTGGATACGGATCGCAGCGTCATCGTTGGCATCGAGGAGTCGCCCAATTCAGCTGTTGGCGCCGCTACTGGCGAATCGTCCACCGATAATAGTCCAATAGCCACGCCCACAGCTGGCATTGCCGGCATTGCCGGCAACGTGGCCAACAGCAGCAGCGACAGCAACAGCAGCAGCAGCAACAACAGCAACAACAACACCAACAACATCCCTCAGCCAGGCGTATCGTCCGCCAGCCTCGCAGCAACAGCAGCCCCATCGGCTACGGCGGCCAACAATCAGCCGGACAGCAGCAACACGGCAGCTGCCAGCAATACTAGCAACAATAGCAATAATAGCAAACTGATCGATGGGCTCAGCTCGTTCTATGGCAGCGGCTCCACCTATCAGCAGCTGCTGGTGGCCAACTAGAAGCAGCTGAAAGCACCGCGACAACAAATCATCATAGACGAGAAATCGACGCTAACCGGAAATGCAATAAAAAATAAAAACAAAAAGACGATGGCGACAAGTGTTCAAAGCAACAGCAACAGCAAAAGCAAACGAAAAAGCAAAAGTAAAAGCAAAAGGAAAAGCAAGCGGCCAAAGTCATCTTAACTGTAACTAGATTTAAATGTTAAACGGGTCAACAGCAGGCTGGCCCAATCAAAAAATTTAATTAGAGCAAGAAAAGTCTATATATATATAGGTATACATATACATATATACATATATATATATATATATATATATATATATATATATATATATATGTAAAGCAAGTCGGAGTGGAATATGTGCTGGCTGGGAGGCGACAAGGAAAACGAAACGAATGCCATTGGAGAGAGAGAGATACACACATATATATAAGCAGACAGATGTATATCATGTATATGTATATATCTATATATGCATATACAACTGTATGCGTGTATATATGAAGCAAGTGTCGGTGTAACCCAACTGTAAACCCATCTTAAGCAGAAACCCCAGCATCTATTACCAAACAACAGCCAAAAACAGCCAGAAAAGCAACTCTCAAGCAAGAAATAAGCGGAAAATATACAAAATGGAATGGAATGGATAGTGTATATAGAAATATGTAATGCTCTGTACTTGATTTGATGTACATATATGTATATATGTATATATATATATATATGTATCTTTATGTATATATATATATAGATATATATATATATATTTATTCTTATAGGGCATGTGTGTGTATGTAGACATATTTATTTTGTTATTCACATATTATCTATATTTATATATATATATATATGTGTACTATATATATATATATATATGTATAGTAATTGTGAAAGTTTATTTAGGCATAGATATATAGACATATATCTATATATTAACATTTAAAGCACGACATTAAAGAACATTAACAACTAGAGACGAGATCCTTTTTAGAATTTCTAAACTAATTGTTTTCCAATTGTTATACACATATACTATATATAAAGAAACAAACGAAAACAAAAACAAAACAAAACCAAAAACAAAAAACCATAAAAAGAAGAAAGTCAAAAAAAAAACAAAAACAAAAAAATAAGTTAGATAAAATCCTCTGACATTAAGTTTTTTAATTAGTTTATAAGTTCTGTTTTTTGTAACAAATGGAAAGAAGAAACACAAAAATGACATATGATCGATATGGACATACCCTGTGAAGCATAACACTAAACAGCCCAACTCTCTCTCTTTCTCTCTCTCTCTATATATATAGAGTTATATGTTTATCTGATATTTTGTTGCAAGTTTTTATAACTGCCATAAATAGCAAAGTTTTCTCATTTTTCTATCATTCTTATATTTTGTTTTTTGTTTATTTTTTCTTCTAGGGTATGTCGCAGATGTGTGTATTTGTGTGCTTGTGTGTGTGTGTGTGTGTATGTGGGTGCGTGCGTGTATTACTATTTGACTTTATTTTTTTATATGTATGTATATCTATTTTTATATGAACATTTGTAACTTTTATAAAAAAAAAAACAAACAACGTAAAGATAAAAAAAAACAATTTTACACTTTTTATACGGGCTTACGTAATATACCTTGTGCTATATAAATGTTTACTTTAATTTCCAACAAAAAGAACACAAACTGAAAATTGAAAAAAAAAAAACAAAAAAAGCATTTTTATTTACATATATAAATTAAATATTCTAAACATATATATATGCAATATGTATATGTATGTGTGTGTGTTTGGGTGCGTGCGTGTATGTGTGTGTGTGTGCGTATCTGTGTGTGTGTGTAGCTATTCGAACTAACCTAACATATGTCAATGTATATACCAAAAAGCCTAATTTCAAGAATATTCTAAACAAATTGAGAACTTAAGAAATATATTGTATGAATATTGAATATATATACATATATGTGTGTATGTATGTATATGTGCATACATATTGTATATGTTTACATACATATATGAAACAGCGGTCAACAAATTCCTTCTAATAGCAAAAAGAAAAACAATTATATAATTATAATACATAAATCATTCAAGTTATAATGTATAATAAAAAATAAAAAAATAGAGAGAAAATTGTATTTAAAAAAAAATATATATATATTTTTTTTATTAAATTCATATATATTATTTTCATGAAAAAATAAATACGAATATATATATGTTTTCATATTTATTGTATATGATACACCTGCGGTCAAAAAAATAGTGGTAGTAGTGCTACAGTTGGGAGAAATCTTAGTGATAAACTCTAAATATTGAAAGTCATTTGGCACTTAATATATATTCTTATCAATTCAGATATTGATAGAGAGTCACTATTTTTATGGCCGTAGTTGTGCATGAAATAAATAAATATGAAATTTATAAAAATATATCTATTGACAAAGTAAATTAATCTATTTTTTATAAAATAAATAAAAAATATATAAACATACATGTGTATATATTTTGTATTATTTTTTTTTCTTTTTATTATTAAAAAAAAGTCTACACATATGTAAACATAAAATACATTTTTATTTTTATTATAATTATATAGAAAAAAATTGTTTTATTTGTTTTTTTTTTTTTTTTTTTTTTTATAATAATTAGTTCGATTTGTGTATGTATATTCGACAAATGTATATGTATATATACCTACACACACACACACACACGCAAAGTACACACTCACACATAGACAGACCCTGTCCTATGCATGTGTGTGTGTGTGTGCGCCTAAAAACTTACCACTGAAATGGAAATTTAAAGAAACATTTAAGTACCTTAAAAAGCTTCTAACTAACTGTACTATAACTAACTATACTAACTATATAATAACTAACTGTTATGATGCGAGTGCATGCAAATGCAAATGATTTGTCTATGAAATATTAAACTCATTTACATGCAACATTTCGATCATGATAGTACGAAAAGTACCTACAATACAGTTTCTTTTTCTGGAAGGAAACAGAAAATGAAAAGAAAATAGAAATTAAACACGAAAAACTTTTAGACAAACTAGAATTGAATTACAATTTTGTACTTTTATATATGTATATGTATGTATACATATAAACAATAAAGAGACATATGAATAATATATATCTAGGTATATACTATATATCTCGCTCCCTATCTGAATGTATAGACGAAAATTCTCAATGTTTATAAAGCTATTTAGTTAAAGCGAATTTGTTAAATCAGTTTTATATGCATATATAAATATATAGTATATCTAAACATATTCTAGATCGATGTGTGTATAAGCTAAGCTAGGCCTAATGACTTTTTTTTTTTTTTTGTTTTTTGCTAACTGAAATTAGGCACTCTCCAATTGTGATAGAGTAGATAAATGTATATATACATACATACATCCTTATATAAATATATAAATAAATGGAAATAAATCTATATAAATCGGATGAGCGGGAGAAATACATAAATGCCTCTGTATGCCCCACTAATAAGTTATAGCCCACGACTGTACCTAGTACAGACCTATATATGTATAAAAATATATATATATATGTATGTACGTTAGTCCCACAGAACGAAAGTATATTAATTATAGCAATATTAAAATTGAATAACAAACCTACCAAATAAACAAAGAACAAGAAACACAAGAAAGCTACAACAATAATTAACAGAAATTATAATAATTTATGTAAATATAAAAAAAAAACCTATATACATATATATAGTGAAGTATTCACGAAGAAGTCTTATAAATAGAACGAGAATTATGAAAAGAAAAACAAAACAGAATTGCTCAACTTTAGTTAGTGCGGATAATCCAGCAACTATCTATATAGAATATCTATATATAGAAATATAGTTAAACAGATATGTACTTACATATATTCAGCCGAAACTAACAGAATTTATATATAACAAAAAATAAATTATGAAAATTTAAATTTTTATCTGAATCTTCATGTCAAGGGAAAAAACTAATTTTTTTATTTTATACCTCGAAATGTGTTTCTATGTGAATATATGTATGTGCATGCTAGTGTATGTATGTATATCATCAAATTCAAGTAGCTAAAAAATAAAAGCAAAAAGTTCTTATGTATGTGTGTATTGTAACATTTAGGTAGTTAGAAAACAATTCATTTAAAATTAGAAATATTTTTTACCTATATTAATTAAATTGTTAGGCTTTTTCAAAAAAACATCTAAATGTCCATTACATCTATAATTATATATATATGTATGTGTGTGTGTGATTTTAGAAATCCTTTTCAATGAATCCGCTTGTGGGTGTGTGTAAGCAAGCAAAACAAACAAGGCCCATCCAATCCAGGCATGTACATATGTACATACACACAAGCAAGCATGTGTGTGTGATCTATGCGATACCCACTGTGAAGAGCTCTCACATCCCCTAAACAGTTCCAGTTCCAGTTAAGTTTTGAATACGCATAGCTCAGAATAAACATCAAATATTTAGAAGAAATACGAAGCTAATGATACATACATACATACATACATACATATTTGATTATAAGCGTGTCTTTTTTTATACTCAAACATATGTACACATACATATGTTTGTGGTCAACAATTAATAATTAAATAAATGCATATCAGTGAATACAATAATGAGAAATCGACAAACAAACAAACAAGCATACACACATGCATACATACATACATACATATATGAAATTGAAAGTGCTATATAGATGTACATGTGTATGTATGATTGTGTATGTATGCAAAAAATTAGTAAATAAAATATTCAATCAATTAACACAACAACAGAATGCAAATCTAAAATTGTGTATATAAACCAATAGAGTTAATATTGTAAATGTAACATATACATATACACATATGTGTACATATATCTCTATATAAACGAATATAGATTTATATACATACATAAATGCATGTATTATGTATAGAAAAGTAATAACTTCCATATTGAGTATTTTTCATATTACCTTTAATAGAATAAAGATTATCGTATTATTCAAAAAAGAACAAATGTTGACTTTGCCTTTTAATTATTTATTTACGTCGATAATGGTGCAGTAAAAAGAATATTTTATTTAAAACATAGTTCAATTCGGGTGGAGCCGCATCTTAAACTAGTTCCGGAACGAAACAGCGCACCACTCTTTACACACATATATTTAACCGTTGCAGCGCGCTGACAATATCAGCATAGCACGGCCTTCGATGAAACTGATTCGTGCGTGAGTTTGAGAATACGATAGCTGTTATCGGTCATCCCTACTTTTGTTGTTGTGTCAAACTTACTTTGCTGACAACGTTGAGTTGTTTTGTTCATTCTAGCGAATTATCTGCTACGGTATACATAGCTCATAGTCGGAAACTGGAAAATTAAAATAGAAATGTCTGAGGAAAAGAAGGTAAATATTTTACGAAGTTTATTTGTTTTCAAGTGAAAATTGGTCGCGAATATATTGTGGCTAGTGCGAAAAAAAAGCCGGCGTGTAGTGAATATACATATACACACACACACACATGCAAGCGCATGCAAATACCAAAAGAAAAAATGAAACATGTTTTCTATAATTTAAGCATGGCAAAAACAAATTTTGTTTCAACTTTTTTTTTTTTTTGCGTGTTGAACCGCGAATTTTTTTTTTTTTTTGTATTTTTTTTAAAATAATATATATTAAAATATCTGATTCTTTGCTTTGCCGCTTAGACTGAAACTGAGCACATCAACTTGAAGGTCCTGGGCCAGGACAATGCAGTGGTTCAGTTCAAAATAAAGAAACACACTCCACTGCGTAAGCTGATGAACGCTTATTGCGACCGTGCCGTAAGTGAAAGAAAGCAAGAAATCAAGCATGTAAGATCATGTTGAGAACTAACATATTCTCTTTATCTGTACATTTTAGGGCCTGTCTATGCAGGTGGTACGATTTCGTTTCGATGGGCAGCCGATCAATGAGAACGATACACCCACCTCCCTGGAAATGGAGGAGGGCGACACAATCGAGGTGTATCAGCAGCAAACTGGCGGCGCAGCAGGAAACATAAATCCAGTACAATTCCAATACTATTATTAAGTCGACGTCAATTGATTTTGGAGTCATTTTTCATACAAAACACATCAATTTCGCAAACAGTAGTTGTCGGTGCAGTAAACATTTTTTTTGCTATTGTACAGTTATGCTACTTTAGTTGCATTAGTAAACAAAAACAAACACGAAAAGAAAATAAAGAGTATTTATGCATTTGTTGAGCAATAGCCAACATTTATGCTCAAACATATACAAAAAAGCAAACAACTTTTGTCATCCGTTAAAGTAAATGCAAACAACATAGATTTCTTTAGTAACTTAACTATATTTTATTATTAAGTTTAGCTATTTAGCATTAGGCCATCGAAGTTGATGTCCTCTGGCCCATTCTCAATTTGAAAATTGAATCTGAAAGGCTCTTCCTTGCCAGAGGACAGCTGCAAGCTGCTGCTGATCCTTGTGGCAGCTGCTGCCGTTTGGGGCACGTCCTGAGCCTGGGTTGCAGCTGCCTCGTTCTCATCGTTATTGTTGTTGTTGGGCAGCGCAAAGTTAAAGCGAAAGTCCTTGCCGGACGTCAGTAGCGCCGACTTCTTGACAAAGCTTGATTTTGGTTTGTTTTCGTTAGCCGTTGTGAATTTAATCTGTTTCGATGCTGAAGACAGAGAAGATTGTTGTAAACAAGAGATATCAGAGATAAGCATGAATTGAAAAGAGACATACTAAGCGAGAGCGGGAGAGACATATCATGCATTAATATTTCCATCTGATAATTAAGCTCAATATAAATATATAGAAATTAAATAAAATATAGGCTTTCTAATTGACCTTTTATACAAGATCGTTCTCTGAATCATATACTAAATATAAAAAGTAGACAGATATATTAAATAAGATTACAGCTTCTTGCTTTTGGATGAAGAAGCTTATTAAAATTATACATAATAATAGTCATAAACTATACATTAGGTATCTAAACTATACATTATATATATAGATCAGTTAATCACTAAAGCTTCACATATTTATTTAGTAAATGTTATATAGAATACTGTTTAGGATATATATGTACATATATGTATATACATTCTTCTATGAATTATATTCAATGTTAACAAGTATTATGAGTATATGTACATATTTTATAGTATTATAGTTTTCCGTCTCTTTCTACTCCTTGTTCTCCTATACCTCCTATTCCTATATTTACATATATACGTAATGAATAACGACTAAATTACTCTTAAATAATTTCTTCATATCTCTCTCGCTCTCACTGTAATTCAGCCCTTCTTCCTCTTACCAAGCAGCATTTTTTTCTCCTCCTGTTGCATCTTCGAACGGTAATCGCCGAGCGCCGATTTCATGACCTGCCGCTTTTTTATGAGTGGCGCCGTTTGGCTAGTCAACGTCTTCAGATTCTTGGAAGTGTCTTCGGCTGTAGTTTTGCATTAGACAATTTGTTTTCATTTATAATTTGCAAATCCGGGCTGGGCTTACCAACTTTCTGGCTCAGATTGCCGCTCTGGAGAGCCGTCTGCAGTTGCTGCACACACCAACAGAGTTCCACTTCAAATTGTATATCATTGTCGCCATCGAAATTGGTCTTCTTTGCTGCCGCTTGTATTGGCGGTGGTTTGTTGATGGATTTTGCAGTTTTCATTCGTCGCATATTTACGTATGGCTGTGCACTACATGTGCGGTTTATCAAAATAAATGTTCTCGCTCACACACACGTCAAGGCACATCATATGGGATTTGTGTGTCTGTGTGTGTGTGCCTTTCAAGTATTTGCGCCTAGCTAGAGCCACCATTTTGGTAACATATGTGCTGAAAACCGATTATGTTGCATGAGTAAAATATATCGATATGAAAATACTGAGCAAAGTTACAGTTCTAAATTGCAAGGGAAGAATATTTATAATAATCAATAATACACATATATAAACCTGAATATATATACAATGCATCAATTTTTTTTGAATGTTTTATGTGAAATTCGACAAGAAAATAAAGAGTAAAGTTAATATATTGCACTTCATAGTGGTAAAGCTAAAAGTTTCATAGTTAAAATATTAATGTTGCAATAATTTTCTAAGTATAAATGTGAATTTAAAATAAATTTTCAAATTTTTATTAGCGTTTCACGGCTATCGATAGCTATAAGCACCTCTGTCATGCAATAAATCGTGTCCAGTGCAACCATCTTAGGGATACCGTATTTGTGCTGGAATATCGCTGCAGCCCTGCCAATGGCAGCGTGTTTCCGTTTTGCTGGTTGATCTGCCTTTTTGACAGCGTCACTCGACCAAGGTGGGTGGATTCCTCCGTGTTTAGCAAAAATAATTGTTAAAGTTAATTTTCTTTCTTTTAGTTGTTATTGTGTGACTTAAAACATTCAATATGGTTGCCGTAAAGAAACAGGTAAATAATAAAAAGCAAACCATTGTTAATGAGTGTTTGATTAACAATTTCGTATTGTTTGATAATTTCAGAAAAAGGCCTTAGAGAGCACCAATGCGCGTCTGGCGCTGGTTATGAAATCCGGCAAGTACTGCCTGGGTTACAAGCAAACGCTGAAGACCCTGCGTCAGGGCAAGGCCAAACTGGTGCTCATCGCCAGCAATACGCCCGCATTGAGGTAAAAGAAACGAATCTGAAATTGTGTTCCTCGCTTTGGTTACAAACAAAATATACTACTGAGAAGTAGATTTCCATTACGCCCGCGTATGAACAGTGAAAAGTAGCTGTTGTTGTAGTTATTGGAACCATATGGAGTCTTCTTTAATGCTGACTGAGAAATATGATTCCAATCGAATAATATTTATGGAAACTATGGAGTAGTATAGCAGCAGCAGTTGCCGCCTTCGTCGCCGACAATGTGTAACATGAACTAGTTCTGCATGGCTCCAAATGGTTCCAGTAACAACACACGCACGCACGCACTCACATGTATATGTGTGAATGGGGTAAGGAGTCATTCTCAATAGATATGAATAGTAATCGAACTTATTTATATGATGATATTTTGTAATTCCGAATGCCTTGACGAATTTTTATTACTAGAGACTCTTTCTGATTAGCCATATTCCAGCAAACAGTTGGGGGAAAAATGATGTGCATATAGTTAATTGTGGTATTTTGTAACAATTGCAGGAAGTCGGAGATTGAATACTACGCCATGTTGGCCAAAACTGAAGTCCAGCACTACAGTGGAACCAACATTGAGTTGGGCACCGCCTGCGGTAAATACTTCCGTGTGTGCACCATGTCCATTACCGATCCTGGAGATTCGGACATCATCCGCTCATTGCCCGACAATTAAAAGAGGAGTGTTTTATTCTTTAAAGCCAACAGACATTTATTTAAATAAAACTCTTTGAAATTGTATATCCGTATGCTATTTTTACTCGAAAATATTCACGGTGGCTGCCGGTTTAATTTTGGCAGCTTTTTGTTTTTGTATGACGATGGCGCGCATCGAGCGATGCAATTAAATCGATATTTGTGCTTCACACGAACGATTTGACACCCCATTGAAAAATCTAGCGATGGTTGCTTTGACGATAACTTTTGAGCCTGCGCTGTGAGGCACACGACAATTCAACACATCACTAGTGCTGTTTTAAATAGATTTTAAGTAACCTTACGTTCTGTCTCAAAAAAAAAAATTTTACTAAAATGACTTCTGGATATTTGAGTACATACCAAATACCGCTAATTACAACAACAGACAAGCAGCCTAAGCACGTTTGCGAGCCGGTGTCGGTTAAGATCACATCGCACCCGGCAGCAAGAATGGCCCCAAATCGTTATTACACTGCCGCAAAAGTAGTGCATGGTGATCAGCCCGTTATGATGAATACTATGGAGCACCCTTCGGCAATTGCATCACAGCAGCGCAAACTGAAGAGAAAAATGTACGAGTCCGTGGAGGTCGAGGGCAATAACTTGGTTCTCTTTCAGGGCCGCGACGAGAGCTATCCGGACGAGCTGAACAAGCTAATCCATCCGTTGTCCTGTCAATTGTGCAAATCGCAGATGACCTCGATGAAGAGCGCCAAGGACCACTACGAGTCCAAGGCTCACGACCGTCACATCAGCGCCTGGCTGGCCAAGAACTACACCGAAATGGGCCTGGAGACACCACCCATTAAACGTCTCGTCAAACAGGGCCCCACCGGGCCGAATGCATTCCACTGTAATCTGTGCGATCTTCCATTGACCTCGATGACCCATGCTCGCCAGCACTATGCTGGCCGCAAGCACCAGTTGGTCGTTCAGAAGCGCTCGAAGCCATCGGGCGCCGGCTACTACAATTCGGACGGCAACTGGGTGCGCACTGGCACCAAGGCAGAGGTTATGGTTGATGACGGTCGCTACGGCATTGGCGAGATGTTTTTGAGAGGCGGCGGTGGAGGTGATATGCATGACATTTCCAGTGATATGATGGACACCGCCGAGGAGCAGCAGCACCACTTCAATGCTGTCGACGAGAGCCTTACCTGTAAAATCTGCAACATCAGCGTCACATCAGCATCTCAAATCCAAATGCATCTCGATGGAGCCAAACACCAGAAGAAACTGCGCGCTCAAAACCTCGAAGGGGATCCAAATGCCCAGGAGCTGCTCAAGGAGCAGCAGCAATCGATAGCAGCCGCATGTGCCATTGATATAAATGGTGATCTCTCTATGTATCGTACCCCTTCCGGCTCGTATTACTGCAAGCTGTGCAACAAGGCGATGAATCATATATCCATCCTGCAACAGCACTTGCAGGGCAAGAAGCATCTCAAGACTGTGCGCCAGCAGGCCGAAGAAATGGTCTCCCCCCAATAAGCATTAAGTTCAGATTAGCTATATAGAGGCCTCTATGGCAGCACAGCTGTGAATGAGTACAGCTGAACAATAAGAAGGATAAGGAGAAAGAGGTGCTGTAGGAGGATAATAAAAATGAAGAACAAGAAGGCGAAGAGGGAGGAGAGCCACACCAAGAACAGCATCGACACCAACAACAGCACCATTATTTAGTTCAATTGCGATTTTATTGAGTTTACAAAATTTTGTTAAGTGCATCGGCCATTGGCGGATGTCCGTTGAATGAATTTTATTTTGATAATTATAAACCCTGAAGGAGGAGCAGTCGGGAAACAAGATCAACAACAATCACCGCTGGGATTATCGCCGTCCATACTTGAATGGCATCCACAATGGGTTAGAAGAAGACAAAACAGTTATTTTGTTTATAGTTTCGATACCTCTGCGAGGGGTGATTAACAAATTTTTCATGAAATGTCATATTGTAAATGTATAAAATATGTGAATATGTGTGCGTGTGTATATATACATATATGTATATGTATGTTTATATATAGATAGATATATATGTATACATATTTGCAAATATATGAATATGTATATATGTCTATATATAGATAGATATATATGTACATGCATATGTCTATATATCATTTATATATTTCCAGATATATATATTCACATATTTATACATATATACCTATATATGTATGTACATATACACACACACACATATATAAATATTAATATATTTAATAATATGTTCAATAGCAATCGAAATATGAAAAGTTTGCTCTGCTCTTTCATTTGTTCGTACGATAACTTATTTTTATTCCTAATCTTGAAGCGAAAAGTCTTCTTGAGTTCTAAGTAGTCGTAGATCGATCAAAAGAATTGATTTCTTATGATAATATAATCAAGTGTTTTTTTTTTTTTTGTTTTTTTTTTTTTTTTAAGTTTGAACTAGTCTTAAATCTAGCCAACTTTATTGGATTCCACTATCTGTACGACTTGAGCTGATCCAAAAATATACTTAATACGATTAAGCAACTGTAAATATTTATTTAAAAAAAAAAAAAAAAAAAAAAAAAAAAAGGAAAAGCTTAAAGGCATTGGAATTTACCCAAAAGGAATAAAACTTCAAGTGTTTAAATTGAAGTTGTTCTGCTGGAAGAATGCCTAAGAGTCAACTCTCTTCTATTTATTTATGTACATTCGAATTTTACCATATGAGCTTTTCTTAAAACATTATGAAATGCAACTCATCGGAAAGTAAAAATTTAAAGAAAATATTTTTCAACTAAATGCGATTCATTCACAATTTATTTGTTGTGTACACAATTATATTAACAATTTTATATTCATATTTTTTTGTGTGCTCCGATCTGATCGATATATATAATATATATACATATATCTATAGTTTTCAATAGGAGTCATATGCAAGTAGTAGACAACAAAAATGCACTTTGATCTTAAGAGCTAGGAAAGAAATGAAAGCATTCGAATGCTGGCATTATATACAAGTTTTCAACAGAAATATAGGTCGCACAGGCTTGGTTTGGCTGGGGCTTGGCGTTTGGGGTCACAACAATTTTTCGTCTTCTTCTTCACAGCAATTCGTTATGGAATATCGCTGCTGACACAGAGATTAGGCTCTGCAGTGGAAATTATTCGTACTTGGATTGATCCGCACTACTGTGTGGGTGAAAATTCGGTGGGCGCCAGGACGCGGCAATGCATCTCGCGTATGAGGGGCACGGTATAGGCCACACACTCGTCCCAGCCGGGTGAACGCCAGGCGGCCTCTCTGGTCTCCTTGCGATCCTGCAGTGATTTGTAACCTAAATGAGATGAAAGTATATAAATATATATAAATATCTATTATAATCAAGATATATCTATTATAATTACACCAAATGTGATGCACATTATAGAGTCGACCGATTTGCGAGAAGAAGCCGGCAAAGGCTTCATTGTTGTGCTTGCGGAAGTTGATGGCGCGCGCCCAGTTGTTGCCCCACTCGATCATGGTGCCAGGAGTCAGCCGATACGATCTATACGAATATATATATATATAGAGAGAGAAAGATATATATAAAATATATAATCTTAAACATGAATCAATTGTTTCTACTTGCCGCATCTCGTAGATGTTTTTGCCCGATCGGCTGGTGATCTGTGGCCAGTAGCTGAAGGCCAACAGGTATTGCAGGTGACGGGATCGCAAGAATTTCGAGCGCTCGTTCATTAGCTTCAGATACTCCTCATCGTGCCACAGATCCTCTTTGGCCTGGTCGATTTTCTCGAAGCCGCCGGTATATTTCCACAAATGAAGACACTGATCCATATCGCCCACCTGGACAGTCCATGAGGCAACCAATTTGCATGACAGGCTCGTCTTCTTCTCATTAATTAGGCCCACAGTGTTTTTACTATTTGAAAATAACAACAGATATAAGAAGAAGCAAATTAATTAATTTCAACTTATCTGATCTGATTCGATTTGCCACTCACTAATTATTTAGATAGTCGCCCATGGAATCGGGGCGCACATTATGCGTATGCAGCGCGTATATGATTTCCTTATCACTGAGCATGCGACTGTGCGACTCCTTCGTTGGCTCGATCTTCCGCACCAGCAGCTTGGAGAACCATGATTCAGAATCCTTGCAGCTGGCCGTTGTTGACAAACAGCTGGCAAGCCAATCGAAATGAGGACATTAGAGTTCACTTATCGTGCTGATATCGTACGTTGGGCAACTTCAACTTACCGAATCGCGATTGGACCGGCATTATAGCCCACCGCCGACCAGGTGTTACGTAGCTTCAACATGTTCTGCCCCGACGATTGTGCCTGTGGGGGAAATCACTTGCATGTTATTTTTGCTACTGTGTTATCATTCCAGTCGTTTTCTTATTGTTTTTGCTTTCGTTTCGTTTCGTTTTTGTTTTTGCATTGCCCCCGTGTACTTTAGTCAAGGTGAAGTCAGAGTCAGACAAACAAGTGGCATAAGGAATCATTTTTCTTCCATCGATAGTTTCCGCAGTCACACACCCACCCACACGCAGTTTATTTATCTCAGCTAATTAACAGATAGGTATTCCAGTTTCTAAATTTGATGCAAAAGGTCGAATACACACAAACAGATTTTGTATGCAGTTCATTTAGGCACATAATGACATCTCATACACATGTAAATACACCTCTCTATACATGGATGTGTCTTATCACTAGACAATGCAAAATATGTCACACACACTTTGTTTTTATATAGTCAAAAGTAGACCCACTTTTTATGCCTTGCAGGATGTGTTTGAAAAAATTAATAATAAAAAATAAAGTTGTCTATGTTGTAAATCAAATGTTGATTTTGTTATATATTTAAACAAAAAGAAAATAAAAATTCGTGCTATAAATAAGTATGCGATTGCTTTTAAAACATCGATCGGCAAACTGATGGCAATCGATAGATTTCTGAATGTCATCGATAGTTAAGAGCTTACATTTTCTAAAAAGCTCACGCTATTGTGGAGCTTTATGAGCTAATGTAGCTAAAGTTGCAAGTAATGTGTTGTTAGCATTATAATTTGCCATATTTTATGTTTTAAATTAATTGATGTGTGTTGTAAATTACAACTTGTAATGCAGTAAAATCAGTCAAAGCAGTATGCATTGGGCGCCAAAAATGTTTGACTTGATTTTTTAATGCTAGCAGACATAAGCTAAGTGCAATAGAGCACGTTCATAAGCTGCTTGCTATGGCTTTCTGTTAAATTAAATGATTAGATAAATGCTTAACGTAAAAAATTTAACATAAATTAAAATAAAAGCCACAATGATTTTTCATAAATTTTTTCAATTCGACAATATATATATATATGCAATAACAACAATTGAATAATTTGTCATTTCCGACACTGAGCCAATTTAAATTGCGTGAAAAGCTGTAATAAAAAGTTTGTTTTAAACTAAGTTTTCAACCTCATGAAATACCACCGTTACACTTACCACACACCTGAAGTTTCAGCCAGTTTCAGTTACTTCATCATCATCATCTACTCGAACTTCCAGTCTCGGCCCCTTCATCTACTCGAACTTTGTGGCTAGAAACTTTGTCCCAGCGAAATGGGGTTAAGAAAACACGTTGTCTGGATTTTATATTTGAAAGTATGTATTTTGATTTAGTTTGTAATATAGCATGATAATCATGTCAATGCACGATTATCGCAATTTAACAATATTGGTGGATCGTAGAGTTTCGTTAATCCAGCCAAGTAGGTTACCATTAACTAAGATATTAATACATATATTTATGTATACATATATATATATATATATAAATCAATTCGAATAAATAGTTTAACTATACAATTTTGAGCTAGCAGAATGAGAATTGAGAAAATATATATGCACGGTATGGAGTTGAGGAGGTAAAATCCTAACTTCTCTCATTTTACAATATTTACAAACATACTAATTGCCGAAACATACAATTAAAATGTTAAATCAACTCATTGATGTAAGTGAAAGTTGAACTTGGACTCACACGACAAACGAAACATAATAGCAAATTTTATTTGAATTTTCACTTTATCCTTTTCGCATACAAATTCCATTTTATATTTTGATTTTCTTTTTATTTGTAATAAAACATATACCTTTTATTATTATTATTATTATTATTTTTTTTAATCTTGGCTAAGTTCCTGTGGGTTTACTTGAACTGATATTCGGAATTATCAGATTTTATTTTATTTTTTTTTTTAGGTTTTCTTTTTTTGTTAAGTTTTTAAACAAGTTGTCGACTTTATTTTATTAAGAAGAATATCAATGAAAGTCGTGTAAATTGATATAGAAAATTCAATGTATGTATTTTGATGTAATTGATGTAGATACATACATAGACCAATCATTGTTTTTGGACAAATATTTCAGTTTTTAGCAGTTACACAGCGTGAAGCATATACGTACACATATGGAATTCATTTTGTTTTGTTTCTCAGAAATATTCTATGTTCTGTTATTTAGTCAGAAATACCATATATTATTATATAGATGAATGATCGAATGCTAAGTACAATTCCTTTACGTCAGACATTCATTCATTCATTCATTCATTCGTCGCTTTAATACTATGAAATTGTGATGAATGGCTCTTGAGTATGTAAAAACAAATAACAATAATGAAGAGACTCCATGAGAGGGACAGGCAACTCCCGGATCTTCGTGCCAAATTGTGCTGAACTGCAGCAGGCAATTCACCTGAAAACGAAAAGCAAAAGCACAAGCAAATTAAGCAACGTTTGGGGTGCCAATAATATTGTTCATATATATTACCCGTGAGTACTTGGACCTGTACAATTACAGTGAAGAGTCGACCAAGGGAACAGGAATAATTTCCACTATCTGAGAGCTTCGCATCGGATATAGAAATTCGACTATTGAGCCATTTGTCGGACACGCTGTAAAGAAAAGAAAATGGTTTGTTGTAATTAGAGTTTGAGGAAAGAAAAATTCGGCTATTAGCTCTTTATAGATTTCTTTAAGTTTGTAAATACTTGCTATTGAATTGAAAAATAATTGTAGATATATTTATTTAATACTAATATTATTTGATTTAATTTTTAATTTTTTTTTTAAATTGAAGTAAATAAAGCTCTGTTCGGGAGTGTTTAACTAATAATACCCTTAACTCAATCAATCTACATCTCTCTTATACATACATAACAAGCACAACACAGACAAATATACACACACATACATGTACACACATAGGCACGCACTCTGTTTACTGCGCAGTTGACGCCAGCGACTGCGCTTGGGTCGTGCTTATGGGCCTTATAATGAGAGTTCCATTGACGAATAACTTTTCTTCTAGCTGAACTTTCTTAATCAAATTTGGAGCATGATAATGACATCTAGATGCCAAAGCACAAGTCTCTAGTATTTGAAATATGTTCTTTGCGAATGTTTCGCTGAATGAGTGGGTATACATATATCCTAAATAAAAGATATGCAAAATTTTGGGTATTCATTACAGAAAATCCCACAATAAATTTAAAGCTGCCGCCTTTTGTCGCACTTGAGTTGCGCTTAAAAAAAATAAGAAAAAAAAAATCGATTTTTATCGATATTAAGGGTTTACGATTAGCCGTACTATAATGATAGGCTTGTACTGCTTATGGCATATTATAATATTTGTTTAAGATATGAAGTCTGTAAGCTTTCCGGGCTTATGCGATAGCAGAGTTCATAATAATGGCTAGATTCCAGATATTCCCAGAGAGAAGAACGGATAAACGGACGGATAGACGCACGAATACAGATCGTTCTACGGGAGTACGGACTGACAGACAGGCAAACTCTTCGACTCAGCTCAGCTGGTCTGCCATGCCTCCTTCTGCTTGTTTATAAAATCATTATACCCCGAGTTCCCATTCTCATAGAGTTCAGGTAGTAGAAAATTTGCCTGTAAAATTCTTTAAAAGTATAAGTAGAACCTACCTAGAACGCCTATTGGTCAGTGCTTGGAGCGGTTCGTCGTCCTTGGCCCAGGTAATGAAATGAGTAAAATATTTCTCCAGCTCCTGGCTGGAGTATGTATTGTGAGTATGGTTCGCATCGCCGATTAGATTCATTTCGCTAGCCGTATCATTCAGTTGCTTGCTAGCCGAGCTGCCCAGCTCCGTTGACTTGAGTATGGCCAGACGTTCCTTTTGATAGAAGTTGCGTGAGATCTGGCACTGGAGATCGACGGTGCTGCCGGACTTGTAGTATCTGTCGCCCACATCCCGTTCGTGTTCGTCAATAATCCTTAGCGGTGGCTCTGCAGCGGAAAACCAAAATCAATCAACATCCAAAGATGTGAATCTACTGTCATCTCTCGACTCACCCAAAATGGTGAGATTTGTGGTAAAGACGCGCGGCGGATGTGTTGAAACCTGGCACATGTAGATGCCAGCGTCTTCCCTCTGGGTTGGATTGATCATCAGACGCCAGTTGTTCGGATATTGAAATTTGACTCGTATACGTGGATCACCGCTATATGTGACATTGCCAACGGTGAGCAGTGAGACCTTCTCAGTGGTGCGCCTAACCCACATCACCTGCAAATACGAAACAATTCACTTGTGATATATTTGCTGTATCCAATATCATTAGCTATGGCTCATCATATAAGCATTTGGCATACATTGTACTCAGTCGTATAGCTCTTACATAAAAGCAGGAATAATAGAACTCAACGGTGTTGATTCAACTATACGAAATGAAGATTCGGACTCTAAAGATATCGTAAATGACATACAAATTATTTTATACTCCTCTAAGAGTGTGGCTATAAAGTCTCGATGTATATTTAAAATCTTCCGCTTTAAAAACGATATTCTCTGTAGTAGCGCTCATTTTGCCACGCCCTCAATGAGAGTTTATTGAATGTTTGGAATACTTTATCAGCGAATACATCAAATATACTAAAAGTACCTAAAATTTTTAAAATAAAACTTAGAGTTCGATTAGAAATTCTGTTGTAGAATTTGGATATATAGAAACAGTTTTGGATATATATGTATATATATGTTTATAATGATTCCACTTATAGCTTCCGTTCGGTTATTGCGATGAAAATTCTGATCTCCAGATAAACTTATATGAGTATGGTCTTTCAATATATCTTTATATATTTCTATTTCTATGTAGGGTTACCATATGGTCTTGAGGCCATTCTGGGACGGTTGACGACGATCTTTTTTATCGAAACAGTAGAAGCCCGGGAAAATTCGTGTCAGGTCAGGACACCGGGACATTACCTACAAAAGCGGGCATGTCCCGGAATATCAGAAAGGATCCTAGTCATATGCTATTTATAAAGTTGCAGGTATATATAGATTCAACTGATGATTAGGGATCAATATCGATGAACTATATATATGTATATCGCAGAATGATATATTTGCCTTCTATATATATCGTTATTCGATATATATGTTATCGTCATTCGATATGCATATTCAATGTGCTTACCGTCTTGTCCTTCAGCATGCCGACGCGACAATTGAGCACGGCTTCCGTGAATAGATGCACGGCGGCGACGAGCGTTTTGCCGGGATCCACTAGATTCGACGGCTCCTCGAAGAAGGGTCCATAGTGGTTCTCATGATGATACTTGCTGCGAAACGTGCGCGAACGTTCCGCATCTGTGAATCCACCCCCAACGCCACCGCCGCCGGCTGTCCAGTGGTTTCGGGAGCGTGCCACATCGATGGGCTGCTTCACGGTGGCGCTGCGTGCGCTCTTGGTGGTCGCCGCTGAAGCAGCCAAGGGATCTTGAGTCCGGGCCGTGCTGCTATTGCCACTCAGGCCAGGCAGTCGAGCCGTGCTGAAGGCCAGGAGGCCAGCTTGGCTGTGAGCTGTTGTCCGAGCTCTTGTTGTACGAGTTGCTGTTGTTGTTGCTGTTGCTGTTGCTGTGGCCGCTGGCTGCGTCTCGCCGGGCATCGAGGAGACGTCAAGGAGCTGCGGCGCTGCTGTGTCAGCGGCAATGAGGGATAGCGCTCTGCTCGTAATACTCTCATCAAAATAGAAATTATTCTCCGAGCTGCTGTCGTTCGGCTTGCTAACAGCAGCAGTTGATATCGATGCAGTTGCTGCTGCTGTTGCTGCTGTTGTTGTTGTTGTTGCTGCTGCTGTTGCTGTGGTGCCTGCAAAATATTTGATAAATATAAGTATTGCATATGAAGTGAATGTGCAACAACAAAGGTTTCCCCAGTCAACTGGCTTCAGCTTGCAGTTAACCGCATTGCAGCTATTCCAATTACAATTGTCATCTGATTCGTTCCAATTATCCACCCCTCCCTCTGTGCCCGCCCTTCTTTGTGCGCGTTGTCTTACCCAGCACGAAGTGTACATGAAATTGAATAACTGTGAAAACGGCGAACAGCCAAAAGCATCTCAGACTCCACGGACTCCGCTTCCGACTGTGGCTCAGGCTGATGGCCGGGCTATAGTTCGATTGGGCTGAGTGGGCCGCGATTGCTGATGCTGCTGCCGCTGCCGATGCTGATGCTGATGCTAATGATGCATTATTAACTTGTAAACGCCTCATCCTTTGCACGGGATGACGTGACTTTGACAAACGGCCCTGTTGAAATCAGAAACCTTCATTGTATTCTCAAAACGTAGCTGCCCTCAACGTTTCCAGGCGCTAGCGCACACAGCATTAGCTGTCCATCCAAAACTCTGACGAGCCGCCACTGCGAATGGTTCAATGCGATCTCCCGTCGTGGCCAGCTGGAATTGCATAGAAAGTAAAACTCACTTAATTTAAAATCATACAAAATATCGCAACATATGAAAAATTGTCGGGTAGATGCGGCTTAAAGCACACGCAGAATCATGATTCAGTGACAGCTTTGCGGACCAATTGTTCGCCTTTTGTGCATTCAACCAACTTAATTTGTCAATTAGTGTTAATCAGCAACTACATGAACTGAAGTCCGTAAAAAATTGACACAGCTCAAATACTGAAAGGTCGCTGAAAGTGTAAAGTGAGTTCAGGGTATATTTGCTTTTTAATCTTGCACGTAACAGAAAGTAGGAGGAGTCATATGGTATATATACAGAAAAATCCTGATAGTTCAAAATGACAAGGGGATCCGTTTTAATTTCTATTTACACAGAAATTCAAATTATCGAGAATTATTTAGAACCAATTTCCTTCAAGGGGATCGAATTTATTTTCGATTTATCGCGATTTTCGATTTAGCGGGTTACGAGTTATAGAGACTCGACTCTATTAATATTATTGATGGCTGAATCGGTATCTTTATATCTGTCTGTCTGTCGATCTGTCCGTCTTTTTATTCTCTTTATATTATGTCTAATGTACACCCGATTGAATTAATAGGTAATAACTGGGCGGCGAGAAGACGTGGTTTAAACGTCAAAAAACAGTTTTCGAAAGCGCAAAATGTTAAACTTAGCTTAAGTTGTAGAGTTTATCCAAAAGTGCTGGATTTTCTCCTACATCCCTACATCCTTCCATGTGTCCTTATCTCCATTCTCTCTATCTGTCCATATGCTCGTCCATCAGTTTCTATATCCATTCGTCCACCCATTCAGCTGTCCGTCTATTAGCCTCTGCCTCAATCCATTCCTCCGACCTTTCGTTCCTCTCTCCGTCCGATCTCGTAAGTCACACAAACTAGGTAGCTCAAAACATAACTATTTCTTCCACTGTACCACACACAGTACAAGTTCGTTATTATTTTTCCTTATTATCGCCAATTTAAATACCAGAACAGAAGTTGACTTTAAATTCAGTGTGAGGGCTCCTCTTGTAATGCATACAGATATGTTGTATGCTTTACACACTGGCTACCTCCCACTTGGCCCCATCAAGCAAAATATTTCACATACTAGACGCAACTTATGCTGTAGCACCCGCACAGATGGGGATGTCGTTATTATGCTCCGAAAGTTTGATTGGGAAAGTCCATCTAGAAGCAAAGTTATTCAACAATTAAGTTGGCACAGCGCAGTACACAGAGTGCGTGCTGCTGCGTGTGAGTGTGTGTATGTGTGATGTGGTGTGTGTGTATATGTGTGTGCATGTGTTGGTTGATATGTATGATTAACAGAAGCGTCCAATGATTTGAATAGCAGCTTTTGCTCGGAAATTAGGGTAGCTCTTAGTCGGTCACTGCCAACCCCGAACCAATTCAAAATGAGAAAATTTGAATATACATATATTAGCTTTGTTTTATATCTGATTTTGTTCAGAATTCAACTCATTAGCCGCCAAGCAAGTACCTTGGGTATTCTGTAAATCCCATTTAAGAAACTCCCACGTTTGTCATAAGTTACTCCAGCTAGCCTAGAACCAGTTGGGGTTTCGATGCATGCAGTTTGAACTGTATTCACTTGCACTCGTACAACCCTAGAACCCAATGCGGATAATGTAAAGAGTAATATTTACAGGTGGAAAAGCTCTTCTGCTTTAATATATACTATATATACTATATATTTTATACTATATATTTTAATGTCAATCAAGTCTTCAATCTGCAATCTTTGTTCCACAAAAAATGCACTCTATTGCTTTATATTATGAAGCAGAACCAGTTTGATTAAACTTTCTTTTTTCTTGATTTTTATTTTTATTTATATGTATTTTTTGCATAGTGCTCCACAAAGCGTTCCCCCCCGTTGACGTGGACAACAGTTAGCGGAAAGTTCATTTCTGTTAACTCAACAATATTAATAAAAAATTGCAATTCAAGAGCGGAAATGATGAGGTAAACTTGTTTAAAAATGTATTGGTAAATAAATGTTTTCCGGTCAAACGCGTTTCATCATTTGCAGTTAACGCGTAAGCGGGTCCAAAGGTGTAGATTGTGGTGCGTCACTTATTGATTAAGCAGGTCAAGTGATGGGAGAGAAAGAGAGTGCGAGAGAGAGAGAGAGAGAGAGACGGGGCTATATATAGAGGGAGGGAGCGACTATTGAAGTTAGTTAAGTTTTCTGATTTGTATCAGAAAAGCTGATTTCAAAGCGATTTTTTACTGCCTTAGGATACTGAGAGACAGGGAGAGCGAGAGACTGAGAGAGAGAGAGAGAGAGAGAGAGAGAGAGAGATTGTGAGAGAAGGTACATAAAATGAATTAAAGTTTGTTCCTACGGCAATGGACCTTGGCCAGCTGTGTTGTCTCTTCATCATCGCAGTCATCGTCGTCATCGTCGTCGTCGTCGTCGTCATTGCCGGCGTCCATCATAGTTGATATATCTCCAGCTCGCTGCCCGCTGCCCGCTGCCCGCTGCCTGTGCCCACAAAGTGCTTGCTTATTACATTTCTCTCAACTTTCATTTCCACTTTCCCATCGGCCGTTGGGGACTCCCCTCGGGGCGTGGATGTTTCAGAGGCTGTGTGGCTGCGAGGCTGTTGGGCTGTTGGGCGTTGCTAGCACTTGCCCTTGGCTCAAGACATAATCACCGTAATAAATATTATATTAGTGAAGTTGTTGTTGTTGTTGTTCATCTTGTTCTTGCTGACATTCTCATTCTCTGTGCCTTTTTTTCATGTTGCCTGCGAGAGGGCATTATAGTTTGCTCATGAAGTGTGTCACTTAGACCAGGAAGATCTGGCAACTAGCGATTATAGCGTCTGATTTGAGCGAGAAGTATTACGAGTATAGTAGATACCAGGTAAAAACTTCCCATATTATCGACGATTTTACATCGAAATTTTTATCATATCATATAGTGAATTGAATCACATTGAATTTTCATTGAATTTTCCCAAGATTTTCTTTCAGCTTACTATTTCATGTAGTTCTATTATTATCAAGCACTTAGTGGTATCCTAGTGGAATTTTAATTCTTCAGGCTCTCATTAGTTCTCTTCTTCAGAATATGTGATTACTATGTGATATAGATTTGATAGGGAGGGTACTTAAGTAGTGTTAGAAATCGTTATTAAACTAAGTTTTTACGAATTCTTCTTATCTTCTATTCTGTCGAACTTAAAATTTCGAACTTTATCGGTTTGCAGTAAAATATGCTTCTAGTATAGAGAATATTAATGGGATTTGTGTCAATAGAAATCGAAAGTAAATTACATATTTTTGAGGTCTTGAAAATCCGGAAATTCCGTATCCTAATCGAATTTAAATTTCAATGATTTTTCTTATTTATAAATTATAATATCGGATTAGTATATCAGACAGTTTTAGCATAAAGAATATTCATACATAATGCCAGCTAGTTCTTCTTATTTATAGCTCAGTATTTTATTAACCTGTCTGATTACTATATTATATTTATATATAAGAAATTCGACTCAAATTCATTTCTATTCTTCTATTCAAACTTTCGTCTGACAAAAATTATATATAATATTAATATTATCTACTATCGATTATCCGAAAGGGTATCACAAATTTGGTTTCCTGTTATTCATTATTCTTTCCCCCATCATTTCATTTTTTTTTTGTTGCGTTCTCTCCTTTTTTGTTGTTCGCTGTTATTGTTCGCTATTGTTTGGTTTTAGGCGCATCCCTTTTGTTTCTCTTGTGTGTGTGTGTGTGTGTGTGTGTGTGTTTTATTTTGTTGTTTTGCCTTGCCACCGACTGACGTTGTTGACATTTGAATTTGCGAAATAATTTTAAAGGCCGACTCGTTGGCAACTATTTACTTATGCAGCGATAACAACGAAGCGTAGATGAGAGGAGTGAAAAGAGGGGGGGAGGGGGAGGGAACAGCAGCAAAGTCAGAGACTGGGAAGGCTTAAAGCCTTGCGTATTCTAATTGCACTTGATGGGCGACCCGGGCCAGCTGGGCGGACAGAATATTCTCATAACATAGCAGCAATAAAACTCGAATGGGGCTCTTGTATAGCAAAATTTCATTTTATGAAATCCTCTTGGTCGCCGCTCTTAGCGCTCAGCGCTCAGCTCTCAGCATCATCAGCATCAGCATCATCAGCAGCAGCGGCATCATCATCAGTGTCACGTGCTTGCGGCGCTCTTTTTTTTTTCCTTTTTCCTTTATTTTTTCTTGCGACCCTGGCCGAGACATAGTAGACCATCGTTAGCATTCGCCTTTCTTTACCTGACTTTGACTAACTAGCTCTTAACGCTTACCGTCGCTTAGCATATGCGTAAAGCTCAACCCAAAAAAAAAAAAAAACAAATCTTAGCTGAAACATGTATGTATGTATGTGCTGGTGTGTGTGTGTGTCTGCAGTGGAGCACCTGCTGTGCCTCATTGAGTGCAAAACGTGCTTTGTTTTGTTTCATACGCATTACGCGTAAGTCTTGTACACAGTTTAGCTAACCACCCACAGCCCTCAGCTGCGCTGTTTATTACACCGAATTCTTCATCTTCTTTGGGTAATACATACATACGCATACATACATATAAGTGTATATACATATATAGGTATATATATTCAGATTAGAAAGTTCTTTAGGCGCCCAACAACCGGGTTGACATCTTGGGATTACGACTTTTTCTTACCCTCTCGCAGCTTCGTAACTTTGTTGACTACTCGTCATACGCACACTCACTCACACACACACACACACGCATCTACACAGAGCTGTACTCATACATTAACGCAGTAAGTATAGGTTATTGCGGCATGTTTGCTGGGGCTAACTGAATATAACAAGATTGCGGTTTTTGGTTACACTGGCATTGGTTGCATATGCTGCTGTCTATAGTCTTAGGCTAATGGATTCCCTCCACACACACACACACACACACACACACACATACACATGCATGCATGTATAGAACATAATCTAATCATTATGCTGATACAAACTGGTGTGCAATTGCGTGTAAATACATATGCATACGCACATATACATACATATATGTACATATGTATGTATGTATGTATATACGCACTGCTGCCATTCATTAAAAGCGAAATTTTGAACGGTTTAAACAATCAGACCCCAGCGCCCACATTAAGGCGGAGCTTTTGCAGTTAGCCAAATGTTGAGCGGTTTGAAATTGGAAATTGAAACAAAAATATGAAAAATGTGCGGCAAAAAGTTGATAGCCATAATGTATTTATGCAAATGGCGAACTCTTTATACATATTACAAATGTTCTAGCAGACAAATTGAATGGCATTGAATGTAATTCATGAAATCATTTTATAAACACATCAAAAATGAAATATACAGCAATTTAAAATTATTTTTATATATTTAACAGAAAATACATTTTAATTAATATTTATTTGTATATTGAAATTGAATAATTTATCAATAATAATAATAATAAAAAAATAAAATAAATTAAGCAATACATTTATAAATAAAATATAAACATGTTGAAATTAATATTATAATATTAAAAAAATGTTTATTTATTTTTTTTTAATTTTATTTTGTATATAATTTTTCTCAAAAAGTTTTTAGATCCTTGTATATATGCATGCATATAATATAAATATATACATACATACATATATGCTTAAAAAAAAACATCAGGAATTTCCCATTTTCGTTTATCCTGGATTCTTGTATAAAAATATAAATAAATATGCATTTTATAATATTTATTAAAACAGCATCAGAAATTTTCGATTTTCGTTTGTTCTGCTTCGTTATCCTGCTGCCCCTTTGTCTCACATAAGTCGCCAGGCTCTATCATGTTATATGCTCAGTTAAGTTTTGACAGCTCTTTAGCTTGTACATATTTTAGCTCGTTTTCCATTTTGACTTGCAAAAATTGTAGCCAGAGCCTGTATAAATTTGTTGGCCAAAAACAAGATATGTTCTATGAGCCAACAGCAGTCAGATCTGAAAGGTTCTTGGAAGGACGCTACACCGTTATGATGGACTAGATAAATCCGGCTTGTATATACTTGGAGAATTAGTGGCAAAAAAGGAATTTTATGGCAATTGTATCCTATCTGATGGGGATTACTAGGAAGCGCTACAAAAGATACATATATTATGCTAAACAAAAACAAGTGACGAAAAACTTGTTATGACAACAGTTGCAAAACATAGCTGTGCTTATTTAAAGAGTTTTTCTTTTTATATTTTCAGCTTTTTGGCCAACTCTAAAAAACATATCCTTCCATTTCATGTCTAAATAATCATATGACATGCGATTTTACGCTGCTGCAAAAAAGTGTTTAAATCACAAAAAATAAAAAAATAAAATTGGTAAGCAAAAACGAAAACACAAAGCAACAACAAGAAAAACGCTCGATTTACATATGCCAAATGTTTGTTTGCTATTTGCTTTCTATGCATTTTGTTCAATAAACAAATTTTATGCACATATCAAAGATAGATTTGCAATGTGAAATGCGGTTTCTGTTGCCCAAATATTTGACAGAGACACATACGATATACTATAAATAAACCATATATAATTTATTTATTTAAGATTTGCTACGCGTTTAGAGCTATTTCGTTAGGCAAACTCTATTAGCACTGACCTGTTTGGCTGTGCAACTATTTTTCGAGACTTTACTCAAGTTCTATAACCTTGAACCCATTGAAAGTGCGAAATCAGGGTATCATAGTTTTGTGGAGCTGTATGTAACAGGCAGAAGGAGGCGTGGCAGGGCGCATATTGTATGCCAGCGTAGATTGATTGGAGGATCAGCTCCTCATAGGGCCTAGGGCATCTGTTAGTCGAGCAGGTTCGACTGAACCACTTGTCAGGCGAAATAATGTTCTCCCGAGTCTTTTATATATTGAACAACATCCATTCGGATTAGGCAAATGAAATAGAATCGAGCGGCTGGCAGCTCTTGGCAGTCAATTTTGTTGAATTGAATCAGAGTTGAAGGATACGGAGTGCGAGTCATTATATTAGCATATAAGCAAATTGCGTTTGCTATAGCCATAGAGAGCAATAGCTTTCATGTTTTTTAAATAATAAATTATGTTATTTAAATTTTCTGTAGGATTTTTATTTTTATTTTTATTTTAAGGGGGTCCGAATGCATTAATAAGGACTACGCTCGTGCGCTCCCCATAAATCAAATCAGTTTCTTTACATCTGCATATATTACATATATTACATATATATATATATATATATGTATGTATGTATATTATTGTATACGTGTGCTTGTGTATGTCTTCTACCCTTTTGCATTAAACATTAATGTTTTTGCAACCAAAGTAATTGTTTTAATGTGCAGCAAATAAATTATTCATACCACATTAATCAAAAATTTATATTTCTCTCAATTTCATGAGCGACCTCAACTGAATTTAATTTAAAATTAGTTAATTTAAGGGGTGTGCGGGAGAGGGGGAGCCGGAGATGGCAAACGAGATACAAAGATTGACGAGCTGCAGGCTAACAACCACATTATTCCAAAAAAGTTAAATGAAGTATAAAAACTAAATGAGAAAGGGAGAGACACAGAAATCAAGAGTGAACGCATAAGTGAGAGTGCGAGTGGGAGTGAGAGAGACAGTGAGAGAGATGGGGTGTGAGGGATTGGAATGCCATAATTTATTTCTGATAAAAGAAAGAAAAGGGATAGGGAAACAGCCGCAACAATTGGGATGTTTTTAATAAACAATTATGAGAAAAACAAGAAAAGATGAGAGGGCAAGAAAAAGAGAGAGATATATATAAGGAAAGAAAGACAGAGATATATATATATTTACATAGAAAGATAGAGAGCGATATGTATACAGAAACAAAGAGAGCGAGAGAGATAAAGATAGGCAGAGCTTGAGAAGATTTAGAGGACAAAAGAGGGATTAAGGCGGAATTGGCAAGCGAATCCTAGAAAGGGAATAAATTAAAATATAAGAAAGTCACTAATGTGTTTTATGGAAGGCAAAAATCATAATAAAGCGGCACTGTGTGACATTTTAGAAAAATAAAGGAAAAACAGCTTGAAAATAGAAAATTCCAAGAAGTGAAAATTACAGAAAATGTATAAACGTTGGAGATAACAAGAATGTAGTTATTGAAGCGCAGATATGAGTGCGCCTTAGAGATAGAGGGGGAGGGATGAAATTGGGAGATGTTTGGAGGGGAGAGAAGGAAGAGTATAGAAAGATCTAAGTAGAGAAAAAGGAGAAGTGAAAGTGATAGAGTAAGTGATAGATGGAAATAGAGAAAGAGAGGGCATGAGAAAGAGAGAGAGAGAGAGAGAGAGAGAGAGAGATGGGGAGATGCAACGATAGACAAGAGCGGTGAAGAGAGATGGAAAAAGCGAATTATAAAGAGAGTGAGAAAGAGGGAGAAAGTAAAGAGTGAGAGAAAAATAGAGAGAGCTGGAGAAAGATATATGTAGGTAGTTAAGGGAGAGAGGTTCTTCACCTCTATCTTCATCTTATTATATTCTATATATATATATGTAAAACTACGGAGAAATAGAGATAAATACAGGGAGGCTGAAAACAAAACAAGGATGCCCCGCACATAATTTGATTTTGTTGATTTGTTCTTCCTTTGTTCTATGCTCTACGTTTACTTCTTCAAGTACATTTGGTAAGTATCTAATAATGATCACGAAATGCAGATAGGAGCCAACGAGCTCCCATCGCTCGACTCGCAATGGCCCGTTGACTGAGTTGAGTACGCAGATGGAAATATGCAAAGAACTCTTGTTCCATTGCAGCTGCAGAGCACTTTCACATGATAAAAAAAAAAAAAAAAACACACACACACACACAAAAAAAGGAGAATTGCAAACAGTTTTTGCGTGGCAAATGGAGCTGGCATAATAAGAGTAAAGTATATTAAATGCATCCGGCAAATAAGCTTTGCGAATTTCCCAGGATTATAATATCAGAGTAGGTAATATGTAAAACTTTTCACTCACCCGGTTAAATTGTTTGCTTAATTTATATTCCAGATATGAACAAAAAGAACGGAACTCGCGCTCACTTGCGACTCGTGGCTAAAAATTGTTATTAAAACATTTCTGTTGGTGCATTCTATTATTCTTTTGATTTTTATACTTCACATCACATTTGGCACTTGTTTGCATTTCACACATATATATATATATATATATATCTAGGGACTATATATATATATGGCAGAAAAAAAATTTTAAAAAAAGTCAACAAAACATTTTAGATTTTACGCACGTAACTTTAATAATTTTGGTTATATAATTTGTATTTTTTTATTTATTTAATTTGATTTCTTTTAGTAGAATCTAAGTCAATTATTTTTGATTGTATTTTTGTTCCTTTTTTTTGAATCGCGCATTCCGTTAGACGAGCAGCGAAAGGCGACAATAAAAGACGACAATTGAATTGGATGTTCCGCCAGTGCGGGGCCAGCACGTTGGCATCGCTTATCCTTGAAAACCGTAATGAACTGTCGTTCGCAAAATTACGGACACATGGCGAAGCATCCAAATGAACAGCTCGGCTGGCTCTGAGTGCAAGCTCAGCGCCGTCCTGCACACACTCAAAACTCTCCAGCCAATGCCACTCGATGCAATCCACTCAATTCTCTCGCTGTTCACCACGATGCCAGCACCACTGCAAAGCTGTCCCAAAAGCTTGGCCCGAGCTTTCTGCAGATTGCGGGGCTAAATTGAGCAGATACTCAATCCCAATTACTCAATCAACGTCCTCTCCCCTACTCGGAGTCTAAGTGCCAACGATTTGCACTCAAAGTTCGTTTTTGTGAGGGGAAAGTGGGCAATTCTGGGTTGTTTCTTTCACATACAACTCACTCAGTAGGTCATGCTTTGGAGAAAACCAATTTAAAATAAACATAGTAGACGCCTTTCATATATAGACGAGACTTCGAGTCTATATGATCAAGGAATACAGAAAACACAACTAAAGAAGGCTAACAAAATATATAAAAAATCTCTCTATATATTCCATTCTATATATTCTATATATTCCATTCCAACAAGTCGGTTGCAATGAACAAGCGTACCAAGGAAGTGGATGATGCGCTGAGGAAGAAGCTGGCCAAGCTGCGTTTCAAGCGTGTGGTGCGTGTCGCCTATGCCAATCATCAGTGGGTGAATGAGACGGACGATCAAGGCATCACCCTGAATGTGAAGAAGAATGTGGCGATGCTGGTGCGCAAGAAGCACAAGACGGGCATATTGACAATGGCGGTAAGCAGGCGACATACTCTATATACTCTGCATACACTATGATTATTTATATTTTATATAGATCATATACTGCTTCACATAAACTGCTTATCCTATGCTTTATATATACTCCATATACTCTCCCTCTCTCAAAATATATATATATATATATATGTATTTATACCCCACATACATATACTCTATATATTCTCTATACACCTTATGCAGCATATACCCAATACGATCTATACGCTTTATATACTCTACAAACTTTATGTATTCTATATATTCTATATACCCTATGTACTTTATTTGCCCTATAAATTCTATCTACGCTACATATACTCTAGATTACATAGAGAGTACATACCCCACACACACTCTAAATACTCCATGTGCTATAGATTCCACATATACTCCATACAGGCCTCTATATAAACCTCTATACCATCTTTACTCCCTTCGTATTGCAGCAAAAAGGTCTCTTGGCCACTTTGCACTCCACTCGCTCTATAGCAGAGCGCAAGAAACTTTGCACAATCGTCGCTAGCCTAGGCTGTTTCACCCAAGTGCCACCGGTAAGACATCTCTGTCCATCTATATCACTATATTCACCTATATGAATCTTGCCGAAATCTTTCGCAGAAAATTCGAGCACGTCTGGTGCCCTATCTTCACTTTATGGTCGTTAGTGCGGGTCGCACCTTAATGAAAGAGGGCGATATGCCCACCTGTGTTTATTTTGTTGTGAGCGGCGAGGTCGAGATGTCAAGAAAATTAATGAATAAGGTAATGTTATGTTTATGCTCATTCATATATATTTATATATATACATATTTCACTATCCAACAATTCATTTGGCAGATATCACGCAAGGTGGAATCGAAGCCTGAGGCATTTTTCGGGCCAGGCGATTGGATTGGCGAGGTTGAGCTGCTTGAGGAGAATTCACGAATGAATACATATAAGGCTACAAGTAAATCATTTGAAAAACAACCGAATGCTAGTGAATTGTTGCCTTTAATCAGTTAAATTCTTCAGCTAATTGCGAAATTCTGGCGTTGGACGATTTCGATTTCAGGGCTATGCTCATGCCATATGTGAAAAAAGTTTGGATTGAGAAGAAGAGGGCGATTGCCTCGCTAAGCTATCTGAGATACATGAATGATTCACAGGTAAGACTTCTTGATGTCTGTGTATGGAATACATAGACACTCGTTAAATACAAATAGTATTTTGATGCGGTTTTCCTAAGGACGACATATGATATAGTATAGATATGGGCATAAGCTGAAGTTTCTACTGAGATTTTTATATAATGAGAAATCTAATGAAAAGCTTAATTTGTCTATTCTCTTTGCACTCATTTCGATTTCCGTTCCGTTTTCAGATTGTGAGCGCCTGTAAGTTTGGCATCCTAAGACAATACGATCCATTAAGCACAATCTATCCGGATAGTTCGGATAATATACAACATGTGTATTTCGTGCTAAGCGGCGAATGCGTTCTACTGCAATGCTTGTATATGAGGGTAAGTTTCATCTCTCTCTCTCTCTCTCTCTCTCCACTTCTCTCTATATGTCCTTATATCCTGATAGGTTAGATTTGAAAAAGGCGAATTACATTATGACTTGTCGCCCGTGGCCGAGGACGCTTCCGAAAATGAAGTAGAGGACGACAAGACAGAGCCGTTCGATGTGCGGGAGCTGCTGCGCTCGAGCTCTTCACTGGATGAAGCCGGCAAAAACAAAAAGAAGGCGGTATGACTGGCTGCAGCGCTCGTTGGCTAACTGTGTGGGATATATATGTACATCAATTTGTTGTCTTTATGTTTCTTCCCTGCAGAAGCGCAAGGCGGAGTTTGCCAAGATCGAGGCGAACTGCAAGCTGTTGAACGAGAAGCCAACGGCTGTCGAGGAGCGCCCGATGATGCGCCAATTCCGCCATTCGCATCATCACAAGTCGATAATGGATCATCTGTGGGATGACGATTTTGATTTTTCGGTTTGCGAGGACGAAGAGGATTTGTGTTCGACGGACAGCGACTACTCGTTGAAACGGGACTCGAATGTGGCAGACGGCATGCGTCGATCGAGTCGCCTGAGCAAGTCGAGCAAACAAAGCAGGCAAAGCAGGCAAAGCAAGCAAAGCAGGAATAGCAAAGACATGTCCGAAGAATCGGTGGAAGAGGAGGAGTTGGCGATAATCACAGCCTCACCGTCGCGCACCAGCACGCCGACAAGCTCATCGTATCAATCGAAGTGGGATAAAGTAAATATTGCACATGTTTAATGTATATTCCTCATGCCTCACTCTTCTTGGCCGCCCGTTTAGGGCGAAGGTAATTATGTCACCCATTTCGTGGACGTCGGCTCAATGACATTTGGCGGACTTTTTGGGGTGGGCGAGAAAGGCGATCATCGCGTTGTCATGGCCCGCACCACTGTCCAATGCCTGCTCATACCACGCTACTGGCTGATGGAGGAGGACCAAAACCCGGGACACATGTGGCAGCGCATGCGCTTCTATCTAGATCGCTGGATACCGTCGAGGAAGACACTGTACGAGGACTTCATCAAGACACGCAAATGGGCCCAGTTCAAGGCCGACTGTGTCGAGGAGTTCACCAACTCGATCACCAGTGACACTAAGGTGGAAGATATACCCATCGTAATTCGCATAGTTGAATTAAAGGAGCCTAAGACCGGATCGACCACTCGCTAGAGTCTTTTTCCCACAGTAACAAATTTTTACTTTGATCCATACTTTTCATTCGAACGTGTGGACTTAAACCCATTTCTAGACTACAATCAAAAAATCAACAATGATCCCAATCGAGCTCAATTGATGAAACGAGATAGAGTCTCATTAATACAAATATAAGGCTTTTTTTTATTTTTACACTATATCTGGATAACTGGACGCTATCGAGGAGGATTTCATTAAGATACATAAATGGGAGACTGTCTCCAGGAATTCACTATTCGACCGATCACTAAATTTTTGTTTTTCATAGCAACAAATTAAAATATTGGTTCACGCTATTCAATCCAAAGTGTGGACACAAACCGATTTTTGGGCAACAAACAAATAATCGAAAAAACATCCCAATTGAGCTCAATTGATGAAAGGAAATCAACAAATATCAGGTTTTACTACTTTTATACAAAATTCAATTAGCTGGAGGTACAATTTACGATATATAAACCAAGCGGCATTTACAAAATTCCCATTTAAAATTTTTTGTGAAATGACAAAAACCAATTGAGTCAACGCGAATATCTCAAGGTATCCATTCATTGTACATAATAAACGCATTTACGATATAAATATACCACTATACGACATTATTTTATTTTTGAATCCAAGACAATACTCATATATAAATTTTTTCAGCTGGTAGCGGATAATATTAGTACATTTACCGAGTACACACATGGTTGAGTATTTTTAGTCGAGTTATAAAGATACTTTACTTGAGGCTTTTTTTTTATGGTGTAAGTTTCTAAAAGGCAAATCAACGGATACTTGATAACGTTGCTCTCATACTTGTCGTAGGGAATTATTGGGGGGGGGGGGGGGGGGGGGGATTTTAGCCTAGCCATCAACCAAATTGAGCAAAGGGTTTTGTTTATAGTACAAGCTTTATAAAGGGATATACACGGATAAAGTTGCGCTTATACTACATTGCAAGTCATAAGAAATTTGGTATATTTTAGCAAGATCATAAACCAACTGGGCTTTTGTTTTATAGTAAATATTTCATAAAGGGAAGTCAATAGATACTTCAGACCGTTGGGCTTTTACGGCACAAGCCATAGGATATTTTTATATTTTATAGCTAAGTCACAAACCAGCCTGGGCTGGGATTTTAGTTTATAGTGAATAAAAGGGAAATTGAAATACGCATGACAGAGAACAATTATGTATTTCTCACTGCTTTCGAGCATAGGTTTTAGAATTGAAAAGCTTGCCCATAGTATAGTAACATAAAAGCCTTTTTCAAATCCCGGCTAAGTGAACGGATAATATGGGATTATCCCAGTAAAAAAAGCTTGGAATTTCATTAATTGAAATTTCACACTAATGGCTAACCCCTACTTGGGACAATAAAGGTATATAATCTTAGTGGAGGAGAAATTGAGTTGGATTTAAAGGGAAATGAAAATTAGCCGGCCCACGTATTATAGCTATATTCCTCATTCTCCGCACAGAGATTGGTGTAGTTGGGATTACGTCCCCTGATACACTCGGAGGCCGGTGGTCCAGCCCGATAGATCGGATTGTTTTGTACATTTGTGACCGCATAGTTGCAGGCGAGGAGCGTGTTGTCCAGCCCATTGGCGTCCGTGAACCGGGCGACGGCACAGCCCACGCGATTGTTGCGCTCATTCACCATGGTCGTAAAGTGGCCGATGGCACTGCGGATGATAGAGATACCAACTGAATTAACTAACCAAAGCTAAGCAACGAGATTCGTTGGGCATACGCACGGTCCGTCACGCGGCACATAAACCTCCACATCGGCACTGGTCGCATATTGATACTCGTCGAACCAGGCGGCGATGCGCTCCCGCAGAAATGTGGCCGTGTCAATGTTGCGCGTGTAGAGAATGCTCAGATTCTGGCCGGAGTAGCGATAGGTGTTCGTGTTGCGGCACTCGTCGTGCGCCATGCGGCACTGCAGCGTGTTGTAGGCGGCCACCTGGGCGAGCGTCGAGTCCCACGACATCGTCGCCATATGCAGGGCACTCGGAAAGCCACTCAGTCCGCCGCCTGCGATCAGATTGCGTCGATCGTTGTGCTCCTTCAGGATGAGCGGAATGTGAGCATCGAGCGAGACAAACTCGCCCTGACAGCCGCTCGCGAATTGCTGAGAAGCACAGATCGTTCAGTTTAATGCCCCCATTCCATTCCATTCCATTTCCCATTTCTCTGATGTGGCACTACTTACACCACTATTCCCGCAGACAACATGCTGCACTCCCTCCGGGCAGAGTGCGGGATTGCAGTAGTTCTGGGCGCAGCTCAAGCGAACGCCCAGCCAGAGCAACTGCAGCAAGGTCACAAAACTACAGCAGCGCGCCATCGGCAGTCGAGCGAGTCGCAAGCGTAGCCCCCAGCGGCGCAGCAACTATTTATAGGCAATGGCAGTGCTTGGACAATGCCTCCATATCGTCTCACTGGCACATCTGTTGTTCGCGCTGCCTGCCATAAAAATCACAGGCCATATCACATAAAACAAAGGGGAAAGGGAAAGGGAAAGTGAAAGGGAGAGGGAGAGGGAGAAGGAGAGGGGAACGACTTGAAAAGAAAACAGCTAGATGCACTGCTGATTGTTCGGCTCACTGAAGGTTCTGTTCCCATACGCTCGTATACGTAATAAATTCGATAACAGCTGTTGCGCTGCCCCTCCCCTTGGCCACCTTGCCGCTCAGCCCAGTTGTTCTTTTCAGTTAATTTAGGTCGCTGTCTGACTAGCTGACTGGCATCAAAAGATTGGCGTCTTATGACTCAACGGAACTGCCGCAGCTTGGCTTACGCTTTGCCAATCAACAGCTTTGCTCTTGTTCTTCAGCTTCAATTGGAGAGGAAATCATTTGAAAATCGATATAAAGCTGAGCTCTAATTGGATTCTTATATGAATTTATTTAATTCTGTTAACGGCAATTGTAGTTGCTCTAAACTATCCTAGACTGATCTATTTTTAGGCATATACATATGTATGTAACCCTTGTATGTATATCAACTATAAATTAATGAAAAATGTGTGCATATGTATGTGTGTGTGTATATCTATCTATTCAAGTGCGAATGCACGTATCTATGCATATGTATGTAAATATTTACGTTTATATTTAGAAGTAATGTTCTGTCTTTATGTGTATGTGTATATTCTTATTCATTCATATATGTCTATATACATGTACATATATGTATATGTACTTATATACAACTTTATTGTTTTTATATGTATGTGTGTATGTATTGTGAGTAACTATGCATGAATGCATACGCATAGTCATACAAATAAATATACATACATTAATGTATGTACGTGATCAGTCTTCAGGTTTTCAATAACAATCAAATGATGTTTTCTGAAGCACTGCCTTTCCATGCGATTCTCAGGAATTGAAGTACTCCCCAGTGGCCATCATGCTTTGATGTTTCAGTTGTTCTGCCAATCTAAACTAATTTATTTTTAACACTCCATTAAACTCACTCTCTATTCACTCCCTGACTCCGCTCACCCTCTTCGCTCTCCACCCCACCCCTATGTTGTTGTCTTTTATTCGTTTTATCTAGTTATTTGTGTTCATCTTTCTAGCTGTTGGCCAGCAGCAGTTTAACCCGCTTTAGAGCTGCTTTTGCACTGGAAGTGCTTATGAAGAAGTCCTTCACGAAGATTGCAAGATTTCTGTGATACCTTTCGCTGGACGGAGGCGGGGCGTAGGTCAGTTCTGGCCACGTTTGAAAAGTTTAATTGAATGGCTTGAACCGGAGCAGCTGCACTTTTACTTTTTGACTGTCTGACTTTGACATGTGCCGACAGCACCCACGTATCGACGTGAAGGACCAGACGGAGCCAAACTTCCGACTCGATGCCCGCCTGTCCTGAACTTGGCTCGACGCACTGGGCCAATCAGGCCTCGGCTACAGCTTTGTGTGCCGAAGCTTTTGCGCTTCGCCATTGACACAGAGCTGAACAAAGCTCTGATGGAACGTCGACAGAGGCGACAGGCTGGACAGGTACAACAGCGGGTGGGCATAGGCATAGGCATAGGCGTATGGGAAGGGGTGGAGGCTCCCTCGCAGAGAGACGTTAATTGAAATGCTGCAGCTGCACACGTTGTCTGCCATTGGCAACGGCCCATATTTGTTCATCTTATTGAAGCGATGGCTGTGTGTGAAATTTTCCACAGATTTCATTTTCATTAGCCAGATAGGTCAGTCAGCTCCAGTTCGTTTTCCCTTTCATTTGCAGCTGCTGCCGATGGATTCTCGTTTACCTTGAGCTATGAAACAATTTCGTTTTCATTTTAACAATTCTTATGCAAGAGACCAAAAATGTTTTTGTAATTTGTACGAGATGTTAGGCACTTGCTATCTATTTCCTTTTGTGCCCAAAGTTGTGCACTCACAGTGGGCATTCGTTAGCGTGTACACGAGAAAGTGTTCAAGCATGAGCATTGAGTCTACAATGGAAAATGAGAACAGCTGAAAAGCGCTTGTGCCCTGTGGCCAATTGCAATAGGAATAGACATGTTTATTTCTCAGAGCATTGTTCTCAGCTCATAAGAATTTTAAATCTATTATTCAGAGCGAAGATTCCACTGCAGTTCAGCTGTATGCTGTGTCCTGTATGATGTATGCTGTATGCTGTATGCTGTATGCTGTATGCTGTATGCTGTATGCTGTATGCTGTATGCTGTATGCTGTATGCTGTATGCTGTATGCTGTATGCTGTATGCTGTATGCTGTATGCTGTATGCTGTATGCTGTATGCTGTATGCTGTATGCTGTATGCTGTATGCTGTATGCTGTATGCTGTATGCTGTATGCTGTATGCTGTATGCTGTATGCTGTATGCTGTATGCTGTATGCTGTATGCTGTATGCTGTATGCTGTATGCTGTATGCTGTATGCTGTATGCTGTATGCTGTATGCTGTATGCTGTATGCTGTATGCTGTATGCTGTATGCTGTATGCTGTATGCTGTATGCTGTATGCTGTATGCTGTATGCTGTATGCTGTATGCTGTATGCTGTATGCTGTATGCTGTATGCTGTATGCTGTATGCTGTATGCTGTATGCTGTATGCTGTATGCTGTATGCTGTATGCTGTATGCTGTATGCTGTATGCTGTATGCTGCAAATATGCTGCAAATATGCTGCAAATATTCTGCAAATATTCTGCAAATATGCAAATATGACATTGAAAGTTTTGAGTCAATATATGGTCGTTTACCATTAAACGCCAATATTTTGGAGTTTTTTAATGATCTCAGACTTAAGTTGCCACATTTGAGTGCACTCGCGCAGGTTGTTCTAGCAATCCGATTGCATTGTTTTCTTTTTTTGGTTTTTTTTCATCTTATTTACATTTATATGTACATATGTATGCGTGTATTTACATGCACACGAAGGCAAAAACATTTTCTGCTGAGTTTTTTAGTCAAAGTGTTTTTGCTGAGAAGCTTTGTGTGAGGGAAAATCGTGTTAGTTTTACGCGACACTCATGTGAGAGCGTCACACGAATGAGTCCTCGCATTGCGTCTGAGCGAAACAGATGCTAAAGAAAACAGAGAGTGACGCTCAGACGCTCATTTTTTTGGTTATGATGCGAGGAAGAGAATAAACAAAAAACGCTCAACTCTCATTTGCAAGCTCTGATATATTCTAAGTATTCTAGAATATTTTTGAATTTTTCTTTTTAATTTTTTTTTATTTGCTGGGCACACCTATTAATCTGGCCAGCAAAAATTTGAGTTTTTTGTGAAGTATGCCAAAATTATGCTAAAAATTACTTTTTTTTATACCCTGAACCCATTTTCAATGGGAAATCAGGGTATAATGGTTTTGTTGAAATGTATGTAACAGGGAGAAGGAGGCGTGGCAGACCCCACAAAGTATATATATTCTTGATCAGGGAGACGAGCTGAGTTGATTTGGCCCTGTCCGTCTGTCCGTATGTATGAACGCGTCGATTTCAGAAGATTTAAGAGCTAGAGACTTCAAATTTTGTTTAAAATGTCCGTAATTACAGCGCGCATATCAAGTTTATCATTAAAAATCGATAACTCATCCCGATCTTTTTTTATCGATAAAATACCTTATCGAAAACCAGTTATAAAATTATATCTTCTACACCTTTATTGCTAGAGTCTCCAAATTTTTAATGTATGCTTATATGCAATTTATACAATTTCGGTTTTTGTTAAAATGTACCCCCCACCCTTAAATTCACCCCCTCACCCTCACTTTCGTAAAAAGCGTATTTCAAATACTAGAGACTTGTGCTTTGGCAATTACATGCATATTCATGTTATAACCATAATCTGAAAGTTTCATGAAGATCGTACGTCCACAAAAAAAGTTATTAAGCAGTTAAGTTCTCATAGTAAGCGCTCACTGCCGCCCATGCGTGTTTATGCGTGGGTGCTTGTGTGTGTATGTGTTTGTGTATGTGTGTGTGTATGTGTGTGTGTGTATGCGTTTGTGTGTGTATGCGTGTGTGTGTGTATGTGTGTCTGTATGCGTGTGTGTGTATGTGTGCCTGTGTGTGCGTACGTGCCTGTGTGTGTGTGTGCGTGTTTCTTCTGTAAGCTGAAAGACGCGAAAAATTATTGAAATATCTAATGCTCCAAGGGTTCAGGGGATCTCGTAGTCGAGCAGTCTCGACTAGAGCTTTCTTACTTGTTTAAACTTGGTTTTTGTTTTTGTGAGTCTATGATGTGTCTATTTTTTAAGGTAAGTTGAATTTTTTAGTTACATGAAAAAATATAGACGTTATTCCCATTAAAAAAAAAATTTCACACCTATTAATTTGACCATGAGTGTATATTATATTTTATAAATTATATATTATTTGATTCTTAATCATATATATATATATATATATATATATATATATATATATATATATAGATGTTATAATAATATTATAGTTCAACTATAATATACGAAAACTATTTTCATATACATATGTAGCTACATATTTAATGAGAATTATCAATGGGTTGAGTTTCGTCCAGCTAGAAGTATTACTTAGTTTCCTTTTGTTCATCTATGTTTAAGTCATATCTTAACGGGATTGTTCTATGCACAATTAGAACAAAATTTTATGTTACCAAGTGTTACTCCCCAATATAGTCTCTAAGACCTCCATCAATGTACGAGTCATGTTGTGCAGTGTAAACAAGTGCGACGCTGACTCCACAGAGATTATCGCTAGCGGAAATGACTTTCAGCTCGCGCCTGGATCTGACCTGGCCTCGCATAATTAACGCTGGGAATTAAGCAAACATTTTGACTTCGCTCTTCATGCTTGTATTATTTGTTTTAATGTAATGAGTATTTACAATTCGAGTGGTCAACAAAAAATTAATGCAAAAAACAAAGAGGTGAAAGGGCCGCTGCACGAGCTCCCAAACGAACACAGCACACATGTCACAGAGGCCCAGACACAAAGGTATCGCATGTACGCGGATTGTGGATCGCTGTTTACCAGCCGCTGGAGGCCCAGCCACCCTGAGGTGCCCAGCCACCGCCACCGCCACCGCCGCCGCCGCTGATGCCGCCTGCATCGGAGATGACCTTGACGATTTGCACAGTGCCGGAGCTGCCACCATGGCCGCCTCCATAGCCGCCGCCATAGCCGCCTCCATAGCCGCCGCCATGACCGCCTCCATAGCCACCGCCGTAGCCGCCGCCATAGCCGCCGCCTGCACCGCCGTCGGAGATGACCTTGACAATTTTGACTGTGCTGGCACCGCCACCATAGCCGCCTCCAAAGCCACCGCCATGACCGCCTCCATAGCCGCCGCCATGACCGCCTCCATAGCCACCGCCGTAGCCGCCGCCATAGCCGCCGCCAGCACCACCATCAGAGATGACCTTGATGATTTTCACGGCACCACCACCGCCGCCGCCTCCATGGCCGCCGCCGTAGCCACCGCCATAGCCGCCTCCATGGCCGCCGCCATAGCCGCCGCCGTAGCCACCGCCATGACCACCGCTATAGCCGCCGCCGGAGCTGAGGGCGCTGCCGCCGCCAAGGAAGCCCGCATGGGCCATGCTGCACACAGCGAGCAGACAAACGAATACCTTGGAAGAGAAACAGGCACAATAAATCAATTCCAATTACGACATTGTCACGGCACGGCACAAAACAAAAAAGAAAAAACAATTAAAAAAAAAAAAAAAAAATTAAAGTTTAGCTCGAAATTTCCGTAATCCCGACGACGGCGATATTTCGAGCTGAACCGATCCGGAGGCAGGACGCACCTTCATGTTGGACCTGTGTCTTGCTTGGAGCTAGGAGTTGGGATTGCAAATGCGACTTCGACGAGAGCTGAACTTCAACTGTGCCGCTGCAGTGCACTAGCGCTGGCTTTTATGGCCCAACCAGAGCTGGCCAAGCGCCCAACAGGGCCCAAAGCCACAAAACCAGCTCGACCCTGCCCCAAGCTGGTTAGCTTGCCGGACAGCCCGTTAGCCAAGTCTATGCTAATGCATGACACTCTAATTGGTTGTCCACGCGGTGCTCTGCTCGGATTATGCCATCATACAGCCATCATTCAGCCATCAAAGACCACAAAGCCATCTCTCCCGACGCCTTCGCTGGCGCGTTGAGCTCACAGCTCGCACAGCTCTGGGCTCTCTTTATTGGCTCGTTATGCAATTCATCAAAGCGCTTGCACAAAGAGCATTAGCCAAACAAAACAAAAACTAATGCGAATAAGTAGCGCTTTTTAACACTCCAAGCCCCAAGCCCCAAGCCCTAAACACCAAACACCAAACAGCGAAAACCAAACCCAACTCTGAATCAAATGCGGCGTTCATAAGATGCCCTAGCTATATGGTCATTGTAATACTTTAATAACGCTGCTGGAGCAACATTTGCCATTTTCCGCTTTGGTTATTAAAAACTTAGCCCAATGATAAACAGGCAAGCGTGCTCTTGTGGGAAATGTACGACTAGCGGATACCCTAAGCCCAACCAAGAATAATCGATTCGCTCTTGTATGCACACATAACAAATCACACATGTATACATACAGACATGCAGACATGCAGACAGACACACTTACATACGCACAGACATACACACACACTTATAAGTAATACCGTTCATTGCTTACTGCCCAGTTTATGGGCTGCTCTTATGGTTCATCTCTCCCATAGTAAAAAATGCTATTACAATTTAATTGCTTAATAACTTTTATTCTAGAAAGAAACTTTCTCAATATAATTCATAAAGACATTTAACTCATGCGTGGGCTATTTTTTATATTTTCCTTTTCTTTGTGTATCAAATATATGTTTGATGTAGTATGGTATATACATATGGGTATATACATGACACTTTGGTGTAGTAGAGTAGTGAAAGTATTATGATAAATCAGAAGCTAAGAGACTCATTAATGCTAGGGAGGTAAGTATGTAGCATACTCTGCCAAAGGTATAAAAGATACTAAATACGATTAAAAATGAGTATTACCTTGATGGTCACAAAATTAATATACCTGAAAAGAGATAAAGAGTATTTGACGACAACAATGTCGGTACTGAGGTCATCGAAATAGGTTATATTTATAGAATATCTAGTGTTATGTCTTTATCTGATTTAGCAGGGTACCACAATACACATAATAGAACATAAGCTACGATAAGATAAGATGTCTCAGTCAGCACATATCGAGAGGAAGTTCCATGTGATGCAGTTCATGTCATGGCTAACGAGTTCCTAACTAAATATCATGTTATACAAATTATGTATATGTTTACGGTTTTTTTATTAAAAATTAATTCTTAGCATGATATGGTAAAACTTCATACCCCAAAATCTTGTCTTAGATTGAAATCACTGATATACATTTAATATGAACAGCTTTGGGGCTCATCTCTGTTGTCTCGATTCCGTTGAGTATAAGAAGTGCGCCGATGGAGCTTATTAATTTATTAAGCCTTCGGATCGACACTTGATAGATGGCAAATATAATTCAACTGTGTTGTGCCCCAAGTTAATTGCATCAGCATTGTTTGCGGGGCTCGCGGAAGCTCACAAATCCCACGCAGTCACGACATCCAGTGCTGGCTGGCTGGCAGCTCGTCCAACTGGCTCTTTGGGTCCGTGGTGGAGCCAGCAATTATGTTGAGCTGTAAATGAAATAAATTAAAGCTCACAAATCTCTACAATTTTTATGTTTTCAAAACTTTTTGCCGTTGGAAATTTGTTAAATTTACGAGTTAGTATTATTAGCTTAGCTTCAATTCAGGGCTGCTGCCGTCTTCGACTTTTGACGAGGGTTCGTCTGCCGGCGCGGACGGTCTAAGCCGCTAAACAGGTTTCCAATTTACATCGTATTGCCTGATCTCCGACATAAGTACACGAATAAAGCTTCATTATAATTTCTTCATTTGCTATAATTAGCGTTAGATTATGCAATTCCGAGATTCGATACGTTAATATATTATATTATTATCAGAGTTTTTTTATTTTAATAATTTTTATCATGACCATTAGCATTGGTTAAGACTTAACAGATTTTTCATAGCTTCCTAAGAAGCACTGGAAACTAAGACAAAAACTTTCTTATGCCAGTGCTGAACTTCTATACATGTAATATAATTTGAATAGTCCCTAACTATTTCACAGCTCCCGCTGCATTGCCAAACTCAGGTAGACTCACTCGCTGTCAGCCTGGGGCATCCCCTAACAATTTAGTTTGAAATTGATCCAACTTGACATAGTTATAACTAAATGTTATTCAAATGTGACGTGAAGTAATAATCCTCTTATGGCGTCAGTCGAGTTGACTTTCTGGCATATCATCATCATAGTGACAAAATAAAATCATTGTGACAAATATGTTTTTGATTAATGAATGTATTTTCGATACCCACTCAAATGAGCTGCTAAAAGTGGATAAATGCAAATTATGAAAGCATTTGTCACGTCCACCTTTACTGTCTGTTGAGCGAAGTTCAGCTGTGATTAACAATAGGTGTGAGGTGAATTGTCTTTCTATGCGATTCGCAAACATGTATAAACTTGAATATAGAGTATATTGTTGTATAGCTTTCAATTATGCGAGTATATATGTCAGCTGGGAATGTTACTTATTGTCTTTGTTCATCACTGTAGCCTTTCTATGTGATTCTCATATATATTCAATGTGTCTTACAATATATGTAAGCCTGAGTATTGTATTCGAGTCTTAATCATATATAAAGCTGTTATAATAATAATATAGTTCAACTACAGTTTGATCTCTATGTGAATTTCATATACATATGTAGGTAAATATTTAATGAGAATTCTCAATGGGTTAAGTTTCGTCCAGTTAGAAGTATCACTTAGTTTCCTTTGGTTCATCTATGTCTAAGTCATATCTTAATGGAATTGTTTTATGTACAATTAGAACAACATTTTGGATGCTATCGCTTTTTCTGATACTTTTACTCTCTCTTTCTCTTTCTCTGTATCTCTTTCTATTTCTCTCTCTCCCACTGTCCCTCTTTCTTTACCTTCTCATTCTTATTTGCTTCTACCTATATTCTATGCCCTCATAGCATACACATTTTCATATCACAAATGTTTTGCTGCCGCACTTATAGGGTAACTCCAAGTCGCCCACCTTGCCTTTTTATTTCTTTGCTAAAAATAAATTGATATAGCTGCAATCAGCAGTGGCATGAAATGTAGAGTGGTTCATATAAAATCTTATAGCTGCGCGAAAAGAAAAGCAGAGCTTATTAAAGTTACTTAATGTCCATAAAGGTATCTACTCTACTGTCGCCTCACTCTCTCTCTCTCTCTCCTTCATTCTCTCAGTGTCTATGATAGCTATGACTATACATAAATTAAGGCGGTCCATTTGTGGATTGTGCGAAGACGCCTTTCACCTCATGCCAAAAATATTAATGGGTCTTATTTAAGTCAGAGCTTCCGACCCAGAAACCAGCTTGTTTACCTATTAGTTATGCATGTGCATTATTTGATATACATACATATATACAGATGAGTTATATATGTGTGGAAAATGTTTGATTCAAGGTGTTAAAATGCTTTTTGTTGTTCGTCTTTCAATTTTCTGCAATTTTCTATTAAGTCGTGTCTGGGGGCACATCTTGATCAGTTCGGATCTGTGTAGCATGTGCAGCTAATGATCGAATTAAGCGTCTGGCCAATTGCTGCTCATGTTAATGGTAGATTAGAGCACTACCGTGCATAATTGCCGACGTCGAATCGGGTACGCGACCCTGTGGTATTTGGTGCGTGGCTCGGGGACTCCCGCTGCTAGCCACACGAAGAATAATGATTTTTAAATGTTTTCTTTTTGTTTTTATATTTTTCAACACAGTTGAAGATGGTTTGTACAGTTTATAAACTATTTAACACAAAAAAAAAAAAAAGATTATATATTGGTAAAAAAAAAAATCAACTTGCACTTGGTATGTGTGCCATCTTAAAGATATAGTAACAACATCTACAAGGCTAATGCCGTTGCTCAACTCGGACAACAGAAACAAGCGAGTCGAGTGCCTGGCCAATCACATGGTTGCGTATGTGTGTGTGCGTGTATGTGTGTGTGAGTGTGTGTGGGCATGGAACTATGACTATGGCTAGCCGTTGCTTTAGCTTATGGCCTAGTTGAGCTCAATCCCAGCCATTGCCACCGCCGGCAGACCAGCCAGCGCCGCCACCATAGCCGCCCTCGCCCAGCACCGTCACCACCTTCACATCCTCGACCTGGTGGCCATGATCGGCGACAAAGTGTCCGGCGTGGCCGTGCTCGATGGCGCCGCCACCTTCGTGGATCACTTTAACGATGTTCACATCACCGCCGTGACTGTGACCGTGACCGTGACCGTGACCGTGACCGTGACTGTAGCCATGATCGATACCGTGACTGAAACCGCCATGCACAAAGCCGCCTTCCTGAATGACCTTAATGACCTTGACTTCCTCGCCGCCACCATGCACGAAGCCACCGCCATGAGCATGTCCATGAGCCTCCTCGTGGATCACCTTAACAATCTTGACCTCGCCGCCATGAACATGTCCATGTCCATGTCCATGTCCATGTTCTTCCTCATGGATGACCTTCACAATGGTGGGTGCACCACCGCCATATCCACCGCCGAAGCCACCGCCGTAGCCACCACCGTAGCCACCACCATAGCCACCGCCGATGAAGCCGGCTTGGGTCAGGCTCACGCACAGGAACAGGCACACGAACACCTGAGGCACAGATGGGAGTCGAAAATTGAAGATGAAATGCTTTCGCTTTGGAGTTGCGGGTGTTACCTTCATTTTGTTGTCGGTTCTGCTTGGGTTCAGCTTTAGCTCTTGTTGGACGAAGTTAAGCCTGGAAGCTTAATCAGTTACTAATATTGATGCCATGCTCGTTGGCTGCTATTTATACGTCCATCCAGAGCTAAACAAGCGAACGAAAAAGTTAATTGATATCCAAAGAGAAATGATAGCAACAACAACAACAACAGCAACAACAATCAGCTGCGCTGCACTAAACCCAGAAACAAGTTCACGACCCAAAATAGACAAATCTATAAATTATTAATGTATCTCTTAATGGCTAACAGCCAAATATTATAATCTTGGCTACTTGTAAAACGAAATTTGTAACATCCATGAGCTGCGTATATGAATACATGTACATACATAAATATGCATGCGCGTATATGGGCCTATATAATATCTATATAGAGTTGATATTAAAGCAACTAAGCCAAGTTAGTCTCTGTCTTGGCTTGATGATGCGGATGGGTCGATCATAAAACACACCTACTTAATGAGAGAAGCCAGTTTCAACACATTTGATCAGTTGTGTATGTTAAGGATATCTGATTGATTCATTTTCATTAGTATACATCGGAAACACACACACCCCTTTATTTGTATAGCTACGAGGTATATGCGTATACAAACTATTAACAGGTGTTGAGTGGAGGGAGATAGAGCGAGAGAGGGAGAAAGAGAAAGAGAGAATATCACACACTCGGTGACTTACTTTTCACACCTTGTGACTCACTTTGGTTCCATTCGATATTCTTCAACTCACTGTGTCGCCAATTGGACTGGCAATGCCTCTGTTTGAATTAGTCTTGAATCGCTTTTACACACTCTTCAGTCAGTTTTGGCTGCCTTTGTTTCAATTTGATTCCTGTTGATTCAGTTAAGATCATATTAATTCTTTTTGACTCACGTTTACTAATTTTGGTTCGCTTAGAATCAGATTTCACTCCAATTCAGGTTCCTCTATTTTGACTTTGACTCATTTAAATTCACTTTGAACTCTCTTAACTCACTCAGATTTAATTTAACTCAGTTTTATTCAGTTTGATTCATTTTAACTCGCTTTGAATTATAGTTGACTCTATTTCATTCCCGGTATTTTGACTCTGACTCATATAAACATGTTTTGCCACACTCTAACTGACTCTGATTCACTTTAACTGAATTTGATTCACTTTACAATCACTCTGACTTACTTTGATTACTTCTGACTCATTACAACTCACTTTGACTCTCACTGATTCTTTTTTCTTCTTTGCCTTTGTAACAGTAATATTTATGTTTATTATCAAAACACATTGGGTTGCTTCGTATTCGTGTACGTTTACTTTAATGTTGAAGAGACATTATTTTCAAAGATGAATGGGAATTCAATTCAAATTGTAGTTTTAGGGGCGCCACAGAATTCAACTCTATGGAAGTCAGATACAATAATAATTAAAAATATATTTACAAGTTTGTCTCAATTCAAACTTCAGCTAACAGCTAAGTTACCCTGTAACTGTTGGGCAGCCGTATTCGATTTGAATATTCTATTTTGTTTATCTCGCAAACGACAGAGTTTCTACATGCTTTGGTTTATATGTTTTCCTCTTCTTCTTTTTCGACAGACTTTCACATGACTAAACATTTATTTGCGCTTTTCATTTTGACATTCTGAATGAGTGGAGTTTCATATACATACAATAACAACAACAACAGCAACTCAAAGGCTTGCCAATTTGTAACAATTGAACATGAAACGCAGCAGAAATTCAGTTCAAAGGCAATTGTGGGTAACAGAAAGGAAAATACCTAAATAGCAAGTCAATATATCTAACAAACTGTGATCCATTAGCTTTATTATATTTCAAGTTGCAAAACTAAAACAAAAGAGAGAAACAAATGTGAATCCTAAGCATTGTGAGCAGAGTGGAAAATATGCAATATGCATATTCGAAAGTTCAGTGTGACTGAACTGCCCCTGGAGACGTTCGATGTGTCGTAATATTGTCGCTCCTATGCCATGGCTTCGAATGTGCCTCCAATCAGCAGCGCAATTAATCACGCCCCACCTCACCTCACCCCGCCCCACAGCAGCAGCTGACTACAGTCTTGAGTATTGGGTGTATGTTGCCGGGGGTCGCCGGCAGTCGAGCATATCCAATGCCCATTAGCTGACACTCAGCGGTCTGTCGATCAGATGATCCGCTCTGTCAATGCCGAGAGCTGTGCGAATTTTTCGGAGTTTTGAGCTTCGCTGAACCAGTTTTATTTTCGCACAGCTTAAAACTTGATGAGATATGAGATAGACGGAGTGCAAGGGGAGAAGATTGGCTTAGTACATACCCATTGCTAAAATGTATGTAGCTAAAACATGTTTCCTTGTATATATAAACTTTGATTTTTTTTGTCTTAGCGTATGCTTAAAATTATTTTGCTATGTCTTGCGTATAGTTAATTTTGATTATTAGCATTATAATTGCATTAATATTAATGCGATTAAACTTCAACAAGGTGTATTCAAATTTTAAGATAAGTGATTATTAAGAGCTTAGCTTTGATTCAAATGCCTTGGAGCTTCACTCAATCAATCCGCTTAGGATATTTTCTTTGCACGCTGACATATGTATGTATGTAGGGTATGCTCTAGTCGACCAACATCTAGAATTGTCAGTCATGCATATTAAGTGCGTTGCTCAACTGTTTATATATTTCAATTATTGTCAAATCAATTATAATTAAACATTATAGGGTATAATCAATAGTCGATCAATAACTAGAGTACATGAAATATGCTTATGAATACAAAAAACTTTGATATTTGCTTTTTTTATACATTAAACTTTATTATTATATATATATATATATATTTGCGTCGATCAAAGTCTGGAGCTGACAGTCACAAGACATGTATATGCATGTTAAAAGCTTTACACAATTTTGTAAAATGATGTTTGTGACATGGTAACCTTAAATGCTGATTACAGGGTATAATTAAGCCATTCAACATTGGGAGTTGACAGTCTCGAAATATATATTTGCATCGCACAAACTTTGCTCAAGTACCTCTAGTTTTAATAACAATGCAATCTTAAATGGCTATGAATGGGTATATTTAAGTCGATCAACGTCTAGAATTGATGACACAAAATATTTACTATAATAAAAGTCTTATTAAATTTCTTATAGTTTTTTTTTTTTTTTTAATTCGAGAATTATGATACATACAGGGTATGTGTGAGTCGGTTAGCTTTTTTTTTTTAACCGTTTCTGGTAATTTCGCAGTTTGAATCTTTGATGGGCTAAATTGGCAAACCACATTAAATAATTTAATTATGCAAATTTCCGTTGGCCATTTAAAGTCGAAGCGCATCTAACAACAAAAGGGCCAAAGTGAAAGAAATAAATGCAAATAATTAAACAAAAAATAAAATCAAATAAAAAAATTAAAATCAAATATAAAAAAGAAAACATTTAAAATGCAAATGAAATTCAAATAAAATGCATAAACAAAAGCCGTTTTTTAACATATGTTTCAATTATTTTCTTTTTTTATATCTGCCCTGAACCCATTGAAAATGGGAAAACAGGGTATAACAGTTTGACTAAAATGTATGTAACAGGCTGAAGAAGGCGTGGCAGTGCCCAAATATTTTTATAAATGATACGACTTAGCCCCTGCCTGATATCAGAGCCCTTAAGAGCTGTATAACTCGAGTTGGCTTACAAAATAATCTCGTTTTATTTGTTTTGATTAGAACCCTATTAAAAATTCAGTAATCAAATTTGATCTCTTATATGTTAAGAGATAGAGCTGAATTGAATTTTTCATAAATACTCATGTGTATTTTAATAGAATTTTAATGTTTCCCGTTTCCTTTCAAAATTTGCAAAAATCTTATTTTAAATACTAGAGACTGTGATTCCATATACTCGGATATTAATATACACATATAAATGTCTTTATCAGCTCTTTATTGGGCTTAGGGAATCTCGTAGTCGAGCAGCCTGGACTAAAGTTCTCTTATCTATTTAGCACATGTTTCAATTTTTACTTTTTTATTTATATATATATTTTGTAGATAGATATAACATTATTTATGTATCAAGAGATTTGTGCATTTGCCTAATTAACAAAATGCAATTCATAAACATTTGTTGTTGCTGCCTGCTGCTGTTGTTGCTGTTGTCACTAATTCAGTTAATAAATAATTAAAATGGTTTTTCTTGTCTCTTTGGCAACTTTCGCAGCTCGCTCGCATAAAATTATATGTAAATTTAATAGCATTTTGATAATGCAGTCGATAATATGCAAAAGTTTAAGCTATGCATTTTTGTTGTTTTTGCTAAATGTAAAATACATCGAATGAAACATAAATGAAGGCTGAGGGCCCAGGTGATACGCTCAGTATGATGTGTTAATTTTGCGCTCAAGTAATTATTATAATTAATTATTCACTTAATTCTAATTAATATTAATGCGCGTAGCATTAATTTGCATTGAAATGTTGCCAAACATCTGTTTATGAATCCAAACATGAATATGGCTTATTTCTTTGTGCAATCAATCAAAATACTCATGCATGAATATTTCAAGTCAAGTTAGTAAAATATTCAAATTGTTTCTTTTTTCTATGCACAATCATTCAATCAAATGTAATAGATGTCTGTGTGTGTGTGTGTGTGAGTGTGTGTGTGTGTGTGCCTGCGTTTGACAGCTGCATTCGCTTTGTCTGATTCCATATCATTTTCAGCTGTCATACAACTTCCGGCTAGGCCACAACTCACTGCATTTCTACACACTTATACTCACATATGTATGTGTTTGCTGTGTCTGTGTTAACTGACATCTATGCACGTAATTGGAATATCAGCTGTTGGCAGGCTCACATACTCCCGTCCCGGCACAAGAGGGTTGGGAGAAGTAACGAAAATGAAATAGAATAGATGCAAAGTATCTCAGTCTCAGTCTCTCTCTCTCTCTCTCTCTTTCTCTCTCTCTCTCTCTCTCTCTCTCTCTCTCTCTTACTCTTCTACCACAATCAACTTCAGATTCGCATTTTATTCTTCCATTTTATTGTTTCTGCTATGATATCTGATGAGCTATCGAAAGTGAAAACATTGCTATCGAATGCAATTGCACGATTGAACAATTGAACGCTTCTTGTATACATTTTCAAACCGAGTTACAGTTGGGCATCACCGACTGCGCTATACTTCGTTTCTACTTTGTGCCCCATTGAAAATGGAAAAAATTTTGTAGCCGACTTGCAACGCCCCAGTGGGTGCACACATATAATTTCGGACAAGTGCTCTAAAGAAGACTCAGGTAACATACCTGTAAAACTGAGATGCTTACGCTCCATTAATATGCAAGTTACAGGGTATTTTTCGAGGCGCCATGCCCCAATACCAATATATGTAGTTGGGTTATCGATAGAGAAGATTATTAGTAACTCAACTGTCTACTTTTGATATATAAGTTGGTAAGCCACGCCCCCTGTGGGGGGGCGATCTTGTATTATCAACCCTATAATAACATTTACCAAGCTACAAGCTACATCAATACTGCCTAAAATAAAGCAGAAATAATAAAAAAAAAACACTCCATATTCAGATCCGATTTGGCATTTTCTGATTTGTCACGCTCCGAGAGGGCGTATCGGGAAAATCTCTTCCGGCTACAGAGCATATTCTAGTTAATCACAAGTCAAAGTTCTAGGTTGACTTTGTTTACGCGCTAAATACATGTATAAATGTATGTGTGTGTGTATGTGTGTGTACTCGTACTAAGAGAACTGGAACAACTTTGATTCCATCTATTGGAAATTTTTTGGGGGTAGAGGCAGGCAAAAGCAGAACAAAAAGCTTTCGCCAATGGGGTCAATAAACCAGAGCACGCGTTAAGCTCGAACTACAGCTGTGGCATTGTTTGAAACCTGGCTATAGCTAGGGCTAGCACCTCTATTTATGCCTATTTTGCAAAGAGCTTTTTGGGACAAACATATTTTTATGGCAACGTTGCCATAACTTTGAATGGTTGGGGTATGTGCTAATGCGTTCCACACTTAACGACTGTAAAAGCTAACGAAATGTTTACAAGTGTAAAAGCTGAGATTTTGATGTATGTTAACAGAATGTTAATAGTTGCTTAAGCATAGACACGAACCCTGTTAAAAGAGTTTTAAATTAATTTTTTATTTTTTAATTAACAAAACAGATATTAAAATTGTTTTTTTTTTAACTTTTTTTTTTTAACTTAAATTTTATATTCATACATAATCATATATATTTTTTATTTTAGAGTTTTTAAAATTTTTTTTTGTTTTTAAAGTAAAATGTTTTTTTGTTGCACTTTAAATTTATGGGCTCAATTTCACCCGCTTGGCTGTTGTTGTTGGGAGAACCTTTTCAATCTTTGCTCTTGGCTTGCTGCTTCTGCATTTCGTGTGCCCTCTCTCTGGCTTGCTCTCCCTTCTCGCTATCTCTCTCTCTCTCTCCCATGTCCTGCCAGCCTTTCCGCTTGTCAAGGAGCAGCGCTCTGTGGCCATTGTCAATGGATTTGCTCTGGCTTCCCACTTTTCTAAATATCGCTTAATTGCTCATTAACTTAATTAAAAAAAAAAAAAAAGGAGAAAAATAATGCTCGGCTATTAGCAGCTACTCGACTGCAAGATGCTGCGCACTGCCAGAGATCTCTGGGCGAATGAGATGTGTCAAGTGCTGATAAGCCCAATGCAACGGGTCCTATGGAAGCCCAATCTAGCTTTCTGCTTGGTCATAAGACAGGGTATTCCAGAATGAAATGTGTGCCACGCACGTTCGCGCCGAGAAGCCATCGATTACAAACCTTTCAACCTTCCTTGGACCCTTGCTGCCCTTGTTGCCCTTGCTGCCTTTGCTACCCTGCCCATTCAGCAATCCATCCATCCGTCTGTCCGTCCGTCCAAGTAGTCGTCCAACCTGTTCCGCGCTTCAAGATTGCGCGCGATGTTCAATTAAAAGCTGCCAACTTTTGAGCATTTAATTATAGCAAAGAAACTTTTTCCCAGCAAACAATTTTTAACTGCGATTCCAGTGTTGCGAAATGCCTTCGCATTAAAACTTTGGGTCTATGCAGAAAACAATTTCTATTCAAATGAAATTTATGATCGATGGAATCTCAATTTAATTGATTTTGTTTGCAAGCTATAATGCTGCTTTTGTAGTGTTGGAAAATGCTTCCAAATGTATACAAATCAAACAATACTTTTTAAGATACATGTAAACTTTATAATAGTGTTAGAAAATATTTAAAAGTCAATTAACAACAAACAGTGTTGTAGTGCTGGAAAACATTTTCATTTATTTCATTTTGAATTTAATGATTGCCCAATGAGTGGATTTGCAATGTTGGAAAGCGTTAACATATATTAAATAGAAAATTAGTGATAGCCTAGCGTTGATTTGAATAATTATGAATTCATAGCTTAATTGCAATACTCGAAAAGACATAAAGATAAAACATTTGAAAGATTTAAACTTAATGCAGATATATTTAAAAAAAAAATAAACAAAAGTAAGGGTATACAGAGTTCGGTTGCTATTTGTAAAGCCACAACTCATGGAGGACCTGTACCTCTTTCTATATTTAGGAGACTTAATAGATTAGATATAGAGCGCGTGGGGCGAGAGCTTTAATTTTATAATTTACAAAGTTTAGCTGAAATTAAAAATGAAATAAAGGCGCAGGGAAATGGAACACCCCTACTAACCCTTGGGCCGCTGGAGCTGCACGTGGCAGCCGCCGCAGCATGAAATGAAACAAACGCCAAGAGAAAGGCGAGAAAAGGCGATGGAGCGATAGCAGCAGCGGCAGCAGCAGCAACAGAGGCAGCGACGCCAGCAGCAGCAGCAACAACAACAACAACAGAGCAAGCGACGTAAATCTTGCGTTTATTTGTTTATATTTCGTAACATTCCGGCTGCTGTTAGCTAACAGAGCGCCTAACAGCGGCCGAAGCACGCCGCTGTTACGGCTCGTGCATGAAGGAAGCTGTGCGGCAATCGCCGGCAGCGGCCCGTAGCAGCCCGTAGCAGCAGCCGTGGCAGCATCAGCATCAACATCAACTAGGAATCGTTGCACGTGGCTCAGTTCAGTTCAGCTCAGCTCAGTTGAAAATTGCGCTTCAGTCGAAGCAGAGCAGACAGCCAGCGAGCCAGCGAGCCAGCGAGCCAGCGAGCTAGTTGATTGTCCGTGGTCGTGTTGCCGTTTGCTGTTGTTGTTGACGTAGTCGTTCGTCCGTTTGCTCGTTCGTTCGTTCGTTCGTTCGCCTTGGCTCGACGCTGTTAGCGCCGTTAGTGCCGTTAGTGCCGTTAGCGCCGTTCACGCCGTTCAGTCGAGGTCGTGGTCTCGCATGAAGCGGTCGGACAAGTCGCATCGAGAGTCTTCAGCCAGAGCATTCACTGTAGCGCAGCCAGTTGAGTTAGTTTAGTCAGCGTAGTTCGTGCCACGTGCTACTGCGATTGCCGTTGTTTTGCCACACACGGAATCGCCGGAATCGGAGGCGCGAGGTCCTCAGGCGCAGCGACGCGTAAACATCAACTTCTTGCGGCCAACGAGAAGATCAGAGCCAAGTCTACATTTTTTTGCGCTGTGCACGCCCTGCCAAATGGTTCGTTCACAGTTTGTTGTTTGTTTGTTATTTTTTTGTTGTTCCGAAACGGTGCTTTTGTGAATTGTTGTTGTTGTCGAAGTGGGTGCAAGCTGGCGAGCAAATGAAGCCCCCCCTCCCCACACCCCGGCCACTGCCCCGCTCTGTGAGAACTCGCAACTGACTTGCCAAGACTCAGCCGCATTCCGGGCCCCCGCTTGGGCTGCCTTTATGATTGCATTAATTTTCGATTATTCTTTCTCCAACTGTCAGCACTCTGACGGGCACTTCAAAGCCACTCGCCGTAGATCGAATTAATTGAAGCCCCGCCCGGGCGGCCTAATGACTTTCAAAAGTATTTAAAACGCCAAACTCGAACCCGAGCATCACCAGCAGCAGCAGCAGCAGCGACAGCAGCAGCAGCAGCGGCAGCAGCAGCAGCAGCAGCATTTTGCCTAATTTCTTTTCGGGCCGAATAAACTTTTCGCCAAGTGCTAAACCAAAATAAGAAAAATACAAAATACAAAAATATAAATAAAAACAAATTACAGCGAAACACGAAGCAAACTCTCTCTCTCTCCCTCTCTCTGTCTATCTATCGATCTCTCCATCTCTGTCGCGCTGCCTCCGCATCTGGTGAGTATTGTAGTCCTAAGACTTTGCATTCCGTTCCGGCCAATAGCCAAATAGCCAAATAGCCAAATAGCCAAGCAGCCCACAGCCAACGTCAACTTCAAATGCCAAATATCATAACTAAGCTAATCGAATCAAACATTTGCAACAATTTCAAATAATTTGCAAGGGAAAGTTAAATAGAAGAATTTGCAAGTTTTCTGCACTTAAATCAGGCATTCGCAGTTGGAAATTCAATTTACTTCAATTTCATTATATTTCATATTAATATTTATTTTATTTTTTGCATATATATATTTATTTATATTTTAATTTTGTAAAATATATATTTTTCATTTGTAAGCTTAAGCATGAAAAGTAAGCAATTTAAAAAGTGTCTAACATAATATAATATCAAACTTATAAAAAAAAATAATAATAATAATTTTTAATTTAAAATGCGTTTTTAGATTTTTGTTATTATAATTTGTATTATATTCAATTTATATTTTAGCATTGTTACATTAATAATTTGTTTTATTTTATTAACAATTATAAGCTGAAAGCTACACTTTGAATACATAAAAAAAAGTTAATAAAAATTTCTAAAAAAAATTATGAAATTAAATTAATATAAATTGCTATATAATCAACTCAACAATGCAAAGATGCGAATATTTCATCGTCGTTTCAATTTGTTGTATTATTGTTTATTTTAAAATAAAATGCTACACAGCTAAATAAAAATTCAGATTTTTCAATAGTTTTGAATAATAAAAATAAAAAAAGCAAAAAATAAAAAAAAATATATATATATATTCATACAATTATTGAGTAGCAATTAATAATTAGTACTAAAAAATATTTAATTTAAATTTAATTAAACAAAATACAAATCCAACTCAAAAATGTGAAAACAGTTTGATTCAAATGTTTAGCGAAATAGTTTGCTGGATTGTTTGATTGGTATTATAATAATAAAGAAGTCCCTTATTCTATGTGGGTATTTTGAGCCGAAAACAGAAAACCACTAAAACTCACTTTAGTATTCCGGCGAGCTGAGCTTTAGCCGCACTTAACTTTTGTACATATATTACTGATCTTACACAAAATACATAAGTGAGCAGAAAGAATTATTGTTCAGTGTTAATTTTATAATATATAAAGTATTCAATTGTGAAAGTGAAAGTGAAAGTGTTAAGTCTCCTTTGTCAGACTTAAGAATCTGAACTGAATCACCAGGGGGTTTAATTCTTCTCATCTTTGACTGGAATTAATCTGATCTGCTTTAGTCAGCTTTATTCATACCTGATCCTTAGCTATTAAAGTAAATTATTCTATGTGAATCTTGGTGGCGTTCACCCAGATTTGGACAACGTCCCTCCAGGTTGGAGTATCCCATTCTACAGAATGGCTTGCTTTCTCTTTGTAGCATCCAGGAGATCTGCTTAGGACCTCTTCGACAGGTAGCTGCAGTTGCCAGAAGTTGGAGTGGGAGGTTAAGGTGCTTGTCTAGTCTGGGTGCCAATTATTTCACCATTCTGGTTTCTCTCAGGCGAGTGTTACTGAGTCGGGTGCCTCCCGTCTGAGTGAGCGGCAGAGGCTTTTGCTTTTTGGGGCGCTGATTCCATCTCCGGGAACAAAAGAGTCTCGGGGAATTTCTGCATCGCATCTGTTAGGGCATCTGAGTTTCTCCGCAATTTCATGTGATGTGCGGCTAATGAGTATAAAATTTGATGCAATTAGAAGGAGGCAAATCTAATCGTGTTAAGCATTCTGAGCGTTAAATATTTGATGGCGCCTGAGAGCAACAGAGATTCAGTTTGCCCCGCAAAGTAGGCAAGAGAAAGCCTCGAGTTCTCCATAATTCTTAAATTCTAAATACTTGCGCAACAAATGTTTTCTTTGCTTCTGTTTTTGTTTTTGTTGTTTCTTTCTCTAATTATGAAGAAAATGAATATGAAAATGTTTCATGCTCGTAATTTCCTACGCTGAATGCTTTTTAATTGCATTTATGCCAACTTGATATGCCAAAGATACATTTTACGCTATATATATATGTATATATCTACGTGGGTGAGCGAGCGTGGTAGGCGAGGTAGGGGGAGACAGAGAAGTAGAGTATAATAGGTGAACATGCAAATTCATGTCAACACATTTTCATTAACGCTTCAATTTCACATGATACGATTTGAATGTTCCCTAATTGTTGCTCCAGCAGCCGACTGCAAATTGCCCCAATTGAAGAGCGAAATATGCATTCAAATATGACTGCCTGCCTGTCTCCCCCTCACTCAGCCTCTCCCTCTCTCTCTCTCTGTCTGGGGCTAATGTTGGCGATTAAGAATTTTAATTGCTGCACTGGGAATACGAAAATCCGCTTGTAATTTCAACAGCTGAAACTTTAATTTCGATTCTCTACAATCTACATATATATATGTGTATCTAAACAAACGTGCAATATATATGTATATAAATTGCTATATATGCATATATACATACGTATTTATATATTTGACTAAACACTGATTTGTGTCTGCTGTAATTAAATACATCCAAGTCCAGGCATATGTGTTTACTCTCTCTCCCCTTATCTTAACCTTTCTTTCTCTCTCTTTCTGTTCCCGTCCTCCTCTGACTCTTCTGATACCACTTGACCAACAGCTTATAATGCTCGCAAATTATATAAATTTCATTTCTAAGCTCATTCGCCTTCCAATTGGAAGCATTTTGCTCTAAACTAATTAGTTTATTGATTGCATAATATATTCTTGGATATGTAAACGACTAGCAGCAGCTCAGCAATTAGCTCGTTGTCGTCGTATGCACATGTCATCCATAGCCGAATCTTGGCCCAATGTATGCGAACTGCTGTTCAACTACATATTACGTATACGCGCCGTGTGCACGCGAATTACTCGGATATGAATGATGTTATTATTATTTGTTAATTGTAGCAAAATGCATCTATTGCAGTTAGCTTAGCTGTATATTCTCAAGTAGATTTTATTGACTTGAAAACACTTCTCTGTGAAGCGGAGCATATTTGCCGTGTACTTGCACCTGTATAGAGGTGAGCTGTGCTCATGAATATTTATATAATATTTATATAAGTTATTATATGCGAATAAGTTGAATTATCGCTGATTGTGCCATCTCAATCAGCAATTTTTCACAAAGACTTCTTTTTTTTAATATTCCCTAAATTGAGAACAATTTAAAAAAAAAAAAAATTTTTTTTTTTTTTTTTTTTCTTAGAGGTGAAAAAGAACAGAGGGAAGTAGTCAACTTTTCAAGGCTGTAGCTGAAATGATTTGGAAAATATATAATCTTAGCGGAGAGCGAGAAATTCAAAAGAATTTTATAGTTTCGTTTAGTTCGTTCAAGCTCATGTATTAATTGCAGGGAACAAAAGTTGAGCATAAGCTATCTCTATATAACTTATATTTGATGTTAATGCTCATAAGCAGCTTAACAAGAAATATTATATCTAATGCTAATCCTAACAAGAAGTAGTTGAGAATCCCATGATTGTGGGCTGATATGTTTTCGATAGTTCTATAATAACTGCATATACAGTAATATGCAGAAAATCAGAACTCATCAACTCAATAATATTTCACTTTTATAAATTCTTTATCATCTAAATCAAAGGAAGACAAGAATCCCTTCTTCTAATACCAAAAAGTGAAAAAAGTGAAACAAACGCCCAATTCACTGGCAATTAAAATGTTTATATAAGAAGCAGAGGCAGAAGAGCATATAGAAAGGGAACAGAGGAATAGAGAATAGAGGTGAAGCTGGTGTCAATAGAATCGACAGCGCTTTGTCTGGCAAAATCACGAGTGAAATTCATTTATGAAAATGCGCGCAGTGTGCCCGCATTTGTTAACAAGTATTTGCTGTTACACACACACACAGACACACACACGTATGTCGAACTAAGCAGCCTCCTCAGCTCAGCTCATCAATGTGGGGCAGACGGCAAAGGGATGCCATCTCCCAGAGATCTGTGAGCCAGTGGAGCAAGGCCCGCATTGGTTGGTAGCCTGCTTGGCTGTTTCATTTCGTTTCGTTTCAGTCTCAGTCTCGTATCGTTTCGTTTTGTTTCATTTGTTTGTTTGTTGCCGTCTCTATTGCTGTTTGACTACAATTTACGTCATTCAGCCGCAAAACACCTGAACCGCCCCCTTCCTGTTCGTCGCATTAACCCGCTCTCAACCCCAAAAGGCCCCAGTCGTCGTCGTCGTCGCAGCCGCCGCCTCCTTTTCATGAATCCGCCCACCAGCCCACCAGCCCACCAGATGGCCACCTGCCCCAAGTGCCCCGCCCACAGTGCGCACTAACGCCTGTACATACATAATTAAGGCGTGTTATCCTTGTTGACTTTGTTATTAATCCACTCCAGCAAATTGTTGTTGTTGTTGTTGTAGTTGGTATTGTCATTGTTGTTGTTGTTGCTGTTGTTGTTGTTGCTGTTGTTGTTGTTGTTGCTGTTGCTCTGTTGCTCTTCTGTTTTGTGCCATATTATTATTTTTCTCTTCACTACGCTGTGCAATACTTCTTTTATTTTGCTTTTTTTTTTGTATGTGTGTGCGTGTGTGTGTGTGTGTACATGTGTGTACATGTGTGTTGGAAAGGTTTCGAATTTTATTATGCGGAAAAAGGTTAATAAATGGAATTTTCAAGTTGTTAAATTGTTTATTTAGGATGTTTATAACACACACACACACACACACACACATGCACACTCACATTCACACTCTCACACACATATAGCAACACTCATACATGTGCAGCCGCTCATGGCTTGCAGCAGACTCCATTGCCACTCTCACTGATACTCTGTAGACTCAGCTAAGCCAAGTGGGCATATTGAGCTAACAGATTGATTGACACTGATTGACGTGAAGCCCCCTGATTGCTAAAGAGTCGAAAGTTTGTACCTTCGCATGTCTCTAGCGAAGAGTTTATCAAACTCTGATTTGACTCCTTTTTCTCTCAGTTCGAATTGAAGTATTTTTATGTATTTTCTTCGTTTTAGTACTTTGCGTGGTATTTGCTAGTCTATCATCTATTACACTCTCACACTGCTATTCAACTGTTTTGTTATTTTTTTGGATTTTTTTTTCGATCGGCTGTGCACTTTCCTGTTGTGCTACGCATTTTCCCAGATTGAAACCTTTTCGCCTTCATGTGCGTGTGCGTGTGTGTGTGTGCGTGACTGACTGACAGTGTGTGTGTTGTTTGCGTAGTGCGTGTGTTAAAATATTTTTTGTGTTTCGCTGCGTAAACGGAAGGAAGCTGCTGGCAAATTTTGACACGTTGACATTTTACGGTTATTATTATGATGCCCTTTCGACAGCACCGACAGAAGGGTATACCCGATTAAGCAGCGATTTTATATTAGATCAATCAATCTATCAAGCTATGATATATAAATATTGGATATATATTTATGCATAGCACGACAAAGGTCTTAGAAATTTAAGAAAAACATTTAGAGATTGAAATCAGATAAAGTATCACTGAATTTTTTTTAGAATATTTGGTAACATCTACTGCACAATAAATATATTCATATAAAACTTAATAAATTTTTAGTTCATTCGAGAGAGAAACTAAAATTTGTTCAAAAAACTTTTTCCTATTTGACTTTAAGTTGAATATTTAAAGGACTCCAATTTTCAATTTTCGTCTAGCATGGCTTGTGTGTGTGTGTGTGCGTGTCTGTGTGTGTGTATTGCCTCCACGGTGCAAAAAAGCTTGGGGCAGCTGCAAGCAATAACGGCGCCTTTCTTTGGTTAGGGTTTTAGCTTCTGGTCCGGGCTTCCGCTTCTGCGTCATGGCCGAGGCTTAATTCGAGGCACTCACTTGATTTTTAATAAATGCTCCAGATTTATGGACAGAGATGAGACTCGAAAGAGAATAGCAATAGATATAGAGCTCGCGAAGTGCGAGAGTGAGATGGGTTGCAGAGAGAGAGAGAGAGAGAGAGAGAGAGGGGGAGAGAAGGCGTTTCAAGATTGGCAAAAGTGCGAATCAGTAAAAGTTGACAGACAAACGTAAAACTTGAGCTATAAATAAGTACAAGTGTGAGTAGCTGAGTATAAGTGAAGCGTCAAGTGGGTAAAAGCATGAGCAGGCACAGAGTTGAAAGTGACGGTATAAGAAAAGGTAAAAGTGAGAATCCGTAGAGAAATAAAAATGGGAAGCTGCAAGAGTAGAACCACTAATGAGTAAAAGAAAAGTTTGAAATGGATATACTTATAAGTAGAAAGTGTGCTGAGAGTGAGTATAAGAAAGAGAGAGATAGAGAAAGAGAGAGAGAGAAAGTGTGTGAGAGAGAGAGAGAGAAGTGGTATAAGTAGAAAAATAAATGAGTATGAGTGTGACTAGAAGTTTACGGAGTATAAGAGTATAAGAGTAGAAAGATACAAATGGGAAGAACAGTACAGTTATTAAGAGTATAAGTATGAGTATAAGATATAAGTATAAGAAGGACTCGCGTTAATAAGTATAAGTGAGAGAAAGAGAGAGAGAGAGGTGGTATATGTAGAAACTTAAATGAGTATAAGTGTGAGCAGCTGAGTATAAGCAAAGCATCAAGTGGGTAGAAGCATGAGGAGACAGAGTAGCAAGTGAGTATAAGAATAAAGTATAAGAGTAGATAAATACAAATGGGAAGCTGTATAAGTACAGTCATTGAAAGAGTATAAGTACCACTAAGTGAGTATAAGTAAAGCTTGAATCGGATATAAGTATAAGTAGAAAAAAGAGAGAGAGTGTTAAAAGTGAGTATAAGTTGCAGTGAAAAGTGGTATAAGTAGAACTAGAAAGGTGTCAGTAGCTAGCTGAATAAGAATAAGTATAAGTAGGCAGAGAATCGAAAACAGGCATAAAGAAGACAAGTGCAAAGCTATATATTCGATCCACAAATGAGTATAAGTGTGAATAGCTGAACGAATAGTAATAGTATATGAGTTAAATGTGAGTTCAAGTAGGCGAAGAAAAGTACGTATAAGAAGTATGTAGAGGAAGTAAAAGTTGAAGCCAAAGTGTTGACGTAAGTGGAGTAGGATAAAAGTAAATACAAGTATAAGTAGATATGCCTTAGTATAAGTATAAATTGAGAGGGAATCGAGCGTATGAGTAAGAGAATAAGAAAAGTTTAAATTGAGTACAAATGAAAGTTGGAACAAGTTTCTCAAGTGTGTCAGCAGAAGGAAGATAAAGCAAGTATAAGCTGAACTACACATAAGCAGGAATCGGGGGAGATTTAAGAGTTGGCGCTGACAGAGCTTAAGTTGCATTGAACTAAAGGTGGATATACATATGTATATATGATACATATGTATATGTGTGCAAGAGTAAAGACTGCCGGAATTGAAGAGGAAGAAATGATTTTGTCGACAACTTCTACTCTTGAGTTAATTTCAATTAACAATTCTCTTTCGAATCCTCTGCGAAGTTGTACGAATTGAACAACTCTTGCTCTCTCTCTCCCACAAACTTTGAAATATAACAAATGCATATATGTGGATGTAAGTAAGAAGGCAGCATAAGCACTTGCAATGTAGTTTTCAGCTGGGCTTAGCTCTGCTGGGCATTTGCTAATGGAAATATGTCACGTTTCACAGTTTTTGATTGTGAGCAGCTTTTGTGCGCTTTCCAATTTGTTTTGTTATATGCAGTCTCTATATATGTACATATACATGTATATACTATTTTTATTTCACATATATAAGTATAGTGTTAATTACTGGCTGGAATGCGCTCTTACATGGCGCTCGTCTTGCAGGCTTTTGGGGCTGTGCCCAAGTTTTCGCTGGCGAGTTGGCTTGGCCCAGATAATTTAATTAAAAATAGCAACCATTTGATATCAAACAAAATTGTGCGCAGAGCAACATAAATGACTAACCGGAAAGTGGCCCCAAGGCGCCTGCAGCCAGAGTTCTCTCTGTGCGTGTCCGTTCCAAATCTCCATCTCCAGCTTCGGCTCCTGCTCCGACTCCTCGTGTCCGTATGCTGGATTCGCGTGCATGCACATTGAGTCTAGGCTGTGGCTGGCTGGCCGCGGCGCGAGAATTCATTAAACTTTAAACCGTAATGAATACTCAACAAATTTGAAAGACAAGTAGAGAAGACACCGCGTGAGGTGTGCCCAAAACACAAACACCACAACAACAACAACAACAACACAAATACATAAACACAACATGAGCAACGCAGGAGACAGGAAAGGCAACAGCTATTGCTGACATTGCCATGGGCTTTTGGCTTTAGCCGCAGCTCCGACTTTGACTTTGGTTCCGCCTCTCGCTCTCGCCGTCTCCTTTTCCTCTAGCCTTCCCCCCTTCGCGGGGGGTCTGCCAGCAGCCAGCAGCCAGCAGCATAGGCGACAGCGCCAGGCACCTGCAATTGGAAAGTGCCAGCTTTTGGCTACCACTTGGCACCACATAATCAGCACAGTTTATGCTGTCGCCACTCGCCGGGATCCAGGCGCACTGGCCCTTCCTCCAGATGCCAGACGCCAGACGCCGGCTGCCGGCTGCCGGCTGCTGGCCGACTCCTGCGCTGCCAGCTGCACACGCTCGAGCAATATAAATATAATTTACAGCGGGTAATAATCATAAGAAGCAGGTAAAAGTGCGATGCGCAAGAAAGTATGAAGGGAGTGAGAGAAAAACAAGAAGAAGAGGAAGCAGAAGGGAAACAACGGCAAACGACCAAAACGAAATTGAAATCGAGCAAATGAATTTCCCAGCTGCGACAGCACGAATCGGGCATGCTCTACGCACAAAATTATAAATAGTTTTTAATTAATGTATATATATATATATATATATATATATATATATATATATATATATATCTATATATATATATATATATATATTTAATCTATGTACATCTTTAAATATATATAAACCGACCTTCGGTTTGATTTGAGTTGAGCTTTGAGGGTTTTGGACAGCTTAGCCCTAATTTGGCAGTGACATTTCGTAGCTAACATTAGCAACTGAAGTGCATGTGGTAGCCGACTTGCGTATACCCTGCACTTAAGATATAAACTATAAGAGTATTGTCAAATAACTATATATCTCTTTATTAGTTGTATAGCCCATTGCTGGCATGTTGAAATTGTCTGTTCGTGTGCATACTCGATACCACTTTCGTTTTTTATCGACCTCGATAACTGATCTCGATAATAGATTAAGCTTAGGTATCAGCTGTTCATTTGCCGATAGCAAATAAAGCTACAAATTATGCCAAAAAATGATAGATGTGCTAAAATGGTTCTGCAACAAGTATATCCATATATACTACTATACCTACTATCTTAGGGTTCTCCTTGCTCGACTAAGTCTAGTCAGCATCTAGCTAATGCAAGGCAACGTCTTTCACGCATCCAGCTTGCCAATTTCAGAGTAACCACTGATTGCAGGGTAGCGGCAGTGGCCGTAGGCCCGTTGAATAATTGAGGGCGCGTGTCGTATACGCAACATGCGTACGTTTTTAGTTGCTGTCGCTCATACGCCGCGTGTGGCAGTGGCATTTTTATTTAAAATACAATTTGCATTTCGGGCATGTGTAAAGTGCTTGTGCGAGTTAAGTTAAGCTCTTTTATTTATTCTTTGGGGAACAATCTCTGAATCATCGCATCAGCCGTCGTCCGTCCATGTCCACGTGCTCGTCTCGCTCATTGCCATCGCCATCGTCATCGTCATCGTCATCGTCATCGTCGTCATCGCCATCGCCATTGCCATCTTAATTGTGTGGAAATAAGCGAGTGAGTGGCCCCACTTCGTAGCAAGTTAATTGCGGGCTTTTGAGTCATGTGCTCATATTAAATATGCATGGGGGGGGCACGCCAAATGGAAATGGGCCAGGATGCGGGCCAGTCTGAGATAGAGCTCCAGCTCTCGCTCTGGAGCACGGGAATGCCAACGGCAAGCGCGAACGTGCTGCCTACACGCCCGATCGACTGCTGGCTCAGGCTGCTGCTGCTGCTCTGCTGCTGCTCTGCTGCTGCTCTGCTGCAGCTCTGCTCTGCTGTGAGGCAATCCGATTAATTATGCATGAATTTACTTAGCCGCCGCCGCTCGAAAAATATGCTCCCAATTATACAAGCACACGGCCGAGGCACTTGCAAACGCCACGGCCAGTTGAAGAGAGTGGTGAGAGGTAGTGGGTAGAGGGTGAGGGGAGGGGAGAGCTAGAGGACGGGGACAGAGGCTGGGCCATCTAGCAAGCAGCTTTACGTTTTCAAGTGCTTAACTCAATAATTCAGCAGATCCATCGCCTAATGTCCTGGAACAAAACATTTGCGGATAAATATAAAATGGCCAAGTTTTTTTTTTCCTTTTTGCTGTTGTTGTTTCATTAAAAGTTTGGTTAGCTAAAATGTAAATTTGAAATAAATTTAGCTTGTTCACTAACAAAAATAACAAACAATTTACACATTACTTTATAGACTCTGCTTGGCCATTTATATTTGAGAATTTTGAGAATGGTTTTATATCTCATATTAGTTGAGAATGAATAGTATGAATAAAATGAATGTAGAATGAAGAGAGAGAGAGAGAGAGAAGGAGAGTTGAATGTACGCACTGACTTATGAATGGACAGACGGGCAGGGCTAAAGCAACTCGGCTATATATTATGTGGGCTCTGCCACGCCTCCCTCTGCATATGACATAAACGTTAAAGTTCTACTTGAACTTAAGTGTGTCTATAGACTATAATATAGAATAATACACATATACATATAGAATTATGGACAAGCTTCGAGTCGAATCGATTTAATATTTCGTATTTAATATTTCAGAGTTAATCTGTGCACGATAAAGGGTATCACTCCGGCCGGCCTCACATGTTGCTTGTGTGATTGCCGCAAGTGCTTGCCGCTAGGGTATACGAGCAATTTAAGTTTCATGGCTGGCCATAAAACGCAGATAAAAAATTGTTTAGCAACAGCACCAAAGAGGACATTACTTTCCTCCTTGTCTTTTTTTCCGGGCTTTTTTTCTGGTTTTTACAACAAGTTGGAATTAAGCTTCGCAACGGGTTCGAACTCGCAAACATTTTGGCTGTGGCCCGCTCCAAGTGGGTCAACATTGGCATTTGGCAGATAATCTGTGCAGCCATATATATAAATATATATATTTTATATTTATTTAGTGGGTCACTTGATTTAAGTCAGTTAATAAGCTTCCATTGATCTATTTATGGTCTTGTGGCTCAGAAATATTAAGGAGAGAGGCAGAGCAAATATATATGTGAGCTAACATTTAAATTTTTGTTTGCAATAGCAATCGAGCAATAATGAGTACAAAACATCTGCAATAGCTATCATCAGTTGAGGCAGGAGCCGAAAAAGATATTCATGAATGAATGAATACTTTTTGAGCAGGTCTCGAATACAATTGTGTTATACGCATATAATATGAATATATTGCTCTCTCGCATTGGGTCCAAGGCATCATTCAGCAAAATGTTAACATTTGCTCAATCAGTGCAAAGCCCATTCGAAATGAAGGCAGTTAGTGGAGTGAATAGCGTCTATGGGTATTGTTAGCTGGTCGAGAATGGAATCTATAGATGGCTATATTTTCTTAAATAGTCCATGCTTGTCTTGCCCTTTGCGGCTTGTTCGTGTGCCGTGCCGTGCTGTGCTGTGACTGTGACTGTGGTGCGGACCGCAACAATTGCAGGCGACAGGTGGAGGCAAATAAATAAATTTGTGTCCTGCTGCCAGCAGGACTGCTGCTGCTGTTGCTGCTGCTGTTGCTGCTGCTGTTGCTGTTGCTGTTGCTGCCACAGTTGCAGCACTACTCGTTAGTATTGCTGGCAGTTGCTCCCGGGCATGACCACATGGAATATTACTCATACGCGCTATTAGCCAAACACTGCAACAAACACACACACACACACGCACATACACAGGGAGAGAGAGAGAGAGAGGGGGAGAGAGACACACACGCACACCCTCAGCTCGGTTGCATTGGATGTAAAAGTGGGTTTTCGGAATTGGATGTCGCTAAGGTTTTGCTCAGAGATGCCAGTGAGAAGAGCTTGTGCTTTGCTCTTGTTTGTTGTTAGTTGTTATTGTTATTGCTGTTGCTGTTGCTGTTGCTATTGCTGTTGCTGTTGCTTTGCTGCTGCCCAAGTGCCAAACGAAGCGTGGCAACCTCAAAACGTAAATTTTAACGTCCTTGACATTTTATGCCGTTTGGCGTTTGGACTCCTTGCAGCGTCGTGTGGCGCCTATATGTATCAAAAGTGCGTCTATATATATAGATGTATACATATAGATATATATAGCTTTACGTTTGTATATGGCATGACAATCTAATAACGTGGCCAACACACATTGGCAACCGCACTTTATAGCGCTTCATTTATTCGTGCCCAACTAATTGTTTACTTAAGGTCCTGGGCCATAACTAGTTAGGAATTAAGCCAGGTCAGGCTGGGCTAATGCCCAATGGTAGCATAAGCACAAGCACAAGCCCAGCATAACACACGCACACGCATAGACAGAGAGCGAGAGAGAGAGTGAAAGAGCGCGAGAGGGAGAGGGAGAGAGAGCGGGGGAGTGCTGCCCAGAGGATTACTGTCAGCTAACCCGGCTGGCATTCGCTCGGAAAAAGGTCAATGCACAAGATTTTACCTTTTTTTACTGTTGCTGTTGCTTTTTCATTTTTTTTGAATATCATGCAAAAAAAAAAATAAAAATAAAAATGTGACACAAATTCGATTTGTAAAGTCGTCTGAACTCCAAGCGCCAAGCCCTCAGCCTCAACCTGAACGTGAACCAGAGCCGTGGCCGTAGCCATCACCCAAGTCCGATGAGCGTGTGGCGTGCGTTAGATTTTGCACCAGGCCATGACGCGATTGCGTCTCTGATTATGTTCAGTGGCAGTGGGCCAAAACAAAACAGCAACAACAACAACAAAAAGGTTGCCCAGCTCTATGACCCAAGCACAGCCCCATGGGCCGCGCCATGCCCCAAGGCCGCCCTCCAATGCCAGCCAGTCCCATCGATACCTATATAGTATATACATACATGCATACATACATACATATATATATGTTTGATGTGGGCCTAGTTTGTAGCTATTTGTACATATGCTGCATATCGTAATATCAGCGATTTACAGTTAATCCATAGATTTCCTTCATTAAGTGGATTTTACTTTCGAATACCAGCTGAAAGCCCGAGCCTACGCTCTGCCCCCAAATTCAATGTGAGCAACGGCTGCTCCGCATGTAATGGAACTTTAATTGTACTCTTCAGATTGACAGAAAAGTCTGAATAAGAGTTGAAGCCTTTGTATTTTTTTCTATATCTATTATATTATGTATTATCTATATATATCTTTTTTATGTATTTATTAATATTATTTTTTCAATTTTATTACATATATTACATATATCTAAATGTAGATTGAGTGCTTCGGTTGGGTACCCATATGTAAAGCCGATGGAACGGGCTGCTCCTCGCAGGGTTCTATCCTGTCTAGAGCACTTTTTACTCTACTTCTGCACTCTTCTAGAAGCTGAGGTATGCATATAAGAAGCCTTGAATGATTGAAATATCAGCTCTGTTCAGGGTAACCGGTGTCTCCTAGTTTATACCCTTTTTTCCTGTGCTGGATTCTAAAAAAAAAATATATTATATATCATATTTCTGAAAAAAATTTGTTAAATTTAACTTGCAAATTTTTTTTTGGAAATATTTTGTTTTTATTTACATTTGATATAAGCTCGTATTTACCAAATTTAAATAAAATTTTTAAATAATTGTTTTGACCTGAATTTTTAATAATTTATTATTAGTTAAATTTAGGTATTTCCTGATAAATTTAACAAAGTTTTTAAAAGTTGCGAATTTTATTTGCAAATATGCAAATTTTTGAAAATTTACAATTGTTAGCCAATTTAAGCTGTTTTCCACTTTACGCCCTTTGCAGCTTCAGCTTGGTTAATTCGCACACGAAACAGCACAAAACAAGTGGGAATCTAATTTTTTGTTTGTTTTGTTTTTTTTTTTGTGAAAGGGTTGAAAGTCGTGCGAAAATTTCGTATGCATAATTCTTGCGGTTTGCTGCTTTGGCGTTTCACTGATTAAGCTTTTGTGCTTCCGTTGCTGCGTCGAGCTCTTGTCCACTGCGAGATGAGCAGTTAGCCCAGCGTGGCAGCTGCATTCCCTCCTGCTGTGGTCGTGGCTGTCGCTGGCAGGAGTCGTTGCTGCAAAGGGGCCGAAAATCGAGCTAGCTTCAATCAATCAATCATGGCGTCAAGCAGTGCATGACGGGATGCCTGTTCGGCCGCACCGCAAACAGATGCAGCGACAAGCCGCAAAGCGATGATAACTGGCCGATAGTCGATAGGCGACGATAGGCGACGATTGGGTTTGGGGGTTGTGGAATTTGAATTAGAAATGGTTTTCTCAGGGCGCTAGCGGAAGCAATAAACCTGATTTATTTCAGCTCCTCCTCCTACTCCTCCTCCTGCTCCTCCTCGTGCTCTTGCACATGTGTGATTTCAGCTGTTTTCATTTTGTAATATATTTGCAATTGTTGTTGTTAGTTTTCTATTTCGATTATCCTGCTGGCGAGCAGAGAGCAGGGAGCAGTCGAAGGGCTAGCAAAAATGTTTCCTTAATCCAAGAGGTCTCCTGCTTTGAATGCCCTTCTATGCTCTCGCCCCCTCCTACACCCTCTCTCTCTCTCCCTCTCTCTGTGTGTGTTGGCGATGTTGTAAAAAGTTTTATTTGTCGCTGATTTGAGTATCGAGGCCAACGCCTATGTAGTCGCATTCGTACTCATCCGTACGGCAGTCGTGTGTGTCTCTGCCTCCTGCTGCTGCCCCTTTTGTTTTGTTTCGCTCACAAGCACAAAACAAAAATGCAAAGTAATGCAATTTATTTGAAAACTATGCTGCCACGCCCACTCAGCACACTCCCCCTCAATTTCAACAAAGGGGAAGGAGAGGTGAGAGAGAGAGAGATAGAGAGAGACGGAGAGAGAGTGTAGGCACTAGCAAGCAACAAAAACATGCAACATGATGCACAAATTACATTGCTCGATGTACTTGTAGGACACAGAAAAAGCAACAGCAACAGCAACTGCAAAGAGACAAATAACAACAAAAAAACATAGAAAAAAAAAAAGAAAAAGGACACGAAAATTTAATGTTCTGTGTCACAGCGATTTCAATTAACTTTAGTGAACCATTTGGATTAAATGAGCACGAATCGAGCTGTTGCATATTTGATGGCATAGCTGAAATGCCCGCCTGTGTGGCCAAACTAAATTTATTTCTTCCGCTCTCTCTCTCTCTCTCTCTCTCTCTGTCTCCCTCTATTTTTTTGTTTTGAACTTTTAGCTTTGGTTGCGGTTGAAAAGCGAAAACTTTTTATGGCTTTGCATAGAGTTGAAATCCGTTTCGGACTTAAAAATTAACAGCAATTATATATACATGTGTGTGTGAGGGTGCATCTATGTGTGTGTGTGAATTTGAAATTTAAAAATCGAGCATTAGGATTTGATAAAAAGCTGAAAATAAACTTTCAATATGATTGTAAGCTTCATGTGATGCACATGAATGTTATATATGATGTAGGACCCAACAAGAGAGAGAGAGAGTGTTTTCGATAAATATAATTGAGCCGCAGTTATCGATGAATTTTGTTGTTATAAGTATTCAATGGGATTTGCCATTTAACCAGGATTCGTTATTCATTTACCGAAAGTGTGTAAATAAGTTTTAAAATTATAGAGAAATTTCGACTTGACTGTTATTTATAGACTTTCTCTTTCAGGCAAAGTAGAGCTCTGTTGAGTCTTGAATCAACATCTATACAACTATTGGGGGGAGGTATAGAAAAAATAGTTAATTAGTTAGTTACTAAGAGTATTGTAGAAGATTTAGTCGAATCAACTAACTTTTTGAATACACTTCGTATACTTAATATCATCGATGTAGTGCCCAAATTAGGAAGAGCAACAAAGGATGCTTATATTCATTCAAAATGGGAGAATTCGATAGATCTTAACTAATCTATGGTTTTTATAAGCTTAGCCTGTTTATAGAGGCTTGTGATTGGGGCTGCTGGAATGCTTTGAAGAATTTACTCATTGATTCAGCTGCTTATTCTCAGCTATCTATTAAAACAGCCTCAGCTAGCGGGTTGAGGCACTCAAGTGAATCATCAATTGGAACAATTTCTCTTTGAGTATTTTTGCACTCTGCACTCCATTAATGTCAGAGCTGAATAAGTGAACAATAACCGTCTATAATTGAAACCAAAGGCTTGGGTTCTTAAAAAGAACAAACTGAAAAGTTGCTCATTCAGCCACAAGCAATAGTTAAGCTTGAACACATAAATCGAATACGAAATTCACCAATTATAAAAGAGAGAGAGAGGGAGTGGGAGAGAGAGGAAGAGAAAAGAGGATGAAAACGAAAACCGATGAACAATAATTGCATTGGAGTTAATTGATTTTGTCTTGAATTTATTATGTTTTCCTTTTGGTATTTTCTCGTTTATTTTTTTTTTTTTTTTTTATGCGACTTTCCTAAAATTTGCTATTGCACAAGGCACAAATTAAAGAAATCCGAGTTTATTTTGCAGCTTGTGCGAGTATGCAAAATGTGTGAGGATAATAAACTGCTAAATATGCCCGAGTTGCCTCAGCTGTTGGCACACAACAAATATTTAGCACACACACGAGAGAGTGTCGGTGTGTGTGTGTTTGTGTATGTTTATACACATTTATTTCGTTTGCTTTTTGCCTACTCAACAATAGCAGTAGACCTAGAGTGAAAGAGTGTGTGTGTGTGTGTGGGCCACCTTTGTGCTTGTCGTTTCTGTGTGAAAATATTTCTATGTCCTTTAATAAAAATGATAAGTCACAGTATGGGAATAACAGAAATGTGAACACGACGAGCTGAGCTATCTGACTGACTGTGTGGGAGGAGTGCGGGGCGAGTGGGGCTCCATTGTAATGCTAAAACCTGGCAAAGCTAACACATGCGAGTGATTTAATTAAAAGACAGAAAAATACTCATACACACACACACACACACACACTAACACACACATGCAACTGTTAGCTTTTGGCCCGAAATATTCGAGATCTCTGCACATTGCATCGGTTTCAGAATTCAATTAGTATTTATCAAGCTTCGCATTGCTGTCTATGCGCTGCTGCCAGACAATGAAGTGATACAAAAAATGTTTATTTTCATCTTGTTCTATCCTTTTTGTCTGCTTGTTTGTTGCTTTCCTCTATTTTTTTTTTTTTTTTTGTGGCAGAAGTGCATGCCTGCAGGAATTTATCGTACCTCGATGTGGGCGATTGCACCGAAAAAGTCGAAAAGCCGATGCAAAGAATGCGTGCAAAAGGAAAAAGATTTTCAAAATAGAAACTGATGCTTAGATGCAACTGAATTGGTGCGATTGTATGACTTAAATATCATAAAGATTTCCATCAAAAATATTTAGAGAGTTGAAAAAGCAAATTACAGTTGGTGAATGTGAATTGAAAAAGGAATTTGGCTAGAGAAACAGAATGCATTTTTGATGAAGAGATGAAAAGCGTTTTCTGAGAGTAAAGCTTGGAGTTATTTGAATGATTAGACTAAAAAATCAGTATCAGAAATAAATGTAACATTCCATCGGTAATCGAGAGATAGGCACTAGACGGGCATATACTTGGATGAGTAAACGTTGTGCAAGTCGATAAGTTTTATCGACAGTTTTTATCGATTGCTGATCTATTGAATTGTCTATAGACAAGACTTCAAGATCGATATTATTATTATTAAAGATCGATATATTATTATTATTGCTAAATGTTATCGATTCCCGATACGTCAATAGTGAGGACAAACGTGACTCTGAGAATTCGACTTGATTGTACTAAAATGATGAGAATTCAGACAAATCGATATATTATCGACAGCTTTTAACAGTGGAGAATGGAAACGTCATTCTTAGATTTAAGAAAAATCGATAAGTTTCATAGGCAACTATCGATGGCTATTGACAGCTCCTGTCAATCGCTAAGCTACACTATGACCGCAACTTAGCCAGGAAGTAGCGATTAGAAGTCGGTGTCCCTGGTCTTAGCGCAGACATACAGAGCTTTGCTTTATCGTTTTCGTCAGATTAATGGGGTTTTCTTCCCATTTCTTTAGAATGTCATGCTCGATACACAGACTGATTTCACATGTCACCTCAAGCCATCCGGCTGTATTAGAAACGGGAAAAAGCATGACAGCGAGTCGTTAACTTGGCCCGGCCAACGCTTCGCTTCTCGCCTGCGTAATCCTAATGAACGTCCTGTCCCACGGATGTTGCTTTTGCTGTTGTTGTTGTTGTTGTAGCTGCTGTTGCCGTATATCCGTACGGCATAATTGCTGCACACTTTTTCGCCGGCTTACGGCCGAAGGCTGTGACGGCCTAAGGCGAACGACTCTCTCAGCCCTGGGCGCCCTTTGGCTTGCCAGTTCAGCGTCTTTTACGCGTCGCTGGCATCGAACAGGGGAGACGATTCCAATCCGATGCCTCAACTGATTGTGTGTGTGGCACGCGATGGTTCGTTTGGCGTCGCTTTAATTGAATAAATAACTAAATATTGAATGAGTCAGGGAGCGCGCTTTAAAGCCCGGAGAGCAAGCTGATTGAATCTAAGTTAATGGTTTATTTATGTGCCATATTGCTGCTAAAAAAAAAAGACGAAGAAAAATGAGAGCACTCTCTATATTGTCTGCTGTTGGTAATTTAGATGGGGCTCGTTTGGCTTCAGGCTTTAATCAGCAAACACATAAATTGAGCGGGAATCGGAATGCCAAATAGTCTTGTGCCGACTGCTCAATGCGAAATTAAACATAATTTTGAGGCGCATTTAAGCGAGCGACTAAAGATGATAAATGATTCACAACTGACTATGGCAACAATGCCAAAGACTGAGAAAAAAGCCAATAACGCCAGAGACCCATTGCCACAGAGTGCTAAAGACCCACAGCAGCAGCAACAACAGCAACAACAACAACAATATTGAGACAGCAATCAGCAGACGCGTGGGTGGCCCTGGCGCCCCAGATAATGCGTATGCTATACGGCGTGTCATTCAGTCAGCCATTCAGTCAGTCAGTCAGTCAGTGAGTCAGTGAGTCAGTGAGTGAGTGAAACAAATTGAGCTACAGGCAGGACTCAGGCAATACAGAATCAGCTCGTCAGTCACTCAGGAAGAGTGCGTTTACTGAAGGAAGACGCTTGTAAAACTAACGATAAGCGTCATGTAATTTGTGATACGAAACGTTTACGGCCCTAGGTGATTGGGTGTGTGTGTCTGTGTGTCTGTGTGTGTGTGTGTGTGAGCAAACTCACATTATGAGGCAGCAAATTGATTTATTGTAGTTTTATATATACAGACACACTCACGCACACATCTACTACATATATGTATATACATATATGCAAAAAGGTGCCTTCCGACCCAAAATAGGCCCGGGGCAGTGACCTATTTGGTCAGCAAACTTGAAAAACGTTCGAACAAATGCGAGCAGACATCGCATCATTTATTAAACTGTGTATGCAGTGTATGCATACTTACGCACAGCACTGTTGTTGTTTGCCATGCTAACGGCTTATCGTATTAGTTAGCATACTTCAACAAAATTACCTCAATATCAATGCACTGGCTGCTCTCCATCATTAATCGATTTATTATGCAAAATTTTAAACAATTTAGCCTGCATTATTCATGGATTTCAACTTGTGTCGTCTCGTCGAGTCCCGTCACTCATTAGATGCAATTATTGTTTGGGCAAATTCAAATTGTTTTCGGATCGGGCCGGGTCGAGCTGTGCCGGGCTGGGCCGCACCGGATTGGGCTGGTAATTATTTGCGGTTTGTCATTGGCCAGTCGCCTGGCTCGCTTCACAGTTGGCGACATGCGGTGCATTCGCATTTGCATTGCCTGTGGCCGCTCGAAAGGCCTTCGAACTGATTTTCAATTATCCAATCAATTCAATTTGCTAATCAGCAATTATACAAACCGATAATGTTTGATATCCCAGTGATAGATGACAGCAGTTTGTAGCTAGAAAATTGACTGCAACAGCGAAGACCCAATACCAAAGCGAGCAGAGAGAAGATCCAGCAACAAGTAGAACTGCAGCAACATTTTATTATTGATTTTTGGGATTTGCATTAATATTTCAAGTGTAGTCTAAAGTGCACTTTGAGCTATTAATACTTTTCGTCAGAGTTTCCTACTTAAGTTTTATTTTCACAAAATATTGCTCATCTATGGATCTACTTGGGTATTTAATCCTTAAGTGAACAAACTACTCAAAAGTAACTTTTGGCAGGTAAGTTTGCCTGAATCCATAGAGTAACTCAGGCACACATAAACTCGCACACATATACACTCACACACACCCACGCCTATACACATATAGCGGTTGTTAATGGCTTCTCTGTGCCTCTTATACTTCTTAACTGTAATGTTTATTGGTCGATCTTATTGATATGGTCATGGCATGCATTAATGTAGTAACCAAATGCATTATCTTCCTAAAAGTTCCTTGGGGAAAAATTGATTAAGGTATACAAAAAGTGGATGGGATAAGTTATACACTAAGTGGAATGCATTGTCTTTGCCTTTGGGTTTGATTAGCATTCAGAGATATAATTTTGTAATTGATCAGCGCATAATATAGGTAGAGTTACCAAACAATGTTTCGGGTTTAAGTCGACTCAGTCTCTGAATCCAGTAAAAAAGACAAAATGAAAGAATGAATGAATGATTGAATGATAGAATGATTGAATGAATGCATGAATAAATGATTGAATGATAGAATGATTGAATGAATGCATGAATAAATGATTGAATGAATGAATGAGTGAATGAATTGAATGAATGAGTGAATGAATTGAATGAATGAATAAGTGATTGAATGAATGAATAAAAGAACGAGTGAATGAATGAATGAATGAATTCATGAGTGAATGAATGAATTAGTGAGTGAATGAATGAGTGAGTGAATGAACGAGTGAAGAAATGAATGAATGAATGAGTGAAGAAATGAATAAGTGAATGACTGAATGAATGAATGAATGAGTGAATTAATGAATGTATGAATGAATGAATGAGTGAATGAATGAATGTATGACTGAATGACTGAATATGTGGATGTATGAATGAATGATAGAATGGATGTGTTCGAGACATACAATGCAGCTAGATTAAACATTTACACTGGCCTGCATAAATATCACTTATTCACAAATTGGGCATCCATAGTCAACTAAGAATGCAGCAACTGCAATAACATTAAGTAAATCAGATTTGTGTTGTGGAGATCAATTTGCAGCTGTTAATATGAATATTTCAATTGTAGCTAGGCTCAGCTTGGAGCTGATGGAAATTTAGGTTCACTAGATGGAAATTTGTTGGTTGGCTGCCAAATGGTTGGGGCTTTTGTTGCAGCTCTAACTGGATGTCAGATGCACTTTGATCCTTTTTGCTAGGCCCGCATCCGGCAAATGTGAAAATGTGTTCCTCCTTCAGTGTGTGTGTGACAGTGTGTGCATGTGTGTGTATGTATGTGTGCATGTATGTGTGTATTTATGCATTTGTAGGGCACAGGCTGCAACGTTGGCTGGACACTGATGGAGAACGATGCTGGTTCTGGCTCTGGGTTTGTGGCTGTGTGTGTCTGTATGTGTCTGCGTGTGTGTGTGTGTGCGTCCCATTGGGACATATTTTATATTTAATGCAAGACATTTGTCATGCGGTTGGCGCATTTATTCAAAGTATTTGCTGCAATTTTAATGCCAAAATGAGAGCGCAATTTCAAATACCAAAAAATGCACACGAACCGCACCGACTCGGACCGGGCTGGAATGGGTGGGACGGATGGAACGAGTCGGCCCAGCGCCTGGGCCACACTATTTAAAAATGAATTTATGCGAACATCTGTATGCGAATGCGTATATATATATAAGTGTATTTATATAGCTATATACGTATACATATGCCTTTGATGCAAAGGACAATATGCTGTCATTTGCATGTATATATAAATGTCTGCATATATATACATGTATACACATATGTATATGTATATGTATGTATATGCTGTTGACTTAAGATCATTTTAATTAAATTCTAACTGGCGACTTATTTATTTTGCGTGTTTTTTTGAATTTCTCTTTACAGAACCACTTGGAAGATGCCAAATTGAATCAATTTTGAAATATATCAAACATATATGCGGGGCAGGCAATAACCAAATGAAACTTTACAAAGCTAACGCTACCCCAAAGGGCATCAATAAATAAGTGTGCATATACTTGGAATATATATATATTATACAGATATATATATATATATTTGCTACTCTTTTTCTGTAGATGCTTGCATAGCGCAGTCAGCATAAGAAAGGATAGAAAACACAAGCAATCAAATTCTATTTCCAAATTGAATTTTAAATGCACTCACACACTCGCATTGCCATTGAGTGGGCAGCGGATGGCAAGGAGTAGGAGGGAGGCCAGCTGAAGGGACATAACGACAATATTTGCCATCAAAATCGAAATTGAAGCACTGACAAGGCTAGCTAGCTGGTCTACTTGTTAGCCAGACAAAGTAATCAAAAGCTTGCCAAGCAGCAGAAATAGAAACAGCAATAGCAGGAGCCGCAGGAGCCGCAGGAGCAGCGGGAGCAACAGTAGCAGCATTGCGGTCCGGTAAACAAGCACCGGAAGTCTACGAACAAAAAAGTACGGAAACGCAGCTTGCGATAGTCAACATCAAACAAGCGGCAAGCCGGATAAAGGGGCAAACGAGCCGAACAGTCGAAAGAGGCGTGGCTCATACATAATACATGCCACACGGACACATATAAAACAATTGTGTAACAATCATAGCAACAATCAATCAAGAGTCCGATTGCCACATAGATTTCTTTTGGCGTTGACAAGCTAAATAGTCAAGGTCAACGGCCAAAACCGACCGTACGACCGAACGACCGTACGACCGTACGTCAGTACGAACGACCAACCGGAGATGCCACAAATGTGGCCACCAACCAGCCGTAGCCGTGTCGTAGACAGAGACTGAGACTGAGGACCGAGACTGAGACCGAGGCTTAGACTCTCAAGAAACACAAACTCAAACATACATACACACACACTCACACACACACACACTTACAGACAGAGGCAGTCAGCCAGACGTAGAGACATAGCGACAAGGCTTGCCCGCCCTCGATTTCCGGCCAAATATAGCCCCGCAATTGCAGGAACCCTTGCGCCTTGCGCCTGCGCCTCCTCCTCCCGCCAGTCCGCCGCTAACAGTCGGCGTACAAAAGAACATTTTTGATAAATGGCAGTTGGAGTAAAAAAATTTGCGGCAAGCCAAAAGTAAAAGTTTACGCCAGCTTGCAAAATTGAAAGGCAAAGAAAGGTGGCACAGATAAGGGCCACAAGCAACAACAACAACAACAACAACAACAACAACAACAGCAATAAAACAATAATAACAACAACAACGACAACAACAAAAAGAACAAACAGCAACAACAATAACAACAACAACAATAACAACAGCCGTCCCATCACGAACAGAAGTGGCATTAGCAAGCGTCAGCCTCCACTTTGATAACAACAGGCGACCAAAGAGTATAAAAAACGAAAGCGAAAGGCAACAAACAAAAAAATAAAATAAATAAAAAAAAAAGAAAGAAGCAAGCAGCAAAAAAGTAAATAAATAAAAAATAAAATAAAATCGAAAGAAAATAAAAAAACAATTGCCGTAGAAAATTGTTTTCCCTGCCGTACATCAGCCCGCTCCGGCAACGGCAACGGCAACAGCAACGCCTTCGTCTCCATTTCCGCCTCCGGCAGCAAGTCGGCATACGGGTCTCGGGACAGCCGGTGTTGCTGGTTATTGATTCAGTTGACCGCCTGATCGATGCGCCATATGTCTGGCTAAAAGACGTCTGCCACAGCCACAGCCACATAGCCAGAGCCAGTTGGGCGCATGCCACAGGTTGCGACAGTTGCCCCGACTCGTATTGGAGTCCGCCTCACGGTTGAGTGATTGTGACTTTGTAGTGTGCCGCAGACACTGCTCGATACCGACAGATGACTTGCCAATCGATCGGGCTATTTAAGTAAATGAATGCTACCCCCGATTGCCATCTAACTGCAGACAGAGCTAGCGACCGAGGCTCCAGCCAGATTCCCAAATCAATACACTCAGCTAACCGGATGCGTCCCACTGCGCCCACAGCGAGAATGAGTCGTGCCACACGAAGCGTCCGCCTCCTGGCCAGCGCCTGTGTTCTGGGACTCCTAATCTTGTTGCCAGGTAAGTGGTCACAGATGATAACACTATATGATTATATTTCATGATTCGGAAGTGTTTATTGCGTTTGAGAGCAGATACTTTAAATTGAATTATTATTATTATTTTTTAATATTTAAAACATATTTTATAATAATTAAATACATGCTAAGATATCAACCAAAAATGGTTCCACAGTTGAATTTAAGCACAGGTTTCAAACGTATATAATTTGGGGAATTCTTATACTTTTTCATGCAAAATGGAATACCGTATAGAATATTTCTGATATATGTATGTGACAGAGTTTTTTTTGCTCTGTAACTCTTCTTGAACTAGTGAAATTTTTAGAGAAGAACAAGTCAGAGCGCGGTATCCGGTGCTCAACCAAGAAATAACTGTATTTTTTGAAAAGCTCGTCTCGGATGAACAGTTCAAATCATTCTGGCTCAAATTTCTATTACCGTAAATACTTGGATAGGCATGCAAAACCCAAATTTTACTAATTCTCTGTATTGATCATTGAAGCCCACGCAGTAAAATCGAAATCTTTAGTATTTGTGGATTGTTGATATGCTTAAAAAAAAACAAACGGATCGATATTATCGATAAGTGAGGTTATGAAACTAGCTATCGATAAAATGAGAAATTCAATAGAATTCGGTTATAAAGATTCCGCTCATAGCGTTTGTACGCTTATAGAGATGGAAATTCTGTTCCCCAGATAAACAAACTTCTACGGTTATAACGCCTTCCGGGTATAACGACGGTCCCTTGAATATCGCTATAACCGAATTCTACTGTACTTAAAAATTTCAAGACTGTTGCTCAGATACTTATTTCGAGGGGACAATGCGATAAAAGGACGTACATGACTAGATCCACTCAGTTCATCATCCTGCTCAAGCAGGAATATACTTAGGTGTGCTGCTACTCCTGCTTCTCATTGCTTTCGCATTTAATAGGAGGCTAGATCGACTCAACGCAGCATCTCGATCAAGCAGGAATATACCTTATGTGTGCTGCCACGCCTCCGGCTGCCTGCTGCAGATATTTTCCACTAAACTGTCATAGCTCAAATTTTAGTCTAACTTATTTAGCAACTACGAATAGAGCTCGAAAATTGGCATTTGGCAAGGCAGTTCAGGTAAAATATTTATTTGTGTTTTTGATGAACTTAATTGCTTAGTCCAATGGCAGTGGCAAATGCCAAATAATTGCATTTGGCAGTGCCGACTTATTAATTTTAATTAGCTGGCAAAAAGGCAATTATGCTTTTCAATTAACCAGCGAGTGAAATTGCAATAAATTCTATTAGCTCTTAATGGAAATACATAAATACATACGTACATGAGTATATATACATATGCATATATGTATATGTGTATATTATATATGTATATATACATTTAGCAGACTTGAGAGTTTTTCCTGATTGCTCTTTTTTGCTGTTGTTGTTGTTGTTGTGATAGCTGAATGCTGGCCCCCAGCTGGCTATTTTGGCTTGAAGCACAATGCGGCATGGCCTTAACAAATGTTTATTACGCATACACCGCGTGGCAACAAATTAAACATGACTCGCTTTGTGTTAATGCCTGGGGCGACTCGGTGCGCTGCTGCTGCTGCGGCTCCTGCTGCTGCTGCGACTCCTGCTGCTGCCACTCTCTGTCTATCTGTCCGTCTGTCTATCTGTCCAGCGCTGTTGCTGTAGCTGATGGCTGATGGGAACGTAAACGTGAATGTGAGTCTGCTGATTCTGACGACTGGCAATTTGTTTATTTGATTGCATTTTCTGCACTCACTCGGGCCAAGGGACAAGGGCAAAGGCACAAAGGTGGTTGGGTGGCTGGGTGGCTGTGTGGCTCGTGGGTGGTTGGGGTGGTTTGGTGCCGTCTGTTTGCCTGACTCTGCGCACAAATCAAAGTCAACTGCGGTAAGTGGAACGACAAATAAAGTGCAGCCGTTTTATGGTAGCAACTGCCTGCAAGTAGCCCTGGCTGCCCCACTGCCCCACCGCCCCACCGTCTCAGTGCCTGCTCCACGGCCCCACGCACACAATTGAGCATCGCTCAATGCTGACTGGCAAGCAAATTTTTTCGGCTGCTTTATGTTTAGATGCAAACGAACGGCAATTAGATTGATGAACATCGAACATCGAGCATCGAGGCTGAGCGACGCTGATTGCGGTGTCAGCAGAAATGCGAAACGCTCTCTCCGTCCAGCATAATGATGAGATTGATGGGCTACTAGTGTCTGGCAATAGATAGCATATACTTTGGCCAAGTTGCCTCATAAATTTATGATGCTCCAGCGCCGGAGGACAGCAGCTGCTACAGATAAATGATATGATGGCCGTAAGCAAGTACAAGTACAAGTAGTTTGCTAGCTTAATCCGGTTATTGTTATTGCCGCTCAGCCCTCCTCCTGGCCATCCTTCTGGCCATCGTCCTGGTCCATTTGCATAAGCTGCAACTCATACTTCATGCCACAGCGTTGATGCCCAAATGCCGCATTCTGCAGCAGAATTTGAACGTGGCTTCGGATTGCTCTTAGTTATGCATAAAACAAGTTTTGTGGCACGTTTCAATTCATTTTGCCTGAATGCTTTTGGGCAACTCAGCAGCTGCCCCTCCCCCTCCCCATCCCCATTCCCATTCCCATTCCTATTTCACTTGCCCCTCTTCCCTCTCAACCGCATCAAAAATCCTCCGAATTTTTTGGCTTGAGCCTGCTTGGAAATAATTCCTGTTTGCTTCAAGTATTTTTTTTTTCTCTCTCTCCTCTTTTTTGCATATTTTCCCTGTGTTTTCTTTCAGTTTTATGAATTTGTGCCACGCCCACGCCACCGTCGCCCACATGCAGGCCCGCATACACGTGTATGTTATTATATGAATTCCGAGCGGTGTTTTCTTTCTTTATTTTGTGTTTTTCTTTTGTCAACCCGGTTTTATCTACACCCTTGCACAAGAGAATTTTTTGGTTGCTCTCCCGCACCCGCTGCCCCCGCTCACTCACTCACTCACACATTCCCCACAGACTGACACACATAGCCACAGCCCGAACTACCTCCACATTCGCATTTAAAGTCGCATTCACATTCGGATTCTGGCGCCAGGTGCCAAACGCTGACCGCCTTCAATATGCATGCTAATTTCGGGCAGCCACTGACGTGGCCCAAAGTCCTGAACCCTGATCCGGTCTCCAGTTGCCACTCACCAGTCACCACTCGCCACTCGCCAGTCAGCAGTCTCCCATACCCCATACCCCTCACCCTTTACTCTTTCCTTTGTCCCCGTTCAGCGGTTGCCTCAATTTGATTTTAGGCATAAATATTCATGAATTGGTGTCTATGCGATTGCGATACGTTCGTGTGCGCCGTAACTGGAATATTTGCTGGCCAGCTCGCTGATAAAACAATGCAACAAATTCCCGCAATAACAAATTTCCATCGCAGCTCTAAGCCGCACCACATGCAGTGTTTGTCCATCGAACCGCCGGAACAGCGGACTCGACTGCACTTGGCTGGGTCATTCACCATGCTCGACTAGGGAATGCTCGCTCACAATGGAAGGCAATGCGTGGCAAAGCTATGTGAACTTTGCTGAATGTCCAGAGAGTCCTCTCTCTTAACAGTCGCTGAAATATGTCCTCTCCCTGCTTAACAGTCTCTGCAATACATTAGCTTTTCAATAACAGTTCACATAGTAATGTATACCAATACTTAACACACTGCATGCCTTCTTCAATGGCATGTTCATATTATATATAAAACTAATACAACCTTTTTCACACGGCCAGCGAGTATTACCCAATAATAATGCGAAACGAGTCTAGCCCAGCTTACAAGCCCTCAAAATTCAATTCAAATAATTGCATTTAGTCAACCAATAGCCATTTTATTTAGACAATTTCAATAACATTCGTCGTCGGGGTCGGTGCTCTGTGGGTATTCAAGTGCTTCAGTCAGCAGTTAGCGCTTGGCTTTGAGTGAGGCGCGCACATTTGATTCGAGCTCCTTGCGCACGCCCGGGGGCACCAGGAGCCTGGCCTTGGGTATTAGCAGCTTGCACATCTCCCTATAGGATGAGGGCTTCATGCCCAGCTCTTCCACGGCGTCGCGCGCCATAGCTCCCACCTCATCGTAAAAGCCGCAGTCTCGCAGACGCTTGGCCACCATTTGCTTTAGGTAATAGTTCGGATCCCTCTTCAAGCGGGTGGTTAGCGGCTCTTCCCTATGCACTGAATTCTTGCTGCTGCTGGATTCCATTATTTCGAAAAGTTAAAAAAAGAAATGAAATAAAAATAATAGTAAATTCTGAAAAAATTCGTATACAATCAATTCGAAGTGATTTCGAGAAGAGACTGAAGCAGACTGAGTTTAGTTTTGACTGAGTTCCTTTATTTTCAGGCGACTCTTTGACAGGAGTCGAAACTGAGCAAACAACGCAACAACGCTTTAATTGTCTTCATAATAAAAACAGAAAATTTTGTATTTGATTGCTCCAAAAGTTCTGCGCCTTCTATTTGGGCTTGGGTTCCATGAGGGAGCGCATGACTTCGTGCATATCGCGGAGTACGCGACTGGGCACCAGCATACGTGCCTTCGGCACTATCTCAGCGGCGATGTCCTCGTAGCTGACTTTGTTCACGCCGCGATCGTCGAGCAGGGCGCGTATCAAGTTGCGGATTTTTTTGCGCCAGCCGCACTCCTGGAGGCGCCGCTGGAGCTCCACCCTCAAGACTTTGGTGACTTCGCGAGTCAAATAGGGTCTCTCCATCTCCGAATCGGTGTAGGCGGAGAGCTCGCTGCTGTCATCCATGGTACCAGATCAGGCTTTATAATTCGGTCAACTGTTTAATGCAGGCTAACAACTCCGCTAGCAAATCAAAAGTAAATTTTTTTTTCTTAAATTCCCGTAGACAACTTGTCACTTCGCCGGTTTTCTCAAAAAGAAATTATGTCCACGTACATCGGGCTTGCCCTTATCGATATTCGACTAACCAGCTCTAGAGATGTTATGTTATATTACTCAAAAATCGACTGAAAGGCAAAAGCTTGCTTAGATTCTCCACGACCTCGACTTGACGTAGAGTCGTGTTAGCAATCGCCGAACGTCTCACTCTCGATGTGAGTTTTGGTCGGAGTTACTCAACACTGATTAGTTCCGACTACTGCATTTCTAGGCAACACTGTCTTTGAGTTTTCATATGTCTGTCGACTGTTTTCTTTTTTTTTTTTTCGTATGTTGATCTGTTTATCTATAGATAATACCTAAAGAATACTTTCCTTATCATACTTCCTTGTTATCGATAAGTATCGAATGACTTTATTGGCACAAGTTGATAACGATAGATGCAAATTTGTAAAATACGTCGATTCCTTTCTGGAATATTCTAAAGATGACATACATCTATATATACATATATGTATGTATGTATTCCGATATTAGTTAATACTAGGTGCGTAATAAGGTTTTTTCACTCGCTTATATTCCTAAAGTAGGCTCATTGAACTATACTTAGGGTATCTGCTAGTCATGCTGATCCCCGCCCCACCACTAAAGCCCACTTGTTCAGGCTGTGTGTGCGTGAGTGTGCCAAAATATTTGATTAAAAGCAATTAGCTCAATTGGTTATTGGCAACAAATGGCGCTAGTTGCGATAAATTGCATAAATTAGCACACATTATGTATACGCAATGTTGGCCGATTGCAGCTAGTGCAAATGACGCAGTGTTGCTGCTGCTGTTAATGTTGGGTACTCTGTGTGACAAGAGACAACAAGCGCTTTGGTTTTCGAATCAGGACATGAGCAAAGCAACATCAGCAGGCGGGATCTTGAATAGCAATAACAGTGCAAAGCCGTAAGCGTTGCGTGCGGCCACGCCCAGCCACTTAATGCCCGCCCAATTAATGCAGCTTAGCGGCTGTTGTTGCTGCTGCTTCTCATGCTGGTCCTGCTGTCAGCAGCAGCAGGAGCAGCAGCAGCAGCAGCAGGAGGAGCAAAAACGTTACTAACGCAACTTCATGGCGTGTTGCAATTAAGTATGACAAATTACTTGACAAGCGCCTCTGGATGCCGCAACAATGTTCAAGTTGCTCTCCATCGGCAACGCCTGGCTGCATCGCACTTCCTGTTGCTGTGGCAGCAGCAATGTTGCTGCCGTTGCTGTTGTTGCTGTTGTTGCTGTTGCTGCTGTTACTGCTGTTACTGTAGCTGCTGCTGCTTCTGCTGCTCCTGCTGCTCCTGCCATTGCTGTCAAAGTGCCTCGGGCGTTGATGCGTGTTTAGTTACTGACACTTGTCGGCCATGTGTCTGCCATGGCATCCATGCCTGCGCTTTATGCTCACGTTCTCTGATAATTTTCTAATGTAAGCCAATATCACGATTTAATTACAGCGCACTCGCTGCACCTGCCACACATTGCGTGGCAAATGAGTTGCGCCTGATGCGCATTTGATTAACTTCCTCTCTCGCTGCAGCAGCTAACAATGTTTGCTCTAATGTCAGCCGTTAGTTAGCCGATAATTAGCTGAAATTTCTGCGTTTCTTTGCTTGTTCGAATTAGGAAGCAGCCAGAGGGTGAAATTTCATCTCCACATGGCCTGAGTAAACTGTGGGTTACATTCTTGTCTTGAGGTCTTGGAATGTGTGTGATGGAAATATTTGCGTTTGACTAGCGTTAATGAAATTCAACATCAAACACGATAGCGCCCTACTTGAGTTAGTTAATCAAAGGCGAATCAGTGCTGATTAGTCGACTGGTTAGTCTGCTTCTTATAGAGGGAGACTAGAGTTAATGAAATTCAACATCAAATATATTAGCGCTATACACAGCTAATCAGAGCCGAGTCTGTCTTCAATAATCAACTGGTTACTCTACTTCTTATATAGTAAGACTCTCTCATCACTTGTTTGAGATCTGATATAACATCTCATTCTCTATCTATTTCTCTGACACAAACTCTAACTGTAACTATACCTTCAGTTTTCAAGGCAATCTTTATCTGAGTCTCAATCTCCAACTCAAATACATACTCTACAATAATCTCTATCTCAATCTGTATCTTAATTTCAGTCTCTGTCTTGTTCTCTACTCCTATCATAACATCTCTAACTCAATCTCTATTTTAATCTCAATCTCTACTGCTATCGTTATCTCTATATCTATTATTAACTCAATCTTTATCGCTATTCCAACCTCCGTTTCACCTCTATCGTAATTTCTATCTCCAACTCAGTGTAACTCACAACTCTCTCACTTTATTTCTCAATTGCTGCTTTGTATTACTTTTAATCGCAATTTCTAACTAATTCTTAATCTATTCCCCATTCTTATTCTCCATCATAGCTCATAACTCAATATCTATATCACTCTCACCCTCTAGCTCCATATTAAATTCAATCTTAATTAGAATCTCACTCTCAATCTCTAACTCAATATCTGAATCAATTTCAATCTCGCTAGCCCTCTCTATCTCAACTACAATATCCTTATCAATCTTAATCTCAATCTCAATCTCGATCTCTATATCAGTCTCAATCATAACCTCAACCTCAATCTCAGTCTCTACCAAAATATCTATCCTATCACTATCGTTGGCTCCTTTCGTTGGGCTCCTAAATGAAGCTAATGTAGAGCTCCTCTATAGATTATTCTACATACATATATAGACCGTATGCTATCCATTCTGAGGCATATCGAAAAACAATTTGATTTCATAGTGGATTCAAAATGAGATGTTTCTTGTATCTTTGTGCTTCCCTCAGTTTCATCGATAGCTTTTGTGCGAATGGCAGTGAGTAATCGATACTTTTTCAGCTTTACAACACTGCAAAGTGCTAGCAAATTGTAATTGATGGGGAACTGCTACGACTTTTGAGTGCATTGCAGACATCGAGTTGTTGTTGTTTGGCTGATATTTATTTCAAATTGGCAATTTAAGGACTTAGTTCAATTAACTAACAGCTAGGGAGTGCTGCTCGTGCATGCACTGCAGTAATAAGCAATTAGCGAGGTCTAATTAGCTAGCCAAATGTTCAATTATTCAGCTCAGCGCTGCCAAAAGCCACCGGGCATGGATACGGACGTGGACATGAATGGGCATGGGCACCGACATAGACATAGACATGGACATAGACATGGACATGAACATGGTCATGGAGATGGACATGGAATATGCTATGGAACTATTCCGGTCAGGTTCGGTGAAATATAAAAACCACTTTTGCCGCATTTCGCCCAGCGAATTGAGTTCAATGCTCAGTCGAGCCGAGAGCAATGAACCGAATGGCAGGCATCGCAGTTGGCACACACACACACACAGGGGGAGAAGGAGCGAAAAGAATGAGAATGAGAGAAAATGCCTGTATGCAGAGTGAGCTTTGGCTGAGCTGCTGCTAGTGTCGCCGTCGCAATGGACCGCTTCAATGTTTATGGGGAAGCCAAACGAATCTGCTGCTAACAAAACATGGCTAAGCAATGCGCCGCCCGCTGCCGCCTGTTTTCGGCAGCCACGCCTACATTTTGCCTATTGCAACGCGCTTGAATGGCCTGGGAGCGGCGAGCCGTTGCAGCTTGCCGTGGTAAATTTCAATTTGGCAAACGTGCGGCGCATTTTCCTTCAGCCTTATTTTTCTCTCATTCGCTTGTGTCTTTTCTTTCTTTCATTTTTATTTTTATTTTTTTTTTTTTTTTTTGGCTGAAACTTTGAGCAGAAGTCGGGGCTGGCGACTGCGTTATTCAATGCGTTAGCAGCTCGGCTGTTGCACGTGCACCAGCAGGAGGAGGAGCGGGGAGCGGGGAGCGGGGAGCGGGGAGCGGGAGCGCGGAGCAGCAGGATGAGCAGCAGCAGCATTCGTATCAGGGCGCGTTCCACGTTAGTGAATGCAATCATTTTGTTGTTTGTTTGCCGAGAAATGCAGCCGGACTTAGCTGACTTAGCAACGGGCCGCACTGCACTCGAGCCCAATGCGATGTCCTCGCAGCGGCATCATCAAATTTTGCAGTCAGGCGAATCTAGGCAGGCACTGGCTAAGTTTACATTTTACATTTGCCGTTTTGTTTTCTTGCTGCTCCCCCCTCCGCCCCCTTTCATACTCTGCTTTTTTTTTGCGCTCCCTTTTGAGGGATAGAGAGAATATTTGTCGGACGGCACGCGCGTGACACTAAAGCTTCCAACTAAGACCGCCTCTACAGCTGGTATCGATGCCGCTGCCGTTGCCGTTGTCGATGTCGATGTGGGCGCCCTTGCCCGGTGTTGCTCCACGGCCGAGGGGATATGTATTGCAGCATGCCTCTGGTAGCTATCAATGTCTGTAGACACACAGAGCGACAGAGGACACTGTGCAGAAATAAGTTTACTTAACAGAGCCGGTGCTTGCATATTGAAGCGCATTTGCTCTCAATGCTGCGCCATTACGAATAGTCCTGGTCTTATTAAAATCTTTTGATCCTTTGAGTGCAGTGGATCTGCTCGCCAGCTGTGTTTCAATACAAACGCCACTCGTCTCGTCCCCTCGGCACGCCACCCTGCTCTACAGCTGAGCATCTGTAGGGAGCAGATGTCTTAGAGAGCCATTGAATTGTGATAGGAATAGGTTGTCCTCCATCAAAAGTCTATGAATTTATTTCTCATATGTTAAAACTAATTGTAGTTAAAGATAAATTTAACTAAGCACTTGACCTATGTTTTGTTCCGTAGGTAGAAGATATATCAAAATAATTTATTATATATATTATAAATTATTTAAATGTGGCAAATAATAAAATAGAATTATATAGAATCATTTAAGCTATCGTAGCTATATATAGATCAATTAGAAAATGTTCTTTATATAGAAACTTTATTGAGTTGAGAGTTTTTTTATAATGAGTATAGTTAGTAAAGAATATTCTTATATACACTTTACAAATATCTTAGCCTTAATCACCTGAACATGACTCAAATGTAATTTGTTATATATATATAAAGTAGATCAACTATAGACTGTTGGCTCAACAATTGCTAATGTACTTGTCTGGAGCACTTGGGAAGGGGGCGGAAATGAGCTGAGATCGATGTTTTTGCACGCCTCTGGCAAGTGGCGTATGTAAATGCTTGTTGTTGTTGAAATGTTGTAGAGCCGCGCAGCGTTGTCTTCTTGGGCCATATTCGGCTGGCTGAGAATCATGTTAGGAATGCATGAATTTGCGCAGAGGCAATAAATTATGGTCCTGGCTGTTGCGGGCTGCGACAAAAGCATCCTTTATTATCCTGTCACACGCATGTCGACAATGTATGCGCACCAACATGTTAGCAGGCCTGCCGACACTGGGGGTGGCCACACAGACCGATCAACTCACTAACGCACAGCGACAGACGCCAGTACATGCATAACCATATAAGCATGCCCCATGGTGGCACCTCTACGAGTGGCACAGTGGCATCACATTCACGCCAAATCGAAATAGCGACTATAAATGCCGGCAGCTAAGTGCAACCGTCGAATGCAGACATGGACAGCAGCAGGAGGCGGCAGGAGGCAGCAGGAGGCAGGCAGCAGGCAGCGGGCGGCAGGCGGCAGGTCATGCCAACTCCTTTTCAGTCATCATTTTCTGTATTCTTGTTCAAGTGCACAGTGGTGCCAGAGTGCAAAAAAATGTGGTGGCATTAATATAAAATTAACTGATTTAGTAAATTGAGCTAATAAAATTCAGGCGTGAAATTAAAGAACAGAGAGGGAAATTTGCAAAGGGATGAATGCTTATAGTATTACAAATTAATATTACTATAATTAATATTTACTATATGAATTATATTAAGCTAAGATTATAGCTATCAAATCTCGCTCTTTCATAAATTTCAACTTTAATCTATATTATAAATATTTACCAGACACTTTGCCATGTATAGTGTATTCATAATTTTATCTTCAATGTATACTCTAAATTTTTGCCATACACGTTGTCAGTCACTTTATAATGTTTAGTATTATAGATGATTGAAGGGAATATCTTAGAATAATATTAATATATACTACATTAATTATTATAAAATATGTTTTTCGCTATCAAATCTCGATAATTCATAAATAAATCTTAAATCTATATTATACATATCACCATTATATATAAATATATCTAAATTTAAAAATTAAATTTAAAAATTAAAAAATTTTTTTAGTTACTTTTCTATATTTTATTATACCAGAAAAACCAATCTCGTTCGTTCATAAATTTCATCTTAAATCTATATACTAAATATTTACCAGGCATTTTGCCATGTCTAGTTTATTTATAGATATATCTAAAATTGATATTCTAAATTTTTAGCAGTCACTTTGTCAGTCACTTTATAATGATGCTATAGCTAAATAATGGAGTAAATATTCGCCTTAATTTCTTACAATAATCGTTAAATATGCAATAATTTAAACTTGTATTACAATAGCTCTCAATAGATGTCGCTCACCATTGTTATGCTGGAGTAATTTCAATCAATCAATCAAAGTGGATGCATGCTGTATATGCAGTCGTGGCCTTTATTGTCAGAGTTTTTAATTTATGCGCATAATTAAGTGGCTTGGCACCACTGTGCGGCCCCGGATTGGCTGCGGTTTAGTTTCGCGTGTATTTGATTGCCCCTTTTGCCTTGTGCCGCGGCAAAGATTGTGCTAATAAATCAAAGTGTTTTGTTATTGTAGCCACTTGGAGTGTGGTGCACAAAGAGGCGCAGCCACCAAATGCTCCCGCATTGCCCGGCGCGGCCAGCCCCCCGCTCCGGCCATCCGGCCATCCGGCCCATCCCCGCCGTCTCGGACTCGGCCCGCATTTTGTCACATGCCGCAAAGTGGAACATTATATGTATGAGAGTGCAGCTGCAGCTGCAGCTGCAGCTCGGATAGATGCTGCCAAAGCCGTTTGATGCACGTGAGATACTTGCCAAGTGCAGTGAATGCGAATTGAAATCAAGTCCAATTGAGTTGCACTGCTTCTGAGGCCGTGGCAGTTGCATTTACTGTTCATGCTCATGTTGATGTTGATGTCAATGTTGTTGTTGTTGTTGTTGTTGTTGCTGGTTTGGGTTTTGATTTTGATTTTGCTGCATGCACTCGCATGCCTTTGACAGGCTTTGGCTTTGGCTTTGGCTTTAGCTGTTGCTTTGGCCCGGCTCAAGACTGATTAAGCTGAAGATCCGACGTTCGCCCAGAATTAATCAAAATTCATTCGGGTATGCCAAAGGCAGGCAACGTACATAATTAATTTTGTAAAACTTCGGCTAGCAAACTTATCTCATGCAATATTTCATTTCCTGCCAGTTTGTGATCAGATTCTTAAAATCTCTTCGAGCAGCAGCAGCAGCAACATTATTCACATTGATTTTTGCATAGTTTTGCGACTTTCAGCGGAAACGGCGCCCGACGCCCTGCGCCGCCATGTGGGAAGCCCCGTTCGCCAAGTTGGGCAACGGGAATTTGTCAAAGTCAAAGTTACTTCCACGTCTATCGATTTTGAGCTTGAGTTAAATTGAAAGGAAAACACAGGATGTGCTTGCGGATGAGCTCAGCGCCGGGCCGCTTCCAACTACCAACTGCCAGCTTCCAGCAACCAGCTTCCAGCAACCAGCTACCAGCTACCAGCTACCAACTGAAGCTGAATGTGTGTGCCCTGCTTTAAGCAGCAATTGAAAAACATTTCGGGCAACTTCTGAAGTGGATGCTTCCAGAAGAATGTGACGCATCACCGGGGCGACAGGCGCACACAGACATCAAACGGCAGCGCCTAGCCCACGGCACTTAAACTGCTCTAAAGCTAACGTGAATAGCTGCTAAATAACCGCAAAGTTGAACCTCAGTTGAAGCTGTTGGCGGTCGATTAAAATGTCTTCAGTTTGTGCGCCCCAAAAACTAGGAACCGAGCCAAGCCCTTCTACTCTGTCTCTCTCTGTCTCTCTCTCTCTCTCTCTCTCTCTCTCTGTCTGCCACGAAAAACATTTCAGAATGGCATCCCAAATGCATTGTAAGCTAAATTATGGCTGGGGTGGCGCTGTGTCTAGCGGTGCTTCCGTTGAGTGTTGCTTGGCTTAAGACAGTCACGGCCTGTACACAATTTCGATGCACTGATTTATAGAGCAACGCAGTTGCACATCAATCTCCCATCGACCACAGGGAAACTTTTGCCACAGCGAATGATAAAAGTTTCCCAGACTATATTTAATCTCAGGCATGTACATATATGCTGCACAATCTACATATGCTCTACCCAATACTTTCAGTTAGCTCAGAAGGAGAAATTCTGAAGAGAGCCTACATGTTATATGCTTAATAAAACCTATGCTCATTTTAGTCAGTTATTTGCAATCTGTGATTGATTCAGTCAGTCTAGCTTACTAAATTTCAGTAAGTCAATCATCAATCAGTGGGTTGACTAGAGAGTCTTCCAGTAAGTCAATTCGCCATCTGTCAATCATCAATCAGCTAGTAATACAATTACTGGGTCAGTTAATCATATATGTTTATTAGTCAATCAATAATACAGGCCATCCATCAATCACAGAGCCAATTAGAACTCAATTCGCACTCCGTCAATCATGCAGTTGGACATCAAGTTAGCTCATTAATCAGAATTATAGAGCAACTAATCATCTTTCCATCAGTCAGTGAAATGATGTATCAGTCGATATACATATAGGTCAATCAATCACTTAGCGACTTCACCAATCAGTTGAAAGTCAGGCGCTCACTTATCAAATAACTTTTGAGTAAGTTAGCCAATCAAGTTATAAATCACTTGGCTTCTTTGTCTATGAGTCAGTTAACCAATCTGTCAATCATCAGACTGCATATATGCTAATTAGCAAGTCTTTAACTAAGTTCATTTCATAACCCAACACCAACGTTAATCTGTCAATCAATGAGCTAATCAGCAGTTAAGTAGCCATCAATCAATCATTCTGTTAATCAGCACTTCAGTCTATCGGTCAGGTAATCAATAATTTCACCAATCAGTCAGTTGAAAACCATTTAATAAGTCAGTCAATCACTCAATAAATCTGCTAGTATGCCAATTAAGATGCCTTTGGCAGTAGTTACTCAATCGTTTAGTCAGTCAACCAGTCAAAAGTCTTCACAGCCAATCAGCTTATTAGCCAATCAGGCAGCCAATTCGTCAATCGCTCAATCAGTCAGTTGAAACTTATTTGCATATTTGTTATGCATAGATAAGTCAACAGTCGCATGTCTTATGCTGGATGGAATGATCCAACAATTGATGCTCAAGCCACCACAAATGGAATACACCCAGTGTAGACTATGTCAATAGGATATAATGTAATGTATGAAGCTCGCATTGACAAGACAGAGGCTGCGGTAGAGGCAGGGGCAGAGACAGGGTAGAGGCAGAGGTAGAGGCAGTGGCAGAATCAGAGACAGAGACAGAGACAGAGGCAAAGGCAGAGGCAGAGGTAGAGGTAGAGTGGTAGAGGCAGAGGTAGAGGCAGAGAGAGCGGTTGGTTTGGGTAGCGATAGGGTTAGCTGTGGCGAGGCTGACGGTCGGTTGGCGCTGTCATTGTACTGCGGAGCATTTTTGACATTTGCATAAGTAGGCGAGCGCCTTGATATAGCCCAATGGCCCAGACCCAGCCGGAGTCGCATCCCCAGCCAGATGACACCGTCAACGAAGCAAACGTCTCTAGAGTTTGCCTTTGTTTGGTGTTTGTTCTTTGGGGCCTAGGCACGGGCCAGGGCCTGGGCCAAATGAGGAAGTTACTTGCAGTGCCGGAAGACTTCAATGAAAACTAAACTACAAATTTCAAGCACAATACAAAGCGGTTGCGGGCAACCTCCCGCGCACAGAGTATCTGTATGGGTGTGTGTAAGTGTGTGTGTGTGTCTGTGTTTGTGTGTGCCCGCATGGTAAGCTCATTAAAGTCTTACTCACACACACTGTGAATATTTCATTAAATTTGCATTGCTTGCCAGGGCGAGGCAGCACGTGTTTTAGGGCGTGGGGATATGTGCCAAACATTAGCATAAGCATTTCCATGCCAAGAAAAAAAAATAATGCCCCTCCTACACCGACACCGGCTCTCCCTGCCGGCCTCTGCCAAAAAAAAAAATACTAAAACTAACAGGCATGAACAGGATACGTTGGCAAAAAAGAACCGGAAAATCAAAAAAAAAAAAAAAAAAAAAAAAAAAAAAAAAAAACAAAATGAGTAAAAAACCGAAAAACGAAATTGAGAAACTGAAGAAAAAAAAAAACGCGAAAGAGCAAAAGCGCAAAGGCCGAGAATACGCCGCGAGTAGATTTGCAACAAAGGCGGGGCTTGAAAACTGAAACACGGATACGGACACGGCCGATGATGGCCCGGGCCTGAGCCCGTGCATCGCGTTGCTGCGCGGCGGCGGAGCTGCTCGTATTTAATAAATTATGCAAAGTAACCAAGCTCTTTTTTTCGCTGTATGTGTGTGTGTGTGTGTGTGCCTGAAATGAATGCAATGAAAATAAAGCAAAGTCGGCTCGCTTGCTGCCTGGGCTGCCTGCCTGGGCTTGCCTGCATGCGCATATTGGTGGCCGTCATGTGGGCGTGGCCCAATTGTATTGTAAGCTGCATTGGGCATAGGCATAGCCGTAGCCGTAGCCGTAGCCGTAGCCATGAGCCGGGACTGCGGACGTGAGCGCTTTGTTCTTTGTAAATGGTGAATGCATATCTAATGGATTAAACGGCTGCCAAGTTGGGTTCGGGGCCTGGCGTTGCGCCTGGCCGCCACTTAGCTACAGTCCCGCATTGCAAAGGACTTTGATTGACGAAACACACACACACACACACACACACACATAAGCAAACCATTTCTTTTACTCGACGGTGTCAGCTCTGCCTTGCTATTTTGCACTTTTTGTGCCATTCGCGTCTGTCAAAGCGAGGCAAACAGCGCACAACAGTGTTTGATATGCAGATACCCTGTAATTAGCATACCAAAAGAGTGCCATCGAGCCGTGCATAGCCCACTGCTGACTGCCGTCCGCTCTCTGCGCAGTATTCACATTGCGGAACTTTCGCAGGAAATGAAGATTGAATTTCCAGCTGGAGGAAGGCTCATCATCCAGATGATGAAGTAAACGTTTATCAAATTACAAGAGTGGCCACTGGCTGAATGCGGCTGGCGATTGCCTTTCACCTCGCCGAGCAAGCACTTTGCTTGCTTCCCTCGTCATCTTCTACCTGGGCGATACGCAAATAATGATGAAAAAGCGAAATTAAATACTCAATAGCAAGTCGAGTTATAGCTATCGCTGGAGCGCGTGCAGCATGAATGCAAAAGTGCGATAGAAAACTTCAGCTATCGGAATTTAATTATATTAAGTGCAAAGACTGGTGATAGTTGGGGAGAAGAAGAAGAAGAGTATGGCATACAGATACTTCAGGAGTCCATAATGTCATAATGAAATTAAGTATTCAATAGAAAAATTGAATATTACGTATACGCCGTGTGCGAGAGAGATCAAAGTGTGATAGAGAACATCAGTTATCAGAAATTAATTGCAATAAGTGTGAGAGCTGCGAGAGTTGACAAACAATTGGCATATTACACTGGACGGAGCGATAATCAGATGAACGAATCAATCAATGGGCGGACAGTTGAGTTGGCATTACGTATACGCCAGGCTATGCAAAAAAGTAATAGAAAACTTGAGCGAAAACGAATTAATTGAAATCGGTGTGGGAGCTGTGGGACTTGTGGGCGTTGACAAATTATCATGCAATGCATAGCAGTTATAATGGGAAAAAAGCCATTAATAGGAGATTACATGTACACCAGGTAGAGATGGTATGGGCTGGCAGGTGTTGTGTTTTAACGGAAAAGTACAAGGGCAAAATTTAATTATTATAAAACTTCTGAGCGTAAAAATAATTAATGGTTGAGTTATTACGTATACGCCAAGTATTGCAGAATCTATTATTCTTCACGTCGATCAGAATACATTATAGCTTGTGAGCAACAATGAAACAATGGAATATGTCAATGAAGACCAAGTTCGGTTATTACGTATACGCCTTGTAGTGCAAACGAAAACTTTGCTTATCAGAAATTAATTATAATGGAGAAACTTCTCATAGTTGACAAATTATTATATAAAATATTAAACAACTTAAATGAGATAAATTAATCAATCAGTGAGCAAAAGGCTGTGGGGCATTGCGTATACGCAAGGCATGGCAAAACTTTGGCAATGAGAGGGAGCGAGCGAGAGAGAGCGAAGCGTGTGAGAATAAATCACCATATAATACATAGCGAAGCTATTATGAATCAAAAACAATTACACAAAGAACAGTAGAATGAGATATTACGTATACGTCAAGTAAGGCAAACAAGTAAGACGAAACTTCAACTATAAGGAATTAATTGTAATAGTTGAGAAACTTGTGACAGTTAGCCATAAAACACTCTAGAAATATATGAAAATCGAGATCGAAACAATAAAGAAATATAAGATCCAGTTGACATTACGTATACGCCAGGTATGAGGCAAAGTATAGATCCGAATTGAAAAGGGAAACATCATTTAAGAAATATCAGATTAATTGCAAACTTGTAAAAAGTCTTGCTATGGATTTCAACTTTTCTTCAATTCGAGCTTAGCTGAAGCAAAGCTGGCAATTAGTTCTAATGGCAAAGTCAGTGACAAAGAGAGTGGATTTCGCATGAAAATCGCTGCAGTTTGTTGCCAAGTTATGGGATTTAAAATGTTGAGCGAAAAAAAAAAAAGAAAACACATAAAAGAAATATATGAATAAAAAATAAATACATTTGCAAATGCGCGCATATGTGTGCGTGAATGTGTGTGTGTGTGTGTAAAGCATCACATTTGGCGAACACGAAGCGAAAAAGATTCGTTAGCAAGCGAACAAAAAGCAATTTTGTATAAATAAACGTAAACGGATATGTAAATAATAAATAAAACACCCACGCACACACACACACACACACTATTACACACACATCCGCAAACAAACATATATATTGGGCCAAGGCACGGGTGCGAGCGAGTCGGGCAGAAAGAAGTATAAATAAATGACACTAACATGTCCTGCACCGTGGGGTGTGAGGGGGGAAGGGGGGGTTGAGTCAGGGGCAGAAAATTTCAGCTTGCATAAAAAGTTCCATTGAATTGAAATTTATTTACGATATTTATTGAGCATGTGGCACGGAAGGGTAACGGCCGCCGCGAGTCGAGTGGGCGACTGCCAGATACCCTGCAATGACTGCCCCACTGTCCGACTGTCCGGCAACAAATGCGCATACTACTAAGTCAACAGTGAGCGTTAAATGTGCGCGCCCCACTGGGAGGGTGCGGCCACAGTTTATGACGGCGCAGTCGACGCTGGGCCAGCAGGTAAAATGTGCAAATTGGCCAGGGAGCCAGGCCGAGCGGGCCATATCAATTGTGCAGCCAATCGATAGTCTGTCTGTCGATAGTTTTAAAAATGTTTTAACAGTTTTAACGCAAACATTGCTGGTATTCCTGCAATGAAAATGAAAAAAAAAAAAGAAAACAAAAACAAAAACAAAATGCATAAAACAGAAACAAATATAACAAGTTTACATATGCACATATTCATTTGGGAATCTGAATTCCATAAGATATTTAAAGAAAGATCTGTGATATAAAAAATATTTGTTGAATGCTGAATTTGGAAATGTTTGGAATTTTCAATGGAAAAAAAACGAGCAAAGCCATGAAACAGCTCAGCTTGAATGTATTACACACTAAAACTATTATGGCTTTACTCTGGGTCGAGCCATATCTGGGGCATTGGAGTTTTAAGATAAGGCTCAGGCTATTGGCCAGAGTCCTGGTTCTCATCATACCCTGCCCAGGCTCTCAGTTTACGCAGCATGTGAGCCGAGCAGTAAAAACGTTTCAAGTGTTTGGACTTTTGGCTGCTGCTGGAGGCCGTTGTCTGCCAACTCACATTAAGCATTTTAATGACTGCGGCGCCTTGGCCAGGCCAAAGCTTATTCACAAATGTCTTAGAAAACACCAAGCCGCATAAGTAGCTATAATTTTGCTAATTTCCCAACACACGCACACACACACACACACACACACACACACATACACACACACACACTCTCAGACAGTCGAGTATTGGTAGCAAAAAATAAAAAGCGACTTAAGTATTTTGATATGCGAGTGAGTCAAAAGACAACGGAAGCGGAAAAGCAGCACGCGTTTGTGTGTGTGTGTGTGTGTGTGTATGCCTCAACTACTTTATGTCTGCCTGCCCCTGACCCCTCACCCGCCGCTCCACACCCTTTGGCTGTCAGACATTCAAGCATGTGTTGTCCCAGCGGTCTTTAGGTCGGCCCACAGTGCGTATTAGTAATTAAAATCATAAAATCATAATTAGTGCACGTCAGAAGCTGTTTAGTTTTCGACATAAACTTTTAGAGCTGACCAGAGGGATAGATAGAGACAGAATGAGAGTGAGAAGAGTCGAGAGTAGAGAGAGTGCCGCCGGCCTAGCTAATCTCATATGATTTTATTGCCCACTTTATGCAGATGCAAATCATTTAGATAGCAATTAATTTGATTTCCGCTACAGCCTGCCTCCAGCCCCTCGCTGCAGCAGCTAGTTTTATTTTTAAAACACGTCCCGAATGAGAGGCTATGGCTCGACACTTAATTTAGCTCGACTGAAGCTGAAGCTGGCCTGAACGGAATGTCGAGCCAGCAGCGCGACATTATTAAATGTAGCCCAGGTAACTTGGCCAATACGGCGAGACTCCGTCCAGCAGCGGGATTAATTGCAATTTCGTGCATGGCGTAGCAAAAAACTAGATTGAGAAGTGCCACGAAATGAAGTAGTTCACGCTCGAACGGAAACACAACTAGGAATCGTATAAATTGAAAGACGTTTGATAAGTTGCCATAACGTGTTTTTGGCCATTGGCTTAAAGAGCAGCTCTTCATTGAAATGTTGTGTGTTTTAAAGCTTAAGTGTGTGAGTGTGAGTGAGTGTGTGTGAGTGTGTGGATGCTGAGCATATAAAACGAAATGCCTGGATTATTGCAGCTAGCCAAGCAGCGCTTGAAGTAGTTTGAACAACTGCTGCCACAGGGAGCTGGAATAGAGAATAAGAAGGAAGCAGCAGGGCTCGCGGCTAGTTAACCAGTTTGACTGTAGATATTGGTGGGGCCAAGTGCCGCAGGGCCAACGGCGTGGCGAGCATGCTCGGGCGCCAGCTGGAGCGTATTGCTGGCGATGCCAATTGAAACTGCAAATGTGAAAGCGGAATAAAAACAATTGTCCGCCAGCAGCTGGGCCAAGACTGTGTGGCTGGGCCGTGCATGCCCTGTGCTCGATAGGGCATATGGCATGAGAGATGTGAGAGCTCCATTGATTTCAGCAGGGTATCACGAAAGTCGACTCGACTCACTGCTCTTAGCCAGACACTAGAAAATATTTTTATATTTTATGTATATACATAATTGCATAATATTATCCACTGTGTGTGTGTGTGTGTGTGTGTGTGTGTGTGTGTTTATCTATACATATATGCACATGTGTGGCATTTACATGCATGCAGCCTGTCCGCAAAGCCTGCCAACATATTTATGTGGCCATCGTGCTCATTAGTCGTCGCATGCAGCAAACGGACAGTCGAGCGAACCGACTCTAATACATATGCAGTAGGCTGCAATCGCAATGCTATTCGAATGCCTGTATGTATATGTGTGGCTACATAAATTTACAGAGCCTCAGCGCGGGGCGAGCGGGCTCTCGGCGTGTGTGTGTGTGTATGCATCTCATGAATATAAAAATGAATATTCTGCATTTGACATGCAATGAGCAGAAATTTGACGCAGCCTCAGAGAACCAATTTGCTACGCTTATTTCTGTTTGTCTGGCATTAATCAAAACTCCATTTAATGCAAGTTCAGTTTGGCTTGCGGCGGGGCTGACCAAACATGACTGATGCCACTGCCAAGTGGAATAATTCAGCTGCTGTTTAAGCTGTGCCATGTGTTGAGCTGTGGCAACAATCAATGTGAGTTGGCATTTAATATTTAATTAGCTTACACTGCATGTGCGAGAAAGCATTGAACAAAATTTCATAACACTCTGACTCGGTGTTTAATAAGCAAAGTCATGGATTTCTGTATGACCCATAAACTTATCTAATTCCTCTACATATAGGGAATTATGTATATAGAAAATCTTAGCCACTTGAGTCGTCTAGAAGCTGCGGAGACTTTGTTTAAAAGGAAACTTATTTAAGACCTCTACCCAGCATTGCATATCCATACTATATTTGAGACTATGCTCTTGCTTTCCACAACTTGTTTTCATATTGTATATCAAATTGTATTCCAATATCCTTCAGAATTTCACAAATTTGGAACAATTCGAGATTAATGCAAATTTTATATCAAATGTAAGCGTAATGATATATTCTATATTAAGACAATTTTAGAAGAGATCTCTTTCTTTTAATCGTTAGAATATATTATTTTTTAGAAGATTTTATTTTCACAATAATTTAAATTTTAATTTTTTTATTTTTATTTTTTTTTTATTTCCATAAGTAAAGACAGCCAAGATTCAATCAATCATGGCAAATAATTTTTATTTTATTCATCACTCATCTTTAGATCGTTTTCCCCCACTATATACTTATATAACTGATATGTATACGATTACCCTAAAGGCTTGTCTACGTTGAGGCTTGGTCCATTCAGATTTATCTGTCGATTTGCTAGAGTTTTCATCAGCTGCTGTTAAGGTAGAGGCAATGTCAACTTTCCACAATTAGCTCGTTTTTTCGATCGGGCAAACAGGGCTGGCAAAATGATTGAAATTGTGATTCAAGCAGCTGCATGCTAATACCCTAACAAATGCACTAAGAGGCTATGCTGCATGTATGTATATGTAACAGACAATTGCTAGAGCTAACCTTGGCTATTTGCCTTTAGATTCGAAATCTGGCAAAAGCATATTCAATGCCTCAGTCAACTGTCAGTTAGGGTATTTGCTAGTCAGTCATATGCGACAAGTGCACACATTACCAGGAAGCTTTATTTTGTGTATTTCTATTTTTATTAGTATTTTTTGGCTTATTCGTTCGTTGGCATTGTCTGCAGTGCCGTTGACCCCTCGGCTCGGCTCGGCTCGGCTCTGGGTCTTGTCTGCCAGGCGGCAAGATGGCTGTCGAAATTATTGTAACGGTGACAACAGCAGCTGGAAACCATTTATGCTCTCTCTATTTCTCTGTGTGTGTGTGTGTGGGTGTGTGCCAGCACGTGACTGTGTATGCTGCTGCAGGTAATCTCAGTGCTTGGCTTCATGTTTCTGCTAGGCATGGCAATTTTGTTTTTGCTCCTCCTTCATACTGCTTTTATTTTTTTTTTAATTGCGCACAGTCAGTCGACGTCAGACAGGTGGGCGCGAGGGAGGCTGACTGGCGGACTGGCTGACTGGTTGGCCGGCAAATGCAACTGTAGCTCCATTTGTATGCACTGGTTAGAGCACAGCCGCAACTTTAAAAGATGGGCCAACTTAATGCCATGCTCGACTTGAGCATGCTGCCGGTTGTTGTCATTGTTGCCTTTGCCGTTACCGTTGCCGTTGCCGTTACCGTTGCCGTTGCCGTTGCCATTGCCGTCGTCAGTGCCGCTGACAGGTGACGGTGACAGTCGACTAATTGGCCCAGCATCAGACCACGACCCACAATCTGGACAGGCAGCCAGCCAAGCAGCAAAGTGGCCGCCATCCGTTACCCTTTCCCGCAGCTGAGGCTGACTGAGTGGGTGTTGGATGTTAGGACAGCTTACATTTACTTTACCAATGCTGCTCCTGCTCCTGCTGCTGCTGCTGCTCCTGCTGCTGGTCGTTCCACTGTCTATGATGTGACAGCCATTTTTCAGCAGGTGCCAGCTCGTCGTTTTGTTCGCTTGTCTTAAATTAACAATTCATGCGCCAATCGATTTATCAAACAATCAATTAAGCCAAATGCCCTGCACTTGCAACTGAATAAAAGTTGCTTCAATGCCAATGCGAGTCCGAGTGCTGCTTCCGCTGTTGCTCCAGCTAAATATTTATTTCTCTCCAGACTACTTCACATTCGCTACCATTCACACGTGTGTCCACCTGTGTGTGTGTGTGTGTGTGTGTGTCTATTCCTTTTCTTTGTGCTAATTTCATGTCAATGCTTCGCCCAGCTCAAGGCTCAAATTTAAATGTGGCTATGCATGGCCAAGTGGATATTCAGAGAATCAAGCTCGAATGTTCGATTGTCATTTGAGGGCGAAAAATTCTGTCTAGCCTGGCGCATATTGTTGTGCCCCAACTGTTGCTTGGCACTTGACTGGAGTGTGTCTAAGCTGACTTGATTGGTTTTCCTGGCTGCCTAGCTGAGGGCATTTGGCCAAAGTTCTTGTCAACGAACATTCTTAAGAGGGGCTGCGACTAGTTCCCTTTAAATGTCTTCGACTGGTCTGCTGAAATTTCATAAATCGACATTTTGTATTTCCTGAGCTCATTGCAAACAGACATTTTGGGTATATTGGTTCTGTTAATATGTGTATTACAGGCAGAAGGGGGCGTGGCAGACCTCTTAAAGTATGCACAGTGGTCAAGACGAAAAGCTAAGTTACGGCGTTATAGCCTTGGGCATCTGTTCGTTCGTCCTTTCATCTGTCCGTCTGATACTCCGTCCGTTCATCCATTTGTCCGTCTTTCCAGTCGATCGTCAGTTCGCCCTATATCCAATCACCGCTTCCTTCATCCATCCATCTGCCTTACTCTCCTTCCATCCACTCGTGCTTCTATCCATTCGTCCTTCCGTCCATTCGTCCTTCTGGCCGTCTGTCCGTCCGTCCCTCTGTCTGTCTATTTCTCTCGTCCCACTCCTCGTCATTTCTACGCCTTTCCGTTTGATTGTCCATTCGGCTGTCCAACCATTCATCCGTCTGTCTATAAACTCTCTCTCTCTCTCTCTCTCTCTCTCTCACACCTTTTCCTCTACGAGCTTATTAAGAACTCATTCAAAGCTTGACTCACATCGCCTAAGATTTGCATTGGATTGGAATATCAGATATGCATCGTGATTAGGTTATCTCCTAGTCGGCCACTTCCAGCCAGATCTGTCTTATGTGTAAGCGGTCTTTCAAGTGATATTATGTATGAGTACTACACTCAGATTTGGCAACGATTTCGAATCGCTTTTCAATTGGAAATTCGTTCGTTTTCAATTCAATTTTCATAATTGTTCTTCATTTGCGAGAGAAGCATAGTTCAATTTAAGTGCAGAAACCAAGCAGCTTAATATTAACAAATTCAATTTATTATACACCAAGTAGCTGAAAGACAAGGTTCGTTGTGTAAATACTTTTGACACGTACTGTCTGTTGAGTGGCATGCATACATGGCTTAAAGAAAACAAATTCAGCTGTGCTGGAATTGTTCAAGATTTCAACAGAGAGCTCAAGTGAATGTGAGAGTGTGCAGGTGTGTGTGTGTGTGTGTGTGTGTGTGTAGGTGTATTAAATGCCATAATCCAATTATCATCAAAGTAAGCGCGTTGCTGTCGCCTTTCAATTGGCTCAAATGGCTCGCCGCAACTGCCAAAACTTATTTTGCGTTTAGCAGCTTGTGAGCTAATTTTGCAGCCAGCAGCGATAATAGCTGCCAGAGGGCCTGGCTCACCTGGCAACAGGCTCACCTGGCAACTTTCAACTTGCAACTGGCAACTTGCAACTTGCAACTGGCAGCTGGCAACAGTGGCACATAAAATATTTACACGCGGCTTCAGCAGGCCGTCGCTTAAATGGGAATCCGGCATTGGGGCAGCTGTCGTCATAATCGTACGCTGGCAGTCTCGGCGCTTTGTACAGCTGCCCTCGCACTCGCACCTGTGCAGGTGTCTGTCAGTGTGCGCCGGACGGACGTGCAGCATGCAACATGCAGTTGGCAGCGCTCAAAGCGTCGTCTAAATTATTCAGAGAAGGCAAAACACTTGATGTCCTAATGGTGTTTACATGCCCGCTTATAATGCCGTGAATGGCAGCGATAATGCATTTAAGAGTCGCAGCAAATGCCAGGCAAGTGGAAACAAAGCGTTCGCAGCGCAATCACCTGCACCGCCGCCATGCAGCGCCAACCATGTGGCATCGTGCTCCAATCCTATCTATGTCCGGGCCAATTCCGTATGCCCTTTCAATGTGTGTGTTTGTGTGGGTTTACCACCCCCCATCCCCCATCCCCCTCCCTCACTCACCCACTCTCTCCCTCTTTTTCGCCCTCTATCAGTCTCATGCTGTGTGTGTGCTCCCATTAAGCCTGTTTGTGCAGCCACTGCTGGTAAATACTCATACTTGGGGGGAGAAAAAGGGGGAAAAAAAGAAATAGAAAACCTGCTGCGGCATTTATGTATTTCACTTCACTTTGTATACATGCATGTGTGTGTGTGTGTGTTTGTGTGGAGCCAAGTAGACAACGAGTGAATGTAACTGTTGATCAGGGAGGGCACAAGAGCTGCCAGCTGGATTAAACATAAAACGTTTCAATTCCCTGGCATCAGCTGCTCTTTGATTCCATTAGTTACACATATTTCATACATGTATATATGTAGGTACATATATATATAAAATATATAATTTTCTATATTTAATATTGTATTTAAGATGCAGTTAAGTAGCTTGATCTAAAAAAGAAAAGGTTTCTATTAACTAATAATAGTTTATAATAATCTCAGATCTAGTTCAATCCAAATGTCTTTCAAAAAATGTGAAACATCAAATGCTAATTTGGCAAAAATATGCACTATATATGTATGAATATGTGTGTGTATAAGTGTGTGTGTATAAGTGTGTGTTTATACGCATGTATATGTATGTGCATATTTGCATGTACATGTATATGTTTGTATGACTTTATTAAATTCAAAAACTTGACTCTTCATGGCTTAAGCTATTTTATTTCTATTAATTATCAACATATTAATATAAATTTTTGCGTTAAGTAAAGTTGATTATTATTTATTTATGGATACTAAAATTAAATTATACTAAGCACTTTATTAATATTTAATTATAATATCATTAGGTAAACTTAATATTAATATGAAAATAATATAATATATAATGATTAGTATAAATTAATTTTAATATACATAAATAAATAAATATACTTCATCTATATGCAATTATCAAGTGCGTATTAAGTTATTAAGTTTTTTAATCAGCTTAATTTATTTGAGCTATGTTTGTTGTCAAAGGGAAATGTCTAACATAGAAGACTTAGTTTATATAGAATCCTTATGCTCTGCTCGAGTATATTGAGAATGGTCGTTCTGCTTTTTATCTGCACTGCGGGAGCATTCTCAGGCCATTATCAACTCAGCAAACGATTGAGTTTGAGGTTTATGAGAAAATCAAATGCGACCTAAGCTCCAATTGCACGCCATGGGAAACTAAAGATGGGGTAGAGGAAAGGGATGAGCGGAATATGAAATTGTTCCTAGTGGATAGGGAATTTATATAGAAGACGTCACTCTGCGGAGCTGTGAGCAGTTCAGCATAAATGATTTCAAAATGAAGACGTAGAGTCAGAAGTAAAGTCAGCTATTAGCAGAGTATATGAAGTCAAGTTAATATATAGTTGTCATAGTATATAGATATATGTATATACGTATATACATGTCTATGGCTCTGCTTATCTGAGAGCGAGAGAGACCGAGTGGGACTCAACTGGCTCAAGCTGAAATAAGAGCTAGAGTCGACATATAAGACGAGATTGGACATCACAAATTTGCAATAATAGAATTGGAAATGGAGTCTTGGCTGCCTATTGGGCATATTCCCAGCCCCAGGTCCGGTATATGAAATGACCCCTAAATAAACAATAGAAATAATATTATTTCTTGGACATTTTTGCTCCATGCCAATTTGCATACCATTTGCTCAGTTTGCATATCATAAAAATTAATCAGAGCTTTAGGTCGACCTTTGACCTTCGTCCACTCATTATGAGGTAATGTAATGTAAGACATTTCAATTAAAACTATATTTAGCTGAAATTCCCTTCTAACAGCACTCAACACATTCAGTTGGCTTAGACAAATTGCAGTCATACGACAAAATTAGGCTTTCATTGTAAAAGTTTCACTCGAATAGGTGACTCCCAGAGGTAGAGGTAGAGGCAGAGGCTGAGGCAGAGGCAGAGGCAGAGGCTGAGGCTGAGGCTGAGGCAGAGGCAGGGGTAGAGGATGATGCTGAGGCTGAGGCTGAGGCAGAGGCAGGGGCTGAGGCAGAGGCTGAGGCTGAGGCTAAAGATGAGGCAGAGGCAGGGGCAGAGGCAGAGGCTAAAGCTGAGGCTGAGGCTGAGGCTGAGGCAGAGACAGAGGCTGAGGCAGAGGCTGAAGCAGAGGCTAGGGCTGGGGCTGAGGCTCCACATTTTTGCAAATTGGTGAATGCCACTTGTGAATACTTTTAGTGCCTTGAACTTTCGTCTCAGATTATTGGGCTGCTTGGGTGGCTGACTAAGGGCCTAACGAGTCCTGGGTCTATTCAATTTAAGTTTGTCAAAGAGCATCAACTATGGTTAAAGAAGTAATAAATTTCGCCTCGAAGCAGTCAAAGGTTGTCCTTGCAGTTGTTGCTCTTGTTGTTGTTGTTGCTGTTGTTGTTGGCTTCGCTCCTGGCTGACAGCCTCCGCACAGAAATTGTAATAAAAAGCCAAGCGAAAGTAAAGTAAACAGCATTTGGCCTCGAACCCAACTCGACTCGAACCCAGCTCGACTCAACCGACTCGACTCAACCGACTCCAATCGTGGCTTGTGGCGTGTTGACAACTTTGACTCGGCGACTGTGCAACGACAACTTTATAAACATCAATTTGAAGTCACTTGCCCTATGCATGTATGTGTGCGTGCACGTGAGTGTGTGTGTGTGCGTGTGCGTGTGTGTGAGCAGCAGCTGGAATATGGCATTGGCAGTGCAGGCAGCATTTCCACAAAAATTGATTCTGTGCGAATGCGAGTGCAGCTGCCACGCCCACAGACAAACATGTTGCAACAACAACAGCAACACACACACACATACACAGAGAGAGAGAGAGAGAGAGAGAGAGAGAGAGAGAGAGAGAGAGAGCGCATAGTAAACTAACCAGAGCGACCATTCTTTGCACTCATACAAGGGGGTGGGGGGTGGCATACCCCCGTCTGCTGCTCGCTCACTTTCACGCTACTTGCAACATGCTCAGCTGGCATTCAACCATCGATCAAAAAATTTTCAAACGCCGCTCATAAAAACAAAAAACAAACAAAGGAAATGGAAAAACGAAGCAAAGAAAAACTGAAGCGAAATTGAGCGTAGATTTTTTTCTTTTTGTATTCCTTTGCGCTGTTCGCACTACGTATTTGCCCACTTCACAGGGAGGGGCGAAGACTGCGTGGGGGCGTGGCTCTAGCTAACGGGCTAAGCGGGGTTTCAATGGCGAAATTTGTTGCAATATTCGCAATTTGAATTGGAAATATGCTGCAGGCGTTGCATGTTTGCCTAAGTGCCACATGGCTGCTGTGTCACTGCGTGTATGTGTGTGTGTGTGGGTGTGTGTGTCTGTGTGAGGATGTTGCTGTGTGTCAGAATATATCAAGATAAGCGACATTTAACGCATTTGCCACACGCTTTTCACGATGCATAAGTGCCCCGTGTCAATGTGTGTGTGTGTGTGGGTATGGGTGTGTGTGTGTGTTTGTGTGGTGCTGCTGCTGCTGCTGGTGGGAATGTCAAGTGTGCCGCTTGTTATCCAGTTGCACAGCAGCTGATGTTAATTTTCCCTAGCAACATTTTTGGCGCGTTGGCAAAATTTCAAATTCAAATATTCTGAGCCAAAAAGAAAAGTATAGAAAATTCCAATTCGTTCTGGTTTGGTTGGGCATGCCTCAAAGTCATGCTAAATAAGAGTATTATGGCTAAGAAAAATTTGAAATCCAATTAAGATTTGTATTAAATCTAGAAATTTATTTAGATTTAAGAGAGAGAGAGAGGGAGAGAGAGAGAGAGAGAGAGAGAGAGAGAGAGAGAGAGAGAGGAAAGAGAGAGAATGTGAGAAAGAGAGAGAGAAAAAGAAAGAGAATGTTAAAAAGAAAGACAAACACAAAGAGAAAAAGAAAGAGAAAGAGAAAGAAAAAGAGAGAGACCAGGACATAGACAAAACACAGATAAAGAGAAAGAGAACAAGAAAAAGAAAGAGAAAGAGAAAAATAAAGAGAATGTTAAAAAGAAAGACAAACACAAAGTGAAACAGAAAGAGAAAGAGAAAGAGAAAGAGAAAGAGAAAGAGAAAGAGAAAGAAAAAGAGCAAGATAAAGACAAAAACACCGACAACGAGAAAAAGGAAAAGAAAGAGAAAGAGAAAAAGAAAGACAAAGGCAAAGACAAAGACAAGGAGAAAGAGAACGAGAAAGAGCAAGAGCAAGACAAAACCAAAGAGAAAGAGAGATATAGAAAGAGAAAGAGCTTTATAGATCTACATTTTCATATCTAAAGACAATGAGCTGAATAATGTTTTCTTTGAGCATACATATATACATATATACATATGCATACATATACACAATATATATACTTATATATATAAGAGATTGCATAAATATATATATAACATATAGATACATATATTTAGTTAGGTAAAGGAAGACTTATTCGCCTCGCCTCCTGCTCTTCGGTAAATCGAAATCAACTACAAATCCAAATACCTAAATAAATGTAAAAAATGCAGTGAATTCCTTTCTGGCATCAACTTATTTCAATCAAAGTTTTTGTTGATTTCCATGCATACTTTGCTCTACTTGAGCCGATTGAAATGAGAATCGAGAATTGAGAATGGAGAGCACAAATGAGAGATAAGAATTTAATCAAGTGCAAGCGGCGCATATTTTGGCTTCGCTTCGAATACACTTTGCGAAATTTCGTCACTTTGTGCTTGAATGCTCAGATTTCTATCTCCGAGTGGCAGTCCTAGGCCTGGCCGGGCTGATTAAGTGCCGCAGTTTGTATCTTGATAAGCTGAGGCATCAACTGCAGCAGCAGCAGCAGCAGCAGCAGCAGCAGCAGCAGCAGCAGCAGTTGAATTGCCTTGACTCGATTACGCGATTCGCCATTGCAAATGCAATTTCAGTTCTGGCTCTGTCAAGCGTTCCGTCCCAAGTCGAATTACAGTTTTTCCCACTCGCTCTTTAGCTCGCTGGCTGCTGCTGCTGTTGCTGCCGTTCGTTGTACGCAAAAATGCGGGCGGGCGGACAGTGTGGAGTGGGTGGGGAGGGCAGGGGGCTCGATGGGTTGGTGGTGGTTGGTGGGTCTGTTTGTCGGTCGCCTGGTCGTTCGGTCGTGTTATCGGTTTGCGGCTGTGGCGCTGTTTGCATTACTCATACGCCACGTATGACAGGCGCGCATTTCGCGCTGCATTGTGCTGGCAATTGGCGGCAGCTGCTGTCAGCGACTTCTTCTGCTTGCCGCTTAAGTGTGCCCACTTCCGCCACAGCCGAACAGCAGCTACAGCAGCAACAGCAGCAACAACAACAACAACAACAACAACAACAACATGTTGGCACATTAATCAAGCGTATTTCATTATGTTGCGTAATTAAAAAATGGCAGAAAGAAGAAGAAGACGAGGAAGAATAACGCGAACAACAGCAACAACAGCAACAAATTAAAAACTCTTTGGCTTTTAATATTCACTCGCACCTTCGCCTTCATTATGCATTTTTAATGCAACGTTTAAAATAATGAAACACGAAGTTTTTCCACTTTATCATCATCGCCATTATTATCATCATCATCAGCATCATCATTATCAGCAATCTCAGCTGAGACTCTCGCCTGAGCAATGCCAAAAATTCCAATAGGAAAATGTGTCAGAGCTGGAAATTAAAGCAAACATTTTTGACATTAATTCTGACTGGCTTTTGTTGTTGTTATTGTTGTTGTTGTTCTTGTCGTGCAATATAATTTACCGCCAACCAAATTTTATTGCGGCTGAAACGTGCGGCGGTGCGGTGGTGCGGCGGTGTATTGCTAAGTGGTTTTACACAGCTTTGTAGATATTTTTCGGTTAATAACATTATCAATGTCATCAGGCTAACTTCCGGCACAAACTTTATGCTACACGTATGCCTATGTCTCTGCGCGTGTGTGTGTGTGTGTGTATGTGTGTGAGTGTGTAAAACTGTATAAAACTTTTCCAATTTGTTCTTTGTGCATGTCTTTCGAGTGTAACGAGCAACAGCAACAGCAACAACAACAACAGCAACAACAACATTATCAACGGCCAGCAAAGAAAATTAAAATAAAATTCGTCTGCATATTTATGGCGCTGGCTGTAGCAAAATAAAAACACACGCACACACACACACACATACACACAGAGAGCAAGAAAGACTGTTAAAAAAAGTTGGCGCTTACGCGTGAACAACTGCAGAAGCGGAGCAACAGCAGCAACAACAGCAACAACAACAACTAAAATTGTTGGTCAATGGGGAACGGTCAGTGGCGAGGGGCGGCGGGTGAGTGTTGCAAAGGGGCGCACGAAAATTGCGAGAAAATGATGCAGAATGGCAACGTGTGGCACAAATAAACCAGCCGAGAGAATTTCGCACGCGACGACAACAAAAAGCAAGTGCCCCGGAGTTTTGAGTGGAGCGCAGCGGCTGAAAAACAAAATGAAAAACAGCAGCAACAGCAACAAACAAGAAACTGTAAAAAAGCAGCAACAACAACAGCAACAACAGCGAGCGCAGGAGCTGCGGCAGAACTATCACAGCTTCCGCTTTATCAACACCCTGAACTTCCGCTGCAGACGGGACGCAGAGTCGGCAGCTGGGCAACTGTTGGCCAAGTGCTGGGCGGGGGACTGTGAGGGGGCCGGTGTATGCTGCTGCTGCAGCGGAGATTGCATGGCCAAAAACTGAACTGAGCCCAGCGGACACTGTCGCTGCGGCGACGCGGCGTATGCGCAACTTTTGTTTTGGCATTTTCATTTATTGCGCGAAATCTTTTTTGGCGCTGTTGTTGCGCCACGGCCACGGGCCATTGAACCCGCGCGCACAAGGGTTAAACACCACAATGTTGACGGCCTGCCTGACCCGCACGCACACACTCGCACACACACGCACACACTCGCACACTCACGCACATTGTTGCAAATGCATTCAATCTTAGACAAACGACCGAATAACGCACATCGAACGAATGGAAAAAGGTGTCATGAACTGTGCCACGGCTATAAAAATTCGAGTGGCAGGTGTGGTCCGGCCCGTTGCCTGCTTTACGGCGTATTTGTGAACTTGCCGAATGACTTTAATTTTGCTCCAAAACGAAAACGAAAATGAAAATGAAAGCAACAAAAAGCTAGTGTATTTTTGTGGCATACTAAACCGCCAGGCGGCAGCACGCGGCCATAAAGATAACCGCGTACGGCCATTGCCATGGCCTGCCCAGAGTGGCTGAGTGTAGGTGTTTGTGAGTGTGACTCTCTCTCTGTGTGCGTGTGTGTGTGTGTGCTGGAGTGTTGGAGTGGCTGCCACAAACCGCACAAGCCGCCAACAGCTCACCTCAGTCGGTGTGCGGCTGCATGGACAACGTTGGCGTTGATGTTGCTAATAATTTTGCCTCTCATGGCCTTCAGGCCTGGCTGCTGCTGCCGCCGCTGCTGCTGCTGCTGCCAGACGACTCTGGCATGGCGGGCCAGGCATTTTATGTGAATCAGAATCAGTGGACGCATAAATCAAAACAAGGAAGCGCCCTGCCGCATGGCTACTCCTGGCAGCAGCACGAGCAGCAGCAGCAGGAGCAGCAGCAGCTACTCCTGCGATAGTCGTTCTGCTCGCACCGTTCATAACTCTCCACTCGACCCGGCCCGGCACCTTAAGGGCCTTCACATTACATTAAGCGTTTTATTTAAGAATTTAATTCATAAATTAAACATAAATATATAAGTGTATATGTATACACACATACCTATACATATACATGTTATTTATATGTTTATACCGAATGCGAGTAGCTTGGGGCGGTGTTACTTGAATACTTTTTAGGCTGTCGAATTCAATTATTTGCCTTATTTTTCATCTTAATGGAGGACATGTTTAATGTGTGGCACATTAACATTTAGATATGCACGTTTACAGAGATTTATAAACTAACAGCAATGCAAATTTTCGACTCGAACTATGTTATATATAATTGAAATTTCATAATTGATATACCTACCTACCTAGTCGGAACATCATTTTAGCTTTAGTGAATTCCCAGTTGACTAACATATGCCAGTCCCAGTTGAAACTAACATAGCTCTAACATAAGCAGCAATAGCAGCTTTACCAGCAGATTTGCATATGTTACTACAAGGCTTTTAACATAGCTTAAATGTAAACAACATTGGCAGCTTAACAGCTGACTAACATATGTTTACATAGCGATTAACATTACAGATTACAGATTAACAGACTAACGTACAGCTTTTGCATGAACTACAATACCATTTCTTTGCATCACTTTAGCATAGGCAATATATTTTAAAATAACAGCTGCCTAACATATGCTGCAATGCAATGGCTCCAAACATAGCTTTACGCAACAATAGCAGCTTTAGCAACTGAATAATATATGTTAATGTAAGGCTTTTAATATAGCTTAACATAGCTTAACAATAAACATATGTTTATACAACGATTAAGAAGTTATAGATTTAAAGACTAACGTAAGTAAACATAGCGTTAACATAAGCTACTCAAGCAGTTGTTAACATCCCTTTAACATAGGGAATATTATCAATATAACAGCTGCCTTAAATATACTAATGGTATGGCTCCAAGCATAGCTTTAGCATAAGCTACATAGTATTAACAGATAATAATAACATATGTTAATGTCAGTCATTAAGGCCAATGGAAGCTCAGTTCACTTCTATACAAATCTATTTCAGCTCAGGCTGACCCAACAAGAGAATAGCAGAGGAATATGTAGTGCAATTATAACATTTTGGGGGTATTATATTATTTATTTTAAATTATTTATAAAAAATGTTAACTCAACTCGTTGCCATTTCAATCGATCAGTGATCGTTACCCAACAAATTTTCTCAGACTTTTCATGCCAAACAGCTGAATCTTTTCTTAGGACTGAGCTTAAACTTCTTTAACTTTATGCTTCATATATACTTAAATATATGTTTATAGCAATGACGTTTAAGATTTACTCTTTTCTACTTTTGTTACTGCTTAATTTAATTCATGTTGATTTGCATCAGCTATATATGTGTGTGTGTGTGCGTGTGTGCTGTCTTCGTTGCATAGATTATATTTGGGGTTGCTAAATCACTTATGCACATAAATATCATGGCTTGTCAGCCATTGACTCTTTATTCTCTTCAACTCTCTCTCTTCTCCCGTTTCTCTCTCTTTCTGTTCAGCTGTCACAAATGCGCATTTTGGTGCATTTTTTATGGCGTCAAGTGTGCTTAAAGTCTAACCAAAAGGCATGGCACGTACGCGCAGTATTCCCCAACTGTGCCTGTCAGCTGCTACCGCTGCTCCTGCTACCGCTACTCCTGCTGCTGCTGCCACTACTCCTGCTGCTGCAGCACAAACGGCATTCAAGGCGATTTAACTAAAAGAGTGTACAGAGAGAGATAGACAGGCAGGCAGACAGAGAGAGAGAGAGAGACAAAGAGAGAAGGAGAGCAAGATACAGACTGCTTGTTGGCATCTTATATACACAACTATTAACTGATGCTGCCGAGTCCTGGATTAGGATGAAGAGAGCGAGAGTTGAAAGAAGTTAAGACTGAGATGAAATGCTGCGCGTAAATCCTCATTAATTGCACGCACATTATGAAAACGAATTCGAATTGATGAGTTTGGCTGTAGCAGCCGGGCAGTGCTGCCCATTCCTCAGATCAGTAACGAGCCAAAAAAGCTAGAAGCAGCTAAGCATGTAACGTCTTCTTTATTATACTATACATATTTAGGAAAATTGTCGTATTATTTAATCCAGTTAAGTCCTGATATTGCGTTAGGTCCCAAATACATTTCGATTTTCATACATGAGCATTCGACTCTGAGTGGATTGATTGGATTTATAGATCCATTAATTCTTAATGTAATGCCTAACTAGAAACAGGGTAAATTTAGCCATGAATTTGTATGGTTTTCCTAGGCTTAGGAGCTGCAGTCTTTTCAGCCTTGGTTATAATTTGTTTACTATGAAGAGAATAAAATCTTTTTAAGATATTTACGAAATATGTGAGTAAATCAAGAAATTAAAAGTGAGCGATTCAAATTATTAGGGTGGATAGAGTGGATGGCTAATATGAAGAATATTTGTTGTCTAACATAAATGCTGAAGCAGCATTTCCCTCCATCAGTTGCATCAAGTGCGTTTAAGGACTCTTTAGGTACAGGACATTCAGTTTCATCTCACTTTTCATTCATAATTTATATTCAGAATTCAATACATTCACTTAAATACCTTGATTGAACATGAAAAAACATGAAGCTTTGAGTTTGTGCCGCTACTTTTGTTACGGCTAGAAAAAGGCTATTAACGATTCAATATAGCTACAATAGTTACTGCCAGCTGCTATTGCAAACCTGAAGGAAAAATGGCCAGGCTGGCAGCACTATTTGTAGCACACACACACACACACATACACACATAGACTTATGCATATAACAAATCAATTTGACGAGCTTAGCATGTGAATTGCCTGGTTATAAATGCGGCAAATGTTTGCCTTTGTTGTGTGTGTGTGTGTTTGTGTGTGTGTGTTTGGGTCGTGTCTTGTTGCCGTGTAACAGCTGCCAGCTGGCCAAGTACCTACATTTTTCGTGGCCCGAAGGAGGCAGCAAGTGAAATCCTTTAACAAATGACTTGGCCAGGCCCAAACAGCTTCTCTAGCCAGAGCCAGAGCCAGACCCAGAACCAGAGCCAGTGCGAGTGCTAGTGCCAGACTGCAACTCAATCTCAGTGTGTGTTTGTGTGTGTGTGTTACCGTCTGCTCTTTTGCCTGCATGATTTATGCACATTACGCTCCAAGCTAGCACACAGCTGACTCTGTCTGTGTGTGTGTGTGTGTGTGTGGGTGTGTATCTGTGTTGTGTAATGCAAAAGTGCCTGAACACAAAGCCAAAATAATGCGCAGCATTAATGCCAACAATCAGTTTAGCACTGAATGCTGATGCCCAGTGCTCAGCTGTAAATAGAAACTGAGCCTTGGCTTGACTCGCCTCCAAGCTGAATCTGAGACAGAATCTGAGCCGGAATCGAATACGGAATCGGAATCGGAATGGGAATTTAAGTCTGAGGCATGTGCATGACTTTAGTCGTTGCATTTTTGATTGCGACACGTTGACAAAATTGCTGGCATCAGCAACGTAAACGTATTTGTGCAATGCACAATTCATGTTCCGCCTCCTGCTGCTGAACCTGCTACTCCTGCTACTGCTGCTGGTGGTGCTGCATTCAAGTGCCAACTGTGGTGCCACAGCTGTGGCATACACAATTCTCCTCCTGCGAGCCGCATGCAAATTTTGAATGATTGGCAGCGTTTTGTTTGTCAAAGACTCACTTTGCAAAATGCAATAACAGCAGCAGGAGTAGCAGGAGCAGCAGCTGTACAGCTGCCCCAAATGAAGGCGTAACGGCCCGCTGGCCCGCTGGCCGACTGGCCAAAGTGATTGTAATATGGCAAATACTATCTGGCTAACCACAACTGGCTCTCCGGTTGCATGTCAATGTAAATGGCTCGGAAACGCTGCAGCAACAGCAACAGCAACAGCAACAGCAACTGCAGCTACAATTGCAACTACTACAATCTGAGCCCCGTTTGGGGGCAACAAATTTGCTGAGCTGTTGGGATGCCTTAAAGCTTTTATCTGCATGCTGCTTGACCCGTTGCTGACTTTCATGTTAGTTGACAAAGAGTTAAAGTTTTACTGTCAATGAAATTGGTAAACTTGTTTGCTTGTTGCGGCAACTGAGGCTGCTGAGGCTGCAGTGGCTGCTGTGGCAACGCCCCAGCCGCAAACAAGTCAGCAAATATAGGCTTTAAGGTTATTCAAGGATCAGCATATCTGGGTGATAGCTAGTCAAATATTTGACAGCCATTGCGAAATCTGACAGCCAAAAACTAACGGTCGGCCAATATGTTGGCCCAATCTGCATATTAAAGGCATTATTAGGCTTGACAGTGACATGAAAAATCATTGAGTCAAATATTTCCTGCAATTGTTATTCACTTTGGCGTCGAATTAAATGGGCACACATGTTAGATTTGACAGGCAGTTAAACTTAATAGTTTATTGTGATAATCTGTTTCTTATTTTATTCTGTTATTCGGTTATTATTCACATTGCTGTGATTTTAAATGTGAACTCTAAAGTGTCTATTAAATTTGACAGCAGCATGAAGAAAAGATGCCTTAGATAGGCACTGCAAAGGATTTACTGAAGTTGATTTAATTTAAAATGATTTTAGCTTTAAATTTAATTGACAAAAAGTAAACCGTTTGATAAATTTGTCAAGCACTTGTAGTTAAAAGTCAGACAAAGGTAGTTTTGACCTGACATTCACATTGTCTCTATACTTTTCTTGTGTATATCAATTCATTACCAATCCAATTGTCAATTTTCTTGAAGTGAGCTTCAAAGTATTTGTTAACTTTGACAAGAGCATGGAAGAGCATTGCCACTTACCTAATTTTGCGTATTCCTAGGGGACTGTACGAAAGATTTATTGAAGTAGTTTTTATTTTAATTTTTCAGCTTTAAATTGTAATGTCAAATATCAAACTGCTTGTTAAATTTGACAGACTCTTAGGTAAGGTAATAGTCAGCAAACTAGCTCTGACTGAGGTAATCCACATTAGCTTCTATTTTTTGCATCTGCTTCTATATATCATCAATTTGCACTTCAAACCGTATAGCCAAACTTGAAACATCTTGTCAAATTTGACAGTGAGTTCAAGTTAAAGTTACTCTGACTGAAAATCATATTTCTTTTGCGGACTCCAACTCAAATGCTTCTAAATTTCAACTTCAAAGTATATTGGCCAACATTAAATCGCTTGTTAAATTTGACAGGCAGTTAAGGACAGGCGCACAATACAATAGCAGCTGTGGCCGGCCACTAACTCGAGCAGTCACGGAGAGCGGAAGAGAAAAATGAATGAACTTATATTCTAATGTGATTTCATAAATCATGCGCAACTTTTTCTGCCTTCGCTCAGAGTGAGGGCAGCTAAGTTGAGTCAAACTGTCGACTCTGTGCTGAGATTTGCTGAGATCGGATGTGGCTGCGGCTGCGGATGCGGATGCGGATGCCGTCAGACGGTCTGCATGTGTGCGTCCACATGCGTATGTGTGATTATTATCATTGATTGCAATCGATGATGGGGTCAATTGTTAAAAATAGTTATGAATGTGGCTCGGGGGCAGTCAGCCGGCCCAAACATTCATAAAAAAATATTGCTGTTGGGGTTGTCGTAGTATTTCTTTTGCTTTCTCAGCTTCGGAATAGATTTTTATTGCGGCGGCGGCGAGTGCTGCTGGCTCGACCGTTTGATGGCGCTTATTACTTGCAGCATTTGGGGGCGCTCGTCCTGTGGCAACGACAAAGGAATTCATAATTTCACTTGCGCCAACAAATTGTCTGTGGCACTGAGTTGGCGAGCAGCTGAGCTGAGCTGGGCGAGGCGCCGTTGGCTGGCCATAGGCAGAAATGGCAAAAACACTTAACAAGTTTATGAAGCAGTTGGGGCAGCAGCAGCAGCAGCAGGAGCAGGAGCAGCAGCTGTAGCAGTGGTGGCTGCTGAACGGACACATAAATAACTCAATGCGCGTTGAGAGGAGTCGTGTTTCGCGACTGACATAAATTTTAATGCCGCACTTGAAACGCACGAAAGGCGCTGACTGTGCCAAAGATGGACAAACAGTTGCCAACACACACAGAGCGAAAGAGAGAGAGAGAGAGCGAGAGAGATACAGATACAGATACAGATGTAAAGCGGACAGTGGGAGTTGTTAAACTCAACGGCATAATGCCAAAATGCTGCACAGCAACCTTAACTCGACCGTTAAGCGCATAAAGCGACCGCCGCCTGCCTCGACCGCGTTTGCATTTTGCGGTCCACAATTTGGCCCCCGCAATCTCACCGAATCCCTGTGTCGTCCCCAGCCGTTCGCTTCCGCCTTCCGAGTCGGCTCAGCCAATGCCATAACAATCCCATTCCCGTTCACAATCCGCATTTATCGCTGCATGGGCATTAAACTGTGACTCTGACTGTCACAACAGGCAACGGGCGACGGGCGACGGGCGATGGGCGATGGGCAACAGCGTCCGCACATAATGGAAATAAATATTCGTACATATACATATAAAATGCCCAACAAAATAAATAAACACAAAAATCAACAGTGTGGCAACGCTGTGCCCAATTGTGCTCATTCTGCTTCTCTCTTTTTTCCTTTTTTCCTCTTCCTTTCTTCCTCTCTGCTGGCGCAGTTCAATCAATTTAGTAAAGGAACAAAGCTGGGGCCACTGGCTCCACCGGCTCCTCTGTTGCCTATGATAAATAAAAATAAAAATACAACTATCTCGAATCAAACTAAACGGAAATACTCTTTCAATTATGCGCCCTGTTAAGAAATCTATAAAAAAAAAAGAAAACAATAATAAGAAGAAGCCGAAGAGGAAAGACTATAAATTAACTATACTCTTGACTGGGTTTCAGTGGGGCTCAGCGATAACAACTGTGGGGGGCGACAGCACAAAAAGAAGAAGAAGGCTGCACATAAAACATTTCCATGTCGATTATCAAATGGACCAGACTTACGGGGAGGCCAGCGGCTCTACAGAATACTAGATGACGGCAGATTGGAGGGAGAGTAAATATATGGCAACTTCAACTGGCGAGAAGCTCTTTGGATTATGAAGAATATCTTCCAATATATCATTATTATTAGTAGAGATTTACAGAAAATAAAACATTTACTTTAAAAATGTATTATTAAAGAAAACTAAATTAAATTAAAGGGAAAATATTTAAGAAATAAATAAGAAAATTGTAAATATTCTTTCACATTTTTTTTTCTATTTTTTCATTGTTGTTTTATTCATTAAAAAAGGTGGAACATAAGAAAAAAATAAAATAATAGAAGGAATTTTTTAATAAATTTATTTTTATATTTTAAAAATTATTAATTACATAGTTTTCGTTTTTTTTTTTTTTTTTTTTTTTTTTTTTAATATTTCTACAAATTAATTTTAAATTAATATAAAAAAAAATTTTTTATTATTATTATTATTTCTAATAATATTTAAAATTTTATTTTTTAATAAAAATATTGACAGAATAAAATTTGATAATTTAATTATTTATTGAACAAGTAAATATATTATAAATTCTTAGAATTATTAATATTGTCTTATGAAATAATATTAAAATCAGATATATATACAAGTTCTTAAGTAAGGCTCTTGTACAGGGTATCTGTTAGTCGTTCACATGCTACTCACACTCACATTATTTGCTTTATTTGAGCACTCTTTGTGGCTTCAAAGCGGTTGAGGCAACAAAAGAAACAACTCCGTCAAGCCATAAAAAATATTAATAACGAGTAAAAATGTTGCAGATAAAAACTGGACAACAAACAGAACGAGGAAAACAAATAATGCACACACATCCAGAGAGAGAGAGAGAGAGAGAGAGAGAGAGGGGGGGGAGAGGGAGGGAGAGGAAAATGGAGAGTTTTGCATTTTAAGCCGATTTCTGTTGACAGTTCTGCTGCCACATTTATTGTGTTGCAACAAGCCACACGCAGAACGTTGTGTGGGAGCCGTCACACATTGATTGGCTTTGGTGTTGGCCCTAATTAGACTAAGAGACACAGCGAGAGAGGGAGAGAGAGAGAGTGAGAAGGAGATAGACTTGGTAAATAGAAAAGCCTTATTCGAGTCGTTAGTTCCGCGTGCTGTGCGGCTTCAATTGAATTTGCCCATCAATTTGCGAGCAGGCAAAAGTTGAGTTGAGTCGAAACTCAATTTGGGACTACAGTTTGAGTTGTGGCCGGCGGCTAGACTCGAGCTTGCCCTGTGCTAATGTGAGGACTGCAGCGCATAAATCCATTAAGCTAATCACAAAAATTGCAAAATATGTTGGCAAACGACGACGGCGACGTTGTCGGGGAGTCCCCCAGCCCCGCCAAAAAGTGGAGCAGCAAAAGAGCTCAACGGCTCAGCAGAGGCAGCGACTGGCTGGCTGGCATGGTCAATCGCACAGCTTAAGCCATACAAAGCCATGATATGCAAAAGGAGTGGCTATCCAATCGCAACATCACCCCCAACAACCGCCCTGCTCCCTGCTTCCTGGTCCTGCTGCATTTGCTGTAGCAGTTGCTGCCAGCTCGCCAGCATCAGCATCAGCATCAGCCATCTCACTGAGCCGCACTAAGCCGACATTTAAGACTTTTCCATCATTTTATTTCATTTCATGTGCACCCGATTTTCCGACAGTCTCCCTCTTATCCGGGCTCTTATATATATATTATATATATGTATATACATACATTTTTTTTTTTTTTTTTTTTGAGAAACTGTTCAAGCACTTCGCTTTTAATCTTGCAGCATTCAGCATGACAGCGACAGCAACAGCAACAACTGCGCTACTTGGGCACAGTGGGACCAAGCGATTCGCTTTGGTATATTTTAAAATATTTATTATTTATATTATATTAATTTTTTGTACATTTTCATTTTATTTTTTATATGATTTATAATGAGATTTCATCATGCACAAAAATGAAATGACTATATTAGCTTTATGCAATTTCTGTTGATATTTGGAACATATACTTGTGTTGAATTATTTTACCAATCATTGGAGGCGTGTAGAATCGGGCAATAGGTTTTTCTTCTTCTTCTTCTTCTTCTTCTCTAGTTTAAGAGCTAGAAAGATTAAACAACTAAATTACTTTAAGTATTTTAATTTGACTTGCACGAAAATAATATATATCTGTCAATTGTGGGCGTGGCAGGTCGGAAAGTGAATTTCGCAGCGTTCGAGCCGTGAATGAGTATTCTATAGTCGATAACACCCGACAGCAAGCTTTCTCTTATTTTTATGATAACAAATATTATTCATACTCAGAGAGATACTCACATATGATAGGCTATGATATTACTCAAGTGATGCATGTAAATATTTATTGTCTTCATTTATCAATCTGGTACCACTGTGCGCTGCCTGACCATTGGTTTGGCTTCGCCCAGCTGGCGTGGAGCAAGGCGACTTGAGGATTTTTGAACAATTCACTGGATGCCAGCCCAGGGTAGCAGGGCAAGCAGTGTGCTAGCAGCCAGGGGCTGAGGCAGGGGCAGGTGCAGAGGGGACGGCTGGTTGGCTTGGGCATAGTATAGGCATATAAAAATTACATAAACCAAGATTAAGTAAGAAATTTCTGCACATTGAGGCTGAAGCGGAAACGAAAATGAATATTGAAATTGGTTTGGCAGCTGTGCATGTGTTTTTTCTTCTTCTTTCGCCCGCCTCCCACTCCTTAACCTTCTGTTGTTGCTGCTGAGCATTTTTTGTATGCAGCGGAATCCCCAGTATGTGGGTGTGGCAGCCACATGAAAGGCTTACAAATGCGGCGCCATAACATATGCAGCGCACAGCACACACACAGCAGGCGAGCCAGCAAAGTGTGTGTGTGTGTGTGCGGCACATGGCAGATGGCAGATGGCACAGGATGCGCAGGACACTGGGCTGGACTGTGGCCTGTGGACTCGACTGGAGCTGGGCAAAAATCGGAAATAGGCTGACCAAAGTCACGAAAGCTACAACCGTCTGGCTGCTCGCTACAAATCTGGGTTCCATTTGGCTACTCGCACTTACGTGTACATATGCGGCCACGCCCACTGCGCCCACAGCCCACAGCTCCCAGCTCCCAGCCGATGGGCCAGAAGCAAAGTTGCACAAAAATGCTCATGTCAAAAACTAATGCACTGAGAGATGAGATGAGCATCTCTCCCTCTCTCTCCCTCCCTCACCCTCTCTCTCTGTCTCTGCTTGCTGCTGCTCCTCCTGCTACTGCTACTCCTGCTGCTGTTGTGCACATTTTAATTATGTGCCCGACTATAATGTCAGGGCAGAATTGCAAAAGGCGTGGCCATGTCTTTGCCTATACGAGCATAAAGTTTGTCAATCATGCAACAATATTGCACAGGGACCGTAACAGGAGCCGTATAACTGGAACTGGGCGGGTTCAGTGGGGCTCTTTGTGTGCGGGTGTTTGTGAATTTGCCAGCCAAATGGCAGGTAAGCAGGCATTAAAATGAAATGGAGACTCGACAGAAGATCAGACAGTTGCCTGATGCCTTCTCCTGCTGCCTTCCCCTGCTGCTGCTGCTGATGCTGCTGCTTGCTGCTGCTTGCTGCCTGCTGCTGGTACTCATTTAGTCGATTAGAATCTCTTCGAGCTGTCGTTGACAACACCCAGTTGTCGTAATTTAATTAACGCAGTCACAGCAACAGCAGCACACGATGTCAACCATCTGCTGGCCGTAACAAGCATTTATGGCCAGCATGAAAATGTAAATGAAAATGGAATTGCGACAGAAGATAAACACGTTTGGCCAAATTACATATTTTTGCCTTTGTATTTTGTTTTTCTGGATTTGTATTTTGCATTTATAACCATCTATGTATATCTCTGTATATCTATCTCTGGTTTGGCTTTACGATGGATGAAATAAGCGGTTTACGACCCAATACTATTTGCCAAACACTATTCCAGCAGCAAGTGCTAAGTCTTATGTTCAGTGTACTTAAGTTGATGAGCCATAAAGCTAAATCTCTATATGAGGATTTAACTGTTATTGGCGGGCTGCTAGATAGTTGCGCAGGTAACCATACGATATACGATAAGCTAAGATTGTAACACACGGTATACGATAAACTGCAGAAGGTAAAAATACGATATTCGACATACGATATACGACATACTAAATACGATAAACTAAGACTGCAGCAGGTATGAATAATTATTGATGATAGGCAGCATACAAATACGATATACGATATACGGTATACGACATACGATAACCAAAGACTGCAGTAGTTAAGAAGACGATGCACGATATATGACATACAATATATAGCATACGATAAAAGACATACGATACATGAAATATAGCATACGATAAAAGACATACGATATACGATATACAATAAGCTAAGAAAACAATTGGTAAGAATATGATACACGAAATACGAGGAATCACATACGATATGCAACATACGATATACGATGTACGATATACGATATACGATTTACGATATACGACATACGACGTAAGATAAGTTAAGAATGCAGTTATAACAGAGTACTTACTGTAGGATGAAATTCAATAAGAATATGATAACAGTTTTCATTTAATTTCATAAATACGTCTTTCCACATTTACAACTTATCAGTAGAAATAGGGTTACCAGAAAAGGAATCACCGTTGATGGGTGAACTCACAGTTGCTTTGGCCTGTTAGGCATATGGGAATGGAAAAAACTAATTTGGTATTGAAACCTTACTAAGATGCTCGCCAAGAGCCGACGACTTTCATCCCATTTGAAATGTATTGTAATGCTTGAGCTGAGATTTCATTCCAGATAATAATAAGTAAAAGAGCTCTGATGGGGCTTTCGCCTTTTTTTTTTTTTTTTTAATGGCATCTACTCGGTTTACCTTTGCATATTTGCGGCTGCTGCGGTTGCTGCTGCTGCTACTGCTGTGCCCACAAATCTTGAGGCAGAATCAGCTTGCAGCTCGCCCGCTCATAAAACGCAGCCTAAGGGGTGGGCCACCACCCCCCGCCGGTTATCGTAAAAAACTAACCAGCCATTTGCATGCAAATACAACCGAGACAAGGACACTCGATTGGGCTGGCCTGGGCCGGGCGGCAGCCTGGAGGGGGTAGGCGGTAGGCGGGGCTGGTGTGGTGGGTGTGTGAGTGTGATCTGAGCTTGACGGCTGTTTCCGGCGGCAGGTTAGTCTGGTTGCCTACGGATGCTGTTGGCGATGATGATGATGATGATGATGGTGCTGATGATGGCGATGATGAAGCTGAGAAGCCGTTTGCCTGTTATTAATTGCGCTGTTGCACTTCACAATTCGGCTTTGCATGCAGAGTGCATGGCAGATGAGTAGCACTCCATGCCCAAATCGCGAACAGCCCGCCCACACACGCACACACAGATAGAGCGAGAGAGAGAGGGTGGGAGAGAGTCACACAGACAGACAAGATTGCCAAGTCATTTGCCAACTGTGACTCTGTATGCAAATTACTTTTGCGAGCATCCGGATGAGCGTTGCGGCTGTGACACAGAGCAACACGAATGGAGGCAGCGGAGAGGCAGCAGGTGCACTCTATAAGCTAATGCATGGCACGGTGCATCAACAACTTGGCCAAGAGAGTCAGAGAGAGAGAGAGAGAGAGAGAGAGCTAAATATCTGTTTTGTTTGTCTGGCGCGAGCCAACGGCAATGAAGTGCAAAGTATGTAAATTAAAATTGGAATTTCGATAATCTGCGTATCAAATGAACACCCGATGCTGTATCAGCGGGTGGTATTTATCTCTATATGTGCTGCAATAGCCACAAACTATATACACACGCACACACACATACGTATTTGTATGTATATTTCAAGAGCTTTTAAGTCCCTCTCAATGTAGAAACTATGCGCAGAATTGCGCATATTTTTACAGCAACAGCAACAACAGCAAAATCTCTGCGAATTTCGCGAAAAATATGCAAATGTGCAAACGCCGAGCCGCTTAATAGCGGCCACGCCGGGGACAGCAATCGAACTATTAACTTAATTTGAGTAAATTAGAGTGACCAGGCGACGTCCATAATTGCAAAGCTCATTGGGTGGCCAAGAGCCTAAACCGTTTACGAATGGCAAGCGCGTTGACAAAGAGGTAAATACTAGTAGGTGTCTCTTGAGGATCTAATTCGATTAAAACTTATCGATAATGTGAAGATGGCTTCAGGAAAGTCAATTTACAATATGTATGGGTAGTCTTGCACCATGTCATGTGTCGTAGTCTAAGTACTTAATCAACTGCAGGATATTCGATTGCCAAGAGTATCGATAACAAGCTATCAATAGTATACAATTCTGTTCTACAAAAGCTAATAGCAATACATATATCACTTACCCTCTCAGCTGTCATCATTAACTACAACAGTGTATCTGCTTATCAAAAGTATCGAGCATAGTTTATCGATAACAGAATAAGCGCCTCTAGAGCAACTAATTAAAATACTTGTAGCGAGCTCAATTTTTATCTATACTATACTATACAGAGGCTATCAGTTTATCAAAATTATAGATGAAAACTTATCGATAATATAAAAATCAGTTCAGCAACAGCAACTAACAGTACAATACAATTATCGATATCATATTAAGCTATAGAATAGAAGAGAATTACAAATCATAAGAGTCTCTATAAATGTTGTGATTTATTGATCTAGAAGTGCTTTTAATATTTCCCTCAACTACAGAGTATTAACTTGTTCAATCATTCGATAATACATCGCTTTTATAACAATATATATTTATAACAATTAAATACATTTCAATTACATCATTTCATCGGTCATTCGTCTGCCTGTCAAAGTCAAGTTTTTACTAATGCTTATTTGCTTATATATAGTATCGATCATTATTTATCGATACCATAAAAGTCGCTTCTAGTGCAACCACAAATAACATTGCCAGGCAGCCCGCCCTTCCCCCGTTATACGTCACAGTCAAGGCTTACAATCCATTACCGTAAATCTGTTGGCCATGCTGCAAGCTAAGCTACCCCCCCGATAAGTTTTCTGATGCATTATTTAATTACGGCCCGACTGCAAACAAAAGTTGTGCAATTGTTAACTGAATTAGGGCCTGTACGGCCTGCCAAAACTTGAGCTACTTAACTGATGCTGGCCAGACCGCAGCCTGCTCTCATTTGCCGCACAACAACAAGCTGGCTGAGAAACAAGAGCCGGCCACAATGGAAGAATTGCAGCAGAGCTCGGTACAATTGCAAGAGCAGCAACTGTGATTCCGGCGCGGGCCGAAAGCATTTCAATTTCTATAAAATAGAATCGCATTAAAACAAAAAACTAAACTGCCAGCTAGCTGACTATGGATTACCCCCCTCGGCCCCTTCCTGGGCTGGGTGGTTGGGTGGTTAGGTGGCTCAGCCCAGCCTTTGCTTGTGCTTTAAAAATCGATGACAGAATCTGCCGCTGGCCGTCTTTGCTGCCGCTGCTGCCATTACAAAGACTTAAAATTTTTATGCTAATGCAATGACAAAACCGACATGAGTTTGTGCTCTCAGTGTGAGTGGGCGGCTGTGGTGTGAGTGGTGCGAGTGGTGCGAGTGGTGCGAGTGGGGGCGGCAGGCAATTTAAGCATACGTATATTGCATAACATTTATGTAGAAGCGCCCGATGCAACCGGCCCGCCGACAAGGCAGCTGCTGTCATTCGAGTCGACATTGTAATATGTACAAATAAGTAGAGCATATGAGGCGTATGATTAATATTTAAATCATGGCACAGAGAGAGAGTGCGAGAGCGAGAGAGAGGGAGAGAGAACACAGAATGAAACGAAAACAAAAAACCGACTGTGGCCGCGATGTAGTTGAATGCGAATGTAAATAAGAATGAGAATGTGCAAGCAGAGCACAAAAATGAAATTGAAATGAAACAAGAGACTTAAGTAATAACTGCCGTTATTAACAGGCAGGACTCTGGCAGGACCCGGCCACAACTAACAAGTTTCAGCTGTGTGTGTGTGTGCGTGTGTGGTTCACATTTTATTGCCTACATTCGAGCGTCTACATGTTAATAATGATGTTGTGTCTGCCTGGCTGGGCATGTGTGCGTATGTGTGTGTGTGTACATTGGAATTGCTGCCAACAGGAAAACCTACTTTGCAAACACAAGCAAACGCTTCGCGGCAGCCGCAGCAGCAGCAGCCGCAGCAGCAGCAGCAGCAGCTGCCAAATAAAAGACATCAGAGCAGCAGAGCCAACAACAAATTGCTTTTGGTCAAGAGCGCGTTTCGGCAGATGTGAGCATGACATACTGTATAATAAAAGAAGCCAACTAGACTCCACTTGTCTGAAATTTCTCTTTCGCAGCTGGGACGCTGTCGCCCAAGGTGAGCGCGCTGCGCAGAGGGAAGCGCATAAATATTAACATTTCTGAGATAACAAATCATTTGTAGTGTGCAACTGTTTGTTTATTTATGCGGCTCTCGCCCTCTCCCTCTCTCCCCCTCCCTCTCGACCTCTCTGTGCTGTTTACCTCTTAATCTGCAGCCAAGTCCCAGGACCCAGGCTGGGTGAGGGGGGCGTGGCCATTTCGCCACTGGCCTTCGCTTCATGACGGCCGCAACTGCATTTGCTATGCGCCGCATTAATCATACGCACCGTTGTCCGGCTGCTGCCAGGCACATAAACACGCCAACAAGCGAATGTCAGTCAGCTTGCCAGCTCTGGGTGTTTAAGAAGAATGAAAGAATGCAAGAAAAGAAAAGCAAAGCAAAGAGAAGAAACTACTAGCATCATGGCAAAACTTTATAAGTTCAGCAAGTAAAGAATTATATGAAGTACGAGTTGTGCTTTCGGCGCTGCTGAAGTTAACGTTCAGTTGTTGTTGCTGTTGTTGTTGCTGTTGCTGTTGACTGTTCAGTTATTCAAGAGTCTTAGTGTTTGCGTCGAGTCGACTTGACGCGACGCAACGTCGAAATGCAACTCCTAACAAAGAAGGGACGAAAAAAAAAAATGGGGAGCACAAACGGAAGCCGGAAAATGGCAAAAGCGCAAAGCGAAAAAAATGAAAAAGAAAAATAGGAGAAACACAAAATTAATGTAAATGTAAATAAACTCATAGTTCAAGTTGTGCCGCAGCCAACAGCAGCCAAGAGCCAACAGGCAACACCAGCAGCACACCCAACAACAACAAATGGTGTGTGTAAATAAAATGGCATGCATTTAGCATTGCCGCTAAATTAAAACCAAATAAAGCGTCCGCAATATGTTGACCATAAAAAAAACATCAGGCACCGTCTGCAAAAGTGAGCAGCCGCCGCACCAGAAGAGCAGCTCGAATTGTGAAGGAAGGAAAGCCAACTTGATGCTTGGATTACATTTAGCTTTTAGTTGTATATATCATACACATATATTATGTATATTTGTATATATATATAATGCATGTCTATGAGTAATGCATTTGAATCATAAATTTTGGCTTGGCATGTTGAAAGGCTTTCGTGAAATTGATAAATGCATGGCGTGGCATAATATATTTTTGATATATTATTAAAAATAAGTTTTGACGTCAACTAAACTAGAAAATTAAGTGTGCTTTTAAAAGTTGTGAGGAGCATGCGGCTATCAATCAGTGAGTCCATCAAATTGCTAGTCGGCGTCTAGCTGCAGTATTAGCTACTCACTTCGCCTACAATGAATCACTCAATTCGTCGGTCAGGGAGGCGTCTATGAGCCAGTCAAGTGGTCAGTCAGTCAGTCAGTTAATCAGCAGAGAGTCCGTTAGTCGAATTAGCCAGTCAAGCAGATAGACAAATCGTCCATCAATCTGCTATTCAGTCAATCAATGTGGTAATCAAAAGCTATAATTTCAGTCAATCAGTTAATCGATTGGAAATCAACGCAATCACTCAATCAATATGCCAGTCAATCAGAAATTGAAAAGTCAATCAATCGCCTAATCAATGGGTCAGTCATTACATCAATCAATATACGAAATCAAATAATAGGTCCATTCATGAATCAATCAGTCAATGAAACTGTCAATCAGAAATCAATCGGAAGTAAAATAGTCCATCAGTCAATCACTTCTTGGATCAGTAAATCAGTCACCCAGCAGCTAAACAGTAAGTCAGTCACTGGCTAGGTGTGAAGTCAATCATTGAGCCAATCAATCAGTCAGTCACTGAGTCAATCAGTTAAAAAGTTAGTAATTCATCAATCAATCAATCAATTAATCATCATCATCATTAGCTACTTAGCTCCTCAGTAACTGAATCAGACTGTCAATCGATCAGTCAGCCTGCCTCTGAGTCTGTCAATCAATGAGCAAACTGTACAGTCAGTCAAACAGTTAGCCAACTACTCCACTCATCTGTCAATGAGCCAGTTTGTAAGTCCGTCAATCTGTCAGTATCACATCAATCAGTCAGCCTGCTGTCTGTCAATCAATCATTTCATCTGGTAAACTGCACAAAAATCACGCCCCACTGCTGTCCACATGAATTTTTATCAAAATCTGACTGTCCAAATATACATAATATATATATAGGGTATATATCACATCATCACATCAGGCAACAAACGTGACCCAGTAAATATAATTGTGCTTCAGAAATTACAGACATGGATTATGCATACGCATATATGTATCGATAAATCGCATTGATATGAAGTTGATGTGCTCAATGTCAAATGATTGCAGTGGCCAGGCGAAGCTGATGGCAATCCAATATTTTCATGTGTGCTGCTGGGCTGGGGCGGGGGAAATTGACCCATTTCCTGCTGCTGGCAATACAGCACCGAAAACAATGAACAGGAAAAACAGCTTAATTTTCAAGTTCATTGGCGCGCAGACAGGATCAGCCAATGGGGATCAGGGGCAGTAACGCAGACACTCTACATCATTGTATAGCTCTCGCTGCGTTTGGGACAGGGAGAGGGACAGTGATAGGAGCTGGGGGACATGGGGCAGGGGGCAGGGTACAGGAGACATGGGGCTGGAACGTGTGGTATGCCACTTAATATTGCGCCTGAATGGCTGAATGGCAGCCACTAAACAACTTCCGCACTTGAATGGCAGCTACAAAACCGCAGACAAGGCTCATGCCACCAGCAGTTCGAGTAGAGCTCTGGGTGAGGTGGCATGTGAGCCGTCGCTCGAAAGCCAACTTAAAACAATATTCTGCAAAAACAAGATGGAAAAAGAATAACGAAACAACAGCAGCAGCAACAACAACAACAGCAACAACAGCAACAACAATAACAACAACGGCAACGGCAAATCTGTTTCACAATGCAGCAGCAGCCAACAAAGGCACTAACAATGGTAGTTGCATGCATAATAAACTCCTCTAGCTGGGGCTTTAAGGTTGCCATCTTACTGGAGCGAAAGAAGGCAGCAAAATAGAAAGAGAACACAAGCGATAGGAGAGAGAGAAAGGGAGGGGCGAGAAGGAGAGCTGAAGGTGGGGATAGAGACGCTGGTAGAGGCTGAGGTAGAGGCGAAGGTAGAGGCGATGGTAAAAGGAGTGGCAGGGCGAGCAAGCAGGCGACAGATGAGCGCCAAAATGCAGTCGAAAAGAAAAACCGCTAAGAAGGCGCGGCATGCAAGATGCACAACTACAAAATACCCTAGATAGGGTATATAAACGTAAAAGCTTAATATACAAATATGTGTATTCCACTTATATATTTCATAGAAATTTTGTTTTTTTGTCATTATTAATTAAATTCATAAACATATGAATAGCAACACAACGAGTTAAGACTGTAAGAGAGTTCCTTTTATGCATTGCTAGTGGTAAGGAAAACACATCGAAAATTCGTACTTCCTCTCTAGACTTCTTCTTTACTCTTGAGACTGTCACTTTCGTCTCTTTCGCTGCTTCTTTGTCACTCATTGTGATTGGTCTACCATGGCACATGTAAACATATATACCCCTCTCCTGTAAATATCTGCAAAGGGTACAGGGTATATAAACAGAGACAGCGAATAAGACTGGGCACTTGAGCACAAAAAGAGTCAACGTCAACGCATTTTGAAGAGTGTGCCATTATGCACTACACACACATACACACACACACACACACATATAGTGAGAGAGAGAGAGAGAGAGAGAGAGAGAGAGAGAGAGAGAGAGAGAGAGAGAGAGAGAGAGAGAGAGAGAGACGCAGTGGCATCTGTGAGTTTTAAGCTGGCTTTTCCTAAGCGTATTAACATTGTTGTTGTTGCTGTTGTTGTAGTTGTTAGTGTTGTTGTTAGTGTTGTTGTTGTGTTGCTTGTCAGCCAAGCAGTCGCTTATTGCTTTGCTCATTGCCTGCAATTGCATAGTTGTATGTCAGCTTGCCATACACACTCTCACACACACATACACATGCAGTCGCACATCCGTTATGTATGTATATATCCGCTTATCAGCGCACGCCTGCCTCTACTGGGTTTCAAATTATTAGTAGCTCTGTCTATTTGACTGGCTTGCTCTATATACATATACACACACACACACACACACATGCGCAGCTCACTTCAGACGCTTATCCCCTGTGCAGCCCGTTCGCAATCCCTGTCTGCTCGCCTCACCTCTCTCCCTCTCTCTCTCGCTCATCGTCGCTTGGCAGTGGGTCGCGTCTGCTGCCATCCACTTGACGCGCTGTTTGTCACGGTTAATGCGACACTCAAACATTTACAGCGGCAATCACAGTCGCAGTCACAATTACCTGCCCGGTCACAGTCACAGTGACTGGCTAAGAAATTGGCGCTGGCTTAGATACCTAAAGATGTCTTTACATAAACAAACTCACACTCACACACACACACATCTATTGGCCTAGTCGCAGCTTATGTGTGTGTGTGTGTGTGTGTGTTTGGGGGGCTTCACATGCCTTGCTACACTCGCCACTCGCAACACTTTGCTCGTTAGGGTTACATTCATGTCATACGCTAAGTGGCTAAAACTTGTATGTGTGTGTGTGTGCGCGTGTGTGTGAGCCGCCAAGACGTTTAATAAGTTTCTTGAACCTTGATGTCTGTCAACACTTTTGCTGTACTAAACAAACAACACATCTTTAAATGAGTTTTCCGGCCACAGTACAAATCGATTGTAGCGCATTCATGAATCAAACTGTAAATTGCTAGATACATATAGAGAGCTGATCAGTTACGATATGATAGAGAGTGTCAGACATAAGCTCAGATTAAATTTCATATATAGATTCAACTCAGCTTTTAGTTTCTCTCAGATCAAACTATCACTGCAACTTTATCGGGTATCAAACTAGACGGATATGCCCCTATAAATACTCTACTCTAATAAAATAGGCAACTGATTATTTGATATGTCTTGTATCTAATCATAATTACTATATTATTTTTATCATTATTAGTTAATTTTATAGCAAACTCTCATTATGACTTTACCGGGTATCAAGCTAGTCGAACATGATCCAATAAATACTCGATCTACTCTAATAAATTGCTTTGTATATCGGATAAACAGCTGATCATTTGATACACTTCCTTTCTAATCATCATTGCGCTGCATTCGCTAATTTCATTGCAAACTCTCATAACGAATTTACCGGGTATCAAGCTAGTCACGCATAGCCCTATAAATACTCGATCTACTCTAATAAATTGCTTTGTATATCGGATAAACAGCTGATCATTTGATAAATTTCCTTTCTAATCATCATTGCGCTGCATTCGTTAATTTCATAGCAAACTCTCAATACGAATTTACCGGGTGTCAAGCTAGTCAGGCATAGCCCTATAAATACTCGATCTACTCTAATAAATTGCTTTGTATATTAAAAGAAAATTTTAACAAATTTTCAATTAGCGAAATAAATTGTTGCCGCATGGCTGACAGCTTGAAGATCGAAATCGCTAAATAAAATGAAAGAGAGAAGGAGAACGGGAGAGAAAGAGATAGAGTATGTGTGTGTGTGTTGTGAACAATGGGCTAACTGGCAAGACGACATTTAAAGTACAAGAACGTGGCAACAGCACGAGGGTGCAAAAACTTTTACGGCCAACAACAAAGCGCGATGAGAAAGATAAAAATTAAATATTTTGGCTCTAGGAGGGCAATCGGGTGTAGGTGTGGGCGTGGCGGGTAGGGGCGGCTAGAGTGTGGGTGTGGCAGCCGGAGCTGGGGCACGTGACAAAGTGAAATTGTTAAATTGAAGGCTGTTAGCGATAAGCGAACACGCAAACAGACAGCCGAAAAGGGAAAGGGAGAAGAAGGAGAAGAAGAGAAAAAACAGGCATGCAAACAGGTGAAAAGGAGAGAAAAGGTGAGCAAAACTTTGGCGCAGCTGATACGAACAACAGGCAGTGACAGGTGCCAGAAAGAGAGAGGGAGAAGGATAGTGGGAGCGAGAGAGCGAGAGGGAGACAGACGAGGTAAGATGTTGCCGTGGCGCATGTGACTATCACTTAACCCGTAACCCGTAGCCCGCATTGCAGAGTCTGTCAGCTGTTGCTACTCCTGCTACTCCTGCTGCTGCTGCTGCTTTTGTACTCGTGTGTGAGTGTGTGTGTGTGTGTGTCTGCTGCTAGAAACAATTTAACCATTTAACTTGGCTCGTTAACATTAATTTGGCTGCCCGTTTCCGGGACTGCTTGACGGGCATGCCCCAATGCCAGCACACCTACATTGCCACATTTTGAGGGTCGCCGCTGGCCAAAGGCAAAGCACACTAACGAGTTGTCATCAACAGCAGCAGCAGCAGCAGCAGGAGCAGCAGCAGGAGCAGCAACAGCAGCAGCAGGAGCAACAGCAGCAGCAGGAGCAGCAACGCCTGCCCCGGCGGAAGCTGTTGAAATGCTTGCGGATGTTATGCTGACGGATGTGACGGAAGTGACCGTTACTTGCGCCATCCTGGCCAGGCCATTCCAGCATGTGAAGCGTCAATTTGAGTGGCGCCAGCAGCGCGCCTCGAGCAGCCTCGACTGCTTAATCTGGCCACGCCCCCACATGCCAGCGTCTCGGGAATTGGTAAAGTGCTCTATGCAAATGCTTTTGATACACCCCCAGCCCAGGCCATGTGCCACAGCGCCTAGATGCCGCACAATTATTATGCGTATCTAAAATTAAATCAGTTGCAGCTGAAGACAGCAAGGCAGCCACAAAGAGTGAGAGGGGGAGAGAGAGAGAGAGGGAAGCAGAGAGGAAGACTGCAACGGGGCAAGGCCAGAGACAGTCGCCCACGCAAACAGCAGCGAAACTATTTAGCAATTGTCGTCGTCCTCGTCCTCGTCGTCGTCGTCGTTCTGATTGTTTGTTATTGCGTATTGTGGTGTAATTTATGTGCGCCTGGCGGTTTCTGTTTCACTTTTGGCAAATAAACGCAATGGCGTAGTGGGCGTTTGGCAATAAATATTATAGAAATGTTCGAGCCTTGAAGCTAGGTAAGCTAGCAACACGACAAAGATGGAGAGAGCAAGTGAAAGAGAGAGAGAGAGAGAGAGAGAGAGAGAGAGAGAGAGAGAGAGAGAGAGAGAGAAGGCAGACAGAGAAAGAGCCAGAGCATAGAGTCTTTGCAATAGGACTATGAGAATCAATATGAGAATATACAAATATTTACACAGAGCCAGGCGCTCGAAATGTAAATTCAGTTTAATAAATATGCTAGAGGTATAAATAGAGATTTAAATTATTAATTTTATTTATTTATTTTTATTTTTTTTATTTTCACTAATTTATAGTTATTTTGGGTTTCATTTAAACTTAAATTATTATCTGTATTCAGTAATTTAAAACTTCAAGTACAACTTAATCAAATACAAAAGCAAGCAAGAGCTTTGCTGTCGGTTGCGATGCTGTAAGATAGGAGAGAAAGAGTTATTCTAGATGACTTTATGCAGATGGGAGACGAATCGGCAATACCCTGCGATTTTCATTGAACCAATTAAAATTTCGGGTCATCAGTTCAACTTACTGAGATTGAAAAATATTTATATTTCTGATAAAGATTTCTTTAATTAAACTTGTGGAAAAAGGGAATGTGTGTTCTCGAATTATCCGGTCTAGATATGGATTTCCGCTAGTAGTAGTAGTAATAGTAATAGTCGTAGTAGAAGTAGTAGTATTAGTATTAGTAGTAGTAGTAATAGTAGTATTAGTAGCAGTAGTAATAGTAGTAGTAGTAATAGTAGTATTAGTAGCAGTAGTAATAGTAGTAGTAGTAATAGTAGTATTAGTAGCAGTAGTAATAGTAGTAGTAGTAATAGTAGTATTAGTAGCAGTAGTAATAGTAGTATTAGTAGCAGTAGTAATAGTAGTATTAGTAGCAGTAGTAATAGTAGTAGTAGTAATAGTAATAGTCGTAGTAGAAGTAGTAGTAGTAGTAGTAATAGTAGAATTAGTAGTAATAGTAATAGTAGTATTAGCATTAGTAATATTAGTATTAGTAATAGTAGTAATAGTAGTAATAGTAGTAATAGTAGTAATAGTAGTAATAGTAGTAGTAGTAATAGTAGTAATAGTAGTAATAGTAGTAATAGTAGTAATAGTAGTAGTAGTAATAGTAGTAATAGTAGTAGTAGTAGCAGTAATAGCAGTAGTAGTAATAGTAGTAGTAGTAGTAGTAATAGTAGTAATAGTAGTAATAGTAGTAGCAATAATAGTAGTAATAGTAATAGTAGTAATAGTATTGTTAGTAGTAGTAGTAGTAGCTGTTGTTGTTTTATTTATATCCTTTTCTAGACCAGATGATTACAGAACATACATTCCCCTACTACTCATACCGTATTCAATATATCGATAAATGCCACGTTAAGACTTGACATTAAGGCAGACTTAACGCCTTGGCTGACTGGAGAATCTGAATTGCAGACTCGAGATTGTCTGGCTCTTGTTAACTTCTGGCACGTCTTGGTGGAGCCACTGGCCTCCGTGAAATACATACAGATATTGATAGTGTTGTGATAGACACACCCACGCGCACAGTTATATCTTTGTAATTATATACACACACACACACACACACACACACAGTCACCCGAATATAATTACAATGCTATCATAGAGACCTTTGTGGAAGCAATGTGGGCGACATAGGCCAAGGCAAGCAAACAGAGACTCGCACAATTAGAGAGAGAGAGAGTGAGGGAGAGAGAAAGAGAGAGGGAGAGGAAGAGACAGTCACACACAGGGCATTTCGATTAAATTTCTGGCACGACCGCGACTTATCGGTCCTGGGCGGACGAGTGGGCGCTGGGACAGCGGCTGCTATCTGTTGGGTGCGACATTAGTGGCTGCTGGGATGCTGGGACGATGGGAAGCTGGGATGATGGGCTGCTGGGATGCTCATTTAAAGCGCCATCCAAAGGACATTACATTTTATTTGAGCAGCGCGCACGCTCTCGAATTAACTTGCGGCCTCATTTATTGCATTCCGAAAATGATTTCGTATAATTTTGCCGTTAACGCGTAAAATTTTAATGCGGCGCGAACTCAACTTTGGCCGATTCACAATGGGCGCAATGGCCGTTTCATTTGGCATAAACTCTAAATGTGGAGTTAGAGATTTGTAATGTTGTATGGTGCTCTTGAGGCAAAAGTAACATTTTGAATTTTTATTCTGAAATACTATTAGTTGACGTCCTAGAGAGCTGCACTTTGGCATGTAAAGGAGGGCGTGGCAGATCGAAAAATAGATCTGACAGAGTTTGGGCCGTGAATGAGTATTCTGCAGTCAGTAATGCCCAACTGCAACTTTATAGCTTGTTTCTAATTTATTTATACTTTATTTGAATTGAATTTTTTGTCAAGTTATATATCAAGTAAAAAATATTTAATGAATAGGAATTATATTTAAAAATAGAATAGGAAATAGGAATTATATAGAAAAATTGAAAGTTTATAAGGAATCAGAAGCTATTTTTCTGGCAAGGATTTACATTAGCTATCATAACTTATATAATAAATAATGCAAAGGTTTACCCTAGTAATTGCAGAGATTCTGCCAGAAAAATTCTTCATTTTCGCCACTGTACGGCGGTTGGTGGCTAGCGGCAGACGGCAAACGGAAGGTGGTGTATTTGGGCCAATTTCGAGTTATAGTAACAGTTTTTGTATTAGCTGTATAATTAGCTAACCAAATCAAGTTGTTTTTAATGGCTAACAGCAGCTGCTACAGAAAGATAGAGAGAGAGAGGGAGAGAGAGAGAGAGAGAGAGAGAGCTCTCAGCCTGAATTGTGCTTGGACTGAAATATTAGATCAATTGGTATGGTAATGGATATTATATCAAGTGCTTAACGAGGTGAGGGAGTGAGAGGGGGGCAGACAGAGCAGACAGAGACTCACAATATGGCATAGGTAATCAAATTTATTGCGATTATTACATATTCTGCATGATAATGCAGTGCCACTTGGCACTTGCCACATGCCACATGCCACATGCCGCTGGCATTTGCCACGGGGGCCACTGCCACTGTCAGTGTCAAGTGGTATGTGTGTGTGTTTGTGTGTGTGTGTGTGTGTGGCATGCATAATTTATGGCAAACAGTCTTTAGCTGCGGGGCCACTGCCTGCAGTCATGCAACTTGGCCACGCCTCCCCCGCCTCTGTGGCTAGCAAACAAATGCACAGCAGATGCGTCAATTTTGTGACAGGCAAGCTCAAGCCGAGGCCGGGCCCGAGACCGAGACCCAGAGCGAGACCAAGCCCTTGAGCCCGGGCGCACTGTTGTGCCGGGGCGTGGCACTTAATTGAGCAATTAATTGCAATTAGCCATTAAATGTTGTTGTTGATGCCAGCCGCAGCAGCAGCAGCAGCAACAGCAGCAACAGCGCCTGGATTTGCAGGGAACTCAACTCAGCTCAGCTCCTGCTGCTGCTGCCTGCCACTAGCTGCTCTGGCACATGCAACCGTTAATGGGCGACACTTTAGTGCCTACAAAGCTTCGATTATGGCCAAGAGCAAATGGCGACAAGGCCGCACGTAGTCCGCTAATGGCATTCATTAATATGGCCACGACAAAGAGATGCTGCTCCTGCTACTGCCCCTGCTCCTACTCCTGCTGCTGCTGCTGCTGCTGCTGTTAGCCAAATGGCAATCCACACTTGCCACGGATAATCAGACATGTGGCCAACTGAGGCGAGACTCTAAACACTTCAAGGCGTCGCCTACGTGATCTGATTTGCTCGCTTTATGGCCACCAAATACGAAATTCAACGAATTCATAGTTGAGCATGTCTGTATATGTGTGTGTGTGTGTGTATGTGTACGTGTGTCAAGGTCAGAGAGCGCAAAGAATTGCGTATACGCATAACTGAATATTTGAGTATTTATTATAGTCCATACAAACAACATTAATGTTGAGCTCTTCAATGGATGACCGTTTAGGGGCGTGGCCAGTCGAAAAATACCCAGTAATTTTTCACAGCTGGGGGCGTGGCACGCTGGGGGTGTGGCACATCGAATCTGACTATAATCTGGTTTTGCAGATGCAAATGGCAGTCTCGAATAGCTGATGCAATCAACTTTAAAGAGCAAAACTATTGAAGAATCAAAGATTTCGATTTGGACCTGCACATAACGTGGGAGTTACAGATGGCTAAGCACTGCTGGAGTAGAACTCAGTGGGGTGCCATCTCAATAGATAAAAGTGAGTTTTATGGGAAAAGAAATGTTTACTTGCAAAGAGAACGTTCCCAGTTGATAAGAAATCTAAATAGAAGATCAGTCCAATGCAGCTAAACTCAAACACAAACACTATCGCTGCCAAAGCTCTCTCGCATTTGGTTCATTCTGTGGCTGAATTCGTTCTGGGAATGCTAATTGAAATGCCGAATCGATTACGAAACTAATACAGTTTGCAAACTACTGCAGCAGAAATTATAAATGCGTTGCCCCTGGGCGTCAGTCTATATGGCAGCAGCCATTAAAAGTCTATCAATATTTGCAGAGCAAATAAATTTATGTAGATTCACACACACACACACACACATACACACATGCAGACAGGCACACACATACACATGCGCGTACTTGAAAACTTTTGGCCTATGATTGCTGCTGGCTGACAGCAGGAGTTGAGGTGAGTTGAGAGAGTAGAAAAGGAGATGAGATGAAGTGTGGTGAGGTGGAGTGGGCTGGAGTGGGCTGGAGTGGGCTGGAGTGGAATGTGGTGAGCTGAGCTAAGCTGGGCTGAGTGGCAAATAGTTATGAAGTCTGTGCATGTGTGTGTGTGTGTGTGTGTGGTGTTTGTTGGTATTGGTAAGTGCGAACAGTTCTGAAGGCAGTTCAATGCCGTTCAGCGGCACCGCCGGCCCGCCCCCCTCGGACAGCAGCCTCACGTGCTCCAGCATGATGCAAAGTTTTTGGCACATCAATAAACTAAACTTGAATGGAGTTTGGGGCGCGCCGACAGCTGGAAATGTGCCTTAAGCACGCCATGAATTATTTAGTTTCTGTTTACCTTCCACTCCATGGCCGTCGGCCGCTTTCATTTTATTTCGTTTTGTTGCCAGCCAGTTGCAACTTTTGGCCAATTGCGAGCACGTGCCGCACTGGCCACACTCGCCACACTCGCCACACTGGCCGCACTGGTCGCCGCCTTCTTGATTGTCCTTTAATATGCACCGCAAGGCGCCGCAGTTTGCGCCGTTTGCACTCTGCTTCCTTAAGTAATTGTCCTAATTGACCCGACGGACTGCCTCCTGGCTGCCAGCTAGGCCGCCTCTGGATGCTCCAAATTACCAGTCAAAGCTATCAAATTAACTATCCAATTTCCACAAAGTTTCGCCAAGCCGTCCGGCAATCACAATCGAAATCACATTAAGAAATTCGAGTCGCAGTCGAAATTTCATTAGGAAATTTCGAAGGACGAAAACAGCTGTTAAAGCTGCTTCAACATGCGCTCGAGTGCAAGAGAATCGCATAAAGAGCCGTAATGGTATTAGTGCATGGAAAAACGCAAAAAAAAAAAAAAAAAACTTTAAGAAACTATCAATACTTGTAGATCTCATTGGAGTGCAGGACTTACATAGGGAAGTACTAATTTTTTATTGATATATCAATATAGGTCTCTATTGAGTAAATGAGAATCACAGAGAAAGGCTCTAAAGTAACATATGTAGAAGAGCTATTTTATAATTAATAAATGGAAAGCGTAATAGTTATATGTGTCATTAAAAACCTCACTTGCATGAGAATCGCAGAGATAGATAAATACTATAATGTAAAGAGCTTAAAGAGCCCCATATACATATATAACTATATCATCTTTCTCTGCGATTCTCATGCATGAGAATATAAGAGATATATGTAAGTATTGATCTTAAAGTTATTTATAATATTTATAGTCCAAACTTAAGTAGTAGAGAATCGCATAGAAAGGCGATGCAGTTATTTATTTACTTGGAAAAGCTTTAAGATTACCAAGATTATTATTAAAAACCTTTGACAGTCCAAAATAATCAATAGCTAAGGGCTTATTGAGCGAATTCATAATTTTGAAAGCTTTAAAATCAAAAACCCATTTCTAATTTGGCACCTGTGGCTGGGCGCACCTAAGCCTAGGCCAATTTAAGGGCTTACACGCTGTTTGGCTTCTAACAACTACACATCCTGCTGCCGCATGCCTCCCCCTGAGGGCTAATTTAGATGCCGGCTTAAAGTCAATTGTGGGGCTTGTGGTGGGTCACGAGAGGGGGAGTGGGAGGCGGAGTGAAATACTAAGCTCATTGGCTTCAGCTCAAGGTCCGATCTATGAATATTTTTCAATAGCAGCGCAGACCCACCAACAATTACAAATGTCAGAAGCCGTTGCAAAATAAGAAAAAATAATAAATAAATAAATAGAAAGAATCCCCTTGCCAGGGCGTGCCACGATGCCCTTTATAAGCTGCAGGAGCAACATCAGCTGGGGCGAGAGGCCACAAAACGCAGAATCAGTAGCCAGGTGCTATTGCTGCTCCTGCTGCTCCTGCTGCTGCTGCTGTGGCTGGGACTGCGGCTTTGGCTGTGGCATAAGCTGTTGGGGCTAAAGCTGTTGCCAACGTCAAGCCAAACCAAAGCCACTTATTGGTTGAACAAATTTAATTGGCAGCAGCAACAAGCAGGGCCAGCATCGAGGGGCGCACGCTAGGGCTGGGAGCCGTGCGCCCGGAGGAGCTCGGGGAGCTCGGGGACCTCGAGGAGCTGGTGGAGCTGGGGGCTGTGACAGCTACAATGCCAACGATACGTTAATGCAGGCTAAACTGCCGCCACGGTTGGCTGGCCCTAAGCCCGGCAGAAAGTCATTGCCAGAGTTTCATAAAATTCAATTGAGCTGCAAGTCGAAGTTGAAACATTTTTCTTTTCTCTTTCGCTCGTTTTTATTTTTCTCTCTCTCTCCTTTTAATGCTCCAATGACCTTAGCTGACAACTCACCTGGCCACACACACATTTAAGAACTTCTCGATTTCATCTCCTCTGCTTGCAGCCTGCTCAGCTGGACCGCACGAGAAGCGCCTCCTGCACGCTCTGCTGGACAACTACAACAGCTTGGAGCGACCCGTGGTCAACGAATCCGATCCACTGCAATTGAGTTTCGGTCTAACACTTATGCAAATCATCGATGTGGTGAGTACACACTAGAATAGTTTCACTCCATCTCTGTGCCGTGTTGTTGCAACTTGCAAGTGCACGGAAAATATAAATCGACGTAAATCCAGACGGAGTCAACAATCGAAACGTTATTTGAATGCTGTGTGATTTCAATATATATATCAAAATATTATTATTATTATTCTTATTGTCTCTTATTCTAACTGAAGTAACATTGAACAATATTTGCAAGTACTCCCAACTCTCGAAATCTCTTGCTTTAGCTAAATCAATCGCCGCTCTATGTGATTCTCATATTATATATGAATGTTGAATTGAATTTTTTGAATATTGATTTAGCGTGGCATACATATATTGGCAAAAGTTTCTATATTTCTCCCTTAGTTGCCTCTTCCTCTTCACCTAATCTCCAACGCCGCTCTATGTGCTTCTCATATGGTGTTTAAAGCGTAGCAGCCTAATTTTACTTGATCAATGATTATTTCTTTCGGCTTAAACTATGTTTCATATATACAGAGTATATTCTAGCTAATACAAACTGCCGTTCTATGCAATTCTCACACCTTATAAACATATATACAATTATTATATAATATCTCAAATGAAAATTTTCAATTTTCTATAGGCTTTCGTTTTTTTTAATACATTCAGAAACTTTTCTACTCCGTTCTATGTGATTTTCATATAGCATAAAGAGCATAAGAAACTCCAATGTCAAATTTAAATTGCGTTCTACCTACAAATCAGCTTATCGCCTACAGAATGTTTGTTAGCTACCGCTCTATGCAATTCTCATATAGTATTTCTTGCCACCTATGCGAGTATAGGGTATATTCTAGCTGATCAAGCTAAGCGACCAAGCTGAACCGAACTCGAATTTATTTTGCTGCGCGTCGATTTTTGGCTTGGCTAAAAGCTGAGCTCAGCTGACAGTCGGCAAACATTTGGTAAAATGATGGCACGACACCAATATCTGGACTGACATAGTGCCCCAGTACAAGCTACACTCTCCCTCTCTCTCTCTCTCTCCCTCCCTCTCTGTGCGTGTGTGTGTGTGTGTGTGTGAGTGTATTTATGTGCTTTCTGCACAGGCTTTGCCGATAAACGACATTATGCGCCAGAGATGCCAAACAACTAGCAAAGAGCCCGAAAACTCCAGCGACGCGTGCAAGACAACGGCACAAAATTATGCCATGAGTGCACATTATGGCCATTAGCCAGAAGTGCCAACTTGCCACCGTTGCTGGATTATTGTGGCAGCATCAGCAGAACGGAGCCCAAGTGCCGCCACTTGCCGCAAGTCGCAAAATTCGACAATTTACTCACCATGCTCGAGTTAAGAGTTGAGCCTGAAAGTATCGCCCATCTACCCGGCTCCCTAGAGCCAGGACCACAGCAGCAAATCGCCCGACTTCAAAAGTTGCCGGAACAATTCACAAATGGAGCATACGAGATGCTTTCACATCAGTTAATGGCAAACGGATTTGAGCTGAAACTGCTCTCAGATCTTTAATTATAGGTTGATGGCATGCTCAGATGCTTCTAGCCAGGTATTGTCCTAGTTGGATTCTAATTGGAGTTGCATCAAGTGGAGAAGCATCGACTCACTCAGCAAGAGTCATTGATGACCATTACTTGGGTAATAATTGTGTTATCCATAATATTTATATGCTGGAATTTTGTATAAGATATGCCATTCAATTAACAAATCTTAATTTTTTAATGAATGCTTCAATATTCAAACTGCTTTCGAATGATTTGAATACCTTAACAATTACTTAAGTAATGAATAATATTTAAATGCCTAAACATTCAAAATAAATATTATTATGCGATTTAATTTAATGGCATTTCATGTCTAAAAATTGTTCAAAAATATTATCAAAATTCCTATTAAATTTCATTCAATGTTGCCAACTTTAAATTGAAAATAAAAATCAATGGCAAAATATGGCAGCAAAATTAATGGAATCATCAACGCGATGATAGGTTGAACTTTTAGATGCCGTTGGCCTCTATTACACTCGATGGTCTCCTGGGCTATCTATATCTGTGTGTATGTGTGTGTGTGTGTTTGGGTGTTGCACTCGTGTATTTGTGAAATGTTGCAAGTTTGTATAAGCTCACCAGCTGAATGCAAATAGTGACAAAGCGACCGTAATTGGATGAAACGGAAATGAGGTAGAAGGAAGCGAACGGACGGAATCTCTGCTGCTGGTGGTGGTGCTGCTGCCCGCTGTGCATTTCACCTGATAAAGTGAGCTTCGAAGTGCGCTAATTAAAAGTGCCGTTACCCGCAAAAAACAGCTGCTCACGCCCGCTCACCTGGGCGCGCCCCTATTCGCCACAATTTACAAACGGTTTTTGATTACAAAGCAAGCGTTGAGTGTAGACTAAAAAAAAAGAAGAACGCAGGGAGATGCTGTTGCTGCTCCTTATAATCGTTCCCAGCTTTAGCTAGACAAAGGTGCACAGGCGAATGAGAAGAAGAAGCGACAGCAGGTGGAAAAAAACATGGCAGACAGCTTAACAAAACCACAATACAGCAGCCGCACGAGCGACGATAACGGCTAACGAGTAACCAGAAGCCAGTGTAGAAAGTGGAGAGTAGGAAATGGAGAATGGAGAGTGGAGAGTTATTGGCGGTTAGTGGAGAATTTAAAACGAAGTGCCGAACGAAGAGTGGAGAGTTCAGATTGGAGAGTGTAGAGTTGATAGTTAAGAGTGGAGTTTGGAGACTGGCTAGTAGAGAGTGGCTGTTGGAGAGTAGTAAGTGAAGAATGTTGAGTGGATAGTGGAGAGTGGATAGAGGATAGTCTGAAGTAGAGAGGAGAGTAGAGAGTGGAGAGGAGGTAGTTGATAGTGGGCAAGGGAGTGGAGAGTGGATAGTCGATAGTAGAGAGTGGTAAGTGAAGGATGAAGAGTGGACTGTGAGGAATGGAAAATGGATAGTGGAGAATGTAGAGTGTAGAGCGGTTCGTGAAGAGTGGTAAGTAGTAAGAGGAGAGTGAAGAGTACATAATGGATAATGGAGAGTGGAGAGCAATTTGTCGAGAGTGGCAAGTGGAGAATGGAGAGTGGATAATGGAGAATTGGAAATGAATAGTGGAGACTGGAGGGTAAAGAAGGGTTAGTGGAGAGAGTTTTGTGAAGTGTTTGGTGGAGAGTAATTAGTGGGAAGTGGAGAGTGGAGTATTCTTTATTCCTATTTCCTTCCCTCTCACTCTCTATCTCTCTCTCTCTATCTCTCTCTCTCCAACAGTCTAGTGAAGCAAATGAGCTTCTCCTTGGGAGCAATGACGGTCAAGTGTGTCGTGGGAGGCCAGCGATTACACGCAAAGTGAAGATAGCATTGTGTGCTTGGCCTTGGCCGGCTGCTAATTAAGTTGGAAGCCTGTGCCGAATCCCAGAGCCAGTTAATAACATTTCGCGGGCTGGAATTGAACGAACGTAGGCGACGGCACTTGACAGTGCTGTTGTAATGTGCTGTGCCAAGGGACAGGGCAACTGGCATTGGGAGTGGGGTTGGTCTGGGACCGGAATTGGGTTTTGGGCTTGGGTAAGCGTTTTGGTTCTCGAATGCCCGCCAATGGCAATTCAGTGCTTTGACTTTGGCTAATAAAAGCATCGCATTGTTTGACAATTTGCCATTGCAGACTTTTGGGACTTGTGTTGGCCCACTAGAAGGCAACACTCGCTCTCCCACTCCCACTCCCACTCCGACTCGCACTCCCACTCCCACTCTCTCTCGCTCTCTCTCTTTTTCACTCTGCCATTCTCAGTGTAGTGCACTAGTAAATTACAAACATAAATCACTTGATAAGTGACGCTTACGCTGCCCCCAGGCAGCCGGGCTGCCAGCCTGACTGGCTGCTGCTGCTGCGGCTGCTGCTGCTGCTGCTGTTCGTGCCGCATGTGCAGCGGCTTGTAGGAGCAGAAACTTATCAGCTAAACAGCAATCAGGTCAGCAATAGCAACAGCCAAGTACTCATCCCAATGGCTATATGTGGGCGTATCACATGTGCATATACATGTGTGTGTGTGTGTGTGTGTGTATGCGTGTGTGTCTTTGTGCAGTTGCACATCTTTTTGTTAAGTTCACTCGAACATAAATTTCTTTAGAATTGTCAATGGTAGCAGCTGCAGCGCCGAAAACCCGCCAGGTCTCCAGTGCGTGTCATACTCTCTCTCTCTCTCTCTCTCTCTCTCTCGCTTCGATTCTTGCCTGAACACATTTATATGTAGTATACACATATATATATGTATATATATATAAATACTCTGTGTGTGCTTTGCTACATACTTGCCTTTTTAGTATCCACCCACAGACGCGCTGTCATTTGTGCAGCACTTTTGTTGCACTTTGCACTTGGCATTTAATGGATGCAGCATTGTGCTGCAAAGAGAATGAAACTAAAAAGTAAATGTTGCAAGTAGGTGGCAACTGGCGACGACGACTGTGCGGTCGCAGCCACAAGGAACCAACCGAACATGCTACACGCTGCGTATGAGTGATTTTTATGCATCAACAATATTTGTCACACTCGAGATGACTGCGACAGCTGAGCCCTGCGTAAGTGCGTGGGCGTTGATTGTTTAATGACATCATTCAGTCTAAATGATTTTTTCACTGCTTGCACTCAATTTTGTATTTATTCTTATTTTTTCGGTGCAGCATTTCTTTCGTTTCACAAAACATTTCGCATCGATTTTGAGTGCAAATATTTAAATTTAGCTTGCGGTCAAGTTAACTTGTTACTCCCAGCTGATGTCCCGCTGTCAGTGTCTATGTCCTTCTCCCTCTCCCTCTCTCGCTCTCTGTCTGTCTGTCTCTTTTGGTGGGTGGCTTTATAGCCTGCGTCATGTCTGCGGCAGAAAATTGTGTGTGTCTCTCGGCTCTGTCTGTATTTTAAAGTAATTTTTATGCTGCTTTATGTGGGACGTGCCTTTTACGCAATTTGTCTACATTTAGACCACCCCTGCCGCCACCCCTGCCGATGCCAGCCTCCTGCGCCTGATGGCCGCCCTGCTGTTTGCAACACCTGCTCGCTTGTCGGCTTTTGTTGGTTTATGCCGCAAATCCCAGCTAGATGAAGTCCATAATACCGAAAAATACGAAATATTTGTATCCGTTTCCGCCGCTCATGCACCATCAAAAACAACACGTAGGAGTGATCTAGTCGGCACTGACCGACTAGGAAATGCCCTTAGCCTTTCAATAAACTCGAAAATGATTTGTCTCGATAGAAAATGCTAAGGAAATCATGGGGACGAACAGACAAGCGGACAAACAGATAGACGGACGGATGGTCGGACAGTGGAATGGAAGGAAAGACGAACAGATGAACGGACGGAAAGACGCACAGACGGATGGAAGGACGTATGAACGGAGGAATGGGTGGTCCTAGGGTCGGATGGACAAACGGACGGACGAACAGAGGGTCCGATTGAAGAATGAACGGATAGACGGATGAATGTTTAGCGTATAAGCGGATAGACGGGCGGACGGATGGACAGATGTACAGTTGAATGGAAGGAAGGATAGACGGATGATCGAAAGGACAAACGGACAGGCAGACAGATGGACAGACAGACCAACGGATGGTCGAATGGACGAACGGATAGACGGGATGGATAGATGTACAGAAAAAAGACTTACGAATGCACGGATAGATGAATGGTCCAACGGATGGACGTATGATCAGATGGACCACCGGACAGGATTACAGAAGGACGCACGGCTAGACGTAAGAACGACCTCTAGGACGGAGAGCAATTTGTAATAACTAGGCTCCTCTATATACATATATGTATATGTGTATGTATGTACTCTATGGGGTCTGACTCGCGTCCCTCAGCATATCGTATACATTAGCACAGAACCAATATACCCTACATCACATTTTCTATATGTTTAGGGTATACAAATTGTGCGTAACTCTCAACCCCAATTCACCCACTTACCCCGCTCTGTCTCTCTCTCTCTCTCTCTCTGTGTGTGTTGGTATGTGTGTGTATCGAGCGATAAGATGCAGAGCTTCCAACAGATTTGCTTGTTTTTTATTGTGCTGAATATGTGCGTTTAGCTGCCGCGTTTGGCAAATGCGGCCTCAATGCGCTGCCTCGTTTATTTCATTTTTTTTCTCATTTTGGCACATATATTTTTGGTATTTGTTTTGTGTGTGTATGTGTGTGAGTGTGTGTTCTGTTTGTTTGTCGAGTTAAGCCCAGGAACTTGGATTCGGCACCCCCTCCATAGCAGCCCAGCCACCGGCGTATTTATTTCAACATTAGCACAGCAGCTGGGCAGCGGCTCGAAGACGCCGAGTCGTCGTCAGCCTCCAGCTACGCGCCATTATTGCACGGATGCTGACGTATGTTGAATACTTGTCGTATTTCCGCCGATGACTTGCCATTGATCATCAGCGCCACGGTGCGGCAGGTCAGCTCCAGCAGGCCGCGCATGTCCAGATAGTTGGCGGCCAGCATCAGCTGGAAGAGCATGGGCTGGTCCACCTTGCTGATGAACTCCTTGTCCCAGGGACTGATGGCGCCCTGCTCGGGCATCTCATTGTCATCCGTCAGCGGATCATCGTTCTTGTGATGTTCCGCCCAGAAGAGCACATAGCGCAGCGTATTCGAGCTGACGTTGGAGAGAGACACCACCGTGTTGTCGTCCTCGTCCAGGCAGCAATCCTCCAGCATTGTCTTGAGGGTCATCGAGCACTTGGCCGCCTGCACATCTGTCTCGAAGATTTCCCCCTCCGAGGACTCCAATCTGATTCGCTCCATTTATGCCCTAGCGAGTCAACTGTACAAAAATCTGATGTTCACTGAGCCCGTGTATACAATTTTAGATCGAAATTTGTTCTCGTTTTGCTTGTATATATTTCAAATATTTCATATATATTTCGTTGACTTAGTTGGCATAGGGTGCGTCTGCAATACTCACACCGTCTCGCATCATTACCAACTGTGATATTAGCCTTTGATTTGCCCTGATATCGAGAGCCCCCGGCCTACTACATCTGGTATGATGGATGTATTATTACGTTGTGCTTGTGGCGACATTCCAATGCACATCACGTCGCACACCTCATGCCGGCAAATCACTATAAGCTCTCACACACACACACACACACACACACACACACACACGCGCACACAAACACAGAGAAGAACACAGAGGTTCGGCGTTTCTTTTTCCTGGAGTGCAATGGCTTTCTGGCATACGCAATTTGCAACTGCTTGGGGCTGGTGCCAGCCGTATTTCGACATTAATTGAGAGTGTTATATGCCAGGCACACACACGCACACACACGCACACTGATTGAACTTGGTTTGCCGTAAAGCCTCTAAATATTTGCCACAAAGGGAGAGCCGCGTGCCCGCTGTAAACAAAATTGTGTATAAAAATATTGTCTGTGCTTATGCATATATAATAATAGTATCTGCCAGGCCATAAATAAACAAGCCCGAGTGGGTGAAGTGCTCGACTAGGAGATACCCAGACGCACTTCACACGGTATTATATTTCAAGCTTTGCCCTGGGCAAAGGGTTAGTGAATAGCTGCGATTATATGTGTAATATAACAATGGAATGTGGAATGAAACACAATGGAATGGAATGTGGAAACATAATAACAATGATAGTTCTAACCTTTGGAATCATATTGAGTCTTTAGCTCCTGTAGCTGCGAGGCAGACAAACAGGTGAAGCAATCACAATCACAAAACACGATTCAAACGATTCTATTTCTTTATGCAGGGTAATTCACAGTCAAGTCCTCGATGTCCTTGCATATTTAACAAGGTTTTTTTGCTCTTTTTCTATCCATTGGCAATAGAAAGGCCGGGTATAATGGGTATACTGTGAAAATGTGTGTAACAGGCATAGCTCCATATGCACGAAATGAACGACATGGGTCGAGTAATATTTCAAATACTACAAACTTGAGCACTGTCAAACCGCTAATGACTGTCTTTATCACAATATGTAAGTTGTTAAAGAAACTCCATCGAAAAGAAAAATAATTATTATTCTAGATTCCCATGGTAAAGTCAATAAGCTCGGCCCAAGCTGAACCGATGTTTGGTCTAAGCTCAACGCAGCCACTATGTATTCAGGGTGTCTCCTATGGTATATCCTAGTCATGCATTCCCAGTGCTCTAGCACTCTTTCTCATTTGTTCCGGTCGTTGTGACTCCTGACACTTGCCACTTGCCAGTCTTGCACGTCATATTGTCGCCAGTGCGCCCCAACTTTCGCAAACACAACGATAGTGGGCGTGGCAAGGGGAGATGATGGCCTGGAGGCGATGGTGGTGTGTGTCATTGAGCAGGCAGCTAATTAATATGTTGAAGTAGTATTAATTACGCTGCCGTCCGCACTGGTTTGAGGGCGTTCAATCAACACAAGTGACAAGTGACTCTGGGCACGCACGCACGCACACACACACACACGCACACATACATGCATAAAAGCTTGTCCAGCAGACAGTTGAAATATAATAATAAACAACTAGTTAATGCCTCACATATCTAATTGGCAATTAACTTGATGCGCCTATCGTTTTATAACGAATGACTATTCAAACAATAAGCCCAATTTAACCAGCAGACATTGAACACGCCCCCCACTCCACAAATAAAGCCAAGCGAGCAGACCGAACACCCAGCCACCCATTGGTTAAGATGAGCGCAGATGCTGCGGTCGGTTGACCAACGAAACGAAATAGTGATGGAGAGAGAGAGAGAGAGAGAGAGAGAGACGGAGAGTGACTGTAGTGGAGATGAGTACAACTCTATCTATCTCTCTCACTCTCTTATGCCATCTGCTCTGCATATGTGTGTGTGTATGTCTATTGTGCACGATTGTAATGCAAATGTGGATTGGCAACTGTACGTTGCATGCCCCAGAAGGGGGCGAGCGGACGGGCGGTCGTTGCAAATGTCGTAAATTGTGCAAAGTTGAGACTGTCAACTGTTGACACTTTATGTGACAAAATAGCAGCATTTATGTTCACTAAAACTAATGTTTGCATGTCGCAACTGCTAGCTCGCACTCACACACGCACACACACTATTTCTATCTATTTGTCTCCCTCTCTCTGTACAATACTGCTTCACATAATGCATGTAATTGCTCTGGCACGCACCGTTATGCTGCACACTCGCAGCCTGACTTTGAGTGACATAGCTTAAAGTAATGGCTGCTCCATGGCATTGTCTGGCCCATTGGCCAATCGATTAAGCAACAGTCAATGTAGTTGGCATAACAATTTGACCATGGTATAAAAGCCAGCAAAGACAGCAAAGTCTCTGATTGAGCTAGCTGATTCGTGGGAATTTATATGCGTATGTGAGTACCAGATTTACGGTCTTGTGCTTGGTTATGGTTTTAAGTTTGCCTTAGATAATTTGTAGATGATTTCGTATACTAATATGAATTTCTGAAAGTTGAAATTGGCTTAGAGCTATTCACATATCAAATTTGTGCTGTCGTTTGCCATTTTCTGAATGACCGTTTCTATTCGTTTTTTTTTTCATACAATAAAGAGACCAATGGTCATAGCAACACTCTCGCTCAGCAACACGATCGACTGCATTTAGAAACAGCTGTGCTTGTTTCTCTTCCACTTTCGGCATGCATCGTCTGCTGGGATACTTGTGCAATAGTTGGTACTATCTTTATCTCCCTCTTTCTCACGTAGTTTGAATTAGGAGCTGCTGTGATACTTGTGCAACAGCTGGTAATATATTTATTTCCCTCTCTCTCACGTAGTTTGAATTAGGAGCTACAGCCCAGCAATGCGCTGTGCTGGACAGCAGCGCAAACTCAAGTTGATACAATTCTTAGCTCTCAGCATCACACTAACACAACTCCATCAGTTGCAGCCAATTAAGAAGCTTTGAAAATGTAATTTTCATTTTCGTTTCAAAGATCATGTCATAATATATGCATCATATGAACAGAATTGTTCAGTTTTCTATCAATCCCATAATCTGGTCTTATTTTACGTGTTTTGAACTCTCTCCCCTTAAGAAGTAAACTCAAAATGCTTTGTAGCATATTTGATTAAATAAAATCTACTTTAATAATATAATCAATTAAATCATTTACATATTATGGAGTTCATTATCAAATTTTCCAACACACAAAAAAATCTATAATCAGTCTATCACAATCATTGAATTTTGAATAATTTACCAATATAAATTCGAGTAATTATATAGAGCGCCCACGGCATAACAATATGAATAAATTCGTGAACGTTAATGAATTACTCTGTATATTTAATGACCGCTGCCCGATCATAATTGTTGGGTCGCTCAGGCGGTCGATTCGCTTTTGCCATATGAATTCATAATTTCGCGAGTTGCTCTCTCTTGTTTCATATTGCACATGTTTTTGCTGTTGTATTATTTTACTTTATTATTTGTGTTTCTTTTTGCTGTTCTTTTTTTTTTTTTTTTTTTTTTTTGGGGGGGGTATTCCGGCTGGCGGCATTAAAACAATTAAATATGCATGAAAGCACGTTGCTGAAATATGCTTCACTAAGTGTCGAAAAACTTTGGCATATCAAATTACGCGACGCTCTAACAAATAGAGAGCACACACACACGCATACCTCCAACTGTGCGGTGCCACATGTCCAGTTGTCTTTGGTTGACCACCGCGAAACCTATTTGCCATATGCACATGTCAGGCAACTGCTGCTCCTGTCTCTCTCTCAATATATATATATATATATATATATATATATATATATATATATATATATATATATATATATATATATATATATATATATATATATATATATATATATATATATATATATATCTCTGTCTGTCATCTCTGTTTAACATATTATGGGCATAAAAGGCATTATTAAAGCACACACGCAGCCGTCGCAGATAAGTATGCTACACATTTTGCCGGGCTTCATATACACGTGCGTAAGTTTCTTTCTGTGTGTGTGTGTGTGTGTGTGTGTGTGTGTGAGTATGTGTGTGTGCGCTTATGGATGCATGTCAGATTGTCAGCCGCATATGATACTGTGGCACGCCCACCGCGCAAAATGGCCAACAACCATAAATTATACAAATAAACAAAAGCACTTTATACTACAAGCCGCAAACGCCCAAAAACTCGTCACGCCCACCCCAGCACGCCCCATTTGGCTGCTGCAACCCACCTCATCAGCATCTTTGGTTCTTGCAATTGAAATGCGCACCAGCGAAAAAATACCATATTATTATTTTCTTTTTTTTTTAATATTTTCGAGCTATTTGTACCCTGTTAATTATACAAATGCAACAAGCGGGTATGCTAATGAATGAAAATATACATAATATAATGTAGTATAAATAGTATTATCTAAATAAAATTAACAGTATTTAAGCCCGAAAATAAAGTAGAATTTATTGAATAATATAATGATTAAGGAGTATCATACTGTCTATATAGACAGACACATATGTACATACACATCTCCATACATATGTATGTTTGTATTGCATATGAATCTGTTTTATATGTTTACTGTCTGTGTGTTTGTTTGTGTGAAGCGTTTATTAACGAGACTTTTGCTCGACTTGTAAACCAAATTTGTGCACAATTCATGCCATTTTCAGCAGTTCTTGTTGCTGTTGTTGTCATTAACAGCGGCCACTTGTATTGTATGTTTGTTCGAAAAAGAAAAACAACCGAAAAAAACAGCGCATGCACATATTTAGCATGAAGTAAAGCAAAAAGTTAATATCATTAATTAATTGCATGCCAAGCGCATAAACGCTTAAAAGCCCATTCACTTACTTATGCCATATTCCATTTTTATTTTTCATTTTACCCTGATGGGTCAAAATAGTCTGTAACAGAGCTATAATAGCTCTTTATGTATATTCAGTTTACGCCATTTGTCATGGGATTTCAAGCACTTGAGAGTGAAAGAGAAAGTGCGATCAGCCATCAAAATTTATACATGCAAATATTAACAGGCATCTTCATATATGGACATATTCATAGCAGCAGCTGTCTGCACTACTCCAGCAATTGACAGCAACGCTTGAGCAGTTAATATGCTTGTCCCGCTCGCACACATTCAACTGCCAATGGGCAGTAATCGCAGTAAATGTGCAGTCGAATTTAGTTTTGATCGCGATAAATCTGAGCAGAGCAGACATATTTGTGCTGTATTATGTACATATAGTATGTTTACTACAATGTTTGTCTCGCTTCCACACCTATAAACATGCAACTTCCAATGGGCAAGCAATAATTGATCGGTACGAGCCAGACTAGAGCACACACAGCTGTGCAAAATTTCATACATAGTTTCTGTAAAGGTAGATACAAAATGTTTAATTATAAATTTTTAATTTGAAAATGCAACAAAACTATGCAAAGCCAATTCCTTAATTCGCCATCTGATGAGCTTTTATACCAACTGTAGCTAGCTCTCTCCAGCTTCCTTTCTCTCTCTCTTTCTCTCCTACTCTACCTCTTCTTCTACACATTAAACGTTGACCGCAGCATCTGTAAGTATGTGTGTGTGTGGGTATGTGCGGTCGTGTGGTTTGTTTACCGTTCTAATTAATTGTTGAGTTGCTTTCACCCACTCGCACGCCTTTTCGCCAGCGTTTCTGCCCTTGCCTGTATGTGTGTGTAAGTGTGTGTACATGTGAGTGTGTGTGTCTGGCAGCTGCTCATTTAAAATTGCATTTGACGCTGAACAAAATGCGGGCAAATTACAAAATATTTATCGCCGATGCCAACACGTCCGACGCAATCAACTGACCCCTCGCTGACCATCACGTCGGGCCGTCCCCTATTGAATTTAGCATATATTAGTTTTATGCAATGCCACAAAACAAGCCTCCTTACCCCGGTGCACCACTGCGGCCCTGGGCTGCCGTTCCATGCTCCTGCCCCGTTCCATGCCCAGTTGTCTTTTGCCATTTGCCACTATGCATTTGCAGTTCCAGTTGCAGTCCGAAAAACAATCATTTCTGTCAGCAAGCATTCCATTCCATTCGCCTGCTTCTCCGCCATTCTCCCAGCACTCTTGCCCAGTATGTCGGTCTCGCTCTAGCGCTTGGCAATGGCGGCGCCCGCCTCGTATTTGCGTTTCGTTTCGCTATTTCAAAGTTTGCTTTTTTCTCCTCTTTTTTTATTTTGACAAATTTGCTCAACAATTTGAACTGCTAACTATGGAAATTTACAGTACGAGCACACATGCATTTGTCAGGATGTGCGGTGTGGGCGTGGGCGTGGGTGTGGGTGTGTGTGTGGGTGCGTGTGTGAAAGCTTTTAATTTAGTGCATAATTGCGTAATCATTGTGGCGGGGGCAAAGACAGGGCAAGCAATGTTGGCAAAGCTCGTCCATCCGATTTGTGTTTCTTTTTTTTTTTTTTTTTTTTTTTTTTTAGTGCGGCTAGAAATAAATTCAATTAAATCCAATTAAAATAAATAAATAAGCCAGTTTCGTGGCGGCGTTAAATTAAATTTTGGCACAGCATCAAACAGAAAGGCGCAGGGAGAGGGGCGCTCGATCCGGAACAAGTCCATGAATAGTTCGAATGTGGCACAAATTATTTCTGAATTCGGTTTCGTATGCACAATTTCTCGCCTGCGCATCCCATTCCGCCTTCCCCTTCCAGCAGCTACACAATTATGTGTGAGTGAGTGTGTGTGTGAGCATATATGTATCTATCTACCGCTAGATAGACAGCTATGTCTATCCCACTCTCTCTCTCTCGTCCTCTCCCCCAATTCCCTTTGTGTGCACTCTTTTAGGTATTTAATTAGTTGTTTTGCTTTTGCATTCCTTTTTGTGTTGCGGTTTTTTTCCCCAGTTTGAAAACGATTTACACAATGCAATCAAAATCAACATTTGGCAATAAAAATAATGATTGTAATGACAGTAATGATGATGAGCAGATTGGTTAGATAAGATTATTGAGAAATTAAAAGCAAAAAAATGCTGATTTTATTTGTAAATAATTAAAATAATACTTTAAGTGATGATAGTGAATTTGATAATGTAAACGCATGAATTTTAAATCAGCTTGAGTAAAAACGGGATGTAATTTTACTACGATTCACGAAATGTTTTCTAAAAAAAAACTGTAATCATTTCAATTTTAATTTTAAAAGTAATCTTAATAAATATAATAATCAGACTAATCATGATAATGTTTGTTAGCTGCAACTAAATTCTTAATGGTCTTGTTTTCTCATTAATTAAGGCACTTTCATTATATGTATGCAACGCCATTTGATATCAAAGCTCTCAGCAGTGCCAATGTCAATGCACTTAAATGCTTGCCAACACTTCTGTCAGTGTTTTGCACAGTGTACTACAAACATGCATAGAAGCATTCAAAAAACACTGTAGCAATCAGATCCGCATACATATGTTAGCATGTATGCAGTTGTCTACTTCCATGTGCATCTGTGTGTCCTCTCTCTGTGTAAGTGTACGTCTCTGTGTTTGTGTGTGTGTGTGTGTGTGTGTGTGTGTCTGTGTGCACCTTACACAAGCGAAATAGGTCCGTAACATAAACAAAGGCGCTATTTTTAAATAAAGCGATGCCGACACACTATACACACGCACACACAGCCATTCACAGACACAACACAGCACACACATACACACACACACGCACACTCGCATAAATACACTTAGTTTCATTCAATTAACGTTGGCCAGAAAACGAGCTGCCGCGGAATGGGAGCGCACGAGTGTGAGTGCGAGGGAGTAAGCTTGTGGTTGAGCATGGCATGCTGAGAGCATACTCTGTCTGCTCTGTTGCACTGCTCGTCTAGAGTTTCGCTTACTCGCTCACTCTTCCCACTCTCCACACTCTCCATACTCTACACACTCTTCACACTCTCCGTACTCTACACACTCTTCACACTTGCTCGCTCGCTTGATCCATCTCTCTTGCGCTACTTACTGCATCTGCGGCTTGGTTTGTTTGTGTGCAATTCTGCTGCCGCTGCTGTTGTTGCTGTGTTTGCTGCTGTCGTGGTTTCTGCCGTTATTCAGCTTTGCATACGCTGCGTGCCGTTTTTTTTTTTTTTTCATCGTTCGCTTTTTTTAGTCTGTCACTGGTGCTGCCACTGCTGCTCCAGTTTGCATGTTTTTGTTTTTGTTCTCGCTCCTCGTGCAGTTGCTGTTTGCATAGACAATTGTAAAACAAAGCCAGCCAGCAGCACGTGAGCTTAAAGAGCCCGACGCACCGACAGCGACAGCGGCAGCGCTGTCGATGTCGATGTCTGTGTTTTAGCACTGTAAGCGCTTTGATTGTTTATTTGCGTCAGCTCGCACAATACTAATTTCTCTATTCTTACTCTCAATACATGCACATGTATCTGTCTCCCTCCCACTGGCGCGGCGGACGACTGTCTGGTTAGCTTTTGCTGTTGCCTTTGATTTGCATAGTGGCCGCAGTGGTCGCTGCCGCAGAGTCTTAAATGCACATGTACATGCAAATATATACATGCATATGTATAAAGATTTTTATATGTGTTTTTACGTTTGTGTGTGTGTGTGTGTGTCTTTACCAGTCGCACATTAAATGGTTGGCCATTTATCAGCTGCCAATTGGCTTTAAAGCTGCAGCGCTCAACTTTTCCAATAAGCAACTTTTATCGCCAGCTTGTGTTGCCATATCAGCTGCACAAACACACACACGCATACACACACGCACATTTGGCAAATGTATGTAACTGGGGGCACACAGGTACGCACGCTGTGAACTCGACCGAGTCAAGGTGAAGGCAAATGTCAGCAGCCCACACACAACGGAAGTGTGCAAGCAGCAGCAGCAACCGCTGCCACCGTCGCGGCCGTCCGCCTACCAAATGCGGCGCTCCTCGTTTCGCTTTTAATTTCCTTTGAAGAAAACTTATCACCCAGCACGAAATGCCAAAGAAATAGCAATAAAAGAGAGAGAAAAAAAATATATATAAAACGAAATGCCACCGGAACTTAAAACCTAGTCCTGCTGCAGAGCAAGAGAATAACTTTTGCTTTTTAAGCAGCGACAGCAACAGCAGCAGCAGCAGCAGCACAGGCAATGTCAATGGCAACAACGTCGCTGCCGACGTCGACGCAGCTGTGTGTGTGTGTGTGCGAGCTGAGTTTGTGATTTAAAAAGTGCATTTGATACCCGTGGCAATGGCAATGAATTCTGTCTTAGCCAAAGCTTATTCTCTTTGCGTGTGTGTCTGAGTGTGTTTGTATGCCTTAGCCGCCCACGCTCACACTCTTGGCCTCGCTCTTGCTCCTGCTCCCGCCCTTGCCCTCTTCATTGCCCTTTCGCTTGCCTGCTTATGTAGCGCTGTCATTTGCACGTGGCCAGCGGGCGTGCGCTGCGAGCTTTTGTTCTCGTCTTACTTTTCTTTTTTCCTCTTTTTTTTTTTGTCAATTCCACTTCTTGGTGGCCAAGTCCTGTCCGCTTGTCCAGCGGCAAGGCCAACATGATAACGTGACTGGACCAGCAGCTCAGCTAGCTCAGCTGGCAATCGGATTCGCTTGGCTCATTAACGAGGCGCACAGCAGCCAGAAATCCGTTCATAGGTGCATTAAATGCCATTTGCTGAGAATATAACAAGAAAAAAATTGCATTTCAAAATTAAAAAATAATAATAATGATAAATGAAATATTGCAATTTTGTATGCATTTCATACACAGAGATTTAAGCTCAATGGTTTCAAAAAATTATGAAAAAATAATTCAGAAACGAGGTCTGTTCAAAGAGTACCGGAAATGTTGAATGTGAGTGGACTATGCATATTCGATTTACGATAAGCGATTTGCGATAATCTATTTGCAGTATTCGGCATTCGATTTTCAATATTCGATATTAGTCATTCGATTTTCGGCATTCGATTTTCAATATTCGATATTACTGATTCGATTTTCTTTATTCGGTTTTCGATATGCAATTTTCCATGCTTGGTTTTCGATATTGGATTTTCGAATATTCTATTTTCAGTATGGCTCTTTCGATATTTTATATTCGATATGCAACTTCGACTATCAATATTATGATTACTTTCAAAGGGATAAAACTGATACTGTTAAATAAATGAAAACAAACAATTCAATTTAAACTTAATTTTAAAAAATATGAGCTTCTCCAATAGTTTTTGAGTATACCTGGTACATCTACATATACATATATATTGTATGCAGCTATTAGGATTGTGAGGAAAAGTCATCGCCTCATCGAACATTTTAAATAATTCATAGCGACTTTAATGCCGTTCAAAAGGACAAAAAAACAAGCGACAAACAACAAATAATAAACAACAAATGAAACGCGCACGCATCAATGAAATCGTGTAATTCCGTGGGCATCCGCCAACAGTGAATAAATTGAACAAGCAAATGCTGTTCATGAATTAATTCAACTGCTAGTCGAATATTCATTGCACTCGTTAATTGAGCGAAACAAGAAATAAATTTGGCATGGATTTCTCGATGATTGATTGACGTTGATTGATGATCGCGGCAAGCAGACCGAGCAATAAATAATAAATAATAAATTAAAATATATATATATGCCATGATTTAGTGTTTGATTGAGTGATTGATGATGTCCACATCCTTCATCATCAATCACTCAACAAGCGAACAAAAAAATAAATAAATAAAAATTTATAAATTCATATGAATATTCACATATGCATACTGTATTGGAATTCGATGGATTGATTGATGATTGACCTAGCAGACCAAATTATTATATATGAAAACGTCATCTTAACATTGTTAATTTTTATGTATGTACATATTATAAAGTATTAAGCAACATATAGAACTATGTACATATATTTGCTGATTGAATGATTGATTGCTAGATGTATGTAGACAAATTATTGAAGACGACTTTATAAGGATTGAGTTGTATAGTCAAGCAAAAATAAGAGTAAAGGGAACTACATTATGTTAAATGTTACTTTATGATTGACTGATTGATTGATAATGGACCGAGTAGTCCAAAGCCTTAGGAACTAGGGCACATAATGATGATTAGATTGCAAAATAGTAATTTGTCAATTAAAATATATATGTTCGTACATAAAAGTATATGTCCAAATGATTGAATAAGTTTTTGATTGATTGAAGCTAGTGTTTAGAGGCCTTTAAATATGAGCTAGAGCTTAGATCTTGGTTTCAATCAACTAAGAGAAGCAAATGAATAATTAATAATCTTCGATGTGATTATTACATATCATATACCATGGTCTTTATATTTGAGAGCAATTTGATAGACTGCAGTGCTTTTGCTCGATTGACAATTGCTTAGCCGACAATTTTTGCAATTATAACTAAATGCTCCACATTCAATAATAGAAAATACTTAATGCACACACTGTATAGCTAAATGTGTGTGTGCGTGTGGGTGTGTGTGTGTGAATGAGAAATGTGACTGGCAAAAAGGCAAACAAATTTTACGTTGATTATAATGTGTGGATGATTTATGAGATGAATGTGGGCAGGGGCTGTGATGAGGCAGTGGCAGGCGGGGGTTGAGGCCTATGTTTGATGACGAATACAACATGTAATTCGCATATACATGACAAATGACTTGCCATTTATGGGGTTGGCAACAACAGCAACAACAACAACAACAAATTGTGACAACGTTGACACAAATAAAAAGAGCCAAATGTATCGATAATCATTGTAAAATCAGAATCGAAACTCATGAGAGCCAAGCAACAACAACAATTAAACCTATGGGAAAGGGAGAGAGAGAGAGAGAGAGCGAGAGAGTGCTGCGTTTGTATAATATTTTAATGACAATTTGCAATGATTATTTTCATGTTGCAACTGTTTCACTTGCCGCTGTTGTGGCATGCCCCACAACTCGGCCTAAACACTTAAATTGTTTGTGCAGCAAAAGATAGATGAAATATTGAGTGTATGACACTCTCTATAAGAATGAATAAGCTGGACCAAGATATATCCAAGATATATTTAGCATGCATATTTTCGAAAAGTTCCTTTCATGCGGTATGTTGGCCTCGTTGCCCTCTATTTGACCTCTGCTTGAATTTGATTTCAAAAAGTTTTTGTTTTCTGACTCTTTGACGAATTTCTGGTCAGCTTCATTAATCCATTTGGCCATTAGCTGCCATCAGAACGTTGATTTTTGAGGGGCACTGTGCTATGACGAAGATGATGAAAAGTTGCGCAACTTGAAAGTTTTTCATATCAAAATCTGGAAAATAATTAATAACCGTCTGGGAAAAACATTTGTTTATGTCTTGTATAGGAAATGAAGAATTTTATGCAAATCTTAATGAGGGCTTTAACAGCTATATGTATATGAATATAATGTTCAAGAGTGATAAGTGATAGAATTTAAATTTAATGGATTGAGCACCTAAAATAGAGATGAAAATGTAATGCCATCAAGAAAAGAATTTACGAAAACCCAAATTCCTGCATCTCTCCAGTTTCATCTCCATAACAATCGTCTATATCTTACTTCATTCAGTTAGTTTTATTTCTTCAATAAATTAAAATTAACTTAAAAATGAAGCACTTACAATTGTGGCCTTGGGCTGAGCTAACTTCATTTTCAATCGAGGGTACAAAACGAACTTTTATTTGTTTTGCTTGGCTCAACTTAAATTATAATTAGAATTAGTTCAGAGTTAACAAAACCAAACTGTAGACACAGGTAAATTTAACAAGCACACACACACTCACACATACATACATACATTTTCAAGCCTTTGCTTTGATTGTGAGTTGCACATTTCAGGATTCACCTCATCCAAATGCCAATTTGCTTTGCTATTGCGGTCATAAGGGTGTGTTGTATGTGTGTGTATGTGTGTTTGTGTGTGTGTGTGTGCCTGCTTGGAGTTGAGAAACCTTTTTACAATTTATAACAGATCTTGTACAATTTCCTACTCATGCTCTGGGGGCCACGCATACTTCCGCCTTTAAACAGCAACATTGTTGTTGTTGTTGCTGTTGTTGTTTGTTGTTGCTGCTGTTGCTGTTGGGTTTGATTTCCTGTTTTTGGGCAAGCGCTTTTAGTTTGCCATTTAACAAACCGCAAGCACACATTCGTCACCTAAACTGAGGATTTGGCCAGCGGGCAGAGGGAGGAGCCGTTGGCATTTGCCTGCTTGTCGATTTCTGTTGTTGCCACTTACAAATTGGCTTCTGGCCACAAACTGCCCTCGTTTGGTCACAAGCAGCAGCAGCAGCAGCAGCAGCGCCAGCGCCAGCGCCAGCGCCAGCGCCAGCGCCAGCGCCAGCGCCAGCATCTAATAAGCCAAAAGGTCAAACAGTGTTGCCAGAGAAAGGGAATGAAAGAGAATCGTGAGTCCAGAAAACGCTGCAATTTGGTCGACAAACAAACTTTGAATGCCTGGCACGAAGGGCACATCATCATTGGGAGGAATTCATTTTTTAATTTATATGTTAATCATATCGAGCTGGCGTAGCGAACCGACTGAGCCAGCTGAGCTTCAACTGTCCACACGGTTTGATTATGAAAATGTCATGTAAACAGTCAACAAGCCTGTTTGTTGGCTAAATGAATCGAATGCTGCCAGCGAACGCCTCGAATGCAATTTAGCCAGCTCATTGTCTATTTTGATTTCCGTTCTTTAATGAGACACAAACAGCAGCAGCAACAACAACAGCAGCTACAACAACAACAGCAACAACAGCAGTAACAACAACAATCTCTGGCCCTGACAGACGCTGAGCCACGCTTTTGTGTGCGCTCTCATCAATGCGTCTAACGGTGCGTATACATAACCGAATGATAATCATTGAATTCGAAATATATTGATTCACTCGGCAAATATTATATTTAATCTAGAGCATCAAAGTCAAGCAATGCCTCCACAATTCAATGGAGCTCAATATAAAAAACAAAATTAAAAAAATTTCTTCTTCTGGTTTTTCTTTTTACTCTCTCACTCTCTCGCTCGCTCTCTCTCTCTCTCGCTTCTGGTCTGCCTCGCCTAATACCATTAGCAATGTAATTCAGTAATTTGCTTGAGCTTGTTTATTTCTTTCCGAGCTATTTATGTGTTTCACAAATAATATTGAGGCCAGGCATGCGGCAAATTGTGCACAATACTTGACAATTCTATAGGTGAAGGCGGCAAATAGAGCGCAAATCGTAATAAATAACAGACAGTGCAAATATGTACTTATATATGTATGTATGTGTGTCTGTATATATGTAGTTCCAAACAGCAATTATCTTAACTTGCGGCTTATTAACGCAGACATCATTTAAGTACAAATATATGCCGAAGCTGGCTCTGGTTGGGCACTTTCCATATTCAGATATATATATATATACATATATGTATATCTAACCAGGCTCTATGACGAGTTGCCTGTGATTGTTAAGCCTCTTTTCTTAGCCCTCCCTATCACTTGCTCTCTTTTGATATCGACTCACAATTCTTAGCAGCTTCTTTTGTAACGCTCTTTTCGTAAGAAACCTTCATGCCATCTCCTTCTCTTCTGGAACTTGGTAAACATAAAAGCGCCCTTCTATGTGATTCTGTGTGACTCTGAGTGGTGCCACAGCATAACTTTGCTTTGATCCTTTCCGTCTTAAAATTTGATGTGAGCCAGCAGGAGTAAGAGTAGCTTCCATAAGTATACTCTAGCGCTGCTAAAGTTATCGATAACGATTAGTTATCGCTTATAAAATTATTATGAAAACTTAGTAGTCCTTGGGAATACAAACATACACATAACATAGAATCTGTTCATTTCGATTCAGTTCAAAATTATGTGTACTCAAGTGAGCGAGTAAAAATTGTAGAAAAAATTTTGAAAAATTTTGAAAAATTTTTAGTAGAATTCGAGCAAATTGTATAAAAAATTACCTTTTCATATCCAAATACATGTATCCCCCAATTGCAAAGGACACAGAAAACTTTTTATAAAAACGAGTGGTTCAAATGGAAAGTACACAGAAAACGGACTTAGCCGGAGCTGTAGATGCAGTCAAACCGAGTCTAAGGCACATGGCAGGACTCCAATTTCAAGACTCATGAGGGGTAACACCTAGTTCCAGCGCTCCAAGGAGGTGGTCACAAATGGAGAATAGGAAAACTAAACATTTTGTATGAGCTGTACCAAGCTGCCTGAAGGTAAATGAATACACTCATGATGCCGAGCTGCTTGATAAGGCAATGCAGCTCGCCATAATGAGTTCAGTTCATATATCGTCAAGTGGCTGGATGGCAAAGGAAGAATCTTCTAAATTATCCAGTTGAAGTGATATGCTGATAGTGGCATAAATAAAACCAATATGAATAATGAAAATTACAAAACAGTTTTTTTTTATAATCAATTCTTTTGCAATTGCTTTTATTTGGTCTGGCATTCTGTAGGTAAGATTAACGAGTTTGAAGATTTTCTTAATTACACTCACTGTTGGCATTCTCCTCTCTCTCTCCCCCCCCTTTCATCCCCTCTTTATGCACTGACAAAGCCCCAAGCTGTGAGCCAAAGAGCTTTGCTCGTTCGCTAATCAACCTTGACTGGCAGGCAAAAATTATTTAAATGCACGTCAAGCAGAGATGAAAATGAAAATGAAATTGAAATTGAAGTTGCTCAAAAGGATGTGAAAATTGCAGTTTTACGCTTTCATTGGGGCTGAAGGCGGATGTCAGCAAGTGTTTGTGGTAAACCGTTTGAAATTAAACAAGATTCAGTGATCAAAGTTAACTTGAATCATAATAATATTCGATGTGCCTTACTCTCCCTGCCTCCCTCCCTCCCTCTCTCTCCTTTGACAATGGCAAAATGTTTGCTAAATGCCAATCGAGAATGTTGAAATTTCATTTGCATGCCATTAACTTCGAGTGTGTGTGCAGAGGACTAGGCCCGGCGCTATTTTGTCGAATAATTTCGATTGACTTCGCTCAAGTTGATTTCAATTTGTCCACCTTGAGCAGACAATGTGGGAACAATTGTTTCTGTATGTGTGTGTGTGTGTGGGTGCGTGTGAAAACTTTTAAAGTCATTTCAAATTGTCATTTTCATAGATTATATTGACGACGTAATGTCTACGCATTCATTTTCAATTTTCTCATTTCTCTGTTTTTTCTCTCTCCCTCTCTCTCTCTCTCTCTCTTTGCAGGATGAAAAGAATCAGCTGCTCATCACGAACATTTGGCTCAAATTGGTAAGTTCGAAAGTCGTTTAAACTTGAAGTATTAAACAATATGGAAAAGAAGCATTAGTCAAACCGAGTGACTCTAGCTTTGTCTGTCTCGCTCTCTCTCATCGGCGCACATATGAGTCTTGGCCAAAAGAGATTTGTTGCCATTCGAGCCATAAATTTGCCTCGGCCTAAGGCCTCAGTGCAACAAATGAAATTGCCGCAATTTGTCAAAAGCCAACAACAACAAACATAAGGAAATATATATATATACACACTGAGCAAAAAAAAAAGTGGCACTTGCCAAATTAAATGAGAGAAAGAGACATAGAGATAGAGCTAAAGAAATCACTTAATAGCTTGAGAGATGCGTAAATTGCGTAAATGCCACAAATACCAGCAGCCATGGCATTTGTTTACCCGCTCGCTTAGCTTTTCATGCGTTTTCCCGCACATTTTCCATTCGCATTTGCATTCGCAGAGCCAGCGCCACAGCCGTTCGCTAAATCCTTAGCCCACAGCTAAATCCTTTCTATCCCACGTCTTTTCGCCATGCTCATCCTGGCGAGCTGCGGGCGAGGGGTAGCGGCATGTGGCATATGGCATGTGGCAACTCAGTTGCAACAAATCAAAGGCCTTGCCACTTAATTGGCAAATCATGCGGCAACATAATTAGCCCGCAAAGTGCTGCTTTCATTCAGATATATATATATATATATCGATAATAAAGTCCGCTCGCTTTTAATGCAGTTGCGCAAATATTTTCAGCATATTTGCAATAATTGCAATTGCCCAGAACTCAAATCTTTATTAAAATCACTTCAAAGTTTGTGCAAATATTTCGTCAAATTGTGCATGAAATGAATTTGTCAAATACCCAGTAAAGTTGGGGACATACCAGGGCAGAGCAGAGCTAAGAGGAAGCTGGTGCAAATAAGCAGAAGCTGAAATAATTATGATAATATCTGGATAGCTTCGAAGGGGAGTTGTCTGTATCCATTAAAAATAATAAATCTGGCCATATTAAAATGTATATAGCAGCAGAAGAAGGTGAGGCAAACCGCAGAAGATTTCGCTCTATTCATCTTTGATCGCGTCGATCTCAAAATCCTTCAGAGTTAGAGACTTGAAATTTTTGCTATAGATTCCAGTAAAGCACATCCAGATCGAGTTTATTTCAAAAAATCGATAACTATTTTCGTTTTAGTGCTATCCACTAAAACCTTTAACAGAAAACAGCTATAAAATTATATATCTAATATATTTAGATTTACAGTGTTCTGCATATAGACGCATGTATATTTTATATTGATAATGTATCTCATATTTCTTGCCTAGGAATATTCACTGATTCATAAGTTAGATATCTGTCCAACAAATTATGTGCATTTAGGTCTTCCTATTCGACCTAGGGTAACTAACAAATCAGACATTAATTTCATATAATTAAGCATGGTTAGCACTCGTATAAAGCTTCTAATTATTGCTATTATTGGATTAAATCTATATACACACATATATAATGATATATTTATATAGATGTGTATTTGGATGGCAACACTTTCTGCTCAGACAGCACTTAAGAGTTTTGCCATCAAATTAATTATAGTGCCTTTGGACTTAGAGCGTCTGGGGCTTACTGGGCGACGTGTCCGGCCGTTCCGCTTTCGAGGGCAATCAGAGAAGCGTTTACGTATGTTTGAATGATTAATATTTGTAATTATGCGATAGGTAAATGGATGGCAATTGCTTCTTGTATTGATTAATCGCAGCGATCAAATGCAAACACGACAATTTCTGCACATTAGCAATGGCCAGCAAATCGATGCGCTAATCGCCTTAAGCGTCACAAAAGCAACAAATTTAATTACGATAACGGGCCATGCGCCAAAGAGTATACCAGAGCACACCAATACACACACCAACAGCCACACACTCTCTCACTCAGGCGCAGCCATAAATGCGCACTTAACGATGATTGATGATTAACACACCTTCCTGCCATTGCATATGGCCGATCAATGGGACGAGGTGTGTGCGTGCATATATATATGTGTGAGTGTGTGTGTGTGTGTGAGGGTATTAGAGACTGTGCTGTGTGTAATTGCCTGTGTGTGTGCCTGTGGTCACGGCTAATTGATATTTTGGTTGATTAAAAACTCACGGAATACGCTCCAGCATTGAACAACGCATTTGATGCGGTGCTAAGTACCGTTTGGAATTACAGTTTGAAAACTGCATTTGATTGAGGAAGGCTTTCACCATATCATACTCAATTACCTCTGCCGTTTTCTAGTCTTGTTAACATGATTTTGTTGTGTTACTCTGTCGGTCAATCAATCAATCTGCCTCTCAATCACTGCATCAAGCATTGTGTCTGTTAGTCTAACAATCAATCAATTATTTAGACAGACATCAATCAGCTTGTACATTAGTCGATTTGCATATTGGTTAGTTTCTCAATCATTCAATCAGTCTGTTATCAATTCAATCCATCAAATTATTTATCAAGCACTCAATCATTATATTTGTTTATATATTATCCAGTCAGTTAGTCAATCTGTCAAATTGTTAGATGTCAATCAGTTGGTAATTCAATTAAAAAGTTCATCAGTCTGTCAAGCAGTTAGTCAATCACTTACGACATAAGTCAATCATTCAGTCTGCCAATCAAATCAATCAGCTGATCTCTAAGTCGTTTAATCAAATATTATTTCATTGACTCGTTCAATCAGTAAGCTAGTAACCCAATCCAACCCTGTAAATCTTGCAGTCAATCTTCATCAATCATTTTTTCTTATTGGATATGGGACAGGATGTTTTGTCATGTTAGATCAATCGGTTACATATTGCCTCTAGCTGGCAGTAGCTCAATCTGTAAATGATTCAGGTCATCAATCAAACCTCTATTTCAAGATGACTCAATCAAACATTTTGTCTCTTATTCATTTCATCGTTCAGCCTTTCAGTCAAGCAAACTTTTATTCACTTTTATTCAATTAGTCCACCCTTTTTTTAGAAGTTGAATCAATCACATGTATATGGAATTCCATTATACTTACCTTGGCACAATCGTATTATCGCTTTAAATTGAAGTCTCGTAAAAAATCAAAATGAAAAACCCATTTGGTTAGCATAAACAATTTGCATCGTAAAATCGTTTCGTTTCGCTTCGTTTTGTATTTGCTTTGGTTATTTCACAAATGGACTCTAATTAATTAAGTCGGACGTCAGTGACAGAAATCCTTTTGTTGCTTGGCATTATGACCCGCTCTCGCTCCACCCACTTCTAAAGTAAACAAAAGGCCGCACATCAATTTACTATCTCAATGCATTAACATTTTCCTTTTTCTCTTTATTTTTTTGTTTCTCTATTTTATAGGAATGGAACGATATGAATTTGCGTTGGAATTCCAGTGAGTTTGGAGGTGTAAGAGATTTACGTATACCGCCCCATCGATTGTGGAAACCCGATGTGCTTATGTACAATAGGTGAGTGCAAAGTATCTACTACGCAATCTATTTGCATTATTGAAATACTGAGTGAAACAAATAAAAATAAATAATTAAATAAATGTAAAATAAATATATATAAATCTATATATCTTTAGTATATCATAGATATTACAATAATTAATAGTTGATGTTGACAAAATAGAGTTGAAATAATAAAGTTTGTTCAATAACGCCTTCAACGTAAAACACACAACTAAATAATAATAAAATTAATAATAATAATAATAATAATAATAATAATAATAATAATAAAAAAAAAGAAAACATTTACTAAAAGCAAAATTAGGCGTGTCCAAGCCCAGCTAGATTGTATACATAATTCGTTGGTAAGAAATAATAATATCTATCTTTATATAGCGCAATATCCCTTTCTACTCCATGAAGTTGAAATAGAACTTCATCTGTTTAGGATTATCTTCAATGGTCTAATGTCAATAGTTCAGAAATACCTGCTGATCATTTCTCTCTTTCTCTCAAACTTTGTAAAAAACTCAGAGACTAGCTGATTGCATTGGTTCTTCAACGAGATCGTTCGTGATTGAGCAAAGTAGGTTATGTGCCAAGCACATCGCTCCCGAAACGATATTCGTTAAAAAAGCGTCATACGAATAGATCAAATCTAGGCGATCAACTGAAAGCCAAAACGAAGAGAATCCAAGAGTCTTCGTCAGAGCGAGGAGATTGAATATGGATTCTTTCGAATCACTCAGAGCTCACCTCACCTCACCTCACCTCACCTCACCTCACCTCACCTCACCTCACCTCACCTCACCTCACCTCACCTCACCTCACCTCACCTCACCTCACCTCACCTCACCTCACCTCACCTCGCCTCACCTCACCTCACCTCACCTCACCTCACCTCACCTCACCTCACCTCACCTCACCTCACCTCACCTCACCTTACCACACCTTTTCACAGTTATTTGATCCCATTTCCAATACTTCGCAAGCTCAAGTAATAAAATGCTAAGAATGATATTATTTTCTGATATCTTATCTTATTACCAAGTCAAGTCGACTCCCTAGAGTACTTGAGCACTTTCACTTATTTTCCACTCTCAAAGGCTGTCAATTTCCAATTCTGGCTGCAATTGTATTTCTATCCTTTGTCTTCCTTTTTGCTCAACATGATATTGACTTAGATTTAAGATGCGAATCGAATTGAAGTCCCCTGATTTATGCACAGGCATTATTTAGTAAATGGCTTTTCACTTACTACTCGACTGATTAAAGCCCCAAAGGGTTCGCCTAATAATATCAACAATTGCAATTGAAAAAAACAAAAAAAACAACAAAAACAAAAACAAAAACGGAAAAGGCAAATAATAATGACATCAATGAGGACAGGCAATAAAAATGATTGCGAGTCGATAAGGGGAGGACAAGAGTTGCCGCACACCTGTACTCGGTTGGGTGGGGGTGAGGGGCAGGTGATGATGATGCTGCCACCTTGATAGACGGCAGCCAATTCAATTCGAGTTTCTACTCTGTTGTCTTTTGGTTTTCAGCTCCTTTTATGGCTCCTGTCCGCTCCTCCTCCCCACCGTGCGATGCTTTATAATTCTGCCATAAACGAGAAGAAAAAATCGAGCGATTATTGCTGTAGCCGTTGCTATTATTGTTGTTATCATTATTGGCTTTGTGGCTGAGGCTTTATTGCTTTATTCATATAATTTTATTTGCATTCGCAACTTGTTTCTCTCTCTCACTCTCTCTCTTTCTCTCTCTCTCTCTCCCTCTTGCTCTTTTGATAATAACGAAATTGTGTTTATTTTGGAAAAATCCTTTTCATGTTTATGAGCTGCCATTTGTTTGCCAACGTTTCGGCCTCGGTCGCCCCCTTCGACCCCCCTTCCCTCACGTTGCGCTCTTTTGTTGTTATCAATTTTATTGTGTAATAGCGCTATCCCTTCTGTTGGCCACGCTCAAGCCCCAATTTATCCCAAATTGTATGCGTGTGCGTTACATATATGCTTACGTATATGTAAATATGTTCAAATTTGCTAAAAATTACGTGAGAGTACACTGAAAACAATGCGGTAGGCAATGCAAAATCAGCTCAATTTTTATGGCAATTTAATGAACTATAAAAAATATATAAAATAAAAATAAAAAAATTAACTAGCAAAAACTGTATTTATTTTAATTATAATGGCAAAAAATTTTAAGTAATTATAATAATTATTTTAGAGTTTATTTACGGATGTCTTATAAAAACTTTAAATTACCATGCACGCCTTAAATACCATCCAATAATATGGGAATGAATTAGCTCAGAGTTGATTAAATTAATTAATTAGATTAAATTAATACTTGAGAGAAAAAGTATACCTATACAATAGACATATATATATTCCCCAATTTCCCCTTTTTAAATAGGCTCTCAATACTTTTTAAACCAACCTCGCTTAGGCTCTACTGCTGCTATGCAACATTCAAGCTAACTACTACAGAGTTGTTTTCAGTGTAGTCACGGCTAGCTGAATTGATGAATTTAGCATATTTGTGTGCAGTTTTCAAAGTTGGCCCAAAACTCGCTTTAAAGCCAAATATTTTGTTGTATTTCTTTACTGTTATTTTTCAGCTGTGGCTCGGCTAAAAAGAGTGTTTAATCTATTGGCTGGGCAGCTGGACGAATAGTCTTTAAATTTTGTTGAGTTTTTATGGCAAATAATAAAGAGCGCCAAGGCTGCCTCAGCCTAAGCCGAGGCCGAGCAGCTGGCAGCGCAGTAAACGCACAAATTTTAATGCGTATTTGGGCAAGTTTTATGACAAAGTAAATGACTTGCTGGAACAATGGCCGAGTGGCCGGAGGAGCAATTAAGAGGAGGGGGGATGGCGCACTTAAAGGGGCGACACAATGCCAAATTGTAGCAGTAGCACAACACACACAACACACGCACACACACACACACACATAGTAGCAAAAGTATTTTATGATAGCTACTTGCATGTGAGGCGAGGTCTGGGCGTCTCAAGATGGCTGAGATTTTGATGATGTGCCTACAGTAGATGGCACGCCCGGCATAATGAATCATAATTTAACTGTTGACATGACCAGCCAAGCGAGACGGCCAGGGGCGGAGTAGCCAAGGGGGCTGGGCTTTGACTTGTGAAAATAATGACAGTGCGAAGAACAATTCACAGCTGCGACTGTTTGGGCACTTAGTGTCTGAATGGACAATTCAAACGGTAACGATATACCCGGCAGCACAGCGTGCGAATTGAACTGGGTATAATTAATAAATATTAAATAAGTTCTGGCAGCGCTAAAAATTGAACCGTACAAAATGAGCAAACGCCGCTCACGCGCCGCACTGCCTATAGATTAATCATTAATCAGTGCCAGGCGAACGCACACACACCAGCACACGCACATGCGGCAGAAGGAGCGCCCAGCTGGCAGCAGTGCTGCCAGAATTTTGAAGGCAAGAATTGCTAGAATTTCAAAAAAAAGTTGCGAAAATTGCTAAAAAATTTATTAAAATTGCTAAAAGAAATGGCCAAATTTTGTTAAAATTTTATATGTTAAATTTATTACTTTTATTTATGATTAAGTTTTTAAATGATGGTTAAAATGTCGTCCAATTGTTCCAATATACTTTCTTCATCATTAATAGCATATTTGGAGCTGCATCTGCTATGCATATCGCGTCGCCCACTTCAATAAGCTCAAGGCTTAGAAATGTTGAGACAATTGTGCCTTTACTATTGCTGAAATAGTTAATAGCAACTCCTAAAGATTTAAGAAAATTTAAACAATTCATCTAGCAAAAGACTGAATCACCAATATCAGCCCGCAAATTTTCCGCAAAGTGCTCGGCAAGAACATTTTTTATTATATGACTTCTCTTTGTTCTGCCCAATTTTATGTTTGCTGCCGATTGGCAAGCTGCAAATTGGTGCGCACATAATTGCGACAAATGATCGCTTGTCACTATTGCTGCGTGTTTTGCAATGTATGTATAGGCACAGTGCAGCCTCATGCTCCTCCGTCTTGTCACTTTTTACAACAAAAGGCAACTTGTTTTTTTTTGTGTACACGCACCCATCGCACTTATATGTTTTTTTGTGGCAGCGTGGTGGCGCACATCATAAAGCTTCGCGCCAATAGTGCACTTGCAATAGGCGCAATAGGCCCTTGTTGAGTCTGTGTCATCCTTGCGAATCCACTCTTTAAACTCGCCACTCAACCACACATCGCGAAATTTTTGGGTATACGTTTTTGGCGTATTTTATAAAACTTTTAATGAATCTAACAAAAAGGCATACAATTTAAAGCTCAGCGCACTAATGACACTCGATCACTTTCGATGAATTTGTAAACTACTTATTGTTCACAACTATTGAACTATTGTTCACAAGTTTGTGCATTTATCGATATTGTTATGATTTTGAACAAGTTGAGTTCTTTTTAAGATGATGTTATTGTGAGATCACAAAAATCACAAAATTGCTAAAAGTTGCATAATTTTTTTTTTAAATAGCTATATTTGTGGCTAATAGCAATTTAAAAATAAAATTGCAAACTCAAATTCAAAATTGCTAGATCTAGCAACTTAATGGCTAAAATGGCAGCACTGGCTGGCAGTGCAAAAATGATTTATGCTAAAAAGTATGCTACATAAATTTCCATATGCGCCGCGCCAAGTATCCGACTGTAAAAAAGGGTCTTATTAAAAGCGTCAACGTGGCCAGCACGAGATTCTAACACACACACACACACACACACACATGTACCATACACATACACACACTCTGTCATCCAGCCATACCATATGAGATTTAAAGCACCTTGAAGCCCATGACTTATGCATTGCCTTTGCATTCTGCTTGCAGCGCGGACGAAGGCTTCGATGGCACCTACGCCACCAATGTGGTTGTGCGGAACAACGGCAGCTGCCTGTACGTGCCGCCCGGCATCTTCAAGTCCACGTGCAAAATCGACATCACCTGGTTCCCCTTCGACGATCAGCGCTGCGAGATGAAGTTCGGCTCCTGGACCTACGATGGCTTTCAGGTGAGTTCAGCGGCAAACTAACACCTGATTATACCAGATACATATACCAACCTACCATATATGCATATATAACATGTATATATAGTATTGTGTGCGCCTGCAACGGGCAGCATGTAATAAATATGCTGTCAGCTCTCGCTTGGCACTCGCAATTAATATAAATCCCATGCATAAGTCAGAGCAACAGCGAGAATATTACAAATAAATTAATTACGGGGCAAGACGGAATCATCGTGAAAGTGGAAGTCATAATCTGAGCTGATATTAATGACTTTTGCAGCGGCTGGAAAAAGGCAACGAATAGAGCTTAAAAATCCATATAGCTTATATTTCATTTTTGTTATACCCTGAACCCATTGAAAATGGGAAATCAGGGTATAATGGTTTTGTGAAAAAGTATGTAACGGGCAGAAGGAGGCGTGGCAGACCCCACAAAGTATATATATTCTTGATCAGCGTGACGAGCTGAGTCGATATAGCCCTGTCCGTCTGTCCGTCCGTCCGTCCGTCCGTCCGTCCGTCCGTATGAGTGCGTCGATCTCAGAAGTTATAAGAGCTAGAGAGCTGAGAGCATGCATACTCGTGTGTACCATACGCAGTACGAGTTTGCTTTATTTTTTCGATAAATCGTCCGATAACTTTTTTATCGAGAATAATCGAAAAATTGATTTTGTTTTTTTAGCCTAATTTGAACACTTTTAAACCTGGAGTCTTCAAATTTGTGTTGTATATAAAGTTAATAGATACAAAGATATTGTAATTAACAGATTTTGGATACCACGCCCCCTTCTCCCCCAATTTGTAAAAAACGCATTTCAAGTACTAGAGACTTGTGCTTTGGAATGTACACACATTATAACCATATGAGTACACTCTGAAAGTTTCATTAAGATCATATGTTTACATAAGAAATTATTCGACAAATAAATTCTCATAATATTGCCCACACTGCAGCGCAGCCCAAGCGCAGTCGCTGCTTACTGCGCAGTTAGCAGAGCGCAGGCTTATGCGTGCGTGTGGATGCATCTGTATGTATGTGTGCATAAAAGAAGTGCAGAATGATTAGAATATCAGCTTGGAGGGTTCAGGGTATCTCCTAGTCGAGCAGTCTCGACTAGAGTCTTCTTACTTGTTTATAATTTGATTTAAACTCGTCTTAAATCTGGTTTTATTTTTGCTTTTCTTTACCATTTGAAGTGCTCCTCATCTAGTTTAGGGATAGAGCACATCTACAGTAACTACATTATCAAAACTTGGAACTTCCTCCATAGAACTTTAAGAGTCAATCCCATGTGTTCGAAATTTCAAGCTCTTAAGCTCTAAATAAAACAGAATTTTATAAATCCCTATATAGTTAGATCCAATAGTCCATGTCCTACCCTTAAAACTGTAGAATATATCGCATTAGATGGTTTGATGATGCCCCCAATGAGCGGGTTTCTGCGATACCGGAAATAGTATTTACCGAATCGCCACGCCCCCAGGGAAGGCTACAAAGCAATAGTTGAAAAGTCAAGACCAGACAGGAACCAGCCTACATTTATGAATACAATAAGCAGCCCTCGTATATGTCTATAGTAACTGAACTTTCTCATTATATAACATCTATATACAATTCCTATCCAATTTATGCATGTAAATTTGAACATTTCTCTAAGCCAATTTGAGAGAATCGTAGCTAAGGCAAAAACAAATTTACTGTTACCGTTTACTCTTTATTCTCTTCATTCATTTCTCTATGTATTTGCTTTTATCAGACAATTAAATATTTGCCAATCTTTTTTTTTTTTTTTTTTTGTGCTATTGATAAAGCTGGCAAATTAATTTAAATAAGTTGCCATCGATGCTAACATCAAGATGTCGGCTCACAAATTAATTAGAAACGGAGCTTGATTTATTTTCTTATTTACTTTCGATAAGGGCGCTCATTAATTATGTATGTAAAATATTCACATATATGTAGATCTATACATATATGTGTATCTGTGTGTGTGTGTGCTAGCAAAGATTCACTAGAGTTAGTTGAATTTATGACAAATTACATTGGCTGCCATTTGCGACTCTTGTCCGATTTCATGGGCAATGAGTCAGCTTATTCATGAAAACAAATTGTTATTGCATTAATAAAGTGACCATAGCGAGTGGCCACTGTGTGTGCCAGCGGCGATTGGCCAAGGGCAAACTGTAATTGGGACAAATTTAGATCAATCTATAGACGATGAGGCGATGCGAGTGGGAGAAGATGATGATAGAATGTTTCTTGAATGAAGTATTCAGAGAGCATTTAATAGGATCCAAGGACAACTATATCCATTAGAGATTCAACAGAGAACAATGCAGTCGGACGTAACCAACTGCAGAATACTCATTCGCCTTTTGCCATGCCCCCAATTGACATATGCGTGTTATTTATATTGAGTCCTATGAAGAGTTTAATTGTAATTCGAGGGCGGATGGAGGGACGAGCATGAATAGATCTACCTCCTTAATATATAGAGAAAAGAATCCTTTGTAAGGCAGTCCTATATCTCGCAGACATCTCTCTCTCTCTCACTATCCCTATTTTTTATCTCTCTCTCTTCCTATCTTTCTCTCACTGTCACTCTCTCTATATCTCTCTCTCTCTCTTTCATTCTCCCCATTTCTGTCTCTATCTCTACCTTCATCTTTCTTTCTCTATCCCCCTTTTAATCCAACTCTCTCTCTCTCTCTCTCTCTCTCTCTCTCTCTCTCTATCCCTATCCCTCTCTTATACCACTCTCTCTTCTTATCTTCCTTTCACTCTCTCTCTATAGAATCTCTCTCTATCTCTCTGCCTCTATCTCGCTCCCTCTCTCTCTCTCTCTCTCTCTCTCTCTCTCTCTTTATATTTGTTTCCCTATTCCTCTTTTTATCCAACTATCTCTCTCTTTTCTTCTCTATCCAACTTTTTAGCCAACTATCTCTCTATCTCTCTCTCTCTCTCTATCTCTACCACCATCTCTATTTCTATTTCCCATCTCTTTTCCCAATTATCTCTTGTTGAGCGAAAAAAGAAATGAAAAAATACACGAAGCCTTAATTCGTATTGTGCAACATTTAATTAGAAGCTGATGAACGCAATTTGGATTGGCGTCAAATTGTTAACAACCGAGTAAACTAATGGCAAACGCAATTTATTTAAATAATTTAATTGTGGACGCGTCCACATTTCAATTGGCCTTCGATGGGTGCTCGGCGCACCCGTTGACAAATTAACAAACATTTATTTAAATAGTTCACTGAACAGGCGGAACAACTCTAGCAAGTCGCATGTGATGCGAATGCGAAAATATCCTGTAAGGATATCGCAGCGCGATATGCATGGGGATTACTTTGTGGGCGGAACGTGATGCAGAATACAAAGTCCGATGACATGACGTGAAATGAACGTGTTTTTCAGAAAGATATACATATATAGTTGCCTACAGACGAAAGACAAACTGCGGCAATGTTCTGGAAACACCGCCATCGCTGCCGTCTTTGGGATCTCAATATTGAAAGTCGAATATAGAAAACCGCATATTAAATATTGAAAATGGTATAGGTAAAGTCGAATATCGAATGTCGAGTATGGAAATGGAATATAATATATTTCTAATTGTATATAGAAAATTAATTATTGATCATCAAATATCGTAAGTCAAGTATACAAAATGGAATATCGTCTATTAATAATTGAATATCGAATATCAAACGCAAAATACTTATTAGTGTATATCGCAAATTGTTTATTCAAAATCAAATATCGAAAATGGAATTTAGAAATGGAATATCGAAATATTAAACGGAAAGGAAATTAAACATCGAAAATCGGTTATAATGGAAAGTCGAATTTAATTAACCGAATCTCGAAAATCAAATATCGAATATATGAAATCAAATATCGCAAATCGATTATTTAAAATCAAATATCGGAAAAATCTTGAAAATCAAAAGTTGAATATGGAAAATGGATTATCGAAAATCGATTATTTTTAACTCGAATATCGAATTTTACCATTGAGAACGGAAGCCTACTTTTAGTAAATCGCGTATATACAAAGCATTGAAGCAAAAGCAAGTCAATTTCATTTAAATAATACAATTTTATTTAATAATACACACTTATTTAAATAATACACACTTAATATATACCCATAATAAGTTAAATAAATAATTTACTTGATTGATATGCATATATTACATTAGCTGACGCATCACTCCAGCGCAGCGTGTATACCCAACTTCAGACATCGAATAATATTATACAAAAAAAAAAATAAATAAATAAAATTAATGCAATTCCCATTAATAATTGACGCTATATATAATTGTATGGGGCACTGATTAAATTATTGAATTTGAGAAGTTTGAGTGGGTAGAGGGATTAAAGCGGATTGAACTGGCAGCTGCATTAAATGTAAACAATACAATTGTATTTAATGGCAACGATAATTAAGCCTGACATTTTGGCAAACACACACACAGACGCACACATACGTGTAATTATATACCTTTTAAGGATCACACACATACGCACTGAGAGAGACAAGCTACTTAGGCATATCTCATTTACCGAGCACATAATTCGTAATGCCGGATATCCGGCGAGGCAATCTATAAATATTTTGCAGTCGCATCGATTTCCTGCAACAGCCAAAGCCTAATGAATATAGTCGAAGCGGGGCGTAGGGCGTCCCCAAGGGGGCGGGCTTCGGGGAGCTTTGCCCCAACTGCACTTTCAGAGCCCCAAGATTCAAGTTGATGCTTTGATATCGTTGACTCGTATAAATGAAAATTGAAGTATTTAAATCGTGCTTAATTAGTTAATTGGCCTGGCCGGCCATTGGGCAAATTATGATAATTTATGCTGCGGGCTCTTCGACTCGTAAATGAAGTCGAGAGTCGATTGCAAGAAAAATGTAATTCGATTAATTAAATTATTTATTTATGAGCCGTAGCGCGGGTGAGATGTGTAGCTGCGACTAGCACATACCCAGTGCTACTCTCCAGCCAGTCGAATGGTCGTTAGGGTAGCTGCCAGTTGAGCGTATGCCCCGCCCCACCCCACCCAGCCAGACGATGTTTATCCGCATTATTATTGTTGCTTGTAAAAATCAATTAAGTGCTTGGCCGAATAAAATGGCCAAAAATGCAAATATTTCAGTTGAGTGCACAATTTATAATGGCCACTAAAACGCACAGACACACACGTGTATATACATATACATATATGTATATAAATGTAGAGAAATAAGTAGGAGAACTCTAGTTGAGATTGCACGACTAGGAGATCCCCTGAACCCTTGGAAGAACTGATATTTCAATCATTCTACACTTTTATATACATTATGTTTGATATATTAAGTCAAACTTTCAAAATGTGATAATAACATTCAAATGTCGATTTGCCAATGCACAAGTGTCTGGTATTTGAATAATCGATTATTATCGATAAAATGAAATGGTAACCTATAATAACCATTTGTAGCTTACAAGATACCCGCGCTCATACGGACGGACGGATAGATGCACAAAGGGGCAGACGGACACACGGTCATGGCTAGTGCTCGAATTATCGATTATTATCGATAGCAAATTGAATAATGTATTAAAAAAGTGATGACCTTTACGGGATCCCTGCGCACATACGGACCAACGGATAGATAGACAAAGGGACAGACACACGCGAAGCATACGGACATGACTGAATCCACTCAGTTCGTCTAGACTCCGACCAAGATCATTCTTCTGCCTGTTACATAGATTTCCCCCAAACCATTATACACTGATATTCCCTTCTCAATAGTTCTAGGGTATAGTTAATTGAAAATTCAATATGAGTTTGTATCTAACGAATGTGTTTGGAAAATGTACTTGAGAACTGCAGTGAATATATTTCATAGTCATCAAAGGCCTCAATTTGCTGCTTAAAATATATGATATATATATATATTTGAATAAATTGAAGAGCAGAGCAAATTAAGCTAAAAGACGCTACTGAATATTTTACAATATATAATTTTTCATTGAATACTGAAGAGCAGCGAAATGTGGACTAAATGAGGCTGCGATAAGTGAGTGTGCTATAATCGATACAGCTGGCAGGCATATATATTAATAAGCTATTCATATGTATATAGTCGCATACTTTATATTTTATTAATAATATTTTATTAGCCAAGTGGACGAACAGGCAAAAGCAGCTACGATTCACCAAGCAAAATCAATATACATATGCGTATACTTAATATTTGAAACAAATTTCGATTCTGGGTAATGCATCATAGCCGATTTTTATGTGTAGAGCTGACAAATCAAGGCTATTCATAATATTCATAAACTAAATATTAAATAAAAGTTATTTGCCATAAAATTTCTGCACTGAGTATATACATAGTTAATCTTGTCTTCCGATATCAAGGAAAAAGCGGTTTTTACAAAGGCCTCAAGAGTGATAATTGAAGCAAAAAATTCCTTAAAAATGCAGGAAAACGAGAAAATACCAAAGAAGCACAATATATGGAAGACAAACAAAAGTAATATATAGAGTCAGGCATGGGCTTACGATTTGTTGCTAAATGCCTATATGGTATATTCAATCAGTTGTTTCATGCATTTGCAGGGTATAGTAGACCTAGTAAAATTTTAAGTAATAGCAAAAATTCGACTTTAAATCAAACACAAAGCAACACTCACACATGGAATTACAAAAGGATAGTCAAAGGACTCATGTGCCAAGCAAGCAAGAGATAGAGCGAGGGTGAGGGAGAGGGGGATATGAGCTAAATGCAAATATGCAGTTGTATGTGTGTGTGTGTGTGTACTCTAATCAGCAAAATTTCATTGGCAGAAAAACTGGCAGCCAACTTGGCATGGCATGCCAAACTCAAGACACACACACACAGACATACACACACACACACACACATGCAGTGACTCGTCACATACCATCGCACAGTGCATTAATTTGCATGGTAAGACGCGGACATGGGAAGGCCAACGAGCCAAAAGTTCGCTGCCAACTCAAAGTCAGTGCCGGAAAGACACACACAGAGAGAGCGAGAGAGAGAGAGAGATGGAGAGGGAGAGAGAGGGAGGAAGAGGGCCAAACAGGAAGCTAGAGTGTCGATTCGGGTGGGCGTGGCGAGGCTGAAACCGCTCATAACCATCTACGCAACATTGTTGCCACCATTCTCTTAGCCCGGCACACATTTTTTGGCACACAAAAGTTGACACGTAAAATATTAAAAAAAAAAAAAAAAAAAAAAATTAAAAAAAAAAATATATATATATATATAGGGAGCGTTAGCTTACAACGTTTTTCAAAAGTCGTGTGCAGCCTCAACTATGCGGTTCGCACTCACACACACACATGCACACGCACATAAAGCAAGCTACATGCATTCCGCGTCTTGTGTATTAAATATGCCAAAAAGGCCAGGCTACCAGGCAGTCAGCCAGGATGGATGCCAGAATGCGTTGAGCTGCTTTGGCTCAGCGCGGCCACCAAAGAACAAGCTAAAGAAAATGCCAAAGGAATTACACCAGAAACACGGAAAGAAAGAGTGGAAGAAAATATAAAAACAGATTTGGCACTAATATAAGATCTAAGCAGTCGTTAATCTCTGCCAACAAGGCCAGCCAGCCCAGGCTTAAAACAATTTACACCAACAAACCGTAATTCATTTGAAAATACCCTAGAATTAAGCGAGACTGTCTAGGCCAACATTTAAGCATACATATTTGTAATAGAGCGGCAGTCAAAAGTCAAGAATTGTTTGAGTTCTTCATTTTGACTCATCTATAAAGAAACAGCAAAGATATTTTGACAAGCAAATGTTATCGATAAGTTTAACAACAACTTGAATATTTCTATAAAAAATATGACTACTGTTGCTTGGCCTGTCTTTGCAAGAAGAAGACATGGACTGCAATATACATAGCATATAAGTAAATACAGTCGCACCCATCTAAGTCGAAAATCGGGATAGATCGAAAAAATCGATCGCCTTGAAAGAAATTCATTCTCAATAATTCTCGATAAATTGAATTTCTGTGTAAATCGGAAAAAACTGATCCATTTGCCATTTCGAATTATCGGGATTCTACTGTATTATATAAACCATATGAAATTAATATATTAATATCAAATGGAAAATCATTTTAAAATGTTATGTTATCGATAACTTTAACAGTTGCTTTTACGTTGTTATTGGAAATAGTATCACTCTTACGCGGTCAACCTGTAGTTGCCAGAATGAAATGGGCAGTAAAAGTATTCTCCCATTATGTGCAACATTAAACATTACTGAAATAACTTGAAGCTCTTTAAATTGAATGAAATATTTTTACATATAAAGAGGAATTCGTTACCATCTCAGACTGCATTTTATTTTCTGTAATTGGCTGTTATCTCTTCTCTCCTCATATGCCGACTCTTGTCTCTCGCACCGTCCCTTTGCTTGCGCCCCCCTTTCGATTCCTTTTACAGCAATAATTGTGCCTCCTGTAGTCAATGTGACTCTGTCAAGCCTTGTCAAGCTTCGACCTCGCCTCTTACTACGTTTAAGATTGTCCTTTAAAATTATCATTGGTGCGTCATTTTTTACTTGTTTTCCTGAGGCGAAATACTACTCAACGAATAGTCGAAACTTGTATAACATAAAACTTATGTTATGCCAATATTTTATGTAAATTAAATAACTCTCTGATATACCTACGATTCTGCTCAGATTCTGTTCTGCTCCATTGTCTGGAGCTGAAGCTATTAGCCTAAGATAACTGAGCAGATAAAGCACAGGGCGCTCCATGGTAAACTGAGAGTTGTTCGCTCTCTCTATCTCCCTCTTTCCCCAGGACTATACACAGCTGTTCTATATAAATCTATGTATATGTACATATATCTATAGACTAAAGTCTGATGGCCTTGTAGAGCGGAAATTGAGTTGTGTGAATCAGAGTCGAGGCGTCTGCTCAGGCTGCTCAGACTGCTCAGACAGCTCAGCCTCAATTTGAGCAGCTGAGCCATTCAATTTGGTGAGCCGTCCGGGCGGAGATACCTTGACTGTGCCTGTCTCTCGCTGTGTAGTTTTAAATGAATCCAATTATAATGTGCATTGATTGACACTGATGGAAGCTACAGACGGGTTGCCCGAGGCTCGCACTGATGCCATCAAATCGATATTAAAACTAAATATTTAATCTGCATAAGCCATTTGGAGTATGAATTTATAGTTGTCGGCAATTGTTCGGATATTGATTACGATTCATATGATGCAGCTAAGCTGCTTAGCAATATATTTATAGGTATACCAATGTTTTTGTTTTTGTTTTTTTCTATATTTTTTCACTTTTGTCAAGCGTGCAAAGTTAATCAAAAACAAATACGAGACAAATACATACAGTGAGAGTGGCAGGGAGAGAGGGAGAGGGAGACATTTTTGCATGACAGGCAACCAAACGTGGCAGTCCGAGCAGGTCTCGGCCTCGGTCGTTCGGCGCTGTCAAGTATTTTAATAATATCAACGTAAATATTACATTTATCAACTGGCAAAAGGACAGTGGCTGGCAGAGGGGCAGGAGCAGGAGCAGGAGCAGGAGCAGGGCCCAGGCAGGGCAATGTCATGCCCAGCTGCGGCTGGCCGACAGCACACCTGACATATCACGAGGCGTTGGATGCCGTCAATCGAAACGAGTTGTCGGGCTCAACGGGCGATATGCGACAGTCGACATGCTTAAATCAATATGCAGAATAGTCGCAGCCCGGACCAGGGATGCCAAAAACTTGATAATCAGACAGCAGTCGGCAGTCGGCAGTCGGCTGTAAAGCAATTGCCAGTTGCCGCCATTTCAATTTATCGCTGCCTTAAATCGAGCACTGACAGCAGCAAAGTTTATTCAATAAATCCTTTAGCCAAAGTTATTGACAAAGCTTTTAATTGCTTTCGAAAATGGCAGCGAGCGATGTCAGCTAAGCCAAACGCCCACGGGCGCCCACAGTTAAGCCCACCCACTGGCCTTCAGCTAACGGCCTACAGTCGACAGCAGCCCGGCTCCCGCCTCCTGCCTCCTGCCTCCTGCCTCCCACCCCCTACCTACTGCCTCCTGCCAGCCGTCTTCCGTTAGCTGCATGTGCTTTTGCCTGCCACGTTTTTAACTAATTGCAATAAAATGTCCGCCCCTCGCCGCGCTCATGTCAAAACTGTTAGACAGTTCGTCAACGACAGAGACAAAGGCAAGAGCCCCAGCCACGCCCCTTCATACCCATCAAATGACAGCGCAACTAGGGTATTCACTGACATCTCGACACGGAAATATTAATGCCTATAACAATCCTAGCTCCATATAGCGGAGAGCACGGCAGACAAGTCAATTTTGATGTGAAATTCTCTAATCTTATCTTATTCCTCTTTATTTACTTTTTTTTTTTTTTTTTGGTGGCAAATCTGTAAAAGTGAAATGCGAAAATGGCTTCAGCAGCCAGCCAAATGCGCATCAGCACAATGACATTGCCAGTTGAGCGGATATGCCATCCACTTCGGTTTATTGAAATGAAAGTTTGCCTTTGACTCCGATTACTCCTGCTTTTGCTCCTGCTGCTGCTCCTGCTCCTGCTGGTGCGCTGGCACAGCGCATGTGACTCTGCGGCTGTCGTCTGACATTAGCGCCGATTAGTTATGTTGGATGTTGTGCGCGTCATGGATGTCATACAAACAGATTTTCGGCATATTGAAGCGACAGTTCGCTCTGCATTATGCATGGAAATTTCGTTTGCTCTGTTACTGTAATTTCTCTCATTGGATTTGCATAGAGTCGAGTATGGCATCGCCTGCCACGCCTCGAGACATATTTTTAACCCATTTGCTCTTTCACTTAACTTTTAGCTTCATAATTTCCAACTAGATACCAGTTGGCTAAAGGAAAGGAGGAAGAAGTAGGAGCAGGGGCAGAAGCAGGAGTGGGAGCAGGAGCGGGCAGCACTTGGAGCCGTGATCATTTCGTGAGCAACTGCTGGGCCGCACCCAGCTAATGCCGAGTGCCTTAAAAGGTTTATAAGTTATGCCCCAAAAGGGTCAACATCTCGTTGGCGCTGCCGCCATGGGGAATTGTCAGCCGGGCCGAGGCTCGTAAAGTACGCACAAATAGTAGCTAAGGCATAAGGGCATAAGCACGAACGGCTCTGTGCTGTGCCGGACGTGCTTGACTCTTATAATAGATGGTCAACACGTTGTTCGCAGCTCCCAACTCACAGCTTTCAGCTCTCAGCTCTCAGCTTTCAGGCATTCGGCTCTCAGGAGCATTTTTGGCAGTAAATGGACCGCAGGGCCGTCGCCACTTACTGGCGTTGCCTTTATGCCCATACACTCCTTAGTTTACGCCGTGCCATGTCGAACGCACGCACACAGTGGATAATCAATATCAATTAAAGGTGCCCGTTGCACTCACCAAGTACTAACGGCTCCTTCGCCGGCTACAAATTATGGCCTCTCAACCTGAATGCATTGATCCTAAAGAGTCGAGCACTAGAATTCGACTAGATAGCTACATACATGGAAAGGAAATCAATATCAGCTATATTTCAGCTGCACATTCAGATTTCCAATTCGATTCATTCACACATTCATAATGCCAATAGCACAATTTCCTATACGTAGTTATTTTGAAGTTGTTGACTTTCTCTGCGATTCTCATAAATTCAATTAGCTTACCCACTTTTGAGGCCTGATTGAGCAAATATTTTAGTCGCCATCAGTTTTCATCGTCAGTTATCATATAATCTGTCAAGAAATCAATCATTCAGTCAGTTCAATTCAATCAATTAATCAAAACAATCAATCATATAATCAAGCATATCGCCAGTCAGTAAGCCAGCGAAGGAATCAGCCTATCATTCAGCTAATCATCAGATTATAAATCAGTCAGTCGATCTGTCAGCCAATCAACCATACATCAAATAGTCAGTCAGTCAATCAATCAAGCGGAAAGTTGGTCAGTCAGCTAGTCAGTCCATTAGTCATTCAAATAATCAATCATTTCAACAGTCAATCAAACAGAAAGTCAGTCACTTTGTCAATAAATTAATCAGTCAACCACTCAATCAAATGACCAATCAATCAAACAGTCAGTCAGTCGATCCGTCAGTTAGTGAACCAGTCAACCCATATATTAATCAAGCAGAGAGTTGATCAGTTAGTCGATCAGTCAGTCAGTCAATTAACCAATCAAAAAAAAATAGTCAATCAAACAGAAAGTCGGTCAATCGATCAATCAATACAAAAATGTGTCAGTAGTCAGTCAATCAAGTAGTAAAACAGTCAGTCAGTTAATCAATCACCCGATCAATCAATTAATCAAAACCCCTGTCAATCAGCCAATCACGTAAGCCCAGCCTTAACACGTTCTGTCTGTGAAACGAAGCAAATTACATATTTCCCTCAACTTCAGCTCGTATTTGACTTTCTGTCGGCATCCGAGGAGCACTGACAAAGCTCAAATAAATGGCGCACAATGGCACGAGTGGAGCTATATGCTTTATGCCTGCTTAAATGGCAAAAAATAAATAAAATAAAAAAAAAACAATTTAAAAACTGGCAATTACAAGCCAAAAACTTTTGCAGAGCCCGCATTTGGGAAATGCTTGAAACAAACACAGACACAGATACACACTCCCATACACACACACACACACACTCCCACACATACACACACTCTCACACACACACAGTTGCCAGGCAAAAGTCATCTCGTTACACATACGCCGCGTACGCCGTCATCAGGGCGAACAAAGCGCAGTGCCACGCCTACGCTGTGCGCCCATTGGAGCTCAGTTGGCGGCTAATTAGCAGGCGGCAGCCCGAAGATGGCGCTGCGCATAATTGCATGTTGCATTAAATTAAAAAGCTCTGGCATAGGCGTCCCACACACACACACACACACACTCAGACACACACACATACGGACAAAGTTGAAAACAACAGTAACAGAAACCAAATTGAAAATTATGAAAAGTGCAGAATAATATTAAATTGTTGGCAGCAGGGGCAGCCGCTTCGCTCAGTTTCGCTCAGCTTCGCTCAGTTGGCACACATTGTGCGTTGAGTTGTACGCTTCTCTCTCACTCGCTCACGCTATTGGCGTCTCGCTCTATGCTTTCTATGTTTTTGTTGCAACAGTTAAAAAAGTGAATGCGAAATGCTTAAATCAGCCTCGAGATTATCTGGGTTAGTGGAATTCGCGCGCATTTCCTGCTCATTTCAACCGCATTTTAATGTGACAGAGAAAATTATAATAACACAAGTAAGGGAAGAGAAAGCGCCGTAAAGCAAAAAGTGAATACTTGCAAGACCACAACACATAGTCGACGGGGGAGTGCGGGGTAAGGAGTGATGGGTAGGGGTAGTCAACAACACACACACACACACACACACACAGGCTCAACAAATTACGAGCAACGAGTATTTTTATAATTTACACTGACTTTTTCCCCAGCACCAAAAACGGAACAGCCAAGGATCGAGTGGGCGCAGACGGGGGCTGTGGGCGGGGAGTGGGGAGAGGGGGAGGGGTAGACTGCTGCGACTGCTGCTATTGTCTTTTTCCGCAACGCTCCGCAAAAATTGCATCGGCAACCAAGGCAACCGGCTCGACTATGTACATGTATATGTAAGTGTATGTGTATTTGTATATGTATATGTATATGAATGAGCAGTGCCAGAGTATATGAAATGGGGGTGGCAAGTAATCAGGCGCAAGCAGCAAACTTTTACTTATAGTTAAATGCTGCAGCTGCAGCTGAAACACTGACAAAAAGTCTCGGACAGACCAGAGAGCTGCGACGGACGGATGGACGGTTGGACGGTTGGACGAACGGCTAGGCGGGCAGGCGGACAGGCGGGCATTGGACAACGGCCGCTGACAGGAAATGGTAGCGAGCAAACGGGAGGGGGCAGCGAAGGGGCTGAAGTCGGACCGACAGCCTGACTGCTGGCATCATCTAGGCATATCCCATAGCCCAAACTATCATTTCTATTCCCCAAAGCCGACGCTGTTTGGACTGCGCTGTGTGGCGCCAACAAAACAGTCATTAAGCCCTTTTGCCAGCGCAGCCCAACGCAAAGCATTAACGTATATACCCTTACATATATATATATATATATATATATATATATATATATATATATATATAGACGGATACACAGTCAGATAGAGGCACAGTGCAAATCTGTCTATAATGAACAACAACAAATCCGCCTAATGCGAAATGTTTTGAACTATATGCAACACTGGCCCTAAATGCAAAGCTCTTAAAGCCAAATTGGTGAGTCGATATAGTGCTAGAGGGAAAGAGACAGAGAGAGAGAGAGAGAGAGAGAGAGAGGAAAAAGCGAAAGGAATGAAAAAGAAAGGAAACCGTACAAAGATTAAGCAAAAAATAGAAGGATAGAAAGATCGAAGAGGGAAGAATAAAGTGGGAGAGAGAGCGAGAGAGAGAGAGAAATAGAAAGAGAGAGAGCTAGAGTAAAAGTTAGAAAGAGAGAGACAGAGAAAGAGAGAAATAGGTAGATAGATAGAATGACAGAGAGCTAAAGATGAAGAGAATTTGAGGACGAGGAGAGTTTGAGAATGACAAAGGGAAAATACAGAGAGACGGGCAAAATGGGAGAGACTGAGAGAGAGAGAGAGAAAGTGAGAGAGAGAGAGAGAGAGAGCTAGCGAGAGAGATAAAGAAATAATGATGATGAGGGATATATAGAGCTAACTCACAGCCAATGAAAGAAATAAAGGAATAAAGGGCGAAAGATGAAAAAATAGTGATCTGGAGAGATAGAGTGAGGGGAGTCACAAAAAGAGAAAGAATGACTTAGAGAAAAAAGGAGAGGAATAACAAGAAACAAAAGAAGAGATAGAGCTATATACTCTGAGAGAACCTCAGAGGAGGAAACCGAGGGTGCTATCCTAGAAAAGAAAAAAGAAAATATGGAAAGAGAGAGAAAGACATCTCTCTTTGTCTTTCTCTCTCTTTCCATATTTTCTTTTTTCTTTTCTAGGAGAGAAGGAGAGAGAGAAAATATAGATCTGTTTTGAGTACCTTTACCAAAGAGTGATACCAATTACGATAACTATATTTTATAATACTAAATAGAGCTAACCCAATGATCATAAACTGTCTCCTGCTAAAAGAAATTCATGAAATTCAAATATCAACGCTTTGAGAGTGACTCTGTATATAGAATAGCCTTATATCATTTATCAGTATTACTGATGTATCTATAAAGTATGCCTGCATATTAATTATCTCCAGCTCTGAGATTGCTGCCCAAATTGATTTGCAACAAATAGAGCTCCCGAATGAACGGATGCGTCGCTTGTTTATTTATTGATTCTATAGATTAAAAAGTAATGTAATATAAATATGATAATTTCAATGCACACACACACACACACACACACACATATGTATATATACACATGTACACATGTATAAACTGTTTATGATTGGCGGCTGTGAAAGTGAGTGGACTAATTAAATTGAACTGGTTAAACATGCAAAAGTCAATATTTTGTTTGCACACCAATAAATGCAGCATGCAAACAATATGCAATTCTGTTATTGTAAGTGGAATTGCAATAGCGCCTGCGACGCATGTTCCAGTTGCTAATCCCACTCCCATACTCATTCCCATTCCCATTCCCATTCCCATTTTCAATCCTCTTTCCATTCTCATTCTCATTCGCTCGGTCAACTCAGAAATGCTTGAAACAATGCCAATGTCGGTTAGAGCCATGCGGGCATGCTGGCCAACCAAATGCCAACCATAATGTTGACATGCCAAATGTGTCATAAACAACTTTGTCTGCGCACTCTCTCTCTCCCCATCTCTCTCTCTCTCTCTCTTTCAGCCTTACACCCACACACAGACAACAACTAGTTTTGGCAATTTCATTTCGAGTTTTATTTTGTGCCTCTCGTATCGCATATTTCCGACCAAGACAATTCCTAAGTCATTTCATAGACCAACTGTCGCTGTAAGCAGCGCAAAAAGTATTTCGAAAAGTCCACTGAGAGCCAGTTGGAGTAAATATATATACATAGATTTCTATATGTTTGTATGTATATATATATATATATGAATAGATATTGCACTTGACCATCTGTGCGCGCAGTTTTTGAGACAGCTCCACAATGGGCATCGAATTATGTTGTTCTATCTATAATCCCTCGTTGATACATTTGTCAATTGGAGTGAGCGAAAAACTGTGTAAAGTTGGAGCTGTAATTCCTATTGGAATTCTTTTGAATTGGACTCGAACTGCAGCTGAATGAGTCAAGGTACGGAGTGATGTACCTTTAATTATTCAATACATCTGCATTAATATATACACATATACATATACATATACATAACTATATATCAAAGAGAAAGTCGAACGTATGTGGCGCAATTATCATCGTAACAGGCATCGAATGTAAGTCACGAGCGGAGAGACGGTGCGTGAAGCAAAAGTTTCTGTTGGCATACGAAAAGAGAACAGATAACAGCCAATTACAACTCGCTGCACTCGGAGCATAATTAAATAACGGGAAGTAAAATGGAGTCTGGAATGGTCACTGGGAACGCATCGGAATGACTTCCGTGCCTGATATATGAACATACATATGTATGTGTATATACACTTGTCTCAATGTGAAATCGTACACAAATGGATAAGTTGATACGAGGTCTGTTCGAAAAGTATCTAGTAATTTGTATTATTATGAAAATTATTCATGACTATTTGAAGTTCTCCTAAGTAATGGCCATAAATTATTTAGTCAAATTATTCTATAATTCAAGTTGCGCCCATACTGTTCCTTATCTGCTCCCATTGTTATCTATCCAATATCAGCATACCACTATTCTTTTAGAGAACTCTTCCGCTCTACCGAATACAATAAAAGTCGACACAGCATGCTCAGATCTATCCCATACTTTGTTTCCCAAAAATGAAGCTAAGAATCTGAAGACAAAAATGATTAAATGAACTGATTATTTAAATTGACAAACTTATTGGCACTTGAGTATTATAATGCTGAAAATATATCATGTCTATGTCTAGAATCCCCATCTATCCCCATATCCACATTTTTCGCCTTTATTCTTGAGAATAAACAGAACTATGTACATACTTATCATCCTACAAACAAAAGGGACTATCAATGGTTCCTTAAAGCGGATTGCATCCATCATTTATTCTTAGATAAATTTCGCTAAACTATCGATAACTATCGCTAAATAGTGATCGCCACTATCGATAACTCTCCTCCTCGAATGACTATGGGCCTGCTAGAATGAGTAAACAGCATTCAAAAAGCAACCCAACATTGGCTAATAGTCATATTAGAAAAAGGCCAGATCTGTCGAGAAAAAGGCTAAGGTAACATCAGTGCTGGCTATACTTTTCAAGCACACCTCTCACACAAATGGACTCGAGACGGTCACTACTATTAATTCCCTTCAATAATATAAAATATGTATATATATGTCTTTAAGAATCAGCGATTATCCTTAACGCACTGCCAAAATCCCCGATACCAGACTCAACCTACTCAAGCTCTTTTTTCCCCCAGATAGTTGCAAATGCGGGCCTTAGTTCTGGCTGCCAGCCGCAGAGACGAGTGCGAGTAGTTATAATTTTTGTAGCATTCTTTTGCCTACAACTTTTTGCTGTCACTTTTGCTTGTGCTTGCGCTTGTGCTTGTGCTTGCGCTTGTGCTTGTGCTGCTGTTCTCTCATTCAAGCGCACTTGAACAAATAAGCACTCTTGGCCATACTCACTTAGCCACTTATTTACAGCTGTTGCCATTGTTGTTAGCATTGTTGATGCTGCTCCTCTTCTTCTTCTTCTTCTTCGTCGTAGCCATCGTCGTCATCTCGTTGCTGTTGTTGTTGTTGTTGTCGCAACTGTCACACCCACAGCTTTCAGCCATCCACGAGCATTATGTGTGCCCTATTAGTGTAACATAATGCGGCGACAATGGCTATGGACGTCATTTTGGTTAAGTACTTTTGCCAGTTCACATGCTTCCCCAATTACACATCCGCAATTCAAATGCACATGTGTATGTGGGTGTCTGTGTGTCTGTGTGTATATAGTAAATACATCAAATTGAACAATTAATACGTAACATTAGCTACGTACTTTTCATTTACCCTGAACCCATCAGGGCATAAGAGTTCTATCGAAATGTATGTAACAGGCAGCAGGAGGCGTGGCAGTCACTATAAAGCATATATATGTATATATGTACATTCAGAGCGCAGGATGATCAGCTGGGTGCATATAGCCTTGTCCAGCTGCCCATCTGTCCGCATGTAATGCCTTACGTCCGACCTATCTATACATTCATTTATCTGTGTGTATGAACAGCGCGATCTCTGAACCTATAAGAGCTAGAGACTTGAAATTTTGTGTACGTCCCGATATAGCGCCAGTTTATTCCAAATAATCTATTTATATTCGATTAAAAAGGCTTTAAGGTATATACAAAAAGAATTATTAAATCATATATTTAAGAAATAAATTCAGGTTTTTCTTATTATTTATTATTACAAACGGTGTTGGTAGAGCTAATGCGAGTTGCCTAAAAGTAGTAGGCTTAATTGCCGATTTTCTGTTTAAAATACAATTTTTTTTTACTCAAACATTTTGATATAGTTTAAGGGTATCTCCTAGTCGGCCATTTGCTACTATTATACATTATACATTATACAAATTGTAATGTGTCTTTGTTCGATTCCTGTAAGGCTTGAAGACAAAAGGTAAATGGGCTTGAGTCAGATTGCCATGGGTACAAAAAGCGACATTTGATGCTTGAAGCATGCGTTTTAGAGTGTTTTTTTATTAAAATGCCTGATGCAGATTCAATGTAAATGAATTCTATAGAAAATTTAAGAAAAATCTTGAAAGCGAAATTTTTAATACAGTTTCAAGGCAAATGGATTCAATAGAAAATGTAAGAAAAATCTTAAAAGCAAGATTATTAATGCAGTTTCAAGGCAAATGAAAATCAAAGATAAATCTCAAAAGCGAAATTTTCAATGCAGTTTGAAGGTAAATGAATTTCATAGAAAATTTAAGATAAGTCTTGGAAGCGAAATTTTTCAATGTAAAAGAACTTAAAAGTATATTTAAGAAAAAACTTGAATTTGAAATTCTTAGTTCAGATTCAATGCTAATGAATTTAATAGGAAATTTCAGATAAATCTTAAAATTTTAAATAGTTTTGATTCAATTTTAACGAGTTTAATAGGAAATATAAATTTTAACATTGAAATTTGTAGTTCAGATTCAATTCTAACGAATTTTTTAAAAAATTTAAATTAATTAAATTAATAAATTAATTTAATTAAATTTAATAATAAGAAAAATCTTGAATAAGAAATTTGTAACGCAGTTTAAATGTAAATGAATTTAGATGAGTCTTGAAATTCAATTCTTTAGTTTAGATTCGATTTGAATGAGTTTAATAGAAAATTTTAGAAAAATTTGTAAATAGAAATGCAGTTTGATGCAGCTTTAATGCAAATGAATTCAATAGAAAATTTTCGATAAAAATCTTCGATTCAAGTTTACTTAAGATACATATGCACATACTATGTCTCACTCTCTCTCTCTCTCTCTCTCTGTATATCTATCTCTCTCTCTCTCTATCTATCTATCTATCTTTCTCTTTCTCTAACTCTCTCTCTCTCTCTGTCTCGCTCTCTATATATGTATCTACGACCTTAGCAACCGAGATTTTGGCAGCTCTTTAGTTCTGTAGGAGCTAAGCAAACCGCGTGAAATCTAGACTCGAGTAAATAGAACTTGAGTTGCGACTTGCGTTGCGATGCGTTCGAGATGCCAACGAGGCTGAAGCTTTGTTGCTGTTGTTGTTGTCCATTGAATGCGCTATGTGGAATGCTGGTGCAGAGCAAATTGTAGTTTTTGGTACTTAAGAAATTTGTAGTGAAAACAATTTTGATGTCTTCTGGAAATTAGAAAAGCAGCAGCAAAGCTTCTTACCAAACTGGAATGCGTTCGCTCAGCAGCATCAAGTGCTGGCAGCATAGAATGCGAGCAAAACTTTGCTCGGACCAATTTAAGTTACCCAATTACGAGTCGGGCGATGAAAAATGTGTATGCAAATATCAAATAAACCGAGAAATAACAGCAAAATCAACAAACGTTGCTAAATAAATAGAGCATAGCCAAGGTAGTCAACAAATTTGTGCTCTCATTCTCATTCTTGTTGTTGTTGTTGTTGTTGTTGTGCGGGCACTCGAGCCTTTGGCCGGGCAAAATGTTGTCAAGTCCGTGGAATTGCTGTAATAAAGGCAATGGCCATAGCCAACTAGCCGACACTCTTTAGCATAATACAAATTATTGAAAAATTTCCTTATTTATTTCAATAGATATCAAGTGGGCAGAGAGAGAGAGAGAGAGAGAGGGGGCGAGAGACAGAGAGAGGGGGATACCTCGAATGGAATGTGAAAATGTTGTCGAGTGCTTGGCAGTTTTCTACTTTATGTGGGACTTGCCCCGTGACAAGCGAAGCGTGTGCCACAAGATAAATATGCGACAAGTTGGGCCTCTCCAGTGGCCCGGCAACAGCGACCTTGAGTGGCCGTCCACCAAGGCCCACGGCTGTCCAGTGCAATGTGCAAGTAGTGTCGTCAAATATATGTACTTGCCTTGCCAGTTCCTTGGATAAGTGCTGTAGTTGTTGCCGTTGCTGTTGTTGTTGTTGTTGTTGTTGTCGCTTGCTTTTTGGAATTGCAAATGCATTATGTGGCCCCGGGCCAGGGCGTATGCCACAAAAGTCTTTTGGCCAAATTTAATTGTTCCAAATGCTTCGCATTTCCACAGCACAGCTGCGACCAGTTTACATCCTCTCTCTCTCTCTCAATCCTGCCCACTCTCTCCCTCTCTCTCTCTGTCTCTCTCTCTGTTGCTCTCTGTTTGTGCTGGCCCGCAATGCTGCAATACCAATCTAAGACTTCTTTCAACTCTTATTTACATAAATTAATTATTTTGCCGCTGACGGCAAGTTTCGGCATTGAGCTCGAGCTGCCTCCACAAACTGTGTCCTTGCAACAAAATTCACATTTACACTGGTTCCAATTGCCAAGTGCCCCAGGAGCCTGAACTACTTCGGCCTCATTGAGCGCACCAGCTAACTGCTAAATGAATCTGATAAATATAACTGACAATATCTTGGATCAGATATCGGCTATAGCTTGAGATATTTATCATTGATATTCGATTTCATGCTTGGATTGAAGTGGATTGAAGCAGAGCCTGACCCAATAGGAGTGACAACATTTTCGATAGCTATACCTACTCATTTGTGCCAGTTATCGATAACAATCGAGTTTTATCATATTCAAAAAGACGTGACAATTATTTTTTAATTATTGAAAATTGTTTAAATGTGAAAAATAATTATTTATTATTAAATTTAATTTAAAAAATTTTAAATTGTTATCATTAAAATTTACAGTATTTAATTGTCATTTAAATCTGTCAATATCTGTATATAACAAAACTTTTTTATATAATGACATGGATATACAGTCGAGTCTCGATAGTTTGTACCCCGCTAGATCGAAAATCGCGATAAATCGAAAAAATTGAATCCCTTTGAATATAATTTGTTCCCAAAAATTCTCGATAGCATGATTTTTTGCGTATATCGAAAAAAAAAAAACCATTTTGAATCATCAGGATTCCACTTTATAATATTTGAAAAATATTTTATTTCATTGCAATTTCTTTTCCCATTGCTCCTCCTATATAGGTTCTGTATCAGACTTTTGATATATCAAATTTATTATTTTATTCATAGCGGCTTACAAAAGACATAAAAAAATCTGAGATAACAAGTTTCTAGATAATAAAGTTTCAGTTTTATTGCAATTTGATTTACTACTAACCTTAGTGGGTCACTTTATGCTTCAATGCTCTCCCTTTTTTTTTTTTTTTTTTTTTTTTTTTTGTATAAAATGTCTTTGGTATAGCATTAATATTGTATAAAGTCAAAGGCGATTCAATTTCTGTACAACTTTTCTGTTGTATAGGAATTTCTTATGCTATATTTCTCAGAATGGATCACGGTCTATTGTTGCCCCAACTCCTCCTCTCTTACTGCTCTCTGCTGTCCCTCAAACAGCTGTCGTTTATTAATATACTTTCAATTTATGCAAATTTGCATAGCAATCAATTTTATGATTGCTCTCTCTGAATATAGCATGAAAATATTTCAGTTTATCATCGGGCCGCAGCTTTAATCGAATGGCATTACTTTAACTATCTTTGACCATTAACTAAGCGCAGCTTTTCTTATATAATTTCTCACACTTAACTCCATTATTATGGCTAATATTGCCAGCAATTGTTAGCTCTTTAACTGCGACTGTTGCCTAGACTGATACCGCTTGGATTTGTAGGGTTCTAGGTTTTTTTTGTTTCGCCCGACACAGCTATTGTTTCTATGGATATTACAAGTGCCACGCCCAGCTGCCTTAGTGTTGCACTGGTGATGCCATTGAAGTGCTACTGTGCAGGCAGTGTAAACATCAAGAGCTCGCTGCTGCTGGGCTCAAGCAATTGCAATTAATTCAATGTCAGTTCAACTGTAGCAGAGACAAAGGCTAAGCTCTGAATGTGGGCCATGCCACCCAGCCAGCCAGCCAGCCAGCCAGCCACACCCAACGCCCCTCTGCGGGCCAGATGGCAAGTAGTTTGGCAAGGCGGCGTCATTCGAAATCGCTAAAACTTTTTGACAATGGCCCCGACAGCGTCGCAGTCGCAGTCGTAAGTGCTTATCTGTGCAGCACAAAGTCGGTGCCTCAATCCATTTGCCGGTTGCCCCAAATGCCTCCCCCTTTCCTCCCTCCCTCCCTCGCCAAAAAAACTTCAACAAAGTCGATTTCGATGGCGTTGCCTCTTCAGCGATTAATTCCGCCTGCCGGCAGCCGAACGTTGACGATAGATAGACATAATGATGAACACGATGAAGAAGACGCTCAGAGTTATGATGATGACGCCGATCATAATGATGTTTGCCGCTGACGATGACGTTGCTGCCAAAGGCCAGTTGAGCGCCTGCATTCCCCTAACTGGAGCAGCGCGACAAGGAAATATATCAATTTCTCTCAGCTACAAATTGTATGCGAAATGAATTTGTTGTTCAGCTCAGCTGAAAACAGTGAAAACTGATATGAACGCTGAAATTGGGGCCGATTGACAGAATAGTGCTCAAAAATCTCATTCAATATCGATGTCTTCTATGAGAACAAAATGTGATGGAAAATATTACAGCTAATGAGACGAAGTCACATATGTGAGTTTACTTTACGAATTTGTGATATTCCTCTCAAGTATGCTAATGGGCGAAGCAAATTAGGGATAATTGACGCTCTATTATAGCCTTTTGACTTAACTGTACTACACTCTACTTCTCTCACTTTGACGAGTACATTCGGCCTCTCTTCTACTTTAAATTTAGTTCCTACATTCGGTCTCTAAATTTTACTTAACTGTTCTACAATATTTTCCTTCACTTATTCTCTCTCCCTCTTTTCTGTCTCTTTCACTTCAATTTACTTCTTTTAAATTCACGCTCTCACTATTTTTAACTGTTATACATATATCCTCCTCTCTCTCTCTCTCTCTCTCTGTCTCTCTCTCTTCGACTTTACTTTCCTGAACTGTCCTACATGGCTTTCCCTCTCTTTGACTTAACTGTTATACAACCGATCGCTCATATTACCTAACTGTCCTAAACTGATCTAAATTGTCCTAATTTAGCTCTCTCTTTTTAACTAGTCGTCTCTACACTCGCTAGCTCAGTTTGCATTGAGTATCGTAAATCCATTCTCGCTCTCTCTCCCTCTCCCTGATTCTCTCTCTCTCTCTCTCTCTGTCACTCTTTCTCTCAATATAGCTCAGTTTGCCTAATCTTAAACCGGATAAGACTAGCCTAATTTGTGTTGCTGCAACATTGTCTAGAGTAGAGAGAATCTGAAAGAGATATGTACTATTTTTTAATTTTTTTTTTTCATTTAAAAATACTCTTCACGAACACGCTCTTCTTCTTCTCAGCCCTTTCAATAAACATGTAACAAAAATACATGTTAATACAAAAATACATGTTAATGGGCTTTTCTGTTGAGCTTAAAATTAATTGCACTACAGACACCTTTTAAGTTCTGGTGCTGGGTTTATTTAATGCCATTTTTTTCAGTGTACCCCTCACTAGTTTGCGTTTATTGCACATACGATTATTATGATTGAGGTGCGTGCGATTAGTGGGCTTTCATCGCTTGGCTCAAGTTGGCTTAATGGCACCCAGCAGTCCAATATGCCGTAACAACAATGCGCAGCTTTAATTAGTGTTTAAAGCTAATTATATGTATATGCTCGTAATGTGAGCAATTGTTGTTGTTGTTGCTGTTGTAGCTGTTGTTGCTTTGGGGGCCATTTGGCATTGGCCATAAAATGACGTCGACGCTGTCAAAGGCAGCCAAATGCGAAATACGGAATGCGAAATACGAAATACGAAGTACGAGGAAATAGGAAAACTTTAAAACTGCGCACGGCTACGCTGCGGCAGCAGCTGGCTTACAATGCCCTTTAACCCCATTTACCCCATTTGGCCCAACACCTTGTTCCGGGCAGCGTCGGCGGCGGGATGGGGTCGGTAAAAATACCAAAAAATAAGTAAACGCAGCTTAGCAAATTGTGCGCTGCCAACGACTTGAGTTTTATTTTTATGTTGATGCAAAAACTTTACGTGCTCAAGTTTATTGAGTGGCTGCTGTATATGAAATTTAGTTAGCTGTGCGTGCGTATCTCCCTCTCTCTCTCTCTCTCTCTCTCTCTCTCTCTCTCTCTCTCTGTGTGTGTGTGTGGCACTTAAATGGGCAGAAAAGGGCTAAGCTTGTGCTGGGTTAGGGCCGAGCTAATCAGCAACTGTCTGCAACGACAACATCGAGTTTGAATGTTAAATAGAAAACCCGATTTGGCCAGCAGGCAGGAACGGGATTTCATCAGCAGCTCAGAAACCTGTAGATGGGTCGCTGGCGATTTCTTTTGGATCCTTTCGTGAGCAAGAAGTCATCTTTCATCATCAAAGAATGAATGAAGTAGAGCTCAGGTGTGGGTCACCTGGGCACGCACCCATGTCAAGGGCATTTTAGAAATTCCATTTGGGAAACCCTTTAAGCGTAAGCTTGAATCCATTTGTAGCTCAACTAAAGGCTCACTCAAATTCGAAATGCATAAAAGCTAATTTTAGCCACATTAATTAGAGAGTTGCAGCGGTTGCAATGGATCGCCTGGGCGATTCCTGCTTTGCATATTCATTTGATGGTGGAAAGTGGATAACGCCCGTTATGTCAGATGCCGGCCAAAGTAAAAGTCTTGACTGCGGGCGATTCAATTTTTAATGAAGCCAACGCAGCAGCGAACACCAGCCACGCCTTTGCGGCCATAAAATGAAATGGAAAATTGGCGCCAAGGGGCTAACAGCTGCTAAAAGAAAGACCAAAAATGTTGCATCACACTTTCACGGAGCTGGGCGAAGGGCATTAGGCAAAACTAACACCAAAGTGGGCCAAAAGCCGCACGCACTAACCGCACTGCACTGCCACCTTCTGCCCAACAAACTGTTCCCAGCCCCAAGATCCACAGCTGAGTAACTAAGTGCCAACATTTAGCTGCCAAATTTGAGTCCTCTTTCAACTTCTTGCTGTCATTGGCTAACCAAACGTGTTTTCCCATTGGCATAAATATTTAGATAATTTTCAACTCGTACAGCAAGTTTATAGCCCCTTTGACGGCCTCTCAAAGTTGGCCAGAAAACTTGAGCTAAACTCAGCTGGTAAAAGATTCAAATTAGAGTAGTCACTGTCATTGTCATTGTCATTGTCATTGTCATTGTCATTGTCATTGTCATTGTCATTGTCATTGTCATTGTCATTGTCATTGTCATTGTCATTGTCATTGTCATTGTCATTGTCATTGTCATTGTCATTGTCATTGTCATTGTCATTGTCATTGTCATTGTCATTGTCATTGTCATTGTCATTGTCATTGTCATTGTCATTGTCATTGTCATTGTCATTGTCATTGTCATTGTCATTGTCATTGTCATTGTCATTGCCATTGTCATTGTCATTGTCGTTGTCATTGTTATTGTCATTGTCATTGTCATCGCCATTCTTACCCTGACAGCTCATCAGCCAATCAATTCTAATTTATCAATTTAACTACTTCAACGTTAAAATATAAAATGGATCATTGCACACCAATTGAGAATATTTTATAGGCAACTTTGTACGAAAACATTTACTTATTTAACTCGGTTAAGGTGTGAAATGGATCATTGGAGGCACAATAATTATTTATTCGAGCATATGCGGTGCCTTTCATTTACAATTTCTATATTTGTGGTTGAATGCTTGAATGAATGCACAATTACGAATGTGTTAAGGGCTTTTTAATTAGGCCGCATTTGAAATTTGAAAGATTTTTGCCAATTAATTAATATATCACACAGGCACACACACACACGCACAGACACATATGATATATAAGAAGCTTAAATACTTTTAATTAGAGCTCGTTCTATTTGGTAGTTTCTGGCATATTTGGCCTACGCTTTTGGCATTTCCTAGAGAACTCAAAAAACAAATATTAAATAAATGAATGGATTCGAGCACGTGCATAGACAACAGGCAACTTACCAATACACGCACACACACGCGAGCGCGCTCACGCACACCAACTACAATTAAGTTTCCATATTTTTGTTCTCTCTTATCAGCGAATGTTTGTGTGTGTGTGTGTTTGTCTGCTGTACGTGCGCATTTATAACTGTGTGCGTTTAAGTGTTTGCCTACAACTACATTAACACTTTTTGGCTTTGACTTGATTTGCACAAAGCAGATGAGATGCTGCTGTTTGTCTAGCGCCCTCTTTTGTTTGGAACATTTAAATGAGAAAACTTTTATCTAGTTTCCTCCCCATTCCCTCGAATACCTATCACTCTTACCCCAACAGAGGGGGGCGAGTGGGGGCGATAAATAGTAGGATGAGGGACTCTTTCACCCATAGATACATAGAAAACATCTCAGACTGAACTTAACAGTCAAATGACGCACGTTGGTCCAGGCACATCACAAAATACTTGTATTTACCCAAAAAAAAACAAAAAACAAAAAAACAAACACAAAAAAAAAGTCAAGTAAAAGCGATTTTCGTTTTCGTTTTTGTTTTTCTTGTTTGTTTGCTTTTCTGAACTGTACAAGTTACACACACAAACACACACACACACACACACACACGGCTACAAGTTATGCGTGAGTTTTATATGACTTTTTATTGACAAAATGACAGCATTATGTGGCTAGCATTCACATAATGATACTATACTACGATTACAGCACACTGCATATTTTAGTATACCCTGTAAAAGTGAATGAAGCTAATAAGACTTAATGCAAGGCTGCAAATATATTTTAAGTTTAAAGTTTGAAGCTGAAATCAAAACCAAAAAAAAAAAAAAAAACCTTTTAAAATATTGAGGTAGGCTTAAAATTGCTTTACTCAAGTAGAGCACAAACAAACTGTTACATAAAACTTCTTAATCTGTTAGATAAAGCTACCCAATGCTAAATTTGAATGAAAACATATTGATTTAATTATTTGCTATGATCAGCTTCAATTTAAATGAAATTCTTAGTTCAATATTAAATATTTTCAAGTTCCTTCATTCTTGCATGACTTACTTAAGATCATTAAGCCAGTTAAATGAGCTAGTTCATTCCATGAAACTTTTGAATGCCAAAAATTAAAGTAAATGCTTTTGTGGGTATTCGAATGATTCATTCATGATTCTATGATATACAAAAGATCAATCTGCATCCTTCCAGTGATTCAAATTCTAGTAAAATATAGTTAACATGAGCAAAAGGATCTGGCAGCACGCTTATTCCTAATCGATACTATCGATAATAAATAATCACTCGCTTTACCGTCATTAGATAATAAGAATTGTGATCTTACTTTTTAAGCACGTTCATATATCGTAACATAATAAATATACTATGAGCTTAATTAATAAAGATCATATCCCTGTAGACACCCAACTCCATAAAGTCATTGAAAGAACCTTTTTCCAGATGAAGTATCTAGAAGTCTAGCCGTCTTTGAGTCACTTCTTAGAACTACGCTTCAGTAAATTCCCTTGGAATTTCTATCTTAAAGTTAATTGTTCAATATGCTAGCAATTGAAGCATAAACTATATATATATTTAGATAAATATACATATATATGTATGTGTGTATATCAAATGTCCTTGCTTAGCTCTGCCTGCAATCTGCGCAAAGTTTACTTATTGTTTGACTGAATAAAGATAACTATTTCTGTTATGTGCCGAACCCAATGGAAATGTGCGGGTTTGTTCATTCTGCGTGTGCATGTGTGTGTGTGTGTGTGTGTACTATGCTTGCCTTGGACAGATTGCAGTAGCAGCAGCTCTACGACATGTGTGCCAGGTATCTCCTAGTCGTTCACTCCCTCTCTAGAGAGAGGACTCTTTCTATCCGCATATATACAGTTTTTGTTGTTGCTGCTCTCACTTTTCGCCGCACTCTGGCTCTTGTTACATAGTTGGATGTGAGCAAGAGTAAACTTGCTGTCATCGGCAGCACATAAAAAACTTTAAGCAACAAAATCGCATAAACTGTTGTTAAGTGAAAGTGCGATAAATCAATTTGTAATTGGGGCAAGTTTGCCTGCCGCCCTGGGCCTCGGCCTGTGTGTGTGTGTGTGTGTGTATTCCCCAGAATAACATATACAGCGACGCGACTTAACCCAAGCATGTTATACTTTGTGTAGTTATTGGCAAATACATATGTGAGGCTGTCGAGGACTTTGGTTGGCCAAGCTCTGCCAGCCACATCCATAGACAATCGGCTGAGCTGGTTGGTGTGTTGGTATGAGTGTTGTTATGGTGATAAAATTACATTTTGCAGCCTTTCATTTTTGCTGCTCTTCTTTTTTCGCTTCTTGGTCAACAGCTTAAGCTGGTCTGTGCCGGACTTTGACACAAATCCCTATGAAAAATACATAAGAAAAACATCTTACACACATGTATGTATGTATATTTATATATGTATGTGTGCAACACAACTGTGGAAACATTTAGGATTAAGTATTTATTATATTTGCAGACACACACACACACACACACACACACACACACGCAGAAATCTCAAGAGCTTCTTGTTTGCTTGATTTTATTTACAGCTGGATTTGCAATTACAAGACGAAGCCGGCGGCGACATCTCGAGTTTCATAACAAACGGCGAATGGGACTTGTTAGGTGAGATTTATGTGTGAAATATGTATTTCATATAGATGCCGTTAAATATTCTATTGAAAAAAAAAAACTAAAAGAACGAATCACACACACACACACAATCAACTAAAACCAGAATTAAATAATGTTTGTAAAATGAAGTAAATCTCAACATTAGCATAAATAATTTCCAAAATAATTTACTAATTAATGACTATCAATAATTCTCATTCTCTTTTCTGCATATGCTCATCTCATTTGCACCAACAAACAACAACAACTACAACTACTACTACAACAACAACTCTAACCACATCACAAATTAAAAAAAAAAAAAAAACAAACAAATTGAATAAATTCAACCAAAAATTGATCAGGTGTGCCCGGTAAACGTAATGAAATCTACTATAATTGCTGCCCAGAACCTTATATTGACATAACATTCGCCATTTTGATACGACGCAAAACTTTATACTATTTTTTCAATTTGATCGTGCCGTGCGTATTGATCGCATCGATGGCACTGCTAGGGTTTACACTGCCACCAGATTCTGGTGAGAAGCTATCGCTTGGTAAGTGTCCGTCCAGAAAAACACAAAAAAAAACAAAAAAAAATGACAAAAAAAAAAAACAGAAAATTAAAAACAATATCGAATTAAATACAACACCAAAACCAACAGAAACAACAACAACAAGTAGCAATTGCAACTCTGATATTTCCCCGCAACTAAATAGTAAATTTTACTACTACTAGTCTATGTTCCAAAAGTGTTTCGTATATATTTAATTGTTGACAAGTTTGCTGTAGGATTTCTTACTTGCATGCTCTCTCTCTCTATCTATCTTTGTCTATCTCTGTCTCTCTCTAAATCAAATGAAACCAAACACACACACACACACACACATACGTATATATATTTATATATTTATTGTGAAACGGAAGCCCATTCGCTATAAGAGGCTGCCAGCAGTAGGACACAAGTTGACTGCCACACACACACACACACACATACATACACAGATTACGTATACGCCGCATAGAGCCTTGACTAACTATGCAAATGCAATGCAATCCAATGGCCGACGGCAATGGCAACAACTCTGCCAGCGAACAAACAAAGCGCACGAGTGTTGCAAGTGCAAAAAAAAAAAAACTAAATAGGAGAAAAAAAAGAAAAAAAAAAAAACAGCAGCCGTCACCATCATTTGTAATCAAAGTCAGCGCTAGCAAAAGTGAAAAATATGGCACAGCTGCTGGCCCACCTTTCAGCTGGGAGAATAGGACGCAAATGCAGGACGACAGCCGACGACAGACGGACAAACGGACAGACGGACGGACGGACGGACGGCAAATGAGCACAGAGCCTTGAACCCTTGAACCTCACTCGACAGTGAGCCGCTCCCTAGTTAACCATGTCAAGCAACGCAACTCAAATACAAATATTTACAATCAACTCACATATATATATATATATAAAACTATATATGTATGTATGTATTATATGTGGCACTGCTGCTGCCTAATGCATTCAGGCAACAAGAAGCACAGCCTTTGCCTTTGCCTTTGCCTTTACCGTTGCCTTTTGTGCTGCGAGTTGATACATTTTCGCATCGTTCGCCATTGATAATAGAAAAAAAAAAAAAAAAATAAAAAAATAAAGAATAAAAAAATAGAGTAAAGCTGCATTTTAGTCCTTTTAGACTTGATTTATGCACTCGATCTGTGTGGGCCAAGGCCATGATTGAGTAGCTCACAAACTCTGTTCAAAAAGTAGCGCAAATTTGTTGCGTTTATTGTATTTCGCTATTTATGAATATATATCGATAGTAGCTGCACGTGATTGCTGCAACTATCGCTGGTTGCCGGCTTTCAATACTATCGTTGCTTGCATCGATCACGCAACTGCTTTAATTGTAAGTCGAGCTGCAGTGCCCAGCCCTGGTTTCAATCATCGATACTATCGTTGCTCTCATCGATCGACTTAGCAGCTCTAATTCTTATGAGCTCTCTTCACTATTCTCTTTGTAGTTTTTCAAGCATTCGCTATTAAATGAATATAACATAATTGAATAAATGAATGAGTAAATGAAAATAAAAATAGATATTCGAAACTGTCTTCAGCTGTGATATATACCTTGAGCAAAGTTAAGGCGGCGCATTTCGTTTCTTTTCTTGGCTCTTTCATAGATATGACTATTATGATCTGTTGATCTATGGCCGCTCTGTTGCCTCTCATCTTTCGGCAAACAGCTCTGACAACTGACAAGGCACACCCACGCACACATTAAGCTGAGAAAGTTATGCGAAAATGTGGCAAAATGCTTTGCAGCTCATATACTGAGCATGTGCCTCACACACACACACACGCACAGACACAGTGGAACATAGCTGACACAACGACAGACAGACATTGGCCGTGGCTATGACGATGGCTGTCGCTGGGGCTCATCACGTACTTTCAACATGCAGCATATGGTGCATGCCAAAATTTATACAATACAGCTATACGAAAATACTTATATAAGTATGCTAGATATAAATATATCGCGTTTATGAGCGAGAGCGGCAAAAGTTTTGCTTGCAGCTGCTAGAAAACAAAACAACAACAACAACACATTGCCATATTTTAAAAATTGTTCATAGCAAAGGAAGCCCCAGCCCCGCTGTGCCATGGCCATGCGTGTGTGTGTATGTGAGAGTGTTCATGTGTGTGTGTGTGTGTAGCAAAACGCATTAGGGCTGCCATGGCTCATGCATAATAGACAAGTTTGCGTAAAACCCTGTGGCTAATTTATGTTTGCCCGACACTTTTGGCGGCTGCCGCCTCCGACCCCCTCCGCCCCGGCACCATCACGAACCTCCATGACGCTCAGCCAGCTGACTTTTCACATAATTTATATAACCTCAAAAGAGCAAGAGCATAAAATATGCACAGGACACACAAAAATAAATATAAAAATATATAAAAGAAAAATAGAAAAATAAAAAAAAAATAAAAAGAAAGGGAAGTACAAAATCTTTGATAACGCTAAGCACTCGAACTGACAAGCGCCAGCTGGCCAAAAGAAAACCCCAAGCAAAACCATAAATAATGATAACTTCCATAAGGTGCCGCAGGACCAATGACAAACGTATATGTATGTGTGTGTGTTTTTAGTTATGCTTTTATTTCGTATTGAAAACTAGTTTTGTGACACTAGAAACGAAACGAAATTCCGACGGACAACGAACGACGACGCTTGAGGTTCAGCGCAGAGAATACGGTAGTAGTTTTTTATTCACCAAGTGGGACAATTATATCATATAAACGCATCCATGCATCAATGCAGCAGCAGCAGCAGCAGCAACGCTGGAGCAGCAGGCAGGATCAGCTGGAAACACAACTCTTAGCGAATCAGTTTAAAGCTAATGAATATAATATGAATAATAATGCTATCTCTCTTTCTCTATCACAATTGCTCTCTCTCTCTCTCTTTCTCTATCTTTTCTTTTTCTTTGCGTATGTAACTCTCTCTCTCTCTTTCTCTCTCTCTCTTACACACCTACACACACATACCAATGCCTACACACCGTTATGCAATAATTTTGTGCTGCATACTTGCAGGAGTTACTATTTTACTATCGCTCACAGTCTTCCTGAATATGGTAGCGGAAACGATGCCAGCTACATCCGATGCTGTGCCGCTGTTGGGTAAGTAGAGGCAGCGCCATCTGGCGCTCGTCGGCTGGGCTAATTGCCCAGCGCTCGCTCGCTCGCTGTCTCTTTCTCTCTCTCTCTCTATCTATCTCTATAAATATCGCTGTCTTACTCGCTGACTTCAAATTAACGCACATTCAACTCTGCTCAACAAGAACAACAATAACAATATTTACTGTTACTACTACGACTATTTTAATAATAACAACAGCAGCAACAACAACAACAACAACTAATCAGCCAAGATTTTTACCTTCCGCACAGCCTCGATAATTGCCGCCAAGCTAATTTGCTGCATTTTTTTTATGTATTTTTTTTTTTGTCATATTTCGTTTTGTTAACTCGTTTTTATTAGTTTTCGTCAGAGCTTAGAAGGGGATGCCTAAAGCTGATGCTTAAAGCTTTACAGTGTGCGCTGTCAGTATGCACACATAGACTTTAAGTCAAGCTAAATACTGGTAAAAAGTGCGACTTGGGGTGATATCTAAGCAAGCTTATCTAATATCCAAATGATCTATATTTTTTAGCAGTGTATAGTAGGACTAGCAGCTGAATTTAATCATATATGGGCTAACCACAGAAGAGTTATATTAAGAGAAATTACAATTATATATAGATAAACATATAAATGTATATTTATAAATTTAATATTTATATTTGAAAGCTTTATTAATATATTCATATACTTAATATTTTTATTTGAAAGCTTTATTCATGGCATTTTATGTCCAATGAAATATTATTATAATAAGCTTTCAATATATGCTCATATTTTAAATGACTCGCCTTATCAACTTTTCTGATTCAATATCTATAATTATTTATAGTATGCATAAAACTACTACTAGGAAATTCCTGTAAAATATTTTACATAAATATCAAGTAAATACTACAAATGGCAAAGCTTATAGACTACGTCAACAACTCAATATTATTGATTGCATAAACAGCTGCTGAAATATAGCTATCAGAAGTATTATCACTCTTGCTGGTTGGTCACGCCTCACATGGCAGCTGCTTTGGCTAGATTAACTTTGCTCTACAGTCACGTAGGTATATATATGTATGTATGTGTATGTGTATGTGTATGTGTGCATGTGTACATGTGCCTTGCAGGCATGTCAGCTACACACAGCTGCAGAGCTGATAGTCCTCAATTGTTGCTAACTCAGATGAAATGCGAGCAGTTTCAATTAACACGCAATGAATGGACTCAAAGTCAACAAGCATATTAAATAACATTGAACGTAAAGTTCCCGGCTCGTATTAATTTGTCCGGCAAGAGTGAAATCAAAGCTCGTCGAAGATTTGCAGCGCTATTAGTTTCAAATTTTGAAGTTTCGCTAGTTGCCTCCTTGATGGCCATAAACACGTACAACAATAGAGATTGCCTCGTTTCGAGTTTCATGCAACACGCGCACCTTCGCGCCAGGGGAGCGAACTTTGGCCACAACGAGCGAAAGAGAGAGAGAGAGAGTGAGAGAGAGGGGGAGGGGGAGGGAGAAATGTTTTAGTGTCTAGTTTCTGGTATTTGTTTGCACTTTGTTTTCTTAATATTTCATTTAATGGCCGGCAAATGGAGCTGATGGCTGATGGCAATAGCAATGGCAATGGCAATGGCAATGGCTGATGGCAATGGCATTGGCTGATGGCGATGGGGACCCTCGCGCGCCTTTGGGGGCCGCTGTGATTTAAACGTTTTCATAAACTTTGCACAATTTATGCGCCTCGCACCAAAAACACATCCCAAGTTTGGCTACGTGCATTGAACTATATACATATATAAATATATATCTGTATATCTATATATATGTATATAGTAGCCCCTGCAATGCATTCAAAAAGTATTCAGCAAAGTGTTATAAATATTAAGTTAGATTTAGAGCTAACAATTGCAGCACGTAACACACACACAGTGCCCATTAAAAGTAACTGAACAATAACAATTCATGTCATTCGAATACAACAATGAACTAGCTCAAGTTAGTCGAAATTCCAATTGGAAAATGTAGCGATATACAAGCCGTTGCTAGTCGCTATGCAAATAATATGAGATCATAAACAATTAGTTAGAATCACATCAATTAGTAGTGTCAATCGCATATACTCTGTTTGTATGTAGCGTGTATGTGTGTGCGTGTGTGTGAATCGATGCATAACTAGCAATTTTTAGTGATATAGTATATTTTAGTTCACTAGAAACTAGTTCCACCCACTCACGTTCAGAACTGCAAAGACAAAAAAAAAATAAAACTTTTTACTAGTTCAACTTGGAGTCTTAAATGGAAAACCTGTAAATGCATCAATTGCAAATTTTTGACTCACAATTGAAGATTAATGTAGAGTTCCTGGTGGATGCTTGCAGACTTTTCCCATTGTCAGTTATATACCAAAATATTGTTTGTAAAATTACCTTAGTAAAAATTGATAAATCAATTTCAGTTTTAGCTAAGAGCTTCTTGAAAAAAATAAATAAATAAAAAAAGATAGAGAAAAAAAATTTGAGATTCTGCTTAAACTTGCTGAAATCGAAATATAAATTATTATTTTGAGCCAGTGCCCCTAAAGAGCTGAGAACTATTCAAATGAGCGATCATTCAGCATAACTCCTAATCTATCAAACTAAAGAGTTTTCAAAAACCAGTCAAGTTTTTAATATGATCTCTCTAATGTAACTCAGGAATATTTTGATAGCAAATCAACAATTATACATACGTTATAAGACAATTTACAGCTGTCTGTATGTGTGTACATGTGTGAATGCTATAATATATTAGGATCATTCAAATGTTTGTATGTGTGTATGTATGTATGTACATATACATATGAATGCACATACGCAGGTATTTATGTATGTAGGCATACATGTATATATACATACATATGTATGTAGGTGTGTAACCATATATTATCCAGTATGTTGACACCATTTAGTCACCTAGAGTATTAGCAATTAGGTAGACTCGCATTAGCATAACATTAGTTTAGATGCGTATTACTATAACTAACCAAATCCATATTAATAAATCAAGTCCATATCAGTGTCATGCATAGTAAAAACAAAACAAAAACAAGTTTTTTGTAATGATAGAGTAAACATTAATTGGTTTAGCATAGTACTACTGATAATAACTTATTGAAGCATGACAATACCAAGAGCAAAAACCACAACAACAACAATAACAACAACATTCAAATACCATATACTAATAATCCATAAAATAACAAATGTTCAGTGTTCTAATTCTATCATTTGTAGCCTAAATAGTAAGGTAAGTCTCATGTGTAAGTCATACTAACGTTTTTTATTGACCGTATACGTTCATTACTTCAAATTACTTACAAAACGTTCAATTTTCCATTTGGATTAACTCAAGATTTCGAACATTTCAGATGTACAAAAAAAAAAGAAGAAAAAAAAAAGAAAAATAATAATAATAAATAAAGAAAGCTTCACCCATTCATCCATTTACGCATGCCGGGCCCCCACCCCCCTCCGCATATATAACCAATAATTTCTGTATATTTAGTTCACCCAAGACATATTTAGTACATTTAGTACAACAACAGCCAATGCACAGATTTACAATGAGTATGTATGCAATACACACACACACACACACATACATACATACACATACACATAGCAGTTGCAGACATTCATTCAAGTTCACACACACACACCTATCAACTGTAGTTGTGTACTTTTGAATATCGTATTTTATATATACCTATATATTTTATCGTATCGAGGACTGGTATGGCAATCAAACTCACAGCATGCACTCTGGACCTTTCGATATACAAACTCCTGTAATTTGGTAAATCGAAAAAAGAAATAAAAAATTAAAAAAATTAAAAATGAAAATCGAATGAAAAAAATAAAGAAAATTCAAGGCCAGATTCATGAGTCGGGAGTCGAGAGAGTCGTATATTGGGCAACTCTGCCAAGTTTTCTGCTTCCTTAAGTATCACTCTCTACATATGTATATATGTATGTGTATACATACATACATATATATAAGTCTTTTATATGTATGTATGTATAATTGTATAAATATTTTTATTTTTTGTTTTTTTTTTTTTTTGTTTTGTTTTACAACTTGTGTAGCGCCTTGTTTTTTCTTTCGATTCTGTGATTTATATTTTGGATTCTATGCGTACAACGAAAAGTGGCTCGCATTATCAATGCCGGTGTCAGATGCATATGTATGTATTTTAGCCAAGGACCACTACCACATAATGTAAAAGAAAAAACGTTCTTGTTGGCATGCAAGAACACAAATGCCTACAAAATTGTTGACATGCCCACGCCCCCGCCCCTCGACCACGTTCCCCTCCACGAACACAAACATAGACATGTGAGACACAGGCCATACAAACACACATTCACACACTCACACTCACACACACACACACACACATTCACACGTTCATAACTGAAACAATTGATGAATACTATCTCATATAATGTTGTATTGCACATTCATAGAGAAGCCCTGAATATGAATACAAATGTGAATGAAAAATTGAATATGAATATGAATATGAATATGAATATGAATATGAATGTGTGGCAAGTATTCCAGAATTCTATGGGAATCGTGCAACGGGGGCGAAATGGCAATGTCAACCTCAAACTGAAACTGAAACTGAAACCTCAAACTGAAACGGAGGCCGTTAACAATTGGAGCTAGAGCTAAGCGCCAGCTGGTCACACTTGCCCCCACTCACACTCACACCCACTAACACACACACACACACACATTCACACACCAAATGGGAACAGCTATGTAAATATCTATTGAAACAATTTTAATGTCCGTGATAAATTTATATAAACTAAAAAACAAGCTAAATTCTGGTCTCTTTGTCTCTTGCTTTACTTCACTCTGTCTCTCTCACACACACTTGCTCTACCCCGCTCTTTCTCTCTAAGTCTGTCTCTCTCTCTTTGTCTCTCTCTCTCTCTCTCTGTCTCGCTGTCTCACGCTCTGTTTTTGTTATATATATGTATATGTACCCATATGTATATGTATGTATATATATAATGTATGCAATGTCTCTCTTTAACTGTTAAAAAAAAAAGAAACACACACACACACGCAAATTTTGTATAGCAAAATTAAATGTTAAAAAATTAAAAAATAATAATATTCATGTTTTGCATGTGAAATTGCAAATGTTGAAACACTCAGAGGGGAAATGAAAGAGTGTAACGGGTTCAATGGATCAGTTAATATGTTGTATATATGTATAGGCATATCTCTATCTCTATCTATATCTATGTATATATGTTCTCTCACGGGCTTTAACATACGTTTTTCTGTACATATTTGACTTATTAATTTGTTTATGCTTTTTCTTCACTTATTTTGAGAACAAATTGGTTTTAGTTTCGTGAAGTAGTGTGGTAGCAACTCTCTCTCTCTCTTTCTCTATCTAACTTCATCTATCTCTCTCTATCTCTCTGTCTCTCTCTCTCTCTCTCTTATGTACCCCTCAGAGCCTCATACAAAATTATTGCTAACTGCATATCACATGTTTTAATATATGTTTAATGGTGTTTCGCTTCTTTAACATATACAAACACACACACACACACACACACACACATACACATACATCATTGTATCATACACAATTAGCCGAAGAAGAAGAAGCAACAACACTTGTAAATAAAACACTGCGAAATATATATGTATATATCTCCTTCTTTTTTTTTTTTGTTTGGATACCCTTAGCATACATACTTACATACATGCATATGCATATGTACGTATGTATATAAATGCATATACATACACATATGTCGTAGAATACCGTACATGTGTAGGTACGTATGTCTGGCTTGTATGCAAACATTAAGGTAATTCCATGAATATCAAATATATATGCATATGCGACTAGTTGCTGTATATAAAAACCAAAAACCAAAAACAAAAGCAAAAAATATTTTAAAAAAAAAAACACTTACATTCATTCATATGCTTAAAGCGCCTTATAACCTACAATTATGTAGTGCAGTGTATGGGACCCAAAACAAAAACAAAAACAAAATAAAATATTTAATCTCAAATCCAACAAATATTATGTAAAGCTAAATGCAAAAATCTTAACTCATATGCACAGTGAAAAGGCAAACAAACAAACAAAAAATCTATTTTCATTAACTTTTTGTTTATTTTATCACCCATACATTCACATATGTAAATAGTCAATGAAAGAAATGAAAACATTTTATAATTATATTATTTTTTTTCTATATATTTTTCGCTCCTCACTGTGCATAACCTAAATAAATGCAATTAAATAGTTTAAGCTAAATATGTATATGTAAATCCAAAGCAGTAAAAAAAAAAAAAAAAAAAAAAAAAACAAAAAAAAACAACGCACTGATCCAGCCAATAACTCAACTAACCAGTTCCATTTCCTATTTAATTGCCATACTAAAATACTAAAAAAAAAAAAAAAATTACTAACCACAACCACAAGTACTACTACAACAACAATAACCGTAGCCATACAGAATACCAAAACAAAACCCAATCAATACCAAATCAAAACACCTTTGCCCGAGACCCAAAGTCTTTCATCAATTTACAGCTCAACAATAATGAGGAACCGAATCAGATCTCGATTTTTAACTCAAAATGATGATTGCGGATAATTGGTTGTGCACAAAAAGCGACAGCAAACTAAAAGAAATATTGAAAAAGTAGGGTTATGCCGAAAAATACCAACAAAAACAAAAACACAGAGTACAAAAATACCAAAATACTGAGCTAGCAAACACTTTTTGAAAGTTGAGACGCACACAAACGCGCGGTTCGGTTCAATAGAGTTACAGTTCCTTTGGTTCAAAGGAACCGAACCACTCCTTGAATCGGGCCACAAGTTTGCAGCGTCAAATATATTGAAATAATTACTGAAAAAAAGAGGAGGGGGGCGTAAAAGGAAAGGAACTACGTCAGTTAGTATCTAAGTAGCACAGAGCTTTTTCCAACTTTACCTAAACTTATCTCTTTAACTACTCTATTCCATATATGTATATGTATATGTCGGCGAGGCGTACACCTGTAAAATAACTTTAACTCTCTCTCACTGAAAACTAAAGTAAACTAAAATCAAAAAAAAAAAAAAAAAAAAAAAAAAAAGATATTGTTTTTTAAATATATACATACATAAATGTTAATATATATACTACCACTACTACTACTTACTACTACTAACTAACTTTTTTTAAATACTGCTTTGAACTTTTTCTCTAACTCTTACTTCCACTTGCCACAAAGTTAAGTTTTAGTAAGCATTACGAAAGTACCGAACAACAACAACAACAAGAACTACGAGCTAAACAACAATCAAAATTACTATAGTCGTGTTGTTGTTGTTGCCTTTCGATAAACCACAAAAAATAAATACGATGCGAACTTTTTTTGTATATATATACATAGATCAGCGCGAACTATCGAAATGTGTACAAAGTTTTTTTTTTTACTAATAAGAAACCAACAAACACAACAACAAGAACAAACAACAACACACACACGCACTCACACATACAAAGCAAAAGAAAAGAATTGCTTAACGATAACGATAAACGATAACCGACATCAACGCTCGATATCAGGGCAATGGGGCAATAATAGGTGTGCTCAAACATAACGAAGAGCAAAATCAAAACCAACAAACGAAATCTAACCAAAATCCAAAAATATATCTAGCTTAGAATGAGCGTGAAGCGAATTCGCACCAACAATCGATATAATTACCACAATGTTTGTGTAATTTTTGTGTCCTTCTAGGAACTTATTTCAATTGCATTATGTTTATGGTGGCCTCATCAGTTGTGTCAACCATACTTATCCTCAATTATCATCATAGAAATCCAGATACGCATGAAATGAGTGAATGGGTAATATTTATATTTAAACTAAACTAAACTTAACTAACTTACTTGCTAACTACTTACTACTTACTTACTTATTTATAAAAAAAAAAAAAAAAAAAAAAATGAAAAGAATACAAACCAAAAAACAAAAACGAAAAACAAGCTATTTCTCCTACCTACCTACTTCTTTTTTGCTTTTATGTTCTCTTCTTCTCTACATTTACATAAATTCATTTCTTATTCTTTACTTAACTCTGCGAATTCCGAAACGTTTTCAATTTGCCTTTGTTTCAATATGAATATCATTTCAACGAAACAATCAAAACATCCAAAATATACTCTACAGCTCACACATACACACCCAAACACCCAAACACACACACAGTCCAAACACCACCCCATTGTATATACTTATTATGCCCACATACACGCCTAATGTCCTACCAAACATCACTCTCTCAACTCTTAGACATTGAAAACTGAAAACTGAAAACTGAGCAGAGCAAAATACACTTGCATACATATTTACTCACCATTCATATGCATAAACTACTAGCTCTTCTTATACTTTTACACTATGCTGCATGCAAAATATATTTGCAACTCATGCAAAAACCAAAAGCAAACATATTTTTTCAATAAACTTATCGATTTACATATACGAAATGGAATTTTTTAAAATACTGAATAATATTATTATAATAACTATGAGCTTGAATTTCTCATTAAATAATAATAATAAAATAATTACATATGTCCCTAAATATATAATATACAAAATTTTACCGATTTCTGTGTCAGAATCAATTTAAATTTCAAACAAAATTTTAACATAAACATTTTTTTTTTAATTTTGGTTTTTTTCTTTAAAAAATCTTAATTAAAAAAATATATATTTATTAATTATTAAAAAACTTAAATTTCTCAAAAAAAAAAAAAAAAAAAAAAAAAAAAAAGTAACATTTTTATACTCATTCACAAAGCGAAATGAGTATATTAGTGTTGCGCAACATCCGTTTTGCAGTCCGTCTGTCCATCCGTCTATCTGTCCGTATAAATTCTAAGAGTTTCTAGGCTATTCAAGCCAGAGATTTGAAATTCGAACACACATCGAAAGATAACGTCCAAAATTTTCTGAACTGCCCATTAAGGGCGTGGCAATAAGGAAAATGCATTATCTCTTCAGATATGGTGGATATGTCTTCGCCCATTGGGGGCGTGGGAAATGGGGTAGAACTGTATTTTATAATTATAGGGCAATAATTTCATAATTAATCGACAACATTTATTTTAGCCTCTCTTATACGCGCCCTTTGGGGGCGTGGCAAATCGAAAAATGGATCGGGCAGCACTTGGGCCGTGAATGAGTATTCTGTTGTCGGTAATGCCCGACTGCAAGGTTCTTAATTGTTTTTAGTAGCTGTATAACATTAAATTTTCTTTTTTTTTTAATTTAAAAAATTACTTTAAATAATATGAAGTTAATATATAATTTAATATAAATAATATTTATATACATCTTAACAAAATTTGAATTTATTTTCTATGTGGCATATTTAATAATAATTTAAAAAGTTTTCTTTAGAAAGCTTAAAGTCTAAAAAAAATATTACACACAACAATTTTAAATGTTCAAACTTTTAATAGAGAATATATTTTTTTAATGAAATAGTCTAACTCGAAAAACTTTCTTAACTAAACAAAATAAAATGAACAAGACTATATTTTTATATCTGTTTGAAAACAGTCTAATTTGACAGACTTAAAAAATAAACTAATTTTTTTTCACTAAAGTAAAAAAAAAACTAAATTAATTTCCATTAAAAAAAAATGTTAACCTAACACCTTAAATGTTGCATAAATTCATATATCAATGTTTTTCTTTATATCGTTTTGAATCTTTTTTACCAAAGTCCACATTTATATACCTCTATATACATACGTATATATATGTATATATGTAAGCAAATTGTTTTTGTTTTGATTCAATGTTCTGCTAAGAACTTCTACTCCTCTCTCTCTCTCTGTCTCTCTTGCTATCACTCTCTCTCTCTCCCTCTCTCTATTTAACTTTATATTAATTGCATATTTACATATTCGAGAACCAAAGCACAAATAATCACACCGAATTTTTATTTCTCTAACAAATACTCTGGCCAACTACAACTACAACAACAACAACTACAACAACAATAACTACTACAACTACAACTACGTTAAACTCTGGCAACTCGCAACGCAAACAAAAAAAAACTCTACTCAACAACTCAAATGCCTCTTCAACTGTTTCTTTTTCTCCTCTGTAACTAACTAACTAACTAACAAACTAACTAACTATATAACTAACTATCTTCGCAAAACTGACCAAAAATACCAACAACAACAAATTTTAAAATACATAAAAAATATATAAAAATGTCTATATACATAAATATTTATACGAACTACTTCAAATGTGGCCAAAAACATTCGGTTTTTATGGTCTCTATAACGCGTGTGCTGTTGCTATCCTATGTCAACACACTTTGAACAACACTCTTAACAACAACAACAACAACAACAATAATAATATAAACAACAACAACAAAAACAATTCAATAACCAAAATTCATAAACTAAATACAACAAATAAATAAAAATCGAACTAAAAAAAACCTTTTTAACGTTATCAATTTGCCTTAAAACTATAAACTAAAAACTTTAAATGTAAACAATTTAAACTCTCATATATATACTTATATATATAAACTGTCTATATACATCTATATATTATATATTTTGTGTCACGCTAAAATTTCTTATCCAACAAAAATATCACTTCATTTGATCAAATCCAATGAAAAAACTATAAAAAAAACTGCTTAAAAAAAACAAAAACCAACATACTCATTTCACTTTCGTTAATGAGTATAAATACAAAAACTTTAACAATAAAAAAAAATATATATACTATTTATACCGAAAAAAAAAAAACCAAAAATATACTTATTGCTATTATTTTTAACCGCATTACCCAACAAACACCCCGTCTCTCTGTCGAACTCGCACACACAGATAAGAGTAATATTCCTTTATTGGTTACCTTGCATATTGCGCATGCAAAGACCCGGACAGGTTGGCTACGAATGCCCGCCGCCGCCGTCGTCGTCGGGCTCCTCGACAGCTGGTGACAAAAAGCAACAGATCCAAAACGTTGAGCTCAAGGAAAGGTAACCGACAAAACATTCCGTCAATTCTCTCACTCACACTCTAACTAGAACCAACTGTCCGACTACTAAGTACTAGCCGATCGACCATCGATATGATAGATATTCTCTACTAACCATATACAATACAGTTCACTGATCTATTTACCCACCATTCTCTATTGTGTGTGCTGTGCCATCCTCATCCACACCCAACAGGTCCTCGAAATCGCTGCTCGCCAACGTACTCGACATTGATGACGACTTTCGTTGCAATCATCGCTGCACTAGCGCCACGTTACCCCATCAGCCCACATACTACAGGACAATGTTCAGGTAAAGTCAGAGAGTTAACTTTTATTACAATGATATCGTTTACGGTTAGGTGATATATTTTCCGTCAATAAATATTGCTTAAAGTTAAATCATATATTAGGATAATCTGCCATTGAAGAAATATCCCCATTAAAATAAGGATAAATTGAAGGATTATCTTATTAATGGATATCCCTACCAAGATACGGATGAATTGAAAGAATATCCCGCTAAAATCAATTTAAGTTTTTGACTTGCAGTATCAAAGCATTTAATTTAATTTCATATAAAAAAATTAACAAAAAAAAAATCTAAAACAATTCCATTCAAGGCATATCCTCATTAAGATAAAAATAAATTAAAGGAATATTTCCATTAAAAGCGCTAAAATCATTATCAATTTTTCCATTGAGGGAATATCCCTAGTCTTTGACTTGCCCCAAATCAATAAATGTAATAATATATACTCTCTATGATCAATAGAAGAAATCGTTTCACAAACTGAAAGCCTTTTGCGCAAGCTATGGTATAAATCGATATATATCGATATAATAAAAATGTATACAATATATAAACTCCCACCTCAAATAGAGACGAGCTGTGAGCCAAGAAAATCCTAGACTCATTTAAGTTGACAATATATACTTTCTTTAAAGGGTATCGATAATTATTGATCGATATCGATTGATATCGGTTTTTGACAAAAGGCTTTCTCAGTTGTTGAAATGTGCATGATGTAAGTGATAATTAAGCTGATCTGCAGAAATATATATAGTAGCATATATAATTATTTATCTTATACAAATTATACCTCTATTTATACTACACTTTACGAGGCTATTAAAACGCACTTGTTTAAAAGAAAATGTAAGGAAAATAATAGAAAATGACAATAAGAAAAGAAGCTTCAACAAGACGCATCCGCATTCGCATTCAGCAAGCCTCAAATGACAGTCAATGACAATGGCAATGACAATGACAATGACAAGATGTGTGCCTCAACAACAACGAAACAAAACAAAATACATGCACAAAAAAATAAAAAATAAATAAAATCTGAGAAAATAGTGGCAAGTGGCAAGGACACGCATTTAGTGACAAGCAGAACGCACAAATGCGACGACTAAGAAAAGGAACAGGAAAAGAAAAATACATTCGTAATAGAAAACGCTTGAACAGTGAGATGAACATCTACATCTACTGGCACGTGTCTCAGCCTCAGGCCCAGGCCCAGACTCAGGCTCAGCTGCTGCTTAGCTGTTCAGCTCGTCAGATGCTCAGCTGCTCGGCTCCTTTCACATGTCCTCTCGCACAATAGACCATTGAATTGAGTCAATAAACCAACAGTCACAATTACGTTGTCCCTTAAAATATTGACTTGAGTTGAGTTGAGTTGGGTTTGGGGCTGCATTGGGTGCCATCGATAATTCAGTTCCAGCTCGGGCTTGAAAAAAAATGCAACGATTTGCAAAAAATTTGCAACGTCATTTGCTCCATTTAAAATATATATATGTATACATTCTTGAAGCAGAGATTTAACTACTAGAGAATGTAGTTTAGCCAGCAACATTAATATCAAAGAACCAGGCATGAGTAAAGGAGTAAAGTCTGTAGTCGTAAAGCGGAACAGCTCTACATTTGCCAAACTGAAGATTCTAGCTGATCTAAGTACTCGACCTATATACCTGAGAGTATTTAAAACTCCAGTCTGTATGAACGTAGAGATGTCGTAAAAAACAAATGCTAGAAAATTTAGTGATACATGTAGTCTCATGCATAGCAAGAGCAGAGCGAGTTTAATATAATTTTTCGATAAGTCATCCCATGTTCTTATTATCGATAATAATCGATGATTTGACCTCGCTCTTAAAGCGTAACTCGAATGCTGTTGGAGCTGAAGATTTCAAATTTGCAATGAAGCAATACAGAGAGTATGTAGAGACTAGATTTTTGATACCACACTATATATACTATATATACCCTGTACTAGACAGTTCCTGAATGCTCATCCACAATCAAGGGACGGCGTGATAAGGTTGTCATTAGGCTCATGTTTCAACACACTTCTCAGAAGCTTGAGATCAAGTAGTATCTAAATATATACATATATATAAGATGAACAATTCGTATAGTATACAGTAAAAATGTCTATAATATATTGATAAAACTATTGCAATGAGTGCTTCGTGCAGGCAAGGCGACGATGGCAGCGTGGGTCCAGTTGGGCCCGTTGGTCCAGTGGGTCCAGTCGCACCTGTGCCCGACTCCCGCATGCACGAGGCCATTTCCCACACCTGCCTCAGCTCTTCGGCGGAATACGAACTGGCGCTGATACTCAAGGAACTGCGCTGGATAACCGATCAGGTGCGTAGAATACGAACAACGCATGGCATATTTCAGGTGAATCCATTGACCCATTTCATCAAGCAGCTGAAGAAAGAGGATGAGACAGGCGATATAACGCGCGATTGGAAATTTGCCGCAATGGTCGTGGATCGTTTGTGCCTTATTATTTTCACGCTCTTCACAATTATAGCCACGCTGGCTGTGCTCTTCTCGGCGCCACATTTCATTGTAAGTGAACGAGGCGAATGCTTCCTCCTCCTCCTCTAGAGATCATCACAATTTCTATGTGCCTCTTTCAGTTCCCATAAATGATTCACTCTGACGGTCTACGTAATTGCTTCAGTTTTGGCACGAGTCGTACAAAATATTGTTTCTACTTTTGTAAAATACTCAATATACTTCAAATACTTAAAAATATAATAATAATAATAATAATTACATAAACAGAATAGAAATTCAATTCATGTAAAGAATACATAAACAAGTGAATGCTTTTCAAGTTCTTTTCAATTTCAATTCTTGTATATTTATAGTCAAATAGGAATTGAATTGTACGACGCGTTTGGTATTGACTTATTTTCATCCTCCCCACTTTCCCTGCCCCTACTGCCCCATCCCCCACACTGCTACAGACTTCATCATTTTTTGCATTTGTCCATTTTGGTTCTCTTGCCGAAATACTGTAAAATAATTCATTTCATTTATAGTATGGGATAAGTTCTCTTTGATTTTCATTTTTAGTATGTAAAATAGTGTATACAAATATGTTGCTGTGATAGAAAAACGTATGAACAAAACGGAAACCAGTCACAATAAAATTTCAAATTCAAAGTGAACAAAAACAAAAACAAAATAAACAAACGAGAAATCATTGACAAATTAATAAAGAAAAAGGCACATGAGAGTCGGCTGTAGTCGACTGTAGAATGCTCGTTCATTGGATTTTAGGGAATTCAGCAATTCTGACTGGCTATTTCACTAGAGAGACGGTGTTTTCACCTGACTGTCAATCTGACTGTTAATCTGGATATTAATCTGACTGTAAATCTGAATGTCAATGTGACTGTCAACCTGACTGTTAATCTGAATGTTAATCTATCTGTCTTTCTGAGGATCTGCTTAAATATCTATGTATAAACATTTCAAGACTCTACCTTTAACCTTTTACCCAAACCTATTGTTTCCATATTTTATAGTCCTATAGTCTCTATAGCTCTTATAGTCTAAAATCTATAGTCCCATAGTCTCTATAGAATATGGTCCTATAGTCATAACGTCTCTATAGTTCTTACAGTCCATAATCTATAGCCCTTTAGTCTCTATAGTCTATAGTAAACTGTCCTATAGAATATATACATATATATAGACTATAAAACAGACTATATATAGACTATAGTCTGTAGTCCCTGTAGTCTACACTCTATAGTCTATAGTTACATGGTCTATATAGCTTAAGTGCTATAGTTTCTATAGTCCATATTCCTATAGTCGCTATAGTTTGTAAAGTCTCCAGAGTCTCTTCCTAACCACCATTTGAACGAGCATCCCAAAGGCACACACACAGGACACGTTTCTTTTTCGTTCTGCATGCAATTGATTTGAATTCGAGTTACCGTTAAAAAACTTCGGCTTATTAACACTACGAATTGGCGTAAATATACAAAAAAAAAAAAAAAAAAAAAAAAAAAAAAAAACAAAGAGAAAACCCAAACTAAAGCAATTTGTTTATGTATATCTATCTATCCATCTATTGAAGGACACGTGTTTAGTGTTAGTTTCTTCTGCTAGATAACTTTTTCTGTTCTTTACATTTTTGCCAGAGGATTTTCAACAATTTTGAGCACTCCAACCAGAAATTTGTTAAAAAAACTAAATACAAGAAACATCAACAAGTTGAAGAAAATCAATTAGAATGAAAATTCGATTTCGAAGTTGTTTAACTGAAATACAAAAAAACAAAAGAAAGAAAAAAAAAACATGGCCAATACCACAACAATAATAAAACGAAAAAGACGCAAAGCAAAACTGAAAACCAGCTAAAAGAAATGGAAATTGTGCAGCACGGCATAAACGTTGAGGAAAGGGGTCGAAGGCAAAGTATAAAGTTAACTATTTTTAAATATTATATATATACATATATACGAGTAAAGTTAAAAAACAAAAGCAAACAAAAAAAAAACATAAGCATGTAGCATATTGATGCAAAATGAACATTAGATAAATAAAATGCTTCGAAAAAATTTAAAAAAAAAAAAAAAAAAAAAACAAGTTAAAAAGCATAAGTAAAATTAAAATAAACTACAATATTTAGATTAAGTAATAGTTAAAGCATAGATCAAGCGAGGTTAGTCAAATATACATATGACAAATACTTAAGTTATAAACTAATATATTAATAAACAAAAAAAGGAAATGAATTTTTAAACGAAATTTCAACAAAGAACAGCAAAAAGTTAACAGCAAATTCGTGCGTAGCGTAAAAAAAATCAATTCAATTACAGATATACCCTACATACAAGGAAATTAATACTAACAAAATACTTGCCCACACACACATACACAATCACACGTTTATATGTATTTTATTTTGCATACAGCTTACAGAACGAGCCGAAACAAAAAACAAAAAGAAACTATAAGAATAAAATGCATAAATCCTCCAGCAGGAATACCCCTCATGCAGAACCCATACCAATTACGCTGTAAACGAATTCTAATTTCTTGTGTCACATTGACATGCTTCTTATATAACAAATATTATACAATTAGTATATATGCGATTAGTATATATATTAGCATTAGATCAGGGCATTATCATACACTTAGCGAATCAAAACAAAATACAATAAATATATACATATATATATATACACATAATTTTTTTTGTTAGCCTCGTAAGATTTTATAGTGTATGCAACTTACACACACACACACACACATACACATACACAGCTGCTAAGGGCTATGCACAAATGCAAAGGTCTTCCTTAATCTTAAAAAAAAAATAAATGAAAATACCAATAAAAAAACACACACACACATAAATATATATTAAATCAAACTTACTTACCTAAAACTAAACACAAAAAAAATTTAAACCAAACTTAAAATATAAAATTAAAAAAAAAACAAATTTGCATGAATATTTAACTAACTATTTGAGCTAAACTGTTTTTAACTTAAAACGAGCAAGACATAAATATATATAAATATACACAAATATATACACACACACATATATGTTTACATAACTGTTAGCCGTCTGTTAAGCAAACACAGCAGAGCTTTTAGCGTCGTCTAGCGACTGCACATAAAGCTCTGCCCCATCAACTACAGCTATAAAACTGTTCTATTCTTTGTCACAGTTGGCAGAAAAAAGCTCAACAGCCATAAAACTGTGCTTTTGGTCTAAAGCTTGCGCAATCCAATCAAAAAAGATGTCGAAAGTGAGCTTTCGCTATTGTAACGGTAAACGAAAAGAGAGCGAAAGTGTTTCATAAGCTTTGCGAACTTTCAGCCAAGCCTTTTATGATTTTTCACTTTTTTTTTATTATAGATTAAATTTTTTCAATTCGATATTATTTATTATTTTTTATTTGTATTTGTCATTTTATATTTTATGTAAAATTTTAATTTCTCTCGTTCTTTTTTTTTCTTCATTCATTTATCGCTTTCATGACAAGCTTTAATTTAGCATTTTTTCTATTGCCCTTACACATATAATTTTAGTATATTCTGTTCTTTTGGTATTAGCAATTGGTGATCTTATTTTTGACCTCTACATATGGACTTTTCGCAAGCTTTCCTTGGACCCCGTTAGACGGCTAACATCTGAACTAATTCTCTACTTATAAATACTTGTTAAACCAAACATTTAAATTGCTTAAAATATGCACTTAAACTAAACCCAAAACTTAAATAAAAACGAAAACTAAAAACATACACAAATAAAAACAAAATTAAAAAAAAAAAAACTTTAACTTTAACTACATTTTGCTTAAATACTAAAGCCAAATTAATGTCAGATTGCATTCAGGCTACTGCGAATTTACTACCAAAAGCAATTAAAATAAATAAAATTAAAATTAAAATTAAATTTTCTAAAATTAAAAAAAAAAAGAGAGTAAATCTGAAGCCAAACAGAATCAATAAAAAGAAGCAGAACAACAACAACAACAACAGCAAATAAAGGGTAATTTTTCCTCGTAGTATTTTTGTTGTACGATTTTTTTCGTTTCGAAACCTAATTGAGATAAGTTATTTAAATTTTTATATGAAATGTAACAACAACAAAAAAGAAAAGCATAAAAACAAAAACTTAAATAATCGTTTTTGATGAACTTTTTTTCTAGTCTGAGGTACATTTTAAATATATGTATGTATTAATAATGTGAATGGTTTCATACAAGAAAAAATAAACACTCACACACTCACATAAAGTATTCCGAAACAATAAGGAAATTCAAGAAAAGCCCAGAGATCGAATTTGTAGTTGAAATAAAACCAAAAATTGGCCCTAGAAACTCTGGAAATTGACTTCAGTTTTCCGTTTAGTTATCCTCACTTCTTTCTCGAACAACTTATGAAGTAACTTTCATATACATATTACGAGTATGTATAGACAATCGCCCGATATAATATGAACTATAAATATCATTTTGACAATAGTGAAACCAAGAGCAGCAAACGTTTATGAAACTACTATTTCTAAAATCCTATCTATATACATATATATATATATAGTGAGTAAATCAATTGAAAAATTATGATTTTTCAATATTCATTTCACTTTTTTCTTGATACTTTCGAATGATTTCATTTTGAGAAGGATTAAAAACAAAATTAATAAGAAAAAAAGAAACGAAAAACTCGAATGGCATCTATGAGTATTTGTAAAAGGCTTACTCAACCAACTCAATGAGCACCTCAACTTTATTCGGTTTCCAACTAATGAAAAACAAAATCTATGAATATGAATCAAGTCTATTGCTATATATACCTATATATACATACATATATGAAGTGAGGGAGAAATTGAACTTGCTTTACGTATAGTATTGCCACTGAGACATGGCAGTTGCACTCTCGCTCACCAGGCACTGGCTTAACTAATACGTGTACCTATACTTATCTCTATACTCAAAACACGATCTGTTGATCTATTCAGATAGGCGAACACGCTTTGCTTCACACACATACACACACACACACCATATCTCTAGGTAGAAATGTTCTCTTTCAATACAGAGTGATTTGGCAACACGTAATGCCCAAATATTTCAAATTCATATAGATTCAAGATCTATAACGATTTCAGATTCATTGCTCAGATTTAGTTATACCATTCTACTCATATATAGCAATCTTTCATAGATTCTAAAAAGTTCAAGACGTCTGCATAACGAGCTCAGATTCAGAGCTCCGTTTTATAGGAGATACATAGAATCTATATATACATTCCATCTGTTAAAATATAATACCCATGCTTGATGCACAATTCATAGATTCCAACATTCCTATAGATTAAAGATCCAAAGCGATATTCAATACTCATATATTCATTATGCATCTATTTTTTGCATCTATTATTATTATCATCAGATATATATATTTTTTTTGTTGAGATTATCTTTGTTCTTTCTTGATGATTCGGATTCTTGGCATGTTATAATCCCCATTTGAAATAAATAGAAATATACTAAAAACGTTGGTGTAAAGCAAATATCTAAACTAAATCTATAAGATGACAAATACACACACACACGCACACAGAAAGAGAGAGACACTCAAAATGTATATAGTATTAGTGTGTGTGGTTTTTTTTTTTTTTTTTTTTTTTTTTTGTTCGTGATGAGTTAGATATTAAGCATTAGGCTAGGCCGCCTACAAGACAAGTGTATTAGCTCTAAGGCAACTTCATCTGAGAAAAGAAAAGATAAACAATGTTTGCAAAAAAATTAAGCCTAAGTAAGTGCTAAATGAAAACAATAAATAAAATGTAAAAGCCAAAAACAGAGCAAAAGAAAAGAAAAGGAAAACAATGTAATTTTAATATACTCACATGCATATGACATAGGACATACAACTAAACATTATTTAAAAAAAAAAAAATGAATTAAAAAATACACTTAAGCACAGTCGCTCGCTAAAAAAACAAAAATAGTTTAACACAGTAAACAGTAAACTCTTGAACGAAATAGCCGTAAAAAAAAATAATAATAAAAATAAAAAATATTATGTTAAACTTAACAGGCTAACAGACGCAACTGAAAGCCAGATATATTCTCTATATATATAGACTATATATTTAGCCAGGAATTGAAGCTAGACTCAATTGAATGTTTTCTTATTTTCATTAATATGCCCAAAACTCAGCAGGCAAAAAAAAAAAATAAAAATAAAAATTTTTTTAATGAAACATGCGGAAATTTCAATATTTGTGGTACTTCGTTGACTTCATTCGTATATATAAATAATAAGAGCCAAGCCTCATTTTGCAATGGCTTTTCCAGATTTTGTAAAGCTCATGAAAAATCATTATATTTAAATTGTATTTTAAGCACATTTTCAAGTGAAATGAACGCGCGAAAATTCAAATTTACTTTGTCGCCTTATAGATATAGGGACATTTCTTCAGTCGTACTTTTGTGCCAAAAATTTTTTTATTTTAACAAATAGTGAATCTTATAGCAGTTGATTAGCGCTATAATTAATGGGATTATAAAAAAAAATAAATAAATAAATAAATAAATAAAACCCCAGATAGTTCTCACGCTACAAAAGAAAACTTTTCTAGGATTTAACTTGCAAGATTCTACTTTTCCTTCTAAAATTGCTATTTTCAAAATGCAATAAAACATAAATTTTAAAATTCTTCTTTATATACACACTATTTGAATGTACCAAACATTTATTATAGCATAGATCTATAGACGGAGTAATGTAAACATAATAGCATGCATAAGCATGTGTGTGTATGTGTGCGCATGTGTGCGAGCAGGAAAAGGCATTTAAAAGCCATCTATGCGCTGAGTTCCGGGTATGTGTTAGTCGGATACTTTCGACTTGGGCACTTTTTTACGTACATACTTGTTTGTCATTTCGGAACATTATTTCTGTTCTTAATTTTTTTTTTTTTTTTTTTTGTTAAGAACAACAAAAGAGTATGCTATTGCCACTTCACACTGGTCTAGGACAATAAATCGAGACAGCAAACCAAATGCCTCAAATTGCAGTTATTCACACATTTTGATTTATTCGATTGAAGTGCATGATAGCAACAACAACAACAACAACAACAAGAACATTTTCTAGCACTCATAGCAATTTCAGTAAATTAAAAAAAAATAATGGTTGTATGAAAAAAAAAAAAAAAGAAAATAAATTCAATACCCAAGCCATTCTCAAGTTTAATAAAAAAAAAAAAATAAATAAAAAACATTTTTTTAGAATGCAAAAGTCAACAAGCGACAAAACAAAATTAAAACAAAAACTAAAAGGAAAAAAATTAAAATTTAAACTTAAATACACGAATTAATTAAAAGCAAAATAAAAGAAAAAACAATTACATACACATACACGCATTATTAAATTTAAAAATTAAAAAAAAAAAAACTAAATGAGAACAAAGCAAAGAAAATATAAAACTAAAAATAAAAAAAAAAATTTAAATTAAAATGCCAAAAACTACTAAAGGGCAAAAATGTTAACTTAGTAAATAAAAACAAAAACAAAACATAAGAAAAAACACGCAAGAAACGATACAATATGCAATTACATAAAATGTTTTAAACAATAAACAAACAAAAAAAAAACAAAGAAAATAAAAAATAAAGAATGCAGATCCATATGGAATTCAATAAATAAATGCAAAATATTCGTTTTTTCTTTTACTTTTTCTTTTTCTCTACTCTCGGCTCGCCTTATTATTTATGTAGATATATTTAATAAAATTCCACGCATTTCAAACAAAACAAATGTTTTTACTTCACATTAAAATTAAGGGGATTAGGGATAGTAGGTCTTCTTGAAGCGACCCTCGCGATTCTTGCGGCCGCCGGGTCGCTCCGCCTTCGGCACGTAGACCTTGTCGTGCTGGTCGAGGGTGCGGCGCCAGGGATTGATGTCCCGTTCGAAGAAGCGACGACGCGCCTCCAATGCTCGCGTCTTGTTGTCAATCTTGTAGATCTTCTCCCACATATAGACCTCGGGCAGTTCCAGGTGCCTCGGCCGTTTCGATGCCAGATGCTTGAATGTATGCTCGAGAAATTCGCGCTGCTCCGCATTCTCGTAGTCGGCGGCGCGTCGCAGCGCCGGCCCGCCCATATAGGGCAGCAGCTCGTCCGCGGTGCGCCGAATGCTCGGCGCTCGGATATACAGCTCGAGCAGCTGACGGAGCGTGTTATCGTTGAAATCGACGCATTTGCCCTCAGTCGAGATCTCGGCGTATAGCGGCTGTGGTGCTGTGCCGCGACAGAAATTAACCCGCGGATTCGTGTCCACATACGCGCCATGCACCAGCAGCGTATTCAACTGATATTCATAGAAGCTCCATTCACGTCCGTTGGTGATCACGGTCTGTGTGTTCCAGGGATAGGTGAGCTCGTTGTAGGTATTAAAGCCATGGTAGTTGGCCTGCGCCAGCAGCCAGGCATAGGACGACTGAATGGCCAGTGCATGCAGTGCCTCGAGGTCGTCACGCTCGCCACAGGACTTGGGCCGCAGCTGTAGGTGGGCGCGCGACTGAAACGAGAGCATGCCAAAGTTGGGCGCATTGGCGCTGGGCCAGTAGCCGGGCACATTGACTGCGTGCTGATATTTGGTGCTGTAGCCTAAGGTGCGTGCATCGATCTTGAAGCGCGGCAGTTGCTGGGCGAGCGTCAAGTTTTCGCTCTCCTCCGGCGACTTCCATGTGGGCAGTTGATGGCGGTGGCGGAGTGCCAGGTAGGGCTGGCCTGTATACTGCACCAAACGATCGCAACTGTCGTGCGCATCGTCCTTCTGCCAGGGGCGGCCCTCCTTCGATTTGACCACGTTCTTGGGCGGATCAACACCGCCGACGGCCCAGAAGGCCTCGTGACGCGGATTGTAGTCGATTTCAACCTCGTTCAGGTGGCCATAGTCGGCACTGAGCACCTGCAGGGCCGACCGGTTAACCAGCTCCACAATGATTTGCGTCAGCTGCTGTTCGCGCTTGACGGCATCCGGCGGGGTTGCCATCAACTGCAGCTGATGCCTGCAACAGTCATTTGGATTAGGAATATTATCCATAGCAACATATTCTACTTACTTGTAGACATCGTGGGCATATTCCAATGCCTCGATGATATCGTCGCGCGCCATCTTTACAGTCGCATCCAAGTCATCCTTCTTGTCCTCCGTCTTAGCTTGTGGCGTCGGCAGCTCCTCCAGCACGGTGCGCGTGTAGTGTTGCGTCAGCGGCAGGGCATTGTAGGGTATTTTGGTGTCGTTCAGGTCGACTACCTTGTAGCCATAGTAGCGCGGCATATTCACCTTGATCATTTTTTCCTCAACGGTGGGCAGCTGGCGTATCTGCTCGTGCCACTCGGCCGCCGTCTGCAGCTTGCGGCTCTTGTACGAGAGATCCCTGATGACGGGATACTCTGGCTCTGCCGTGTATTCGGCATCAGCCACTGTCACTGCCTTGGGCTCCGCTTTGACGGACAGATAGCGGCGGCAGGCGGCATTTAGACGCGCACGTAGCTGCTCTCCACGTCGCAGCGTCAACATTTTCGCCGGTCTACAAATTTAATACAAGACTTATTTAAGTAAATAAAATACAACCAGCCGAGCCAACGAGGTTATGAAATCGAATCGCAGGCAGACCGATAGCGCTGCATTCTATAAAATCTATCGACAACTATTGCCGCAATATCGATTACCAACAGCGTGAAACATCGGTGACTACATCAGCGCGAATACATGAGGCTAATATGCAGCTCACAATTTGCAAACACACACACATAAATTATGTATGGGTGTGCTTGTGCAAATATGTTTATTATTATTTTATCTAATCAGTTTAATTTGAGAGAATTACTGATATACATATTTTTATTGCAGACAATAATCAATTGTTGTGCATAGTCTAGTGGCCGATGATTTGAATATCGATATAGATGCTTGATATTTAAAATAAAATATTGCAGTAAGTAAACTCTTTTTGAAATATATAATAAATACATAAACTGAAATGTAATTTAATAAGTAAAAATAATTTATTTAATAAATATAATCTGATCAAAAATAATTGATTTGATAAGGTACTGTAAGCTATGCCACGCTATGCATATGAGTATCGGTTTTGCTCGCTATCAGTTATCAGCATACCAGTTGCGATATGACGATCGCTTTTGTTTTGTTTTCGCACAATATGTTAAATTGGATATAAACAAGTATTTGCATGTATTGAGTATTTAGTGTTATTCCCACGTGAGTGTGCTTCCCAAAAACCGTGTTGGCATTTGAATAATAGAAGAATCTGCGCTGACCACGCAAATCGCGCCCACTTCTTATCTGCGAAGGCCTTCTCTCTTAACTTATCAAAGAAGTATTTATATACACATACATATGTATGTATATAATCTCTAATATATAATAATATTTATACGCAAACCTAATAGACAACGTCACGCGCTCATCAAACCAAATATCGTGAAGTGGCATGCACAAGAACATGTCCAATTTGACCACATTGTCTGCAGCTCAAGAACGCACACGGGAATGGCTCGCCTCGCAGGAGGATGAACTGGAGTCTTTAGCTGAGTCATCGGTGGTGGACAGCTTGGACGATTACAAATACAGTGAGCATACGTTTACCGAACAGGAGGACGACGACGACGATGATGACGACGATGTCACTGGCGAAGAGGTCAGCACCATTGCGCTGGGCACGCGAGAAGGTGAGTCAACACATATGCAAATATGCGCATATACGTACATATGTATACATTTATTTATACATTGGTAGGCACCAGCAAAGGCGGCATCATCGGCGACACACTGCGCGATCTGCTCAACTCGATCAATAGCATCCAAACAGTGGGCAATGTGAACATTAGCAACTCGACCAACGTTCACATCGGCAATGTGACCAACATCAATGGCAACATTCAGATCATCGCTGAGCATATGAAACATCCGCGCAACAAGCGCCGACAGCGACGCAAAGCATCGATCGTCGAAGTGTCCGAGGCAAACGAACAAGATCATGACGAAGGAGAGGAGCTGGACGAGTCTGAAGAGCGCGTCAGTGCGGATATGTTTATTAATAGTCACAGTAAGCAGAAAGAGACAGAGAGAGAAAGAGAGAGTGATTTACTAACTCATATATTTACAGAGTTCAAAATACCACAAGAGCTGTGCTGCATCATGCCGCGCCACTCCTGGCTAGCCCAAAAGCCCATGGAACCGCCCGTCCAGCTGCAACGGCCAGTCAAATACGTAGTTATATGTACGTGTACATCTATATATATATATGTTAAATATGAAACAGTTAAACCAGCCAGATATGATTATATATAGCTATATATAAGCCTTCATCGAGCCATAGTTTGGTTAAGAGATTGTAACTATTGAGTTTTGAGCAATTCTTTATAGATATATAAGCCTTTCTCAAACTCATAGATCAACTACGATCATAACTTTCCTAAGAGAGAGTATTGAGTGAAGTAGAAGATCCCTAAGATCTTAAGGCATCTCTCTCTCTCTCTCTCTCTCTCTCTATCTGTCTATGTATTAACCAGGCGATAGTTTAATCAAGAGATTGCAGCTCTCTTAAGAGAAAGCACAAGCTTATCAAGAGAGAGAGAGAGAGAGAAAGATCTATGACACCCTAAGGCAGCTCTTGAGGAAGCATTTTATCTTATAAGTAGACCACTATCCTATATACATATATATAACTGATATGTATATATTTTGCTAATCCACAGCACACACTGCCACAGAGAGCTCAGAGAAGCGTGCGATCAACGTGCGCCTCATACGTGACATCCAGGTAAGCTCGAAGCCTTCACTTGACATGGATTTATACTCATGCAACTCCTTCACCACGAGCAGTGCTTCCACATCGAGAGTCGCGGCTGGAATGACATCGCGTACAATTTTCTCATTGGCTGCGATGGCAACATATACGAGGGGCGCGGCTGGGAGGCAGTGGGCGCCCACACCTTGGGCTACAATAAGATGGCGCTGGGCATCAGTTTCATTGGTTGCTTTATGCGCGAGCTGCCCACACCGCACGCCCTGACCATGTGCCACAATCTGTTGGCGCGCGGCGTTGAGGATGGCCACATAGCCAAGGACTATCGCCTGATCTGCCACTGCCAGTGCAATTCGACGGAGAGTCCGGGCCGTCGTCTCTTCGAGGAGATACAAACCTGGCCGCATTTCTACAATCTTGCCCAGGAGGGACAGTAGTAGCGTATTACATGACTAGATTCGATATCGAAACCGAGATTCGATATATTTATACAGTTTTTGGTGATTGTCTTGGACAAATATTTTTAAGTATTTAAACTGTTTGTCCGCTTCCTGCACTTTTTTTCCTGTTGTGTTAACTGTTTGGTTTATTTTTTTGTTTCTGTGCAATTATTGTGAAAGAATACACGACTATAATATACGTTTCTTTCAATATATTAGATTATTCGACAGACTTTTTGTTTGTTTTGTTTTCAATTTAATTTAATTCGTAAATTTTAATTATGGAAACAACTCAACATTTTGCCCACGCATCCTGATGGCCGCCAGTTGACTTGGTAGCGCCTAAGCAGAGTCTGATTGACGAGCTGTGAAAAGAAATGCTTCGATTAGTACAAAATTTTACAAAAGATTTATATGTATATAAGTAACACAATTAGTGAAAAACACAAATAGAGGCTCAGCTTGCAGTGGGTTAAACAACGTAGGCAATGTCTGGAGTAGAAAGAGAATGCAATCTCTGTCTGCTTTCAAGGTATTGAACAAGTATTAATAGAGAGAGGCTGGCTAATTAGTATTCGGATGCATCATAACTTGGGTTTCGGGCAACTCAAACTCAACTTACACCTTGCTACAAAACTGACAGAATAATGTTGAAGCAATTAGGGCTTCTCATCTGCAAGGCACAGAGAAACGAAATAAATGTTTAACTAAAAGTTGAACCGTTTCGGAGAGACTGGCATCAAGGCCAGGAGCAAAGAGCCTTGTGTGCATAGCTCGCGTTTACATAATGCACAAATGAGCTAGTTCGTTTCTATTGGCTGGAACTGTTGATCTGTATAACGGGATCTCCGGCATCTCGATTGCACAACATTCGCTCGTTGCTCGATTACTTACGTGCGGGTCTGCCGTTGGCCCAGGGAGTGAATTTCACGTGGGTCTCGTTGCGCTTGGCGGCATCGGCACGGAGCTCGGCGCGCAGGGCATTGCGCAGCACACGGGCAGCAATGTTGGAATATTGGATGTAGCTGCAAAGGAACCGAACATTGAACGAGAGTTTATTAGATCATGAAGAACTTTTCTCGCTGTGCGTGCGTGTGCCTTAGAATAAATTGCAGCAAACAACAATTACGTAACGTACGTAAAGTGAGCACAATCAGCATATAGTATTTACAAATCATGAATTAAATTTGTTATATTTCAAATTTAAAGCACTTACGTAAGTCCAGCAGCTCTCCAGGCGTTGGTCATCTTGTCAAATCTTTTTGCTAATTTTTCGCACAGAGAAACAGAATTACAGACCTTTGCTAGTGCAGGCGCTTTCGGAGTTCGTGATGAGAGCTAGTGGTGCGAGCAATTGAGCGATAATTGAAACTATCGGTGCGTACATTTATGCAGCACTGACAATTATTTATATCGATGCTAATCAATTTTACAACTTTAGTTTTTATTTTAATATATTTAATGTATTTTCGACATATGTATAGGTGACTTAAATATAATAATAATAAATATATTTCTTAATAAGTTTTTCAGCTCAGTTGCAAACGACTGTCAGGTTTATGACATATTGAGTAGGGAATATCCACAATTCTCGCTGAAATATCGATATATCGATCATTTGCAGTATCACCAACTGAGCTTTGTTTGTGTTGTGTCTCACTTGCACATGTGTAACAGTTGTTGTTTAATATTAATCTTTTATTGGGAATAACTAATCCCATCTATTTATCTATAAGTTAGTCGAAAAAGCTTTACATGAATAACGAATTTTAAGAGCAATGACTGAACAGGTGTACAATATGTTGTAGTCCATTTAATATGCATGTATAGCGAATGTATTATAGGGAAAACATGTGCCGCTAACTTATCCAAAGGTTAAGGTTAAACCAAGCGCATTCATTAATTGCACAACTCTTGCTTAGCCCAGGCATGACGTCTGCCAAGCCGCAGATATTAATTATTGAGCCCTTTTTCGGAGGCAGCCATAAGCAGCTGATCGACACATTGGTCGAATGTGAGTATGGAGAGTCCAATCAGAAACTTTCTTATCAGATATATACATATTATTTATATATTATAAATAGGCTTAAATCTGGCTGACTATGAGATCTTTAGCTTGCCCGCTAAGAAGTGGCATTGGCGTGCACGCACCTCAGCGCTGTATTTCTCGCAGCTGATTCCGCCGGAACACGACTACAAAGTGCTCTTCACCAGCTCCGTGCTCAATTTGGCGGAGCTAATTGGTGTGCGTCCGGATCTGGTTAGCTGCCGGAAGATCGTCTATTTCCATGAGAACCAACTGGTCTATCCGGTGCGCGAGGTCAAGGAGCGCGACTGTCAATACGGCCTAAATGAGATTCTTACTTGGTAAGCGAGCTAGATTCGTATTAGAATTTCAATTGAAATCCAGTTGGACTCTTGCTTTCAGCCTTGCTGCGGACGTTGTACTCTTCAATTCGAATTTCAATCGCATGTCCTTTCTGGACAACGTGCAGCCCTTTCTCAACATCCAGCCGGACTTCAAGCTGAAGCACATACGCGAGCGCATCGAGAAGAAGTGCGAAGTGCTCTATTTCCCCATCAAGTTCCATGCCTTTCCCAACAAGCGCCACATGATGGATGCTGAGCTGAGCACGGCGGAGCCGCACTGCCTGCATCTGATTTGGCCGCATCGCTGGGAGCACGACAAGAATCCCAAATTACTGGTCGAAGTGCTGATGGAGCTGAACAAGCGCCAGGTCGACTTCAAGGTGACCATCTGCGGCGAGAGCTACCAGGCGATGCCCGAGGCCTTCGATGGCATACAGCAGAAGCTGGGCGCCAAGCTGATCAACTTTGGCCACTTGACGCGCGAGGAGTACATCAAGGCGCTGCTCACCGGCGACATTGTCATCTCGACGGCCGGCCACGAGTTCTACGGCGTGGCCATGCTGGAGGCCACCTACTGTGGCTGCTATCCGATAGCGCCCAACAAGCTCGTCTATCCGGAGATCTATCCCAAGGAGAATCTCTACAATACGTCCAATTCGCTAATCAAAATGCTGTACAACTGGTGCCGCAATCCGGATCTCTTTCGCCGGCATCGCGACAAATTCTTCGACTACTTCAACTTTGAGCGCTACTCGGCCCAGCATCTGGTGCCCAAGTACATGGAGAAGATGCGCATTACGGTCTAGCCCCGAGTCCGGAGCCGCAACGAATTTAGTTTTGTAAGCGCACACACACAACGAAAACTTGACCAATTTTGTTTAGATCTATGTAGTAGCTGAGGAATGCCATGCGCAAGTGTGGGGTATATACATATATACATAGATGTATACATAGGATACATAAGCTATTAAGTTCAATGTTCTTTTGTATATTTAACATATACACAGACATATATATATATATATATATATATATATTGTTAATTTGAGTGCCAGTTGTTAGCAGCGTATTTTGTTTAGCTGCGCGTTGTTGTCATCAAATATGCATTTAGCTTAAGTTGCCTATTTTTCTCCTTTTTGTTTTTTTTTTTTTTTTTTGTTATAATTACTAGGAATGTAATGATTATATATACACACATGTTTGTTTACCATCAATTGCCTTAAGATATTGCATTTCCAGTTCCATATTCCATATTGTGTATGTCTCGCTCTAACTCGCACACTCTGTCTGTCTCTGTCTCTGTCTAAGTCGTAATTTAAACCAATGGCTCTCTATAAAATATGGAGTTTTAATACATTCGCATTATATACACAATTGAACTACACTGATCCAGAACTACTTGAAGAGGGGGACCGCGGGAACAACAAAGAGGAGAAGGCGAGGAATAAAGTATATTAATGAGTAATGAGTAATCAACATAAGCAAAAGCAGCCATTAGAAGTGATTCTCCTTGAACTTGGGCGGAGCACTGTACTTCTCCTTGTGGTGTGCCCGGTAATCCTCGTCGTCGTCGTGGCACTCGCGATAGCACGGGGCACAGAAGAGCTCGCCGTCGCAGCCACGGCAGCGGTAGACGGCATCCTCGTCACAGATATTGCACCAGGGCAGCTCCTCGTTGATGGCCGCATTGCTGGCCGTCGACAGCTCCGACTCCAGGGCATTGGCAGCCGGGGGCAGGCGCGCCTCAGCCACGTACTGCAAAGGAAATGGAAACGGTAACTTGAATTGGACATAATTGCTCAAGCTAAAGCCAAGTCGCGCGCACCTTCTTCATGATCTTCTGGAGCACCGTCTCATCGTTCTCGTCCTCGTTGTCGCTGGGCGTATTCGTGGCCGCTATGCTGGTGCCCGTCCCTGCTGCCGCTGGGACACCATCAATGGGCGCATCGCGCAGCGCACGCAGACGTTTCTCAATGTCGCTGATGGCATCGCTGCGATCGGCCTCCACACGCTGATCCAGCGCCGTTTCGCCCATGAATTGCTGTAGCAGATCTTTGATCCTATCCTGATCGGTTCTTTGGTCGGTGGACAGCAGCAGGTCCTTCTTATCGTAGTTCTTCTGGTGCGGCATGCCGCTCAGATTGGACAGACGCGCACGTATCTCATCGTCATTCGTCTCGACTGCCTTGAGATTCTGCAAGCGCTTGCTAATTGCACGGTCTAGGTTCTCATCTATATCCTCGGTGCCCGTGGCCGGTGCTGGAGCTAGAGCTGCGGCCGCCTCGCCAACGCACGCAGGGCTGCTGGGCGAGAGCACAGCGGCCAGCTCCACCGAGGGCAACAGATTGCTGCAGTCAGAAATACAATTAGCGGACTCGAGACATGGACTTCTGCTACTTGGGGGGCTCTACTCACTCGAAGAGCGCATCGGCCGCCTCGCTGTCCGGCGGGTTGTGGTTCTTGTGCGGCAGACGCTGCTTGGTCACCAGCTCCCCGGGCAGAGCCTCGCAATCGATCACCTTCTCGGCCTCGGCATTGGCCTGCATCTTGGACACCTTGTCGTAGCAGATGAGGCACACGTTGAGCACCTTGTTGCCGTGGCGCGGCACTGCAACTGGGCGCTTCAGGCATTTGGCACAGTACGAATAGCCGCAGTTGGGGCAGCCGTACTGCAATAATGCAATTGGGATTAGCAACAAAACAGAAACTAGCCTGGCTACCCATTCTCACCTCCTTGCAGAAGAGTCCGTATCGACGGCTACAGCCGTAGCAGCTCATTGTGTGGACAGCTGGCAGTCAAAATCAAAATTGCAACTAAACTAGGGTTTTTCGCTTTAGAATTTGGCCTGGAATAGCTGGAATAGCAAGTAAACAAAGACCTCTAATTAGACCGTTGACTCACAATGTTTTGTATATCGATGCTATCGATATTTGTGTTGCGCTTTGATCCGTTGCTGAGCTGCACATCAATAAATAATTGACTATAAATTTCGCAGTGTTTTATTTTAAATAAATAGTTTAAAAATCAATGCTAGACATTTTGTTTTAGACTAACTGTTTGTATTTTTGTTTTGTCGATTTGCCCATATGTACTTATCGTTTTACATCAAATTTCAATGTTTGACTTATCGATTGCAGCGGTGCCATCGCTAGACGGGCGCATTTAATAGTTCAATTCAAATTGCAATATTGTATAAATAGAAAGTAAAAATATATTTATATAGTTAGTTTATATAATTAGATTGCTTATAACTTTTCCCTTTTTCAATTGTCCTTCTTCCTCATATATTAATATATATTTATATATGTATTCTGCTTCTTTTTGGAGTAGTTGAGAATCGCAAAGAAATGTTCCTGGTTAGTAATAATTCTGCGTTTTGAGCTTTTCATACACAAAATGTTTTCATTTATTATTATACATGTGCAAAAAAAAAAAAAAGAAATTAAATAGATAATATTTCCGAGCTCAAGGCAGCTCAACCGAAGTAACTTTTAGCTGCCGCATATTAAATATTCTCTTAGCTTTTCTTTTTCTTTTTTTCTTTTTTTTTTTTTATCACCTAATGCACGTGGATTTTCTTTTCTGAAGCTTACTCAAAATTTGTGATGATAAAAAAATATGATTATTTTATAAATATATACGTATATATATATTGGTAAGTTTCAGGGAATGTTCTTGTTGTTAATTTCTTCGTCTCGAAACTTAATTCGCATATTAAATTGTTATTAATTATGTATTATTATGTTGTTTGTATGTAATTGTAATTATCTTTTAGTATAAATGCAAAATACAAAATGTTCATGCGCGCATTGTGTGTGTCTTCTATATACTTTTCTATAGACTTTAATCCTATGAATGAGTATGGGAAATCATATATGTATATATGCATATATATATAAAGTTATATATATATATATATATCGTAGCTATGTAAGGTGTTTAAGGAAACTTGCGTTTGTTTGCTCTTGGCTCTGTTGTTTGGGTAACAATAAACCAAAAACTTGATACTCCCGTTCAATAGACGAGTAAATACTTTCATTGCTGCAGATCAAGCGGTTGGGTTGAGTGTTCTGGATTTCCATTATTGTTGTTGTTACTGTTGCTGTTGCTGTTGTTGCTGATTGTTTTCGTGTATATTGTGAGTTATTCGGATGGTGTGAGATCGCGTTCCAGTTCGTTTTCATTGAGTATCTGCGATAGCAAATCATGCAATGGCTCGAGTATCTTTTTGGCGCCGGTATTGGTCAGACTCTTGTAGTCGAACATGTCATGATGGCTAATGCTGCCGTCCGTATGCACCAGCCCCTTGTCAATGGCGACAGTTTGCACACGGTCCATGCCCTTTGTCCTCTCCTTGATCAGCTCGTTGATCTCCTTGTTTTTGTCGCGCAGCGCGTTCGGCTGCTGGCCGCGTGGCAGAAGCGACTGCAAATCAAATATCAAATTATATGTATATATATATACATTATATGTATGTGTACACAGTCCGATCAACTTACTGGTAATATGATGTAGGCGCCGGGCAGCTTTTCGCGTATCTTGGCCACGTTGGCGAGCAGGCCCTCGGCCACCTCGGCGGCGCTGTTGCTGGTGTTGTTCGTGCCGACGTGCAGGACGACGATCTTCGGATTGACATTGTCCAGAGTGCCGTTCTCGATGCGCCAGAGAACGTTCTCGGTGCGATCCTCGCGTATGCTGAAGTTGAGGCAGTGCAGCGGCGCAAAGTACTGATTCCAGGTGTCGGTATCCTGCAGCGTCTCGAATATACAATCTCCGAGGAATATCACGTCCGGATCCTTTTCGCGGCAATCCGAGATAAAGCGACGGTGTATGCTCAGCCAGCGCTTGTCGCCGTCAACATCGGGCACGGGTGTGGGCACAGCACAGGGATTCATGTTGCTTCCGCTGATGATGTTGATGTTGCTGTTGTTGTTGTTGTCGCTGCTGCTGCTGTTATTGGTGTATTCAGCATGCGGTGTCCGCTGTTGCAGCAACCTTGCAGCAAAAACACAAACCTCCTAATGAGCTCAGTTGAAAGAGGCAATGCTGGGTGTTGCGGGGCAAACTTTGCGATCGGTTGCTATTCGCCCAGAGGTTCGTTCAGCGAGCGCAGATGAAAATAATTGTAACTAAGAGAATAATTGACAACACAAAATAGCGGCGACGATAGTGATGTGCACTCGCATCGGCCACAAATCGCAATCATCGCACAATCATCGAAAGATCGCGAAAGAACTGCACGCAATATATCGGTAAATCTTGATATGTAAATACACTTAAAAATCCACAAATCTTTTATTTCTCTATCTATAGTCGCACTAACCACTGAAAGTAGTTTGTTATAATTTAAATAGACACTTATTGATGGATTCGGCTTTCAGCTTCAGCTTGATAGTGCACTTTGGAGTTAAGTTTACATGCTTGCATATTAACACACACATGGTATATAATATTTAAAATAGATAATACTGTATAAAAATAAGTAAATAAATAAATGATACATATATATTATACTTAATTCTTACACATTAAATATTAAAACCTATATAAAATATCATTTTGAAGCATAATCTATACCACTACGAAGCTCAGCAAACATTGTGAAATTCTTGGCATATGTGAAAGATTTTTCCATAGTTCTGCTGTAGTGCAATAAAAACAGCAACAGAGCTAAACTGAAAAAAAAAACTAAAATAAAACTACAAACGTTTTAAAAGATTGGTTTTGGACAAAAATATTGTAGCAATAACCAGTCGATAGTTATCAGATATACTATCGATATCTAAAGCAATTGCTGTGCAACCCTGGCCGCCGCTTGTCACTTTTCCCTGGCACCATACGAAGCCAGCTTATTGCTTGCCGAGGGAGATTGACATAGAATTTTCTCTCGAAAGATTTTTTTTGTGCATGGAAAGGTGCAATTTTTAAATTAATCAATTAACAAGAGCGCGCCGCGCAAATCTATCACCATGGACGTGGACCTCAGCCTGGACGAGATAATTGAACGCAAGCGCGTAAAGAATGCCACACGGGGCGCCGATAAAAAACAGTAAGTGTTCGAAATCCAAAAGAAAATGGCGCTGATTCGCTATAATTTGGTGTTCCCACACCATTCATTGTCCACAGGCTGGGCGTTCAGATGAAGCCGCGCAAGGCAGCTGTCAAGCAGGGCCTGAACACACACACATACGACGCCCGCAACAAGATCATCCAGAAGACGCGCGCAAAAATCGTGGACGCTCGCGACATACTCAACCAGAATATTCGCGAGTCCGGCATCGATGCTCGCAACGTACTGCTCGAGCGCAAGAAGGAGCGCATGCCGATGCCCCTGCCGTTGCCCGTGAAGACGGGTCGCTCGCCGACTCGTGGTGTCGGCGGCGCTGGCAGTCTACAGAAGAGTCGGTTTACTCAACGGATTATAGCGATGAACAAACCACCACACGCCGTCATTCAAAGACTATTCGATCTGAAGAAGGATCGCGCTGGACTTGGCTACAAGCCGCGCATCTCGAGCACTTCGGGCCTCTCGTATCGGCCCAGCCGACTCGATGCAAACGCCACGCCGTTTGTGCCACGCGGCTACGTGGACTACGACGATATGCAGAAGCAGGAAGATGGTAAGGGAGTGTACCACTAATCTCAATCGCTCTCTCTCTCTCATTCTCATCCGTTCTCATAGAGGAAATCGCACAAACTCTGCACCTGGCTAACATCCATTGCCCATCCTCGAGTGCTGGGCCACGCGTTCGCATGACCCGTGGCTACGACGACTATGACCTGGACATGGACGGTGTGGAGATCACAGCCCCAGGCGGCAGTCCTCTGTCTAATGATCCATTTTCCGTCTACGAGGCGGCACGCAATCGTGTGGAGCGACCCGCCATGCCGCCTCCGCCATTGGGGGGCGGCCGTAGGGAGGGCGTGGACAAACTGTTCGAGCGACGCCAGCGCAATCTGGTGGCCACATCCAATCTGCCGGACGCGCTGCGTGCCCGTCTCTTTGGCAGTGAGCCCGATCGTCGCGTCTCGCACGGCATCTACGCTAACGAGAATGGCAGCGGTCAGTCCAAGGGGCACATGGAGACGCACCATATGTCCTCGCGGTCCATGCACCAGCGCCGTAGTCCACCGAACGTGTCGATGTCGTTGCCACTGAGCGTGGTCAACAAGCCCGGCTACCGTCTGCTGGTGAGCAATCTGCACGCCAACGTCACCACGGCGGACATCCGTGAGCTGTTCAATGACATCGGGCCCATGTACGATGCCCACGTGGTGCGTCCCGGCACGGCCGAGGTCATCTACAAGTCACTGGAGCACGCCGAAATGGCCGTGGAGGCGTATCACCAGCGCGAGTTCGATGGCCAGCCGATGCACTGTGTGCTGGTCAATCCGCACTCCTCCAATCGCTCCACGCACTCTGTCAGGTTAGTGGATATGAATATTGAGTTACGTCTGCCTCGTGCTCCAACTCTAGTCTCTAATATTCCCCGATTGCAGTTCACGGACCGTGACCACAAACTCGTCGGGCGTTGAGGTTGACATCGATGCACTGCACTCGGTGCTCTTCCGCGATCGCTAGGCCATCCAGCCTGATCCACACACCCAGCATAAGCGCAATTTAGGCAATTACTAAGCGAACGATTCACCTAGACACTGACATTAATTCACTGAGTACATTGGCTCCTCATCTCGATCTACTCTGATGGCCGCACCTTAGACATAAGCTACTTTTACTGTACTTTCGTTTGCATATTTATATGTGTTGGTCACACACACGCACACACCTCGAAACACTTCGGAGCTCACTTAGTCACATAGTCAAGTTTTAATCAAATTTTGTTTATTTTTTATACATTCATAATCGAATTACTCGGTTTTTATATTAGACGACTAGACACCGTCTGTAGCTCCTCTATGGTACACCTATTGGACCCTGTGTACTCCCTTCTCCCTCTATCCATTCATTATTCTGTGTATACTCAAGAGCATCTAGGAATTAATCAAATATATACTTGCATAAACTGCGGCAACTACAGCTAATTTATACACTAATCAGTATATTGTACTACGGCTAAAATATGTTTTAGTCCAGGCTTGCAGCTGCTGTTCAACTCTGATTAGATTAGATACCACATATACATGTACACACACATACACTTTAGTCTGGAAGTGACAAATAAACTTGTATTGTTCCGCGAAATATATATTGTTGTATTTGTTGATCTCTCCTGGTAATCGGGCGCTGATGGAGGAAATCTCTTTCAATCTCATTGTAAATCCCAATTGGACTGCAGTTGCATATATTTTGGATCGGATTTATTGCTTAATATTTGTTTACAGAAATTCCAGCAGCCCTGATTCTGCTTGGATTACGTTTCCGAGCTGCGATTGATTTACCCATTCCAATTGGATTCATGCATCGACTCATGCAAAATCACAAGAATTTTATAGTTTTTATATGAAGACTGACTCGTAGTTGTTTAATAGGTTGGTTAATTGGAATACCAATCGGAATATACGTTTAATCCGCTAGCATTCCGCTTGAATGCCCAATGCCAATTGGATTTTGATGCGGAATTGGAATTTTTACTTTAAATATGGTTTTTACGTTTTGGTGGGGCTTTATATGCAAGTTCATCTGGCGAATCCGGCTGGATTCTGATTGGCAAATATATATACCAATTGGATGTCAGTGTAATATATAACTTCATTGGATTGGCGCATTCCAATAAGATTTTGATTAAATTTCCCGTGACATCAGAATTGAAATTTGGTTTTTATGTAATTTATATTTTTCCCAGCGTAATACTGACATGCAATCAGTTCCATTCAACCACATGCTGACTGGTTCAACAAGATACCAATTAGAATTGAATGCTACTGAGGCCACCAGCAATCCCAATTGGATCAGGTAATTTTACATTTTATTTTGTGCCACATTTATTGAGTAAAATTTTGTAATTTTTGTGAATCAGTTCAGGCGAATTGTGATTCACAAAACACGTTTTGATTAGTTCAACGAAATTCCAATTAGCACGACTTTCCAATTGGCTTTCGCTGTAGTTTCACGTTAATTCAATTCCATTTTATCGCTTTGTTTCTTGTTTTAATATTTATTACATATTACATACAAATGTACAGTAAATATTTTAAGATCGATAAAATTAATTCATAATAATTAAGTAAAAAAGCAGGATTAAGTCAGCAATTGAAGAGGTGCACAAAAAAAAAAAAAGGGTAGAGACCGGGTGGGGCGGGAGGAGGAAGTGCTTGAAATCGATTGGTGGATAGGACGACGTGGGTGCTCCGTCCGTCTGTTGCCCAGCTCAGTTGTCCCGGACGCCGGTGCCGTAGTTGGCGCCGCCGGCGCGATTCAGTGCCTCACGGAACAGCTCGATGTCCAGCTCCGCCTGGACGCCCGCCTGCAGCTCCACGGCAAAGTTCTGCAATGACAAGATGATGAGAGATTAAAGAGAGATGCTCGGATAGAGCCGAAAGCCACGGCACTCACGTTCAGCACGTCCTTGATGAGCGCCTTGTCCGTGGACATTTTGGCACGCTGAATGACGCCCACCTCCTGGCCGATCCATGTCAGAAAGATGAACTTCTTGCGCTTGGACATCTCGTCGCCCATCTGTATGCGGATGTAGCCAAAGGCGCGCTCCGAGTCGCCGAACTGCTCGCGGAACTGCTCGAAGCACTGGCCACGCCCATGCACGATTATCTGCGCCCCATCGAACTTGAACACCGCCCACTCCGTGTCCGTCAGATCCGAGCGCACGTCCTCGTACGCCTCGCGGATGGCGTCCTTGTCCAGTGACGTGGCCACCGGCATCTGCAAGGTGAGCAAGAAGACCACAAATGAAGCAAACAAGAGAAACAACAATTTTCACATATACAGCCAATACGGAAGAGCTGCCACGCCCACTTGGCAGTTTACATTTGGCTTCGTTTCGCGTTGCATCCGTCAGATACTTTCGCTTTCGCTTCCGTGCCAAGAGCCAGCCAAGAGCCAGAAAGTAATAATAGCAACAGTAATAGCAATAACAATAACAATAGCAATAGCAATAACAATAAAATTATGAATCAATCACGCCAATGCATTTTGCCTCCACAAAACTCTTCAATTTGTTCAGCTCGAAATGCTGCATAAATTAAAAGCGCGCGCGTTGCATGCGAATTGAATAACTAAAACAGAGCGAGACAGCAACAGCAGCAAAAAATAAAAAAAAAATATTTACAAATCCATATATATACTTATATATACATCATAATTGCATTGCCTCAAGGCAAAAAGTAGCAAAGTTTTCATATGAGAATTGTGTTTTTTTTTTTTGTAAATTGTTTTAACGGAAATTGTTTTCATTCAATTGATAAAAATTGAAACACAATGTCTCGTGCGTAATGAAACAACTACTTCTATATCATGTTGTCTTCGATCTCAGATAATACGCGGAAAGTAACATCGACACAGACGTAAACATGGCCGTAGATAAAGCCACAGCAAATTCGAACATAACCTCTAATTGGTGCCGTAGAGTTGAAAATATTTACTAAGCCAGCTAACTCTAGATCTCTCTAGAACTCCCTCGCTCTGCTTTGCTTGCTCTCTCTCCCTCTTTCTTTTGATCACTCTCCCTCTCTTTCTTTCTCTCTCTCCCGCTCTCTGTCTCGCTTGCGCTCTCTCCATTTCTTTAACTATATCTTTATCTTTGTCCCCCTCTCTCTCTCTCTAGTCTCCTTCCATATATCGGTTTTTGTGTATCCTTGATCTGCCTTAGTATTTCGCTTTCTCTCTCTCTCTCTCTTTACATATATATCGCTCCTCTCTTATTTATATCTCGTTCTCTTACTTTGTATTTACCTCTGTCTCTCTCACTGTGCATTTGTATCTCCCATGTTCTAACAACGACACACGCTATCTCTCTCTCTCTCTCTCTTCTCTATTTCTCTCTCTTCTCTCTCTCTTATTTGCATTTGTATCCTTCACACTTTCCTTCTTAATCTATGTATATCTCATCCTTTCCAATTCTTTAAAACACTTCTCTAACACCCTCTCTGCCTCTGCCTATATTTCTATTTCTCACTCGGCCTTTATCTACTCTCTGTTGCCATATCTACTCTCTCTAGTGCCATATGAAAGATTAGTAGAACCCAAAACAATAATTATTATATACATATGCACATTATTATCTAGCACTCCATTTATTTCCCTCTTTCCGGGAACTTCAATGAATCTCAGGAAGAAGAAGCTCTTCTTCTATATATACTTATGTATGTATAAGTATGTATAATCTACAGCTGCTCTATAATAATCTTAATTTTTTGATGTGTATATCAAAAAGCTAATTTGTATGCAAAATCAGATGAATTTTAACTTGAATTAAAATGTAATAATAATATTTACATATACATACATATATCTCAATCATATTTAACCCGATAAAAATGCAATTGCATTTGCATGCGAGCGTAATTTGGACTGATTGAATGAATGAAGCCTCACTGACCGATTTGTGCGTGAGGCAAATAAACAAAAATAAATTGTTAATGTTTTTGCGTTTCCGTCAGATCAGTTAAACGCGTAAACGCGGCTTCATTTATTATTGCTTAATTTAGCTTGCATGGGGGATGATGCATTAATGTGTGAATTGTGGTTGTTGTTGGCCGTTGACTTTCAATGGAGACTGTAGTAGTTTTCGATATCGAAAGTGAGTTCGTTCGCTTTCTGCCTCGATTTATTGCTGGATACTTTCAAGCGGGCAGATACAGATACATATCTATGTATGTATTTATATGTACATACATACATATATGTATGTATGTTAGTTTTCGATGTCGAAAGCCATCCCACATCGTATACGACGCTCGAATAATTCGAGCGAGTTACAGCTACTTTGGAAAGTCATCGAGAGCCGTTTGGGTGACAGCTGATCGGGCGTCTTCAATCGAGATTTATGTATTGTTTTGTTTGTATGCGCTCCATTTGAAACAATTTAAACATCACAATTTTCAATCAGCAAAACCGTAGCCAGCAGCAGCAGCAGCAGCACAGCAGCAACACAGCAGCAACAACAACGGGAAAAAGAAATATGAAAAAAAAAAGAACGGTCTACAGATAATTTTGTGCGGCGGCTGAGATGTTGGCAGCGACAAAACAAAGAGCATAAAATATAACAACAAAACTGTCGCCATATGGAGCAGTGCAGAATGAGCAGATGAGCAGCAGTAGCAAAACGCGTGAGTGCGACAGAGAGGGAGCGCGAGTAAGAGAGCGGCTGGATCATAATGCGTTCGTTGACCGAAATTGATTTTGCTTCTATGAGAGAGATTTTGTGTGCCTGTGAGTGTGCGTCTCTCTGTGTGTGTGTGTGTGTGTATGTGTGTATGAGAAAAATCAATTAGAAAAGCGCAAAGCGATTTAGAAAAGTGCGCTCTGGAAAGCAGAATATGATAACAAATTGACAAACAATTAGAAAGATCAAAGAATAGAAAACGTTTGGCCTCCGCTTAGACTTTCACGACGATAAAAACTGTAATCTTTTGATTTGTATTGAATTAATTAGAGAAAAATAAATGAGCAGCCAAACATGCAAAAACTGTGCCAGCTGACAAAATACAGACAGACAGACACACACACATGCACACATGCACACAGCAAAGAATAGCAGAGAAGTGAAATAAAACCGTTGCCATAATTTGTGCGCTGCCGACAATTTGCAATAGGAAACAGCTAATGCAGAATAAGAAGAAGAAGTGGCAACAAAAGCTGAGAGAATTCTGGATTATGTATGCATGTATGTATGTATGTATGTTTGTTTGTATATGGCCAGCTGCCATAATTTCGAGCGCAAATTAACGGCTTTTTGTATTTTTCTTTATTTATCTGATAAGACATTTCTCTCAACTATCTCGCCGCAAAACGAATTGGCACACACTCAGATGCGACTGTTGACTGGGCATGCCTGATAACTAATCATGTATTGCCGCAATTACAGCGCATGCTGTTGCTTTTGTTTTTTCCCCCTTATTTTTTTTTTGTCCTGGGCTCGGCTTTGGGTGCGGATGCGGGCGACTCTGCGTATGCGTAAGCGGGTGCAGCAGTGACGCAAGCCCAATCGCTTGCTCTCTGTCTAACACGTCTTGCGACTCAGATAAGCCGAGGAGCATGTGTGAATCGAATTTTGATATACGCCTGCCCTCACACATGCACGCACACACACACACGTTGCCTTGCTGCTGCTTATTGCACTTGTGTTTGCTCTTGTTCTTCGCTAGTTCTTGTCTTGTGCAATCTGAGTAATCAAATAGTTCCAGTTCATTGCAACTATGTTGTTGCTGTGAACATGTGTTCGCCAAGCCATTTGCAAACGAAAGTAAAAGTTATCGATATTCGTAATCATATCGGCAAACATTTATTGATTGCCATCCTTATCGCAGTCTGGTTTGCTGCCAAGTGCATACATATGTATGTATGTACATATGTATATTTGATATGCATTTGTATATTTAGAATATAAATTTATATTTAAGTACTTGTTTAATCTTACATTTTGCCGTTACTTTTATCTAATCTCAAGTCAACAGCTACTGAGTTGATCGCCTGATCCGCTTTAAGCAAATGCATTGTGTGTAATTCAGGATTGTGTGAGCAACGGCTACTTTTTACGGTAAAGCAAGCAGGGATGAGTGGCATGCTAGACTAGAGAATACCCTTGCTAATTGCATATTTAAGTGCTTGAAGGCGATCAGCTAAAGAGTAGCTCTACTCTGAGCTGTTAATGATCAAGTCTCTATATAATCTATTGGTTCTCAGCCACGTCTCCTTCTGTCTATGCAATCGCAAATTATTGCGAGTTGAAAACTATATATGAAATATTAGTGAATATTTCTTTTCTTTTTGTTTTTTCTTTTTATAAATTTTTAAAGCATTTCAGCATATTTTTCGTATTTTTTACATTTAATTCTTATTTGTTTAACGCAACTGTAAATATTTTATTTGTTTGATGTATTTATTATACATTTATGTATGTATGTATTATATATAAAACACGGAAATCTTTTTTGTAAAAACCGCATTTTTTTGCAATTGTGTTTTAAGCCATTTGCCAATTGGCGGGCATAAAAAGCACTGTAATGACCTTTGATAAGTCAGGCGATAAAAACTGTACACACAAAATTATATACAAAATAAATTGTGTGCCAATATCTATAGAGGTCGATATCAGCGCACACAACGTGCACCATATCAGCAAATTGCTTTAGCCAACATTTTAAATGTGGCCAGAAAAAATTCGAATGCAGCAACAAATAAAGAAAACATTAATTAAGGACGTTGCAGTGGGGAGTAACCGACTGCGTGATGCTTTGTTGTCGATTTGCCGCAACCCAATAGATAGATATACCAATCGTAGATATATCCGCCATATCTTATTGATATTGATATTGATATTGATCTTGGAAAATTCGAACACACTTTGTCAGCCGAGGATATACACGAGTATAGGCTCCACATTTCAAATCTCCAACTTTATAAAGACAGACGAACGGACATTGCGCAAAACCAATATACTTCTTTTACCTTTGGGAACAAAGCATATAAAAAATTTGCTAACGATAGCAGAAATCTAAGGAACGTATAGCAGGTGTTGTTACAGTAATAAACGTATATCTTTATATATATAATAAATAAATGTATATATACTATAATCGCTTAATGTTGACTAATGCCATTCCAGATACGCAACGCTCGTCGCTTACTTATAAAGTTCCACATAAATCCAGTAAAAGTTTTCCGCAAAATGAATGCCAATCTCTCAGTGTGTGTGTGTGTGTTAGAAATTAAAAAAGCAAAAGAATAAGTAGAAGAAGTAGAGGTAAAACTATGAAAATTGTGCGTCAAGTGTGTGAATCACAGATTGAAGGAAATGCTGAAACAGACTGAGATTCTGTGAATACCCTGTAGGAAATATGAGCTGGGTATGAGTGTGCTATGCCAATTTTAAACAAAATTTAGTTTTAATAATTTTTCATTTTACTTAAAAAATTTCACTAAATAAGTTTTTTCGATATTGATAAATATTCTAAAAATTCTAAATAAAAACAAAATATATTTATATATAATTTTTAAAAATTGATTTTGGAGTTTAATTTGCACTACTTATAAACTATATCAATTGTTAAGTATTATGGGAAATTTAAAATATAAAATATTATAAATTTAAAAATGTATTAAATCATTTTTTAATTCAATGTTAGAAAATTTATCAAATTATATTTTTATTATCATTCTTTTTTTTAACTTAAAATATGTTTAATAATAATTAAAAAACTTTTTTTTTAGTTTTTAGATTTGTTATCTTTAAAAATAAAATATTACCGGATATTCAATTCAATAATTGGCTATTTTGTTTAATTTGATTAATCATCGTCATGCTGACTTTCAACAAAGAGAAAATACGCCTAATTATTAAAGTTTGATTTCGATATTAGTTCGATTACCATGCGAATGAGCTGCTAGGGAAGGGGCAGGGGGGCAGCCTAAGGAGTACTATTCACATGTGTTTTAGTTTTGCTGTTGAAAACTCTTTGCAATCTTTTTTCGAGCACGAGGTCGAACAAGAAAAGCACAATGCAAGGCATGAATCAGCGCCGCGTTCATTTGCTCCGTGACTGGCGGAAGGAGCGACAAGTGTGGGGAGAGGGGAGAGTGACGTGGGCAGAGCAGGTGGTAAGGGCATCGGCAGACGGCAAGGCTGTTAATTTTTGTTTTATTTCGTTTCACGCGCTGTTTCAGCTGTTGTTGTTGTTGTTGTTGCTGTTATTCTTGTTGCGCTGCATGTATTAATAATTCTGCATTTTTGCAATGAAACAAAGAAACGTCGTTTATTGATTTGTGTGCGTGACTCATTAGTGAATAATAAATGCGAAAAATGAGCAAAGAAACAAAAGAAAAGAAAAAAAAAAAAACAACAGCCAAATTTGGCGCATCAGGAAGCGCAGCTAACTTAACAAAATTGAAGAGAGGCCATGCGTGCAAGTGTATGAGTGTGTGTGTGTGTGTGTGTGTGCCTGTTACACAATAGCACTAGCTAACACAATACTCGCTTTCAATTCTAACGGTAATGCAATGCATATCGAATGCAGCTCGTTTGCGGGTGGATGGTTTGGGTAGAGATTTACGATATTCAATATTATTTATTGCCATTGGCATTGATTTGAGGTGTTGCTGCTGCTGCTGTTGCTGCTGCTGCCGTTGCTGTTGTGGCATCCACTCGAACGTATTTTCAGTTTCGATTTCAGTTTTCATGGCTTTCTGTTTGACTTATTGAATTGAGTTATAACCGTAAATGGTTCGTCTTTATGTTCCGACAGATAAGGAAAGAGAATGTGCATACACATGGGTTTATATAGATATTTTATGTTTTTGAAATTGCACTCGTTTGCATTGAGCACGCTAATCGACTGTATATTTGTTGAACTAGTTCAATTTATGAACATTTTAAGCTAACTTTGGCTTATGTGAACATTTAGTAGTTTGCATTTTGAATCCATGCTTTTTCTTCTTCTTGTTCTTATTTTCGTTGCTTTGCAGCAACTGAACAAACGAACGCCTGTCTCCCTCTCTCCCCCTCTCTGTCTCTTTCACTGATTAAACTTTGAGTCATGCCGCTTCGATAGCTGCTTAATATAGTAGGTAATTGAACTGCAGCTGCGCCCGGTCTGCGTGTATGTGTGTGTGTGTGTGAGTCACAGTGAATCAATCGAATCACCCAAAATGACTCACACACACACAGCCAGCGGGCCATATATCACAGATGTCAGAATTACTGTTACACAGTAGCTAAACAAATTTGATATGGAACTCAATGTAACCGCAACAATTACTCGATACATGCTCGATAAGATACAGATTGAAAATCTTACAACATGTGTGTGTGTGTGTGTGTGGGTGTGCACACACATACATATACATATGTATGTATATTAGCTGCTATGCTCACAAGTGCGGCGGCAGCGGCGGCGACTGCGAAGCCGTTGCGCACTTGAACTTGATATGCATATTTCTTGTTGTTGTTGTTGTTTTGGCTGCTGCTGTCTAATATGGCCATACCCACACACGCACACACACACACACACACTTACGCCTGCTTATCTACCCCTTTGGCTGCTGCGCTGCATGCTGCATCCGCCCCCGCACTTAAAAAGCATAAGCAAGATATTCGCTCTTTTTTTTGTTGTTTCTTTTTCGTGTTCTTTTGCTGTTCTGTGTTTTCTTCTTCTTCTTGTACTTTATATTTCGCTGTCTGGCACCGGCGTCGGCACCGGCACCGGCACTGGCTTTGCCTTTGCTGCTGCTGCTGCTGTGACTGCGACTGCGACTGGGGGTACTGGCCCTGGCCCTGGCCGGTTCTTGTGTGTGGAGTCACAGTTATTTAAAGTTCAACACTCAGGCACACATACAGGCGCAAGTACATGCACACTAACACATACGCACACTTGACTTTGGGCTGGGGCTCCAACTATAGCGAGGCTACGCTGCCGGACTCTTCCCTCTTCCTTTTTGGCCTGCTCTGCCGCTCGCAGCTTTTGCGCTCGCCTCTCACACTCACTCTCTCTTTCGCTCTCTATCTCTCCCTGTCTCGCTCACGCGCGCGCTATCTGTTTCTGCAGATTTTCTTTTGCGCTGCTGTTGCCGTTGCTGTGTTGCTGTTTAACTGCCCCGTTGTCGCATCTCTTATGAGTCTAATTCTTTTTGTTTCGTCTTGTGTCGCACTTAATATTTCCTTAATACATATACCAGATACAAATGTGTGCGTGTGTGTGTAAGATTGCGTTAAAAGTATCTCTCACCCTTTTCGGCTTGCTCTCCACAATTTGTTCAACTTCAATGCCGTCTGACATGTTGCTGGCTGGCTGAATGGGATGCTGCGGCTACTGTTGGGTTGCTTCTGCTGCTTCTGCTGCTTCTTCTTCTTCCTCTTCTAGTTCTTCGGTTCTGCTCGGCGTTGGTGCTGCGGCTGTTGCTGCAACTCTCGAGTGACAGTTCAGGGAATTTTTTACCGGCTTGGGTGCTTGGTGCAAATTTTGTGAACACAACACGCAAACGCTTAACGACAAGTGTCACGATAAACAACAACAAAATTAATAAAAAAAAAATTCTATTTATATTAATACATATATGTATGTATGTATGTATTACATTAATAACGAAAACAAAGACAAAGGCAAAAGGCACACAGGCTCTAATCGGGAGTGACCAAAATAGCCAACCGACTCCGTCCGACTCGCACGAATTGTTGCTCACGAATGCGGGCCGGCAGCGCGTGCAACTCCAACGAAGTGGCTGACGCAGAAGCAGCGCCAACCAGCACAAAGCATAACGACGAAAACGAAGCGGGCAGCGCAGTCGGCGAGCGAGCAAGTGGGAGCACCCCAGTAGGCTGACGAGCTGATGAGCGACAGAGACAGAGACTGAGAACGGAGCAACGGCGACGGCGCCGTCACCGCATTTGGTTTTATTTTCAGTTTCAGTTTCAGAGTTGAAAGTGCGCGGGCAGCGACGTCGACTGCGCCGTTGACAAAATGTTTGACACCGTTGCGCGCAAGCGCACATATGTGTGTGTGTATATAAATAAACATACATACATACATTCTTATATAGGAGCATGGTTTAGGATGTAAAGCACTGTACATCACATTTATTTATTATACATATGAATTTACTCAATGCTCTTCAAATAAATGCACTGTGACAAATCTTCAAGCAATTCCGTAAACTTGATTAAGCCTTAAAATTGAAATGGACTAGAAACTTTTGAGATTTTGTGGGCATATGAAAACATACGTACATATAAGGATATGTGAGTATAGTTGGTGATAAATGTATATGTATGTACATATATAGTATATGATAATTGGTAGAGTAATAGCTTATAGATAACTAACAAATTATCTAAATACATATATGATTATGATATACCATGTATAATATACATACATACATATATCAATATTTATTTATTTATTTATTTATTTTTAACTTGAACTTATCTTTGAACTACGTATAGTCGGAATTCTATTAAACTTATCTGAAGTTCCACATAAACTTTTTCTATCAGTATAATGTACACAGTATAGTAATATCTAGTGCAGTATATTTTATAGAAATTATCATCACATTGAATTTGAAATGGTGTTAAACAAATAGACGCTTTATCTTTTCATGAAGTCATGCCCTAGCGATAGATTGAAAAATTTTTTTGGTCAAGAATTGATTTATTTCACTTATTATTTGTATTTATTTTTTGTTGGATACTGTTTTTCGCTAGACTGGGGTGGGGTTGGGCTGTGTGTGGGGGTAAGGGGGTTCGTGTGGTGCAGCCTGTTCCCAATCAACCGGTCGAACACTTGCAAGTCGAGGTGTAGGCTTAACGGCATCTTCGGCCAGCAATCTGTGCCGCATCAGCCTTGCCTCAGCCTTGAGGAGCGCTGCCTAGACCACAGCCGGCTCTCTGCCGCTGCCACTGCCGCAGCCGCAGCCGCAGCCGCAGTCACAGCTGCAGTCACCGGTTGCTGAGGCTGGGGCACGTTGCAATTAAGTGCGCACGTACTAGACCACAATGTCTCTCTCTGTGTGTGTGTGTGTGTGTGTGTGTGTCTGTCTGCTGTGTGTGCCTGCAAAATTCACTTCGGTTGGGGACTGAACGGGAGAGACGGCATTGGAGCTTATCCGGTGCAGGGCTTATCGTCGCCAGCGTCATCCACGTCGCTTTATCAGGCCGCAAACAGCGCAATGTGAATCAAGCAATCAGTTGGCTGAATTACCCGCTGCTCGGCAAAAATGGCTAAGATATATTATAGAGCGTGAATGTGGCTACAAATAATATCGAATGAAATATACTGCGAACAGGCGAACATCTATACAGACATACATATCTATATAGTATATCCCAGACATTAGTCTGACCTGAATGTGGCTGAGCGAGAGATTGTTTGACTATTCTATTATTCCCATTATTATATAATAATTATAATAGAGCAACAGCAATGATGCTGGAGAAGGTTCTGGGACTTACCACCAAAAGATGTATTGGCCATATATTTCATATTATCATATATTTCATATACATATACATATATACATATATATATAGTCGGAATTTCGAATCCTGATGCTCGTTACCTAGTTTTCTAAACATAGCTCAAGTTCTTAGACCCTAAACCAGCTTAAAATTTAGTTTCAGGGTATATTAGTTATATGAAAATTATATAACACGCAAAGGAAGGCGTGGCAGATGCCATAAAATGAGACCCAAGTGATATGATTATTAATTTGTATACCCCGAACCCATGGAAAATGCGATTTCAATGTATATTGGCCATATGAATATGTAGAGGAGGCGTTGATCAGGATGATAAGGTGAGCCGATACAGTTAAGTTCGTCTGTCCTTCTATCCGTTTATTTATCCATCTGTTAATCCGCTAAGAGTATGTAGTAAGAGTTTTTCAGATAATCTATCCGATTTTCTCATTATAGATCAAAATCGATAATACTTTTTAGTTATATAAGTTTAGTGTGAATAGCAATAAATTTACTGTGGGGGTTGGTCTGCCAAATTTGGTATAGCTTGAGCTTCGGATACTTCTTCTTAACCTTTGCTAAACCTTTCTACCTATACCTCCCTCTCTGTGCCTAAAAATTGCAATAAAAAATCTTTCAAAAAAAAGTAGAGCTATCAGACGAGTAGACCTTCGCTTCGGTTCAGGGTATTCCCTAATCGGGTACTCCCGCTTAGCTCACGCACAGTTCTATTTATATACTACTCTAGGTCTAGCACTCCTCAATTATTCGGTTAGATAAGATTGATTGCTTTATCACATATTTCCCACTAATTGGCTCTTCTTCGTGTATTTAATGGTCACAGATATGATTATGCCTATTGGGCCTGTTGACACTTCCAATTTAGTGCCAAAGCTGTTTCGGCTCGGCTTATCATAATACGAGTACAGAGTAATGCAGATAAACCACAAAATACATTCGCATGCGAGCCGTCTAAGCAAACAGTTGTCATAACATGTGCAAAGGCAATAAAAGCGAATAAACAGATCCGAAACAGAACCATCAAACCAGTTGGCCTAGAAAGTGCGTTTAGAGATTCCGAAATGCCGTACGGTGTTTGTACACAGAAACAAATATGTTTATGGCTGATCCAAAGAAATCAAATGCTTCTTTAGTTATGAATTTTCGATTTGAGGAATTTAGCCCTCCCCAGTGCATGTTGGTATGTGTATGTGTATGTGCAATAATAGCAAATGTCTACCAATTGCAGTTACGTTTTACGCTCTTCCAGTTAATGTCGTTCTCGGCGATTCTCATCACCTGATGCGAGAGTTGGTTGCCTTGATTTTTATAGCTTATATGCTATATATGCAGATGTGCTCTTTTTATGGAGAGATTATTAAGAGTGTGCATGTGAGAGCGCATGTGCATATGTAAACATGTCTGCATATGTATGCAGGCATGCGAATATGAATGCTTACATACATAAGAATAGTGTCTCTACATAAGTATGCATGTATGTATGTACGTATGTACTCATGCATGCAAGCATTTATGTATGTAGACATGCATGTATACCTTTACATGTACAAATGCATGCTTCTGGACATGACTGTACATAAATAAACATGCATGCATGTGCATTCATGCATTTGTGTACACTTACATTGATGCATATGTGCGTATATGTACATATGTGTGAATGTATGTATGTGAGTGTGTGTGTACATATGCATGTATGCATGCGTGTACGGATGTAGGGATGTATGGATGTATGTATGCATGAATGTGTGTACATCATGAATGAATGTATGTATGCATGAATGTGTGTACATCATGAATGAATGTATGTATGCATGAATGTGTGTACATCATGAATGGATGTATGTATGCATGAATGTGTGTACATCATGAATGGATGTATATATGCATGAATCTGTGTACATATGCATGTATGTATGGATGTATGAATGTACATATATATGCACGTATGGACGTATGCATTCATGCATGTATGTATGTGTGTACATATACACGTATGTATGGATGTATGAATGTACATACATACATATGTGCATGTGTGTGTATACATATGCCTTTATGTATTAATGTATTCATGTATGCATGCATGTATGTATGTATGTAGGTATGTGTGTACATATGCATGTATACAGGTATGTATATATGTATGAATGAACGTCAGCATGTCAGCAAGTATGCCATGTCAGTATGCGTCATGAAAGTCAGCATACGTGCATATTAGCTTCAATATATTCAGGCATGTATGTTTATACATATGTACTAATCCCCTGACATATATGTACATACATATGTTTATCTCTGCATTCATCGACATTGATCAATTCACATGTCTCAAATATAAATTTATGTGTGGTTTTTTATTTATTTATTTTTTAAAACCCTTCTTAACGCAAATTTGCAGATTTAATTAATCTCGCTTACCGAAAGGAAAACATATTGAAATTTATTTTATGCCGCCACCGAAGCAGCTCCATAAAATATGAAAATTGAAAATGAAAGAAAATCAACAAAATGTCCACCATTCAATTTGCAATGATTAAATCAATAAAACACCTTATAAAAATAAAATCAAATAAGATTTGTGCGATGTATTTATGAGTTGCGTTGCTCGTGAAATCAACGAGTAAACATTTACTTTAAACAATTTAAAAAACAAATTAGTCTTAAATATTGAATATTAATTTGAGGAACATAAAAATATTAAATAGAGTTAAATATAAAATTTTTAAGTTGAATTAAGTGAAGCTAAAGAAGTAGTTAAAAAAAAAATGGATACAAAACGAAGAATATTGCAAAAAAAAAATAAAATAAAATAAAATAAAATAAATAAATAAATAGGGGAGAATATAAAAATAACAACACGTAAAGGAATAATATTGGAAATAATTTTGAGCTTGGGGCGAAACTTTAAACAGATGTCTAAAGGGATAAAAGTTGGAGAGGACGCCAACTCCCGCTCGCCCTTCATCAGCTGGCAAGTTTGTGGTATGCGAAATTGTACTTCAAGTATATAAATGACTTTGGCGTTATTCGGAAAGGAGCTTAAGTGTTCCGAGTTATTTTTTTGTCCACATTTTGCTATGGCTTTTATTTGGATTGGCGTGGCTAGAACTTTTCGAACAAACATTTAAGTCTGGTTGGATAATAACAAAAGTGTTGCTTTATAACAATTTTCAGTTAGATTTCAGCGATGCTGTGCGGACTGAGATAGGATGATCATCAATCAGTCAGTCAGTCAGTCACTCAGTCAGTCAGTATACAAAATTCGTACTATTTAGACTGCCTTAGTTTAAAGCGTTATAGCCTGAATACTTCGCTTGGAGCTTCGATAATCAATCAGGTCACACATTGAGCCTTGCGCATCAATCAGTCAGTCATTTCATTAGTTAGGCAATCGATTAATCTAGTATAAGTAATCAACCAGTTAGTCAAATAATTAGTCTATCAGGTAAATAATTATTCAATCAAGCGAGTTCAAGCAGTCGATAACTCAGTTAAACAGTCAAATCAATAAGTCCATCAAGCATTTAGTTATACAATAATCAATCAGTCAATCATTCAGTTAATCAATCAGCTGATTAATAAATCAATCAATCAGTGAATCAATGCATTAGAAAATTGTATACTCAGACCGAAAATAACCCATATAATAGGTCAATCAATCAATCAGCTTAATTGTTTGGATTCCCTTTATAGCTTGATTTGTGATTTAATCAACAGTCAGTCAATCAATCGATAAGCTAGTAAATCAGACAGTTGATCGATGAGTGCGTAAGCCAATCAATCAATCAGTCAGTCAGTCATTTAACTAATCAGTTTGTCAGTCAATAAACAATTGACTATAATCAGACAGAGAAATATTCAGTTAAATAAATGTAAATAGATAGCTAAGAAGTCAATGATTGGTCCACAATCAATCATCAATCATAAGCAATTAATTAATCAGTAAATCGCTTTAGCAGTCAGTCATTCAGCCAGATAATGCATTAATTCAGTTAAATAGTTAGCTAATAGGTCAATCAATCATTTAGTCAATCACAAAGCTCAACAGCTGGGTCAATCATTCAGTCAGCTAGACTGTTTGACTGAGCAGTTTAAGCCAGTAACCTGTTAATGTTTTCTAGCTCCTATGGCTTACACTGTGCTACCATCATCAGTCAATCAGTCAATCAGTCAATCAGCCAATCAATCAGTCAATCAGTCAAGCAGATTTACTGCTACTCTTTATTTCTTCAGCTCTTTAGCTTCAGTAGCTTCAACTCTATTTTCATTCTCAGTCAGTGCCTCATCAGTCAGTCAATCAGTCAGTCTGTCCGTGAGGCAATTTGAATCAGTTTAGATTGCTCGCAGTCTTCATTCCCAGACTATTTGCAGCCACTGTGGACATGGAGGCTAGACGCTGGCCGTTGCATATTAACGAGGCGCCTTTCGCATGTGGCTAGCAACATGTTGCGCTGTGGCATGCCCCGTGTTGCTGCTGCCTGTGGTGAGTTTCGCGCAGCCGAAACGCAGGCGCCACGCAGTTGCCCCATCGGCGGCGGTTGCCAGTTGCCAGCGATTCGTTCAACGTAACGGTAACGGCTAGGCAGAGCGAAGCGCGCCAGCAAACGACGTCAACGTCGTGGGCGTCGCTTGCCTCGTATACGTATACTACGACCCGTACCCAAGTACCGTTAGTCGAGCCGCAGTCCACGGATCGTGTGTGTCTCCATCTGTGTGCTTGTGTGTGTGTGTGTGTGGGTGATTCTCTCCAGATCCTTTCTTTTTGTTTGTGTTTTTGTTAAGTGAAAGACGGTAGTGAGTGACAGAAATCCGGAATCCGGAATCCGGACCCGGTAGTGGCCCCGGCACCGTCACCGGCACCGGAACTAGATCACGCCGTGGCCATGTACAGCGCCAGCGCCGAGGATGCAGCCCGTGCGGCCGACACCTACAAGGCCTTGGTGGACTACTACGCGAACGCACGGAGCGCCGCCAGCCACATCGTCTCGCTGACGCTGTCGCCGCTGAACGAAACGCTGTCGCTGGGCCTGGCCGACGCCGGCAATGGCAGCAGCAGCGGCGCTGGCCCGGGCGGCAACGCCAGCAGCAGCGCTGATGACGACATGGATGCACTGGGCGCTGGCCAATTCTTCTTGATACCCGATGGCGCCTCAACAGAGAGGAGCATTGGAGCACCCTCAGCCGCAGCGGCAGCTGGCGGCGTTGGCAGCGTTGGCAGCGGCAGCGGTGGCAGCAGCACCGCCAGCAGCGCCACCGAAATGCCCGCCTGGCTAATACCCAGCTACAGCCTGATCCTGCTCTGTGCCATCGTGGGCAATCTGCTGGTGATATCCACGCTGATGCAGAACCGCCGCATGCGCACCATCACCAATCTCTTTCTGCTCAACCTGGCCATCTCGGACATGCTGCTGGGCGTGCTCTGCATGCCCGTCACACTCGTCGGCACGCTGTTGCGCAACTTCATCTTTGGCGAGTTCCTCTGCAAGCTCATTCAGTTCTCGCAGGGTAAGTGCGGGCCAATTCCCTGATTACAGTGCTCCAGCTGGCCTTGGGGCGGGCGGCCTGCGGCCTGAGGGTCGTCGAAAGTGTTGTGAAATGAGAATGCAGCAGGCAATGTGAAGTGCACGCATTTCATAGTCTACATTGGCAACATTGTGTGCGGGTTATGGCGCCATCTAGCGTCGAGTAGTGCAGGCTAACTGCAGTGCGGGCTTAAAGCATCAGTGAAAATGCTACGAAAAACTGAAAAAAAAAAACAATTTTTTTTATTTTTTTTATTTTTTTTTATTATTTTTTTACAGTGTATAAATAAATATATGGACAGTTTACAAAAAATAGTCTGCTTGATAAAACATTTTTTTTTTGTTTTTTAATTGTCTCTACATATACAACTGTGAACAAAAACTACTCTAAATTTATTTTGCTTTAATTTTGCAGCAGGAACAATTTACTAAATATATTTTGGTGTACAAAAATCATTAACTTTGATAAATTAATTGTTTGTCAATATTATTATTATTTTTTTATTCATTTTTATTAAGTTTTTAATTTTAGTTTTCATGCTCATTCATGAAAGTGAAATGAGTATATTGATTTTGTGCCATGTCCGCCTCGCTGTCCGTCCGTCTGTTGGTATATTGCAGCTACAGACTTACACAGTGTCCAAGTTAATCCGATCCTCCCACTAGGGGCGTGGTAAATCATGGCAAAATGCATTTTCCGGTATATCAGCAGCCCTGGTAGTATAGAGATGTATAATCGCTCGCACGTACACAATCTATCAATATCTACGCCCATTGGAGGCGTGGCAAACCGCAAATGTTTTTAGCTTCTACAGTCTGCGAGCTAGAAATTTCCAAATTGGACTCAAAAGTAATTACTATTCCCCTTTGGGGGCGTGGCACACGAAAAATACCCTGTAATTTGATCAGTTTATGAGCCAAAGCATTAAAATTTTCATAAACACCTTAGGGGTTTATCAAAAATTGACCACGAATGGCATGTCCATGACCACCAGGGGCGTGGCAAGTCTGGGAAAACTGCAGTTTTAGAGGTAGCAAATAAAAACGTAACGATATTTGTATTCTCTATTAAATTTTATATATTATACATATACAGAATGAGGGCGTAGCAGAACGTAAAATGGCACTGGTATATGAAGGAGTGAGCTATAGTCGGTAACACCCGACTGCTACGCTCTTTGTCACTTTAGACATAGAAGGCAAAGTCTGCTAAAAATATTCCTATATATATACATGTATTTTATTTTAATGAATAACTTAATAAGACATTGACTAGATTTCTGATTTCCAAATTTCGTGAGCTTTAAAAAAAAACTATATATAATTTATCTTGCATCAATTTGGCAGCTGCCAGCTGCCGACACTTGGAAGACAACTGTCAAATTTCAAATTTATCGCCGAGCCGAATACTTTTTTTTTTTTTTTTTTTTTTAGATATTTGGACAGTTTAATAAAAAATTATGAATACATGTATAAGGATAGATTGGCAGTGTCTGGCTGTCGCACACTTAGTAACATCTGCGACAGCGGCTGTGGCTGTGGCTGTGGCTGTGGCTGAGACTGTGCGAAAAGTTGGTCAATAAAGCGCATATGCTTCAATTGAAGTTCTCATCATTTGTGAAGGGGCCAGCGCAGCGGCGCTTCCATTACAAAATGCGACCATGAAAACTTGTATGCTGCCAGCTATAGTTTCAGTTAGTAAATAGCAAATGACAGCGGCAGGTCGGGTGTCACAGACTGCGGAATACACTGTTAAAAGGAATAAATTGATGGAGAATGAGCTGATATGAGTTCATTTAGTTTATCTATGCCCAAATATTAGCATTCCCACGAGCAATTCTTGAGAGCATTCTAAAACTAATATGCTCTTAATTACTATGCAAACAGTGTATGCAAATCGCATACATAAAACTGTTCACAGTCTGTGCTATACATACGAAATGAGCAAAGTTTCTATTTTCCTGCATATTAAGAACAAGTGAAACATCAACCAACTGAACTTTCATCAACTTCTATACTTATTTATATGTATAACTATATATATATATATGTATTATATATGCGTATATAAATATCTGAAATGTATTGCGTACCACTACAAAAGCTGATAATTTGAAATTGTTGAACGTGGGCGTAAAATAATTATGGCACAAAATATGTTTATTAGAATATCTATGTATACATATACCTACTACATACATCTATATATGTATATATCCATATTTGTGTAAATATTAGAATATCAAAGGAAAAGTTGAGCATTAAAGGGCGAAAGTGAAATCCTCTACTATAAATATTCGCATGGGCCGGTGTTACGAGGAGGTAAATCAGATTTAATGAGATTTAGATTTAAGCAACAAACAGGGAGAGTGGTCCAGTGGGGAGTGCACGACTAGGTGTCACTTAGGCCACGATCAGAGAGTATTATATTCTGCTACAGAAGTCAAGTATGAATTTCTAGTCTCCTTTAAAGCTCACGGGATTTATTAAAGCATTCATAAAGCGGTAGACACAAAGCTGGTCGCAAACACAGACAGAGATAGATAAATTGCGAAAGTGACAGAGATAGCTAGAGTGATTGACGTGCTTACAGATGGACCAAGACGCAGTACAGGTTATATAAATGAGAGTATAAAGAGAAAGAGAGAAAGTTGGGGACAGGCAGAAGGGAGTGGGCAGAGAAAGAGCAAAATAAAGAGGATGAGAAATAGAGAGGGAGATAATGAGAATGGGAGAGAGAGAGCTAGGACAAAATTATAGCGATAGAAACAGTTTGAAGCGAGTCAGTGAAAGGAAATGAAGAAAGAGAGAGGCAGGGAGAGAGAGACAGTTACAGAGTCAGTGAAAGAGAAAGTGAAAGACAGACAGTAAGAGAGAGAGACAGTAAGAGAGAGAGAGAGAGAGGCAGAAAGAGAGAAAGAAAAAGGAAGAAAGAGTTGAAGAGCAACAGATACAGTGAGGGTAAGGCAGAGAATGAGAGAGACAGGTAATTAGAAACCGGGATGGAGAGAGAGAGGGATGGAGAGAGAAAGGGGGATTCAAAGAGAGAGAGATGGATGTAGAGAGAGAGAGAGAGATGGATATAGAGAGGGAGAAAGAGACACAGACAAGACAGATAGAAACTTCTGTCCCTTTATCTGCCTTAATCCCTTTGAGAAGAAAAAAGCCAGGACGATTGCTGCGGCTGAGCTTTAAAGTATATCGCATCGAATCAGATAATAGAGTTCCGCACAACAGAATATGAAATAATACTTCCAAATGCCGAACTAAGCTCTTTATGCTAGCGTAACTCTATCTTTGTTTAAGGATACGGAGGCAATCAGATGGAAATCCCATATTGACTGCGTATTCAACCGAATTTCTTCTTCCTCTTCTTAACTAAATACCTAGTTGCTTGTGAAGAATAAAATGATAAAATACATAATAAATAAAGCTATATTTAGACATACCCACGCAAGACATTTTGTGAAATAAATTTGAAATGTATTTACAGTGGAATTAAATTGATTTGTTTATTTTTGTGCTTGTGCCTGAACTGAAATCGAAATGACACTTTAATAACAATAACAACAAGAAAGGTGCGAAGATGACCGACTGGCAGATACCCTGAGCCCTGAGCTTTATAAGTATATCTCTATGCACACACATATGTGCATATAGATAGGCTTTACTAAAAAACTTAAAAAAACTAAACTATAATGATAGAGATGGATTGAGTTTATTAGTAAAACATTTGGATGTAAAGCACAAGTTTCTAGTTACTAAAATACGTTTATCGATTATTATCGATAATGGCGAAAAGTGATTTTTGTGATTATGCGTTAAGGTTTTAAGATACTGATACTCAGATTGAACGGGTCTAGCGACGAATGAACGGACAACTGGACATTTCGATATATATCGACAAGTATCGACTCAGCTAGTCGCCCATATCAAAGACCACGTATGTATTTTGGCATCTGCCACGCCTCCTACTGCCTGTTACATACATTGTCACGCCACCAGCATGCCCCAAATTCTCACTCTCAATGTGTGCAGGGTATCAAAAGGTAGTCGCCATGAATCTATTGATAACAATTCTCAATTCTCAATTATCTTATTTCTTTGACAACAAATCTCTTGCTATAAAGTTAGAGCAAATAGATTGCTAAGCCTTGGTGTATGCGTGTGTTTGTGTGTGTGTGTGTAGATTAGCTAATATAAAGTGAAAGCTGAACAATAAATAGAACATATCGTTTCACTACTGCAAGGGTCGCTGCCATCTTAATTCACAATTTTACTTCATTTAATGGCTCCGCGCGTTTGTCTCTTTGTGTTTTGTTGTTGTTGCTGTTGTTTTTTATTATTTTTTATTTATGCCATGCAGACGCAAATAAATAACGCTTTTCACTTTTCACTTTTCACTTTGTTAGCAGCAGTTGTTCTTGTCTGACTTTTACAATCTGGAAATTTTTCTACTTTTCATTGCAGAATTTTTTTTTTTAATTCTTTTCTTTTGGGAAATACTCCAGAAATATTGTGCCTGGCATAGCCGTGAAACTATGGGCTAGTTTAGAGTTCTACACTTGAAAAGTATAAGACAAGAAGTGAGGGCTTGATTTGCTATCTGGGAGTCTTCGACTGCTAAATACCCGGCAAATGAGAAGTTACGAATGATTTGAAGGTTCGGTTTAAAAAGTTTCTAACCGATGGACGCACATTGGCCACAAAAGCCAATATACCCTTATTATATACTGATATAGCCTTAGAGCTGAAAGTAAAGAACTAGAAAGAACTTTAGTTGACTTTCCCTTGGCACTCGCAATCCAGGGTATTTGTCAGTCGTTCACTTCCCGGCTCATGCACAATTACTCATTTATTTTTTTTGGTATTTTGTTGTCCTTTAGACTCGGACTGCCGCCCACTCGCTTTCGATTCCCGATGCTCCCCAACTTATTTTCGGCGCCCTTTTGTCATGCAAATGACATGCAAAACGAAGGCGGTAGATGGCACACAAATAACATGTAGCACAATCATATTGAAACGAAAGCAAAAGCCAGAGGCACAATGCAAAAGAATAAAAAAAACACAGTTGAAAACAATGATAAATTGCACAGAAGAGAAGAGAGAGGAGAGGGCGTACGACTACAACTCATCGAACTGCTCTCAAAGGTCGTCCATGGCTTCTTTTATATGAACTCAAATAAAATAAATTAATACATATATATATATATATACGTTTTGTAAATCTGATTTATATGACAGCTTCTCCTATGGCAGCTTGAGTGAAATAGTGAAATTTATTCAAGACATTTTCAAAAAGCAAATAAGAGTAGCTCTCTATGACAGCTTTATATAGATTTATTGATACACGCAACTATTCATGGCAGTTTGTTGCATCTTCAAGTATTTCATATATATTATTATTATTCGTGAATAGGTTTTTTTGTTCGCTTTCAAGTAAGCCCCATTAGATACTACACAAATTGTGCGAACTATTTTGCTTGGATGCACTTGCTCTGTTCCTGTTTCTGATGCTGCCCTTGACTCCTCAAGCGATGGGTAGAACCTCTCCCTCTCTCTCCCTTCAGGACCACGAAGTTCAAAGCGTGAGCGGCAGAGTAGACTTTCTCCAAAGTCTCCATATTCTTTACGGGTTTCAGTCTATACGGAGTCAGAGTCTCCAAGATTCTCCACATTCTCCACAGTCACCACTGTCTCCAATTTCTCCAAGGTCTCCACAGTCATTCACGATCTCCAATCTATACGGTCTCCAGAGTCTTCATAGACTCCACATTCTCCACAGTTTGCAAAGTCTCCACAGTCTCCACATTTTTCACAGTCTTCACACCCCACAATCTCATTAGACTCTATATTCACCGAAGTCTCCACAGTCCTTAAAGTCTCTACACTCTACACTCTTTTTCTACACCCTGTACAATCCCTACACTTCCCACAGTCTCTACACTCTCTTCTCTACATTCTACAATCTATTCCTTACACTCTCTACATTCTATTCTCTACACTCCCTACAATTTCTACACACTCTTCACACATGCTCAACACATTTCGTGGAAAAATTATGATATCCTCTTAAAGGGTATAAGGGTTCGAGATGTGTTGCTTTGCCACAATTTGTGTCTGCCTCGTAAGGAGGCCTTCACGGTTCGTCCTACTTGGCGGAATGAATGCGTGCAGTATTCATGTATTCCGCCGTAATGTGGACTTTGATTAAATCTGTACGCGTATTTTTGTTGCCGCCTTATTTCTGGCGTGCCACACACGAAGCCTGGCAGCATTGTAATCATTATGGCTAGCACTTGGCGCATGCCGCATGCCACATGCCACTTGGCACTCATTAACGTAGTGGGCCTATAATGCTAACGATTTCACGTCTGAATATTAATAACCATATTCCATAACATAATCAGCCCAGCTAAAAGTATGCGTAATTTTCAGTGTATTATGTCGTACCGGAAACGGTTCTTAGAGTTTTTTCTTTTAGTTTTCTATTAGCTGGAATATACATACATATAATGTTTAGAGGTTTTTTTTACCCAATCAAATTTACATATTTAAAAAAATTGTAGCATACTTTTATGAGCGAACTGAAAATATATGCATAGGCTGACCCAACAAGAATAGTGTAGTGCTTGATGATGGTAGCTGTTTAAGTAGGGGCTCAAGTAAAGGTGGGCCATTCGAGAATTAATTATTATAATTCAGCTGAAAATGTAAAAAAAATAATAGCAATTTTACTGTTGGTGGTACTTGAATTACCTAGCATGAGCTAGGTTCTTATACCTTAAGCCAAGCTGGAGATTTGTAGGGTGTAAAGTAAAGCTATAATAGAAGCACAGATAGCAGAAAGTTTTAAATTAAATGTGTTAGGAAGTATTATTGATAAATACTCAGAGAAGTTTTTGTATTAAGGGAGCTCATGCTCCAGGCAGGGCTGGCATAGCTGATATAATATGTAATATCAAAGTAATATCTGTAAAGTAAATAATTGCAATTTCTCTTCGTTTTACTCTGGTTGTTTGGTCAGCCTGCTCAATTTATCATAAATTTCAACCTATGCAGCAAATGGAGTTCCAGTGTGAGACCTCAATATTTTCGTGTTTGTTGAGCTAAACTTATTCCATTTGATTCCAAGCTTCAGGGCAAGGCATTTGGGGTATTCCCACAGAAAAAAAGCTATTGATTGCAATTAGCATTCCCTGACTACAGAGGGTATCTACATATCACAGAGCTGCTGAGACCTCTCTGGGGAGAGACCCAAAAGAAAATCGATAATCTGGGTCTACAAGGTATCACACATTCGCTGATGCCTGACTGCATAGAGGCACTCTCTCTCTCCCTCTTTCTTTTTTCTCTCTATTTATTATGCTCTTTGTTGCTGTTATGCAATGCGCTTACATAAGTTTCTAAATAAAATTTGCCGCTGGCCTTGGGCAGCCATGAATTACTGCCTTAAGTTTGTGCACACACACACATATATATATATATATATATATATATATATATATGCATGCCTGCCTGTGTGTGTGTGTGCTTTCGCTAATGCGCCTACAACATAATCATAAACATAAGCAACAATAAGCAGCGAGCAAGTCGACCTAATTCCGCCTAATTGTCTTCGCGCTGCCAGCCAGCCAACCGGCCAACTATCATTTTCTTTTGGCCAAGTCCGAGTCCGCCTTGGGTTGACACAAGTGTGATGCCAAAAATTGCTTTGACACCCACACAACAAGACTAGAGATTCGTTAAGTCCTAGCCTAGGCAGACGACGTAAAGTTCTCTCGCAAATATCATTTTAATAGGCTCCAAGGCGACGGGGTGACGGAGGACGGGGCGACGGCGAGATAGGGCGACGGACAAGTGTTTGATTTGAAATTATTTGATGGCCATTTGGCACATGGACACATGCTTATAAGTCTACAAGCTTAGCCACCGCAGCCCATATATCACGCGGCCATGGAGCGTCTGGCTTAGCGCGGCTGCGATAATATTGCCACCGAATACTTAATTCCAATAAAGCACAATGAGCCAGCCTCAAGACAGACACAGCACACAGCACACTTACACACACAAACACACGCTCTATGTGGAGCAAGGAATTCGATTTGGAAGCTGTTTCAGGATCTGAGCTGCTTCAGTCTCAGGAAACTTTTAGAATAATATTGTGAATGGATTTTAGACAAAAGTGGATGTGGCTTGGGTAATCCCTAGAACTGAGCAGGTTTCTGGCGTATTTCATACTCAAATATCAAACCAAGACCAAGAACAGAGTTTATTGCAGTCTAAGCTATGGCTTCTGTCCCTAGAAGTGTCGCATAGCAATGCCCGCAACTCGTCTGCAAAGTGAAACTTGAACTGGAATAAATAGAAGCAGTATATATAGTCTTTATTCTATCCCCTTAGATATTCACTAAAGACTATTATAATAATATTTAATTCTATATAGAATTTATCTATTTGTATATGTACTCCATCTATATGTACTCCATCTACATCTTACTCATTCTATATACATGTACATCGTACATATATATACTGATATTCACATATATATATACTCCATAGAGATTGTATATATTGTCATAGGGACATACTATCTACATACTCTAATGATACACCCTACCATATTCTCTAATTATACATAATATGTATCCAATATATACACTATATATATCTTACTTATGGTGTCTGTAGAATTTCCATATACCCTCTATATATTCTATATATACCTTCTGTATATATTCTATATCCTCTACTACATTCGTACTCTGTATATCCTCTATATATACCCCATAAGAACCTATTATATACCCTACATATACTCTGTATACTTATTCCATATACTCTATATATGTATACTGCATAGAGTATCTCTCTCTATCTCCTATATATATCCTATATAGTATATGTTTTCTTCATTCATTTCATTCCAAGCAATGCTCATATGCAAATGACTTTGATATCTCCTATGACTAGGGTGTATACGACTTTGTGCTCTACACAAGCCAAGTTTCAAAATACTTTAAAGAACCAATACACTCCCATTCCGCGCGTTAAAGAGTATAGGAAACAATTTGAGTCGCAACTAACTAAAAGCTGGCTAAAGACTTTACCCAACTTCAGTGTACCGAAGCTCTGCATGCATTCAAATGGAAAACTCTGCCTGCATTTTGCATGCCTGATAAAGCCGGAAAGTATGCCAGTTAAATATAGATCGACGCTATTTTTTTTTTTCGCTGCTGCTGCCTCTGGTTAAACATTAAAAAAAAACAAGAAAAAAGAAAAACTGAAACTTATGCCAAACAAAGTGGAGCGAAAAAACAGCGAGTTGTCTCCAAATTTTCCGCATGTGTGGTTATCGTGTGGGTGTTGGCAAATATACATATGACTTTGTGTGTGTGAGTGTGCGTGTGTGTGTATTTATGTGTGCGTTGTCTGCCATTGCTAGTTCGTGCCCGGCAAAAGTCAATAAAACGATTCATATGCGCATATAATCATAAAAAATGATTTTAATGGATATACACCTACACCTACACACACACACACACACACACACTCACGACCTCCCCTCTCTTTATATCATCCTCACTCTCTCTTCATACGCATTATGCTCCGACATATTGTCTAAATATTTGTGAGCTTGGCTAATTGAAGCCTGGCAGCTAAGCTCCCCACAGACTTGGCTAAAACTAAAGTAACTGTATTTAAGTGGGCCATTATTATAATTGGCTTACACTAGCTGCCAGCCATAGGGCGGCATGTTAAATGCCAACACGCTCCAAATTTAGTTGACTAGATGGCTCAATGCGTTCAGATGGGTATGTGAAAAAAAAGAATGGTATATAAGAATATGAATATGAATAGGAATGTGAGCATATAAATATATGATTTCATTTTGTTTTATTCATAAATGTATAATATATTATATTGTTCATAATTCATATGACTAAATATAAATATTTATAGGAATATAAATATATATAAGTATATACATATATTTGTATAGTTTGACCATTTTTAATGCTCAGTTAGGTTTTAGGATCTGCTTCACTTGGATCTGACTGGATTCATTTTAAATTTTTTTCTACTCCCAAAACCTATGTAATAAATCTACATCAAGTTTATATTCGTTCAAACTTCGTAGTTCTTAACTTTCCATAGTTAACGCTCTCTAAAGCTGTTTTATGACTTTGCGGCTCAACGAATTTCCTTGAACTTGGTCCATAGTTATACCCATTGAATGTGGGAAATAAGGGTATAAGGGCTATGTGATAATTGGCGTGGCAACCACCATACAGTGCAGATATTAATGATCAGGATAGTGAACTGAGTCGATTTCTCCTTCCATCCGTTCTCCTCGTAAACTAATCTAACTATATAATGATTGATATATATAAATCATTACATACCTACTATGGGTGCTAAAGACTTGGAATATATTCGTGAAGGCCGCCTTAATTCAATAAGATATGGTGAGTATTTCTACGCCTATTGGAAATCAGGAAAAACTGACAGTTGATATCCTCTATCGATATACCGATTGGGGGCGTGGCAGATCGAGAAATAAATCTGGCAGCATTTGTGCCTTGAATGAGTATTCTGCAGTCGGTAAAGCCCAACTGCAACCTTTTGACTTGTTTTTCATAATATATCTTAAATCTTGTTAAAGTTCTTATAAAAAGCAAACTAAGTATTCAATAAGGTTAGCCATTTAAATATCAGATCATTTAATCTCCAACAATTGGAGTGAAATAGTAGATTAAAACTAGATCATAGACCATAGATATATATAGTAACTACTGAAATTGCTTTAAATTATATGAAATTATTTATTTCATTCATTTATGTAAGGAAACATAATTGATTTTAGTTTATGTTGAAAATCAGCGTAAATTGATTTTTATGAACTTTTGATGTGAATATAAAACTTAATGCCTGGAAATGGAGCTGTTTTGATAGGGGCTGCGTTTTGTTAATGACTTGGACTTAAATTTCATTGCCTGGGCCATTTAATTATAGTTAATGTGTGTAGGAGAGTGTGAGGTGAAGTGTGTGTGTGTGAGAGAGAGAGAGAGAGAGGGGGCATCAGTTCTTCACGTTCAACGAGCGAACTTAACCACACTAAGCGACTGTCGTAATCGCAGGCTTAGCCTGAGTTGGCCACAGTGAATGTGTGTGTGTGTATGTGAATAAGTGTGTGTGTGTGTGATATTGAAATATAGTAGAAAATGGCCAGCAGAGCAACAAGCACAAATCTTTTGCCGCCAGCTAAAAAGTCATTAGGCAAATTGTGCAACCTGCCGAGCACTTTTTGGCCATTTTGCTCGAGTGGGGGCGCGGGAAGGGGGGAAAGGGGGGTTGCAAAGGCAGTAGCAGCAATTGCCAAAAGTAAACAACATGCAGAGCTCTATGCGCTGTTTGTCATCATGCTGTTGTTTAATCCAGCCATAGTTACGAGCCCGAATATCCACCAAGCAGCAAGTTCTTCTATGGCCAAATCCCAGGCTGTCAGCCTGGTCGCATATGTCGTGTGTCCACTTTTCCACATATTTCCCGCACAAAGCTGGTTAGAGTGCTTATGTGTGTGTGTGTGCGGGTGTGTGTGTGTGCGGGTGTGTGCGTGTCTACGTTTGTCCGCCATGTTAACAACACAGTTTGCATTTTATGTGCACGTTGCCAGGGCATTAAAACTTTTGTTAAACACATTCATTTCAAATCGCGCTGGAATATAACAAGCAACAACGACAACAACAACAACAATAACAGAGAGCACGAATATTTCATGCTCTAAGTAATCCTTAGTGTGCGGGGTAGCAAATAGTAACATGAGCGGAAACTCTATAATTAAATCTAACTAAATAATTATCTACAAACAATAAGAGAGTTGACTTCAAAAAAGTTTTGAATAGAGTTTTGTCACGATTATTTAGCCAAACGATGCTAAGCTACATGAGAGTGCTGGGAAGGTGGGTTTAGTTGACTGGAAGATGCGTTGACTATGATAGGAATATCTGCTAATATCTATAGATATAGACATATACATGTGGAAAGATGGCTTAAATAGAAGATCTATAGATATAGACATATATTGAGTGAAAGATTCCTGGACTATAAGACTTACTCCGTTTATTATAAGAATATTTATCTGTTATCTATAGATATAGACATATACATGTTGACTGGAACATAGCTTTACTAGAAGATGATCTTCCTAATAATATTTATTAATATCTATAGATATAGACATATATTGACTGGTTGACTGGAAGATGCCTCTACTAGAAAATTTTCTCAGTTTATAATAAGCTTATCTATTTAGTAATACCGACAGATATATACGGTTGTTGACAATATGATATATTCTCGATGGGAAAGATATCCAAAAATTAAGTTCGTTTGGTAAGCAATAGATGGAGTATGGTATATATTTATATATACATAGCTGAGCAGATAGTACCTGGTATTCAATTTAATTATGATCCAAAAATTAGAAGTAAATAACTACCTATATATATATACCTATATATATATATATATATATATAGTTCCGCGCTGAGCGCAAAACTTTAATTTATAGTTATTTAAAGCTCGGCTAAATGCAATCGCATTAAGGCTTAATCTGGTAAGCTCTATTAATTGGATCATTTAAGCGCTGCCACGTACAGCCAGCTAGCTGCTGTTCTGTTCAGTTGTTAAATGATTTTTCTCTTCATATTTACATTGTAGTTGTGAGGAGCACGGCTCCACTATGCTCAGATTCTTGGGAAAGTTTTAATTTTGTTTTTTAGTTGTTCGGTAGTTGCGATGGATGGATGAATGGAGGATGGCTAGAGGCCACGGAGTAGGTGGCATGGGGCAGGGGCAGGGGCAGGAGCAGGGGCAGGGGGCAAAGTGCCGTAGGTAACACGGCAAGACAATGCAATGCCCTGATTGTTCTGGCTAATGACTCTTCAGGGCTGAATGCGTACTGTTAGCCAGATTGTTATCTCTATATATTCCATAGACTTGGTTGGTGAAGTTGATGCCATCGGGATTTGGTTAGACGAAAGTTTTTAATGAATGCATATTTGCACCCTGCTCCTCTCTTTCTCTCCCTCTCTCTCTCTCTCTTTCTTTGTCTGTGTATGCAGCGAGTCTGCAAGCTCTATTATAATTCGCTTGAACAGTTTCGGGACTCTCGATAGACATGAGTTTGGTCTAGAAACCAGCTTAGCTATATCAAAGTTTTCATACACAAGAACACACACACACACACGCATAAATATAAACACACGCACACAGCTTTATGTAGGCACTTTAAAATACTTATTTAATTTGATAAAAAAAAAAAACGCGGGCGTCGAGCAGTCTCAGCCAACTTTGTTTCACTTTTGAGTTAAATAGAATTTTCAAAGCATGCCAAGAGACTGGTATTCGGGCACGTTCGAAAGTTTTCGCACCGCCGTAACCCTCCGGCCATTTGTCGACAGTCCGCCGCAACCGCTGTGATTGTTGCGCTTAAATGCTGGCATTTACTTATGTGTTAAATCCATTGAATCTAAACGAATTTGCCAGCTCGTTGTTGCTGCGCAAAGTTTCAATAATAGCATTAAGATCTACCCGGCACGATGTGCCGCCCGTACATTTTCAAATAACGCAAATAAAATTAAAAAATAAACAAAACAAAACTTTGTATTATTTTTGTTGTTCCCTTATTTTCGTCTCTCTGGCAATTCACATTTTGGAACTTTTCCAATATAATTGAATGAACACCCAGGCTAGCCATGAAGCATTGAAGAGTCTTTGGCCAAAAAACGGGCGAAATAAATTGTCTTTAAGAGAAGTAGAGTAGAGTAGAGTATTGTAGAGTTGAATAGTGTACAGGATTGTAGAGTTGAATAGAGTAGCGTAGAGTCAAGTAGAGTAAAGCAGAGTAGATTTCAGTAGAGTATAGTAGTGTAGAGTAGAGTATATTAGTGTAGAGTAGACTTCAGTAGAGTAACATAGGGTGGAGTAGAGTAGAGTAGAGTAGAGTAAAGTAGGGCAGGGGAGAGTTGAGTAAAGTAGAGTAAAGTAGAGTAGAGTAGAGTAGAGTAGAGTAGAGTAGAGTAGAGTAGAGTAGAGTAGAGTAGAGTAGAGTAGAGTAGAGTAGAGTAGGGTAGGGTAGAGTAGACTAGAGTAGAGTAGGGTAGAGTAGAGTAGAGTAGGGTAAACTAGAGTAGAGTAGGGTAGAGTAGAGTAGAGTAGGGTAAAGTAGAGTAGAGTAGATCATAGTAGAGTAGAGTAGACTTCAATCGAGTATAGTAGTGTAGAGCAGAGTACACTTCAGTAGAGTAATATAGGGTAGAGTAGAGTAGAGTAGAGTAGAGTAAAGTAGAGTAAAGTAGAGTAAAGTAGAGTAGAGTAGAGTAGAGTAGAGTAGAGTAGAGTAGAGTAGAGTAGACTTCAATCGAGTATAGTAGTGTAGAGCAGAGTACAATTCAGTAGAGTAATATAGGGTAGAGTAGAGTAGAGTAGAGTAGAGTAAAGTAGAGTAGAGTAGAGTAGAGTAGAGTAGAGTAGAGTAGAGTAGAGTAGAGTAGAGTAGAGTAGAGTAGAGTAGAGTAGAGTAGGGTAGAGTAGAGTAGGGTAGAGTAGAGTAGAGTAAGGCAGAGGAGAGTAGAGTAAAGTAGAGTAGAGTGGAGTAGAATAGAGTAGGGTAGAGTAGAATAGCGTAGGGTAAAGTAGAGTAGAGTAGATTAGAGTAGAGTAGACTTCAGTAGAGTAACATAGGGTAGAGTAGAGTAGACTTCAGTAGAGTAACATAGGGTAGAGTAGAGTAGAGTCAAGTAGAGTAGAGTAGAGTAGGGCAGAGGAGGGTAGAGTAAAGTAGAGTAGAGTAGGGTAGAGTAGAGTAGAGTAGAGTAGAGTAGAGAAGAGTAGGGTAGAGTAGAGTAGAAGTAGGGTAAAGTAGAGTAGAGTAGGGCAGAGGAGAGTAGAGTAGACTACAGTAGAGTAGAGTAAGGTAGAGTACATTAGACTTTACTTTAGTAGAGTAGAGCAGAAAGGAAAGAAGATTACAGTAGAGTAGATTTTAGTAGAGTAGAGTAAATTCAAAGGAATGAACTACAGAAAGCACAGAAGACAAGCAATTACCATTCCCATCAAATACGGCTTCGCACTTAATACAAGTTGCACTGTGAGGCGTCGTTCATCATGCACTGGTCAGCATGTGGCAGGACGGCGCACTTACCCGCAGCTTATCCGTCGTAGGTGCAAATGACGTGACGGAGTCTCAAATTAGGGGGATTGAGTAAAGAAATAACTTTTCCACCAGCAGCTGCAGCTGCAACCAAGCCGACAATCCTTGAGCGCCAGCAGCATGAATGAAAATAATTAAAGCAAAAGGAAAGCAGAAGCAAAAGCAAAAAAAAAAAAATAAAAAAAATAGGACGGGAAAAAAATAGGAAAAACTTTGCTGCGTCTCAAGTGTCAACGGGCGAAAAGTTTCTCAAGCTTTGCGCAAATTTATAATTCGCCGTCTTCCAACTTAAAGTCCAACATCAATCTGGAGCATGCAAATGTCAAATGTAGAAGTTCAGACATACACAAATATGTCAATATATATGCATAGATATATTAAAAAGTCGGAAAAGTTCAAGTTTAAAATGACTTTAGCATTCGTTCAATATTAGATTGATTTTACTTATTCACGAACTGGATGAGTACATTACTTTCCGTCCGTTATGTGCCTCCGTCCGTCAGTTTCCAGTCTGTTCTTCCGTCTGTTGCCCAACTGTGCGTCTGTACCCGCGTCTTATGAAATGTGTTTTCGGTTTTTTTCCGATGAACCTGCTACTACATAGTACCCTAATCGATAAATCTAACCTATCTATCCGGGGACCTGTATAATCACCGGATTGTTAGGTTATAACAGCTAGCACAGTATTTCCTACCACATAAAGTGTAAATGAAGTGCAATTTTCGGTACTGCCCGACTGCAGCATTCTCTCTTGATTGCACTTACTTAAGATCATATCGATTAAGACGTATCGTTGAAGTTTCTTAACATTCCAGCACCCGAAAGTGAAGCCAACTTTATGCATATTCACTTGAGGCGTCTTATATCAAATTGATAACGATAAAGTTTGACAGAATCCAAATTTACTGTTTCCACTTTAAGCATTACGAGCAAAGTGGAAAAGGTGATGCAGCATTTTTCTTAAAGCTCTTCCATTCCGCTATTTATACCCTGAACCCATTGAAAATGGGAAATCAGGGTATAATGGTTTTGTTGAAATGTATGTAACAGGCAGAAGGAGGCGTGGCAGACCCCACAAAGTATATATATTCTTGATCAGGGCGACGAGCTGAGTCGATTTGGCCCTGTCCGTCTGTCTGTCTGTCCGTCTGTCCGTCTGTCCGTCTGTCCGTCTGTCCGTCTGTCCGTATGTTTGAACGCGTCGATTTCCGAAGATATAAGAGCTAGAGACTTGAATTTTTTTTTAAAATGACCGTATATACAGCGCGGACGTCGAGTTTGCTTTTAAAATTCGATAAATCATCCCGTTATGTTTTTATCGAGTAAAAACATTCAAGTTCAAATCAGGTGCCTCTATAGCTAATTGTGAATGATTTTTCTTTTTTCAAATTTCTCAAATATTCAATATAATATGTAGATCATATGCTGAAAGTTTCATTAAATTCCGTTCAGTCAAAAATTAACAAGTAAGAAAGCTCTAGTCGAGACTGCTCGACTACGAGATCCCCTGAACCCTTGGAGTGCTAGCTATTTCAATAATTTTTCGCGTCTTTCAGCTTAGACAAGAAACACACACACATACACAAACACATACACACACAAGCACCCACGCATAAACACGCATGGGCTGCAGTGTGCGCTTACTATGAGAACTTAATTGCTTAATAACTTTTTTTGTGGACGTACGATCTTCATGAAACTTTCAGATTATGATTATAACATGAATATGCATGTAATTGCCAAAGCACAAGTCTCTAGTATTTGAAATACGCGTTTTACAAAAGTGAGGGTGAGGGGGTGAATTTAGAGGTGGGGGGTAAATTTTAACAAAAACCGAAATTGTATAAATTGCATATAAGCATATATAAAAAATTTGGAGACTCTAGCAATAAAGGTGTAGAAGATATAATTTTATAACTGGTTTTCGATAAGGTTTTTCATCGATAAAAAAAGATCGGGATGAGTTATCGAATTTTAATGATAAACTCGATATCCGCGCTGTAATTACGAACATTTTACAAAAAATTTGAAGTCTCTAGCTCTTATATCTTCGGAAATCGACGCGTTCAAACATACGGACAGACGGACAGACGGACAGACGGACAGACGGACAGACGGACAGACGGACAGACAGACAGACGGACAGGGCCAAATCAACTCAGCTCGTCACCCTGATCAAGAATATATATACTTTGTGGGGTCTGCCACGCCTCCTTCTGCCTGTTACATACATTTCAACAAAACCATTATACCCTGATTTCCCATTTTCAATGGGTTCAGGGTATAATAAAAAATAATCAAATATTTCGCCAATTAACAAACGCACGTGCAGCAGCTACAACAAAAACATTCGTTTAATCACATCAGCTGTTAGTTTCGTTTAGTTTTGGTAGATGGCGCAGCAGCAGTGAATCTATTTGAGTTTTGCCAGCGCCACCAGCAGGAGTGGGGTGGCCTAGTGTGTTAGATGCATGACGCTCGATCAAAAAGTCGCGGTTCGAATCCCGATCGGTGCAACACTGATGTTAATTTTTTTTAATTGTTTCAAAATATTTTTATATTTTCATAAATACGTTTTCTATTTAATTTATATTTTTAAATACACCGAAATTGAAATTTTAACTATACTTTATGTGCGTTTTTAATAGTTTGGTTATTCTAGCAGATTCTTAGAATCACATCAGCAGTTAGTTTCATTTAGTTTTGGTAGATGGCGCTGCAGCAGTGAATCTATTTGAGCTTTGCCAGCGCCACTAGCAGGAGTGAGGTGGCCTAGTGTGTTAGCAGCATGACGCTCGATCGAGGAGTCGCGGTTCGAATCCCGATCGATGCAACTGATGTTAATTTTTTTTAATTGTTTCAAAATATTTTTATATTTTATTAAATGAGTTTGGTATTTTATTTATATTTTTAAATACATCGAAATTGAAATTTCAGCCATACTAAATGAGCATTTTTATTTGTTGGGTTCAGGGTAGTATCTAGTCGAGCACTCTCGACTAGAGTTTTCTTACTTGTTTTCATCAGAGCTCATTGTAAATTATCGATGCAGGCAAAACAACAATTTGAACTCCCTGCGGATGGGAAATGGCTTGGAAAAGTCTCTCGCTCTCTCTCAGTGTGTGTGTGTGTGTGTGTGAGTGTGGGAGTGGGACGGAAACTTGTTCAATTGAAAGCGTCAGCATCTTGAGAGTCATCAATATTTCAATTAATTTCGCACCTAAGGGAGTTGAGTTTTTCTTCTTAATGCGCCCGCGAGTATGCAACGCGCTGTGGACGTGGAGTTGCATACTTTTAAGGCGCACTGTGGAGCTGTGAGGCGATGCAGTCTGGCGTAAGAATGGCTGAAATATGCCGGGATTATAAACTATATATATATATATATATAAGCGGATCTGATGTAAGAGTGTGTGTGCATGGGTAAAAGGGGTGTGTCTGTGTGTGATTTTGTCTTTCTCAGTGTTTGAGTGTGTGTGTGTAGTGAGGTTTGTTTGTTGTTTAACTTAAGTGTGACAACTCAACAGCTTGATTGATTGGCCTTAGGCGCCATGACAACTAAATCATTTTAAAATGCGCGCGTGTGTGTGTGTGTGTGCGGACGTAATTCGATTGGCAAATGCTAAAGTGACTAGAAGGCGAGCAAGCGACAACCGAAAACGAATAAACATTGAGCACAAATTCAATTTTATGCTTTCTTTATTTACTTACTTATGCATATGCATGTATTTATACCCACGCACACACACACACACACACACACACGCACTGACATTTATCTATACCTGTATGTGGGTGTGTTGATTGAATTTGATTTGAGAACGCGCACGCAGCATCTTTAAGTCGTCTTAACAGTCAGCAACATAAATCCAAACACACGATTTGTGGATCTCACATAGCTTTAGCAACAGCTCCTGCTTCAGCTCCTGCTTGAGCTCCTGCTCCTGCTACAGCAGTCGATTTCGAATCTAGCTGCTTGATTTGGTCGACGTGTTGAGCATATTACGTATACGACATGTTCGCGCGCCAGCTAAGGAAAACATAAATAAGTATGCGTAGCTTGGCGCTGTGACAGCCCCAAATTTATAAGCGTCAGTTGGGCGATAAAATTTGATTGCCGCAAATAAAAACGGTTTGGGCGCGTCTGGGCGTATGGGCGGCCGGAAAAACAAGGCATAACAAGCATCAAGAAGCCAAATACCACAAAATTTGTATAGCCGGCCTAATACAAACGAACCCCATTACAAACGTACACGGCAAATGCCACTGGCTACAACAACAAGAACAGCTACAGCTACATCAGCCAAAGTCCAAACTCGATGACATATGGCCGAAATGTGTGCGTGCTGTTTAAGTTAAGACCCCGTTTTCGTTTCTATGATTACAAATTTAAGCAGCCAATCCTACATATGGCCCAAAGAACATCAATTCGAGCTCCCCATTCGGCTACCTACCTCATCGCCAATAGACGTAACGCCACCCAGCCCCATCCCAGGCAGCCGACACGTTCCACTTTATACGTATGTATGTGTGTGTGTCTGCTGCTCATATGCCAGCAATTTGGTAATAGAAGCTGGCACGCCAGCGCAAATTTTAATGTGCAGCGTTTTACAACACTTGATAGATAAATTTGGCACTTAGAACTGATGTCGAATCAGATCTCGTCCCTGATTGGGGAATACTACTATAATATCTAACTACATACATACATAGAAATGTATACGTACTACTACTGCTCATAAGATACTACTAAGGACTATTTTACTACTACTCTATTACAACTACTATGCTATTATGTAATACTCTGTAATATTATTCTACAATTCGCTGCTACTATATTACTACTACTCAGCTGTTATTCTACTACTACTTCGACGACTCCTCTACTACTATTCTACTACTACTTCGACGACTCCTCTACTACTATTCTACTACTACTTCGACGACTCCTCTACTACTATTCTACTACTACTTTATTATTATTCTACTATTACTTCGACGACTCCTCTACTACTATTCTACTACTACTTTATTATTATTTTACTACATCTTCGACGATTCCTTTACTACTATTCGACTACTACTTTATTATTTTTCTACTATTACTTCGACGACTCCTCTACTACTATTCTACTACTACTTTATTATTATTCTACTCTTACTTCGACGACTCCTCTACTACTATTCTACTACTACTTTATTATTATTCTACTACTACTTCGACGACTCCTCTACTACCATTCTACTACTACTTTATTATTATTTTACTACTACTTCGACGATTCCTTTACTACTATTCTACTACTACTTTATTATTATTCTACTACTACTTCGACGACTCCTCTACCACTATTCCACTACTACTTTATTATTATTCTACTACTTCTTCGACGACTCCTCTACTACTACTTTATTATTATTCTACTACTACTTCGACGACTCCTCTACAATTATTATTCTATTATTCTACCACTATTCTTATACTACTATTATATTGCTACTTACTGTACAATTATATAACTACTGTTCTAATACTATTTCTACTACTACTCTTTTTGTACATCACTACTATTGTCCAATGAGGATACTTTCAGGCAGACTTCATGTCATGAATGCTTAATGTGCTTTATAGGCAGCGCCTGGCTCTGCTATTTATATAGACAATAATGGCATTGACTTTGCATACCAGGGCTATATATGTCCAGGGGTATTTTGCCCGCTTGGCCCTTATTTGCTTTTGTGTTCAAGTTAAAAAATGTGCCCATTTAATAGAGAATTTGATAAGCAGGCACACGCTGTCCTTTTTCCCTGCATTTCATTTAATTAAATTATATCTTAAGCTTTCGTGGAATCCTTCAGAAAAATGAAACAAACAAAAGGCTCTCGAGATGCAAAGCCAGCGTCCACCTTAGTATCCCTAATTATAAATAGCATAGCAAATACACTGTAAGCAAAGCTCGGGCACGTTTTGACAGTTATGTAAGTGTCAAGAGAGTCTATAAAAAAAAAAAAGGAAAAACAAAAGGAAACAAAAATGAAATTTCGTAAAAATAGCTTTTCGTTTTCTCTGAATCCCCAGCTGCCTCTGTGGCCGTCTCCTCCTGGACCCTGGTGGCCATCAGCTGCGAGCGTTATTATGCCATTTGTCATCCGTTGCGGTCGAGGTCCTGGCAGACAATTAGCCATGCCTACAAGATAATCGGATTCATATGGCTGGGTGGCATTCTGTGCATGACACCGATAGCCGTATTCAGTCAATTGATACCAACGAGCCGGCCAGGTGAGTGCGTTGCTGTCGATGGCCAACTAAGCAGCTGTTGTCGAATTTGTCGCAGGTTTCTGCAAATGCCGCGAACACTGGCCCGACCAGGGCTACGAGCGCTTCTATAATATTATGCTGGATCTCATTCTGCTCGTGCTGCCCCTGCTGGTGCTCTGCGTCGCGTACATCCTAATAACACGCACTCTCTACGTGGGCATGGTTGTGGGCAAGGATGTGCGCACATTGCCAGCGAGCAGTGGCAGTGCCCAGACGATGGCAACGGCGGCGATAAGCGCTACGCCTGGCAGCAGCAGCTGCGTTCTGGTCCTGAATGTAACGGCCGACTACAATGGTAAGTGGCGCGGTATATTCTGCCCTACAATCCCCAACAACCCACTCAGCACCTCCTGCCCCACCATAAAAACCGAATTGCACGACAACAAATGCGCATTTTATGCCCAAATTTTCGCAGAGAGCAGCAGCAGCAACAACAACAACGCAACGCGAAGCACAACAACAACAACAGCAGCAGCAGCAGCGGCAACAGCAACAACGACACTTACAACGACAACAACCACAACGACATTGACAACCGTTACGCCGGCAAAGACCCCAACCGCCTCGCCAAGTCTACGCATCCACGACGCGGCGCTGCGCAGGTGAGCTCCGTCCAAATAACCCTTGATCCCCGGCTAAGCCCAGTCCAGACCGGCCTAGCCCTTAGCTGCGTATTATCATATATTAGTCATGGACCCAAATTTCCGAATTGGCATCGCCATAGCCCAGCACTTAGCATAATTAGCTAGCCGAACTAGCGAGCCATCTCGCTTATCTGCTTACCAGATATTAAGAAACATTCCAATGAACGCGACTCTGCCGAACGAAATTATGAACGAATCTAAATGAACTGAATCTTCACGCTGCACAGTGGGGCAAAGAGATGCATTTTAATGACTGTAAATTGATACATGCATCTACATAATAGAGAATTGTACAGGGAGCCAGAATCGAAAAGGTTCCTTAAAGTCATAAATAAATAAATAGTAATAATAAATTTAATATATTTTGTATTATTAATTTAAATATATATATATATATATATATTTTTTTTTTTTAAATTTAGAAAAAAGTATAACTAATATACAGAAACAAAAATTAATTGGAAATTAATGAAGGTTAAAGGTATTAAGCCATACGACGGTAGATATATGAGTTCTGGATACTGCCAAGTAGATACCACCTGATAAGCTCTGGATATATACTATTATAAATATATATATAGATTAGATCTTAGTTATAGCTAAAAGTAAAAAATGTAATACAAAAACAAAACCATTATACCCTGATTTTCCATTTTCAATAGGTTCAGGGTATAATTAAGGTATATTTGAATAAATACTACATATATGCAAGAAAAATACCAAGCAGATACTAAATATTTACTAGAATCAAATTAGAGATATTATAGAAACATTTTATATAAAATCGATTTCTGATCATTTTTACCCCGCTAAACCGAAAATCGCTATAAATCGAAAGAAATGTTATCCTCTTGATAAAAATTCGTTCTCGATAAATCTCGATAGTTTGATTTTCTGTGTAACTCATAAAAAAATCATCTTGATAATTTGAATTATCGGGACTGGATGTATATACAAGATATATACTAGATGAAAAATAAATACAGGATATATACTAAATCGATATACAATAAATATATATACCAGATAGATGTAGATACAACATAGATATGAAATATATACTAGATATACACTATATTTAACAAATACAGTATATTTATTGGGTATATGCTAGACAAATACTAAATAGATGCAAGATACTTTGAATTCAATTTCTTACTTGATTTATCTCTAAATAAGACCGTCTTCTATCATGTAGAAGTTTTCTTATGGCCAAGTTTATCTGTGGCTCTTAATTGCAAAGGCTAGACCATACCCTTTTCCTTTAGATTAGGATCTATACAGCTTATATTATCAGTGCAAAAACTAGAATCTACCTTTCTCAAATACCCAGTGATGGATGGTAGCGAAAACTCAAATTATCATCTGCTTGATCTCTCAACTTCCACAGATCCAACGAGGCCAAGACGCTGGAGAGCAAGAAGCGCGTGGTGAAGATGCTGTTCGTGCTGGTGCTGGAGTTCTTCATCTGCTGGACGCCGCTGTATGTGATCAACACGCTGAGCATGTTCATCGGGCAGGCGCTGTACGAGTACATTGACTACACCACGATCAGCTTCCTGCAGCTGCTGGCCTACTCCTCCAGCTGCTGCAATCCGATTACCTATTGCTTCATGAACGCCAGCTTCCGGCGCGCCTTTGTTGACACCTTCAAGGGATTGCCGTGGAAACGTGCCGGCACGGCGGGCGGCCAGCTGTCGGCCAGCCAAGCGAATGCCAATCCCGGCCTGGTCATGGGCCTGGACACCTGGCGCACACGATCGCGCCACGATCAGCAGGTGAACTCGGTGGTCTATACGAACAGTGCCGTTGCTGCCGACAGTCCGCAGCTCTAAGGCTCTCTCTGCTGGCATCGGACCCACGTTTGGGATTAGTTGTCTATCTAGCTACTAGATATATATATATATTTGTATATATATATTGCGTGTAAATATGTAAATGTCGCTTGGGTTTTTTTTTTGGTAGCTTTTATTTTTACATAACAATTTAATAACTAAGTATTTTCGATGTTTCAATTACATAAAATTCCTAAGGGTTCCAACAATAAATAATAAAAATCAAACTAATAAAATACCAACATATGGATCGTTAAATATGCGAGTACAACGCGGGCCTTTTCCTTGGTCAAAAACCAGATCCTGCGTGCCCAATACTTTATTTGATGGATGGTGGGCAGGCGTAGAGTCCGGGCCTCCACATAGGGACTTAATGCGATTGCGTTATAGTTATAGTTGTTGTTTTGGTTGTAGTTATAGTTATAGCTAAAGTTATAGTTATAGTTATAGTCATGGTTACGGTTATAGTTGTAGTTGTAGTTATAGTCATAGCCAAAGTTACGGTGTCGGTTATAGTTATAGTTATCGTCAAGGTTATAGTTATAGTTATAGTTCGGGGAATACCAGGGGTCTATGGTCTGATTGTGCTCATACAGGCGGAGATGCGGATCGACGCGTGTAAAGTAAGGATCGTTGGACATTAGCAATCTGCTCACATCGAAGTGGGTTATATTGCTGGCATATTCGCAATCGTAGTCAAAGTCAATATCATCATCATCAATATCATCATCAATATCATCATCATCATCATCATCATCATCATCATCGTCATCATCATCGTCGTCGTCGTCAGCGTCGCCATCACCCCCTTCCTCTTCCTCCCCCTCATCGTGATCATGTCCCTGCTCATCGTTATCGTTATCATTATCATTATCATTGCTAGCACTATCACTAGTATTATCATTATCACTAGCATGATCCCTAGCATTATCATTATCATTAGCATTTGCATTATCACTAGTATTCTCATTATCATTAGCATTCCAATTATTGTCCTCATTGGAGTCACGTTCAGAGAGAGGCGTGATTTTTAACTTATGGACATGTTGCACACGGAGCCTCTTCATCTCCGACTTTTTCATCAGGTCACATTTGAGAACCACGATCTCGCCAAGGAAGGAGATACGTCGGTTTTTAAGGGTCAGGGCACGCAGCGTGTCGCGCGGGTCCTTATAGAGCACATAGAACGCTCTGTCGGTGACGACGCGCATTGTCTCCAGCGTGCCCACCTGGGTGAAGAAGTAATAGACGATGTGATATAGATGATCCGGCACATTGGACACACGCACATAGCGACCAGCCACGCGCATCAGATGTTCCGTATGGTATTGACGGTAAGCTCTTAGTTTTGGAAGTGTGTTCAGTTTGGGTAACTGTTTCTTGATAACCTCCTCTTCCTCTTCATTTTGCTCATCATCCTCTTTTTCACTCTTCTCCCCCTTTTCCTCCTTCTCTGCCCTTTCCTCCTCCTCTTTATCCTCACTATCAGCATTATCCTCATTATCCTCACTATCTTCATTATCCTCATTATCCTCGTTTTCCTGCTTTTCCTCCCCCTCTTCCTCCTCCACCTTCTCTTCTTCCTCTTCCTCGCCTGTTTCGTTCTCCTGGTAGTAATTGTCTTCGGGCTGCAGAGTGGCCTTAAATACATTTGAAATCACCCGCTCCACCCTCGGCCTACGCTTGGCACTCATAAAGATCTCATCAATCGGTCCGCCAAGGAACGGAGGAAGATAACGATCATGGGGATGATCCTCAATCCAGCGCTCTTCAAAGGTGTACAAATTCATTTTTGATAGAATACGGTTGCTTGGTACATATAAATAACTAGATATATATAAATGTATATGCGCTATTTATGAATTTGGAAAATTTACTTTTTATTTTTTTACTTTTTTTTGTTTTTTTGTTTTTTTTTATGAACTAACTTGAATTGTTGCTCCAGTGAAAATGAATAAATTTCCGAAACGATAAAGGCTATAGCCACAAAAATTTGAAAGGCTGACTCGATCGTTTATTTATTTACAAAAGTTATATACATGGTTTCACTTACATATTATGAATTTACGAAGTGTGTGAACGTGGCGATCTCATAACCTATCAGAGCTAGAGACTGGAAATTTTTGTTGTAGATCCCTGTATAGCACCTACAGATCGGATTTGTTTAAAAAAAGTCTATGGCTATTTCCAGTTTAATGTTATTGATAAGAGACCTGGGTATATAAATTTGATTATACTTTTATTATATTATAATTTCACTCTAAGGAAAGTCCCGTACAGCAATGAACGAGACGTATGCAAATATTTGCTTAAGATTAATTTTGGCAAATCCTCTTGAAATATAATCCGAGGAAAACATCTCGACTGTCCTACCAGCAGCTGGAATAGATCATAAAATTACTTGTTAACTACACTTGACAGAGTGACAATGTACATGTAAAATTTCTGTAAGGCCTAGGTGATGGGTAGATGAGTGCCTGTTGCTGTTGTATTAAGCCATTGTTGCTGTTAATTAAGAAGTACTCCTGGGCCACGAATAGTGTTGACTGGGATGCAGGCAAAGCTGTCTGTCTTGTGCCAAATTCAGTTGCTTGAAATACAGCAAACAGAGGGAGAGAGAGAGAGAGAGAGAGAGAGAGAGAGAGAGAGAGAGAGAGAGAGAGGGAGAAGGAGAGGGAGAGAGTGGCAGAGCCTGCTGTGGCTCTTTTTTGTCGCCAGAGTTGCTTTTAGTGGACGAGTGCCGAGCTTTTGCTCCCGGCTCGAATGCAACTACCCAAATGGTTGACCGGGCCAACCCTTGTCCGGGCCGGGCCGTAAGCGGCTTGGGCTCGACGTTTGCTTTTGCCGCTCTCGTTGAGCTTGCAATTAAAATGTTCATTTCGGCTGCATCAATTATAAAAAATAATAATAAAAAAAAAAAAAAAACGAAAAACACATACACACCGGAAAATGAAAGATGAAAAATGAAAAATGTGAGCACAAGCAAATAGAGAGCACCAAGCACTCTGAGCGGCCGGACATTCGGCTAAGACTTTTGAAAGCAATTTAAGCAGCTTTGCACATTGTGCCATTAAGATAAAATACGTTAATTTCCGCATCGAACTGAAATGTCATCGAGCAAAGTCTCCTAACCAATTTTGGCTGCCTCAAACGAGCTGTGACAAATGCGCCTGGGGATCAATTTCAAATTAGAAAGCCCGAACATGCTTCGACCCGCTGAAGAGCTGACAAAAGGTGAAGTCGAAAAACATTTCCAATGCGATTTCCCTGTGGAGAAATTAAGCTGACTTTATGCCACAAAATGAACTGAATAGAACAACTATTACCTATATACTATTTCAGCAATAGAACTCGAGCTGCTGTCAAGCGCCTGCAGAAACACTTCATCTCACGTTACGTTCTCTGAGACTAATTCGAATGTGTTGCGAGGCCATGTTAAGTTGTGTGTTCTGCCCGCCGTGTTAGGTGCTTGACGTCTTATTGAAATCTATTGTTATGATATTGCCGGGGACGGGAGGAAGGAGGAAGAGCTTGTCAGTGTGGGCTAAATTACTTTACGTTACGTTACCTTGTGGCGTGTTACGTTAAGCTAGTTTTCGCGAGTTTCGCCTAACGCTAAATCACAATACAGAACTTTGTATTACTTTATATTATATTAACAAGCGTTATATTACGTAACAAAATGTTGCATTACGTTATTAAAGTTACGTTATAGTACGTTTAATTACGTTAGAGAACGTTGATTTACGCTATGAACGTTACATTATTATAGGTTAAATTGCGTAACGGAGCGTTGCTTTACGTTATGATATATTAATACGCGTTAAATTACGTAGCAAACGTAACCACACGTTGTGTTATACTCATTCACCTTAAATTACGTAACAAAACGTTATAGCCCATTATCGCAATTTAAATTACGCAACAGAACGTTGCCTTACGATATTTTATTTTATTTTATCTAACGTTATATTACGTAATGCGTATTACGTTACGTTATATTAACACACGTTTCTTTGCATTATCTTATTTGAGTTTATGTTACGTTATGTCAGTTACTGAACGTCATATTGCGCTATCGTACGTTACGTTATTTAAATTACGTAACGTTAGATTTGATTACCTTCAATTGCAGAGCGTTAATTTACGCAATTATGCATTACGTTATTTTGTAGCTTGCGTTACGCCACGTGAGATTTAAAATAGATTATGTTATGTTATATTATGTTGAATTTTGTCATGCTCCGTTATGGTATGCTTATATACAACTGCAGTTTGAAAGTGTGAACAAAAAAAAATATGCAAATGTTTGCGGGCCTCGAACCACTGTGCATTGCTGTTAATTTGCATGCATCTGGATTGCAAATGCGAAGTGGTTCGCATTTTCATTCCATGCTGGCGCCTGGCCAAGTTGAGCTGTCAACAATGGTCGGCACTCAGACAACTTGTGCTTGGCGAGCACTGTTTGCCAGTCTGCTTATTACAGTCTCATTAATGAACCTGTTAGCGGGCTAAAAACAAGAGCGATTCACCTGCTTCAATTAGGTTATCCGCGCGGAATTTGCTGCAGACGAATCTCTGCTTCATCTCCAGCAACAATTGCAATCGCATCGCCTGCTGGACCAACAACATTCGTTTGCCAACTAATTTGTCAGCCTGGCTGAAAACTTAAGCAGGCCACACCAGACTGAATATAGATGACACCCAGCCAAGCTGGCAGAGAGATACTGAAATTTGCATTATATCATTTCTTTGTTATATCTGCAACATTTTTGTTTTTTCTTATTTTTTCTTGCCTTTGCATATGATGCGGATATCCAGACAGAGATGATGGCAGCTCAACCAGAGGGCTGCTCAGAAAGTTTCGATATATTTTTATTTATATTAATAGTAGATATTCAGGAAGATATAAAATAAAATTAAATTTTAAAAAATATATAAATAATAAATTATATGCTAAGATGTCTGCATATTACAAATATTATTTATTAAAATAAGTATTAAAAACTAAAAAATATTTGAAAATTTAAATATGTGAATAAAGAAATAAATAAATTTTAATTAAAAACCAAAAAAAAAAAAAAAATCTAAATTTAATGTACAATATTATATGACTCAAATTCCAATTTTAAAATTCCCATTGTGTGAATAACTCTTCGTTTAGTCCTCTGTTAAGCCAAAAGCTGGCTATCTACACACACACTCTCTACCACTATCTCCATCTCTCTCTCCCTCTCACTCTTAGTGTCTCTCGCTCCCTATCTCTTGCAAGCAGCTTTATGCCTCCAAGGAAGCTGTTGTTAGTTTTTCACACAGCATTTTCCTTGTGCCTTAAGTAATTTAATTTATGTGTTTCACACACACACACGCAGACTGTCAGAGAGAGAGAGAGAAAGAAATAAAAAAGGCACCAAAATTAGAGATCCGAGCACACATAATAAAAACAGAAATAAGCATATCCACAAGCTGGCCAAAAAATGTTGGCTATGCCATGTGTAGTGATTGTCATCGTTGTTGTTGTTGTTGTTGCTGCTGTTTCTGTTGCTGCTGTTGTTGTTGTTGTTGTTATTGTTATTGTTCTTGTTGGTTTATTCTGTAGTTATTTACATAGTCACTGGGACAAAAACCAAATTGTAACTGCCTTTGGAATTTCAGCCCCCATAACTTATCCCCGGCTTGCAGCTGTTCCGTTCCATCAGTCAAGGACATTGCGAGGCAAGGCACGATAAGGGGATTCCCTCAATTTCGGTTTTTACCAGCTTCATATTGCTTCATTCGGCAAAAGCAACCAAATCAAATAAACTGAAATTAAATGAATGAACAATGTCGGGGGAAATTATCCGAGGCTCGGCGAACAATTAATACACTGACAGAAGAAAATGGGCGGAAATGAGGGCATGAGAAAACGTTATAGCCAATACGTTATACACTTAACGACTCGAGGGAGGCAAACGTATTTAGGAATCGAGATTGCGTTACATATCTGATGACAAACTGATATAGCCGACGGCAGGGCAAATAAATTTCAGGACTCATTTCGTAGCACTAAATTCTGAGGTTCAGACTGGCGTTTGCCTTCGCCTTTCGGATCTCGGATTTCTGTGGGGGGTTGCGGCTGAATGAGTTTTATTCAAACTGGACTCAAGCCGTTGGCGAAAAATGTGTAATAACTGAGCTATGCGCCCAGTGCACCGGCCGGCCATACGTGCACCATATATGATGTGGTACAATTAAATATTTGAAATATCGTCCTGCTCTAGACCAGTATAGCCTAGGCCCGAGTCCTGGCCAAGTCCAAGGCACCAGAGCAACGTGAAAAACGACAACTCATTGTCGCCGTAATGAGGCTATTTGTTGGCATCAGGTGACATTATTCATGAGCTCTTTTCAGCCGACGCTGCGCTGGGACAGCGGATGGGAATGGGAATAGGAGGGCGAGGGCCGAGGAGCGAGAGGTCCATCCGAGCCGCAAGGTTTCTCAATATTTTACCTAAGACTAAAATTTAACCACAATTGATCTATAACGAAACTGCGTTTAGCCTGATTTATCGGTTGGCCTCGTCCAATTTGTCGGCTAGCAAAATCCTAGAATTGCCTTAGCATCGAACATACTTTAATATCTCAGACGGTGAGCCTATTTGACTGTGGTTTTCGCAAGAAAATAAAGTCCTAGGCTTTATCTCGTCTTACTTTCGTCTTGTTGAACTTGTTGAAGGAGTCAATCTTGGTCATTCATCCAAGGAAACCTAGGTAGGGTTCTCTTCTAACTTGTTGAGGTAGTCCATCTTCTTCATTCATTTGAAGGTTTCCTTGGTAAGGCTTCTTCTTGTCTATCTTGGTCATTCATCCAAAGGTTTCCTTGGTAAGGCTCTAGGCTTGTCTTACTTTCTTCTATGACTTGTTAATGCAGTCTATCTTGATCATTCATCAAAAGATTCCCTTGGTAAGGTTCTAGGCGTCATCTTGGTCATATATCCAAAAGCTCCCTCGGTAAGGTTCTAGGCTTCCTCTCGTCTTATTTATATCTATAACTTGTTGAAGGAGTCTATCTTGGTCATTCATCCAAGGAGACCTAAGTAGGGTTCTAACTTGTTGAGGTAGTCCATCTTCTTCATTCATTTGAAGGTTTCCTTGGTAAGGCTTCTTCTTGTCTATCTTGGTCATTCATCCAAAGGTTTCCTTGGCAAGGCTCTAGACTTGTCTTACTTTCTTCTATGACTTGTTAATGCAGCCTATCTTGATCATTCATCAAAAGATTCCCTTGGTAAGGTTCTAGGCGTCATCTTGGTCATATATCCAAATGCTCCCTTGGTAAGGCTCTAGGCTTCTTCTCGTCTTACTTTCATCTATAACTTTATGAAGGAGTCTATCTTGGTCATTCTCCCAAGGAAATCTAGGTAAGGTTCTCTTCACTTTCCTCTATAACTAGTTGAGTCCATCTTCTTCATTCATTCGAAGGCTTCCTTGGTAAGGTTCTAGGCGTTATCTTGTCTATCTTGGTCATTCATCCAAAAGTTCCCTTTGTAGAGTTTTATACTTCACTTTATTCTATAATTCGTTGAAGAAGTCCATCTTCTTCATTCGTTCGAAGGTGTCCTTGGTCTACACTCCCCATTACCTCAACAGCCTTGAAAGCTTAGCCATTGCTTGAAAATTCCAACTTTACTTTCCCAAAGGATCGTCTGGCTTAGATTGCTTATTAAATCAGCTTCCATGACCTAGTTTCTAGTTTCCTTTCTATCTCTCTCTCGCTCCCTCTGTGAGTCCTAATGAATCCCATAATTTAAAATCATTAATCGTAGTTATATACATATATATAATCACGTTATATTCCTCTATCTGCCTCGCCTCGCCTTGCCTTGGGAGTCTTGTGTGCTTAATCAAATGAGCTTAGAGTGAAACTGAGACTTTAATCAAATGCAAATAAATATTCAGGGCACGCATCAAGAGCTTGGGAATTACCGGACCAGGCAACGGCTCGAGTAACAGCCACAGACACAGCAGGTCAATTGGTGTGGAACAGGGCGTCAGAGAAGGGATGAAGGAGGGCGAGTGGGGAGTGGGGAATGAAGCCCCAAACCAGTTGACTGGCGTACATCCGGTCGAAGCATCAGCTCCCCGCGGTCAATCATTAAATAAACAAACGTCAAAGATGAGGCCAGGCCACTTGAACCGTGGAAAGGAAGTGGGCGGCCAAACTTGGAGGCCGATGATGCCCACGATAATGATAATAAAGATGCATGATAGTTCCCATCAACCGAATGAGCCAGCGCCGACGAACGACGAGCAGGACTTGCCCTCTGCAGCCGGCAAAGGGGTCCGTCCATATTGAGATTTTGTTGGCATTGGAATTAAGAAATGAGGCAAACGTCAAGCTCGAGCAGAGCGTAGTTGGCAGCAGTGGCTGGGGCCCCTGACCCAAGCAGTTAATTTCGTGTGTCCTGGTCATGTCCTTGCCGTGTCCTGGACGTGTCCTAGCTGCCTGACAGCTGCTCACCCCCAGGCGAACAAGCGTGAGAGCTTGTAAATGAGTGTGAACGTATATCCTGCTCCAATTGTGTGTTAGCAACGGGAGGGAGGGGAGTGGAAGCAAGGGGAGGTTGCTGGAGTGGGATGAATCACACTCCCAATTTGTGCTGCCCGCTGGCCATTACGAGTCGTAAATAGAACAGTCAAGAGCAAGGTTATATTTAGATTATATTAGATTATTCATAAACCGTTTGCCCCAACTCGGCGGCCTCCCGGCGATATCTGCAGACATCGCGACAAATGCTCCTTCCGCCCGGACACGTACGTACTCCTGCCACGACTGCGACAAATACTAAAGACTCGCACCATAATCGATGAATCTATCAACGATGTGATGATGGCCACCCTTTAGAGGGAGACCAGCCCACACTCCCCCTCTCTCTGTCTCCCTCTCTTCCTATCCCCTCCCACACCTCTCTCTGGATAAATGGCTGGCCATAAAATCTTATGAAAACTTTTCATCTTTCTGTCTTCCCTCTCCCTCTCCCTCTTTTGTCTCCTGTCTTCATTTGTGCCATATTGTTAATTATTTTGTATCTCTCTCTCTCTCTCTCTCTACCCAAAAACAGTCAGCCAGCCAGCTAGACACTTAGCCATGGAGCTTAGTGTAATTTGATTGTTCGCAGCTTTGTTTTCGTAAGCTTCTGCTTTATAACACTGCGACGTGCTCTTCCTCTGTGCGATCCTCTTATGGGCACAGCCACAGCTGGTGGCACTTGAAGGCATGCTGCCCCATGCCTCCCCCACTCCTCCGCTTGATTATGAGTAAGTGCTCAAATAATTCGTCCGATTCCTTGTGGCCTTGAGGCCTTGAGTCTTCCCTTTCAGGCAGGACTCGTCATGCCAGCAAATACAAATGTAATCATTTCTAGCCGAATAGTTTCATCTGATTGCACTCAAACGCATTCCATTTACCCAATTGTTGCTGGCTGTTGCGACGATTCGTTGCGGCCAATTCAATAGAATGCGAAGAAGTTTGCACATTTCGATCGGGGCAACTTTAAGTTTTTGGAGCACTCTTTGGGGTGCTTCACATTTGGAAAGGAGTGGATGGAGCGAGGCAATGCAGCTGAAACAATTTGCAACGTCGTTCACAGCTGAGGCAGGAGAGACCCGAGTTGTTTCAGTTTTCCAATGGCCGTTGGCTTCGACTGCCAACTGGGCATTTAAAGAGTGTCACTTGGAGTGCTTTCGCCACTGAACTGCACCAATTCATTGGGCATTCGGTGTGCTTTGGGAGCTTTTACCCTTTTAGCCATTGCCGCACAGTGGGACTTTTGCTCATTTCGCAATGCAAAAATTACAGCTTTTGAGTCAATTTAAAGTGAGTCTAAAATCATAAATGGCGAAGGAATAAAATAAATAAATAAATAAACAGTACATATAAAATATTTAGTTTTATTAAATTTTTGGAATAAAAAAATAAAATAAATAAAAATTTGTTACTCAATAATTTGCAGAATATATTTTTTTGCTCTGATATATTCTCTCAATAATCCACCGGATCAATTTCTTACATCAAAATTTAAATTTTCGCCACGTTTTGCAGGGCAAGAGCCCACTGTGCGCCGTTGCCGTTGTTCAATGGGCCAATGGGCTATTTACGGCTGTAAATCATTTTGCTGCAACCATTCGAAATGAGCTTAGAGTAGGAGAGAGAGAGAGAGAGAGAGAGAGAGAGAGAGAGATAGAGAGGAGAATAAGAGAGTATGCTTTCATTGGATAGAGACATGCCATTTGTTAATTACGTTCCAGAGTTTGCAATGGCTAAAAACAATTGCAGCTGGATGCGTCGCTTTGGCAAATCTGTTGCCAAAACCAAATCGCATGGACAATAGGCGAACAGCTGCAACAAGCTGCAACTCGGAGCCAACAAATATTCCAATTAAAAATGTTTCATGTCCGGCCTACGAGCTATTGCAGCGGGCAACGATAATCAAGCGCAAGAATGGCAAAATCTAATTGCATTTCCAGTTTATTCAACGTTGTCCAATTTGGCTGACAACAAGCTGGCTAAGCACACACCGAGGGCACCCAAGGGCCTTTAAACGCTTGTCAAATAGTTTTAGCGGCCGCATAGTCAAACCGAGCTGAGTATACGAAATTGCCGTTGGGCAAACATTCTCTAGACATAACTGAAGGCAGCAGCAGCAGCAGCAGCAGCAGCAGCAGCAGCAGGAGCAGCAGCAGCAGCAAGTCTCTGCTTCTGCACCTTCAGCACATACATCGCAAAACAATTTCACTTTTGTTCTCTGTGCTTTGTGCTTTGTGTGTGCTGTCGCCACAAACAACGCCCGCAGCCACAGCCACAGCCACAGCCCAATCCGCAGCCACTTAGGCTCGCCTCCAGGATGGCCAAGCGCAGGGGTGCAACGGAGGAGTCGAGCTTGTAGCCGTTGAGGTCTGATTGCAACGTGACTGTGCATTGATTGCACTCTTGGTTGGGCGCGGTTTGGGCCAAAGCCAAGCGCCAGGCTAGCGATGCTAACTGTGCCATCTATACCCTATGATGTGATAGATAGAGGAGTGAAACTGAATTTGATTGTTTACCCCAAATTAATAATACGATTTGCATATAAACCCAGTTTTCAAGGGTATACGAAAGCACTCAGAGCACTTGATCTCAAGTTAAACACTTCAACTCAAAATGCAGGGTATTTGCTTAGCTAAGCACTTGTAAAAGTCTCAGTTGTTTGTGTTGTTCGGCTTGAAAGTTAAATGGCCAAAAGCTTTAGCGGCACGTAAATTGCTGTTTGTATTTAAATGACTGCCATCCTCTGTGTCTGTGTCGGTGTATATGTGTAAGTGTGTGTCGGCGTGCTTGCTGGCAAGTTGCCAATGTTAGTGGGCATATTGGAATTCCTGTTGCGAAGCCATCTGATTATAAATGCCCAACGGAAAGCGAGCTGAGCTAAGGGCTTTCTGGCCAAAATACTTGAAACACTTTTGAGTTTAAATATTGATTGATTTGATTAAAGGAAGTTCGACAATTAAAAGCAATTTAGCATGTTGCACAGTTGTGCGGAATGTAAAAGCAAGAGGCCATAAACTGTTTATAAAAACGTGAATAATTCATTATGGAATTCAAGCAGAAGAACATAATGAAAGCAATCAAAATAGAGCCAAGTTATGTAAAAGTCTTCTCTAATCTATGCATATTAATTGTTGGGCTCAGCAATCATCGCTTCATTGTAATTAAGAGCGGCAGTTCATAGAATATGTTATCATTTAAGAGAATTTGTAAGGGAGATCACGCTCTCCCTTTTGCGTTGTGTCTTTCACCCACGCACCGGCTCAGCTATATTGTAGCCGGCTCGCGTACATTGTAGTTAGTATGCAATTAACTCTTGTTTAGAGCAGATGCAGTGTTAGATTGACTATTACAAACATAGTAGCGGACAGCACGACAGCCTAGTCGCTTGCTCGCGTCTTTCACATAAACTCTGTAAATTCTAATAGTCGCTAATAAACTAATCACTAAGTAAATTCAATCGTTTAATAATTTAAAGCTATTCAAAAAATCTCGATAGCTCAACATTAATAAAATGAAAATAATCACTTGAATACCGCAAGGGAAGTTACTACGCTAACTCACCTTATCTCCGTCCAATGACAATCGTCACGATCCTGCATAATGAGCCATCTCACTCTCACTCAGTAGTTATGCTGTTTTTTTTTTTTTTTAAGGAATTCCTGATGTGCTTTTCTTACATGTCGTGCTTTCCCAGAATGTCAATTGCTAGTCAACTCCTCTTTGTCCAATGTCAATGGTTACGATCTTTCGGAATTGCCATCTCGCTTTTGCTCATCAGGACGCGGGACTTCGTTTAGCCACAGCTATCTTTGTCTCTCTCTGAATCGAGTGAGAGAGAACGGGTTATCGTTCAGCTCAAGCTATCTTTGTCTCCTTCCCGCTCACGCAGTGAGCGTTTACAAAGAGAAGCGTGGGACTAAGAGACAAACTCAACAGCAACAACTCAACGAGAACTCGGCTTCGCACTAATAGAACTGCACCAGTGGGAGCCAATCAGCACAAAATTTAATAGAATTGGAAAACATAGAAAACTGAATATTACGTTGCGATGCGCTATATATAGAATATACACATATATTATTTCCTTATTATATAATTTTTTTTTCATAAAATCAATCTGAATGTTTGGTTCAATTTGCGTCTTTAAATGAAAACAGGATATACATATATATTATTTACTTTGCTTATATATAAAATAGAATATAGAAATATACAAATATTATACATATGTATACATTAATTAGGTCTACTGTAATATATAATATTATATACAATATATCGATATTTTGTTATTCTATTTTTGTATCTGACTTTCAAGTGTGCTCTGTCTGTTAAATGAAGCGATTCAGTGAGTGTGTTGAGTTTATTAGAGAGCTCTTGAGCTCTCTGTGTCTTTTTATTCAGGCAAGTATGTTTGCCTGGGATAACAGTTTATTGTGATATCTTGTTGATTGTTGGTTTAATCAGTTTGCACCAAGGATGTGAAATTGTTAGCCAGTTCATTGCGTAGAGTATGCACCACTCATTCATGAAATTGTTAAGATAAGGTAAGGTAAAATCATGTATCATACATAATATAATAACTTACTTTTCTATATAATAATTCTGACATTCTTTTCTTAGAAAAGAAGCCGGTTGATTAAACTGGCAACAAACCATGTAAGAATCACTTCATGTGTATATATATATATACATATATGTACATATATTAGTAGAGCTAGCATAACACACACACTATCTTCATTATATCCTAATCGAGTGCATGGCACAAACTTTTTGTTACAATTCAAGCCAAGGATCAAACAGGAGTCACTTGAATATCGTAAGAAGCCCAGCTAACCCATGCACACATACATATGCACATACGTACATACATACATACATAGATGAGTGGCAATTATGTGGCAACTTTAAGAGCAATAAACTTCAATTGATTTGCTGAGCTGTTGATGCTGATGTTGATGTCGTTGTTGTTGTTGTTGTTGTTGTTGCTGCTGTCACTGTTGTAAAACCGCATGGGAACAAGTTTGTCTGCCAGCTGCTTGAGCTGAAGTCAAGGACACACACACCCTCACACGCACACACACACACACACGCACAAACACACACATCTATAATTACACATGAACGTGTGTGATTATCTGAAGAGCTCTTTCGTCATTTTTGTTGTTGTTGTCGAAGTCGTACTTAGCGTTTGCCTTGCCGCTGGCTTTGCCCTTAGCCCAACGACAGCCGTTGAGGGGCTGCCGTCGCGTCGCTGCGGCCGCTGACATGAGCTCAAGCAGAATCGTTGGTTCGGTGGGTGACAGCCTTTATTTGCTTTACTTTACACTTTTATTTTTTGTGTTTTATGTTATTTTCATTTTCTTTCCATTGTTTTGATTTTTTGCCACTCTAAATTTTTATTTATTTTCTTTTTCTTTTTTTTTTTTTTGATTATATAAATAAAGGAAAGTTTAGTTTTGTAGGCTCGGCCAGTTGCGACTTTCCCGGCTCGAGCTCACTTTGTTTTACAGCATTTTTATGCGTTTCGGTCCGCAAATATTTCACACTGCCTCGACGCAGTAACGCGGAAACGGAAGCGGAAGCGCCTAAAAATAAAAAATAGAAGAAGACGAAAAAACCAATGCCAAACGCAAACACAACGCAATAGGCAATTGCCGAGCTGCTGGAAATGGCTGCTGGAAATGCTTGATTTTGCAATGTGCCACGCCCCGCCGCGCCGCCCATTAAATCGAAATAGTCAACGCTGCCGCTGACGCTGCCCAAGCGGACATTTCTTACAGCTCACTGATTTCTTTGTGGCAACGCATCAACATCAGGCAACAACAACTACAAAACAACAAAAACAACAGCAACAACTTAACACATTAGGAGCAATCACTCAACCCAAACATGATATAATAGTCATGTGGTGCAGCCATCGCCTTAATTTCTCGGCCTCGCTTTCGTTTCGACCCACTTTCAGCACTTTAAGCTGCTAGAACTTGGCGCTTTGTTCACATTCAAATCGCATTCATTTGGCCGCTGGCAAATGTTTCTTAATATTTCACATAAACGTAGTTATTGAATTTTTAACAAGCCCGGCTCTGACCTCGACTCCGACCACGACCCGGACCCGAAGAACAAGCCAAGAGAATTTCACATTTGCAACTGTCTGCCGGCCTGAGGCCAATTGACCTTTTATGAAATAACCCAGACCACATGTCGCATACGCAATATGTTTACACATTGGCACACAGCAGCAACAACAATAACAGCAACGGGAATACATATGCGCATAGTTTTCGTATATCAAAGGTAAAATGTAATTCAATACAAATTATATCGAATGACAAACAATAGAGGGAAAAGGCACAAAATGTCATATAGAGAAAGATACAATTGAATTGACATGGTAGAGATATTAAGAAAATAATTGAATTATTGATCAGGTAGAAACCGAGCTCATATTCGGTAATATCGAAACAAAATTATTTGGAGCTTATCTGATATGAATTGATAGACTAGAATAGTAGCGTTGAAGTTAAAGGCTCAAATTTTAGGCAACAAAAAAGAAGGGATATACATATACATATAACGTGACATTGTATTCTGTTCTGTAAGACTCTCTATTTAGTTCTGATTGGCTGCCGCCGTTGAACTCGCTGTAAGAATATTATCCGAGTGAGTTTGCGTCTGAGTTGCACGCTTCTCATTGCTGGTTTCCATCTTCTAAGACTCTCTCCGTGAGAGAGAGGGAGACAGATATTGCTATTGCCGAACAATGTCCAGGCTGTTGAGTCTCAGCACGCGATTCACTCCAAGTGTGGGAAAGAGACGAACATAGCTGTAGCTGAACGTAGTCCCGCGTCCTGCTGAGCAAGAGCGAGATGGCAATTGAGAAGGATCGTAACCATTGGCATTGGACGAAGTGAAGCTGACTAGCAATTGGCATTCTAGGAAAGCCCATTGAGCGAGATGGTTATTAAAGTTGGATCATAGCGAGTGTTATTGGGCAAAGAGAAGGCGAGTAGCAGTTGGTATTCTGGGAAAGCACATTCTGAAATATAACATACCCGGAATTCGTTGTAAAATTATAAAATTGGAGTGTCTGAATGAATTGACATAAGGTTTAAGGGCATACATATATATACTGTCAGACACAGATTTAAAATTTAAAAACTTTTACGCTTTGAATCAACTCTGAGAAATTTATATGTGGCAGGGTATAGCTCGATATATGGACGTGCCTGTCTGATAACCTAATGCAATGTAGCAGCATAAACATTTATATACTATGTATATATAATGCAATGCAGCTGGCTAGCTGCATATATATAAAAGTTGTTGGCATGGCAAATATATTCTTCGCTCATGTCGCATTCGCCTGGGCATTGAGTAGAGTTTTGCCGGTTTGTTGCTGCTGTTAATTGAATTCTATTGCATAGTTGTATTTTAGTTCTCTCTCTCTTTTTCTCTTTCTCTCTCCTTTACTATGTTCTAATTGCGTCCAGTTGAGTTAGTTTGTGGTCTGCAGCCTAGTTAAAGCTCAAATGGAAATTCTTTGCCACTTAATTGTGCATGCGTTGCGTATACGCACAGTCAACCGCCAACGGGCAGAGCAGAGCACAGGCCGTGCTCTGCGTATGTCATTTGGGCAGCTATCTGAGCGTCTTTTGATTGCGATAAGTGCCACAATTTGGTGCTCATTTCAGCGTGGGCGTGCAGAGGCTGATTCTGCTCAATTTCGGGGCAAAATATTGGGCAAGTGGGCAGCGCAAGTATAGGGCAAATAAATGGAGATAAAGCTGAGATGTCCACTTGCTGCTGACGCTGCCAGTTAAACGCTAAATAATTGGATGGCAGGAAAATCGATGGCATTAAAGCCAAGCCGTTCAACCTTAAAGGTGACCCGACAGCAACAGCTACAGCAACATCAACAGCAATAGCAACATTGACGACTCGCTCCTCAGGCTGGCAATTAAAGAGCTGAAATATATTTGAAAAATTGTGAAATGCCATTAAATGACTTGTATACTATTTGGTCAAAGGGGATTACGCACTTAATTAATTCGTTCGAATCGGCTAGCTGGAACATTTAAGCTGTTAGCCCCCTGCCCCCCCGGCCAAATGGCCGACATGTCAATACATTTTTAATATACCTGGCTGCGATGTTCGTTGCCCGCGCCCTGGGGAATATTTGCTTTGATTTCGTGTACAGAGCTCACAAAGAACTCTCCTATTTATTATGTTTACAATTTAATAAATATTTTGTGGCAATATATACGCCATGCCCGGACTAAATCCAGCGCCAGCATTCCAAAGCCTGAGTCCGCCAGCAGCCAGCATTGAGCGCGCGCCGGACGGAGAGGGCAACGAACAACAGCAAATAATTGAGGCAGCCAAATAAAATAGCTGACAGTCGGGAGTTAACGACTGCACAATACGCGCTCCGCTCGATTTATGTAGGCGAGAGTCTAGCCGGCCGAAGGACCAGATGCAACAGTTTATAATTATCCACAAGCCTTTTCACCTTTAATGCGTACGGGCTTATAGCGAAAAGGTTACACGCCCCCAACTAATATACCTCGCCGTACTTGCCGAACGAGTGTTAGGCAAAAACAAAAAGAGAAAGAAATGGTCAGAGGGTAAGACAAGAAAATCTGGCTGACGGAATGTTTATTGCTTTGTTTGTTTAACCATCAGCAAATCAGTTGAGCTCTCGTTTCATTAGGTTTTTAATTGAATTGAATTGAATTGACTCGAATTGAATCGAATGGAAGTGCAGCAGCCATTGCCCCGGGCCGGCGAGACGAGACGACTCACGCTTGATTCCTTTATAAACTCGATTAGCAAGCCTAACCAAACACATTAAAGCATTTAGTGCAAGCCGAACAAGTCTATATTGACGTCAGCCACTTAGCTGATGTTTGCCCACTAGTTGTTTAGTCAACTCGAATTAGCAATATTTGCTTCATAATTCATTTGAAAACTCAACAGTTTTCTTAATTAAATCAATTCTCAATGTGTGAGCAAAGACTCTTGTACTCCTGTTAAAAACGCTTCATTAGAAATTGCCCTAAGCTTCATACACTAACATAAACACGCACACACACACAAACTCATAGACGAGTGCTTTGATTGTACATAATAAATTCATTTTAATAGGATTATTGAATAATTTTTCTTTTTTTTTTTTTCTTTATTAAACACAGTTTCCCGAGTAGATTTTTACCTCTAACATGTGTTTATAAGCCAAAGCACGAGTTTCTGCTTTGACTAGCAGCTTAAAGTGCTCGAAGCGAGTGCATTCGTCTAGCAGATACCCTAAAGTCTCTTTTGGGGAAGGGAATCAAGAAAAAGACTGCTGAGATTTTGACTAAAGATTTAAGGATGGACAGAACGATAGAAAGATAATCAAAATATTTTTGCCTGATGTACGCTGTAAGGACTTAAAAGATAGTATGGTGTGTCTATCACAACTGATCAAGGATTTAAATACTATCGAGACAAACGGAAGTATGCAAAAGGCTATTGATGGTGGCCCAATTCTAAGAGAAGATGGAATAATGAAAACCACAAATTCAATTTATCGAAATTGGATGGAAGGAAGAAAAATGCTAGAGAGTCCGGTGCATAGATTCTGATCAAGAATATTAATTAAACGAAGGTAAAAATTCGCAAATGGCTCGAGAGATGCGGCTATTAAGAAAAAACGAATCGATGTGAAAGTTGTTAATTTTGATCAAGATAATGCCAGTTGGGTGGAAGGACAAAAGACAAAAGGACAAAATCTGGTTAGCTTCGGCTTCGATGCTGATCAAGGATATGCGAATACTAAGGACGCAAGGAAGGTCGAAGGATGAACAAGAAGTTCTGTAATTTAAGGAAGGATGGGAAATCGAAGAAGACTAGTTGCTGTCATCTTTCATTCTGATCCAGAATACCCTAGCTTAATGGACACAGGAAAGGACGAAAAAGGCTACTTAGACACGGTCTCTGATGCTGAGCATAAATCAATGCGCTCTAAATGGTTGAGACTCTCAGCATGAACTTTCCATTCGCCACCTATGGCCAGAGTGTAATCAGCTTGGCTAGGATTATGAGAAATTCGTGCTAAGTGAATGAAATGTAATTATTAATGTAAATGCATTTATAACTTGTCTTTGCCACAAATTTGCGCTCTCGTTCTGCAGAAAGTTGTTCTGCTTCAATGCTTAAAGTCCAAGTTGGTGTTAAGGCTCTGGGTGGCCGAGGCCCAGCAGCCCTGTAGAGTGAAAAACTCATATTTATTTGAAGCAAGTTGGAAAGCCAAATGAAAGCCCAAAAGAAAAATCAACTTTTGCGAACATGTTTTGTTGCCATAGACTGGCCAACTTCAAAGGCGAAGCTCGGTTAACTAAAAATGTTTCATGGCCAGGTAATTGTTGCCAACCCTGAATCGAAGCAGCGAAGCATAAAAGTGCTCAATCCCAATCCCTATCCCGATCCTGATCCTGTTCCCAATGCCCATGCGGACTAGACGAGGCTGTCACTCGACGCAGAAGGCCAAACGAATGCCGGCTATAAATTTCATGCGAACTTAATTAGATGAGCGGCAAGAGTCGGCTCTTTGGCCCTGTGTCTCAGAGGGGGGGAATTGTGGCTGTCATTTGCTTCTGGCATGTGGAGCATCTGGCATTTGGCAGCACGTGTGTGGGGCCGCCAGCGTAGGCGACGCGAGAGTTTTACCAAAGTTTAGCTGCACAGCCAGGGCACAAAAATATGCCAGTTTGATTTTAATAAAAAAAAAAAAAATAATAATAATAACAACAAAAAAAGGAGCAACAACTGCACCAGCAGGCAGCCACGTTAGCTTTATGCCTAAGCTTAAGCGGAATCAAATGTACATCGGGAGTCAAGTGTTGGCCCGAGTTAACCTACGGCTGCCTTGCCCTTGTGGGCGGGGGCTGGTGGGCGGAGGCGCAATTATGCCGAAATTACAAACTTGTTATCTCATTTATGGCGTCAGCTGTGTGTATTTTTGATTTCCTGCTATGATTTTTCAAGACAACCGAGGTTAAGTGGCAGCCAGGCCCTGGCCTGGTCGGGCCACCTCGCCCATCGGCCACACCCACAGCTGAAGTACCAACAGGTGCGTCGGCGTCTGTGTGTTTCCACAATTTTTAATTAAAAATTTATCGGCAAGTCGCTTAGCAAAAACTACTCATATTGGATACTATATATAGTATACCTAATAGCTGAACAATATCAATGACATAGCGCAACAGCTGCCGCAAATTTCGAGTCATTTAGCCAGGTAAGGCGCTAATGCGTCACCGCTGAGTCGATGCGTATCTATAACTATTTCTATTTCTGCTTGTCCCCAGAAATGTCGTCAGACAAGCAAAGTTAATGGCGTTCTGCACGTAACGACACTGGGGTCTAAAGAGCTGCAGAGAAAGGGGTGTAAAACGAGTAAAAAATACAAAATAATACAACTCATAAAACTTAGATACATACAAACTCTTGAAAGTCTGTATGATAGATTTTGCTTTGACTCAGCTCAACAAAAATTCAGATTATTGTACTCGGTTCTAAAAAAATTTAATATATTTAAGTTATATCAAGTTGTTCATACGTGGGTATAAATTCCAAATTTGACCTCATTAACCCTTTCCTATATACTAGATATAGAAGATAGATATAGAAACCATGTGGCAGAAAGTCTGCAATCTTTGAAATTTCAAGTCTCTAGCTTTAATAGCAACAAAGTGACAAATGGAAGGGCAGAGGGACGGTGGGACAGACGGATGGTTAAACGGATGGACGGATAGATAGGAGGACAAAGAGACAGAAGGACAGACTGTCAGACGGACGGACGGAAAATTAGAGTGATGCACTGACGGACAGACATACGTAAGGACGGTCAAACGGAATGACGAAGAAACGGTCAAACGGAAGATCGAAGGAACAGAGAAACAAAACCAATATGCCTCAGTCACTTCGTGAACGAGTATAAAAACATGGTTTCCCAGAAATTTATTGGTAGAAATATGTGATAATTTAGGTTCCACTTTCAGATTGCAAATAACGGTAATTGAACTCCAAAGCTCGGAATTTATTATTGGAATTAGTTCATTTGGAGCGTCTGTTCACAATAAGAGCTGCTTTTGTCTGAGTCTCTAAAATATTTCTGCATATTCTGCATAGCATATTCTATACTGTATTAGCATGGATTAGTGTCTATGATGATATTTTCGTACTTCTCACATTTACAAATGCAAGAATTGCTCATGTTAATTTCTTGTCTTTCAGATTTAGGTTTTGACGTTCTCTTACTTCATCAAACAGAATAGAACAGAGTAGAAAGAATCAAAACAGCTATATGTATGTATATATGTACATATGTATGTATGACTACTATAGATTCTTAGCTGTTGATGAAACCACACATTAGGAAACCGTAGGAATATGAAGCCTATCAAATTTGCAATTTCAATTTGCAGCGTATCAATTAAATTATTTCAAGCCCATACGTATTTCGATTTTGAATTGTTCGAATCATTTGTGCGTTGGCGAATCTCATTAGCTGTTTATTTTAATTGCTCTTGTAATTATATACCCTGCCATTCGTTGGGGCTTCAAAGGGGTATATATTGTGATGAAAGTTCATGATTTTTCCTAGCTAGGAATCGATACCTAGTATAGATTCCAAGAGTAGATTCGAAGAGTAGATTCCTAGATTAAATCATAAAAAAATAGATTACTGCAATCCATAATTCCCTGGGATAGATCCCTGGGATAGATCCCTAATTAGGATCGATCATAAGCCAGCTGATATCCATCATCGTATTACTTTGCTAGGAGATCTTTCATATAAGCAGCCTGGCACGACTATTGTCTGGTAACTTAGCTACTTACTTAGCTACAGTGCCCCCATCTAGCATCGCAGGTATTTGATAACTTTCCATAGTAGCGGGTATTTGCTAGTCGAGCACTCCCGATTGACGCCCACTTACCTGTTTTAATATCGTGCTTCCGCAATTGACGTGCGGCCAATTTGCGCGCTCAAATGCCAAAAATTTCTAATGATGCTATGAATAATGAAACGTTGGCGTTTTCCACTTGCAGGCGGAACTATATAGTATTTTATTTTTCGATTTATTTGCTGGTGGATTACAAAACATAAGCTAAAATCTAATGGGGTTTTGCAGTTGAAAATGGAAAAAGCCTTTGGCTATGACCTGAATAAATAATGCTCCAATAATAATTGCTGCTGTTGAAATTGGTCGAATCGGGTCAGAGCCGTAAGTCCAGGATCAGCAATCGACATGTATCATATCAGTTTATTGGATCAACCTATAGGTGCCTTTGCATCTCGCTGGAGCTGAGCTTTAATATATAGTTTAAGTACGGCTATGACAGCATTGTATGTATGCTGCCTACGACAGCTGGCAGACGTGAGATATGGGTCTTTTTTCAGTTACAGGTGGAGAGGTATTTGCTGGTGTCTGTGTTCAGAGCATCTCAACTGTGAATTCATTTCGCATCGTTTGTATCGACTGACTGCATATTTGCACACGCGAGTATTTATTTACGCTTTGCCGTGCAATTTTTTCCAATCAGCCGTGAGGACGGACGGACCGGACAGCCCGGACAGCACGGACTAACGGCTGCTCTTTATTTTATTTACTTTCGGACATTTGTGACAGCGCAGCGTGAGCCGAGAGCCGAGGACAGAGGCCGCAGATGTCGACAGCCAAATGCAATTGCAGCGCTTGGCTCGCTTTATCCGGCGCGAAAGTCCAGCCGTCGGCTTTAGCTATAACTAAACTTTGAATATAAATTCAATTTCCGCTTTTCAAACACAAACACACACACACACACTCAACGCGCGACTGCCTATTTGTTTGTTGACTCAAATGGATTTCAGCGTGGCCAAGTCTCAAGCGTTTTCAAGCGCCCCCCCTCCCCCACCATCCCTCTCAGTCGGCCTGCAATCGCACTGAGTGTGCGGTCAAAGTTACTTGCGGCACAAGGCCCAAACAGAAGTCAATGGAATCTCAAGCCACGTTCATTGACACGCTGTGACGCCCACGGGGCGGTGCGATGACACCGCATAACGTCGTGGATTATTGTCGCCTCGGTCACTGCGATAACAATTAACAGCTGCCAGGGGGTCAAAGCACCCGTGAAACGCACTCGAGTGGAACGAAGGGCGCCAAGTCGTCCCACGCCGCCCATTTGTCAAGTGTTGCAAGAGTGCCCCAGTCCGAGCACCGCAGCCGGCCCAGAGCAACAACTCTTCCTGCCTCGGTCATATCACTAGCTCAAGGCATGACACATTCCTCTCCTGCAGCCTCCATTGCAATGGGACGCACTGCAGCAGGCTGCCCCAAACGGAATGTGCCAAGTTTTTCGCATTCAACTGAATCGGCCACAAGGAATCGTCGCCCAGCCAGCAACAATTGGGTAAATGGAATGCGTTTGTGTGCAATTAGATGAAAGTATTCGGCCAGAAAGGATTACATTTCTATTTCTGGCTTGCAGGACGAGCTCTGCCTGTAAAGGAAGGCTCAAGGCCACAAGGAATCGAACGAATTATTTGAGCACTTTTTCATAATCGAGTGGAGGAGTGGGGGAGGCATGGGACAGCATGCCTTCAAGTGCCACCAGCTGTGGCTGTGCCCATAAGAGGATCGCGCAGACGAAGAGCAGGTCGCAGTGTCATAAACAGCAGAAGCTTACGACAACAAAGCTGCGAACAATCAAATTACACTAAGCTCCATGGCTAAGTGTCTAGCTGGCTGGCTGGATGGCTGGCTGACTGTTTTTGGGTAGAGAGAGAGAGAGAGATACAAAATAATTAATAATATGGCACAAATGAAGACAGGAGACAGAAAAGGGAGAGGTAGAGGGAAGACAGTGAGCCAATGCAACGGACGCGCAGACGACAGCGCGAAAGATGAAAAGTTTTCATAAAATTTTATGGCCCGCCATTTGTCCAGCGAGAGGTGTGGGAGGGGATAGGAAGAGAGGGAGACAGAGAGAGGGGGAGTGTGGGCTGGTCTCCCTCTAAAGGGTGGCCATCATCACATCGTTGATAGATTCATCGATTATGGTGCGAGTCTTTAGTATTTGTCGCTGTCGTGGCAGGAGTACGTACGTGTCCGGGCGGAAGGAGCATTTGTCGCGATGTCTGCAGATATCGCCGGGAGGCCGCCGAGTTGGGGCAAACGACTCGAAATTGCCAGGGGGCAGCACAAATTGGTAGTGTGACTCATCCCGCTCCAGCAACCTCCACTTGCCTTCACTCCACTCCACCCGTTCACTAACGCACAATTGGAGCAGCATATACGTTCACACTCATTTACAAGTTCTCACGCTTGTTCGCCTGGGGATGGGTGCGGGGAGCAGCAGTAGGAGGGCGTGGCGAGTACATGACCAGGATACGCGAATAAACTGTTTGTGGCTGAGGGCTGCAGCTTGTGGCTGCGGTGCTCGGGTCAAGTATTGAAGCTTCAATCAAGCTTGATTAATAGCTGCCAATCGATAGCTAAATTCGAGCTGAGTTTACGTTTGTTTATTCCATATCCACTCTATGCACACGCACACACACACACACATACACACACACACACACTATGAAGCACACATCTCCTGGTTGGCTTTAAGCGCCGCCTATGCCCATTTAATTTGACCGCGAAAAGCATCGAAAGTCAAGTGTCGTCGGGCTCTTGCTTTGCGTGCCGTGAATACTCACGTGGCCATGATTGGAGGCTTAGTTTCGGTTGATAGGAATGGATGGCATTGAGTGCCCTCACCTACTTGACTTTGGCGGCTAAGTGCTTAGGAAAAGGATGAACTTGAGCGCCAACCCACAAAGGAGCATCGAATCGAAGAGCGGAGCCGGGAGCTACACTCGTTTAAAGTAGAGCATTTCACTCTACTTACACTTTGTTTTTGTGTTTGGCTATTCACAATAGGCCCAAAGGGTTTCATGCCAACATTACGTTTGATGACGGCTTTGGCTGCGGCTACGGCTGAAGGTCGAACGGGTAGGCGCATGGGGCGTATGATCAATGTAATGGTCAATGCTTAAGCGGGATGTGGTTGTTGTTGTTGTTGGTGGTGGTGGTGGTGGGAGTGGTGGGGGTGGTGATTGTGCCGCGACGAATTTGCATGAGAACAGATGTCGCCATCAGAAGGCAGCCAGCTCGAACGGCGAGGTCCATCAAAACTCAATTATTGGCACGTGGACGATGGGGCCCCGGCCAGGACACGGGCAGGATATTTTACTTAAGCGCCCAGTTTATTAAATTTTTGGCCGTGCTGTGCCCATACCAACGGCCAGCGCCAGCTGCGACACCTGCCTGGCCAAATTGTCAACAAAAGTTGCAGTTGACAAGGCGACAAAAAAGCGCAAAGTGGAAAGCATTTGGCAAAAATAAAAAAAGGAAGAGGAGAAAAACAAAAACAAACAAAACAAAAAACAAATTGTGGCCAGAGTCGTTTGTCAAAACAGAACAACAACAAAAAGCAAGAGAACGAGAGAGGGGGAGCGAGAGCGAGAGAGATAGAGTGCGAAAATAAAAAACCATTGCAAATTGCTTTGCCCCACTTCGCTATGGGAAGGAAGAGCTCGGCTCTGGCCAGTGGCAACTACGCAACAGGCTCCTGCCACTGCCCGACCATATTCAAATAATGTTTTCCTCCCGAATGCCACTCATTGAAAGCGAGTGTAACAGCGGCTATGATGGCCAGCCGAAGTGGCCGCCATTAAAGCCTCTCAGACCAAAGCGCTTCAACTGCAGGAAGCGCGTCAATTGGGTGAATGAGCCTCGCTGTGAATCAATTCGAATTGGTTTAGTGCAGATATGTAAATCACTATGTTAATATCAGTTAAATATATTAAAGTATTCAAATATCAGATTAAGTATATTCAAGCTTGATCTTAGCCCTGGTATCGTTACTGCACTATCGACTCAAATGCTGAGCTGTCTCTATCCATTTATATTTCTTATGAACTGGGAACATTCTAGTTCCCGTTCACCCAAAACTGACTCTCTCTCTCTTTCTCTCTCACTCTATCTTTCACACACCCGATGAATAGCTGGATCAAGTGTTTATCTCATGTCGATACGCTTCAGTCAGGGCATCATCGCGTATCATAAATATAGTCTCACATTTGAGTTCACATTTAACAGGCCAACAAAAAATTGCTGAATGCATAAGATGAAAAAAGATTCCCGACTTGTTTATGCATATTTACCTTTCTACTGGACATTTTTATTGAATTTAATTTAATTGATTGTTTTAGCAAAGTAACAAAAAGTATTTCTGTTTTTTCTTGCAGACAAAATTTTATTAATTATTAACTAAAGGCAAATAAATACAGATGGAAATAGATGAAGCATAACGTATGTATATAATTATTGAACAAATATTAAAAAATATTAAATATTAAATGTTACATATTAAAAAAAAAACTTAAATACATTAAAAAACCATATATATATATACACAAAATATTTCTTTATTATCTATACACATATAAAACAGATGAAAAATATTAAATGTAGGATATAGAAAATCAAATACATACGAAATTAAATATATGTATATGTAAATAAAATACAATATAATTTAAATAAATATATTACATTTGTAAATTTTTTTTTTAATTGCCGCAATATGTTTTGCCAAAGAGTTTCAGCTCCTAAAAATATATATGTCTAATAAAATGAAACGACAAAAAAAAAAAGGATGTATAAATAAACATACCTTGATTAATGTAAGGTTGCTAGCTGTAAGAGCTACAAAAACCATTGTTGTGTATTCTATTGTTGTTACCTTTTTTTTTTGTCGACGGCATGTTATGTTTTCATACCCTTAACCCATTGAAAATGGGAAATCAGGGTATAAGGGTTTCGTGGAAATTTTTGCAACAGGGAGAGGAAGGCTTAGCAGACCCCTTACAGTAAAGAAGTGCGTTGATCAGGATAACGAGCTGAAGCTGCATATCCTATTAGTTCGTCCTTAAGCCACAAAAAGTAGAGACTTGAAATTTTACTCGAGTATACCATGCGAAATACGAGTTTATCTTATTTTTCAATAACTCATTATTATCGATAATAATCAAGAATTTGACTTCGTTTCTGAAGCGTGATTTGAATACTGTTAGAGCTATAAATTTCATATCTACAAAAGGATTTATTCAAGAAATAAGTTTAAAGAGCATGGAATTATTGGAATATGAGTTCATCGAAGAGTTCAGGGTATCTCGTAGTCGAAGAGTCTTGGCTAAAGCCCTTTTACTCGTTTTTCGGTGGCATATTATGTACGCATTTTTTCAGGAAAACTTTTGGGCCAACAGTTAAGCGTGTTGTGGGTGGGTCAAATTGTGGTTATTGTGGTAGCCGCTAGTAGTTTTTTTGTTGTTGTTTTGTTTCTATTTTTGACAAACTAACTAGTTATGCAATTATTTTTCGAAATTCCTTTCATTTTGTGCAATAATGTTTGCACATATTTTTAATTTAGTTACAACATGAATTTTAACCCTATCGAATTCATTTTGGGACAGGCAGAATAGTTTTCTTCCAGGAAGACCTTGACGAGAAATTTCGAATATTCCAGCTGAGCTTATGTCACAGCAACAACAGCAATAAAAGCCAATAATAGCTATATTTGGTTGCGACTATCAAATACTCTGTGAGATCTGAGCTGAGGCTAAGCTCTGTTTTACCAGCCGTAAAGCGCTTTAAAGCCAAAGTAGTACAGCAACAGCAGTGGCTTATGGAAAGTCGACAAGACTTTGTTGTGAGTCATCGTGTTCTCAATCCAAGTATTTGCCATTTTGCAGTTCCACTCTACCAAATTACAATCCAGATGGAACTAGAGTGCCAAAAAGTCATCAAATCAATGGCTGCAGCTCCAGTTGCACTGAAACTTGCCATCACTAAGTTGTTGATGCTGCTGCTGTTGATGTAGCTGGCATTGTTGGTGTTAGTATTGCTGTTGTTTGAGGAGTCTTTGTTGTCTGCAGTTGCTCGAAAGTATGCTTTGTGCCTGTTCAGCTGTCTGCTGCCGTTGAGTGAGCACAGCCGGCGGCAGTTGCTTTGTTGGGTGGCCGTCAGCAGCTGCAATTTGATTTAGCAGCCAAATAGCCAAACAGGCAGTTAGTCAGAAAGCGAAGCGAAGGGCTTAGGCGTTTGCCTGAACACTTCGGACAAACAGACCACTGGACGACAGTTTAAGCAGCTTAAAGCTAATGCAGCTGCCGTCTTCAAAACGGCGACAACTGCATAAAATAAATGGCGACATCTACGGAAATGTAAACGGAGCAAAAGCAACAGCAACAGCAACTGCAGTGGCAGCGGCGATTGCAGCAAGGCAACAATGCGCCACGAAGGACAAAGGATGTTTGAGGACGCAAGGCAAGTGTCCGTTGTAAAGCTGTTTGTCAGTTTCGCATCCGCCACGGTTCACTCTTAGCCTCTTGAGATACAATCACAACAGGCTATTCATATTAAATGGCTAAGGAGCTTGCTACGGGAAGCAACCTCTCGATCTCTCCATTGTTAGCTTAAGCATCAACTTAAAAGATGAATTAATTTTGAAAATAAGAATGACAATGACAATGACAATGACAATGACATTGACAATGACAATGACAATGACAATGACAATGACAATGACAATGACAATGACAATGACAATGACAATGACAATGACAATGACAATGACAATGACAATGACAATGACAATGACAATGACATGACAATGACAATGACAATGACATGAATGACAATGACAATGACAATGACAATGACAATGACAATGACAATGACAATGACAATGACAATGACAATGAACAACAATGACAATGACAATGACATGACAATGACAATGACAATGATAATGACAATGACAATGACTAATGACAATGACAATGACAATGACAATGACAATGACAATGACAATGACAATGACAATGACAATGACAATGACAAGGAGTGACAATGAGCAATGACAACAATGACAATGACAATGACAATGACAATGACAATGACTGACAATGACAATGACAATGACAATGACAATGACAATGACAATGACAATGACAATGACAATGACAATGACAATGACAATGACAATGACAATGACAATGACAATGACAATGACAATGACAATGACAATGACAATGACAATGACAATGACAATGACAATGACAATGACAATGACAATGACAATGACAATGACAATGACAATGACAATGACAATGACAATGACAATGACAATGACAATGACAATGACAATGACAATGACAATGACAATGACAATGACAATGACAATGACAATGACAATGACAATGACAATGACAATGACAATGACAATGACAATGACAATGACAATGACAATGACAATGACAATGACAATGACAATGACAATGACAATGACAATGACAATGACAATGACAATGACAATGACAATGACAATGACAATGACAATGACAATGACAATGAAAATGACACAATGACAATGACAATGAACAATGACAATGAACAATGACAATGACAATGACAATGACAATGACAATGACAATGACAATGACAATGACAATGACAATGACAATGACAATGACAATGACAATGACAATGACAATGACAATGACAATGACAATGACAATGACAATGACAATGATAATGATAATGATAATGATAATGATAATGACAATGACAATGACAAGGACAATGACAATGATAATGGCAATAACAATGACGAAGTTACCGAAGTATCGGTTAAGCTGAAACTCAAGTTTGTATTCATTCTTCGCCTTAGCTTTCACTATTGTGGGTTCTGCGCGAGTATCCATTGTTCGCTGTTCGCTCGCGCTGATTGGGATAGGCAAAAGTTTTCAAATTAAAGTTAAATGAGCGTGTGTTATGATTCATGTAAAGTTTTTTAATTATACGCTGCTAGCTCGTGGAGTAGCACGTTATAAGTTACAAGTATATTAAAACGAATTAGAAAAACTTCCACGGGCAGTGAGTGCACAGGATGTGCACAACGAAATTGAAAAGCTCACCAATAGCGAATATCCGAGGAGCTAACGTACGATGTTGCAAACGCTACCCACACGGATAACCAATTAGATCAGTTCAGTGAATCGCTAACAAATGTTCAGTAATTGTAATTATCACTAATTGGGCTGAACTTAATTCAAAGTTACATTTTAGTATGAGGTAATCAACGGTCTTAACTGAATTAAATATGATTTAAATATGAAACAGACTCAATTAACAGCATCTGGTTAGCCAATTGATTCCATGGACGGCCGAATGCATTTCAAATTGAAATTTATCAATTATTATTATTATTGCTGGTCAAGCAAAAGAGGAATTACGTCCGACTGAAATGCTAATCCACGTTGTCATTCAGCTTGGTTGAATTAGCTCGGCAGCTGTTATCGAATTATTGAATCCTGCTCAATATATTCAGAAATGTGTCATGCACATACATAAACCACACTGACAATCGTTGAAGCGAACTCCCATTGGTTTAAAGATATAATATATATGTATATGGTACATACATATTAAATATTTAATATAGCCTTTCATGGAGTCGCCAGCATTAAGGACAACGGCGACAATCGATTGTGCTGAAAGTTGAATTTATTACAGCTGTTTCCTTTAATCGGGCCACCCAAAAAAAAAGAGGACAAAGTTGGGCAAATGGTCGGAAAAACTGCGTAATAAATCTCTTTTATCGCAGCAGCTTCAAAATCGTTTCGTAAATATGTGAAAATTAGTGTTACATGAGTTTTATTTCTTTTGTTTTATGAAATATAAATCAATAAAGTGTAAGCGAAAATAAGTAAAATTGCTGAGGTCGGGCGTTAACGACAGCAGAATACACATTCACATTCATTGAGTAATGTAGTCGTTAAATTTTAAGTTGCTGACTGTCATAGTTTTAGAGATACTGGAAAATTTTACGAATTGTCACACCCCCAGCGGGTGGATCAAGAAAATATAGATATTTTATAGCTCGATCCGCTCGTGTATATCGAGTATTTGCACAAAATTTCAAGTCTCTAGTTTAACAGCTGGACAGCTGGACGGCAAACCGAATATACCCATTTCATTTTCGTGGATGAGTACGACGAACGTTGACTTTATTTTCAGCTTAGTTGAGTTCAGTTTAATCTAAAAGCCATAAGTGGCATTTTACTCAACTATAATTTGTCGCTAATGCAAACTGAACGCAATCGCTGCCTAAGCAATTTTACTTCATATTGATTGGGGGCTATAACTAGTTAGGTTGGCCAGGTCTTTGGGTCCAAAGGCCATAAAAGACATTAATTACCGTTGTATGCGCAAACTGTCAACAGCATGGGCTATCGATTGGCAAATTATTGGCAGCCAGCCACTTCGATTAGTTTCCCTGATATAAAACATAAATACTTTGCCTGATTTACGATGGACTGGGACAACGCCCACTGAGCGCATTTTTGCGACTACTTGAACTGCCCAAAAAAACTGCTGAGACTCGACATTTACTTTTACTACACTCTCCAGTGCCCTCAGCTACTGAGGTAGATTTGTAGCCACTTAAAGACTTAACATTATTCCTAATAGACAAAGAACTCGGCATTTGTCCAAAAGTACGAATTTTTTAATAAAAATATAATTTATAAATAACAAGTTAAAAATTAAAAGTTGTGATCCCAGCAGCTTAACATTTGATTCAAGTGGTCTTGATGTAGGCATATCTGTTTTTCGCGTGATAAACAGTTAGATAATGATCCACTTTGTATCGGCGACAGTCTCGTATATGTGGACACAGTGGACTGGAAGTTGAGGGTCATAGTATGGACATATATAGCAGATGTATATATGTTATTGAGTACATAGACCAATTCGGTTATTCCAATCCACCGGTAGCGTATCCTGCTGTTCCCTCAAAGTTATTTACGTAATTACGTAATCCATTTCTTATGTGCATCTCGTGAATGGTATCGACTTTAAAGGGACAGCAAATTGGACTGCCGTCTGGAAGAGAGGGGAAAACAAATATGAAATTATGCTAGAATGTTTCTGATGGCAAAAAATAGTCAGATTTCATAAGCTGTGTGCGGAGGCAAGTGGGGATTAAATGGTCTATGTAATACACACTTCACTGAGCCCCAAGGCAGCTTGGCTGGGGGGCTGGGGGCTGAGCCTGAGCTTTGGTGTTGCCACTGAAATGATTGCTTCACGTCTGCGCTCTAATTTCAATTTAAGTCCGCCCGGGGTAAACGGACAGCAAAAACTACTCAATCGACTTGGCTCTGCTCTTTGCACCTTTTCTTATGCATTTGCTTTCGCATAAAGATGGTTATGACTTTGGCTGCCCTCGCCCCGCTCTCTCTCTCTCCCTCTCTCTCTCTCTCTCTCTCTCCCTATACCTCCTTTACTTCTGTCTGGCTTGATATTACTTTGCAGCTACCTAGTTTTATAGAGTTTGCCGCTCGGACTACTTTTTGTTAAAGTGAAATGATTTTCCTTCCGGCGCTGCCACTCTTTAGCCATGTAGATGCTATGTAAATATTTAAGGTCCTCTTTCTTTCTTTTCTATTTTTTGTTTTTCTTGCTGGCGCAGACAATGAGAAAACTATGAGACTTGCGTACTTGTTTTTCCTCTTCCCTAGTCTACTGACAGTGCAAATAATGCGAGTGCCCTGAAGCGTGTAAATGATGGCACGGACACGGACACGGATCCGGTACGGGCACGAACACGGACTGAGACGGAGACGGAGACTGAGACTAAGACTGGGTCTGGGGCATTCAACTTGCTGATGATGCATTGGTGTGTGTTTTGTTATATTGTCACAAGTCTAAACCGGCACACCCCTTCCCACTTCCCACTTCCCCCTTCCCCAACCATTTGAAGTAGTGTAACACTGTCGAAAAACTTTCAATTTTCCAATCGATTGTGTGCGCAAATATTGTAAGCCACAAATGCAAAGTACGTACCGGAATAAATGTTAGCTGGGTCGCGTCAGGCGTGTAAGGATGTAGTAAAATTTCCGAAACTAAACTGGATGCGATTTGGATAGACATTGGCCAGATATTCAAATTTGTAAATAATCTGCTTTTTGACATGAGGTCAGTCCAAAGCGACTGTGTCTAACTCGGTGTTGAGCTTTTGCAGAGCATCTTCCGTTTCTAATATAGAGTTGCGCTCGGGATCTACTAGTTCTTGATCGGTTTGGTCAGATTCGTTAATTTTGGTTTGGTTTGCGTGTGCCAAAGCGAGAAGCGTTGCTTTCGGCTGCATCATCTCGTATATCATCTCGGCCAAGAGCTTGAAGATCTTCTCGGCACCCAATGTGGTCATTAGTGTTTGGAGGAAATCGGTTAATCCCCTCGGCATCATGGTCAGCTGCAGAGCATTATCTACGTAGCGTATGTTTTCCTTGACGGTCGGAAATAGTTCGCAAAATATGTTGAGCTGCTTGCAGAGCAGTCCCATCGACAGAACGAACTCATTGCGATCGTCGAACATGTAGCAATCGAGGCGACAGCGCGGATCGATGGTTGGGGGCATTCCCCAGTAGGTCTCCAATCGAACGAACATCTTGATCTCCAGCAGTGCAGCGAGGCGAAAGAAACGCAACAGCTGTCGGTTTTGTGGTATGGATCGGGAATTGATCTTCTGCACCAGCTTGCCCAAGTTCTCGAATGCCTGTTTGGCAGTCATGCGCCTCAGCTTGGTCTTCAGGTGCTCGTGGGCACGTGCTGAATAGTGTTCTGGCACCTGTACCGGTTCCAGGACTCGTTCGAATTCCGACGACTTGGCAGTGACGATGGACTGTGATGTTTCAAAGTTCAGAGTGGATACATCGGTGCTCTCAAAAATGTCGCCATCGGACTCCTGCAGTGGATGAGGATTATACAGGACCTTGATATTATCGTTCACTGTGGATGGCTTCTTCTGCAACACATGCCGGGCGATTCTCGGACGCTTGGTGCTATCATTGAACGCTGCTCGGTGTTTCGGATTAGCGCAATTCCATAGGCGCTCACGCTCCAACATCTTCGACTTATCGATCTCAGTCATAAATATTCTGCGCTTGGGTGCGCTCACGGTGGGGCCATTGCCATTGCCATTGCCAGCCTGGGGCTGCGGCAGATCAGCCACTTTCCTTGGGGCTGGCGGTGGTAGACCGTCGACGCTGCGCAGCTCCTCCTGATGCAACGTATTGCCGTGTCTATCCTCGTTCCTCTGCAGGTTACTCAGCGACATCAGGCTATCGTCGTAGTCATCTTCAATTCGCACGTCGAACCTCGGGCTGTCAGTTCGACTGGACGAGTTACCCGATGAGCTGTAGATCGAGCTTTCAATGTCATTGCGTCCACTAGTCGGACTTGACCATGCCGCGTCCCCACTGGGCAACGGATAATGGCGTTCGCGAATAACCTCTTTCGATGTGATTGCTGTTGGGGTCCTAAACCCTATATCGCTACTTGTGATGGAGATATGCGAATGCGCCTGGGTCGGTCCTGGAGCCTTGCCGCTTGAGCTTCCACTATCGGTCATCATCACCGAGCTGTGAGGCGGTGAAACTACAGTAACGGAATCCTCCTGGGGAAGGCATCTACATGACGAAATGCTGCTGTCCTGGAATAGGGGCGTCTTTGATCGAGGTTTCATCAAAACTTTTAGCTTCTTATCGCCATCGTCGCGATATTTTGCATTGCAATTTTTAAAAGTGTCCGGTGAATTTCGACGACGGGTCGATACAAGAGTCGAAAAGGTGCGGTTCTTAAAAAGCTTCTTAAGTTTGTCGCTGCCGGCTTTGATGGGACCGAGCGATTGTGTGCGATTCTCTATAGAATCATTCCTACTCGAGTTGACAATTTCTTCGCTGTTTCGGCGCGTCATAGCTGAATTGGATTGACTACGTCCGACCAACTCCTCGCGAGACTTGGTAACATTAATCAAGCTGCTGCACTTTCCCACAGACGGCCTCTCGCCGAGATCATTTCTCATCGCCAAATAGTTTTTATTATTCAATGGTCTATTGTCAGCATTGTTGCAGAACTGCGGTGAAGCCGTACAGCTCCGAGCTGGCGATTTGTCCAACATGATTTTTGAGCGTAGATCGTCTGGAGAGTTTCGCTGCCAAGCGTTGTTCCTGTCCACGCTGGCTCCCGAGTTGAATTCCATATTGGCTCGACCCCGGCCGTAGTCCATTCTGGTATTTATTTCCGAGTGAGTACACATCATGGGCTCATTGCGGCTGCCGCTTGACATCTGGAGCTGGGTACGTGCCTTGCCTTTCTTGTGCAGCATGATTGGGATGTGTGGGGCTTGATTGGGATGTGGGGGGCTCATCTCAATATGTGTCCTTGAATGGGACAGCGCTCGGTTCTTTCCAAGCTGCATCTCGGTGTTGGCTTTGATAATCGTTTTCGAGGGCTTTGGTCGCCCCAAAGGCCCGATGTCCGGTGTCTCAACCAGTGGCATGCGGTTTGCTGCCAAACTCTTCGCCATGACATTACTTTGCAGCATTGAGCTGCAACGCGGTCTGTGCCGGAGTCCCCTAGCTGAAGCCAAATCAACTGATAGCTGTGGTGAGCGCTGTGCTGCTTTGCTGCTCTTCTTCTTCTTGGGGAGTGGAGGAAGCTCCTTGCGGGGCTTAAACAGACGAATGGAAAGGGACACCTCATCTCCGTCATAGTTCACAATGATTGGCTTTGTTGGCCGACTTATGGTTATCTCAAAGACACGATTTCTAATCTCCGTCTTTTTGAAGGCATCCTCCAGCGTAACGTAGCTCGAGCAGAAGACTATTGTGTAGTTGTCTGGTCTCTGGGTATACACTAGTAGATCCTTTTCGTCGGTGGTCAGACTCGTGACGCCTAGATGGCGCTCTCCGTCGATTGCGAAGCCATGCACGATATGCTTTTCCGATGGTTCTTCTGTTGGCGTTATCAGAAGCAATAGGTTTTCCAGATTCGTAATGCTAAACAGTTTGTTCAGGACGCTATCGGCATTTGGCTCAGATCCTTTACTAAATGTTATTTGCGGACGTACGAAACGCTTTGTAACTTCAAATGGACGAACGGTGAGAACTCTGGTCACATAACGACCGGGAAAGGTAACGGTCTCAAGCCTGCCCAGTATACGTGTTTCAGACGATATTAAATTACCGCTAAGTCCAGCCGCTGATGATTCGCTATAGATCATTCCCAAAATTTCCTCAACTTCCTTTCGTTCTTTGATTTGAGTTTGAGTCCTTCGTCGGCTACCAGCCTTTGATGGCTTAACACGATCACCTCCTGGATTCATTTTTAAGAAAAAAAGAAAAAGGATAGTGTTGTATGTATTTTTGTATATAGCCGAAAGATGTGCAGAAAGGAAAGTTTATTAGATGTTTTAGTTTTATTTTTGGAATCGAAAAATTTTGGAAGAGTGAAATTCGTCCGACTCGTGTCAGTAACAAGCTAAAATGAATTGTTGAAACATTCTCGTTCACCAACTAGCATTCAGAGGGACGTTCAAGTCATGGGCTGCTTTATGGGAATGCCTTTTGCGATGATTTGTTGCTCGTTTTGACAGGGAACAGAATTTGTTTGGTTGACAGAACAGAAGACACACGGAAATACACAAAAATAAATTTCGACTAAAAAAATATATATTTCTATGCGATAAACAACATTTGCTCCGATTCCTGTTGAAACTATTGAGTATCGTAACTCTCCCAAAAACCTATTTACAGTTCAGTTGTCCGTGTTTCAGGCATGTGGTTATAGTTGTATAGTCTAAACTAATTCTTGTAGCAGTGTTCTTTTTTTTTCCTTTCTTCTTGATTAACACTTGGCTCGATTGAACGATGGAAGCACGACGCCTCGAGCGACAGCGCCGGGACTCGGCGAAGAGCACCGCCGTGGACAAGCTGCCGTCGACACAGGACGAGGAGTTCCACTTGCGGCTCATCGACCTATACGGCAAGTATCCGTGCCTGTGGAAGACAACCATCAGTGACTATGAGAATGCGGCCCTGAAGCGTCAGGCCTGGCAGGAAATCAGCAACCAGCTGGGCCCCCACCTCTCGCCCTCGTTCGTGCGCAGCCGTATCAGCAGCATGCGCTATCGCCTGAACGTCTACAAGCTGCAAATGATCGAGTACAAGATGAGTCCGGCCAGCGGCAAGCAGCCGGAGAAACTCTACTACATCGATAGATTCAGCTTCCTCGACGAGCCGAGCGGCTCGCAGCCGCCGAACGAGAAGGCGCAGTCGGAGTGCGATCTGGGACAGGACAAGAAGAAGCTGAAGAGCCAAAAGTCCAGCATTGCCAATCTATTCAAGCAGCGCATCCAACAGCAGCAGCAGCAGCCGGCGCAGCTGCCGAGCGTGCTGCAGCGGCTCAGCCAGAGCGATCGACCCAGCGGCGGTGTCAAGGAGCAGCCGGAGAGCACCCTGGACGACTATTCGGACTTTAGCATTGCCAGCGTTGTGAGGCACCGGGCGCCGCACCAGTCTATACTAGCGAAGAACCGTATACGCGCCGGACCGGACGTTCGCTTGAGTGACCTGCGCAAGCAAGTGGTTGGCGATCAACTGGCCGCCGCTGCGGCCAAGCCGGGACCCTCGGGGCCACCTCCAAATCCTGACATTGACAATATGCTCCAGAAGCGTATGCGTCGCCTGGGCATGGCCGAGTTGGGCAAAGAGTCGCCCGCCGACAGCCTGGACAGCTTCGCCGACTATCGCAGCTCCCTGATCAATATACCCAGCGTGGTCAAGAAGCGGATGCGACAACAGCTCCAGATCGGCATATCGCGCGCCTGGGACGATGACAAGAGCCACAGCAATAGGCCGGACTCCCAATTGAGCCTGCCACAGCCCTCGGCGCCCCTACGCGCCATGCCCGGCGACTCGGTGTCGAAGACTAAAGTCAGCAAACACCTGCGCCAGCCGAAGCCAGTGATTGGCTCCGAAGAGCAGCTGTCCGACGAGGAGGACTTCTATCGCCTGCATTGGTCGTTGCGCCAGCAGCAGCGCTCCCGTCGCTCCGGCGGCAAATCACCCAATCGAGACCTACCGCAGCCGGTGCCGCCCCTACTGCTCGGCCGCTGCACCACCTCCAGCAGCAACATGGAGAGCGTACACGAACACCAGCTATAGCCATGCAATCAATTAGTGCTACACACCATAGCGATACACTATAGCCCACAGCACCCACACCCTCCTCACCATTGATTTTAAATTTTGTAACTATGATTACCAGTACCAATCGTTCCAGTAGCATTAGCTGATGTTCACATCACGTTCCCACATACAACAGTTCGATTTTACTACCACAACATATCCGTTCGGAGAAGCAACTCAACTGCAATAATAAACATCGGAATCACTAAGCGCGGACCAATTTTCGTATACATGTTTACATAGAGGTTAGATGCAAAAAACTCGGATCAAATTAAATTATATATTTCGATAAGCAATTCAATATTAATAAACTAAGGAATCAAAAGACGGAATAAAAAGACGTGGTTATCTATTTTCGTATGAGCTATATATAGGTCGAAATTACTCTCGAGAGGGAGGCTTGCTTATCACGTAGGTCAAGACTTTCTTGGAGCTGGCACTCTGAGCATGGTCTGATGAGATCTTGCGTTAGCTTTCTCTTTTCTGAGTTACGAATCGCTGTTTCAAATCATGGCGATGATTTATAGATCCGAAGGCAGTAGCATCCTTGTTGGTAAAGGCGTCAGCAAGAGCTCGGCAGTAACTAAACTAATGAAATTTCAAAACTTTGGAAGATATGACTTCTACCAATTTCTCATGCCCCCAAAAAGAATATATATAATATTTAGGGAAGTCTCTAGTCTCAATGGCCTTTTATAGCTAGACGAACGGACGGAGAGCGGGGCAAACGGAGGGACAGCACGACGGATGTAAGGATAGACAGCAAGACACGCATCAAGATGTATCTAGATTGACATGAAGAGGGGCGAGCCAGCGGACGAACCGACACCAAGCCAGGCGAACGAAGATGTACGAACGGTCAGAAAGACGGACGGAGACTAAATCAGACAGACGTACGAACGGCCTTCGTGGCCGTTCCACACGGACAGTAATCCAGACAGACGGATGAAACACTGACGTTCGGGCATATAGCAAGACATACGGACGGATGAACTGCAAAGAGACGAAACGTTAGACAGGCAGACGAAAACCAATATGCCCCTTCACCTCATGAAATTCATGAAAAATTAAACTACACTGCCTATAAAATAGACATTCTCAATTGCTGAACTGATCCCGTCGCACACGTCTTTGATTTCCACACATTCCCTCAAGAACAATAAAACATAGGGTATTTCAATAGTCAATACATATAATTTGTGCTTCGAATAGCATTTCATTTTGATAAATTTGTTGATAGTTTCACCTTGATTAGCTGGCAAGGTGCGAGCCAATTGAGCAGTCAATGCTTCGGCATCTCCTGCGAATTGTGTGCGTCTAATAAATTTCGAGGCCAATGGCCGGAATGTGGTCTCTGTTTAAAGGGACGCCAAAATGTGGGCAGCCAAAATCGTTTCCTTTTTGCTCCAATATCTGGCGTTACGCTCTGGCGCTGGTTGGCATTTGCTGTCCTTGTTGCACGCATAAATTGGCAAAATTTTAATTTTCCACTAGATTTGCGTGGATTTTTGGCTCGTGTTTTGTTTGCTGTGTGCCCTTTTCGGTTTTGCTTTGATTTTGTGTGAGTGTGTGGGTGGTGTGGGGTGGTATGAGGTGGTGTAGGTGTAGTTGTAGGGCTGGTTGGTCTTTATCTCTCTGTCTCTATGTTGTGCACTCTTTCTGTTTGTGTGTTTTTTTTCTCTCTGTCTCTGTTTGCACTCTTTTGTCTTATTGTCGTGTCTCTTGTTATGTTTCCTTATGCATTATATGGCAAGCTCTGCTTGAATCTTTGCTATCTGCTTTGCTATCAACTTCCTTCTTGTGGCTCCAAGTAGCTTTGCTGGGCGACAGTCGCCGCAACGGGGCGTATGATGAATATTCATGAGCTCGAATTCCAATTCCCTTCTGGGGCATCGCCGGCCAAACGAGCTGGCATTGTTCAAGTACACCGCAAGCCCATCGAATCCAAATGCCATTATATATCGTCTGTGTTTATTTGCATTTGACGCTGGCTTGCCTCGCCATTAGCCGGTCGCCGAGTCTCGAACTATTGGGCTTATTGCACTCGGAATGTAAGAAATTCTCTTGTATTTTGCTGTGTTCTTAATTTAAGCAGGCGACGTGCTCATTCCCGGCTTGATTAATTCCAAATGCTCTGCCAAATGAAATGGAAAGGCTGGTGATTGAAGACTGGAAGCTGGATGGAAGCTGCAGGCGGCTGAAGACTGAAGGCGGCTGGTTGTGAATCTCAACTCGGTCATGATTTAGGAATGAGATAAAAAGCCTCAATGGTAAAAGTTTTGTCGTCTTCGTATTATTTTTAGCCCAGACTGATGGGGGTGGCGTCGTATCGAGTAGGGGATGGAGTCTCGTCAGTTGAGGGTGGTGCCGCAATAAATTACAGTTGACGCTGCAAACTGATGCCGCGTGGCGTGGCCGCGCCCAGCCAAATGTTAAATGGGCTCATTAGAAGCTGCAAAATCTAATCAAATTGCCACCAAGTGGAGCCAGTTGCAAATGTGGCGCCATGTGGAGCCTATATAGCTCAACAGATTTCGATATCCAGATGTTAAAGATGGCGTTGTCTTGCTTGAATTGTCTATGTGTATGTGTATGTGTGTGTGTGTGTTTGTAACGGAAATAATGATAAGATTAAAGCCAATTATGCTTAATATGCAACTCAACAATTTAAGAGACAATTTGGCTGCCAGCTAATGGGTTTTACAATGTGTTTTGTTTTTGCTTTTGCTTTTCTTTTTGCTTTTGTTTTTGTTATTGTTTTTCGCTTTTTCTAGTGCTTGCTGCTATTATGCTGTAATGTAGCATCAGTGTTAGTGTTGGTGTTAGTCTTAGTGTTAGTATGAGTATAAGTAGTAGTAGTAGTGGTAGTAGTGGTCATTGGTGTTGTTGTTGTCCTTGTTATATGCGTTACTCAATTTAGTTGCGGTCTAGCATGCGCAGCTGCTCCTCAACGCACTCGCGACATGCCTCATCCAATTCGGTGGCCTGAATATACTTCTGGACGCCATTGAACTCCTTCTTGAGTGCAGCAAACGAGCTGGAGTAGAGCATCTTGTCCTTGATCTTGGCTTGCATGGGACACCAGAGCATCAGGAAGAGCTTCTCCTTCAGGCAGGTCGACGAGGCGCCCTGGCACTGGTGATGATAGGCATAATCGTAGACCGCATAACGGCACTCCTCCGGTCCGCCCTTGCGCAAATCGTTGAGGAAATCATCGTAGCTAGCATTGCGACGTCCAACCACATCCACGATGATCTCGCGCTCCTGCTTGATGGCATAGATCACATAGCGATGCTGCTTCAGCTTGCGTATCTCTTCGAAAATGCTCTTGCACTCCGTGGAGACCTCGATGCCCGATGCCATGGTGAGGTCTTCTGTTGCTGCTCGGAATATTGCTACCGCTTCAATAAAAAAAAGCCAAATTCGCTCGCACAGCGCTGCGCTCTACTCACCCGTTTTGAATGTACTGAAGAAATATGTATAGCTTTGCTTGAAATTTGTTTGCTTATTCAATATTCCATGAAATCTCGACGCCTAGCCTCGATTCCATTTCCACTGGGAATGACAGTGACGGCAGTCCAGTCAGAGCCAGCTGTGTGCCACTTGAGAAGCCTACTGCGTGAGCAAAGCTGTCTACGAATTTCAGTTACAAATATGGCTTAAGGCCGGCAACATAAACAAACACGATTTTGTTTAGATAACAATTTCCAGGAAAGTGCTGAGTATTAACACTGTATACCCTGTATTTTTGAAATATATATGATAGGCATAAAAGCTGAGTGCATGAGTGAGAAGCAGGGGTCCACATTAAAAATGGGCATTACGAGTATTACGGTTTGGTCAAAAGTCATGTAGGCTGGCAGAAGGAGGCGTGGCATATATACATATATACCATAAATTCTAGAGTCAATGTAGTCTTATCCGCCTGTCTACCAGTCCCCCCGTTTCTTATGTATAAACTTATCGATCTCAGATCAAAATGATTTAAAATCGATAGTCGATAGTCGATAAAAGACTAGTTTAAATTTATCTATAGAATTACATTTCGTAAATCTTTAGAGCCAGAGTCCATATTTATACAATATAAGACATATTTTAACAATAGTGCCATTATACGTTGGAAATATTCTTCAAATTGAAAGTCAGCTTTTAATATGGCCAATATGAAATACAGTTTGCATAGTTTCTAAATTGGCATCAAGTTATGAGTACATAGAAATTATGTGCGTACAATTGCATTAAAATCGGTTTAGTAATTCTGAAGTTATTAAACAAAATATTTGGTCATTGGTTCCGTGGTTGTGTTTTTTTATCTATTTCTAGATCAAATAAAATGGCAAAATTTAAAATTTTTTTTTTTTTTTTAATGTTTTTTTATATTTTATTTTAATAAGAGACTTTGAAACCTATAAAGCACTAAAAGACTTGGCTATTTTATGGTATTAAATAATAAAAAAGTGAGTTTGAATGATGTGATAAAAGATATGAGTGTAGATTGGTGTTAGCTAAAAAACTTGAATCATTCAATATTCAGGATATCCCCAGAGGGGAATAGAGTTTTCTTACTTATTCAAATTGAAACTTGATTCATTCATTCATTCGAAGATTTCCCAATAACGAGATTTTTTCAGCCTCAATGGGCACAAGTGCTTTCCAGTTGATGAACAAATCGACTGCAAGTTCTCCCATTCCACCTTGAAACTGGCCAGCAGCTCACAGTATTTTCTAGTCGGTCAAACCCAACTAAAGCCCTCTGGAAAGTTTATTTAGCACAGTTAGCCCATCGAGTCCAACTATTGACGGAATCGAATCGAGTAAATTGCCAAGTGCATTGAAATGGGTGAGCAGAGAAGTGCTGAAACTATATGCCCATGGCTCCAACAATCATGGTGAGCTGCACACATTCCGGATGGAGCCACCCAAAACTGTTGTCGGCCATAAAATGCTTCATTTGGCTAACAGCTGGTTGGCGGTCGCGGATGCAGAGACAACAGCAGCTGCTGCAGCTGCGGCTGCACTTGCTCTTGTTGACGCACCCAATTGTTTTGTCACCCACATGCGAATACAGAGAGCGAGAGAGCAGGAGAGAAAGAGGGGCAAGCATGCATGCGTGCATGCACTTACATGCATGCGAGTTGATGCCATCGCCTGCAAGTGACAACTTAACAAAGGGGGCGGGGGAGGGGGAGACGCTTGCAAACGCTCAGCTTGGCGACTTGCCATCTCAATTTGAGTTTTCAGCACGGACACAGTTCATACGCAAGTTTTGGGCGAGATATCCGATGGCAAGTAAATGCAGACATCGGCAAATATGATAGCTGCCAAATGTCTGCTAACTTGTCCTGCTGGCTGGCAACATGTCTCGGCGGGGTCAACTGGCTGGCCAAGCCGAAGCAGTATCCGGCCACTGCAATATAAACATCTGCAGCAGCTGCATTGATTGGCTTCTGCAAGACAATATCTATTCCAAACAAGCCTCATAGTCTGCCTGAGCTGATATGAAATGTAATATTCAATTAAAACTCTTGTCTGCCACCTATATTAGATAATCGCATGTGTGTTTGTGTACATGTATATGTTTATGCTCATCCACAAAGTGAAATGGGTATATTGGTTTACCTCGTATATAACATATATGTTATATAATCGCATGTGTGTTTGTGTAATTGTATATGTTTATGCTCATTCGCAAAGTGAAACGGGTATATTTGTTTATTTCTTGTCTGTTATTTATATTACATAATCGCTTGTGTGTTTGTGTATATGTATATGTTTATATGAAATGGGTATATTGGTTTACCTCGTATATAACATATATGTATATGTTTATGCTCATTGACAAAGTGAAATGGGTATATTGGTTTATATCTTGTCTGTCACTTATATTAGATAATCGCATGTGCGTTTCTGTATATGTATATGTTTATGCTCATCCACAAAGTAAAACGGGTATATTGATTTTCCTCGTATATAACATATATGTATATGTTTATGCTCTTTCACAAAGTGAAATGGGTATATAGGTTTATCTCGTGTCTTCCATCTATATTATATAATCACATGTGTGTTTGTGTATACGTATATGTATATGCTCATTCACAAAGTCAAGCGGGTATATTGGTTTATCTCTTGTTTTCCATGTATATAATGCCAAATCGCATCAAACTGTAGCTTCTACAGTTTTAGATCTAAAACTCTCAAATTAAATGACTATTTTACTGTTGGCCTATTCTACTGTCGTATCAACAATAATATGTATACATATATATATATATATATCAGTTTTCGTCACATCGCAACGCAAGCTATCAGCATTTCGAATGTGAATGAGTATTCTGTAGTCGATAGCACCCGACTGCAACATTCGCATTTATTTAATTCTGCATTTGTTTTGGTCCCTCAAACTCTCAAAAGCTTGCCAAAAACAATGCAAATGTATTTGGGCATATATGTATCTCTGAGAGACGAGAACATGTCACAACATGTTCAGTACATTAGGTAACTACTGTACATATGCATATAACGAGTACAAATGTAGGTGTTGCATGAACGCAAAAGAAACGAGCAAAAATTTGCCGTAAAACTTGAACTCATGCTCTGGGCAGGCATTGCAAGGAATGCAGGAAAAGTTTCAGTTGTGGGAAATATTTCAGTACGGGTTAACCAACTCATAAATGATTCCCTTAGTGCATATTTTATAAATTGTGCATTTCATTTCTTCTCTAAGTTCCATCACTGGCAAATGTATTTGAGTGTTTTAATAGTCAAACAAACTCCAGACTCGACCAACCCACTGACGGTGAATTCCATTCGAATATCTACTGAAATCCGGGCAATATTACGTATACGTACGTTGAACACATTGAGCTTTTTATGGCGCAGTGGACAAGCTGTAAATAAAAATTTGCATTTTCAGCACGAAAACAACGTGAGGTAATCAGATATTGTATTAAGCCTTAATTGCTTGCTGTTGCCTGGTTTTTTGTTTGATTTTGGCTTTCCATTTTATCGTTGTTTCTTTTTTTTGTTTTTTGTTTTTGTTTTTGATTTAAAATGTCAATTACGGTAAGCAGGAATTAAATATTTCCGCTGCATTTGCTTGTTATCCTGTTGAAATTCAATATGTTTGTCTTTCTCATGCATATTTAAGCAACTTCTATGCCTTCTTTGCATTGTTGTTGTCGCTGTTGTTGCTCGGCCGTAATCAACATGCGTGGCTCATGCGTGCTCCACGCTCCGTATGCCATTAACAGCCACACCAATTTGCTGGCAGTGCCAATGCGAAATTCGAGCCGCTTCGTAGGCGTAGCGGAACAGCCATGTGGGCCGTAAATTAAATACAAAGTTAAGTAAAATACACTTGAGGCAACAGAGCGAACGCGTTACACAGGCAGAGGAAGAAACAGAGACAGAGACAGAAACAGAAACAGAGACAGAGATGCCATCAACAGCTGTATGAAAAGCTAAACACTGATTTGATCGACTCACTGATGCGCTGTAAAAGATGATGAGAATCTTAAATATTATGATAATCAAATACAAAATGAATTTATTTTAAATTGTGCAAGATTTTATTATTTTTTTTTTTTTTTAGTTTGGCTCAGACAATTTTCTAAGTATTTTTCAAGCTCATAACATTTTTTTTATAATATGAATTTATTTTTTTTATTTATTATACAATTCCATATATTTTCACTTTCTGGAACGAAGAAAATGCTCTATATATTTTTGTTAAGCTTATTAGAAACAATATATTATATAAAAATAAATTTAAAAATATATTTATATTGTTTCTAATGAGCTTAAAAAAACATTTATTAACATTTATTTGTAAATATGAAATAGACAGCATTTAAAAAACAGCTAGAATATTTTTAAATTTATTCATTATAATTTTATTATTGTTTACTTATAATAAGCATATACAATTTTTTTTATATTTAATTTTATAGATTTTTATTTTCACCAAAAATTTTATAATTTTTTTTTTACTTGAACACATTTTAAATTTAAAATATTTCTATACAAAATTGCATACATATTCATTTTCAGTGACAAAAATAATTTCTATTTTCGGAATATTCAAAAACATGTTTTATACAATTATAATTATTAAGTTGAATACTTAACGTCGCGACGTTCAGCTTAGAGGATTATATTCATTGAAAATTGTTAATGAATTAAAATATTTGTATATCAAATTTCACATATTTTCATTTCTAGCACAAAAATAATATTTTTTTATATCTTGCAAATTTTTATAAAAATACACAAAATTTGCTTTGATCTATACGAAACATTTAGGCGAAAATAGGACTTGAGCTCTGCTTTTGTCATAGATTTTAATGATAGCAAAACATTTTTATGGCTGCAGGGCAAACAATATGAGCAATGACAGAGAATGTAGATAACGTGATGGAATAGTTGAAGGCATGGCTAAGTGATGCCCTATAAAAAAAAAAAAAAACAAAAAAAAATAAATAAAAATAAATAAATAAAAATAAAAAAAAAATAAAATTAATTATTGTCATTATTACGTTCGAGATTATGTAGTTTTGGATGTTAATAAAACCCAATGAAGAGCTGCTTTAGGAGTTAGCTGAGCTGATCAGCTACTTATTTAATCGCCCCCTCTCCCTCTCTCTTTTTACAGGTCATCGCCTTGCTTGTCATTCCGGGTGAGACAAGCCGAACAAGTTATGGGCATTAAAGACCGCGAGCTCCTAAGCCGCCCGGCGGCCAATGTTCAGGGGAGATTTCGTTTTTATTACGCCGCGTAAATGAAAGACATTTGTTGTTGCTGTGGAATTTCATGTAGGCGGCAGGAATGGGGCCGCGTTGTGGATGGGGCTGGTATTCAAAGTCGGTAATGAGGCTGGATTGTGGGCCCCAGCGCGCCGCCTGCAGTGCAGAGCTGCTCGCGATTTAAATCGCTTTTGCGTCGCATCGGCCCCAGAGCCGCGTCGATAGACCTGTGGACTGCGGTTGGGCTCGAATCTTAAATGCTTGTGATTAACAAGTAATCGAAACAAGCATAAGCACCAGTGGCAGACATTCAGGCGGACAGACAGACAGACGCAGCTCGGCGTGTTCGCGTCTTGTTTTCTGTTTGCAGAATTTTCAATTAATTACACTGGCATTATTATTCATGCGCCTTGATGCTAATGAACCCGGCTAGCCGGCACGGGACGGCCCTGGCCAGCCGGCTGCCTTTAAGGTCAAAGTTCAGGCAACAGTTTAATTGATTTGAGACATTTGTTTTAAGCAAAGGCAAACAACAAACATAATAACAAAACAATATAAATGCTATTTGCTTTTGGCCATCAATTCAATTTGCTTTCCTCTCTCTCTCTCTCTCTGTGTGTATGTGTGTGTGTGTGGTAGCTAACATTCACTTGAATGGGCAAACACGACTTGAAATTAGTTTTTGTAATTAAATTCAAATAATTGCAAATTGTGCAGTCGCCTGCGAATGCCCGTGATGATTCGTATCGTATAGTGCCCAATTGCCAATTTGCTGCGCGCACCTTCAGGGCTGCTAATCAATGGCGAGCTGTGTTTGCTAAGCGAACTGAACTGTACAAATACCTACATACATATATATCTATTGATATGCGTACAGTTCATTTCTCTTAGTCACTCGAGGTACGGTGAATGCTTATAGTGAGTGACCCATTGCCAATTATGTCTTCTAATGAACGTCAAGCGCAGAGTCATATGTATATGTCTCTTGGATCCACCCATCCATATCTATCCATATGCCTATATATCACTTCTCTTTGTCACTCACTCATTCCACTCAATGGCTTTCATTTTTTTCATAGTGCCCAATTGCCAATTGGAAAGTCTAACATACACCGAAGTGTGCAACTCTCTTGGATCTGCCTATCTATTTTATATGTATAGTGCCCAATTACCAATTTACTGAGTGCACCTTTATGGCTTCTAATCAAAGACCGATCTATCTATAACCATATATATCTATCATATAATTTCTCTTCATCATTCATTCATTCCATTCATCCACATTCTGTCGATTTATTCCCCACCGGGTCTGCAGCCACTTGTCAAGCGCTTTTGCATTTGCCGTTTGACACTTTGGGCCGTGCCGAGTGCAATATTTCATCGGGCTCGTCATTGTCGATATGCAGCTGCATGCCGAGCTGAATTGGTCAACTAGCAGCGCCAGCGGCACGTTGTCCGTGTTCTGGTTCCGGAAAAGGGCAAAGCAGAACAAGGCAGGACAGGGCAGGGCAGGGCAGGACAGCGCAGACAAAGAAAAATCGTAGAGTGCGAGTCTAACGATAGTTTTTCTTTTGCTGCCTTGAAAAGTCTCAGAGACGACGACGACAACGACTTAGTCGTTGCAAACTTTGTGCGACACCAAAATAAAAGAGCAAAAGTTTGCCGTAAAGTTGAGCTCAGGGCAAATGACACCTGGGCAGGTGCTTGGGCAGGGATTGCAATAAAAGGCTGCAAGGCTCGGGTGTGCCTGACTGCGAGCTACCCTGCTTGCTTTATGCTGCCACATCAATTGCCATTTGCATTCCTCTGCAGCTCACCACATGCACAAGTCAACTGACTTTGAATTAATTCGAATGCATTCATTCAGTCGGCATTTACGCTAGCCAATGTGCTCGGCCGTCTGTTGCATATGCTTGCCTGAAATTCATATGCCCCATTAAGCCATTTTCAATGCATTTCAAGCATTAAAAATGCCTCAAAGGGTAGAGTTGGCAATGGTCTGGAATACACAATGCACACACACACACACACACACACTCACACACAGGTACATCTGGGTAGTCGTGCATGTAATGGGTGCAATGGTGCCATAGTGCAGGTAAATTTGCTTACTTGTTGCCACTTTACAACACTTTTCTACGGTTATTTGTTGTCATTGCTGCCGTCTCTGTCTTTATGTCTGTCGCCATCTCTGTCCTTGCCAGACATTGTCACCGCCTGCCTCTGTGGCAAGATGGTAATTAATGCCTGCGGTGTTCGGCTTGCCATGAGCAAATGCTTTACACCAACAACAACAACAACAATTTAATTGCATGCAGGCAAAGGTCTTCAATGAAGCTGTGCAAATATATTAAAAGTAGTTAAGAGCAAACAGTTCGACACGAATGGGATATTTAAATGAAAGCATTGATCTGAGTGAGAGAGGTGGAAGGGATTTTTAAGAGAGATAGTGAGAGAGAGAGAGAGAGGGAGCGTGAGGGAGCGAAGAAAGGATAAAGGCAGAGCGAGAAATTGTGCGAGGCAAAGATGAGGACACAGAGGGGAACAGGTAGAGAGGGACAGAGAGAGAGAGAGAGAGAGATGGAGAGGCAAGAGCAAACGAAGAAGGAGCGAGAGAGAGAGAGAGGCAAAACGAAATAGAGAGGAATGGATGCACAGAAAGTGAAAGTGGAAAGAGAGAGAGAGAGAGAGAGGAAAAGTGAGATAGAGCAAAAGAGATAAGTAGAGAATGAGAGAGACAGAAAGATAGATATGAAGATGAAGATGAAATAACCGAGAAAGAGAGAGAGAGAGAGGAGAAGAAGTGAAATTCGGATATGGATAGGAGGAGAGAAAAGGAGGAAAAGATAATTATTCTTCTCTCTTAGCAAAAAGAGCGAAAGAGCTAAATATAGAGAGAGTGAGACAGAGAGATGGAGAATCAAAGGGAGAGAAAAGTAGAGACTGAGAAGGAGTGAGAGCGAGATGGGGAGAGAGATGGGTCTTCCCTCGTTGCCCTTCTGATCTCCCCAATCTTCAGGAGTAGCTCTACAGACATTAGTCAGGAACAAGGAGTCACAGGATTGAGACCGGCTGCACTACCATCAAAAGTTCCTTCTAAATAGGAATTCATTTGTTTATACATTCTTTGCCCAATTTATAGGAGGAAGTGAAGAGCAGCACAACTGTACGAGCACACCTCGTACTTGCGTAAACAATAGTGAACTCACATCTGTTGCTCTGCCCCAGTGGCTGCTCCACATTCTATAAGGGCGCTCGAATTATGAAAATGAATCGTGATTGTTCGCATATGGGAAGCTGAGGGCTCTTTGCCGTTGACATCATTTAAAATGCTGTAATTAATTATTGTTAAGCTGTGCCTTAAGCCTCGGCACTCAAACATTGATAAATGAATGCCTTTTAATTGCATTCACCTGCGCAAATTTGATATTACAGATCAAAGTGAATAAATTATGAGCGCTGCTCATGATTTATCCAAAGGCAGCGCATGCCGAAGGAAATGGGGTGGCCAGTGGATGGCTGGGGAGGGGAGGGCGGAGCAACGGGTGGGAGAGCATGTGGGTTGAGCTTATAAACGCCTTAGGCGCGATGCGAAAAATGCGTGATAAATTTCGATTTTCACTTGCGTGACACACACACACGCACACACACACACGCACACGCACACGCAATTTCATCAGCCCAGCCAGGTGGCATCCGCCATTTGCCATCTACCATCTACCATCTACCGTCTGCCATTTGCCGTCTGCCGTCTGAGCCGCGACCCTTTGTCAATTTTTCTTTTGTGTGTGTCAAAGCGGCTTCCGTTTCCGTGCCACACAAACGCAACTGTAATCGAAACAATGCCGCCGCGATGATCACTGCACATTCCGTGACATCAGCCCGTCACGAGGGTGGCTAATGAATGCCGCACGCACTTGACTCCAGCCTCAGCTCCGGCCGCAGACAGTGCGTATGAGTGATTCTCGAGAGAGTCAGACGGCGACTTAAAGCGGCCATGGCGACTTTTTGATGCTGGGCATGGCATCAGCATAGCATTCAATCAATTTAGTTGACCTCTAAGGATTGCCTCAGCTAATAATTATACTGCCAGCAGGTCTCTCGCCCTCTCTCACTCTCTCTCTCTCTCTCTCTCTCTCTCTCTCTCTCTGTCTATTTTCTCATTAACCAAACTTCAGCTGCAGTTATTGCATATCTGGCCATCTATTTGCATTCTGTGCAAACACACACACAAACGCAAACCTGTTTACAGCAAATATTGCGGATTCCCCGATTCCTCTGTTTGCATTTGGGGCTCACCACGCCCAGGCAAACAATGTGAAGCGCGAACTTTTAGCCATGGCAGCACGCATTAACTGATTGCGCTGTGTCGTCAATGGAGGCCTACAAATTTCAATATATTGAAACATTAGTTCGACTAATAAATAAAATGAAATAATTAAAAATATAAATGTAGCAAAACTCATTTGGCATACCATAAAAGTAGAAAAGGGTTCACTACTAGCAGAGCAGAGCTAACAGCCTGTCCATAGGGAAGCATTCTGTATGGCTATAATCTACTCCTGCTCGAATAGCAGTCAAATAGAATCCTTTACCATATATAGTTGATTCTATTTGGCTGTTATCAGAGCAGGATTCGATAAGATCCTGTTTGGCTGTTATCGACTCCTGCTCCACTCGATCCAATTTCCTATATTGAATACTCTATCTCCTCTACAATATTTATCAATTTTTGTTTTTAATTTCTGATTGGAGAGCGAAAAAATTCCGATTTTTACAGGGAAATGTTTGATAGGTCTCTGACAGCTTTGACTACTCATTTGGTTCAGCTAATGCTCGTTATGATGTAACGCATAAATGGCAAAATGAAAGTGTTAAATACACACACACACATACATGCACACCTATATAGCACAAATTAATTCAACATTAGCTACTTACAAGCACTCGCAAAAGGCAGCATTTATATATATGTATATGTACAGTAAATACATACATATATATGAGCTTCAGCACATTATTCGTTAACTATAGACCACTTCCCCTTCATTAACATATATATTGCGCAATAAGCTGAGCAAAAGCTAAGTGGAAAAGTAAATGATAAAGTCCAAGAATGATTGATGGCAAGATATCCTATACTGTCGATTCACAAACGGATGATTAAAAATTATTTCATTTTTGTTGAGTTGCACACATCCAAACATTAATCTTAAATATATTTATATATAAAAGAAACTTGATCTGCGAAGAAGCAGGACCTAGATAGGAAATTGCAATTCGATGAGTTCCGAACGGCAAAGTGAAAGAACGAACGGAAAAACAAATGGACAGGCGGACGAGCGGACAGCAGGAGAAACGAGGAGCAAGCGTACAGCGAGACAGACGGAAGGACAGGCCCAGATCAACTAAGCTTGTCGTCCAGATTAAAAATTTATATAAGTTAAGACTATCGACAATCTAAGGAGCCTGGAGAGTCCCGTCAGACATTCATGGGGAGAACCTAACCAGTAGAACAGATTTAGTTCAGTTTATATTCGGACTAGAGAGAGTTTAGACCTATTGTTCCAAATTATATAAAATATATTATTTCATTGAACACAAAGTTGTTGTATATTCACAAGAACCCAACACAGCGTCCCCAATCACTAGTACTCTAGTGTGGGAGCGCCTAACTTATATATGATTAGTGGGCCTTGCCACGCCTTCTTCTGCCCTTCACACATACATTCCAACAGAATTTCCGTTTGCAATGGATGAAATCATATTATGTGTAGCATAATTTCAGGCTGTTCGATGTTGCTACCCCCCTTTAGGCCATTGTCTAACTACAGGGTATAGACAGACTTTGGTGTTACTCGTTGGCCCGAGTCCTTTGTAACAGCTAATCAAAATTTTACGGCTTTTGTGCAATTAAAGTTGCAGCATTGAGAGCAGAGCAGGAAGCGTGCCGCAGCGTCTGCCATTTGTATTCATGCTACACAGTGTGAGTGAGTATATATATATATATAGTATATAGTATATGTTATTTGTGTGATTATTATGAGTATTACCTTCATGTGGTTAGACCACAGAGGACCATTAAAGCCGCATGGAAATTCATTTGTTAAACATATATTCAAAATATTCGAAATATTACAAGAATCAAGAGAGTGAGAACTAATTGCAGTTTATTCACTTAGCTAATGATTTGCAGGGTATACAGGATAATCGACATTTCTGTAGAGATTTGAGAGTGAGTCGGCACTAAGGCTTTGCCATTCTTCATGCTTCGCTCAAGCAGATGACACAGCCACAAAGCGAAATCCTGCGCCATCTTGCTTGCCAGCGAATCCTTGATGAGAGCCTCGCCTTTGTGACTGGCACCTTGAGGCCATGAGCCACGAGCTACGCATTGGCCTAGTCTAGACTGCGTTTATTGTGATTGGCTTTGCCACTTTCAATCAATTTGGCCAACTTTGGCAGCCAAGCGACTTCACATGGCTTAAACATGAGTGGCTGAACGCTTTGCACATAAAACCATTTTCAACTAATTAAAATCTCGCTGGGAGTCCCGTCTCGTAGCCAAGGAGCTGCGCTGAAATCGAAAGCCATGTGCATGTATTGTATGTATATTATTTATATTATATTTTTTAATCTAGTGAACCGTAAAGCCAATAACTGTCGACTGTATGAGGTCGGGTCGGATCGGGTCGGTGCTGAGGCGTGCGGCATGTGGCATGCGGCATGTGGCGATTGGCACATGCACGTACATCCGGCTCATCTCAGGCGGAATGCTAATGTCCTTCGCGACTGCTACAGAGTGTTTCGCCAGCTCCTGCAGCTCCTCCTTTAACGTGTCTCCCAACTTTCGACATCGCGCACGCATTTTGCATATTTGCACATCATTTCGGACTCTACAAAGGGTCCGTCCAGGCGCTGTCCCGCGTCCTGTGTGCTACTGAGGAAATTGCAGTGCGTGTTTAATTTATGGCTCCGAATCAGCGCTCAAACTGTAACTGTAATTAGTTGTGACGTGCAGCCGGAGCAGCCGGAGCAGCCACAGCGACAGCCATAGCTTCACATCATCACATCTTCATCCATTAAGCTCAGCCGTTACTCCTGTTACATGCCGCATGCCACAGAGCGCATGCCGCACGACACATACCACAATGGCAACGGGCCCCTCGTCACTCGTCACCCGTCACCCTTCACCCGTCAGCCGTCACTCGGCGGACAGTCGGAAATTTGAGGTGTGCATGTCACCGACCCATTGTCATGCAATTAACCAGACAATTAATCAAACCGCCGCGCGCCCTTGAAACCAAGCGAATTCCGCTTTCGCCAATTACACCGAGCTCGGCCGTGCGGAAACCCGCGCCAGACCCTAGCAACGGCCATCGATGCTGGCCAAGAGCTCAACAGTTGGCGAAACTTCACATGTTATTAAAAAAGAAAATAAAACTTAATTTCTTGCCTTTTCCTCATTGACGGCAAGTTGAATTTATGCCTTTGGCAATTCAGTCTGACGTCGTTTGATCTTCCATCATAATTCATGCCATTCCCCACCTCCCTTCGCCCGTCACTCTGCTCTCTCGGCTAAAACTTCGTTGGCTTCAAAATTAATCAAATCACGAATGAGCACGTAGCTTCAAAATTGAAAGCGAGGCGAGCGTGCGCGACTAGAAGACATCCTATAAAACGGAAGTGTTGCATCATAGAAGTACTCAGCTCCCAGGTCAGGGCTAAGGCTGAGGTTTTTCTATGCAAGGCAAGGATGTTAGTTGAAGAACTTAATTAAGTTGATTGGAAAATGATTTCATAGCATTTGTTCGCTTTGTTCCCGCCCAACCACACCCCCAGCTTATCTGCCGCTGGAAGGGTTGCGCTGCCTTAGGAAAAATTCATCATACGCCGCGTTGGTTGACAGCAATTGGGCCAAGGGGAGAAACTGTTGCTGATTTCATTCGAGTGCCTCGCAAAATTGGTCAATGGCCCCAACAACAATGCGGAGGATGTTTGTGGGATAAAAGAATTCTTGCCAAAGATGTTGAGTTTGGCATTCTTTTTATTGAAAGTCCGGAAACACAACACGCAGAGTCAAGGGATGGGCCAAGGGAAATCCACACACACACAAATCTAGTGGAAAATAAAAATTACGCCAATTTATGCGTGCGACAGAGAGGGCAGAGCAAAGGAGGGAGAGAGAGAGAGAGAGAGAGAGAGAGAGAGACAGGGCCGGGCGGTGCGGCGACAGACACAAAGAAAAATGTATTGACTGCCGAAGGAGGCGACAGAGCAGCAAATTTACGACTTTTGAATGCCTCATCTCAGTGCCTGCCACAAAGGGATTTGTATACGGCGCCAACTTCAAACTTCAAATTCCGATGCGACGACAACAACGACAACGACAACAACAACGACAACAACAACAACAGCAGCAGCTGCTGCAGAAGCCCAAAGGACAACAATCCTTTATGTGCTGCTATTAGATTATATAAGGCTCTTGGCTGAGCCATTGTTCTCGCCATTGGCTTGCTAAGTGTTTCATAAGATATTGATTGCAGCAACTAAAATGTATATACATGCGTCTTTAAAGCTGCCTCTGCAGAGTACAATATTTATTTCTATATGTACATACACACATACATACATGTGTGTTTCTCAAACTTTTGCCTGATAAGCAAAATTCCATTTGCTGCCATTCGCACTCGACGCCCGGCCACATTAGAGCAGGCGAACGTGTTTACCAGACAAAGCAAAAATATATATATATGTATATAAATAAATAAACCAAATGTTTATTGCAAGTTGAGCACGTGCCCCATGCCACATGCCACTTGCCACATGCTTTGACAGCCATTAATGCCATTTAATTATGCCTGTTGTGCGTCGCTAATGAAATTTTATTCATTTCCCTGAAAGTTTTTCCACCGAAAATGGCATTCATAATCGCCAGCAGTGACAACGCGGCGCACCTGCCGGATAGATGCGATTAGCCAGTCGCCCACACAGGTGGAATACAATCTTAGCATTGCAGACAGACGTATTTACGGAATATGCGGAGTAGACGAAATGCACGGAATACATGTATGTACATATATTCCGTACAGCACCGTCTGGCAGTCGAGCTGTGCCCTGGCAGCTAGCCAGACACTCCATATGCTAAATGATGATTCCGGGTATTGTCTACGAGACATGGAACTCAAACGGAGAACTGTGTTTGCATCGTGATTGACTGGGAGCACAACACCAGCAGAGGAACGACTGTGCTCACTGCAGCATAACTAGTTATAATGATGCTGCTGGAGGTGCTAATGAGGGGACTGCAATGCCAACTGAGTGGGCTGAGCAATTGATAGAGCGACTGCAGCACAGTCCACAGCATCAAGTTCTTCAAGCAGACCTGAAATAAGTTCGTTCCGGTTTTAACAGAGTGAAGTGTGAAAGTGTTGCTTTGCTTCGCCGAGAAGTCGGACGTTGTCAAACATCGCCCTCTCATTCTCTCTCCCTCTACCTATCCCTCTCTTTCTGTCTTTGGCTCTCTGTAGAAAGACAAATTTACATGTATAAAATTAAACTCTCTTTATGCTACATATTTTGTAAAGTTTTTATGCCTTGAATATACAAAATATTTATTTGTTATAAATAAATAGAAATTGAAATTGAAAAAAAAAACGATATATACTATTGGATTAAATAATCTATGTTAACTAATATTAATTTATTTTAATTAATACAATCAATTTATTTATCTAATTGGATTTTTGATTTGATTACAAATAATAATAGCAATATATAAGTTGATTAAAATTAATTTGCTAATGTTAATAAATAATTAAAATAAAGCATATGAATAATAATATATAATATATACAATAAAATATGTAATTATTAATATGAATTGACATATTTTTTAAAATTATATTTTATTTTAATGATTTATTTACGAATTGTGTTTTATTTAATTAATTAAGTACTTTTTTTTTGTAATAATTTATTATACCCTGAACCCATTGAAAATGGGAAATCAGGGTATAATGGTTTTGTGAAAAAGTATGTAACGGGCAGAAGGAGGCGTGGCAGACCCCACAAAGTATATATATTCTTGATCAGCGTGACGAGCTGAGTCGATATAGCTCTGTCCGTCTGTCCGTCCGTCCGTCCGTCCGTCCGTCCGTCCGTATGAGTGCGTCGATCTCAGAAGTTATAAGAGCTAGAGAGCTCAAATTTGGCATGCATACTCGTGAGTACCATACGCAGTACGAGTTTGCTTTATTTTTTCGATAAATCGTCCGATAACTTTTTTATCGAGAATAATCGAAAAATTGATTTTGTTTTTTTTAGCCTAACTTGAACATATTTAGACCTGGAGTCTTCAAATTTGTGTTGTATATAAAGTTAATCGATACAAAGATTTTGTAATTTACAGATTTTGGATACCACGCCCCCTTCTCCCCCAATTTGTAAAAAACGCATTTCAAGTACTAGAGACTTGTGCTTTGGAATGTACACACATATTTACCATATGATTACACTCTGAAAGTTTCATTAAGATCATATGTTTACAAAAGAAATTATTCGACAAATAAATTCTCATAATATTGCCCACACTGCAGCGCAGCCCAAGCGCAGTCGCTGCTTACTACGCAGTTAGCAGAGCGCAGGCTTATGCGTGCGTGTGGATGCATCTGTATGTATGTGTGCATAAAAGAAGTGCAGAATGATTAGAATATCAGATTAGAGGGTTCAGGGTATCTCCTAGTCGAGCAGTCTCGACTAGAGCTTTCTTACTTGTTTTTTAATTAATTATTTACTATGTACATATTGAACTTAACACATTTCGTAACTAATTATAAATAAATAATAGTAAATAAATAATAATAAATATATTAATCAATATGAATAATAAATAAAATTATTTATTTTAATTGATAAATTTAATTTATCAGTATTAAATCAATATATATTTTAATTTTAATAATTTATTTTACTTATATATTGATCTATATAATTTAATCATTTTATTAAATTAATTAATTTTTAATAATGTAAATCTCATATATGAATATATAATTTATATAAATATGTACAGAAGTCATATTGTATTTCCAAACAATTCTAATATTGTATTATAAAGTATTATTATATTATTATATTATTAAAGTATTATAAAGAAATAAATATTTATTTAATTTTCTTCATGTATGTATATATTAATCTATATAATTTAATCATTTTATTAGGCTAATTAATTTTTATTTATGCACTTTGTATTTCTTAACGTTATCATAACATTTAAAAAACCTATAAAGAATTGTAGGTTTAATTTCCGCTGTCTTTTCTATTTATCCGCAGCTCCTTAATTTGTCATCGCCTTCAACCGAAATAGCGAAATTGCGACTCAGTTGTTAATGCGCAGCATAAATTTCATCCGAAACTCAGTTGTCAACATGGCGTTTCACAGTTGAAAAGTTGAAGTACTCCTACTCCCTCTCTCTCTCTCTCTCTCTCTCTCTCTCATTCTCTCTCTTACTCGCTCTCATTGTTAGAGTCAGTGCGGCGTAGCCAGGCAGCAATGAAGAAGCCCTGGAAAATTGTATGAGACGCCAACATTCGAAACGCAATCACCGGAATAATAGCACTCCCATCGAGCCGAGTCGAACTCAACTAAAGTGTTATTTATATATAATGGCATGAATTGAACTTCGAAATAAACTCAAAAACAATGTAAATTGTTAAATGAATTTGATTTGATTGCATATTATTTTGCTATTGCTCTTAAGTGGTCTTTTATAAAAACAACTTTTTCGGCACCCCTGGCTAGTTTATAAGAAATGCTTGTTTCTGCATGAATTGATTCGATTCCTCGATAATATATGTTCACCTTCATATTGAGAGAGCCGAAAGGTAAGCACCTTGACACCTGCATATCCGGTTAACTTGTTACAGCGGGTATATTAACTTCTATATAGTGAAACGATCAACTAAAGATTTACGCCAAACACTCCATGGGTTATTTTTTGTTTGATACTCTTGCTTTTTTAGTGCCGAACTGCAGTAGTTTACGGTATTCTTCTTTACCATTTTGATGGGCCCTGGACGACGACCACATAAAAGTCCAAATGGCGGCATTCAAACAGTTGACAATTTGTAGCCAACATAAATGTTGTATAAAGTGTGGTTAGTGCCTCCGTCTTACGGGCTGTTTCCGCTTCCTGCTCGCCGTCGACTAGATCCAAAGTGCTGGCAGTAAAAGAAGAACGGCTTGAACTTTACACACATATACATACTATATATTTATATATACATATGTATACATTTTTATACCCTGAACCCATTTTCAATGGGAAATCAGGGTATAATGGTTTTGTTGAAATGTATGTAACAGGGAGAAGGAGGCGTGGCAGACCCCACAAAGTATATATATTCTTGATCAGGGTGACGAGCTGAGTTGATTTGGCCCTGTCCGTCTGTCTGTCCGTCTGTCCGTCTATCCGTCTGTCCGTATGTATGAACGCGTCGATTTCAGAAGATATAAGAGCTAGAGACTTCAAATTTTTTTTAAAATGTCCGTAATTACAGCGCGCATATCAAGTTTATCATTAAAAATCGATAACTCATCCCGATCTTTTTTTATCGATAAAAAACCTTATCGAAACCCAGTTATAAAATTATATCTTCTACACCTTTATTGCTAGAGTCTCCAAATTTTTAATGTATGCTTATATGCAATTTATACAATTTCGGTTTTTGTTCAAATTTACCCCCCACCTCTAAATTCAAACCCCCACCATCACTTTTGTAAAAAGCGTATTTCAAATACTAGAGACTTGTGCTTTGGCAATTACATGTAAATTTATGTTATAATCATAATCTGAAAGTTTCATGAAGATCGTACATCCATAAAAAAAGTTATTAAACAATTAAGTTCTCATAGTAAGCGCACACTGCAGCCCATGCGTGTTTATGCTTGGGTGCTTGTGTGTGTATGTGTTTGTGTATGTGTGTGTGTATGTGTGTGTGTATGTGTGTGTGTGCATGCATTTGTGTGTGTATGCGTGTGTGTGTGTGTATGTGTGTCTGTATGCGTGTGTGTGTATGTGTGCCTGTGTGTGCGTTTGTGTGTGTATGCATGTGTGAGTGTATGTGTGTCGCAGTTCGCAGTTCGTGTCGTGTTTCTTATGTAAGCTGAAAGACGCGAAAAATTATTGAAATATCTATTGCTCCAAGGGTTCAGGGGATCTCGTAGTCGAGCAGTCTCGACTAGAGCTTTTTTACTTGTTTGTTTTTTATTTTGTCTCTCCCTTTTTGCCAGTTGATGCGCCATTTGGCCCGACCCGCTGACTCCCTGCACTGCGATGCTATTATTTTGTTGACATGCGGGCGAAATTGTGCTGAAGTTAGTGGCCTGGCATGGAGCTGGAGCGGCGCGTGTAACGTGAGCGTGGAGGCGGTGCGCTGCATTGACGCAACAGCTGGATATTAATATGTCTGACGATGGCTGCAGGCGGGCAGGCGGGCAGCCAATCAGCATATAGCACTGACAGCTGACAAATTATCACCCGGAGTCGCCCACGCTGGAGCAGCTAAAGTGGGTGGGCGTGCCAGACTAACATGACTCCTGCACTAGAATGAAAGTGCTTCCACGAATTAAGTGCGAATGCGGCAAGTGCCTGTTAACTACCTATTCAGCGCGCTTGCCACGTGCCCCAGCCGGCAGTCGATTCGTGCCCTTCAGCCAAATGTGGCTTGTAAGAGCTGCAAGATATATCCTCGCACACACATCTATCCACAAGTACTTCATCTGCACCCAGATTCGGCAATTAGTTGGACTGGAGTGCACTTGTGCCTGCCAGTGCAGGGTATCTGCATAACGGATTTATATCACTCATTGGCCCAAGTGCTCCCCATTGTAACTATGTTTAGCTCAGACACTTGAGCTGCATTGCTACTGTTGCTATTTCCATCTTTATTATCAGGATACCTGAGCGACTGAGTGGGTGTTCGAGTGCTTGAGTGTGTGTGTGTGTGTGTGTGTGTGTGTGTGTGTGTGTGCCTTGTGAGTGTCGGACACTTGGCAGACTTCGGTATTTTCATACCCTGAACTCATTCAAAGTGTGAATTCTAGGTATGCTGGTTTTGTGGCTGTCTGTGTGGCAGGCAGAAGAGGAGACAGGACAAACGAGATAGAGTATATACATTTGTTAGACTGAGCAACTGAGTCGATCTAACTATGCAGGACTATCTGTCTCTCTGCTAAATCTCCATCAGTGCGTGATTCTGTCCTTCTAGTCGCCCATCCATCATTTTTGATCGATCATTCGCTCTGTCGCTTCCTCCGTTTTGGTGTCTTATCCGTCTGTATGTTCAATAATCTATCCGTCTGCTTGTATATCTGTTCTTCTATCCCTCTATATATCCATCCATCTCTTTATCCGTTTGTCCGGTTTTTCGTATGTCACCTCTGTTGATCATTCTGTTTAACTCTTCCTCCGTCTGTCCATTCATTCGTTCTATCCGTCTATCCGTCAGTCTGTCCATCCGCCCGTTCCTTCTCCATCCGTCGTTCATCAGAGCGTTCTTCCATTCACCCATTCGTCCTTATATTTTTCCACTCGTCCCTCACTACAACCGTTATACGTCCGTTCCACCGTATGTCTGCCCGTCTATCTGTTCCTCCTTCCTTCCCTCTGTCCGTCCGTCTAAATATCTCTCTATCCATTTAAGCTCAAGCGATCGTGCTCAGCAATTGAGTCCCTGGAATGCTTCGCATAGCAGCTCTGCCCAGGTTTCAGGGTATCTGGTAGTCCGGCACTCCCCATCACAGCACTTCTACTTGTTTGATCAGCCATGCTACCACAACGCTCCTTTCTATCTTTGTGAGTCTCTGACGTCTGTGGGCTTCTGGCAGTTGCTTGGCTGCGCACATTACCTGGCGCTGCATAATGCGAAACAATATCATTGTTATGCGTGCTCAGCCGTACGCAGGCAATAAGCAATGTCAGACACTGACGGTGCTGCATACTGGTTTTTGTTTTTGTTTTTGTTTTGTTTTTTTTTTTTTTTTGGGTGAGCCAAGCTGCAGTTTTCGATACACTGATACGCTTATGCAGCACGCCAGCCGACTGTAGCTGCTAAGCAACTGTATCAATTTGAATTGCAAAAGCCGAGAAACACATTCTGCAGTAGGCAGCAGACAAAGCCACAAGTCAACGGAAACCCTCATCATCATAAGCTGAGGGGGCGTCTGTGGAATGTGCCAGATGCCAGAGCGAAAAGTGCAAACAATAAGTCGACAATACACTTCAATGGAGAGCATATCTACTAAAGAGATGAGAGTGTTACTAGAATAGACTTGGAGAGATAGATGCATATCTTTTAAAGAGATGAGAGAGATTAGAGAGTTACTAGACTAGACTTGGAGAGATAGATGCTTATCTTTTAAAGAGATGAGAGAGTTACTAGACTAGACTAGACTTGGTGAGATAGATGCTTATCTTTTATAGAGATGAGAGAGTTACTAAACTAGACTTGGATAGATAGATGCATATCTTTTAAAGAGATTAGAAAGTTACTAAGCTAGACTAGACTTGGAGAGATAGATGTTTATCTTTTAAAGAGATGAGAGAGATTAGAGAGTTACTAGGCTAGAATTGGAGAGATAGATGCATATCTTTTAAAGAGATGAGAGAGTTACTAAACTAGACTAGACTTGGAGAGATAGATGCTTATCTTTTAAAGAGATGAGAGAGTTACTAGACTAGACTAGACTTGGTGAGATAGATGCTTATCTTTTATAGAGATGAGAGAGTTACTAAACTAGACTTGGATAGATAGATGCATATCTTTTAAAGAGATTAGAAAGTTACTAAACTAGACTAGACTTGGAGAAATAGATGCATATGTTTTAAAGAGATGAGAGAGTTACTAAACTAGACTAGACTTGGAGAGATAGATGCCTATATTTTAAAGAGATGAGAGAGATTAGAGAGTTACTAGATTAGATTTGGAGAGATAGATGCTTATCTTTTAAAGAGATTAGAGAGTTACTAAACTAGACTAGATTTGGAGAGATAGATGCATATCTTTTAAAGAGATGAGAGAGTTACTAGACTAGACTAGACTTGGAGACATAGATGCATATCCTTTAAAGAGATGAGAGAGTTACTAGACTAGACTTGGAGAGATAGATGCATATCTTTTAAAGAGATGAGAGAGCTACTAAACTAGACTAGACTTGGAGACATAGATGCATATCTTTTAAAGAGATGAGAGAGTTACTAGACTAGACTAGACTTGGAGAGATAGATGCATATCTTTTAAAGAGATGAGAGAGTTACTAGGCTAGACTAGACTTGGAGAGATAGATGCATATCTTTCAAAGAGATGAGAGAGTTACTAAACTAGACTAGACTTGGAAAAATAGATGCTTATCTTTTAAAGAGATGAGAGAGTTACTAAACTAGACTAGACTTGGAGAGATAGATGGAGAGATATCCTTTAAAAAGATGAGAGAGTTACTAGACTAGACTTGGAGAGATAGATGCATATCTTTTAAAGAGATAAGAGAGTGACTAGACTCGACTAGACTTGGAGATAGATGTTTATCTTTTAAAGAGATAAGAGAGATTAGAGAGTTACTAGGCTAGACTTGGACTTGAACTCAGATTGACGTGGAACTTAGATCTCATATTCTGCTCTTGTATTAGATTAGATTAGATATGGCTTATTTTTAAATTCATATAGATTAATTGATATTCTAATTTATCCATGCCAAAAGCTTTTCTACACACTTCATCCATTTATTCGATAATCCGATAAATGATGTCTTTAATATTAGTAGAACCAGTAGAATAGTTCTTCACTGGACTTTGCCCGCTTATCCTGCTCTCACAGTGCCCAGGTACTCTGCGTTTCTGTTAGGGTATTTCGGCTACATAATTTCCATATTTGCAACTGTCCTGCTCAGCTTGATACATTTCAAATTGGCAGTTTTATTTTCTACTCGATACTTAAATATTTAATATGCATTTTCTACTCGCTCTCTCTCTCTCTCCCTTTCCTTACAATTTGAAGTCATTGAAACCGTCTTTGCACATGGTCAGAGCTATAGGGATATATGTAAATTCAAATATGTCGAGTCCTTGAACTGTATTTTTGTTGCTGTAGTTTTTTTTTTTTTTATACCCTGAACCCATTGAAAATGGGAAATCAGGGTATAATGGTTTTGTTGAAATGTATGTAACAGGCAGAAGGAGGCGTGGCAGACCCCACAAAGTATATATATTCTTGATCAGGGCGACGAGCTGAGTCGATTTAGCCCTGTCCGTCTGTCTGTCTGTCCGTCTGTCCGTCTGTCCGTCTGTCCGTCCGTCCGTCTGTCCGTCTGTCCGTCTGTCCGTCTGTCCGTATGTTTGAACGCGTCGATTTCCGAAGATATAAGAGCTAGAGACTTGAATTTTTTTTTAAAATGACCGTATATACAGCGCGGACGTCGAGTTTGCTTTTAAAATTCGATAAATCATCCCGTTATGTTTTTATCGAGTAAAAACATTCAAGTTCAAATCAGGTGCCTCTATAGCTAATTGTGAATGATTTTTCTTTTTTCAAATTTCTCAAATATTCAATATAATATGTAGATCATATGCTGAAAGTTTCATTAAATTCCGTTCAGTCAAAAATTAATAAAAAATAATCAAATATTTGGCCAATTAACAAACGCACGTGCAGCAGCTACAACAAAAACATTCGTTGAATCACATCAGCTGTTAGTTTCGTTTAGTTTTGGTAGATGGCGCTGCAGCAGTGAATCTGTTTGAGTTTTGCCAGCGCCACCAGCAGGGGTGGGGTGGCCTAGTGTGTTAGGTGCATGACGCTCGATCAAGAAGTCGCGGTTCGAATCCCGATCGGTGCAACACTGATGTTTTTTTTTTTAATTGTTTCAAAATATTTTTATATTTTCATAAATACGTTTTCTATTTAATTTATATTTTTAAATACACCGAAATTGAAATTTTAACTATACTTTATGTGCGTTTTTAATAGTTTGGTTATTCTAGCAGATTCTTAGAATCACATCAGCAGTTAGTTTCATTTAGTTTTGGTAGATGGCGCTGCAGCAGTAAATCTATTTGAGTTTTGCCAGCGCCACTAGCAGGAGTGAGGTGGCCTAGTGTGTTAGCAGCATGACGCTCGACCGAGGAGTCGCGGTTCGAATCCCGGTCGATGCAACTGATGTTAATTTTTTTTTAATTATTTCAAAATATTTTTATATTTTATTAAATGAGTTTGGTATTTTATTTATATTTTTAAATACATCGAAATTGAAATTTCAGCCATACTAAATGAGCATTTTTATTTGTTGGGTTCAGGGTAGTATCTAGTCGAGCACTCTCGACTAGAGTTTTCTTACTTGTTTTATTCTCATTTTTGTCGGGCATTTTGTAGGTCTCCTATTGCGAGTCGGCGAACTTAGTGCCAGACACAAGTCAGACATGTGGGCAGGTTCAACAAAACCGCCGGCTGGACCGAAACGCAACCACAGTGCAAATGTCTATGAAACTTTTGCGAATGCTTAATTGAAATTTTGTAATTGTTCCATCACAACGAATGAGAGCAAATGTGTCCAGCGACTGCTTAGTCGTGCTGCTGTAATGGGTGTCTCTTTGGGTGGGGGGAGGGGAGTGCCGGCCATTCAAGACACATTAAATCAAAGTCAACAATTGCTTGGGGCTCGTTCTTCATTCAGTAAATGAAAAATACGTTTATTAACTTTACGCCATGTTTGCCCATGTATTTCGGTGTAAGCACATGTGCTCTATGGGCACCACTACAACTTCGCATGGCTGTGCAAATATGTTTGCCGGTGGAGCAACTGTAAATGATTTCAAGAACCGAGGCTTGTTGACACAGATTCCCGTAATCGTCGAGCACATCCAGGTCAATGTACAGCCCCAGCACTAACTGTCCGAGGCGTGGACGCTTCTCTGGCTGCCTAGGGACTGGAGTAGAGCCATGGAGCGGCACTAGCAGCACTATATGTATTGGCAAATAAACCATGAACTTCTGACCACCTGCACTGCACTCAGAACTGAAATTTACAGGTGGGACAGTTTTCAGCGTGCCCCGATGTTGCAGCAACGTTTACCGTATGCAATGCCTGAAGTGCACTATAGTGCTCTAAAATAAATTCATACACTTTCCAGAGCACAAACACACCCACACACACACACACATACCCACACACCGAAACGCCCACACATATCCATATGCACCCACACACAAAACACACACTCGAAGCTCTCAGGTAGCTAGAGTCTCTAGTTAGTGCACAATACGTATACACTCACATGCCCACGCATACACCCAAGCACACACGCATACGCTCACCTGTGTGTTAAAAATATAAACAAGTAAAAGTACTTAGAATGGCAATGAACGACTAGGAAATACCTGCACCTGAGAGCAGGCTCTCCTTTTTGACGATATACAAATCCAGTTATTCGATTAAAAGTTATTATATAGATTTTTCTGTGGACACATATGTGCATATACTCCTTCTTCATATTACTGCAAGTAAAAGTTCTACGGATGGCAACGAACGACTAGAATATACCTGCATATGTGAGCGTGCTTTTCTGCTTGGAGATAAAAAAAAAAAAAAACAAGCTGAAGGTTGAGATTGATCAATGTATTATATTTTAATAAATATACTTATATACTCTTAGTAAATCTCATTCTTAATATTAGTGCAAGTAAAGGTACATAAATAGCAATGCACGACTTGGAAATACCTGCACTTTTTATTTTTTATTTTTTAAGATGAATAAAACAACGAAATGTGTTAGGTTTTTTATAAAATTATTTTTTTTTTATTAGGTAGATACCTGTACATGCATATACACTCTGTAGATTTCCATCTTTATTTTAAAAGTTTCGTATTTTATCCCATTTAGGCACCACAGCCAATATACCTCTAATAATCAACATTTTCGTTTGGTATTCCATTAAAAGGAAAACATATGTGCGAACATATATTACATGGAATCGCTAAACGTTGCGCAACAGCCCCCCGATGCCCCCCCTCCCCCTCAGCAAATGTATACTTCAGAAAAACTGCAAAAGGATTTGCTGGTACTCCAATTAAAAGCTAACAAACAAATGCGATTTCTTACCCACAGTTTTGGGGTCATATTTGCTAGTCGTGGTGGCTATGAAGGATTTCCTCTATGAACGTCCTTTACCGACAAACACGAATATTAGGTAAAAAAAAAATACAAGCAAGAAGAAGAAACTGTTGGCTCCCGCTTGCATAATGTGTGTAAATGTACATTTAGTTTGACTCATGTGCAATGGAAAACTAAAAGTAAGCATATGGAAGAGCAGCTGCATCCACTGCTATGCCTCGTCTGATTAGCTGCCCTAGCAGGGTTGGGTAACTCAACGAGGGGCGAGGAGCTTACCTATGTAGTTGTTGAGTAACATAAAACTATGTAGGAGAAGAATTTATACCGCTTAGAGCTGTGGCTTGCATCCTTATGGCCGTCTCATTAATTTCATGGCGGGGCTGCTCTCGTTTCTTGTTAGAGCTACCCAAAATAAGTTGCATGTCTTAGGTTTTGGTTTTCACTTTCTTTGGGAAGCCCTGCTCATAACTGTAAGCCAAATGTTTCTTTAATGCATGAACTCCCGGATGGAACAACAGACAGACAGATGTGACTAGCGCTATAGACTGTATAGACTTGCTATATACTAGGTATTTTCGTATAGATTATTAATTTATGCGCTCTTTCTGGTGCCTGTAATGATCTCTGCCACGCCTACTACCTATCAGTATATACAGTAAATGTAGATTCTATTGAGCATATATAAGAGGTTAAATATATCCTCAACGTAATCCATATCCAGATTCCAGTCGAAATTGCGACTATTTACATCTACCCTGAGACCTACAAGTCCGCCACGCCTCGTTCAGCCTCATATATGCACAACCTCAATTAAGTCTATATCTATGTATATATAGTTAATATTATGTAATATATGTATGTGCAACTCACGCCTTGAACATGTCATCTTTAGGCTCTTCTGCTCCAACCACATTATGCTTTGCAGCTAATGAAAAGAAATATTCCGAATTTTTCTCCCTCGCCACGGACAAAGATTGTTAATTAATTTAGCATTTCATGTAGTCGCGTCATATGCAGATGGCTTCAGTGAACAATTTGAGCGCCTTGTGACGACTTTTGATTCTTGGCTCATGGCTCTTGGCTCATGGCTCAAGTGTCCCATGCGCCCGTCCAGGCGCCTCCTTTGAGCTTGTCCTAGCTGGCATCTCTGGGGAGCTGGCATGTGTGCCACCCAACAAAAGCGCCGCACTCTGACGCGTGCCTTGCCACAGCCGCAGCCCCAGCCACAGGCACAGCCACTGCCACAACCACTGCTGCTGCTACTCATATGCCTCGACTTCGGCTCTGGTTGGGGGCCGTCGGAAGCCCCATAAGCTGATTACAGATTTAATTACATGCGTTCAATTATGCCGCCTGTGGCAGACGCTCAATTGGCCACGTCTTGGCCAGAGACACCGAGACTCCCAGAGACGCCTCGACTCATCCACTGCAACAACATCAACATGCTGCAATCGTCTGCTGGGATTCTTATGCAACACCGATGCGAGCTCCGTCTGCGCTGGGCCTTAAGTGGATAATCTGTTTAGCAGACAGTCAGCCAGGCCAAACCAACTCCCAATGTCCGTCGACTTGCATAAATAAAGCAAGCTCTGATTTGTTGCTGTTATCAATTGGATTCTTCCGATGGTATTTGATTAATTTGTGTTATAAATGCTCGCTAAAAATAAAAGAAAACTGATTTTAAATAAATGTGGCAGCCCTGTACGTTATCGATAAATTGCAGCCCTGGATTCAAGCCCGATATCGCGATAAGTTGGAGCTAGGGGTGATAAACTATTGATATTGCCTGGCTATCGATAGTACTGATAGTGCCATCGATAGTTGATCCGCTGAATCACTAACCATAGAACTCTGGGGTCGTAATGCTCGAAAAAAAGTGCTCAAAATGCTTTACACTACTTGTCCGGTCTATGTGTTCTATGGTTAGTGGCTCTAATTAAGACATCAGCTTTGTAGATTTTGCAAAGACTTTACGTTTCTCTTAGCTGCAAAAGTAATCAAAATTAGAGTAATTAATACTCTAGCCCTTTCTTTTCATGTGATCTCTGTACATTATCCCACCAATTTACCTCGGCCAAGACTGAAGGCAGTCCCAGCAGGAGGAGGCGGAGGAGACGGCAGCAGAGTGGGATTGCTTTGTGCATGAGGTCAGTTGCTATTAATGTGATTAGCGTTAAAATTAAAATGCTTTGGCTTTTACTGTGGTGTGGCGAGTGCTAAGTGCAACAGTGGGCTGGTCGCCAAAGCCCCAAAGGGCTGGCAGCAACAGCAACAACATCAATTTCATGTAATGACTCTGTTACGGCAAAGAAGGGATGGGCAAAAGTCAGACAAAGCGTAGGAGATAACCAGAGAGAGCGGGAGTGGGGCAGTGCGAGCGGGGAGGGGGGACGACTGGGACCTGTTTGAGACCGAAACCAGTTGAGTAATTGAAATGGGTAAATAGCGCTGCGGCTGGAGCTGGTGAGCATCGTAGGGTCACCGGCTCTGCGGCTTATTGGTTTAGTTCGGGTGGGTCCGGGCCTGGGGGCAGGTGCGAAGGTGCCGCTGGTGCCGGTGTAATTAATTTGCCGCCCAGACTGATGCACAATAGTCAAGTGGTCATTAATTAAAAATAGATTTGGCGTGAGCTCAGCCCTCATATCCAGCCAGCCAAACCAGCCCTCCATGGCTCAGGGCCATTAACGGAATTTTGCGACAATATGATTAACGAGAAATCAAAGGATGCATGTTGTGCGTTCAAACACCAAATGTCTCGGTTACTTAAGTCATCCATCAAGGGAGAGGCAGAGCTGCATTTCGCTCCCTCTCACCCTGTCTCTCTCTCTCTCTCTCTTTCTCCAATACTGACCCGTAAAAAAATAAATTGAATTTCCTTCACTTAATTGAACCTTTGCGCCGGCGAACCCGAAACGACCTGCGACTCGTCAAGACATTAAACCGGAAATTACAAAATATCGTTTCCTTTATTTACGCATTTAAAGCCGCTTAAAGCCTTCACTTGCTATATACAATGTTTCAGCTTTCCTCTCTATGTACGTGTGTATGTCTATGTATATGTTTATACCCCTTAGAAAATGACATGGACTGACACACTTTAAGCGCCTCAAGAAACCACAAAAAACTTTACAATGGACTGAAAACCCATAAAATACAAAAACTGCAAATAAAAAAAAAATAAATAAATAAAACCGACGGGCATTAGCAAAAGGCGCCAAGCCAGGCAGCCAAATGAGCGGCAGCAGCAGCGTTGGCGACACATGGCAACACGGCTGCCCTGAGCCGGCACTGGCCACACACAAATCCCCAAAACCAAAACCCGAAAACCCAAAGCCGACAGCCCCAAGCCCCGAGCCCCGAGGCCGGAGTCCACCGCACGCCATTCGCAAACCCAAAAAGCCCAAACACAACTCCAGCTCCAGCTCGAACTCCGTCTGTGAATGTTGTTTATCATAAAATGGCGCCTTAAAATATTTAAGTTTACTCTCGTTGCTTCTCGCTGTTGCATATACACTTGTATTGCTGTTGTTGTTGTTGTTGTTGTTACTTTTTATTGTTGCTGCCACTGTTGTTGTTTCTCACTGCGCTGTTTAAACATTGATAAGGCAGCGCCATCTGCAAAATGGCTGCAGGAAACGGGACGCTTTCAAGTGGCCCGCCGGGTGTGCGGCTGAGGCTGGGGCTGGTCACTGTTTTATTTCACATTTTATGTGCGTAAGTTCAGACATTAATTTAGCAAACGAGCCCCAACCGTTGCGCCCCACCCCGCGCACAGACCCAACTAATATTAAGTTCCCTACCGAAAAGATTATATTCCTGATCTCTCAAATAATCATCAACAGCACAACAAAGACGAGAAAGTTAAGCTGTTTGTTTGCGTATTTTCATTTGAATTTACATTCATTCGGAAGTCCCACAAGAATTATGCGATCACAACACTCTGTTGCCTACTTTTTTGGGTAGGTAATTGTAGCAACAATCCGCTTACATACAATATGCAGCATGTTTGTCAATTAGATCGGCTGTCATTTCTATGTAACATCTTAATAAATTTAGCTCATTTTTGCTTTTTCACTTTTCCATTGCCATTGCTACATAAAGAGCCTGTCTGAGGCGCTTAAGTACCCACCGAAAACATAGCCTTAGCTAGGCATCTCACTTTCACTCAACAACAGTCGCAGGCTATGTTCAGCCATAGCTGTATTTTTCTCGCTCACACATCTTGTGCTGCAACAGCTGGAGTAATTACCACTGTTATGCAGTTGCTTTTGTTCTCATAATGTTAATTAACAGCTCTGTCGGCTCTTACATTCACAGATCACTGGGAGCGTCGTTCTCAACTTAACAGAACACTTTTAACTTAGCAGTGCATACTATATTTGTCTCTCTCTTACTCTTGGAGCTAGAACTGCCGAATGAAAGCTAGAACCGAGAGGCGTAAATTCCAATTCTCTGCTAAAGACCTTTAAGGCGCTCAGCCAATCAGAATTGCAGCAACTTTTCTCAATTCAAAATGAAGTTCGCTGTGAGGAATGAAGTTTCAGGCATGTGATGGGTGATGGGTGTTTAATTTCTGCTAGCCCCTAGATAATTGTACTTGCTCGTATTTACTTTTATTATTTATTTCTTGTTCTTGTTCTTTTTGATATTTTGCTCTGTTTTTGCTGGCTGTCTCATTTTGCTTGACGTCTCCAGCTATTTGCTGAGACGGAGCGATTTGAGCGAGGCACCTGCTTGGGAGTGTTTTCAGCTTAGTTGTTTGTTTTCATTGTGCAGCAGACAAGTTTATTTTTAGCCCAGTTGCCGCGCGTATTATGTGGAGCGCTCGCTCAACAAACAAAATCCATGCAGGTGACGTTCCGTTAGCCGGAAGTGACTTGGAAATTATGTGGCGCAGCAAAAATGTGATGGCGCGTGTGTGCAAGCCGTTGTCTGGGCACGAGCATACCCACTCACCCACTGCACGCGCACTCACCAGCATTAGTTGGCGATATACAAACAACTATGGGAAAATCTCCCAGACGCGGATATTGAAATGCACTTTGCCAACACAGAGCAGCTGAAGGTAAACATTTGAGAGTTCAGCTCGCATCTGGCAGCTGGCAACACGCCGCACTAATCCGCTCAGCACACGCAGCTTAAACATTTTACATCTCATCATGGCGATCAGCCTTCGCCTCGCTGGCAATCCAATTTCCTCTGGCAGCATTCAGAACTAGTCTGTTGTTACATTGTTGCTCCACTCAACTCGAGTCGAGATCACGTGCTGACGGCATTGCATATGTAGCTCATTAAATACAGTAGTTGGCCAATGCCTCAACAGTTCGTCAAATCTTTAAGACAATTGCCAAAGGCATTAGAGCAGAGCCGAATGTAAGTAATTCTGGGCAAAGACACTGAGGCGGTATTTAGACACACACCCACATACTTAGTAGTGTATACCCTGTAAATTGGCTTTGCATGGGGCTGCCATTGATGAGACTGTGTGAGCTCATTTCCTAGACTACATATTTTGAAGAAAAATGCACTAGATATCTATAGATAGTTGTAGTTCGTTATAATTGCCGCCAGGGTATTTAATTGGCAGTGTCTACAGCCTTTGCCATTTGACAGAGCGTGGGCGGCTAGTCGGCTTGTGTAATTTGGCTTGAAATGCGGTTACAGCTGTGTGACATGACCAATTTGAAGTGTGTGGGAATAAGTCGCGCTCATCCGAGCAGTCGCTAGCTATCCTGATGGCGTTCCCAGCGGCATATGAATGTCGCTGCGACCGACAGTCGTTCATTGTCTGATGCTGTAATTAAATCCCTATGTGTGTGTAGGTGTGTGAGTGAGTGGCTGCGTGTGTGTATTTGGCTCAACAAATGCGGGCTGGAGGGTTAAGGATATGGGATATGCTCGCCCGCAACATTTGGGCACGTGGTGCCAATGTCGTTTCGCATTTGGATTCCACGGGGCATCGGGTCTAGCCGCTGCTGTCACTTTCGCTCACCTGATTTGCCGTTAAGCCGTAAACGATGTCACAGCAATCAATCAAAATTAAAATCAAGCCACAAACTCAACGCCACTCGTCAAATCATGGCCCCAAATGTTGATTACCGCCGCCCCAGCCAACTGGGTATACGCATTATTATTATTATTCTGGACATTTGGGGTCACAAATAAATATCAATCAGGCAGAGGCAACGTTGCTTCTACATGCGATTGAAAAATATGACGATTAGTCATTTGTGTAGAAGATGTAACTAATGCTGGCTATGATTACTGCTTATCTTTGTTTGTATATAATCATATACTAGTTAGTAAGAGTAGAAATGAGTGATTTTGCTGGAGCTATTATTATTTTATTTTAAGCGATAGATCGATGAAGTTAGTTGATGCAGTCGAATCTCGATAATTTGTACCCCGCTAAATCAAAAATCGCGATAATCCGAAAGATGTTCTACCCCCTTGGAAAAATTCGTTTTCGATAATTCTCGATAATTTGATTTTCAGTGCAATTCGATAAAAAACTGACCCCTTGCCATTTCGAATTATCGAAAATGGATTGTATATCGCTTCACTAAGCCGATAGCTGTAGTCGCTTTGAAAGTTAACTGATCCCCTAAATGTATCCACAGGTACTTTTAGGTAAGCCTATGAGGCATACATATGTCATCTTGTTAAAAAAAATTCTGACAATTTAATTGCTTCACCTCTTGCCAAGCCCAATTGTGTTCATTGCGTATTTAATAACTAAAATGTTAATAAATATCAATTGAAAGCTAGTTTATTTTGTTTTATTGTAATACATAGAACTGAAATTTTTTATTTTTATTTTTTTATTTTTTTTTTTTATTTTTTTTACTGAATAAAAAAATGCCTAAAAATCAGAGCTTGCAAATGAGAGTTGAGCGTTTTTTCGTTTATTCTCTTTCTCGCATCATACTCAAAAAAAATTGTGTAGACACGTCTCTCTCTGAGCGTCACTCTCTGTTTTTCTTCAGCATCTGTTTCGCTCAGACGCAGTGCGATGGCTCATTCGTGTGACGCACTCACATGAGTGTCGCGTAAAACTAACACGATTTTCTCTCACACAAAGCCTCTCAGCAAGAAACACTTTGACTAACAAACTCAGCAGAAAATGTTTTTGCCTTCGTGTGCATGTAAATACACGCATACATACATACAAAAAGAACGCAGCAATCGCACGTGATTACCCATACAAACGCAACTTACCGTTACTTCATTTAACTCAAGCAAACGATCAGTGTTTGACTTGAGGAAACGAAAACAGAAACAACTATCTCCCTCAGAGCGCGAGAGAGCTAAGCCAGACGCGACAAAAACACTTTCTGTCTGAGTATTTTTTGCCTGTGTCACTGAAAGACACTTTTTTGCAGACAACGAAAAAGTGTTAACAGTTTTTTGCAAGCTATGCTAAAAATGTAACTTTTTCATACGCAGAAGAGCCGTTAAATCGATCGTAGATCCAACTCTATGACGACAGTTGCACCATCGAGCGATATCAGTGCAGCTCCGCCCAGCCATCGGTTTTTCCTAGCCTATCATGCCTGTTGCCTCTGCTTTCAACAAATGCGCCTAAATCCAATTATAACTCAAACATTCGCTGCCAACTTTGGAAAAATTCGTAATTGCCTCGCAGGTTGAGTACCTGTTAAATACTTCGTGACACGTGGAGCAAGCGTTGAGTGAGTGTTTGATTGAGTGCTGCGTTCTCATCGCTCTGATTGAGTATTAGGCATAAATATACACACAGACAGCCAGACATACATTATATATGTATTATTCAAGTATTGTTTATCTCGCAGAACGAGCGTCAGTCATTGCAGATTATGGATATTTGGCTGGGCTTTGATTGATTCGCTGGCCGCGCTTGCCTCCCACATTTTGATGGACTGTCATTTATCAGATGGCACTTGAAGGGGCCTTTGGCCAGCGTTCCGGCAGGTGATTATATACACCACTCTAGCCACTTTTGGCATTTACTCCCTTGCCATATAAATTGCATACTTTTTCAATTTCAAGTCGACTGAATTTATGACACTCGCTCGCTGGGACAATGGGACGCGCGTGCGAGCTGAGCCCAAACTGAGCTAATGGCAACAAATCTGAGGCATTTGCCGCTGCGGTATTGGCTTGAGCGGAGGCTTGATTTATTTGGACAACATGTCACACACGTAGTAATTTTTTCTCGAAATTATGGACAAAAAATGCAAATGGTCACCGTCGCGTCGGGGCATAAACATTTTACCACACAGGGCGTATGCATAACGTCAATTTAAAGAGCCGACAGCAAAACCAAATCAAACAAGTGTGAGCGAGAAGGAAACAGCGAGAGAGAGAGAGATAGATTGTGTGTATATCCAACTAAAAGATAGCCTGTAGCCTAACTATTCACATGCCAATTATAGAATCGATAGAGTTTCCTCTTTGTTTGGCTAGTCGAGTTTTAGTAATTAAATGAATATTTAATTGAGTGAGAAATGGAATCTCTCTATTGGTTAGAGCATTTAATAGAACGTTTAGTTGTTGCCAGATTTATAGGGTATCTATATATAGGGAGAGCAGACACACATCAGTGCGTGTGTGTGTGTGTGTGTGTGTGTGTATGGGGCTTATGCGAGTGTGTAGGTGGGCTCGTATTTGCTCTGACCAAAAAACGTGCGATGCCTGTCAAATGCGCATTGGAGTCGACATCGGGGCATGGCCTAACGTGGCCACAGGCGTGACGGCAAGCGGAGAGAGAGAGGGAAAGAGATGGAGAGAGGGGGAGAGAGGGGGAGAGGGAGAGAAAGGGAGAGAGCCAGTGTGGGCGTGGCCTTCAGCTTCGATATGAGCGTGGGCGTGGGCGTGCGAGCAGCTCCAATGGGCTTCGATTGAGACCGTGCACAAATATTAAATATGTCTGCACAAAAAAAAAAAAAAAAACACTCGGCCAGCAACAACAAACACGGCGGATGCCACATCAACATTTATGGAAGGCCCAAAATTAATCAAGAGCCGGGACCGTTTGGAAATCGTGAAATGCGAAATGTTTTCTTCAATCAAAAATCTTTTTTTTTTTTTTTTTATGCTAAATTCAATGATGAGCAAGAGCAACAGCAACAGCAACAGCAGCGGCAGCGGCAGATGCAGAGGCAGCGGCAGAGCATACGCTATAAACTCGATAAGTGGACATTTTTTTGACAAGCCAAGTATATTTGGTTGTCAACAAGTGTGGAGGCGGGGCCAAAGCTCATTAAATTTATGGCTGAATGAACTGAAGCCGAATTCATTATTTCAGCACAATGCTGATAATTTGTTGTTTTAATTGGCATCTCGCCTTTGCCATATAGACGGCCGAGATACGAAAGCTTTTCAGTTAATAAATTACACATGAAATTGATGATGATAAGTGAAAGAGAGTGAGGGAGAGACAGGGAGAGAAAGAGAGAGAGAGAGAGAGAGAAACAAATAGAGAGAGAGAGAGAGAGAGAGAAAGAGACAGTGGACTGAACAGAGAGTGAACTGATGGAGATTGGCTGACTAGCCTCGGTAGAGCTGCTTTCTCATATCTATCAATAAGGAAAGAGATATGTCCTCTATATAGATACCCTATAAATCTGGTAACATACAAATAAATCTGGTAACATCTAAATAATCTCTAACCAAATAATGTTAGGGATTGCCTGACTAGCAAATACCCGAACACCTCGGTAGAGCTGCTTTGTCAGACATGTCTATATGAAGAGAGGTATGTATATAGATACCCTATAAATAGTAGTTATATGCTCTAACCAAATGTTGTTGGGGACTGCCTGACTAGCGAATACCCGGTAGAGCCTCGGTAGAGCTGCTTTGTCAGACATATCTATATGAAGAGAGGTATGTCCTCTATGTAGTCTATTATATGCTCTAACTAAATGATTTTGGGGATTGCCTGACTAACGAATACCCGGTAGAGCCTCGGTAAAGCTGCTTTGTCAGACATGTCTACCTGGAAAGACGTATGTCGTCTATATAGATACCCTATAAATAGTCTATTATATGCTCGAACTAAATGATTTTGGGGATTGTCTGACTAACGAATACTCGGTAGAGCCTCGGTAGAGCTGCTTTGTCAGACATATCTATATGAAGAGTGATATGTTCTCTATATAGATACCGTATAAATCTGGTAACATCTAAATAATCTCTAACCAAATAATGTTAGGGATTGCCTGACTAGCAAATACCCGAACACCTCGGTAGAGCTGCTTTGTCAGATATATCTATATGAAGACAGGTATGTCCTCTATACAGTCTATTATATGCTCTAACTAAATGATTTTGGGGATTGCCTGACTAACGAATACCCGGTAGAGCCTCGGTAAAGCTGCTTTGTCAGACATGTCTATATGGAAACACGTATGTCCTCTATATAGATACCCTACAAATAGTCTGCATACATTTCGCATTCAATTAGCTATGCATTTAATTAAAAAACACTCGAGCCACACGTAATGTAACTCCTTTGCTAACTGACTTTCTTCGAAGTTAGCCAATCATGTGCTTATTAGACCTGGCCCGAATTATAACTGTGAAATTTGCAAACTGCATAGCCAACGAAGCGTGTAATGAGTCTGCGGCATCTACTTAATAGAATGCTGAGCATTCTCAATTCGGTTAATATCGAGGATGCTGCTCGAAATGTTGGGCAGCAAGCCTTTATGCGTAAACGAGCCCAAGTCAACAGTGGGCTTAATGAACTTAACTAAGTGAGCGGCCAGGCTGGCGAGAGTGGGCTAGGACTGGGCGTCGCTTTCGACTTTGGATTCACAATTTCTTTATTGCTGTTGAGTTGTCTCGATTTATGTATTTAGCGCATTTGCCGCTGGGCGCCAAATAATGGAGGGTACAAATTTACCACTGCACTTTGCAACATAATTTGAGCTTACAGCCAGGCAAGGGCAATAATAATAAAAGGTCATAAACTGATGCCAGCAGGTTCAAGCAAAGACAACAAAAACAAAAACAAAAACCAAAAAAAAAAGTGCCACAAACAAAATCACAGTGCAAACTCACATAAAAGTTTCTCGGAAGAGCACACTAAGAAATTTCCACTGTAACCCAATAAAAGGGCAAAAAAACAAAAAGAAACAGAGCGAATATTCTTTCAAGTCAATAAACTAAGGCACAGCCAAAAGCCCAGAACAACGAAGCCAGACAGTAACTGCAAAAGGTGATTCAGGGCGCAAACGAGCTGCGTCGAGACGGCGGCTATAAATTCGTGCTCGATGCCCCAGTTGGGGCAGGTGGGGCGAGACTCTGCGTCCTGTTCAGCTAAACCGTTTAACCGTCGAAAGCTGTGCACCTGTGCTGATAACTAACTGGGGCTTACCCAGTTTAAGCCGCTCACCTGTTGTTGTACGTGCCACAAATGGAATGCCTAATGACTTTACGCCCATTATGATGGCAATGCGCGCTGCATAGTTCTTAAGCAGCTCGAATTCTTTCGCGGCACATCAAACATTAACAGCTAGAAGTGCTCTACCGACTCTACCGTCTCTACCGGCTCTACCTAGCCATCTACGCAACGCTCGCACACGCTTAAAAATTATTCCATTATCCTCAGCTGGACGCGCAGCACCACATAATTTAATATCCATTTGCGGAAGCTTCAGTCTGCTGCGCCCTCCTGACCTTGCTGGCGACTAAAGCATTTGCGATTATAATCCGATTGCATGTTCAAAAGGGTGTGTTCCTCTCCCTCTCTCTCTCTCTCTATCTGTCTCTCTGTCTCTATCTGTTTGTGTGTGTGCCAACTGGACTCGCACAACTGTTGACCACAAAGCAAACTGTTTATTCTGCACTTTCGCTCACATAAATCTAGCTGGATGCGGAGCTGAATTAAAGCTTCGTTAATAGTTTTATCATTGATTCTGAATTGTGAGAGCACCTATAGCTGCAGCTGCACATTGAAGGCCATGGATGGAGGTGTATTGATTGGGAATAGTATTTCAAAAAAAAATTAGCGAACTGTTGCCTCAATATGAAGCTTGCATTGCATTTGCACTTTAGCAGAGCTCGCTGATGGTAGCTCGTAATCTGACAAAGCTCGGGTACTTGGATTTTTCTGATTTTTCTTGTTCACGAAGTGAAAAGCGTACATTGGTTGACATTCTTGCGCAATATATGAACGTACCTCCATCCGTTGGTTGGTCCATCCATTTGTCCTTCCGAAAATCTCTGAGTCCCCTCGTTCGTTCTTTCATCCATCCATTCGCCCGTCTCTCTATCTCCATCTATCCGCACTTCCATCTGATCGAAAATCTCTTGTCCATCCGTCTACTCATCGGTCGATCCGTACGTTATCCTACAGTTTCTCCGTCCTTCTATCTGTTCGTCCGGCGGTCTATTCCTCCATCCATCCACTCGTTCGCCTATCTGTCCATCCATTCTTTCTACCGCCCTTCTATCCGTTCCTCTGTCCATCTATCTGTCCGTCCATTCGTCTGTCCTTTCCTGCATTTCTTAATCATTTCGCTCCCATTGAAGCTTAAAGCTTGCTAAGGCTTTCGTCTTATGATTTTCCCAAAATACCCACAAAACGACATGACAAAGCGGATAATACAATATCTCATATAACGGCAATGCTCTCATTTAAAGACTTGAAATTTGTTATGTATATTTGCCCTGACAAGCCAAGATAAAAACAAGTAAGAAGACTCTAGTCGAGACTGCTCGACTAGGAAATACCCTGAACCCTCTAATCTGATATTCTAATCAGTCTGCACTTCTTTTCGACACACATACATACACATGCATGTATTAGAAGCGACTACGCTTGGGCTGCACTGTAGTGTGGGCAACATTATAAGAATTTATTTGTTGAATAATTTAATTTCTAGACGTACAATCTTAATGAAACTTTCAGGGTGTAGTCATATGGTGAAAATGTATGTACATTCCAAAGCACACGTCTCTAGTACTTGAAATACGCCTTTTACAAAGGTGATGGTGAGGGGGTCGATATAGGGGTGGGGGGTAAATTACAACGAAAATCGAAATTATATAAAATACATATAAGTCTACATTTAAAATTTGGAAGCTCTAGCTCTAAGGGTGTAGGAGATATAATTAAATAACTAGCTTTCGATAAGGTTTTTAATCGATAATAAAATATCGGGAGTAGTTATCGATATATAGAGAAAAACTTGATATGCGCGTGGTATACACGGACCTAGGAAAAAAAATTTCAAGTCTCCAGCTCTTATATCTTCTGAGACAGACGGACAGGGCTAAATCGACTTTGCTCGTCGCCCTGATTAAGAATATATATACTTTGTAGGGTCTGCCACGCCTCCTTCTGCCTGTTACATACTTTTAACAAAACCATTATACCCTGATTTCCCATTTTCAATGGGTTCAGGGTATAAAAAAGATAAAGATCTGTATACAGCTAGAAAATTCGACAATGAACGACCAAGTTTTATATATATGCCAACACATACACATAACATATATATATATATATATATATATATACATAACACAACACATAAATATATATGACCCTTTGAGCGTTTCAATTTTTAGGTAAATTAAATCTTCTTAATCTTTATACATAGCTTTAAATTTGAGACTTGAGATTTGAGACTTGCGACTTGATTTTCTGTGGAACATGAACGAATTTTCAGTAGTTATATATTTTTCAGTTTATATATTTTATAAATATACTTTTACTATACTATACTTATATATGTATTTGTAATCTCTCTCAAGTCAAAGTCAAGATTTAGACAGGTAAATGTTAGACAAATTTGTAGAAAATAACAAGAAGCTTTCTCATTTCCTAAGCGGATTGTTTCGAATGTCCTGAACTCAACGTTGGCCTTGAAAGTCCCATTCAAGTGTTGAATTATGGAGGACATTAAACAGAATTTCGGCAACTTAATTTGAAATGTGCAAAATGCTTGTTTATCGGCTGATCTCCATTGGCTGCTGAATGGATGCCATTAAGCGAAGTGAAATGGACTTGAGCACGACTTTATTTGCATGGGCATTAAAAAATAAAGGAATTTTCATCCTATTGGCGTTGATCGACTGCGAAATACCCTAATGGCTGTGGTAGAGGCGAGGCGGTGCTTATTCAAAGACTTGCCCGAAGAAATATCTGTGGGCATAAATCAATTGCTGTGAAATATTTGCATATAAATATTAATTGCTGACCCATCAGTGAGTGATCTGTGGGCCAGGCTAAGATGCCAGAGATGTGGCCTAATGGCATAATAAGAGGAAGAGAGCAGTCAAAGAGCAACAAATGCAAATACAATAATTAAAACGAAAGCCGAAAGTGAATAAATAAATGGAGTGCGCGCTTTGGCACGGCAATCAAATGGGTCAAGTTGGTGTAGCCGGAATTTCGGACGGATTTGGCCAAGTTTAATTAATGCAACGGCATTATTTATGTGCCCGGACACGCTTTGCCTTTCAAGGCCCTACCAAAAGTTTAATTGAATTAGTCACTTACCCGCCGCGATGAAAACAACAAACAAAAAACATGTATAAGCGCTGTAGTCGGGCATCACCGACTGCAGAGTACTCATTCCCGGCCTAAATGCTGCCAGATCCATTTTCCGAGCTACCACGCTCCATTTATTTTTGTGAATATGCTTAATAACCTTCATAAATTTTCAGTTTCTAATTCTCCCCAAACAGCCTATGTAGATATACCCACCATACTTTATAGATATCGGGTTGCCAAATATTTAAATCTTTAGCTCTTAGACTATTATGATATCTAAGTTAACGGAAAATGCATTTTCTGATTAGCCACACCCCTAGTGGGCGAAACAGGAAAATTTTGACACTTTATAATGCGAGTAGTTGCTCGAGCTTCAATAATATCGAAATGGTTTCTATTCATAGGGGCAGACGGACGGGCGGACATTGCGTAAAGCTAATATGCTCACACCACTTTCTTGAATGAGTATGAAAAGAGAAATAAGACTGAAACAGAAGCAGAAACAACAAACCAATAAACACAAACTTTTTTTGAGTCCGAGATGTAACTGGGTCGAGTCATCCTAGAAGCAGAGGCGCATTTTTCGCCTGGCCCAAGATGATGTGCGAAATGTTGTGGTTTAAAGTTGTTGCCTGATTTATGAATGGCGCCACCTCCCCCGCCGCCCCCTGAGCACAGCTCCAGCGCCAGCCCCCGGGAAGGGCCAGGAAACATGACAAAGAGTCTGGCAGGGCGTCAGCAAAGCGACGCGTCGCTTAAATAATGAGCAAAAGGTGTAAACAAGTGGAAGCCGTCGCCGGTGCGCTAATTAACTTGACAAATGTGCCGTCCCTTTCAGCTCGAGTCAGTGATTATAATAATGTCATTGCGTCGCTCGGCGTGCCAGCACAATGCTCCAATCCGGGAGCGCATGCAAATTTTGTCAACTCACTTAGTTATGTAAATGCCAGCTGATTGCCAAATATTGCAGCAATTAATCATTTAATTAATTCCGCAAGCTGTTCAAATACATATACATATACATATACATATATATATACATATACATATACATATACATACATATATCTCGCTCGCTCGCTGATATACGACAACTTGTTCACGGGAAAAAAAAAAGAAAGAAAAACAAGAAAATTACAATATTCATGCAATGCGAACAGATTTTCTCCCCTCTCTCCTCTGCGCATAAATTATGCCAGCGTGTGCCGGAGCCTTGTGGCAATTCCGGGTATCTTGTAGTCGATCATCAGCGACATTTCTGCTTGTATAAATGAGTATACGTGCTTTATTTGAAGTTATCTGGCAGTTCTCAAGGCAATTTACCGTTTGAGTAGCTTCGAGTGTTCGGCAACAAAGAGTTCCAGCGAATAAGTATTCATGACATTCAAATTCTGTATTTCGGCATGACAATTGATGAAGTGTCATGGACCGAACGTCTTGCTTTGTACCTATTTATTTAGTGGCGATAGTTATCTAAGATGCCATTAATTGTGGCGATAGTTATTTAAGTGTAATCGATAGTCTCGATCGTGACTAGAAAAATTGTCAAGTCTTCATACTTAAGCGATAGCACTAGCCCTAGTCAGTGGCTATGGTTACTTAATATAAGTCCTTAATTCTCAATGGATAGAAGCTTAATAAAAGGGCTTTAAATAAAATCGATTTATACGTAACATGAGGACTTAATGCAACAGTTATATACATCGATATAAAATTCTGATTCAATCAATATATGCCATACTTCCTTCATTACGCTCCACTATAAAATATATATAAAATGCCCGAAATTTTGGCATGAACTCTAAAAGTAAAGCTAGGAAAAGTTGAAATTACGGTAAATTAGAATTTCGAAAATTTTATTTTTTATATAGTATTATCAAAATTAACACAAAAACAAGTAAGAAGGCTCTAGTCGATACTGCTCGACTAGGAGATACTCTGAACCCTGATTTCCCATTTTCAATGGGTTCAGGGTATAACAAAATTTCCAAAATTTCGGGATTTTTTTCCCTATAGTGCGCTCCTATGTGGTCGCGTTATCTATACAAGGTAGACATGTATACGTATATATATATCTGGATTATATTAAAAGTAGGATTAATTGTTAACGTGGGAATGTTTACCCATGTTGACCTTATTACGAAAAGGCCTAGTGCCAAATCAAGTTGGTGTATTAAGCACATACTTAGGGTATATAAGCTTTATTATAACCTTTTTTGCAGCGCAGCGTTATTCAAATTTAAAATTTAAATTGATTAAATACAGTAGAATTCGGTTATAACGAGGCTCAAGCGACCGTCGTTATACCCGGAAGACGCTATAATCGTATAAGTTTGCTCATAAAATTTTGTCTGGGGACCAGAAATTTCGTAGCTATGACCATATCCAGCTATAAGCGGAGTCGTTATAACTGGATTCTACTGTATATCTAGAAAATTAATTCAATAATATAATTTAGTCTGATTTAAAAATGATAACCATATGTTGGTGAATGCATATTTGAGGATACGAGAGTTATATAAGCTCTTAGATTGCTAAGTATCAAGGGAATATTATACTTAAAATCTCTGTAAGTCAAGGCCCGCTAAATTATTACTTGAGTGCGGTAAGCCTCTTTATCAGCCGGCATTCCATAGTTTCGCATGAAATTGTATCGAATTGCGCAGGAAATGGGGCGAAGCGTGGGCAAACGCCGAAGCTGGCAGCGTGAGTGGCAACAAGTCCTCTGGCAACATGTTGCCAAGCGGTGGTCATGTTGCTGGCCCATGTTGCCGGCCTGTGGTGAGTTTGGCGTTGGCTGCCGCAACTGTTGGTCCAATTGGGAGTCCAAGAACTGGTGGCAGTGCTCAGCATTCAGTGCACGACGGAGTCTTCGAGACGGCGGCACACGGCGCGGCAACCGCTGATTCACCAGTTGGTCTGTGTCCATCACTTAGTGTGGCAAGTGTTTGCTGCTGCCTCAGTTCAGTACTGTGTGTGTGTGTGTGTTTTTTTTTTTTTTCGTGCTAGCGCCAGTGAGAGTTCCGAGTGACCCGGTGGCAAGTGCCGTGAGAGACAGCCTCACGATTGGCCCCAACTTCAACTATCGGCAGCTGTTGTCTGCGCTCGCGCCGCTGGCCACGAGTGCTGCACTGCAGCTCAATGCCAGCTATGCCGCCGAGGAGATCTACGGCGCCAGCGGCAGCGGAAGTGGCAGCGGCAGCGGCAGCGGCGACGGCTTCAACGGCAGCGATCTCTACATCTACAGCAATGAGCTGCTGGAGCCGGACTCGACGATCGCCACACCCGCCACGATTGGCGACAGCAATGCATCGGTGCCGGCGATGCTGCCCACAATGGTAACGGCGCAGCCGACCAATCGCAGCGTATCGCGCGTCATCGCCGATGTGCCCATCTGGGTGATACCCTGCTATAGCATCATTCTGCTGTGCGCCGTCGTTGGCAATCTGCTGGTGGTGCTCACCCTGGTGCAGAATCGCCGCATGCGCACCATCACCAACGTCTTTCTGCTCAACCTGGCCATCTCGGACATCCTGCTGGGCGTGCTCTGTATGCCCGTCACACTCGTCGGCACGCTGCTGCGCAACTTCATCTTTGGCGAGTTCCTCTGCAAGCTCATTCAGTTCTCACAAGGTAAGAGGCTATTAGCTGCCCTACCCTTGTCCTTACCTGGTCTGACATAAGCGTTTATCTGAATGATATGTATGCATATATATATTTATATCGTTTTATTATGCCAATCGAGTGGCTAACCTTAAGTCATGGCAGCTACTTGAATTGTAAATGCGAGCAGTGGAACGTGGAGCGTGGAATTGCACTCATTGTGTCTCTTGGCTAATCTTTATGTGTGTGTGTGTGTGTGTGTGTGGGTGTGCATAAATGTTCGTGTATGTGTGTGTGTGTGTGTGTGTGTGTGTGTGTTTTCGCTGCAAGCTTCATAAAAACTCAGTGTACTCAGCGGACTGCAGCCTCTAATTTATGAGATGACCCACATTGAGCAGCTACGTAAATACAGCAAGTAAACCTCTCCCTCTCTCTCTCTCTCTGTCTGTCTGTGTGTGTGTGTGTGTGCGTGGCTCGAGCATTTAACGTCTGGCTATTCCCAATGCTTGTGGCCTCAATATTATGATTGCAGCAGGTGTTTGCCTGTCGCTCTGACGACGCCGTCGCCGCCCACATCCGATGACACTCCAAATGAGCTAGGTTCCTTCTACATTAAATGAAATGGGTTAGTGTCTAGGAGCTTATCTAAATGCGCAAAGGTGACATGTTACTATAAAATCACCTGTCCAACTTAGCAATTGTATTCAAGCACACACTCATAAATCTGTGCTCTCAGTCACCTTGACATGGGTTTTGTCTTGTCCTCAAAATTAACCTTTGCCTCTTTTCATTATAATCTAGTTCGAATCAAATTTAATGCAATTTCATTATTCGTCTGAATTTCTTATTCGAGTTTTCTGAATAAATTGCTGTCAAAAATCAACAAAATATATTCATGCAACCCACAATGAAAACTGCTATAAATTCTGATTTTAGCTTAAATACTCAAATCAAAAGTATGTGTTCCAAAAGTAAAAGGCATTTTAGATATTTAGAGCTGTTAAAAGCTGCGATGGCACTGCAATTTGTATCGATGGGCATTGAATTTCGCGATATATCGATGTAGTTTGTGCAATGTTGATATATCGGCTCACTTTACCGATAGCGGAAGCAGCGCTTGTTAGTGAATGATTCCGCTTAGTGCACTGGCACGTCATTTTAGATACTCTACTGTGGTATATGTCGCATTATTAAAGCTTCTTAAAGCTTAAGAAAAATTCAAATAAATTCTCAGGACTAATTACTCATGCAAATTCTTAGGAAAAAAGTTTTATTCAATTATTTAATACCTGAGTTGAAATAAAAAGTTTATTTTAATTTTTTTTGTTTTTTTTTTTTTTTTTTCAATTTTCAAAATAAACTTTTTGTAAATATTGAATTCTCAATATATTTCAAATTTTTGTAATAAAAATAGAAAAATTTTAGGAATAGCAAAATTTACTTAAATAAACAAATTTAAAATTTTTTAAAATCTATTTTATATTTTTTTATTTTGTTTATAATTTTTTTTAACATGAAAAAGTTTATTTATTTTGTTTCTTTATTTTCAACATATTCTGTAAATAAAATTTGCAATATTTATAATATTCTTTTACTAATTTTCTATTTTTTGTTTTTGTTTTGTTTGTGTTTTTTTTTTTTTTTTTTTTTTTTTTTTTTTGTGAATAAATTGAAATAAAGATGTTTCTGTAGTACCGATAGTTGCAGTCTTCAATGGGAGCTGTCAGCGCGTAATGCAACTATCGATGATTCTGCAGCTCAGCGCGCTTCAATGTGACTGTCAAGACATTTTCATTTAAATTTATGTGCGAGTTAAAGTCTATTTAAGCATCTACGTAACTCATTTTTATTCGAATTGATTTCGCTTTTATGGCCAGGCTTTTATAGACATGGCCAAAGCATTATTTATGTACAATGAATACATTGACATGAGTGTGCGGTTGGGCAGCGTGTTCATAATTTCAAATAAGTGCCGTTTGGTGCGCCATAAAGTATGCCACGGTTATTGCCGATGCCAAATACCCTTTCAATGCACAGACTTAAGGCCATGGCAACCTTTGATCAGGGCTTTGTTATTGGTAGCAACAAATTTCCATAAGATTAGCCATCTGCTGTTAAATTCAATTTATGGTAGCCGCAAGCAGACACAGAAATAACTGGCGAGAGAGAGAGAGAGAGAGAGAGAGAGAGTGAGAGTGAGTGAATGTGAGAGAGGGACGAGCTTTTCGAACTGATAAATTATTATCTCTGGATCCTGTTTGCATGCTGCGCACTGAGCATCATCAATACAACTTGTTTGTTATTCAGCGCGTAAGCTCTTGGCAGCTAGCGAGTCATCGAGCCGGCAAAATTCGCACGGGCGAGTCATCATGGCTAAGCTATCCCGGTGGCCGCAACAAAAGCTCTAAATTTTAAATATGCGCCAACACACAAACACACACACCCATATAAGATGTATGTAAATACACCCACACTGACAGGGATGGAGACAGGTAAGCAGACAGTCACGAGCATATTTTGAGCGGAAATTACCAGTTATGGCAAAGCATTTTCTCGAGTAGTTATAAGTTCTTGCATAAGGCAAACACTCGACTGGGTTGGCCAAAAGGGTTGAGAGGGAGGAGTGGAGACTTTTTGTTAGTTGGCTGCGTTCCTTGGAAAATTAAGTGGCTGTGACCCAGCAAAAGTCGATCATCGGCTTTGGCTACCCCCAAACGAACTTGGACCCCAAAGTTGGCTAAGAGCCGTTGCCAATTTGCTGCATGTAACAGCAGCTTTGAGAATTTGTTCTGGCACCTGTCACAAATGCTTATCAATTGATTAAGCTGATTTCGCCTGGGTGAAGGGACTCTCAACACCAGAGCGCAACTGTCGAAGGGTTGACTAAGCAGCCACGAAAAGTTCAGTGCTCAATGTTATTTCAGCCAACTGCATAGGGCCGCACGCAGTTGGCTTATGAGCAAAGTCCAAATCAAATTAAGTATTAACGGGGTTTCTTCTGACTCTTTTGTTTCCTTGGCCTGCTAGCGCCAGCTGGGGCTACATGGCGAATACATAAATACGGAATATACATATTCGGGGCACATAAATTGAAGTGCCCTCAAGCACAGCGAGGCACACAAACTCAAATACAGATAAAGATATAGCTACAGCTACAGCTACATCAGCTAAGGCCTCCGGCCTGGCCCTGGCATACGCTAAGCCCGTAACAATGACTCTTAGATAATACGGCGCAAATCCTTATTTTCAATGCGAATTAGGCAAGTCTTAGGCTAACGTGAGTGCTGCCAGATTCTCAGATGTGAAAATGTGGCACCGAGCGAATGTGCGAATGTTTCTGCTTAGAACTGAAAAGTGTGAGACTGTGTGTGTGCTTGTGTGAGTGTTCTTTAAAAATACTTTAGCATTCCTCCAGCAATTCGTCGGCGTGTGTGTGTGTGTGTGTGTGTCTGCCTCAATTGTTGCACGATGGTCTAAGCCCACAGTGTATACCCACATAACTATATACATATGTATGTAAATTGTATTATTAAAGTCGCCGAGGTAGAGGGATAGGCATGTCATTGGAGCCAACTAGAAACAATAGAAAAGAAGATTGGCACTAAAGATATTCACTGTCTTCAAGCGGGATTACGACAGAAATAATACGCACACAACTTACTGACTTTATTCTACATTTATTTTCGCAATTTGCATTTTATCCTATTATTCTTACCAATTGGCCGAATAGAAGAGAATGTTTTCAGATTGTCATTGTCATTGTCATTGTCATTTTCATTGTCATTGTCATTGCCATTGCCATTGTCATTGTCATTGTCATTGTCATTGTCATTGTCATTGTCATTGTCATTGTCATTGTCATTGTCATTGTCATTGTCATTGTCATTGTCATTGTCATTGTCATTGTCATTGTCATTGTCATTGTCATTGTCATTGTCATTGTCATTGTCATTGTCATTGTCATTGTCATTGTCATTGTCATTGTCATTGTCATTGTCATTGTCATTGTCATTGTCATTGTCATTGTCATTATCATTGTCATTGTTATTGTCATTGTCATTGTCATTATCATTGTCATTGTTATTGTCATTGTCATTGTAAGCCATCATTGCAATCTAAGGCATACTTAGCTCTAGATATTTTATCGTCAAGTTGTTTGTTTTATATTTCAATTAAAATGAAATTCGACTTTGCTCGCTGTCAGACGTGGGCAGCGCTGTAGGTTTTGGGGGCTCTGCTGTTGTTAGCATCTGCAGTTTTATGACTTGTTTCCGTTTCCGGATCCGCTACCACCATTGCTGCTTGCCCGTGCAGCTGCTTTTGCTGCTGCTACTGATGTTGCTGATGATGATGATGAGGATGTTTATAATGTTGTTTACTTAGCTGCTTCAAGTTTGTATTCGGATGACTGGCTGTTGATATTGCTGTTGGTACGTGCATGTTTATTTCAAGCATTCATTTTTCAACACGACACCCACATGAGTAACTTATTAAGGGCATAATAACAATGCCGAGTACCAGGAACACTAACCATATCAGCCCGCCCGTCCGCCCGTCTGCTCGTCCGTCATCCGACATCCCAAGGCAGACATCACTGCAGCGCTGCTCCCGCAATCCCCAATCTGTACGCCAGCGTTCACAGCCACACATTGAAATGCCGTCATGTGGCAATTTGTTAGCCAAACACGCTTTGTGCTCGTCCCGCACCGTCTCTCGTCTCTTGCCTTTTGCCTTTCGCCTTTCGAGCTTTGCCTTTTGCCATTCGCCTGCTGTGATGTGGTTGCGCGCTGCGCCTTGGACCACATCTGTTGCACGGCATCTCGCTCTTGCACTGGCTCGTAAATTTATAAATGTCAACGTTGTTTGCTGTTCGGCCCGTCACACCAATTTATGACCATCATTACGTCAAGGTGCATTCGTTGCACTCGCCACACCAAGTCACAGACCCCCGGATAGGGCTAGTCCAACTAACCGGCCCCAGCCCCAGCCCAACTAAATCTTGTCTGTCAGCTGATTTATATGCGGAGCCCAGGGTATCCGGTTATTGCCACCATTGACAGGTGAAATTCAATTTGTTAGTCAATTTTCAATAATTCTCTCGAGCAATGCTCTGGGACTCAGCTCGAAATGAAATCTTCAATATTACGAATTTCGACACCTGTCAATCGCCGCCCACTCCCCGCCAAATGCCATGTGCCGCCCACCTTCGTAGACGTCTGCCCCGAAATGTATGCAGCACATTTTTTACTCTCCACATGCCCCCAAAGGCCCTCGCACAAGGCACCAAAATTGCCAGACGCTACCCGCTGCGCTTGTCAAGACAACGCCTTAGCTAGATCTACGGCCCCGACACTGAGCCAATTAATAATTAATTGAATTTTTGTATATCATAGGCTCCAAGTAGAATATTCTCTTGCTGCTGTAGGCCATTAAAAAATCGCTTTAATTACGGCTGCAAAGCGAGCAAACAAAATGCACAGTCTGAGAATTTGCAATTAAGCTGAAGAATTATGCCTGGCAAAAAATATGCATAAATATTCATATATATAATATGTATCTATATATGTATATCTGTATATCCCATTCTCATGTGGACATAAATCTCAATTCAAAATTGAAAATATAAAGAATTGTATACTCACTCTAGAAAGTGAGATAGGTATATTGGTTTTGTACGTCCGTCTGTCTTTCAGTATGAATGCAGCTATCAAGATTTTTCCAAAAGTATCTCAGAAATCATAGTAGTCGAAGTACTACAGAGTTTTAATGTTGAAGAACTGAGTTACTTTAGAAATTCTCTAATGATTTCTACATAATACTATACCAATCGTAAAATGAAATGGAATGGAGCCTTTGGAGCGTGAATGAGTATTCTGCAGTCGATAACGCCCGACTTGTTTCATTAGCAACTGTGAGACTTTATCTCAGCAAGCTGAGAGACTTTATCTCAGCATATCCTTTGTGTCTCATATGACTATGAATATGAATATAAAAATGTGAGTATTCAGATAAATATGAATGTGAATAGAGACTCGCCAATAACTAGACTGGAAATCATTGAAGGCAGTCGAAGAGCTCTACACATTTTTTATTCCCATCATTACAATATGAGCTGTAATGAGGCCTGCCCTCATTTGTACTTGGCCAACATGTTTTTCAACACATTTCTTAACGTTTGCTCTTAGTTAACCAACCGAAAACATGAAATGCAGGAAATGCAGCAAACGCAGCAGCCGCGCTCTTCCACTGCAGTGCACAGTCCTTCGGTTGCACAAATAGTTCCCAGTTTCAGCTGCATCAAATGGAAATCATTTTAGCCGTATGTGCACTCAATAGCTGGTTTAATCCAAGAGAGAGAGAGAGAGAAAGAGAGAGAGAATAAAAAAAAAACAAGCCTGTGAAAAAAACAGGACTGTGAATCAATTTAAAGTTCGCCCAGAATAATGATTGCCAAATTTGTTATGCTAGAAATGGTATGTTCAGTAAATAAATATAAAATTTGCAAAATTTCGCACTCGAACTGTGGCAACATCAAACGGAAATACTTTAACCCTCCTATGCAAACAGGACTGGCTTAAGCCAAAAAAGAAAAACAAGTCCGCATTAAGGGCTGTGAATCGATTTGAAGTTCGCCTAAATAGCTTAAAGATTGCATAAATTTTGTGTGCAAAATGTTATTTGCAATAAATAAATAGAAAATTTTCATAATTCCCTCTTAAATTTCACACTCGAACTAGAAGGCAGCAATAAAACCATTTACCATCAAATATCTGCAGATGCTTATCCAACAATGAAAGAGGAAAAATTCGTATTATTTTATGCAAATTATGGCCGTATATATGTATATTTCTGATATCGAAAATGGGCGTATGAAATTCTACTACATTAACATACAAACAAATATCAATGTATATGTATATGTATATGTATATATGTACACGCAATTGTAATATATACCTCTGTAAGATGGCGTAATGAAATATGCAAAACTGCAAAAATCATTAAGTTTCATAATAGGATTTATTAATTAAAAGTAGTTTGATGATCGAAACATATTAAAATTGACGATCTAATTGTCATTTCACTGTAAAAGAGTCAAAGTCATTGTCGTTGTCATTGTCATTGTCATTGTCATTGTCATTGTCATTGTCATTGTCATTGTCATTGTCATTGTCATTGTCATTGTCATTGTCATTGTCATTGTCATTGTCATTGTCATTGTCATTGTCATTGTCATTGTCATTGTCATTGTCATTGTCATTGTCATTGTCATTGTCATTGTCATTGTCATTGTCATTGTCATTGTCATCGTCATTGTCATTGTCATTGTCATTGTCATTGTCATTGTCATTGTCATTGTCATTGTCATTGTCATTGTCATTGTCATTGTCATTGTCATTGACACAGTCATAGCCGTTGTCTTTGTCAATTTTAATATGTATCAACAACATCGAATTTTGTTCCTTTAATGCATATTTGCAAATATTCAAAGCGTGCAATTTAAATTATTCCAAGAAAAAAATAGACACATAGAAACAAGAATCTAATGAGGCTTTCATTTTCATAATAGACGAAATAAGTAAGTTTTGGCCTGAATTGAAATTCATTTTCATTCATCGAACAAATGTCAAATGCATAAATTCAATTATTATGGCTAATAAATAATTGAATAGATGGCATGCATGAATGGAATACCATTCCATAGTAAAACACAAATTCAACAAAAGCTAAATGAAATTAATATTTGTTCTGCTCAGTCAACTAATGTGGGAATTCGCTTTGGCTTCGGCCTCGCTCCTTGCTCCTCTGGCAGACGGCTTCAGATAATAAGCTATTCAAGGCTGCAGCTAGTTTTGTTTTTGTTTAGCAGACAAGAGCACAGAAACAACCAGAGACACAGACACAGACACAGACACAGACCAGTTGATATTAAGGTGTGACAAATATGTTGAGGGAATACGCAACCAGGGAGTATATACCTCAAGACGAATTCATTTAGCACAATGGGCAGGTGAAACACACAAAGTCAGCTACCAGAAAGCATTTGTGCCAGATGTGTGGTCATGTGTGTCTGTGTCTGTGCCTGTATCTGCATATGTGTGCGTGTGTGTGTGCTGCCATATGTCACAAAAGCATACAAATGAGCAGCAATTTTTAAAGCGAAAAGCTAAGAAAAGCAAAGAAGTACTATATACTTTATATATACATATATGCCTCAAGGCAATTTAAACTTTTCCAAGATTCTGATTTGGTTTCTTCTTGGCGTCTGGTTCTGGCTGTCTGATAAGCAGCGGCCTGGCAAGGCAACCGTTTCAGCCCGGTAACTATATAAGCCATGTAGCATAATAACGGCAGCTGTGCCGTCTTTAAGCCAATATGATGATGTGAGCAACGGCTGAAATACCAAGGAGCCCATGCACCTGACCAACAACTCGTCCACTTTGGCACTCAATTTGTTTTCCCATTTGCTGTCAGGCCAGGGCAGCCAAGTTTTGTGCGAATCATTGTCAAAGTTTTGGGGCTACCGGGCGGGCCATTCAGTGTCATGACAACAACAATTACGCCGCTGCCTTAAATATATTGGCTGGTTACGCCCTAACGCCCTACTGCCCTGATGTACTGATGCCCTGATACCCTGATACCCTGATGCCCTGACGCCCGACGGCTACCGTTCCATCGCCCGATTGTTTGCTTTGGCAATGAGTCCGAGCTGGCAAAACATTGGGAAAAGTGAAAAGTTGCCATGAAATGAATTAAATTCGACACCCGGAAACATTGAAGTTATCTTTGAATACCAAACTTGTGTTTACTTCAGCTTGCCCCACTCACAACAAACCAGAGTATTATACGGCCCTTCCTCACCACGAGACGACCCCCGGACCGGATCCAATCGAACTGCCAGCCAACAGTCCCGCATACTGGGCAATCCATTGATAAATGCTTCAGTGTTTGCCCCTGTGTTTGCCCAGCACAAATAGAGTATTTCGACCAAGTGTTTACCCTACCGCATGCACCGCAACGTCTACATCAATGTCTATATGTAGTTGGCTCAATCTGATCCCAGCGTACATTTGGCCGATTAGCTGAAAGATAATTGCAGTTGACCCCCAATAGATATCAATGGCCAGTTGGCAATTAATTTACAAATTGATTTCCTTTCATAGCACTTCGGCTCTCAAATCAGTGGGGAGTGCTCGACTGCCAGATACCCGGAAGTCTGCAGAAAAGAGTCTAGGCAATGCTGCCTATGTAGCTCCAGCCTTAAAATTTGAAATACCGATTTTTATCGATAATGAGAGAACGAGTTGTCGATAAATAACTTTCAACATATTTAATATTTCAAAGCTTTAACTGTGCCTAGCAAGAAGGAGGAACAGACAACTACCCGGAAGGAAGAGGTCGATGGCTTTACTTGGGAATCTTTTATGTGGTCTTCCCTCACGTTACATGCATATTAACATAATGTATTTTTAAAATGCCTAAATTGGATAAAATACCCCAAGTATAAATATTAATAATAGCAATCGATTTCACACTAGGCTTATCAATGATTGCTTTACATATATTTTCATTGCGTGCTCGTCGTTGTTTCGCCTCGCTTAAGCTTAGCAAGTCACGGCCCAACGATTGATTTTCCTGGTATAAAATCCGAATAATGTTTACACATGCCAAGCCTTGGCTTCAGTAGTATTTTTTTTTTTATTCATCCATACACGAAATTCCATTTAATCAATTTTCTTTAAACCAACAAAGGTGGTTTCACTCAATCTGAACTATCCCATAAACTTGTAGTCCGACAGCTGTCAAACTTTTACACTTGTCCTTTGAAGGTTAGGCTTAACTGGAAATAATTTTAGATTTTCGGTTATCTGATTATTTATTTTATGCTCAAGTCAGCGCTTGCCCTACTACCCTCAATATCGCAGCTTTTATTTGGCAAGGCGTTGCCTCTTCCTGTTGACCCGTTTTGTGGGGTGATTTGCTATATGGCCGGGGCTTGAGAGCCATACGTCACTGGATGCCATCACGTTTAGCATTAGCACTATAAGCTGTGTGACTAGCGGGTCTGAAATACTACCACAGCAATGGGTTAAGGCCGATGCTGAACTAGAGAACTAGAAGGCAGCACCTATCAATCCCATCGAGTCACAATGGAAGATATAAAACTCCTCTCTCTTTGTATGCCAACCGAAATTATGATTGCTCTCTGGGAATATAGAACCGATTGGCTCAGTCAAGGCGAGACTCAAGCAGCAACCATTGTTTCGTACTTTTGAATCTGTGCTCTATTTCACTTAACTTTCATAACGTGATGTTACTTAACAATTCTTTAAACTAATGGTATTTTAATGTTATGTAATAACTTTTAATTGAATTAAAAAAGTCTGCGAGAAATACATATTTATATGGAAACCCCTAAAAAGAACATGTAGTAAATTAAAATTTCATGAATATAAACTTTGACTAGAGCTTGTCTCTTTTTCTCTTTTGGAACAAACTGCCAAATGAAACATGTTTATTTGCAATCCATTTAAATTTGCTGACAAATGAACTGCAGCTGCATTCGCATAATGTCAGACTCTGGTGATTGAGTGGAATACGAAGCGTGCGCTCTCCCTCTCTCTCCCTCTCTCTCTCTCTCTGTCTCTCTCACTGTGTGTCTCGCTCTATATTTTATGCAACATTTCGGCTCTTGTTGGCAATTTTATTGATTTGCCATAGATAAAATGTTTTTCCAGAGTTTTCATTGGGTGCTCAGTAAGTTCAGCTTTCCTATCATTATACTCATCCGCGAGAGTCAATGAAGTATATTGGTTTTTGTGCAATGTGCATCTAGCTGCTGACCATTTACTAATTGATGTAAGTCCACACATGATATGGTTACTCCAAAATGCACAGACTCCTGACTTGCGACGCTTTTACCATTTGCTGAGTATTCTGCAGTCGGTAGCATCCGTCTGTACCATTCTTATACATTTTTTTGCAACGTTTCTCCATTTCAATTTGATTGATTTAACATAGATCAAATGCGTCTCAACAGTTGTCAAGTCTTCAATTAGTTCAGCTTTGCTGTCACAAATATTTTTTGCCTAATTGCCGTTAGATACGCAGCCTGACTAAAACATCTCAATTAACGGACGTTCATATGCCGAGTCTCCGTCAGTCTATGGTGGTCTCTGTCTCTGTCTCTGCCCTGTTGCTGGCCAATTTGTTTGTCGCGCCTTTTCATGTTGCGGCATCAGATTTTAATTTGTTGTGTTCCGCCGTATGCTTTATGGCATCATTCCGCTTGAATAACAACAGACATATAGCCAATAAAATGCTGCCTCCGGCAAGTGGTGAGACACTTGCTGCCGACACGCCCTGCCGATAAAGAAGAAGAACAGCGACAAAAGCAACCAACAAAATAAGAAAACAAAACAAAGACAATGAAAACCAATTTCTTATATAATTTTACAATTTCGCAATTTTTTGTCCGGACTTGTGAGTGGGGGTCACAAAAGTTGATCAGGTCCGAAATGGAAAAAAAGAAGTCAATGCAAAAAGAAACAACAAAAAGCCCAATTGTACCCCCCAAACGAATTGCTTTCAGGAAATGGCACTGACATTGATATACCCTATACGCAATTGCCTATATATACATACATATATATATTTATACATACATATATACATATGTATATAGCTGAATGCGAGTGCGTCTATTGATATTTATGTTCGCGCTTAGTCAACACCTCTCTCTCTCTCTCTATGTCCTCCCTCTCCCTTTCTAGGGGAGTACAGGAGGCAGTGTGCGTAGAGCCCATCCAACTCGAGGGCAATTCTTGGTCGGGGCAATTTCTGCTGATTTCTCATATATTTTACGAGGCGACGTCCGAAAGTTTTGCCTTTGCCATTTTTTATTGTTAACTCAAATTGAAATGATTTTTATTGATAAAACGCACACAAGCGCACGGGCAACAGGATGAGCAACTCGAATTTTGTTTACATTTCACAACGAACAGCCTGAGGTACCATCGAGTCCATGAAATCGCAGTTATGACGCCTTCCGACTAGTTATGGCCATCAGGCACTAAATCAAAAGCCGGCTAACAGCCGTGCCGCATCCATCGGGTCCATCGATAATGCCTATAAATAGCAGCTGGAGTATGTGTTTGACGGGCTCCGTATGGAGACGGGGGAGTAAGAGTGTGAGAGAGAGAAATAGAGAGAGGGAGGGGGGAAGAGTGCTACCCATCGTTCCCATCTCAAGTGAGTTACGATACCATCGCTCTGGCACTGCTTTAATATCTCATAAAATTTCCATATTTACACCAACTCCAACAGTTCCCGCACTTCACTCTCTCCCTCTCCCACACTCGGTGTCACTTTTTGATTTAGAGCCTTGCAGTTACATCAAGATATGAGCCCTGACAGTTTTGCTCCGACTACAAAGGGAATTTCAGACACAAACTACTGGAGAGATTTTTTATGCCAATTGCTTTACAATATTCTGAGCTGTTCTGAGCATACAAATCGTGCTTTGCCTATAAACATATGCAATATATCCTACAGTTATAGGAATTGCAAAGAATATAATCGAAAGTTCAGGTATTTTTTAAAAGGAAAACAGAATAATAATTAAATTTTAATATAAATTTACGTTCCCCTTAATAATTTTGTCATTATAAGATTAATTCATTTGTAAATAAAAACCTATTTCAGAGAAAGCTTATTGCATTAATTCTAATTAGACTACGAATTCTTTCGAATGCCAGACAAAAAACTTGTAAAGTGACAATTAGAGAGCGAGAGAGAGTGTGTGAATGAATGACTGCGTCCCTCGAGAGACTATGAGACTCAGAGAGAGAAAGAGAGAGAGAGAGGGAAAGAGTTTCCACGGAAATAAATTGTTAATTAGAATAACTGTAAATGAGCATTGGGGTTTAACCCCTTGCAGAATTAAACAAGTGAGAGTGCGCCAGTCGGCAATGCCCGACTACGAAATACACTGAACTAGGAGCTTGACTTAGCAGCAGAGCTGCTATTCCAAATACTCGACGACTTGTATCGATTATTATCGGCTTAAATGAAGTTGGGTCAGTTATCGAAAATCATAAGTTGAGATTGTGGTAGTGAAATCAACATTTTCTGAGCGTTATAGACATTGTGATGCATCTTTATGCTAAAGCAACCTTTTTATACTATCTGAAATATATTTATCGAATTTTACCGATATTATTTAAATGTAATGAAATATCGAAAAACATGTTCAAGTTATATTGCATATACTGATTAAACTTAACATTTCAAGTCTTCAGCTTTTGTGGCCTACGAGCGGACGGACAGGCACACAGCCGGACAGACATGGCTGAGTCGATTTAGGTAGAAGCCCGATTGCTGGTACGCCTTCCTCTTTCTGTTGCACTTAGTCATACAAAATCATTATACGCCGAGTTCCTATTCAAAAGGTTCATTGCTTCAAATCCCAAGTGTCCTACGATTGACCCGACTGACGTGGGGCATTTGAATGCACTTGTTGTCATTGTCTCATTTGTATAGGACTCATTTATCCCCTCTTCATCTATCTTCCTTATGTTCCTTTCATGGTTTAGCAACTGTTCCTCGGCTTTCTATTATGATTCTTGGCATTTTGTCTCCTTTCGCTTCTATTCCTTTTCTCTTATCCTCTCTCTCTCTCTCTCTCTTTGTCAGTTCTCTTTCACTCTGTTTTTCAGTCTGCTTATATTCTTTCTTCTCCTTCTCTACTCTCCACTGCTCTTCCTTCCGCTTCTGCTCTATTCACATTTTTAGTCCAGTCGCCTGCCTCCAGTTGACTCAAGTCTAATCAGTCTAGCAAATATTTCTCTTTGGGCCAGCTCAAATATGTATCATAATTTTCTGATTTGTATTTGAGAACATTTTCAAGGTAAAGTGCCATTGGTTAATCAAAGTATCAAATTCGACGACCCTCCGGGCTTCTAGCAAGAGTTCGTATCGGAACTGGGGCGTTGTTTGCCTACGCCTGACTGAATTGCAATGCAAATCTCTGGCGTTTTGAGCTGGAACAGCAAATTGAAAAGGCCAAAACTGGCTTAGCCATAGTTTATGGCACAACTTACTCTTGGCCTGTCTTATTGACTGAGCAAAGTTTATTAGACTTTCGCAAACTTCTGCTTTATTTGCTTAAGCGTCGGATGCACTTACAGCTCTGCTCGGCTCCTGCTGCGGCTGCGGCTGCGGTTCAAATGTTGTTTTGGGCTTTTTCGGCTGCACTTTAAGGTCTTCATTGGCCCCTCCCCCTCTGTGCTTTGCAACGTTCATTAGCAACACCTTTGACTCCTGACAACCGCATGGAACTGCGTAGGTTGTGACTGACTGCCGGATCATGGACAGAGTTGGAGCTGGAAAAGTTGCGCCTTGACAGCGCCAGGCCATATAAACTCTGAAACTAGCAAATTGTGGCTTCATTTAAATTAATTAGCCGGCAATTGGCCAAGGGCCCACGGTCAAAGCACAGCAAGCGCAAAAGGCAACAAATGCAAATTAGAGTGTATCCGGTATCCATTAGCTACTGCGCTCCTAGAAGCCTGACCACTTTCTCAACTTTCCCTGAACTTCACGGGAAAAACAAGCAACTTTTTTATGAACAACTTCCGCTGTACAAAATCAACAGCAAGTTGCATCAAAGGGCACTGAAGACAAACAGTATCAAGCCATCATTGAACGAGTTATCCGTATAATAAAGTCTGTTCGAAGTGTATTGATTGCGGTAATTGATAGGGCGAGAGGCGTCTGGCAACAGCTAAAGCATAAAATATGCAATTGATTGATGACACTAGCCAAACAGAGCGCCGGCCAATAGAGCAGGGGCCAAGAGAAAAAGTAGCTAACAGAACGGATAGCCAGCAGAACGTAGACCAACATAACACTGGAGAACAAAAGGCAGGCTAACAGAACGTTGAGTAACAGAACATAGGCTAACAGAGGAGTAGCTAACAGAGTACGTGCTAACAGACGACAGGCTAACGTAATAGAACTTAACAGAACACAAGCTAACAGAACACACTGTAACAGAGCACAGGCTAACAGATGGCATGCTAACAGAGCACATGTTAACACAGCATAGATTAACAGAACACAGGCTAACAGAACACACTATAACAGAACACAGGCTAACAGATGGCATGTTAACAGAGCACATGTTAACAGTGCATAGATTAACAGAACACAGGCTAACAGAACGCACTATAACAGAGCACAAACTAACAGGTGGCTTGCTAACAGAGCATAGATTAACAGATCACAGGCTAGCATAAAAGAACTTAATATAACAGAGGCTATCAGAACACAGGCTAACAGAGCACACGATAACAGAACAGAGGCTAACGGAAAACAGGCAAACAGAAAACCAAAATTGGTCAGAAAATTTCATACAACATAGATTTTGGGCACCTTTCAGATTATATCACATATATAAAATATATTTTAATGGCATATACATATATATTTTAATAGAAATTTTTACTTGGTTCGAATAAGCTGAAGGCATCACAAAGACTCTGATACAGTCTCACTCGAATGCAGCATAGCTCTTAGAGCTCAAACCTGTTGACATGTGTAATTGTTTCCACTACTCAAGCAAAACGTCTCTCAGGTCTCCATAAAAACAAATGGATTCCCCTATGTAATTGTATTTTCTGAGCTATTCAAAGCCGAACGCAATAGTTAGGCAAACAAAATAACATAATTTGAGCAAAATCAATATACGAATCCCAAAAACCAAATGAGGCGCCGACCTTTGCGTTTAGCCAATCTCGTCTGGCAGATCGTCTATGCATGAAACGGACATTCGACCATTCAGAGTCGAGTCGAGTCGAGGCGAGGCGAGTGAAATTAGCGGGCGCAATGTCTGTGGCCAAATGACAGCGACAACGTGAAAAATTATGGCTAATGGCGGAGCAAGGCGTAATCAGCCGCCATCCACACGAAATGAAATGGATCGAAATGGAATGTTCAGAAACAACGCCGAGTGCACGGGCGTTTGACATGCGTGGGCGAGTGAGCACGTGGGCGTGTGGGTGGGGCTTTGAGTGCATTGGGGGCATTGGGGGCCGTGCAGCATGCAACACATGCCAAACTAAAAACAGCAGCACGAACAACAGCAGCGGGAGTAATGGGAATTGAGAAATGAGAAACGACTAAGCTGCATAAGCATTACCTGCCACAGCCAGTGCCCGTACCGGGACCGCTGCAGCTGTTGTTGCCACAGCCGCTGCCCACACGCAACTCCATTTTAGCAATTTACAATTCAATGTGCCTGCATTCGAGCCACAAATATCAATCCCAGTCGCCAGTGGGCACTGCGCTCCCGCCCTAGCCGAATCGGGTCTCTGCTCTGCACTGCTCTCCCGCCCGTCGGCCCACAAGTAAGCCAAATTTAACAAGCAATAAACCAATTTTTATACATAAAAAGCCAACTGGAGCATATTTTCAATGTTTAACTCGAATCCCAATAGGTCAAACGAACTTACGGGCCAATAACAAAGCTCAACATGCGACACGAACCCAGATAACAACGTATGTGTGTATGTATTTCGGGGGCAAGCAAAAGACAAAATAAAACATGGGATGACGAAGCCAATAATACTCTATATCATGTTAATATGCTTATAATTTGCATTCATAGTTTAGTTGTGGCCTTACTTGATATACCTATACCTAATCGTCTTATGAGTTTAGATACAACGAGTTCGATTATCTATGCTATAAATTTAACTAAAGTCAATTATAAAGCGAATTAAGGCTGTAGGCTTAATCAAAGTGTAAGGCGGACTAAAGCTGTCAGGCAATCAATAATTTTTGTAATTCGAGGCACGAACAATTTGCGCTGTATTTTGACAATTCTCTAAGTAACAAACAAGGAAGAATGCATTTCAGTTGGCAGTGACCGACGCGCGGATACCCGGTACTTTAGACAGAGCTGTAACTCTAACCATTCTATGCTGCTACTATGCACACATACATATATACACACAAGCGCTCCGCTCTGCTCTACTGCGCAGCGACTGCGCTCGCAAATGGGAAATTATTGAAAAACTTTTCTTCTAGATCAATTTTCATTATTAAATTTTCAGAGTACTTATCATAATATTTACGGTGTGTGTATGTGCTAAAGCACAAGTCTTTAAAATTTGAAATACGCTTATCGATTATCATCTTTTAAAGGAAGTGGGATCAGTTATCGGGAAAAGCTTGAAGCTCATACTGCTTACTACGAATAGATATACACATTAAAACTGTTTAGAACGTGATAAGGATAACCAGATCATGACTTTAGTAATTGAAATGCGCTTATCGATAATTATCGATAATTATGAAGTTAATGGAATTATCGAAAAAGTGATAAATATATATGTTATATACGCATTCACGAGATCGATGCTTTCATATAGACGGACAGACAGATAGTCAGACGAGCGGATGGATGGACGAACGGATAGCCTCACTGACGAACATGCCTAGGCCAAGTCAACTCCATGCCCTTATCATTCATATATGTACGTATGTACCACCCTATGGCATCTACATTCACTTCCAGGGAACCAATATACCCTCAGCGCGCACTTTCAATGGGTTGAGGGCATAAAAGAGCAAATAAAATTTAATCGAATTTAGGTTTAAGTACACTTTATATTATTTGGATGGCCCTAAGAAGCTTTCAGCTCAGATCGATGCTAAAATAGAAATAACATTATGGAAAAACGCGATAATAAAGCTCAAGAGGTCAAGGCTCAAGGCTCAAGTCTGAGTCGGACTTATTTAGCGTGAGCTATCAATATATTTCGAGTTACTCTCAGCGAACACCTAAATATACTAAATAACGATTTCGCACTCAACTTTTTGCATTTAAGTTCTTTAAATTTGAGCACCTCAGTGGAATTTCGCTTTAATGTGCATTTAAGGCGCCTCTGGACGGTGGGCGAAGGTTTCTGTGTGTGTGGGAGCTGGGAGTAATAATATCTTTCAATTGTGCGACGTGCGCAAAATAAAAAACAATTACTTAAATTTTATTTACATTTATTGTGAAATCTTTTGGGCCGAGTTTATTTTGCAACATGCTCAGCCAACGGAATGCCAAGGGAATTGCTCAATTGGCGCAGCTACCTAGATTCGCTTTCGCTCTCGCTCTTGCTCTCCCTCTTTCTCTCTCCCGCCCGCTCTCCATTTCTCCGTATCGCCACTTTTCCTATATTTATCATTTCCATAAAATTTGCATGTTTATTTGTGGGCGGACTCATTGAACCATGGTCAAAAGCGGCGATGCGGCGGCGTAGCTAAATTTAATTTTGTTGCTTTGTTAATGAGCTTGGCTTGTTTAGCAATTTCGGCCACGCTCAGCTAATGGGTTGCCGCTGAAACAGCAACAACAACAACAACAACAACAACAGCAACAGCAACAACAACCCAACGCATTTCCTTTTGGACCACGAAAAAACAGTTGCGACGGCTGCAAACACCAAAGTCGCTCTCGGCACACGGCCTTAATCCCTTGTGCCAATTCTCCAACCCAACTAGTTACTCTCCCACACATACACACACACACACACACATGCACACATACACAGTCGTGTCACTGTTTGCTTTCTATCTGCATGCCAACGAATGCAAAGCGGCTTCTGATGTAACGTAAAAGCCTAATTTTGTATACCTACATACATATATACACACCCACACACACACACACACACATACATATACATGTATACATGTATTTTCTTACTTTGTGTTTTTTTGATTTTGCACGTAAGTCAACAGACAGAAACACGCCCCCTCGCTACCCTCTGCTCTTTGACTGGCTCATCAGCAGCAGCAGCAGCATCAGTCGTAGGAGGAGGGGGAGGAGGAGCAACACCATCAGCAGGTAGTTCAAATTGAGTAGTCCTATACCAACTAGGCATTGGCAATGATGAATGCTGCATGTTTGGGCAAGAGCTGAAGGTGGCTTGACTTCATTATGACGGGGCAGACGGCAGGGGGCAGGGGGCAGGCGGCATGCAAATAACGTTAGCGCGTGCCAACATTTGGCCATTATCATTATCGTTGGCCGTGCTCAAATGGATCACATTTGTTATGCCCAGCAGCCGGCAGCCGGCAACCCGCAGAACGCAAACCTAGTTAGAGTCGGCATAAATTAGCATTTTAATGTGAACTGAGCTTAAAAAAAAAAAAAAAAAACCAACTCGCGTTTCGTGAGAGTGAAAATTGAAAATTTTTGAGCTGGTTGAATATTTTTATTTAGTCAAATGAACTATGGAGCTGAAGCTGTGAATGATTCTAATAGACAAATGAACTATGAGCTGCGGCAGTGATGACTTATCGATGAGAGACAAGATAGCTATCGATATTTGTAGTTCAAATGAACTATGATTTTCGAAAGTCCCTCACTCTGACTCTTATCGATGGCAGACGTGGCAAATATCGATATATTTATTTGAACTTTCTTCATTGATATCGTCGCGCTTTCGCATTTCGTAAATCAAGACAGGTTTCTTTTTCCTTTAAGATCAAATAAATCGCTCTTCTTCTTGTTGCAGCCGCCTCTGTGGCCGTCTCCTCGTGGACTCTGGTGGCGATATCCTGCGAGCGCTACTACGCCATTTGCCATCCGCTCCGGTCGCGCACCTGGCAGACGATCAACCATGCCAACAAGATCATCGCTTTCATCTGGCTGGGCAGCCTGGTCTGCATGACGCCCATTGCGGTATTTAGCCAGCTGATGCCCACCAGTCGCCAGGGTGAGTAAGCCGTGCGCCTGCTCTGGCCTCGTCTCTTAGCCATTGATATGTATGTACATATATTTGACAGGCTTGCGCAAGTGCCGCGAGCAGTGGCCCGTCGGCTCTTTGGGCTATGAGCGCGCCTATAATATCTTCCTGGACCTGGCGCTGCTGGTGCTGCCGCTGCTCGCCCTGAGCTTTGCCTACATGTTCATCACGCGCACGCTCTATGTGAGCATGCGCAACGAGCGCGCCATGAACTTTGGCAGCAGCGGCCCCGACGTCGGCCTGACCACCAGCAGCAGCAGCAACAACAACAGCTGCAGCGGCAGCCGTCGCACCTTCGGCAGCTCCAACTATCTAATGCGCATGCAGATGCGCCAGGAGGCGCTGGCCGCCGACAGCGCTGCCCAGCTGGACATGTTGCTACAGCAGCAGCAGCAGCAGCAACAGCAGCAACAACAATGTGGAGCAAACCAATATTATTATGGTGAGTCAAAGGCAGCTAGCACGCTGTGTCTTTCTCTCTCTCTCTCTCTCTCTCTCTCTCTCTTACTCACAGTGTGTGGCTGTTGAAAGTCAGCGCACGACAGCTTCAATTGCCTGACTGTGCCGCAGTTTCCTGTTCGCCAACGCTGCTAAAGTATTTCCTGCTCATTCACGCTGCCGCGCCCACTCGCCCACGCACGCCCACACACACACACACACACACTGGCAATTTGCATGGAAAAATCAGCCGGGCGTAAAATGTGATTCAACATCCTACTTTAGCTCTGCCGCATGGCTAACTAACCGCGTCACTCATACGCCGCATCGGCCGCTCTCTAAGTGTGTGTGTGTGTGTGTGTGGCGATAAATCGGCTGCCGTTGAATTCAATTTGATTTCGAGCATTTGATAAATTCAAGTGAGCCACTCAAATGGCCTTTCATTCGCAACGATATTGCAGAGCTTTAAATGCTTGAACTATAAAACGTGCCGCACATTAAGCTGCAGCTTAACCAATATTGCCTAACTGTTTGCCATTTGAATTTTCGACACTCTACCACTCGCCCTCACCCTCTCTCTCTCTCTCTCTCTCTCTCTCTGTCTGACGCTCTTGTTAGCTGTCAATCAATTAAGATTTAAAACCTACTTAGAGTGGCCTCATAAACCTAAAACATTTCATAGTTCGTCAGGCTCTCGACTCGGCTCGACTCGACTCAGTCTCTCTGTGCGTCTCAGTCAACATTATTCGCGTTAATTAGAAGTTTGTTTAGTTATATGTGTGTGTGTGCGTGTGTGCCAATAAAATGTAATGCGCTTAGTTCTTTTTCAGCGGACGCCCGAAAGTATGCCCCGCCCCAAATACAGCTCCGCTCTCGGCTGCTCTTTAAATGAGGTAAACTGAAATCGCATATTAGCATAAAGTTGCGTTGCGCTGCGCTGCGGGAGAGGAGCTCAGGCCCAAGTTAATGAATTATCATGGACGGGCTGTGGCCGTAAAAGGATGCCGCTGTCAAGTTTGAAGTCGCAGTTCCATTTCCGCTTCCGCATTTTAAACGGGCTTCCAAACGGACGAAAGGGCCAAAGCAAATATCGTAATTTATGCTGGGGTCGAGCATTTAAACGCTCGTTAAATGCCCGGTTATCTCCTTTATCGACCCAAAAGTCCCAGCGCAAATTAGTGCGACCAGATTGCTGGCTATGCCCGGCACATGGTGACACATTCTCACATGACACACACACACACACACGCACACAGAGCACATGACCGCAAAGAGCACCTTGAACAGAGACAGAGAGAGAGGGTGAGAGGGAGAAGGGGAGAGAGACAAACGCTTCGCCAGTTGATGATATATTTTTATTAAAGTTCATTTTTTATTTTATTTTTTAAACCTATCCAATTTACGGCCAGCACTTAACATTTTTGTGTCATAAATTTGGGAGGCAACACTGGCAGCCAGCCACTGGAGTCCTGGCCCGGGTCGAGTCCCGGCCGGAGGAGGTGGCGCAAATGTTTTATTACACTCAACGCAGAGCTTTGGCGCGCTCGTACGTAATTTGCATAACCAAGTCTAATATAATTAGAGCCCTAAACTCGTAATATTCGCCGTTGCTGCGCCGCTCATTAAAGCCTTGCAACGGGTAGCCACAATTTAGTCGCCTTTCCAGCTGAGCTCAGCTCTAGCTCATGTCTCACACATGCAGTTGCCCTTTTAGTGAGGAGTATCTCACGTTCATCACATGCGATTCAACGCTCAAAATTTTTGTCGTGTTTTAATTACCCAACCAAAGACTCAGCTGCCCAAGTTAGATATATATTATTCATTGGCAATGGGAAAAGATGAATTCTTAATCTGTTTCTCAACTTGGTAAGCTCTTGCGCTTAATGAACAAGTCAGCCGGGCGTTGCCGACTGCATGATACTCATTCGCGGTCCGCAAACAAGGGAGTGAGGAGGGAGACAGCACTTTAATTGTCCCATATCTTAACTCCAGCTGCTAAACAGCTTTACCTGATCTGCCACGCCTTCAGTGAGCGTGGGTAGTCATTTTCGGCTAGTTCTTAGAAGGAAGTCTGTCGTTAGTAGCGACAAAGTTGTTCGCTGGACAGAAGAGCAGACGGATGGACGCAGAGGCAGAAGGAAGAAGCGGGGAGACAGATGGCAGGACAGTTAAATAGACGGATAGAAGGATAGATAGATGTAGATGAACGGACGGACAGATGAATATATACAGAAGGACGGATTGATAGATGAATTGGCGGACGGATAGTTATATAGATGGATACACAAGAAAACAGAGTAAGAGAAAGATGAATGGACAGACATATAGATGGACGAACGGATTGACAGACGGAGGGACGGACTGACGTATAGCTAGATAAACAGACCTACCGACAGACGAGCAGATAGACAGTTAGATAGATAAACGGACAGACAGACGGATAAATAGTTAAACCAATCGACAGACTCACGGATTGACGGTCGGACGGGCAGACAGACTGATAAACAGATGAGGACAGATCGACAGACTCACGGATTGACGGACGGACGGACTGGCAGACAGACGGACGAACAGACTTACATACGTTAGATAGATAGATGGACAGGCGTTAGATAAATGGATGGACAGGCGATCAGACGATCATTCTATAACAAGTAAGAACGTTGCAGTCGGGCGTTACCGACTGCGGAATACTCATTCACATCCCATCAACAATTTAGTAGTTAAGTTTCAGTTACAGTTTTTTACTGTAGAATATACAGGTTTTTCCGATTTGCCACGCCCCAACTGGGCGTAGACACCTCATTTTTGGTCAGTTTTTAGAAAGAGATAACGTTACCCTAACTGCAAAGTTTGAATGCTTACCCTAAAAAAATGTGAAAATTACAGGGTATTTTTCGATATGCCACGCCCCTAAAGAGGCGTAAAAATTATTTTTGGGGAATCGATAGAGGAGGCTACCAGTAACTCAACTATCCAAATTTGAAGCTTCTAGCTATTATACTTTAGGAGATATAAACTTTTGCGGTTTGCCACGCCCCCTGTGGGCGGACATATATCCGACAAAACTTTTTGGTCTTGGGTGATCAGTCCGAGTATATATACAAAATTTGAGGTCTCTGCCATCAATAGTGTCCAAAATATAGGAGAATTTAAAAAATCACTATATCTTCAGGTCCGATTTGCCACGCCCCCAACGGGCGTAGACTTATAATTTATCTTCAGACTTTATAGAATCATACCATTAGCTGACGTGCAAAATTTCAGCATTCTAGGTTTACAACTTTAGGAGATACAGTTTTATCCGATTTGCCACGCCCCCAATGGGCGTAGATATATCCGCCATAGCTCGTGATCTTGGGTGGTCAACGCGGACCTACATACCAAGTTTCAGCTTTCTAGCTCTTCAACAAACATGATTTCTGGTATATCGGAAAATGCATTTTCCGATTTGCCACGCCCCTAGTGGGCGGATCGGGAAAATTTTAACACTTTATAAATCGGAGATATACACGAGTATGTGTTCCAAATTTCAAGTCTCTAGCTTTAATAGCGCCGAAATAGATTGCGTTCATACGGACAGACGGACAGACGGACGGACGGACAGACGGACAGACGGACAGACGGACGGACAGCAAGACGGACATTGCACAAAACCAATATACTGATTCACTTTCGTGAATGAGTATAAAAAGATCAAGGACGTAGTCAGAAAACTGTTCTCTACCTATTGCGCAGCACCGAGTTGATTTCTCAGACAACTGAAATATTATTCCTTCACTTCACATCCGACTGAGCGAGCATTAAGCAGTCAAGTGGACTGAGCTGCACATGTTCTTGTAGGAATTACACTGGCGAACTTTTTACAGCCACAGGGCAATTTTCGTTTGTAAATTCAAAGAGGATTTTTGCCCGCATAACAAACTTAACGCTCAGCCTTGGCTGCTTTTATTGAAGGTAAAGAAAATATATAAACATAAATATGAAAAAATGCAAGTCAAGAGTCTCCATTGGACTCGGATACTGTGGAGCTGCTCTCTGTAAAATGCGACACGTTGAAATCGTCGGCAGCTACCAGCTCTGTGGGGCAAGGAGAGAGAGATTTGTGAGCTGCGGGTGTTATTAGCCACTACCGGCTCTCACCTGAGGCATCTATCGAGCGCCGCATATTGATGGGCAACGCGTCATCGCCGGCGCTGACCCGACGTAGGCCCGCCTTTAGTCGATCATCAGCAGCTGCCGCTGCCAGTTTCATAAACCTGTGTGCGGCTGCCACATGCCACTCGAACTCCACCTGGCGCCGGTGGTCGTTGGTGCTGTGCATGACGGTGCGGTAGATCAGATGCAGCAGCCGACTGCTGTAGCCATTGTCGAAGATGCGATCGTTCTCCTGACTGCCGGCCAGTAGATCGTACGGATACAAGTCCTGTACTCCTGCATCGTTCACCCGGAGCAATGTAGCAGAGTGTAGCCGTATGGGCCAAAGCTTACCCATGTTGCTCTGTATAGCGCCCTCTGCTGCATGGCGTTTTTCTGGCTGCTTTGTCAGCTGATCGTACGACATCTTAATGCAAACGCCCGCTGAAAACAGGAAACCTTTTAGGGTTCCACTCTAAAAGGCTTGCGCTCCACTTACCCCATGCCAAAATCAATAGAAATAGAAAGATCTGCAGACAGAAGCGCCAGTTACACATTTTCGTCTTCAAAATATATTTTGAGCAGAAGTAAATTTAGTTTTGACTTTCGATTTGGTCGAATATTATGTGAAATGATGCTGTGACTGTTTAGGCTCAAACTGGATTTCTCGTATTCCGAATTTGACTTGAATCTGCTTACACTATTGACTAATATATCTAAGCCAACTGAGCTCTATCTACATGGAACGCTCAGAGTGATATCAAAGAGCCTACGCTGATGCATGATGAGGTTGCCAGCTAAGGACTGCCTAGCAAAAGAGGTAGAGAGAGAGAGAGAGCGAGAGAGAGAGAGAGAGAGAGAGAGAGAGAAAGAGGAAGACCAATTTCCCTGCAGTTGCCTGCAATTAGTTAGTTTGTATGGAATTTTGCAACTGCATCGGGAAAGATTTCCTAATTGAGTTCCCTTTTCTTGGAATCACTTGGGACTTTTGCAGCTGCATCGATAGGGATTTCCTAACTGAGTGCCTCTATTTGTTGGAACTGCATCTGCAAGGAGTTCATAATTGAATCCCCATTTATTGCTTAGGAAAATTTTGAAATTGTTGCAACTACATCGATAAGGATTTCCTAATTGAATCCCCATTCATTGTCTAGGAATTTTTTCGGGATTGAATCTCCCATTCACTGCTTTGGAATTATTTGTTACCTTTTCACCTCCATCTTCAGGGATTTTCTTATTGAAGTAGTCATTTACAGCTCGGCAATTATTTGGGACTTTTCCATCTCCATCTTCAAGAGTTTTCTAATGAAATCCCCCATTTATTGTTTTGGAATTCTTTGGGTCTTTTGCAACTGCATCAGGAAAGACTTCCCATGGATTTAACGCAATTTAAATTGAAGAGTTTTCACAGTCGATGCAATATGTATGCGCACCGCGATGCTCCAATAGCCAGCTGAAGCGTGCTGAGCCGCCCGGCTGCCACCGATTTGCCTAGCTTGAGGCACTGTTCGTCCCACTGAGGACATAAGCGCTTGGCCAGCGCATGGCTTGCGGCACGGCCTTTGTGCCACGGCGCGCAGTAACCGTTAACGGGTAACGGGCAACGGGCAACGGATAACGGGCAATCGGCAACCGTTGCTGTGCAAAGAGCTGCAGCATCGCAGCCGGCAGCATTCGCCACGTGCCATAAACGAGTCGGACGCACAATAAGGTGATGCCAGAAAGGTGATGCGGAACACGGTTTGCTGCATCTACTCCGATGGCTCCACGGCTCCAGCGAACACCCTGCTAATCGGCTAATTAAAACCAACAAGCGAGCATTATTCTGTAGACTAACCAATGGCATCCTAACACCCACCCATTCATACCCGCATCCACATCCACGTTGACGTCCAGGTGCATGTGGTGGGTCCGTCCAACTGCAGTTGATAAGCCACACACGCCGGCTGTCAGTCAAAGGTGCAGCTCGCTCGTATTGGACTTTCCATTAGGCAACTTCAAAGCCATCCATTCAGCACAGCTTTATCTATCTGCGGATACCCTGTCTCGGCTATCGCCAAAGGCTGTTGGATGTGGATGACAGATGTCAGACCTGTTGGCTGACAAAAGGCACTCTGGCTGTGGCAGTCTAAGCCAGCGCTTGCTGGCACTGCGATTGCAGGGCATCTGCTGGTCGTGCAGGCCCCATCAATGCTCAGCTTAAGTTTTGGTGTATGCAAATCTGTTTTTCCATTAGCAAACATGCGAGCTTTTGGCTTGTGATTATAAACTGTTGAATCAATCCCTGCTAGCATTAAACTCGACTCCGAGAATCATCTAATCACTTAGACACTACCCAACCACCCCATCACCCACAACCCACTCGTTCACGCTCGGCTCAATGCCATTGGATTCAGAGCACACACACACACACACAAACACATAAATAAAGTCAGAAAGCTTTATGCCATGTACAGTTATGTGAGTGCTATGTCAGAAATGATGATTTATAGTGCTCCACATTGAGTCGCATTTAAAAACGCCTTTGCCTTTGCCTTCGCCTTCCTTTGCCTTTGACTTGCTACAGCGAAACGTTGCCTTTTGTTGACTTGCCCATATTTGTTATTCTTTTCTGTTTCGCTTTCTTTTTGGCTTTCCCTCCCCACTTCCCGCTCCCTTTCTGCACACTGTTGCATGTACAGCATTTTTAAATTGCATGAAAATATCAGCAGGAGTACAAAGGAGGAGTTCAATATATTTAGTATATGATTTGCATGGCATTACGAAGCGTCTAAGACTCAACGGCAATGGGAATTTGGGTTATGTTCAGAAGCAGACGTACTGGATGACATCAAGCATATATAAGCTGTATTTGAGTGATAAGCTGAGTGAGATCAAGCCACATCCGTCTACCCATTCACTGTCTATTCCATTGTCTATTCTTCCCTTCGTCACTCCATCCGTCCATCTGCCGCTCTATAAAGAGTCGATTGATGGGAATAGCAGCAGCTCTAAGGGTATACCCTTTGGATACATCCTAGTCAACCTAGTCCTAGTCCTGACTTGAGCATGTTTCGGGCCAGCACCGCCAAGTTTACCCTATTGATTTCTATTGACCTCCTCTACATATTTAGAGGACTTAGTTTTACGCAAAAAAAAAAAAAGGCTAATATATACCTTCGATCGTTCGCTTTCAGCTGATGGATATAATCACGGTGGGAGCAAGCGTCGCCTGTTCGGCTCGTGCGATGGCCGACGGCATCTCTATTGCATGCGCAGTGCTTCGGTCAAGTCGGTGCGACATCAGCAGCAGCAGCAGCAGCAGCTCAGCGTGTCCGGCGAATGCTGTGGCCGACTGCAGCGAATGACCACAATGAGGCAGCAGCAGCAGCAGCAGCAGCTGTACATGAGCTCAGCCAAGGATGGGGAGAGAAGGAAATCGTTGTCCACGCCCAGCTTGCGCGTCACGGAGGCGACGCTGCGCAGGTGAGTGCCACTGAGAGCCAGAGAGCTACAGCAACTGTCTAAGGTATCGATGCGTTTGCCTGCAGATCGAATGAGAGCAAGAGCTTGGAGAGCAAGAAGCGCGTGGTGAAGATGCTGTTCGTGCTGGTGCTGGAGTTCTTCATCTGCTGGACGCCGCTGTATGTGATCAACACAATGACGATGCTGATTGGGCCCGTGGTGTATGAGTATGTGGACTATACGGCCATCAGCTTCCTGCAGCTGCTCGCCTACTCCTCCAGCTGCTGCAATCCGATTACCTACTGCTTCATGAACGCCAGCTTCCGGCGCGCCTTTGTGGACACCTTCAAGGGCATGCGGCTGTGCAATGGGGGACGCTTTGGATTCTGTCGTCGGCGCTCTAACAACAAGACGAATTTGTCCGTGGCCGGAAATTCGATTGCGCTGGCCAATTCCGTGATGTCTAGCCACACCATACTGGAGAGTCCGCGACTCTGAGGCAGTCGACGTCAGCAGACGTCAATGAAGCTGCGTTCGCTGAGAGATAGAGATAGAGATAGGGATAGGGATAGGGATAGGGATAGGGATAGGGATAGGGATAGAGATAGGGAGAGCGTCAATGTGCGTGTGGGCAATGGCACGAACGAGGGGCTGATGGAAACGGAGTCACTGTAGAGTAGATTAGACCGTTATAAATATGTATGTGATGTGCAAGAAACTGAAACTGTGGTTGTCAACGATTCTACTCCAAGTAAGTTGTGTTTGGTATGGATGAAAGAGATATACATGTATATAGACTATATACTATATGTTGCAATTGGGTTTCAACTCATGAAACTAACTAAAACCTATTTGTATTATTAATCGTATCACTTCAGAGCTGTTGCATTGTCTTTTATTGTAATATCTAATTGTTAAATGTAAATTGTTGGACTTACCCTGGCAGCGTTTCAGTGTTTATACAAATGTCTTTTTTTTTTATATATGTATAAAACATAATTACTATATATATATACGCAATCAAGTGTAAGATTAACCAACAATTTTATCTTTAAAGATTCAAATATATTTGAAAACCAATTTATTCTAGCCGTAAGCAAGATCAAGTCGAACTAGAAATTGCATTTGACAAGTGCGTAAACTGTTTACCTGTAACTTCAAGCTACAAAATCCAATGGCCCACAAAGTATTACGAAATTAAATTAAATATACGTATGAATCAATGTATTTAAACAGAGTGAAAAAAAAAGAAAGACGAAATCTCTTAAGTCTCAAACAGAATATATTCCTTCTGGGGGCGAACCCAAAACCAAACCTTGGCGCGTTTCAAACCGTCCGTCAAAACTATTTGTCAACTTAGGTTAGTATTTCGAGATATTTGTCGTAACTTCCAGACGAATTAATTTACATTTAAGTAGAGCTCGTTCACGTTTCCGTGTGACTCGCACTTAAGATGCAAATTTCGAATGTCGCAAACAATGAATTTCCAAATCAACTAAATAATTGTAGTACCTATACATGCATGCATACGAGTATCAGCATATGTGTACATACATATATGTGTATGAATTATGTCTGCGTGTTAGCGAGTTTCAATATTTTCACTTCTGTACACCTCAACGAACTTACGAAGTGCAAATTCAGTAATTCATATGTAAAATAGCAATAAATGTGTTTTATGAAAATACCAAAGACGAGATTTATTTCAGGGCATACTTTTAGGCTGTGCTCCAATAGGGCGGACAGGCAGGCAGGCAGGCAGGCAGACAGGCCGAACAACATTCATTCGCAGTGAATTAATTCGAGCACTCATGAGCCATGACTGCCTGCCTGCCATTGATTGCCCATTTGAAGTTAATGAGCAGCGACGCGTCGTAGCTCTGCTCAAGTTGCTGTGCGTGTTGGCTGGTTAGTCGCCTGTCCTGGCCATGTTAGTCATGTTGGCCATGTTGGCCATGCTGGCCATGTTGGTCATGCTGTTTGGCTGCTAACGCTGATAGACAAAGGCAACGTCAGTGCCATAAATAATGCCCAGTCGACAGGATGTGTGGCCAGATGCTCTCACAAAGCACATGCTTATGCCAGGAGCTCTGGGTGCTCGAGTGGGTGCGAGCCGAAATCAATTACCGTCTAACCGCATGGGTCTGAGCTCTCTCTCTCTCTCTCTCTCTCTTTTTCTCCCTTCCTCTATCACACATATACACACTCCCTCTCTCTCTCGCTCTCTCACTGCAGTGGCTTTGTGAGTGGTGCTGAAAGGGATAGCTGCCAAATGCTGGCTCATTGATTATGTTGATGGACGATTAGAAATCGAGAGAGATAAGGCGACGTGACAAATCATTTTAATGGAAATGGATTTGTTTTCCATTGCACAACAATGAGAATATGGTTTTCCAATTACTGCTTATTAGACTGAAAGTAACTGCAAATATTTTTGGTATTTTCACGGTAATTACTTAGCAAAAGACATGGCTTGGCTTACTTAAGCTAATGAGAATCGCATAGAGGGAGAGATGTGTGCATGTCTCTGCAAGAGAGCAAGTAAAAGAGCTCTGGCAGCTGGACTTGTGAGTGTATAATACTCACTATAGAACATGGATTTATATGGAACGAACATAACTTCGATTCTAAATGACATTACAAATTTCATTGCGTTTATTGTTTATGGTGCTGAAATATGGATTTGTATCGATAGTATGTATGCAAGTGTGACGATTTATCGATAAGAGTTGATCGATAATTTTGCAAACGGAAATTCCAGGTACTATTCTGTGTTATCTGAGCAGGTATATGTATATGTACATATATCTACAGTAAGAAGCCGTTATTTAACCTATCTGCCACATCCCCATGGCTGTATATAAAAAAAATTTGATTATTTACATTCTTAATGAATGGCTTTGAGAGATTCTTTGATATACCATATAATACATATAGCTAATATAAGTTCCTCCTAGAGCATGGCATATATAGCATATTTTTTCAAGGGATCTATATAAGCTACATATATATGTACATATATTGTATTGTGTATCATAATATGCATAGCTTATATAGATTACCATCAGTTATATGAGGATGTTATGAGAGGCATGGCGTCTATATAATAAAACATAGACACACAGCACACACACACACACGCCCTCAACTCATTAAGTTTTTATGCCCATATATTATTAGATAAACTAAAAACATAAATCAATGAGAATCGCATAGAAGCGATTCGCATGGCCTACTCATTGGCTATGTGCGTCTCTTCTATGCAATTCTCATGAATTGATGTCCTCTACTCACTCGATTGCTCTAGATAGATCCAGATGGAGACATTTCGAGCAGCTTCCGCTCCACTTGATATATAGGCATATGCAATAAACAGATGGGGCCGCGTCGTGCAATATCCTTTGTGGGCGATCATATTTGGGGCACTCGATAAAAGCTGATTGTTTGTTGATGGAAACAGCTAGAAGCGTACCCTTGTGTGTATTTTGTGCTTGTGTTTCGCTGTTTATTAATAGGCCAGGGCCTGCTTGGGGCCATGCTTGGGGCCATGAATGGCAGCTGCCGCTGTCGAATCGTGGTGTATTCCATTAGCACATTCGTCCCTCGATTTGTCACAATTGCAATGGGCCCATTTGCTGCGAGCCCCCGCAATCAGAGCGGAGCGCGCGCGCGCTTCAGCTGACGTCAGCTGGCCAAGTGTCCTTAGCCGTTCCGCCGTGCCGTTGTTGTTGGGCCGGGGCTACGTGACAATTACCACAGTTATTACACGTAATGAGTACAGCCACAGCATGCAAACAAACAGAGGCTGTGCGTGGCACAGAGCGAGGAGCGTGGGGGCGTGGGCGGGGCGAAGACGAAGGCGTACGACGCGACGTCAGTAATGGCTGACAGGGGAATTATCTAGTATTTGTTTTCGCTGCGATACGACGCCCAGCTGCACGCTGATGAAACCTTCTTGGAATTGTAATCAGATCACGGCCAGCAAGCACTTGAAGCACCTGCACTACAGATGCCACGAAAGAGAGGTAGAGAGAGAGAGAGAGGGAGAGAGAGAGAGAGAGAGAGGGAGAGAGAGGGAGAGACGCGTTCAGGAAGATCGCAGTCCTTGGCTCAAAAGCGACCCAGTTTTTGTATTTTCGTTTTTCTTACCTGAGCCAGCTGTGCGAATTCCCAAGCAATTCAAATTCAAATAAACATGCTTAATGCTCCACTTGTATAAATGGCACCCGCCCCGCACCCGCCCCAGCCTCTTCCCCTGCGCCGCACAGCAAGCCGTTCCGGTTGACATTCAAATGGCCCATTCGTTCCGAGCAACTGCATTAACTTATTTATTTATTAAGCATTTATTGCTTGCGGCATGCCCATAGACATAGACAGTCACAGCCTGCCACAATCTCTGTGGCACGCACTCGCCCCCAGCACTCAGGTGACCGGATGCTCTAACGGAAATGTGCTGTGCTCGGGGCTGGAGAGGCTGGAAGTGCTGCACCAGGACTGGGCCTAGAAGTGAACAGTAATTAAAGGGCTGGCCCAAACACACATTTCCATTGCCCAAAACTAAAAGGCAATTATTAATAAATTATACACATTTGTTAACATATATACATACATATATGTATATACATCTAATTTTTTTTACTCATATACCATGCATAATAAACGTGCTGAAAGCAAGAAATGAAAATGAAAAACAAAAAGTTGGCATGACGAAATTTAAATACCCTAATAAACAAGAATGTTGCTTAGTTAGAGAACAAGTTTGTTTGAAATATTGAAAACTTTTACAGCTTTTATTGCTATCGAGTTTTTAGAGCTAGACTCCACAAGTTCCGCATTCAGTATCATTTGGAGTTGATACAGTTTTGCTCTAGTTTTATTATTACTATTTTTACTTTATTTTATTTTTTTTTTATTTTAAAAGTTGACTTTTAAATATAGCCAATGTGTAAAAGACATATCAGAATTACTAAAATTGACAATTTATCATGTAGATCATATGCTGAAAATTTTACTGAAATCGGTTTAGTAATGCAGAAGTTATTCAGGAAATTGCCAAGCAGCGCCGCATTTTCTCTATATATTAGCACATATACATATACATGCTTACCAATAAAAATACAAGAATTCTCCAGTATTCTAGAAAGGCGAGGTTCTCTCTCACAGCTCATGGGAGCATGCTTAACATCCCCGTTTGTTCAAAGGTCAGGGTATCTTCGAGTCAGTCTACGCTTGATTACCTCTTCACCATAGAACTAGACTACTACGGCCGCTCTCATCTGTACGCTTCATAAGAAAAGCCTAATAACATTAGCAGAGTGTATTATGAGCATGACAACCAGAGGTCAGTGTACGCGCGCTCTTATGTAATTGGCAGACTGTAAAGGGAGCAGGGCAAAGGAATGGGGCGGAGCTGAAGCTGAGACTGAAGCTGAGGCTGAGGCTGCGGCTGCGGCTGCGGCTGTTGCTGTTGCTGGGCAGTCGATTACGACATTTACGAATTGAATTCATATATATGTACATACATACATATATACCGTTTTATTTTTGTAGCTATTTTAAGCTTAACAGCCAACTCTTATAAGCGAACAATTACTTGAGTTATTGAAGGCGTTAAGCGAATGCCTAACTGTGCATGCGCCTGTTGCCCATCAAGTATACGCACGGAGGGCTCGTAAGGCAACGGCATGGCGACCTTGACCAGGTTTTTTTTTTTGGTTGATGTTGTTGTAGCTGTTGTTGTTGTTGTTGTGGCTGTGATTTTGTTAATCGTCTTCGATGGCAAACGGCGGCCGCTTGAATCGAGACTTGAGACTTGAGACTTGAAGGCGGATTTGCGCAACGGACGCGCCCTTTTTGCCCAATTATACAATTGCGACGCCGTTACTTGAATTTCGCTGCTCGCTATCCGCCATCCGGCGACTCGACTTCAGTTGAACGGGTTATTCGTATTGTATATTAATTATGCTGTTTATCTGTCGCAATTTTTAAAACGTGGTTCGGCTATTTGGAGAAGTTTCGCGGCTCATTTCATGCAGTTGACCTTCGTGCACAGCGAAATTAGTTGAAGACTTCATTTGGCTTCGTTTCATTTTTCATTTTGTTAATATATATAAATATATTTATATATATGTATGTGCATTTTATTTTATTTTATTTTATTTTATTTTTTCTCATACTTGCAGCTTGAATTTTAAATGCCTGCAATTGTAATTTAAGCGTGGTGAAAGTTTCTTTATTTTATTTTAATTTATTTTTCTGTTATCGTTGAGCCTACCGCAAAGAAAAGGCTTAAAACAATTTCATAAAATAACACAGCTACAATGATTGAATAACTGCGCGTAAGCGAAATCTTAACATTAATTACAATTTGTTGTATTTTATATGGGTCTCACGCGAGCAGCGAACGCACAACGCCCTCTGGCGGCAGCTCGCCTGATATTTAGCCAAGAACAGAACCAGCCGCTGGGCATATTCTTGAATATCTTACAAGTGAAATGATCATATTATTATGGGAAATATGAAATACAGTAGAATTCGGTTACAACGACTCGGCTTTTAGCGCCTGTACGGTTATAGCGACGAAAATTCTGGTCTCCAGACAAACTTTTATGAGCAAACTTATAAGATTAGTGCGTCTTCCGGGTATAACGACGGACCCTTGAGCGTCGTTATAGCCGGATTCTACTGTACATATACGAGTCGACAAAAGTAAGTTGACAAAAGCAAAGTTGAATTTAGCTTTATGCCGAACTCCTGCTTAAGGTTGCCTTTAAGATATATAATCACTAATAGGAATTAAAACATGTTAGGGTATACTCGAGACTGCTACTGATCTACTGATCCCTTGGAGAAGAGCTGATACACATACACAAAAACATACACATGTACAGCTGATTTTTGATAAGTTTTAAAATCGATAATTTCAAATCGACCAAGTCTCTATTCTCCTGCTCTTATAGGTTCTGAGATTGACGAGTTCAAACGGATGGGTCAGAATAGACGAGCTCAGCTCGTCGCCCTGATCAAAAATCTATATACTCTATGTGGTCTGCCACGCCCTCCTACTGCCTATTGTATGCAGTTTAATAAAAATATAATATCTGGATTGTTAATTTTCATAACTAATTAATATGTTATTCATAAAATGTAAATCAAAATAAATAAAGTTTCTAATATAAAACAAATTAAGCGATGATCTTGAAAAGTTTTCACAAGTTAAAGAAAATATACTTATAGAATAATATATTTTGATCTAAACTTAAGAATTGTAAGTACGCATTTAAATCATTTTGTATTTAGTTATATAATTCACTACTCGTAGTAAGATGATAAGCTTTTGGTTGTTGTTACTATAAGTAGTAGTAGTATATATGGTATACATAGTTTATATAATAGTTTTTATAGTATAAATAATTTACATATAGCATATATAATACACATAGTAAGGAAATGATTTTTTTTGCACTTCGACTATATATGCTATAAAAGTCATTGGTCTAGCGATTTATATTATAGTCAATATCAACAGCGAATTGCCCTCCTTATCAATAGGAATATAATAGGCAGCGCTCACCTGTCAGGCCTTTCTATGCCTCAGTACAAATTCGTTACAAATTCGTATATAAAAGATTAGGTCGTAAATGGCAAATGCATTTGAGCGTAAAATGGAATAAATAGCACGACTACCAAATACCCTACCCTGCCCATTGGCAATTTGTTTAAAGTGAATCATTCTATCGATCTATGCTTCAAAATTAGTGGAGGTATTCCTAAAGTCGTTTACTTGAGCGAATCTCTCTATCGGATTCAGTGAATCTACGAAATATGCAAACAGTTGTTATCGATTTTAATCGATTTGATGGAAGTGATTATCGCTTATGCGAAATGAAATGAAAAGCGCTTGTTATGAGATCATTCAGGTATAAGCTTGAATATCTAGCTACCTCAGATCACATTTACACAGACGAACTATTAGATGGATGGACAGACAGATGAACAGACGGACGAACGAGTGGACTTGCCATTTTCCAATGGATGCAGATTAGACAAATATTATAGTCACAATAAGATACAGAATATACGAGCAAATATAATTGAAACAAAACTAAAACGGTTATTTGAATGGTATTGGATGCCGAGTTTATAAATGATAACATGACAAAAACAGAAATGAAACGAACAAATAGTTGTTAATTTGCGTTGTATTGTTTTATTTACTGTTGCTTAACATTAAAAACGGTTTTGTACGTAAAGCACGTTCTCAGCTTGCTATGATATGATATGATATATGATCATGTGAGCTGGCCAGTCCAAAGAGTTGATGCAGAGTTTTCGCTGAATTACCGAATAGTCATTCACGGAATCGAGTTGGAGGCATAGCACACCGTGAAATCATGATATTCGCCATTGTTCGTGACAATGACCCAGGCCAGAATGGCCCATCCGAGTGTCGAGTGCACTCAGCACCCAACTTATTATTATTATTATAGCTTTTGGTTCCCAAACCACATGAAAACGGAAATGTTTTTCTGCTGCGCTCGGCATTTGGCTGCAATCGCTTTCGACTTTGCTTCAATTACGTTCCATTCAATGCTGTTGCTGGGACAATAGAAGCAACAATAAGAACAGAAGGGAGAAGAAAAAAGAACAAAATAACAATATGATAAACAATTGTTGAATAATATTTATTGAGCATTCGGTTCTTCGTTGTAGCTAACAAGTATATTAACTAACTTGATTCTCACTAAAAGCAGCATATGCAATAGATTGCTATACAGAGCTCAGGCCATTGAAACTGCTAAGTAGATTAGTTAGTGCAGGAATCATACACAAAGACCTTAACATACAAGCAGTCCATCATCAGCTAACAAGAAAAATTGAACATTTTCCCTTTAAAGCGAACTAAATTAAGTTACTTATTATCTATATTATCTATATTAAATATATAAGCTATATATATATACATATACTAAATCATACAAAAGCACTTTAACTTGTCAATAAAATACGATTGATGCTATAAGGTAAAAAAAAAAAAAAAAAACAAAACAACGAAAAACCTATTAAGATTTCTGCAGTCGGGCTCTACCGACTGTATGATACCCATTCGTTGAACCAATTTTTGGTAAAGGAACCTAGAAGGAGTCGATATTTTTTCGCGATTCTCCACTCTTCTTATAAGTATAACATTTTTGATATATCAATAGGGATTAATAGTAGCATATTCTTAAAACTTTTAGTTTTTGTATAACCATAAAATATTTAAGCATACCCGATTTACCCGATGGGAGACGAGTAAACGAAAGGACAGATAGACGTACGAACAGAAGGATGGCTAGACAGACGTACGGACAAACAAATAGACAGACTAACGGAAAGGTAAATGGATGCAAACACTATTACACCAATACACCCATTTCCTTTCCTGAATAAAATATATTTTGAAACAATAAATATTTTATTGGATAAGCAAAAGCTCTCGTAAAACTCACTGGATTACTGGAAAAATGGAATTCTCTGCCTTAATGAACTGTCGAATTTCCATAGAAACAAAACTTTGAGACTATGAAATATTTTGAATATCTGATTGAGTAACATAATGTATTCATATGGCTATTTCCACAGAACTATAAAGCATTCATGGGAGTGAAATGATGCTTACGCAAATCTACGAAAGGAATGGTCGTAGGGAGAGATCTCCAGAAATTATTTGGATAGATCAATAGATCGCTGCGACGCGACTCATTTGCATGGTGTTATTTGTGATACCAAATAGGTCAATGGACATGAAAACAAGAGTAACCTTGAATACCAATTCCGGAGCTAACAGAATGAAAACATAAACAATTGGGAGACGCATCAGAAAAACACGCTAGAATCTTGCCACAAAATAAAATACAATAGAGGGGGCGGGGGCAGGGAATCGATAATCGATGTGACCAGCACGCGGTCTCTCTGTGATGCTCTTACGAAATTTATTATTATATTTGTGTGTGTGTGTGTGTGTGTGTGTTTTTTTTTTTTACAAAAATTTCAATGAAGCGGTTGCTATGACGGCAGCCGTATAAAGTGGGCGGCTGAGGAGGAGCTGGAGGTGGACGAGGAAGAGGCGGCGGGAGAGAGGCTCGGGTCTCTGCTTAAGCCCAGCTACGGTTCATTCAAAGAACATGGCAAAAAACCCAAAGACGTTTCAGTCATGTCCAATAAAGCGCAGCTGGCGCACGAGTTCACGGCCAGCGGGAGCGGGACAGACTTGGAGGCAAGCTCTCGCTCGACTCGGCTCGAGCTCAGGCATGAGATGGGGCTCGTAATCCGGAAATCTACGCGCTTGTCTCATTCACAGGTGGCCCAACAGCAGCTAGTCTCGTTTTTTTTTTTTTTTAATGATTTCATTTAATTTTAATTTTATTTGTATTTGGTGTGCTCTTTGTGTTCTAGAACAGGAATATGAATATGAAATAGAACTGTTCATTTGTTTTGATGGAATTTGCATTGTTTTATGCGCTATTATAAATGCAGATATTTATTTTCGTATTTTCATAACATTTGCCAATTGACGCAAGCATATTCGAAAGAATATTCAAAACTTAGGCGCGCTGCTTACAGAGCTCTGGAATATTTAAATTTATGCTCGAGGAAGTGGCGCACTACTAGTTGGGGCTAAAAGCAAAATACGCTCAAAGTGCCACCCCAGCTAAGCGAGGTGGTTGAACCCCCCCGCACAAACACACACACGCGCACTCACACATGGCCACAGAGAGAACACGCTCCGCGCACACACGCACTCACACACAGACAGCGTTTGAGCCAGGCCTGCAGCAGCAGCTTGATTCCAGCCTGGCTCTGGCTCTGGCTCTGTCTCTGGCTATGGCGCAGTAGCAGCAAGAATGCTAAACGAAACCGCTCGAGAGACGATAGCCGAGGCTTGTGGACGTCGAGCGGAGGGTGGTTGGGGCCAGATGCTGGTTCTGCTGGCGGGTAAAGGGGGAGGTGGTGGCGGGGGCGGTGTCGGTGTCGGTGTCGGAGCATTGGTACGAGAGGTTGGCCGAGCTGTCGCTGGGGACTGGAGATGTCAGCGTACGCGCTCAAGGTTATGGCTATGGTGACGAGACGACGCTCTGGCTATGGCGCATCGACTGAAATTATATAATCGATGTCGCAGGTTGAGCTCATTTGGCCATTTTAATGAACGCCACTCGGACAATGGGGACTCGGACTCTGACTCAATCTCAATCTCAGTCTAAGACTCAATCCCAGAATCAGAATCAGAATCAGACTCAGAGTCGGTCTTGGACTCGTCGTAGTCCGACTCGGACATGTGTACATCGCATGCCGCCGCCGCCTACAAAGTTCATTGCTACCTAGAGCTTGGCGCGAAAACTAAGAAAGAAAACACGTTGTATCCGCATCTCATAAATACGCATATGCTTAAAGCAGAGCGAGATGGGCATAGAGTGGGTGATCAACAGCAAGAAAGAGAGAGAGAGAGAGAGAGAGAGAGAGGGAGACATTGATACTCATCATTTGTGTGTAGGGCTCATGGCTCATGGGAATCTGATTAACTGATTAGCTGATTAGCTGTCTGATGCTTGGAGGGGGAGTCATCGACTCGGCATGACTCAACTGGCGGCCCGGCCGGTGTGGCAACAGGTTGTATTTGTAGCGGTGGAGCAGGGGAAGGGGGTGGCGCGAGGCCCTTTAACTGCCAATATTGTTAATCATTTGTTGTTATGCAGAAGCTCATAAACAGAAACAACAACAAAACTGAAACAGAAGCAAAAGCTCAAGAAACGTAAACAGAAAATGAAATGTCGCAGTTTTTGTTTTGTTTTTGTTTTTTGTTTTCAGTTTCAGTCGGGCCCTTAGAACTAACGGGCTGAATCTCAGTCACCCTTTCCGGCCTCTGTCTCTCTCCCTCTCTCGCTCTCGCTCTCTCTCTCTCTCTCTCTCTGTCCCCCTCTACCTCTCCGCTTCGATGTCGATTCCGTCAGTTTAATGAACTCGCCTCGGACAGCAATACGCACATTCTTCGCATATTTTGGCGCGTGAATCTGAATGCCCTCGCATCGAGCCGACTGTTGCTATCCCCTACGCTCGCTGCGCAGTTGGCGCACATCCAGCGCCAGCTCCAATTACATAATGCCCAAGCAGAACATATACATATATGGCCATATACATATTTTCCCTGTCGAGTTCAATGAATTGCCAACATTTTCACACGTTAGCCAAAGGCTTGAATGTTTTTTCAGTTTCTTTACTTTAAATTTTTATTATTGCTGTTTTTAATACCCTGCAATGGAAGAGAAATGAAAGGGAGAGTTTAACGAGGTTGATACATATTTTATGAAATGAGAAACTTTTGAAGTTATATATATTTGATTGATATATAAATATTATGTGGTAGCTAAGAGTTCATTAAAATACAAGAAAATTTAAAAAATGTTTAGAAAACTTATAGACTTAATACAAATTTCTTTTCTCGAATAAAAATCAACTATTTATTTAAGTTTTGAAATAATAATAATTTTCAGTATATAGTCGCTATTGATCATCTGCTATTCAACTGAAGGGAAAGGGAGTATATACATATATGAATATGTATATATTGTATATTAAATGATATTTTTTAATTAGGAAACTTTTTTTTTTTTAAGTATAAAAATTTAATTTCGACTTAAGGTATTATATCGTATTTAAAAATCAAAGTTAATTCAAGTTAAATTGACAAAAAAAGAAAAATAATAATAATAATAATAATAATAATAATAATAATAATAATAAAATTTTCAGCATTAATGATGTACTTCATCTCTATTAAATTCGACTACTCCAATATTTCACATAAATTTACAGACATCCCCTCAACTTTTACAGGGTATCTGGCTGTGCGCTGGCTACGAAAAGTCACATGAGAACCAAAGGAATAACAAAGAATTACATTTTTGCAGACATGCATATAGACTAAGTATATTCGCTGAGCTCGGCATCTGTGGAAACGGCTATGAATCGACTTGGCTTACGTAAACAAGAAATATGTTATGTTGTTCAAGATCTGTTGAGGGCATCGGATTTCGTCGGCTCTGGCCAGATACTTACTACGTAGTAGTATTATAGTCCATATAGACACCTGCATTGCCGTGCCCGCAACAAAACCAAATTTCCATTTCTAATCTCGCCCAACTATCGCTCTGTGTGTATAGGAAGCACTAACTGTGTGATTAGATCACATTCGACTCATATACGTACTGCAATTGCTAATCAAATACCTGAGCGTTCATTGACCCCGTACGTGTTAAAGACTTCCCATTGCATACTGTGGCCATACATACTTAAATGGACACGGAAATACTATATATATGTATATATACATATGTATAAATGTGTCTATCTATATAGAAATTGACTAACTGCATAAGCTATGGCTGCTTGGGGCAGAGGGACGGTCGTGTAGCGCATCGGCGGTACGTTAAGGCCGAGACGCAGCTCTCGCGACTCGTCGGATACGTATGCTCGATAGCTGTGAAATTCTTAAGACGTCTCGAGTGGCGGCGGCTTCTTTTGCGTCGTCACGACATCGATTTGTCAGCTCGAGTTCGAATTAATGAGCTTTCAAGGCCAAAAGGATGAGCGGCAATAGAGTGTGAGCGAGATGGTAGACGGCGTGAGCAAGACAGGTACATATATATACATACATATATATCTGATAGTTGCCGAATAATAAGTAGCTAGAAATGGAGTGGACAGAGACAGACGGACGGAGGGACGAACGGACGGACAGTCGGAAAGATTTATTTTTGTTTTCGTCGTAAATTTCATAACATTCTATTCTTTTCCATAAACATTCGCATTCGCATTTCCATTCCCATTCCCGTTTCCACTCCCCCTCCCTTTCCCAGCCAAGCTCGGATCGTGGCCAAAGTCTCAGATCGCTGGCCGGCACCAGGCTGGCACTACGCTGCTTAGATCTATTCTTGCCGCCAATTCTTCGCTAGATTCTGCGTTGTCATGTGCCTCGATGTTGTTTTTTTCTTCTTTTTTTCGCTTCGACATTTACTGAATGTATCTTATTTTGTTTTTGTCTGCTTTTTTCTTCGTTTTTGTTTTTGTGTTTGCCTTTGTTGTTTTCGATTTTGTAGCAGGAATTCACAATTCTGTTTTCAAGTTCAAGAGCACGCACACACACACACACACACTCACGCGCGCGTACGACATGAAAGATGGGCTTGTCACCGAAACTATATATTTACGATACTTCTCAGGCTTAGGACTATTTTACGCATTCTTTTGCGTAGATCGTTGGGGAATAGATAAACAAAGAAATAATATTGTTTACACCTTGCGAGTCCACAGATATGCATAAAATATTGAAACAAACTAGAAATCAATTGAAATGAAGATTCTTGTTTACGCCTAGCATAGCAAACGCAAGACCCTCTGATGTAATTCGCGCAAGAGTTGGTAAATGCACGATTCGGGAAAATCTTTTCATTAGCATTAGCATTGCCATTATCAATGTCATTAGCAGTCATTATTCGCATTCACACTTCCATTTTCATTACAATTATCATTATCATATCATTACCGCTATAATTATAATTAGCATTATCATTATCAGATTCATTATCATCGTTTAAAATACCATTTTCATAACAATTATCATTATCATTAGCATTGTCATTACAAATTGCCATAGGGATTGTCATTAGTAGTAATTAGTAATTAGCATTTTCATTAGCATTTTCATTATCATCATTTAAAATACCATTTTCATAACAATTATCATTATCATTAGCATTGTCATTACAAATTGTCATAGGGATTGTCATCAGTAGTCAGTATTCGCATATAAATTAGCATTGTCATTACCATTATTATTATCATAATATTTACAGTACCATTTTCATTAGAATTTGTATTTATCATCTTTATCATTGTCATTAGCAGTTATTATTACCATTTTACTTTCCATTTCCATTACAATTATCACTGTCATATCATCATTGTCATTATGACAATTTCCATATGCATTTTCATGGAAATCATTATGATATCATTATCGTTATCTCGCTATCATCGTCTCTATATAGTCTCTATATACTTTTTCCACCAGGCACTTTAGGCAAATTGAGATATATAGCGAGTACATATATTCTAACTTTCGAATCTTTTGCCTCGTACTAAGCAAGCCAAAATAGGTGTCAAATAAAAATAATAAAATTTCAAAATGCTTAATTGCTGAACAATGGGCGCATGCAATTTTTCCAATAATTACTGGCTCTATAAATAATTAATGACTAAGAATGACATGAATAAACTAAGCAACGAATAATTCTATACACTTTTTATATGCATTTAAATGTATTATTCCGCGAAAAGGAAACAAACATCCGAGAATAATTAATTGCGGAATATTTATTGTTATATCGTATATAGAAAAGAATAGAAAGTTAGCGAAATCCATTCAGTTGAGCTGGTTTTCTCTGTGCAACTTCCCTCCCGACTGAATCAAACTCCTTTGTTTTATTATTTGTTCGGTTTATTTGAGTTTTTTGTTGTGTTTCGCTTGTCGGCTAATTTGTTATTTATTGCAAATGTGTGCGAACCTGCACACAAGCACAGATAGACAGACATACATACATACATACATCCATATGTATGTATGTATATTCTAAGCGTGAACATGCTTAGCTATGCATGCAGAGACATGCACACACCTGTATGCATACCTGCCCGTGCCTGTGTATGTTAGAGTATTTTACAAATGGTGCTTTGTTTGGCCGCTCAAGGTCGCGCCATAAAAAGTGTGCAAAAACAATTCTAAATATTGCATCACGAATGCGAATACACACAGAGAGAAAACGTTAAGCAACACGTGCCGCAAAAATCTCAGAGCGAACCTCAAACACTCTATGCTGCCGATGCCGATACATATGCAGCTCAGATGGGATTGAAAAACAGACGAGATTTTCGAAATGCCATATTAGTATCAATATGAGTGGCATTAGCATTAGAAGTAGCAGTAGCACTAGTATTAAGACTTGGATTGGCATTATAATTAGTATTAGTAGTCGCTTAGCATGAGCATTAACGTTGGCACTCGCATTAGAATAATGATTGGAATTAGCATTAGCATGAACATTAGCATTATCATTAGTATTAGCATTAGCTTTAGTATCAGCATTAGCATTAGCATTGGTATTAGCATTAGCATTAGCATTGGCATTAGCATTAGCAATAGCATCATCATTAGCATTAGTATTATCATTATCATTAGCATTAGCATCAGTATCAGTATCAGCATTAGCACTAGCATTAGTATTAGCATTGTCATTAGCATTAGCATTAGTATTGGCATTAGCATTAGCATTGGCATTAGCATTAGCAATAGCATCATCATTAGCATTAGTATTATCATTATCATTACCATTAGCATCAGTATCAGTATCAGCAGTAGCACTAGCATTAGCATTAGCATTGGCATTAGCAATATCATCATCATTAGCATTAGTATTATCATTATCATTAGCATTAGCATCAGTATCAGCATTAGTATTAAAATCAGCATTTTCATTAGCATTAACATTAGGATCAGCGTTATCATTAGCAGAAGCATTAATATTAGCATTAGTTAATACTTCAGTATTAACACTAGCATTCATTGTCATTGGCAGACGGAAAGGATAACTTCCGGTGCAGCCAGAACAGTTAGATTATAGTCCTCGGGATAGTAATATAGTCAAATGGAAGCTATACAGAGGAAATGATTGCCGGCTTAGAGTAGTGATCAAATAGCAATGCGTAAGGCATGATTGTTAATTCTTTAATAAATAACACCCGAATAGACGTAAATCGTATACCACAACTAGAAAGGAAAGAGTTTGAAATGTTCACATCTACAGTAGAGCAGCCAATTTGTGTTGTTGCTAAAGTTCCTGAAAACAATCTTCGGCATTCGTAGAGAGTATTATGCATATAAGGCATGGATAAGTGGATATGTGAATATATTAACAAATTTCGTTATTTATATCTGCTATCTGTATGTGTAGATAATTGCGGTATTTATATTAATGACTAAATTTTGTATATTTCAGTTTCGAAACGCGTATTAATTAATGGGCTATTCGTTTGCTGTCTATAAGTGCAATCGCAGACGGGCGGATATGCTGACGTTATGACGGCTGATGCCTTTGCCCCTCGAATCATTCAGATTGAGATTGAGATTGAGATTGAGATTGAGATTGGGATTGGGATTGAGATGTGGCAAACCAGTTAGTTATTACCTGTCACCGGGTTCGCCTGGGACTGCGCTGTGAGTCTCATTCGCCTCCGCCTCCGCCTCTGAAACTGAAACGAAACTGAAAATGAAACTGAAACTGAGACTGAAACGAAACTGAAATCCAATCCGACACTGTCTCCTGTCTGAGTGGCCGTGGCAACGGCTCTGGCACCGGCTCTGGCACTGGCACTGGCACTGGCACTGGCTCTGCCTCTGGCTGTGGCTGTGGCATATTTCTGCACTGACTCATGTCCGGTATCCTTGGCTGACTGTACAAGCGGTAACTATTTCAGTTCACATTCTGGGGCTTGCCTAGTCAGTCATTAGCCTTTTGGCAGCAGTTCCTGGAAACTTCGCCGGCCGCTCAACAATGCGGCCGCTGCTGACACCGGCCTCTGCTTTGGCTATAGATCTGTGTGTCTGGGCCAATGACCGCTTCCAAGGCCGCGCGCGCAGTGCACAGTTTTCCTGTTCTCGATTTTCATGATCTGTCTGTGTGTGGTGTGTGTGATCCTTAAGTGCACAGAGAGGGAGGGAGATAGTGAGTGAGCGAGAGCTAGCGAGTGGAGAGAGAGAGAGAGGGAGTGAGTGAGTGAGTGAGTGTGCATGGGTAGTTTGTTGTCCTGCGCTGCAGCGGGTGCGTTGACCCAACGGCCATTGTCGTAAGTGCTTTGTTTTTTTTTTTTTTTTTTTCGTTTTTTTTCGTTTTGATTTTGATTTCCTAGAGGCCACGTCAGCAGTTGCCTGCCACATGCAGCATCCTAGTTCGGCAGCTGTTGCCAGTTCAATGACTCGACTAGCTACTCCTCTGTGCGGCTGTACGACAACAGTTGCTGCTGCCTAGTGCAGTTGCTGTTGCTGTTGCTGCTGCTGCTGCTGTTGCCATGTCGCAATCTTAGCTCCTGGCTTGATTATCTTTTGCTTTTGCTCACTCTCACACTCCCTCGCTCCCTCTCTCTTGCTCACTCGCTTTTAGCCCTGTTTACACATTTGTGGCGCGTGATTTTGGCCACAGCCTTGAAGCTACCAGCTTCACATTTGGCATTTGAAGCTCTGGCTTTTTGTGTTTTTTTTTTTGTTGTTTATTAAAGCTGTTGCTGCGCCGAAACATTTGTCTTCTAGTATACTTCAGCTCTGGCTCTGGGAATGAGAACGGGAAAGGGAACTGCGACTGCGACTGTGCTGCACTTGACATTGCCGTTGACTTGTTATTCGCTTTATGCTTCATTCATCAGGCAGTCGAAAGCTCAAAAGACACATAGAGAGAAGCAGAGAGAAAGAGACAGAACGAGTTAGACAAATTCAATGCATAAGTATATACACATATGTATATGTATATATGAAGAGATAGAGAGGGAGAGAGTTGCTAGAGAGATACAGATGCTGTTTGCTGATTGCTGATGCTTACTAATTATCAAAATTGAATTGAATTTAAGTAGATGCAAATTAGTTCATTGCCCGCTAATGCTAACAAAACGAGTAGAGCATGTTCTAAATAGCAACTGCCCGACTAGCTGCTGCCCTGCAATTTTCATTAACAAATTAAATTCTGTAAAGAGCTTTCGCTGCTTTCTCTCGAGCTGTACTTCAATAGAATATAGCTGTAATACCCGCTTGAGGCGCTCTTCGTTCAATGCCTGTGCTTTGCTCAAGTACAGGGTATCTGTGCACACACTTGCTCAGCATAAGGCCACGCTGTCGCTTTGAACATTTTGAAAATACCGCAAATATTGTGCATAATCCGTTCACAATACGCATAAATATCTGAATGTGGTTAATTATTTCACAGACTGTCAAAACAGGCGTCCATTAGCGGTCAAGAATTTTTTTGGGATTTGTCTATAGTAATATACAGAGCTGTAGTATATACGCACGCATATGGAGTGTATTAGAGATCGGAGCTGGGGCTGGCAGAAATGCCAGCAAATTAGTTTAATTCGAAGGCCCTAGCAAACGGTGCTTTGGCTGTAGTTGGTATTTATTTTAATCAGTCCAAATTACTCTAAATAAATAGTTGGGGTCTAGCAACAAAATATGTGTTCATATTTTTATGGCATAGTTCCTAAACATATAACATAATATAAATTGAATACATTATATAAATAATGTAATATAACATGAATCAAGTAAGATGGTTGCAATCGGGTATTACCAACTGTAAAATACGTATTCGCGACCCAAATGCTGTCAGATTTATTTTTCCGAATTTGCCTCTCCTTAAATATAGTACTAATTTAATTATCTTTTAAGCATCTAAATAGAGGAGAACTGCAGTTTTTAGTCGTCAAACTTTGAGTTTCTAGCTTTCAAAGTGGGGAAAGTACAGATTTACCTCTACAATTATCGTATATACACATTGGGTATAAACATATTTGATATATGTAAATATTAAATATTTTAATGTTATAAATATATATATTTTTATCTTGATCCCAACTCGAGTATGTAATACAAATTTCAATTTTCCAACACTTTTCATAGTAGCATTTCAGAGTTACTAAATACATATTGTATTTCCCGAAGGCCCACACCACTAGTGGGCGTTTCGAGAATATCTTTATAATTAATCAGACGAGGATACCCATATGTACGATCGTATGGCTGGATAGACGTACGGACAGACGCACACAAAACCAATTGAATTTCTTGAATAAGTAAATTATTCATAAATTTTGGAATTTTTTTTTCATTTACTTTTACTTTTACCACTTTTTTTTTTTTGTGAATATAAATAAGTGGGTATAGGTCCTGCATTCACTTTTAGCTAATATATGAATATTGATATATGAAGTGAGTAGCAAATAAGTTAATTTTCATATATGCATATATAACTAAATATATCGTATGATGACCAAGATTAGGAATCAATTTACAACTAGAGATTTTCCACTTAAGTTTAAGTTTAACTTTTCCGGTCACTTTTTTTTTCAAATGAAAATAAAAAATATTTTCAATTTTGACGAGTGACGAGTTTTAAAATTGTGAATATTTGCTGCACATAATTTAAGTTTTAATATATATATATATTAATTTATTTTAATGCATATATTCATATATAATTTATTTGATATATATCGAAGTTTCTGGGCCAGCAACTGTGCGTCTGCTTCTGGTTCCGTCTGTCACTTTGCTTCATTTATTTTATTTTTATGTTTTCTTTGCCACTGCAGACTGCGCCGTCGACGTCGGCAGCGTTTGGCGTGTGGCTGAGGGTCAGATCTTGTCCTTAAGCCCAACAAAACACAAAAAAAAAAAAAAAAAACCGGCATGGTCTTTGCTTGTTGGTAAACAAGAAGCAAACAAATCGTTGAATTAATCGTAAGGCGAACCCAAAACGAAATCGAAAGCCACAGAAACTTCTGCAGAATTGATTACAAATGCATTTGAATTTGAAATCCAACAAAAAAAAAAAATATATATATATATATATATTGTTGTTGTCATATAAACAGATCTGTTATCTTGTTCATCTGCCGCTCAGCTTCTTCTTGTTCATTGTGAATTTGTTAACAACATTTTTGAACTTGAATGCAATGCTAAGGACTGACGTCATTCGGAATTTTGATACAATGCCCAGACCAATAAATATGAATTATCAAATCTCGATTCTTTTGAAATCTATCTCGGCCGCGGATCACTGGGCGAAGGCTTAGCTAATTAACCCCAAATGCAAATTGGTTTCTTTTGAGAGGTAAAGGCAAGTGCAACTGCTTCCGCTATATATGTAGATCTTGTATAAAGTTTCGTTCAGTGTAGCTTAGGCTTCGTATATATATATATATATGTGTATATGTATGTATGTCTTATCAATTGATAAGCGCTGCAAGTACATCTGTCCGAGCATCTGCGACAGCGACTGCGACGGCGACTGCGACTGCAAAGTCGAGCGCGCATCGCTCCAGCGCCAGCTGTGTCAGCCGCTGTCGACTGCCGAGCGCCGACTGGCCAGCGTCTGATTGCTCTTGAGCTTGGCTTGGAGCTCAGTCAAAAAGAAAAGAAGAAAAAAAACATAAACAGAGAGCGCAAGCGGCGCTCGCGTTGCACTCAAAACAAAAGCCGAGCGCCCGCTTTGAGCTCAAACATGTTCGAGCTGGCTCGCTGGCAACATGTTGGCTGCGATTGAGTGAAACGCTCTGACTGCGCTGCTTATTGGAAACTTGTTGATTTGGCGCTGCCGCTGGTCAGCGGCCGGGGGCAGCGGGGGCAGCTGCTAGCTGGGGCGAAACGACAGCAGCAGCAGCAGCAACGGCAGCAACGGCAGCAGCAGCAGCAGCGGCGGCGTCATTTCAAGACTAATATGAGCGCATCAAACCGACTGAGACTGAGTCGGAGATGGAGATGGGGATGGAGAGGGAGAGGGAGACGAAGACGTAGACGAACACTGATATGAGCGAGTGCGCTGTGAGTGACGCCGGCAGCGACGGCAGCAGCAGCAGCAGCTGCAGCAGCCGCTGCCCAGCTTTTGACTATCAGATTCTGTCCCAGAGCGGGCCACAGTCAGAGCCAGAGCCAGAGTCAGAGTCGGAGTCGGAGCTGCGCAGCCAGACCGCGCTCTGCCCAATCGAGCAGCTCGAATACGTTGCAGACGCGCAGCGTCGCAAGCGGCGGCGTCGTATCGGTCGGTCGGTCGTCGTCGTCGTCGTCGTCGCCGCCGTCGTCGGCTCTGGCTCTGGGAGTGTGCGCGCGCTTGAAGCGGCCGAGCCGCGATTGCCGTCGATCACTCGTTCGCGTTCGGCGCTGCTCTGCGAAGCGGCGGCCGAGTTGTTATAAAAGTGGCAAGGACATACGCTCGAGCCATTAGTCGAAAACTATAAACGCTCGACGCGAAATCGTCTCCGGGTCTCTCTCCGCCTACTTCTTCGACACCGAGCACGCAACTATTTTTTTTTTAGATCTACGCTTAAACTGTTACCAACACCACAACAAACGCACAATTTTAGGCGGCTAACAAGAAATACAAATTTTTTATTCAAATCACACAAAAAGGAGAAATTTTTTTTACTGTTTCCTGCGCCACGGACAAAACTACAATAAAAAAAAAATCCGAAAAAATTTTTTTAAAAAAATTCCAACATAAGAATTGAATTTTTTTCGTAACGTTCGGACGCCAAGTAAAAGCAAAAGTGACAACAAATGACTCTGCAGTGCAGCAAATAAATCAATCAAAAACAATAACAAAAATCATATATATATATCTGAATATATATATATATATATAAAGAAGGAAACAGCATCGTCAGCTGAAAGGACGCCGCCCCACCCCCACCCAGAGAGCAGCAACAGAAAACTCGGCAACATGCTGGGCGAATCGTATGTGATAAAGTTTGTGAAGCGCCAGCTGCTGATGGAGCAGCAGGATGCCCAGAATATGCTGCTCTTCTCGCTGAGCTTCCTTACCCTGATCAAGCTGCTGCAGTGGCTGCTGCGCCTGTACCGGGAGCTGCGCAAGCTGCCGCCCGGCCCCTGGGGCCTGCCGGTCATCGGCTATCTGCTGTTCATGGGCAACGAGAAGCACACGCGCTTCATGGAGCTGGCCACCAGGTACGGCAGCCTCTTCTCCACCCGCCTCGGCAGCCAGCTGACGGTCGTCATGAGTGACTACAAAATGATACGCGAGTGCTTTCGCCGCGAGGAGTTCACAGGACGACCGGACACGCCGTTCATGCAAACGCTCAACGGTTACGGTAAGTCGAAAGAGAATACAAATAAAATTATAAACATATACAAAACAAATATAATTAAAAAAAAATGTTTTTAAAATAATGAAATGCTAGTAAAAATTAAATATAAAAAGAATTAAATATGAAACAGATTTGTTTAAAATAAAATAAAATTCAAAATAAAAATTTGACTTTACTATGAAAAAAAAAGACAAAAATTTAATGTACATATTTTTTATAATTTATTTAAAATGTAAAAAAAGAAAAATATGTCCTATACAACATTTTTAATATATTTTTATTTATCTGTTTTTCTTTTCATTATTTTAAAATCAAATAATACATACATATGAGCAAATAATTTATTTAATTTATAAAATTTGTTTTCTTGTTTATATACAAAATTTACATATATTTTAACATGACACTTTTTAACTTTTTAAATGAAAATCAATTTTAATTTTATGCTCTGATTTTTTGCATTTTATTCATATACGCATATATATATATTTGTTTTTATTATATTTATTTTACATATTTTACTACTCATAGTATTTTTATTTTGCGTACTATGGAAATTTACAAATCAATCGACACGTTCCAAACTTTTGCAGCGCCAGCACAAAATGTTTAATAAATAATTAAAATGCAAATAAATATATAAATATTTATGTGAATATAAATAAATAAATAAAAGCAGTCAGGCTGATATGCATACCTTTATATATTTATATATAAATCTGTACATATCGCAATGCACTTCAACTTTCAATAAAATGTAAAAAATTAACAAAAAAGAAGAGGAAGAAGAAGAAGTAAATGACAATAGCAATGCATTTCTTTGTTGCCCGCTTAACTTAATATATAATTGTTGTTGCTGCTGTTGCTGTTTTTTTTTTTTTTTTTTTATTTCTTTTACGGCTGCTTTTGGCCCGGCCATAAGCCGCTTTTATTTTATTTTGTATTCCAATGATAAGAGAAATAAAATATAAAAAATTCCAACATTTCTTGCGTTGGTGATTTCATTTTTGGCCCAGAAGTGGGGCAGAGCCTACCTCAATTAAAGAAAGAGAAAGAAGAAGACAACAACAGCAAACAAAATACAATTAAAAATTAAATAAAAACTCAGTTCGCTATAGCCATATACATATATGTATATATTGTAGATATATAGACATATGGCATACAGATATATAGTATGTAGTCATGTGTATGACATTATGAGCAAGTTGTCTTAATATATTGGACCGCATTGTATCGCTTGCAGGCATCATCAATAGCACCGGCAAACTGTGGAAGGATCAGCGTCGCTTTCTGCACGACAAGTTGCGCCAGTTCGGCATGACCTACATGGGCAACGGCAAGCAGCAGATGCAGAAGCGCATCATGGTGAGTACGACAACGACGACGATGACGATGATGATGCTGCTGATGATGTGCAGCCGAGAGAACATTCACTTAACTGTCTCCCTCCCCCTCTCTCTCTCTCTCTCTACTCTCGCGCAGACGGAGGTGCACGAGTTCATTGGGCATTTGCATGCGAGCGACGGACAACCGATTGACATGTCGCCGGTCATCTCGGTGGCTGTGAGCAATGTGATTTGCAGCCTGATGATGTCGACACGGTTCAGCATCGACGATCCCAAGTTCAGGCGCTTCAACTTTCTGATCGAGGAGGGCATGCGGCTGTTTGGCGAGATTCATACCGTTGACTACATACCGACGCTGCAGTGCTTCCCCAGCATCTCGACGGCCAAGAACAAGATCGCCCAGAATCGTGCCGAGATGCAGAAATTCTACCGTGACGTCATCGACGAGCACAAGCGCAGCTTCGATCCCAGCAATGTGCGCGATCTGGTCGATTTCTATCTGTGCGAGATTGAGAAGGCCAAGGCCGAAGGCACCGATGCAGAACTCTTTGAGGGCAAGGATCATGGTAAGTGTTCGACTCTTGGCCTGACGCTTGACAGTAGACTGAATGCTAATCAATTTTCGTTCGCTCTCGCCAATCCCTTGTTCATTGCAGAGGAGCAGCTGGTTCAGGTGATCATTGATCTGTTCTCGGCGGGCATGGAGACGATCAAGACGACGCTGCTGTGGATAAACGTGTTCATGCTGCGCAATCCCAAGGAGATGCGACGCGTCCAGGACGAGCTCGATCAGGTTGTGGGTCGCCATCGTTTGCCCACGATCGAGGATCTGCAGTATCTGCCAGTCACTGAGTCAACGATACTCGAGTCGATGCGCCGCTCCAGCATCGTGCCATTGGCCACCACACACTCGCCCACAAGGTAAGCTATCGATAGTTGGCCATCGGCTTATCAGCTATCAGTCGGTTATCAGCTGGCCACGCCCACAACCGTGGGCCGTGCGCCCGCTTACGCATGCAGCGAATTGTGCGCAAATGCTGAATGCAAATGACGACAACGAGGTCCGCACTCGTCCGTTCATTCACTCCACGCATGGACAATGGCACGCGATTGGCACATTCATTGTCGCCGCCAAGGGGCCGGCCTGGGGAGGGGGTGCGGTGGCTGTGGCGGGTGCTTGGGGCTTTGCCTCTCACATCACATCACATCGCATCACATCACATCAAATCAAATCAAATCAAATGGCACTGGCACTGGAAAGCCAAGCAACTGGGAAACTGCCTTTCATTCAGTACTCAAGCCCGAGCTCTTCCCGCACTCCGCCACTTCGCCACTCCATGCCTCCCCTCTCCGTCCGGCCATGCGGTATCATTGGACGCGCTTCCTTTGCGTCGCAGTTTGGCCCAGTTTCGGTTCTACGCACTTGATAATTCTGATTAGAGGCTTGTCAGCTGATAACCGCACAGCGAATCAATAATACTAAACGCAGAAGAACTGCAGCTCGTTTGAAACACTTGACTAACTTAACATCATCTTCCTCTCTCTTTCTCTCCCCCGCTCTCTCACTCTGTTTGCTATCGCCTCACAGAGATGTGCAACTAAATGGCTATACCATACCGGCCGGCTCGCACGTCATACCGCTGATCAATAGCGTTCACATGGACCCCAATCTGTGGGAGAAGCCGGAGGAGTTCCGCCCGTCGCGCTTCATCGATACGGAGGGCAAGGTGCGCAAGCCGGAATACTTTATACCCTTCGGTGTGGGCCGACGCATGTGCCTGGGCGATGTGCTGGCGCGCATGGAGCTCTTCCTGTTCTTCGCCTCGTTCATGCACTGCTTCGACATTGCGCTGCCCGAGGGCCAGCCGCTGCCCAGCCTGAAGGGCAATGTGGGCGCCACCATAACGCCCGAGTCCTTCAAGGTCTGCCTCAAGCGTCGCCCCCTGGCGCCCACGGCCAGCGAGCCGCATCAAGTGCGCAATGTGGGCGCCAACTGAGCCCCAACTAGGCGGGGCTCAACAGAGCACGGTTTTGTTCCTACACAATTTTTTTTTATTATTATTAATATTATTATTATTATTAATATTATTATTATTATCATTAGAGATTTACATGCATAGAGAGAGACAATATTGCTTAAGAAATTAGGCCTTAGGCTTAGCGTTAAGTAACAAGTTTTTAAAGGCTATACGACGAGCCTGTCATCAAGAGATACAGATGCTACCTATCTATACCCATCTATAGATAATGTATCTGTGTCATTTATCATTTAGCTATGCTATAAAGCAATCAAATTCTATTCTTTCAACCCCAAGAAGCTGTGTTCAGTTAATTAATAATTAATTCGTAATTAAAATACATTAATCAATTAGCATTTTAATTAGCCAAGTTGAATTATTTTGTTTACAAACATCTTTAAATAGATACATATATATATAATTTTTTTTGTCTTTAGTTAGTTGATGTTTTTTTTTGTTATATTTAAGACAACAAACAACAAAACAAACTGTGGTTTATTTTAAGCACACAAATATAGGTAAAATACAAATAAATTAAAAAAAAAAAAACAAAAAAACAAAAAAAAAAAACAATGATAAAAATTTTAATAATAAAACAAAATTAGAAAAAAATAAAACAACAAATTATTTTCTTTAAAGATTAAAAAAAAAATATTTAGTAAAAAATAAACACAATTACACAAATTTAAATAAAACAAAATCATCTAAAAAGCACATTCAAATATTATTTTTAATAGTTACAAATTTTTAGCGGAAAAATAATTAATAAAAATCTTAAATGAGCAAAAAATTAAAAAAAAAAAATAAACAATATTTTTGTTTTGATATGCAATATTAAAAAAAAAAAAAAAAAAAACTGAAGATATTTAACTCTTGTTAAAAAACTTAAAATAATCAAAAAAATTTAAATAATTGTTATTTCATAAAATAAAATCAATCAAAAAATTATTAATTAATTGTTATTATTTAATTTAAAAAATAAAGAAAAATTAAAAAAAAAGCAACATATGTGACAGTTAAAAAGAATAGAGCTCATAAAATAATATTTTATGTAAAAAAAAATTTTGAAAATAAAAATATAAATACATGCAAATTCCCAAAAATAAACATATCTTTTATTTTCAATCGTTATATGAAAAAAAAAAATATATATATATGAAAATATTTTATAATATTTTTCCATTTACATAAATCTTAAAATAATAGCGAAAATGAATAGTTTATTTGACAAACACCGCTTAAAATTAGTTTAAAATATATTTTATTGTTGTTTATTATTTATATTGCTATAAGATAAAAGAAACTTGATAAGCATAGAAAAAAAGAGAAAACGAATGCACTTAGTCAAATTGTTAATTTGCGAAATAAAAATATTAAAATAATAATAATAAAAAAAAAATTAAAAAGTATTTTAAAAATAATAAAAGCCTATTCATTCTAAAAAAATGTTGAAAAAATAATCCGAACAAATTTAATCATTTTTGGGTAGCTCTTCCATAGGGGTAAATTGAAGTTTGTAGTGCGCCGGAGCCAAGGTGATGCCACATTCGCCTTCGAAGTCCACGTGCTGCGCCTCTCCGGCGGGCAGCTGGACGTGGAAGCGACGCAGAATGCGGCCCGCGTAGAGCGTGAGCATCATGCGGGCCAGCTCATCGCCGGGACACATGCGCTTGCCCGTCTGGAAGGGAATGAACTGAGCGGGCGCCACATAGTCGCCGTCCGCGCTGAGAAACCGCTCCGGCCGGAACTGCTCCGGCTCCGGCCAGGCCTCGGGATTCATGTGTATGGCCCACTGCAGCACCAGCACCATGGTGCCCTTCCTCAGGTGGTAGTCACCCACCATGGTGTCCTGGTCGACGCCGTGCGGTATGCCCAGCGGCACGACGGACCGAATGCGCTGCACCTCCGAGAGGCAGGCGCGCAGATAGGCGATCGGCTCGAGCTCAGCCAGCGTAGGCGACTCGCTGAGGTTGCGCAGCTCCGACTGCAGTCGCTGCTGGCAGCGCTGCTCGCGCGCCATATAGAGCAGGAACCAGCGCAGCGTTGCCAGCGACGTGTCCACGCCGGCGCCAAAGAGATCGGCCAGCAGGTGACGCAGTTGCTCATCGCAATACAGTTGCGAGTAGGGCTGACGTTCGTGCAGGAAGTGCGCCAAGATGCTGCGGCCAGGCGACTGCTGCTGCTGCTGCTGTTCCTTTTCCTGTTGTAGCTGCTGCGCGCAGCGTGCGATGATGCGATCGTAGAGCGCATGCGTCTTGGCCTTGCCGTCCAACAGGAAGCGTATGCTGCGCTTGTTGCCCGGCAGATGGCGCAGCCAGGGCAAAAAGTTGACCATGCCCGAGATGCCGATCAGCTTGACGCCCTGCTCCTGCAGCTGCTGCAGGTACAGCCAGTTGGGATCGTGGCGCTCGTAGGTCTCGCCAAAGACCAGATCATTGATGATGTTGCCCAGCGTGTGCTGCAGCGCCGGCAGCGGATCCAGTGGGGCCTTCGCCTCCGACTCGTAGGCCTGCGAACAAAGAGCACGTCAGATCCAGAACGGACAGTGAAAAGTGCCAAAAGCGAAAGGTGGAAAACAAAAAGAAAAAGAGCAAAAAACAAAGAAAAAGAGAGAGAGAGAGAGAGAGACAGAAAGAGAAAAAATGGCAAAGCAAAGCAGCAAAAACATGCGACAGCAACAACAAAAAATTAGCAAATTTGTAAATTTATGCGTCGTCGTTGTCGACGTCGGCAGCAACAGCAGCAGCAGCAGCGGCAGCGACGTCGAGTGACGACCACAACGGAAAGTGAATGTCCAGAGACGACGACAGCGGCAGAGACGATGACGATGACGCGTAGGACCTTCACTTTCATGATTCTTGGAATTTCTCGCACAGCGGCCAGTTAGCCAATTAGTCAGACAGAGAAAGAGACAGACAGAGAGAGAGAGAGAGAGAGAGAGAGAGAGAGAGAGACTCACCTGGACGCACTCGCTGACGCCGTTGCTGATGCGCTGCTCCAGCTGCGCACGCGTCTCGCACTGTTTGCGCGTCATGCCCAGCGCCTTGAGCCACTCGATCAGCTGCCTGCGCTGATATTTCCATATGTCGCCGCCGGCGCCAATGATGCCTGCAAGTTGCTGTCTTAAGTCATTCGATTCGGTGGCAAAGTGCGGTTAGAGTGCTTACCATAGCCGCCCATGATGCCGTGCGTCAGGTAGAGCGGCGCCCGGGCGGTCAGCTCCTCGTGCCGCAGAAAGTCGCGCACCAGCGCCGCATCCGCCAGCACCACCGTCCGCACGCTGCCCATGCTCAGCTGATAGATGGCGCCGTAGCGCCGGGCCAGCGCCTGCAGCGACTTGTGCGGCGCCAGCCGATCCACGAACGGCAAGTACCCCAGCAGCGGCACGCCCCACGGCCCGGGCGGCGTGCGGCCCAGCAGACGCGCATTCCGCCGCTGGCAGATCAGCGCAACTGCAATGCAGACGAGCGACAGCAGCACCCCGAAGACGGCCAGGCCCAGTTCATCTGCACTCATCGCGGCAGCAGGTAGAGATCAGGTAGACCGCGCGCGTTATCCCTTGTTCAGCCTCAGACCCTGTGTGTTCGCACGCTGACGTCCGTTCGACTGTGCGGCTCTTCAATTACTGGAATTTCTACGGATTTGCGGGCGAAATGTAATGCAGGCAGACACCAGGCATAGCCGAAGGCCATACAGTAGATACACATGCATACATATATATATATATGTGTATATGTGTGTATGTATGTGGTTCTGTATATATCTATAGCTATAGCTACTGGAAGGTTCGCTGCTTTAAAATTGAAATTGAAACATAGCCAAATGCTATGTACATACATTTACAAGCACACAAAGAGAGCGATAGAGAGAAAGAGAGAAAGAGAGAGCGAGATGGTGAGTGTGGGCGATAGAGATCTTTGCGCATTTGTAATGCCGTCACTCTCGCAATCTGTTGCATATGTTAAGTTGTTTACAGTCTGTAAATTTGTTCATATCCTGGCTGGGGCAATGCTCAATCTGTAGGACTTGAGCAGCTAAGAGTTGCTTTACTATGTAATAGATAGATATAATTGATATTTGTACTGATATATTGACAAAACTACAGTCAACTTAAAGATTAACTATTTAAGTACAGTCGAGTCTCGATAACTTTTACCCGTCAAAATCGAAAATCGCGATAAGTCGAACAAAATTTTATCCCCTTGAACAAAATTCTTTCTCAATAATTCTCGATAGTTTAAATTTCTGCCTAAATACAAAATTTGATCCCCACGCCATTTCGCACTACTGCAACTGTATATTATATAGCCTACGAGAACGGCACTTATCAATAATACAACAATGAACCGAGTCAATAGTTGGAAAAATTCCACTTCGAGATCTCCTTAATCCTGCAAAGAGCTGATATTCCAATAATTTCACGCTTCTGTCATGCATACACATCACATGCACACACACATACACATGCTCTGCTGACTGCGCAGTTGACGCAGCCAGTCGCTGCTTGGGCTGCAATATGGACTTTACTATGTGAACTTCATTGTGGAATAAATCCTTTTGTAGTTGTAAGACTATTTTATTTATTCAAAAAGCATTCGAATTTGTTTAATTGCCAAAGCGCAAGTCTACAATATTTAAATTTACTTTTTTGCAAAGTTAATGGGTAGGGGGTGTGATATTAAAAATAGAAAAATTACTTTACTTTAACAAAACTAATTCAATGGCTTCTGTTCCATAATTGTTTTATATTTACATTAGAAATTATTAACAAAATAAATAAAACAATCAATTATATTATGTCCAAATATTTATATATATTACAGGGCATTTCAAGTGCGATCTTCAATTTCTTTGTAATATTTATATTACAGGGCATTTCAAGTGCGATCTTCAATTTCTTTGGGGTCTTACATTTTATTTTATTTTATTTTTTTTTTAATTTATTTTTTATTTATTTGTTTTTTTTTTTTTTTTTGGCTAAGTTTGCTTTGCTCTGTTTCGTTTTGATTTTCATCTCAATTTTTAGGCAAATTTTTGGGCTTTTTTCATGGGTTTTTTTCTGAGCTTGAAAACAATTCTAAATATTTTAATATATGTAGCTTCTCTGTGTATAAAGAGGTACGCCTTAGGGAAAAGTCCAAAGTTGCCAGATGCAGAAAAAAATTAATAAAAGATTTCAATATGAAGCAGGAATAAAATCTAAACAAAAGCTAAAAAAAATACATAATTAAATATATACATGACTAGACTAGCTTATAGACTAAGATTTATGTAGTACTATATATATGCATATTTTAGTACCTTTTCATAATATTATCTACTCTTAATATACATTTATAAAGTGCTTCGTGCTTGAATGTCTAGTCGTACTGTGATTCTCCATACTATTGCATCAACTAGGCCTGGCAATTATATTCCCACACATACACACACACGAAAACACACACAATCGCACACACGCACACGCGCATAGATTTACAACAAAACAATAATGAACATGATATAATCCGTTACATAAATGCTGACAATCCACACCAGAGAGACAAACAAGGATACCGCGACGAGGGGAAGATCTATAGCAATGAAGCTGGTGAATCATCGGGATCATGCCATCAGGTTTCTGCGCCAGAAGCTGCGCTCGCTGCTGCACAGCTTCCAGGAGGACTGCGATACGACGTACCAGGAGGCGGCACGTCTGCTCTTCCATCTGGGTCTGGAGGATCTGGAGACGCACATCAATTGGCTGGAGTACTACAATGCCCATGCGCCGCTGCTGAAGTGGAATGCGGTGAACAACTACATCGAGCTGCACTATCCGAACGACAAGAACGTCCAGAAGACCACGATTGCCGAGTACACCAAGCTGACGATCTACCTGCAGCAGGAGAGCCTCGAGATGCCCCGCAAGAAGGCCTACTATCTGATCGAGATGCTGCACTGCGCCCGCAGCCTCGACCAGCTGACTCTGAGCGGCGCCCTCAATCCGCTGGAGCCGGTCGTGGTCGATCTGCTCTTCCTGGACGAAACCATCGAGAAGTTCTACTACTTGGTCTATCACCTCTTGCCGCTCTATCGCGATCACATACGCCTCCAATGCGATTGAGTTTGCTTTCGATTTTTGCTCTTTTTATTTTTGCGGAGACTTAACCAGATATTGTTTTATTTTCTATTTACCGTTGATGCGAATCGTCCAAAATGCTGCAAAGTTCCAAGCCAAAGACATAACTGAATAGAGGGGGAGCTCACGCTCCAGAGAGAAACTATCTCGGGCTGACGCTGATTCATGCCAGGCACGGAAGACTTCCAACAATGGAGCAGAAAAAACAAGTTCAGGGCCGCTGGCATGCGCTAAAATAGAATCCAAGACCCGTGCCATTGACTTTAGCGAGTGGCTGGCTGGGAATATGCGAATGCGTGTGGCGCACAAAGGACCAGAAAACAGGGCCAGGCACAAGATGTACGACTGCTGCTGCTGCTGCTGCTGTTGCTGCTGCTGCTGCTGCTGCTGCTGCTGCTGCTGCTGCTGCTGCTGCTGCGTTCGGCGTTTACGAGAGTCGCTGCGCCAACATTATATTTTAATGACCTGACGGCAGACGTTAACCCATGAATCCCAGTCTGCCAATGAACCGCAACTGCCGTCTGCCAACCTACAGTGGAGATGATCACATTTTTCCGCAAAATTCGGCTGAATATAGCTAGCTTTGCTTCACGATCTATACTTTTTCTCTATCTTACTCCCAAGACCTGATCTCAGTTGTTTTAAAAGATACATCTCTCTATCTCGCATATATTATTTCTATCTCACTTGATCTCTCAATCCCTCCCTTCATTATCTTCCATCTTCCCTCACTCCTCTCACTATATCTCATTCTCTGCAATATGATTTTACTTGATCTCTCTTGATCGTTCTTATAATTTCTCTCTCTCCATCCTCCCTTATTCTCTCTCTTTCTTTCCCTCATTCTCTCTGTCTCTTTCTCACTGTTTTGAAAATTATTAGTCATATTCAAATTAGCTTCAACGCTGAAGTATCATATGTTTTCAATATTTCATATCTTTTATAAGGTCTTCAAAAAAACAATAAAAAAAATTTCGACCGAAAAGCGCAAAGTCTTGGACTTCCTTAACATCTACTTCAAGTCGAAAGTCTAGCTAGCGTTAGCGTTTTTCTGGCTAGTTGGCTTTGACTTTGGCAGCTTTGACTAGCCTACGATAAACTGGCATAAATTGCAAAGAACCCTCGGTCGGTGAACCTTTTTATTGTTGCCAACGGCACTGATCAAGGGCTGAAGCTTCCAGAAAATGAAATTGTTGCCTTGCCAGACTCAATGACCGCTGCGCAGCATATAGGAGGACGACTCTGGAGGGGGGCTAGGCGGAGGGGAGGGGGAGGGGAGAGGGACTAAGAGTGCGTGCAGCAGCCACGTTCTTCAGGTGGCAACAGGTTCAAACCGACAGCAAGATCATTGGCCGGCCAACAACATCCTATGGAAAGGACATGAACCCCAGCCAGACAGTTGCTGGGATCGGCTCGATTGCTGGATTATTTTTAAACCCTTCAGCTGGAATCTCGATCGCTCTCTCTCTCTCTCTCGCTCTCTCTCTCTCGCTCTCTGTCTGTCGCTTGCCAACGCGTGGTAACTGGCAACAGCTCGGCTGGGTGGTCAATAAACTTTACAAACTTTGAGACTTTGAAACCTGCCGCAGACGCATTACGTGCACTCACTCACACAGACACACACACACACATACAGTTGCACTTCGAATTGATATTATGCTCTAATGTCTAATCAGCGCATTGCGCATAAAAATTTTCGGTTCAATAATGGGGACAGCTTCGGTCGTCAGTTTAGTACGGCTCACGTGGCGTATGCGCGTTGTTCTTATCATTTTCACATTCTTTATAAGAGTGTGCACACACACAGATGGAGTGTGTATTGACTTATTGTAGCATGTGATGTACATTTCGTAAAGGCAATTTGTTGTTCTTCTTCTTCTTATTACATATTTATTACAATTGCAACAGCAGCAACAACAACAACACTGTGATTGCTTCTGTTCTCGTGACACGCCCTCTGCGTGCCCTCCACCCTCCCGCCGGCAGCCCACACAAAGCATTCTTCAATGTATTTGCTTTGTACATAAATAATTTCGAAAGCAGCAGCTCAATTAAATGTGTCAAGGTAGTTTGCATGCTTTATTTCTTAACCCAATTTTCACACTGCGCATTTGTATATATATATATATATATATATATATATATATTAAATATATATACATAGTATATATATGCACATAAACAAATATTTGATTGCTTGTCAATATACTATGCTTGCGATTGTCCATAAAAACAAAAAACTGCCTCGTCAGACTTTCGGGCATTAATGGAGCGCATCTCGCATTCGGACTGGCCCAAAGTCCAAGGTTGTAGAAGAATCCGACTCGCATTGGTGTTTGTATTTTGCACGCGTTGCTATATGACCCTTTCTTTGTTGTCTTTTGTCTTTTGTCACTTGCTCTGGGCATAGATGGTAAATCGAGCTGTGCCCCAAATGCTGAGCGCACTTCTATTGCCATTTGAGCTGATCAAATAGTTTTTGTTTCATTATTGATTTTTCATGCAGCTTATGAAATCACCTCCTGTCTCACAATTGTTTCCATTTGTAATCTAATTGGAATGCCTCACATTCATGGTCACATCCATTTCCAATTGCTGCACATGCAATTACCTGACTCTGATCAAATTTATTCTCCTTTTGCGCTTTGCAAATCAAATCAACAAAGATCAATGACAAATTCTCATGCTGCTCTACTCACACCCTTATCTCACTGCGCAACATATTGTTTGAGATTTCAGATTACAGAAAATGACAAATATTTTCAGATCTCCCTCCCTCTATTTCTATCTCTGTCTCTGTCTACTTACAAATCTTTCTTAATCTTGCATTCTTTTGTTTACTTTATCTTTCTTGAATATTATACATGTATTTTCGCTCGCTCTGATTCTCTATTCCTGTTGCTCTCTCTCCTCTCTTTCATTCCTTTCTCTCACCTATCGCCTTCTCTCTCGCTATGTCTCTGCATCGTTCCATCTTCTCCAAGTGTCAACTATTTCCTTTCTTTCAGGAGCTCCTTCTCTCTCTCTCTCTCTGTCTCTCACTCTCTCTTATCTTTCTCTCTTTTTTTTATCCCTTTCTTTCTCTTATGTCTGCCCTTTATATCACTATATATATTTCTCTCTCATCTCTCAATCTCTCTCTCTCCCTCTTCTCCTCCCTTCCTTCCACCCACTCTCCCTCTTTCTCTTTCTCGCTCTCTCATATATCAGCTTCTGAATACGTTAAACTTCATTCCAGATATAAATTAATTAATCTATATGAAAACGTTATCATTGCAATTTGATTAGTATAAACTGAGATTAGCCAAGCTGAATGCAAATCTTTATATATTATACATATATATGAATATATACATTTGCTAAGCTCAAGAACATTCTGTATAGATAGTTCGAGAAGTGACTCATATGTTCAGTCTATTATCATTAGAAACTTTATTTCATATCAATAAAACTGTCAATCGAAAGACAGCTTCAAGGCAAAAGACATTTATTCCGCCCAAATGTAAATGTTTGATTTGACTTATTTTATTTAATTATTTTCAGTAAACACGTGAAAAGAGCACTGCATATAAATATATATTCAAACAAAAATATTTTTCGAAAAAATCTGGAAAAATTTAAATTGTGTTGACAATTGAAATTATAAATTGAAAGAAAAATATTTACAGATATAATATATAATTTTTGAAGGGATTGTGGAGATGGCAATAATAATAATATAATATCTCTTATTGGAAGTTACGAAATGGAGAGAATAAAAGATAGAGATAGACAGTGAGACATATGATAAATAGACAAGGTAAGAGACAGAAAGAAAAGGAACAAAGAGGGTGGAACAGAAGCAGTGAATAATTTAGATCGTGAGCAATAGAAAGACAGACATAGAAGGGATAGAAAAGGAATAATAGAGATAAGAAATAAGAATCGAAGATCAAGAAAAATGCATGAAAACGATAAATATAAAAATATCGATATGTAAAAATAGAAATAGAACAGGAGAGAGATAGAAAGCGATCATAGGAGAGAAAGGAAGAGAGAAATAATAATAAAGAATGAGTAAAAGAAAGAGAGAGATAGAAAAGGGGAACATAAAATGTAGAGAGATTTGGATATGAAAATAAAATGATTATGCAACAAATTATTAAGTGATACAGAGAGAGGAAGAGGGAGGGACAGGGGGGGATAGGGAGGAAAAAGGGATGGGCAGGGATTGAGAGAGAGAGAGGGAGACAGCTTAAGAGTGAGAAACGACGACAAGAGCGAGGCTGAGAAATAGTAGAAAGCAAGAGCTGTAGAAATTAGAAGAAAATAAACCAGGCATGGGAGATGATAAGAGAACTTATCGAGAGCGACATAACAATATTCAATAATCAAAGTTCCTAAAATTTAAATGCAAAATATCGAGATAGTTCTAGACAGATTCAAGCCAAGAGAAATGCCGATCATCAGGCCGATTAATTGATCGATGTAATCGATTAGCGATTTCAATTTGGTGACATACGCCGCGGCTGCTTGTCTGCATCTTTATTAGCTGGCTGCCTCGACTGTGTGCTCAGCGTGCGAAATCAGATATAAAATTTGAGCCTTGACATCTTTCATAGGCGAAGCGCGCGTTCATTTAACTCATCCAAACAGTCGACGTCGGGCAGAGTGCCAACAGCAGCAGCAGCAGCAGCAGAGCTAAGAACGTGCCGGCAAATGCATTTAATAATCATTAAGAACAGCAGCAGCAGCAACAGTTGCAGCAGCAGCAGCAGCAACAGTTGCAGCAGCAGCAGCAGCAACAGTTGCAGCAGTCGCGGCGTCGTCGTCGAAAAGAATTTACATTTCAGATTGTGAATTTTTTTTCTTTTATTTCATTCTCGATTTCGTTTGGCTTTGCCAACTAGCCGGGCCAAGTAAACGCTAGTTACTTAGCTGCACAAATTAGCATATGCTACACACACACACACAGACACACACACTTACGCACACCTACACACAATTCACAAATTGGCGCTGAAAAGTTCTGTCTGTGCCGCTGTTGACACTGTCTCTGCGCGTGAGTCTGTGGCCGGAGTCGTAGCCAAAAACCGAATCAAACCGAACCGAACCGAGTCGCTACGTTGTTGTTGTTGTTGTTGTTGCAGGCCGTTGCAATGGCGCACAGTTCAATGGCTTTTGCGCCATTTTAAGATCAATGCACCCCGCTGCAGCAGCAGCAGCAGCAGCAGCAGCAGCAGCCGCAACCGAGCAGCCGCTCTAACAATTAAGCAGCTCCGGCTGGCGATGCTGCTGCTGCTGCGGCTGCTTGTGTGCTGCGGGGGCGAAGGGGGCGGTAGCTGCAGCTGGAGCTGGAGCTGGGGCTGGCTGACCACCGGCCGGCCCGCCCGGTGCCAGTCTAGGCCAGGCGAACCAATCGAATCTCGCGCGCGTTGGCAAAAAACCTTGCGCATGAACAAATCCATGGACATGGACACACACTCACTGGCTGATCAACCCCCAGCACAACCCCGCGGCGCCTAGCGCCCCCCTAGGGGGCAGCCAGTTGTTGGCCAAGTTGTCAGCCCAAGTGGCAGCCGGGCCAGAAATCAAAATACAAATATTAAGAGCTCACGGAAATTTTATTTGTTTGCCTTCGTTTTTCATTTTGATTTCTTTTATTATTATTTTCGTTGTTGTTGTTGCTGCTGCTGCTGCTGTTCGCTTGGCCTGGGCTGGGATCTGTGGCGATGGGGCGGGGGGAGGAATTTTGGAATTTCTGAGATGCGAGTATGCAAAAAATTCATTTCGAATGTAAACTGGAGACCGGGCCGCGAGTCTAGCCGGTTGCTGTTGCCGGTTGACAAATTGCCAACTCAACTTGTTCTGACATTTTTATATGAGTTTGTTGTTGTTGCTGCTGTTCATGTTGTTGTTTATGTTGTTGTTGTTAATGTTGTTAATCGTCTAATGAATGTGGCAACATTCTAATTTAAATTGCGCTCCACACATTGTTTCGACACCTGCTCAAAAGGTTTTTACAACTGAGACAGAAACAAACTCACTCAGACACACACACACACAACTGAGCACTTACCTACACAGATGTACACACACACGCACATACCTACTCCTTAAGCAGTAACAGCTAAAGTCCTGCTGGGATCAGTACTGGGACCTTTACTATGGATAGATATATGATAGAACGAAATAGTCTGGCAGAAGCAGAACTAAAGTTCATATATAAAATAAAATGAAGGACCTACTTATCGGTTGCAGTTAGTAAGCAGAAACGGACCATATTAATATGGGCAAAATCATCGTCAAGTCAAAGAGATCAGTGAAATACATTGGCATTCCATATGTGCCTGGAATATGGGCTAAAAAAAAAATAGATGCTCCTGCAAAGTTGTCTGTCCTGTCCTTCTCTCTCCCTCTCTTTCTACCTCTGTTTGTGTCTTTGTCCTTCTCTCTCTCCCTTTCTCTTTCTCTCTCTCTCACTCTCTGTCTTTTTGTCCTTCTCTCACTTTCTTTTTGCCCATCTCTCGATATTTATAATCGTCTCTAATAATACACACACCATTAACTTTGAGGCTTTTCTCAGTATGGATTATCCAACAATTCCACGTATTACTGCTAATGAACAATTTTCAATATATTGTAATTAGCAATTTCCAAGAAAATAAATAATAGTTTACCTGATTCGGTTAGATTTTATAGCGACAGATTCAGTTTGATCTATGATTTGTTAAGCTATCATCTTTGATTTTTCTCTGAAAGACTGAACTATAAATCTTCCAATACTATTTTTTTTTTCATGTTAGGGCTAATGGAAAAAATTGTATAACTTTTGTTGTCAAGTTGAGAAAGATACCCACAGTTGAATTGAACCTAATGTAATGAACCTAAATGTAGAAACTATACTATACTATAGTAAAGACGTCTATAAACATTTATATTCATGAAATATTAGGATAAATAATTTTTGTTTATTACTTAAGATCTTTTTCTGAGAAACGTAGGAACGCCATATCGCAAAGGACCGTTTAACAACAGAGAACAGAGAAATTTAAGAACTAATAAAATCAAAATGAAAGCAGAGAATAAATAAAAAATATATATATTTAAATGATATAAACTTTCTAATCATATAATACATAAACTCAGTTCAAATTCTATGCTCAATAACAATCTGTCGAAGCATTCACCTAACCCAAGGGTTAGCTCTCGTCTGTGGGATTAGCTTGGCAAGCACACAAAAAAAAATACGAATATAATAAAAATGATTGAATATGATAAATAGTAGCAGTATAGTCCAAGTCGGACGACAGCTTAGTTAGCAGCCGGAGCACCCAGAGCCGGACTAATGTGGAGCAACAACGTTTTATGCTAATTCCAAGGTTCTGCATTGGTTGGGTCAACGAATCGTGTCGCTGCTGTTGTCGATGTCGATGCCAATTTGAATCGGATCGAATCGAATCGGAACGAATCGATTCAAATCGAATTGAATTGAATCAAATGAAATCAAATCGCATCGAATCAAATCGAATCTAAGCGCCTTAATCGCTAATAACGTGCCCACTAATCATCGGCCATATATCAATAACAATGAAACAAATTCATCTGGAACTAGAGCTGAGAGACTGAGAGGGAGACTGAGACTTTGACTGAGGCTGTGTCTCTGTCTCTGTCTGACACTGAGGCAAGTGACATAGAAAACGTCAAGCGTTTCAGTTTCAATTTCGATTTCGATTTCCTATTGAAAGCGTTCATTGATCTCTTGCTGTAATGCTGAAGTGGAATTCGAAATTCTTGGCTGAGCCGCAGCTGTTACACAACCAACAGCAGCAGCAGCCGCAGCAGCCAAGGCGATAGTTCAATGTGGCCCTTCGAATTTATGACCTAGCTTCCGACTAGGGCAGTGGAAATCTGTTCGAAGGTCAGCCAGACAAACGGAGAGACGGACAGACGGAAAAAATAGCTATGGGCCATGGGGAATAAACAAGACAAACAAGGGCATGACTCGAGCTGAAATGCCTAATAAGTATAAGCCAAGACAAATGCTCATGCAATTGGACGAAACTGTAGAGCCTATCATGGCATTATCATATTATTTGAAATTCTTAATATGAGCTGAGGCGATGCAAGCCTTGGACTAGGCATTGGATAATGTCAAACAGGATCGAACGCATTAGCTGACAAGCTCAATGAAATGTTCATTTTGATTGTGTAACGCTTCGTGGAGCCCCCATTGAATACACATATGTATATATATGCATATATCTTCAACAATATCTATATGGATGCATTTATATATCCAGCGTACATATATGTAGATGTGTGCTATCATCTCTCAGTCATTTCTATTTACATGAATTGCGCTTGAGCAATTACAATGTCAGCCATTGACAATTCAATTACAGCGATAAATTTCAATTCTAATGTGACACTTGAATAACAAATGTAGCAAGTCGCGGCAACAAGTTGCACGCCAGCAGATACCCTAGGCACTGGCGCCGAAGGGTGTGTTGGCAGCAGTTCACAATTGCAGAAACTTGTATAAATTATAGTCAAATTCAATTCATATACCGCTCATGTCACATTAGGTTCTTCAAGCATTTTAATGATCTCTGCTTTTTTTTTTTGGCAACCTGTTAAACGGGTCGTATACTCAATGTAAAGTACGTGCAATTGCATTGGCAATCTACGGGGAAGCACATTAAGCTGAGGCGCCGACAGCAGCAGCAGCAGCAACAGCAGCAGCGACAGCGACTGAGCTCGCATTATATAAACTGACAAACTAACTTCAAACAAATCGGTTGGCTCTGGCGACGCATGCTAATCCCAATCAGCATGCAATTGCGATTTAACGCCCCAATGTGAGTTGCATGTAAATGCAATTGCAATGCTGCTGTCTCTGTCTCTGTCTCCGCTCTCTCCGCCGTCACTGCTGTTGCAGTCGCATATATGTATACATATATATATGTGCATACATATGTACAGTTGCGATAACGAACGCCCACACACGTGATCAAGCGAGGCACGTGACGTGCGAACACTTTGCGCTCTAATCAGAGGAGCTTGGCGAATGCACTTAGTATCACTACCCTACATTAATTAAACTTTCTTTATGGCGATGGCAATTTAAAAGAAACAATGCATATAAATATATTATATATTATATGTATGCTGCATATTAAGCGATTATTATATATATGAATAGACATATATATAGTCATTGTATAGTACTAAAGATAATATACATATATCCACTCTTCTCTGGTAAACTTCCATAGTAGATTCACTCTGTTACTATTCCACTGTAAATCTTCATATATTCGACTAGTAGCCGATAGGCTTTAGAGGAAGCTGTATGTACTAGTAGTATATTTAAAGCAACTGTATCATAATAATATATATGTATATAATAATAATATGAAAGTATATTTTAATCTACTTAAGGTCTTTTTTTTTACATTTTTGAAACTTCATTTAATCATAGAAATTAATTTTTAATAGCAGGAGAGACTCAAGACTGAAGCAAAAAATTGCCACCAGAATATATTTAATGTGGATGTGTGTCATATATATGGGCAGGAAAGTCAACTTTTGTAACATGTTAAGGGATTAAGGGTTTTCATCAATTAAGAGCTATAGGATCCACATTTTGTCAAAATATTTATTTATTTTTATTTATTTATTTTTTTTTTTTTTTCATCAAAAGTACAGAAGTAGACTTGCTGAAGAAATTCCCATATATTTTATTTTATATATTATTTTATATATTATAAAATAATATTATTTTACATATATTATTTTATATATTATAAAATAATATTATTTTACATATATTATTTTATATATTATATATTTATTAAATTAATATTTGTCTTTTTTCTCAAAATAAATTAAATTAAAATTATAAAAATTTTAAAAAATTTATGTTTAAAATTGTGGACTTTCTTTAAAGAGTCCTTGTTCTTGTATAGTCGTCTGCTTGAAATTCTCTTTCAAAAACTTCAAAATAATTATGATAGTCTTTATGTTAGACACCGAATGCCAAGCACCTACATATCTCATATATAGGCAATAATGAAAGCATTTTCATCCTTTTCTTTTTTGTGAATGTTTACATGTCAACGTATAATACCTACATATGTATATCTACTGTAAAGAGCTCGGAATATAAAAGCTCGTTAAGTATTCAAACAAAGGACAAAAACTATATTCATCAAAAATAATGGAAGGTTTAACTAAACACAATTTTATGAGATAGTTTCAGAGCAAATTTCAGCTAATATATTATTTAAAAAATATATAACTAATCTCAGCATTGCATATTCATTCCATATAAAAAGTTTACAATATTGTATTTTATAATTTTTAAATATATGTAAATCTATATAAGTGTTCATATTCAAGAATATGCAAACAAAAAATCCCAAAAATGTATTTACTGCTTAAATTTAAGCACAAATGTTCTTAAATATTCAACAGCTTGCCC